>NC_141534.1:18517500-20015000 GCF_021556685.1 Rattus norvegicus | reverse complement strand
GTCTCTGTATGCCTGTGTGCAGTCCACGGCATGAGTCATAGGACAAGCTTCAGGAATGGTTTCTCTCCTTCCACTGTGTGTCCTGGGGATTAAACTCTGGCTATCCGGTGCATTTGCTGAGTCATCCTACTAGTCGTAAGCGGTATTAAAAACAAACAAACAAAACCCTAAAATCAATATAACTATCGGCATTCTGCTATTTAAAAGACTGGCTCCGGGGGGTGAAGGTTTAATCCTCTGTGTGGATTTCCATATGCCTCTGATACTCCTAAAAGAACAATGACACATTTTTCTGGCCTTACCTCTCTGTGAGTACTGACTCGAGTATGAAGTGGGTTTTCTGGACCATCCGTCTCCTCCCTAGTATCATGTAGCAGCCTCTTGTCTTGGTTTGTGTCTCTTCTGTCTGTGCTGCTCTCTTTCCTTTCAATGATCGTTAAACACTTACTCAGCATCGAGGATATATGATTAATGGAGCTAAAAACTTGGAACAACTGACTGAGGAAATCTTTCTCACAAGAATTTTACCAACACTACTGATGTCAGGGTAGACAGAGCCCAGGGGATGACTAAGATGTGACTGTGTATTTACATAAACCTTGAGCAAGCAGGAGTGTCTTATTAAGAGTTTCTCCCAAGTATACATAATAAAAATGTCCCCTAAATACTGTGGCATGGAGAAATGAAACGTGTGACCTTGCATTTGAAAGGGAACAAAAGCTTCTTAAGAATTTAGATTTCTGATTGGAAAGGTTAAACTCACGACACTGCTCATTTACTCACTTAGGAAACAGCATAGTAGAATGTTCTCGGAGGAAATTTCATCTGAGTAGCTTCAACTTGTGTGGGCTTAGTTTCAAGCAGTTACGTTCACTTCCTGTAATAGATCACTGTCTTTAACCCGAGATGAAGAAACGATATGAACATCAGTTTCTATCATTAGCAATTTGTTCAAACCAGCCTAATCTAATGAATGTATCAGGCTTTATTGCAAGTGGGATTCTTATGGGCGGCCTCAAATTGTCTAGGAGTGTCACTGATATGTGTGGACTAACAGAAATGCCCTCTGCTGAAGCAAGTCTTTCTCTGTGAATTTGCGTGCAGCCAAGTAAGCGCCCAACTGGGCTGGTAGGCTCAGGAGCCATTGACTGAATTTCACAAAAGCACACATGATTGGAAGTGCACATGCTAAGCATATAGACTTATTTTTGGGACCCCTGTCTACACCGCGGCGCAGGAAATTATAGTGGATGGTTCTTTTAAATACATTTGGATATGTGCAGTTCTGTAACTGTTTTGTTATAGCCGCAACTGTTTCTATAATACATCGATATACTTACATTTGTGTGTATGGGTGTCCACCTCTGTGTATGTGTGTGTGCATACCACGGTGTGCATGTGGAGGTCAGAGGTCAGCTTCTGGGTTTGATCCTTTCCTTACACCTTGAATTCAGGTCATTAGGCTTAGCTGCAGAAGCCATTACCTGCAGAAAGCTGTAGCAGGCTGTGTTTTAAGTCTAATTTATGTCCAGATGGTGTTCAAACATACTGAATTCACTCAAAGTCAAGTGAACCTCACCAAACACCCCTCTCTTCCACCCTCTTGGAGAAGAAGCTCATACCTTAAAAGATGACCTCTGAACTCTTCCATAGACACTTAGAAAGTTAGCAGTCAAACGATCTCTACGCTACTTGACCTGCCCTCCCTATTTATTTTATATTTATTTTTAGGAAGTCCCTGAAGTTATTGTGTTCTAGATACCTGGTGTCTTTTCTCATCTGTATCCTCCACTTTTCACATTTCTGGAGTGATTACTCCTCAATGCCAGCAAAGCAAAACCCAGAAATATTTGAAAAACTTAGTTTATTCTAAACTTAGATTCCATGGGGCTTTTGAGCAGGTCTAAATTTGTTTTTTGTTTTTCTTTGTTTTTTTTTTTAAACTGTTTTCTCCTTCTTGCCATCAACTTGTTTTACAGTCATCTGGACTTGATTTCAGAGAACCTGAAGACCAAAATTCAGCGGCACGGCTTGCTGCTAACTCACGACTTTACCGTGGTGCACATGTGTCCATGGGGCGAGCTCATACATGTGTCTTAAATAAAACAAACTAGTTAAAACTAGTGAAGCTCAAATCCAGTCTCATGCTCCCACTGCCCCAGTGCTCACTGACCCAGTCACGATGTTTCTACTGCCCCAGTACTCCCACTACCCCAGTGCTCACTGATCTATTCACAGTGCTCCCACTCTCCAGTTCTCACTGACCCACTCACAGTTCCCCCACTGCCCCAGTGCTCACTGACCCAGTCACAGGGCCCACAATGGGTTTACACTGGAAAGAACAGTAGAAAACTGTCAAGAAATGGGTCCAAGCATGTCAGAACTTTTCCTTTTTTTGGCATACTTCTGAAGACAGCAATCCATGCAAGAAGTTTATCCCTTCTGATTTCTTGGCCACAGCACCAATACCATTTTCTGTCCAGGTTATATGTACATAATAGAAACTGTATTTTTGACAGGTGCTTTTAGCAAGGACAACCGTGATTTAATTTCAATGACATGAATGTTTGCATGAATGGATTCTCTTGTCTGTGAAGCTATTTGGAATTTTCATGACTAAAATAACTTTGAATTCTCTGATGAATAGGCTCCATTATGCATTTTTGTATAAAAATATATTCTTAGTTACTTGTTGATTCCTAAGATCCATTTAATTTTCTTTCTTCTTCTTCTTTTTAAAAAGGTTTATTTTTGTCTGCATTGGTTTTTTTTTTTCCTTCGTGTATGTCTGTGTGAGAGAACCATACCCTCCAGGAGCTGGATTTACAGACAGTTGTGAGCTGCCGTGTGGGTGCTGAGACTCGAACGGGGTTCTCTAGAGGAGCAACAAGTGCCCTTAACTGTGGAGTCACCCACAGCACCAATTTATTTTCTTTAAGAATCTGTTTAAAAGTGTGCCTTAGGTTGGGGATTTAGCTCAGTGGTAGAGCGCTTGCCTAGCAAGCGCAAGGCCCTGGGTTCGGTCCCCAGCTCCAAAAAAAAAAAAGTGTGCCTTAGGATTGACAAAATGGCTCAGTAGATAGAAGTGCCTACATGGAGAGGCCTGGGCAACCTGAGCTTGATCCCCAGATGCCAGAAGGTATGGGAAAGAACTGACTCCAGACAGTGTCCTTTGACCTTCACACACCCCCTTGCCTTGGCATACCTCCATATATACACAAACATATACATACGATACTTGGTAAAATGAGTAAATAAATAATTTACAAATTATTGGTGAATATTAATTGTACAAAATATCTTGTCTCATTTCAAAAATAATTATAAACTAATATACAAATGGGTTACTGTATAACGTCATACCTGTGTACGGCATGTTCTTCCCATGTTCTCTGTACTCTCCCTCTTTCCTGACAGTCTTTCTTGTGCTTTGTGTCTTTTAAAAATATTTCTCACTCTTTTTCTAAGGCCTCAGGTCTCTTCTACTCACACTGTAAGTCCAAGTGTTGATATTTAACAATATCTGTACTAGTTAGCTTCTGAAACTGACCCCAGCGATCCCCCAATACCTTTGGTAATAAAGACTGAACTTTTGTCACCAAGAGATTACGGAAGAAACCATACAGGACTCTCAAAGTTGTTGATGATTTTACATATCCCTTTGATCTCATCTCCCAGCTTCTTTAAACTCCAAGAGAAGCTGCCATATATTATGGGAAGCCACTTGAAAAAGCTCATGTGGAAAGAAACCGAGGCACTAGATGGATCCACCCTGTCAGTGGACACCCAGGTGCCAGTCACCCCAGTCCTAATGTGACTGCAATTCAACAAGAACCCTAAGTGATAACTAACCTCTTCCTGACTCCCTAAACCCAGAACTTGTCAGCAGAGCAAATCATTATCAAATTTTGGGGTAATTTGTCCTGTAGACACAGTAACTAGATTAATATTTTTTGAGTTGAATTCTTGCTTTTAAGAGATTTTGTTTGCTTGCTTCATTAGATCTGGTTTAGTTTTAGTTTTAGTTTTATTTCATTGAGCCAGGGTCTCATGTAAACTAGACTTGTCCTAACTTTGCTATGTAGGTGAAGCTAGCCTTGGACTCTTGATCCAGCTGCCTCAGTCTTCCAAGTGCTGGGATTACAAAAAAGAGCACTATATTGCCTAAAAGTTTTGGAAATCAGCAGTTTTTTTAAGGACAAACTCCCTTTTCCAACAAGATTCCATGCAATTTTTCTCCTTAGAAATAGTCCGGTCTTTGAACATGTGATACACACACACACACACACACACACACACACACACACACAAACACACACACGCGGCTATGGTCAGCAGTGTCCTTTGGGTTTGAAGTCTACATCTGATGAATGCACCTATAAAGGGATAAAACAATAAACAAAAAATATATGAACCAATGGACAAAACTATCAGGTCCTGTTACATGTTTTCATGTGTTAAGCCTTATTTTTCCAGTCTTGTAGGCATTTTGATTATGTTCAGAGCCTTTTTACAGTACTTCAAATACATATAATCTTCTTGATTCACTCAATAATTAGGGAAGGGGAGCAATCTTATCGACGAAAGGAATTTTATTAATTGTGCTTTTTAAAGAATTTACCATGTTTCTGACATGATTTTCTTGTTAACAATATAATCAGCCTTGGGTTTGTATAAAGAAAACTTACCTGCTACCCCTTGACTGTGACCTCTAACTCCCCCAAGAGACGTAAGCCCTTCATTCAGAGAGCTTCCTTCTTGTGAGAAAGATTACAATAAGCAGAAAGAAGGAAATTACTCAAAAGCAATAAGGTCTGTGCAGAGTCGTAAAATAAGGTTACGTGTTAAACTTGTTGCATGGGTAATTTAGATGACAGATAGAACGAGCTCTAACTCACAGGAGGAAAATGAAACGTGTGTCCCAAGCAGAGAAGAAGCTCAAGGTAGAAAAGGCTATACCAGACTTGTGGCAAAAGGAAGGCCTATAGGAGAAGAGCATCCAATGGTGAAATCATCAGGATGGGGTCAGCAGGTAGAAGCCGCTGGCCAGGCATTCCTACAATAAATACAAAATGAAACCGTTTTCCTAAGGGCGTTCAGAATACCGTGAAAATTTTAAACAGTGATTTGACATATTTGTCAACCACCTTCTGGGTGTTCCGTCTCCAGAAAACAGGGTCTTACACGGGGGGGGGGGGTGGCGGGGGGGGGTAAGTGCAAGCAAGGGATTGTTTTACATCGAGGATAGCAGCACAAGGAGAGGGTTGGTGGCAATAAAGAACAGAAGACGCCAACACATACAAAGCCTGCTTTGGAGGAGGACCCTTGGGAACCTGATGGATTGCATGTGGAAGGAAGGCTTCCTGCCAAACCTCAGCCTGTTTGGCACTGTCACCATCCTGGCCTGCCCTGCATTATGTATGCACTCATTCAAATAGTCATTGGCCTTTCTCTTCGCGCTTTGTAAGACAATAAAAAACTGGAAACGTCCAAACGTTAGTATTAGTGATCAAGTAGAGGTTTCACGAACATGATATCTCAACTCTAGAATGGCTGTACCATTAGGTATGCTTAGAGCAACGAATTCCAACGTGAATAGGTTTCTCAGTTAAATCGAAAGTAGTTAACGGTACATTCAGTGTTGTTAGGGGAAGAAAAAATTAAAGATTGGGCATTAACTATATAAATCTAATAATTAACTACGTAAAAACAAGTTTGAAGCTTGTTTTTAAAAGAAAGCTACATTTAGCATTTTTTCTTTTTCCTCCAGATATTTGCTGATGTCAGCTAAGTCTATTGTTAAACTTTACCCCAATCTTGCCACTCGTTGTGGGCCTCTGGCGCCCGGGGCTCTCCACAGCAGTCTCTGGCTAGGTGCGTGGGTTCTGGCAAAGGGGGAGAGAACTCAGGCTTCCACCTCCCCCAGCTGCTGGCCCTTCTCCTTTCCACTGATGCCACCTCAGTTGCTTGTGCTGGGCTGAGCCAGCTTGAGACTGACTAGCTGGCGAGGGGAGCTTCTGGCGGCAATTACGGGAGAGCAGATCTCTTCCCCAAGCGGAAGTGTTACAGCTCGTATGACAGAAACTCTCAGACGATGGAATGATTCCTGCACACCTTTAATTCCGAACACGACCCTTAAATACAGTTTTTGGATGGGACAGTGTCTGATAGCAGGTACTTCCTATTGATTTGGCCTGAGAGCTTGGGAAGACCTCATCTGCATATTAAGGGGTGTGGTCCTGTCTCTATGATTGATCTGTCTTGAGCCTACAAGACCTGTGGTCATGTCCTCACCTGTGGAGGAGGGGTTTGGGGCATTGCTCTACATGACTGGTCTGTCTCAAACGTCTCTACAAGGGTTTGTGGGGGGCTGCAGCTCGTGAGGCCTTGATCTGAGAGACTGGAAATGCACCTGCATTTCCTATTAGGGTTTCCAGGGATTGGACCTGTCTTGACCAGGAATTAGGGTACCTTTCACAGCTTGCCATCCCACAACTCTTCATGACTTTATGCTTTGAAATGCCACCAGCCCATCGGTACATACTGAGATCTAAAGGACTACAACGTTTATCGCAAAAATGCTTATATGGGCTTTTAAAAATATTTATTTGGTCACACTATATTCTAAGCACTTGCTCTCTGTTTGAGTTATAAAAATTAAGGGATTGGGTCAGATACAGCAGTTGCCTTTTTAGGGTTGATGATCTAGTGAGTGTCCGTACATGCAAACAAGGCAACCAACAATAACTCCCACAGCTGACGTGAGCCATGCTCAGGCCACTGCAGGGACACTGTTCAGACTAAGCAGGTGGAGGAGGTGGAGTGGGAGAGGGAAATAGAACACTCTCTGGATGGAGAATCTGCAAGCAGAGGCCCAAGCTTCACGTTTCTTTGCCATTGATGAAATCATTGGTAAACGGTAGCCACTTTAATTACAAGGAAATCTGGCTATTTACTCCTCGGGGCGGGGGGGGGGGGGGCACACCTTTTCTCTTTCTTTTTTTTTTTTTCCCCCGGAGCTGGGGACCGAACCCAGGGCCTCTACCACTGAGCTAAATCCCCAACCCCACCTTTTCTCTTTCCAACAGGGCATGTGTCATAAACCTCACAAAGATAGTAGGATTGTGTTTATTTTCAAAACTGAACTCTAGGAAGAAAAGTAAACACTCAGGCCAAACATGGAAGCAAAGTGAGACAGTGTAAGAATAAAAACGGAAGCCTCGGGGCTGGAGAGATGGCTCAGCGGTTAAGAGCACCTGACTGCTCTTCCAGAGGTCATGAGTTCAATTCCCAGCAACCACATGGTGGCTCACAACCATCTGTAAAGAGATCCGATGCCCTCTTCTGGTGTGTGTAAAGACAGCTACAGTGTACTTATATATAATAAATGAATAAAAAAAAAAACAAAAAAAAAACGGAAGCCTCTGACTCATTGAAAATGGTGTCAAGTTTGGTTTTACCGTGGCTCTCCTTTATGGGGGTGTTACTTGTATATCACTATGACCAAAATATCTGAGAGAACAATGTAAAAGCCAGAAGGATTTCTTTGGCTCATGATTTCAGAGGGGTTTGCACATGGCTGCTTGGGTCTAAGCACTCAGACAGAATATTATTAAGGCAAGGAGCAGGTAGTCCATGAGCTTTCTCATTTACCCTATTACTCTAGGAAGAAGATGAGAGGAAAGGGGTGGGGACCAGACAGGCAGGCAGATACATACATAAATACACATACATACATACATACATACATACATATGTATGTATGTACACACAAACATAGAGACAAAGAGACTGAGATCAGATAACCCAAGGACTTGTCCCTCAATAACCAACTTCCTCCATCCCATTTAAGACGTTTCCACAACCCCCTTCTACTGATTAATTTTTTCCCCTACTTGACAGAAGCAGGAGTCATCTGAGACGTGGGAACCTCGATTGAGAAAATATCTCCATCGTATCGGACTGTGAAGTATTTTCTTGATTAAAGATTTATATAAGAAAGGCCCAACTCACTATGGGCATTACTAACCCTGGGCAGATGGTCCTGGGTTAGTTGTTTAAGAGACTAAATTGAGTAAGCTATGCAGATCAAGCCAGTAAGAGTTCCTCTTTGGGTTCTGTCTCAGTTCTGACTTCCGAGTTCCTCCCTTGAGTTCCTATTCTGGCTTCCATTCATGGTGCTGTATAATTGGGACACACAAGCCAAGCAAACCCTGTCTTCCTACATTGCCTTTGCTCAGAGTCTCTATCACGGCAATAGATACCAAGTTGAGCCATTCCTCAAAGTAACTCCACGAGATTGGGATCAAACAAACGAATGTGTCAGTGGGCAGGATTCATATTCAGACTGTAACAGTGAGGTAACTTAGCCCCGCTGAATTATATGCTGCATAGAAGCAAGAAAAAACAGGGAGTCAAACAACAAGAATGGCAAAGGCAAGAGCCAGCAACACACTCATTAACTGGGAGAAATAAATCATTGTGTCTGAAGAGGTTCATATGTGTTCACTTGTGGTTTTGGCGTTTGCTTTGTAGGAAAGTGGTGTAATCTGGTGAAATGTAAAAATCTGATCACTCGCAAAGGTCTCAGGATTTCTTCTCCGCAAACACGAAGGCCTGCGTCCCCTCTGAGTGGTTTTGCTATCTTCTCCAGAGAGACAGCCCTACAGAAAACCCTGCGTTTGTATCTCAGGGGCTCTCTCTCACCACATTCTCGGCAAACCTGTCCACCCGTGGCCCTGCTGTTTGCTCCTGTCAAGCTCTGCTTTTCTGCATGTGAAATGATAGAAAATCCACAGAGTTAGAAATCAGAAGGCTGATTTGCAAACATCTCAACTGTGAGGCGTGCAGTTAATTTGGTTTGCTCAAGCAATAATGCACACACCTGGCAGCGTTCATGTTATAAATAGCTTCCAAGTTCATATTGCGCTTCACTTTACCACCATCCCTGTTCCCAGCCTATTGGGCGGGAGCTGGAAGGCTTATAACGGACTCCATCCCTCCAGGAACTGTTCTTTTGAAGTTAGAACCTAGTTGCCAACCCGAAAGGGAGAGAGTTGACTGAGGACCAAGTGCGAATGCAGCGTAAATTGTCATCTCCGATGTTCTTCCACGTGCCCACGCTACAAATTTAAATTTCCGGTTCAGACTCCCATCCCTGGAAACTTTCTGTCTGTATTCAATTTACATTCATCACCTTTTTTTTTTCAACCGAACACCGAACAGCACACTGCTCAGGAAATGGTTTTCTTTGGTGATTGTCGAAGCTACCACCTCAACGTAGATAGGAAGTGAGATACATATGAACAAGAATCTACTTCAGGGCTAGGGTTGGAGCTCTGAGGTAGTATGCTTGCTGATCTTCCCCAATGCCTGGGAAAACCAAAGCTAAACACAATAAAACTCCATGGGAGCTAAATTTGAATCTCCTGGAATAAAGCAAACAAGGAGAATGTTCCACTGATCCCTTCATAAAGGTTGAAAAGTATTTAGCCGCATGACAGAATAGAAGCTTCTGCTTTTTAAATGTGGTATTTTCCTCTCATTTATCATTTGGCTAATGACCTCCTCAATGCTTACAAATTGAGCTGAAGGTGAGTTTGAACCGCTAACATGCCGGCTAGTCTAAGTCCAGCTCCATCTTAACTACTACCAGAAACAACTCAAGTCCTTTGTGTGACTCAGTATTTGACCAAAGGTATCATCTTGGTCACATGCTGCAAACTAAGACAGAACAAATCGAAACCCGATAAATGCATCCGGATAATCAATGCTGTGTGTGTGTGTGTGTTTTTTTAAACGATGTTTTAGTTATTCTAATTACTCATTTAATCGTTTAATTTCATTTAGGTTGGTGGAGAAAAATGATCAGGAAATAAGCTCCCCCGTCTCCTGGCCCAGCCATGGGAGGCGAACCTTGGTGGACAATGTGTTTTTTAAATACATTTAGCTTAAGTCCCTTGGAACTCCGGCTCTTATTTGTGAAGCTTGGTAGTTGCTACACAAGCAGGATTCTATGTCTTCATCAAATTTTAATTAGGTAACTTCTAATCCCGCTCTTTATATTGTAGTGCAGCTTATAAAAATGAAGTTATGTGGTATGGTTGTGCCTATCAAAGCTGTTCAGGTGATGTCTTCAATGTTGTTAGTTCAGTTAAATCCCAACTGCCTCTTGCTTGCCAAGTGTCCTTTCCTGCATGCCTTCCAAATTCGTGCAAATTTCAGGAAAATTTTATCCGTATGTTTCTAATTTATTCATTCTTAACTCATCGTATCGATGTCCTCAAAAACAATCTCATATCCAAGAAACTCGAGGACCATTAAGAAATACTTATAATCTGGTTTTGGCCACATTTTTCTTCGATGGGAGCGTATGCAATGTATATTGTTAAGTATTAGGGATTACTTCGTGGCGCCCCGCCCCCACTCCACTTTTAACTTCAAAATATACTGGTAAGAGGGAACTTCCAACTGCAGTCGAATGTAAAATGACTGTGCGTTTCTGCCAGCAGCTGCCTTGCCAAGCCCAGGCTGACTCAATCAGCACGAGTCCATGGAACAAAGCCAACTTCGCCTCTTAATCGACTTCAGTGTACTCGAGTCTCATATAAACTTTCTTCCCTGACTCACCACTTAAAAAAAAGAAGAAGACGAAGAACAAGTTGCCTTCAAGGATACAAACCTGCTATTTGGTAAAAAGTGCGAGGCAAAGCTTATCTGAGCCCTTCTGGAACAATGAAGTATCACATTTGGCAATTATTTTGTTTGAAAATGGGAACTCCTTTCTTTCAATCTTGTACAACATTGCTTGGTTTGTTATTATTGTTTGTTGTTTTTTTTTAAACATCATTTTGGGGACATCAAATCTCATTACAGAGGACTTTCAGATCCATTTAAAAAAAATTACTCCAGATACCTAAGACATTAGCACGTAAATAACAAATACATGTTTATGCATTGGCTCCTGGTTGAAGCAATCTGGTTGGCATTTTCTCAAGAGGATTATTTAAATTTTAAATGGAACAACATCTCATTTTGATTTCTACAAATATGCTAGGGCACAGAAGTAATTTATATGTACATGAAACTCTTCATTTAAGCACCTGGGTACTTGAGGATAATTAAAATACAAAGTACTCTTATTAGCTTTCTCTTTTAAGTTTCCACCCTTTTGCTTCTTTCTTGAGAACGAGAGGGGGTTTCGAGAATGGATTGTCAAGTACCTAGAGACTCTTTTCCTCCCCCACCTATCCCCCACCCACCCCACGCCCGTTATTGAATTCAGGGCTTTTGCACCTCTTTGCCTTGTATCCTTGGGAACTGAGGCTCCAGTCTTCCCTTACACACCCATCTTCAGTCTTCCTTTACACACCCATTTTCTTCTCAGAGTGTCTTTGTTTCCTAAACTTTCAGTCTCATTCATTGCCACTGCCAAAGATGTTATGCTTATTGACTTGAATGTCCACAGTTTAATTGAGGAAATGAATGCCAGAATGTTATCAAAATGATGGACAGTGTTGTAAATCAGAAGGTTCTGTAACAGGTTCAACAGTAAGTGTGGATAATTCCCACTCTTATGCCATCAGTCATCAATTTCATTCTTACCATCCATCATTGGTTATCTTATAGGACATAACTAATTAATGGCTCTCAGAGTGTCCCAGAAATGCAAACACTGGACCCACTCTAGGCTTACTGAATTAGAAACTGAGCTGAAGACCTTTGATCTGTACTTTAACAAGGGTGATTCTAATCTTTAGCCCTGAAGCATGTGTGTTGTATGTATGAGTGTGTTCTTGTGTGTGCATATGTGCATGTGGAGGCCAGAGGTCTATATCAGGACCATGGTCAATGGCTCACCACCTAATGTTTTGCGTCTCTTGCTAAACCTGAAACTCGTTGGGGATCTTCCTGTCTCTGCTTCGCAGAACTGGGATCCTAGGTATGTTTGCCATGCCTGGCTTTTTACAAGGGTGATGGGATGTGAACCTGTGTTTACAACCCAAGTACTCTATTGGGTCTGCAGTCTCTGCCTACTACAATCTCCCCTCACTTCTGTTGCTGTTGTCATTGTCAGAGATGCAGTCTCATATGCGCTGGGCTGACCTCAAATTCCGTAGCTACGGATGACTTTGAACTTCTGATCCTGCTACTTTCTACCTCCCAAGTGTTGGGATTGCAGCCCCTGACAAAATCATGAAGTCACCACCCCACCCCTTTTTATATCCATCATGGTGACATCTGTTCATTCTGTCATAGAAATGTGCTTAAAAACTTCTTACAAACCAAAATTCCAACAGATGTCCACAGATGTCCTTTTTCTGTTCCTATTAAAAATTTTCTCATATGCAGATGTCTACTTTTCCCCAAGTTGTCCTATAATGGCCTTTTATTTTGAGCCTGAATCCAACATTCCTGAAGCAAGGGGCCTTCATCCTGTAGCATCTTACCTGTGGTTCATCAGTCTCCCTCTTCAACAAGCAGCTCACACAGCTTCCCCATTTTCTTCTTACCCACAGTGCCTTCCTTTTCCTCCCCATCACTCTTTAATCTCTTTCTATTGGAAAACCCAACCCATGTTCCTCAAATCAGGGTTCTAACTTAACAATACTTATTCTTACTCTATGCTCACCATATTAGATTTACTCCAACATATTTCTTTTCTTTCCTGACACTATTTCAGGTTTGTATAATATACATACTTTTCTTTAGCCTCTTAAGGTTTGTCTTACTTAAGCTTCCTATTGTTGTGATGTGATAAGACACCATGTGCAAAAGCAATTTGGACAGAAATGGTCTCATGTTACCTTATAGCTTGAACATCTATCATTGAGGGAAGAGAAGGCAGGACCTCAGAGCAGGAACCTAGGTCAGGGACTGGAGCATGCCAGCATGTAGCACTTCTCATGGTCTCTGTATCCCTTTCTTAGCCAACCATAGACTAGGACTCAGCACATGGTCAGCTGACTTATAAATAGGTTAAATGAAATACTAGGTGATCAAATTACAAATTCTTAGTAGTGGCTTAGATTTATCTAGTATGACCTGGATATTCATAATTCATCTTCTATGCATCAGTTTCTATGCCACTATCTGCATAGAACTATCCCTTACTGTGATTATATTTCTGGACATAATTTGTTGATCAAAATATATAAAATGGTAGATCAATGTGTGTCCATGTGTGTATGTCTGGAGACATACGTCTTCTCTTTGTTATATGGAAGTCCATTAACACTATGAACAGAAAAGAAATCCCAACATTGTTGTTTCCCTGGCTTCCTGAAATAAAACAATCTATTTATTTTTAACACACACACACACACACACACACACACACACACACACACACACACACACACACGATGTAGCAATGTCCTGTACTTTTGTCTTAATTTTTAAAAGGCAGTGAGTAATAGATGTGTAGAAGTCCCTGGAAATGGGACACAAGTTTAGTGAGAATCAGTGAAAGTAAGAATACCCAGCCAGGCTTCAGAGGCAAAGCTGGCTAGGAGGGACAAAGAACATTGACTGGAATCTATTTGTTCAATCCTGGCAGAAGAACATGGGGATTTTACAATTTTGTTTCTTTTGGGGAATTTTATGTTGTTAGAGCGATGTCTTTATCCTCACTGCATCATTTAAGATTGCATTTAGAATATAAAGGGAAAAACTTTTGGTAAATTTAATTTAACCCAATTTACTTGAGCAAAGAAAGATTTATGAAGTGGGCAGCTCTCAGAAGCAGGAGAGATTTGGGGGACTCCACCCAGCACTGTAAGCAGGCGATATTCACAGATGGGAGAAAGCAGTACAGAACCAAATCAGCTTGATTGGCTGCATGGGCTCTGCCTTATTTTGGAATGGTGTGATGAGACATTTGCCTTATATGGACATGGTCTGATCAGTTGGTAACCTGTGATTGGCTGAAGTTCAGCTCCGGTTTCTAGCTAAAACTCAGCTACTTGTTTCAGAAATATGGTGTTACTTACACACTGAAGCTCACTCACACACTAAGTTGGATGGTAGTTTGCTAAGAACAGAAGCAGCTTTAGGGCAAATTGAAGTGAACAGTTAGATCTTCAAACATCTGCACATTCTTATGACTAAATCTATACTGGTCCACAATTCCATATCAGTGATTTAAAATCTGAATGTTGTGGGAACTATTTTTATAGCCCTTCCTTATGTAGCAGTATATTACCTGATATTAGCTAATTTGTTGGGAAAACTAAGTTAAGATAAATATTTACAGACTATCCAATTGTGGCAACAGTCATATAGTGTCATGTTTGTAAAATTTTTTTTATTACAGAGTGAAATTCCAGACCCTTATCTATAATAGCATTCAAAATATTCTGACACTAGAATCATACAGGACCCTAGTGACTTAGTGCTAGTAATTGTGGATCTGAACTCAATTTTCCTCCTTTTATGAGGTAGAAGTTCTCAATTATATACTATTGTCCTGAAAATATTTCTTTGCTATCTGAACTGAAGTTCATGATTGTCAGTAGCACAAAGGAAACAACTAAATTAGCTGTGGTGAAATGACAGAAGATACAATTCAGAATTTAAACATATGAAGAGTCTTATACATTTTATCCCTTAGCTACCATATTGGCTCTCACACAATGAATATGTAATCATCCCATAATGAATACATATGAAATAGATATTCATGCAACACATGTAATACACAATGCCTATCTTTCATTAATTTAACAGTAAACCTGGACAAAAAAAAAATGAAACTGGTGTGTGTGTGTGTGTGTGTGTGTGTGTGTATGTATGTATATCATATATGAACGTAAAATAGATCATAGATGTAGTGTGTTAGATAAACTTTTTTCATTGCTGCAACCAAATACCAAACAGGAAAGTTAACCAAATTCCAAACAGGAAAGTTAAGGGAGGAAAATTTTATTTTATGGTTTGAGGGGACACAGTCTATCATGGGGAGGAAGATATCTCTAGCATAAATTCCACAGTGGTAGAAATATGTGGCATCTGCGTATAACCAGCAGCAATCGGGGAGCAGAGCAACTCAGGCCAGAACTGGGTCATAAGCCCCAACCCTGTGCCTATCAATTAGGTATCAGGTCCCCAAAATTTCATCTACATCCTCCCTGTGGTTATTTGAATATGGGTGGTCCCTATAGATTTGAATACTTGGCTATAGAGTGGCACTATTTGGAGGTGTGGCTTTGTTGAAGTAGGTGTGGCCTTATTGGAGTAGGTGTGGCCTTATTGGAGTAGGTGTGGCCTTGTTGGAGTAGGTGTGGCCTTGTTGGAGGAAGTGTGGCCTTATTGGAGTAGGTGTGGCCTTGTTGGAGTAGGTGTGGCTTTGTTGGAGGAGGTGTGGCCTTGTTGGAGGAAGTGTGGCCTTGTTGGAGGAGGTGTGGCCTTGTTGGAGGAGGTGTGGCCTTGTTGGAGGAGGTGTGGCCTTGTTGGAGGAGGTGTGGCCTTGTTGGAGGAGGTGTGGCCTTGTTGGAGGAAGTGCGTCACTGTGGAGGTGGGTTCTGAGGTCTCCTCTCCTGTGCTTTAGCTACTCCCAGTGTGGCATACAGTCTCCTTTTGCTGCCTGCAGATCAAGATGTAGAACTCTCAGCTCCTTCTCCAGTTCCATGTCTGTCTGCCTGGATGCTGCCATGTTTCCCACCATGATGACAAGGGACTAAACCTCTGGAACTCTAAGCCAGCCGCAACTAAACATTGTCTTTTATAAGAGTTGCCTTGGTTATGGTATCTCTTCATAGCAATAAAACACAAATGAAGACACTCCCTAAAAAACTACCCTCTGGGATTCAAGTCTTCAGACACATTAGCCTGTAGAGGGACAGTTCACATTCACAAGTAGCTCAAATGTAAGCTCAATTGTAGACGTAAGCATACACACAAAGACATAAAGTACAGGCCACTCACCACTTAATTTTTCCAATTATATTACGCAAACTTAGTGCTTTAAATATTGCCTTCGGAGACTGACTGAAGACAGATTAAAGTTGTTTCCCAATGTACAGTGTCAGCTTCCCAAAAGGATAGTATAAGGGTGGCTATTATTAACTGAATAATTCAGGTGAAATATGAACTTACTTGAAATGCTCTGGTATATTGGGAAGAAGCAATGCAAAGCTAAGTTTTCGCTTTGCTCTTGGCTTGACTTCCAAGAGCGTTACCTGGCTATTATTATTATTATTATTATTATTATTATTATTATTACTATCAGAGCAATGGGTTTGAACTGTCCCTGTCAGCAACATTCACTGCAGGGTCGTCCTGTGTCAGAGTCTGAAGCAGGTCCTAAGAGTTGTTCCTGGCAGGCAGAAGAGTAGTATTTGTAAGAATTCACAGTGTTAGTTTAGAAGGAGACGAGTGTAAATTGAAGGAACTGCCTGGTGTACTAATAAAAAGCATTGACAACGTATTTAATGCCTTATGGTATTAAATTTAATAATATGTGCCTGTAAACAAGTCTTTGGACCAAACTCAGGCCCTTACGTATCAGGGCACTCATTGTAAGAGATACTGTTAATGGCGTTTGAGATAGCTCAGAATTGGGAAAGGATCACAAAGCAAAGGTCATTCACCAGCTAAATCATTACCACTCAAAGGGCAAGGTGATAAGTACCAGCGAATGAAGGATTGCTTCTGAACCCCTGGGACTCCCTGAACCCCAGAACTTCATCCTGGCAGCCAATGAAATACCTGTCTGTTTAACCAATAATGGCCACTGTCTTAAAGCTTCCTCGCGCGGTCAGAATTTTTTTTTTATCGTTTACCATAATGTAAAAAGACGAGTGATTTCGTCCTTTAGAACTTCTGCGTCCCTTGAGAAAATGAACCAGAAAGGGCCAGCGAAGCTTCACCTGGAACAGCAGCGTCCTTTGGAGACAATCTCAAGAAGTCCTAAATGAAACCCATGTTTCTAAATGTGAAGCTTGAACCAGTAATTAATTACCCATCCTGGGGGGTGGGGACGGGGACCCAGATCCCAGCCTATTCGCAGCCGTCCACAAGCCATCAACATATCTTCCAGATTAGACCAGACTACAGGCGGGACAGTCAGACGGCTAATGTGGATGTTCATTTTGGCACTCGGCAGCGTATGCGGGGCGCACAGATGGTTGCTGTCTCATTTGCTGTAATCCAATCACCCTGCCCGCCTGTGTCACATACTTAGTCTCCGGGAGTCCTTGCAAAACTTCAGCCAGGGTTCTTCTTCCAGATGTCGCCTAGACAAGAAGTGTAGCTGCCATCACTCTCTGGACATATGGTGTCCTTATGACTCTTCAAGTCAGAGTTCCTCCAAACAAGGTAAAGAGATGACACCTTTTTTGTTGTTGTTGTTTTAATTGGATTTATTTTTTACGAACAAGGTTTAACGCTGCACCAGTCAAGGCAGCCCCAGTGTCGGTCAATGCAGGAGCTCCCTGGATCGATGAAGACTTCCTCCATGTCCTCCACAGAACTAAGCTGTTTCTGAGGCCTCAGCGCATGCTACCATCGAGGCCTGAGGTGGGGGAGGGGGCTGCCTAATCGTCCTTCTTAAACTTGCCATTGATGTACAGCACCCAGTCCAGGACCAGCCGCCAGTCCGTGACCCACACCAGTCCCACGGCACCCACAGTGCTCCACATGCCGGCTGTGGGGATCCAGTTTTTGGCCAGTTCTCCGTAGCGCGGGCCTAGAAATCTGCTCAGCATCGCTGCGAGGTCTCAATACTCAGGGTCACCCTGTTCCGCTGCCCTGGAGCACTCTAAATTGGATTTTTTAATTTACATTTTAAAATTTATCCCCTTTTCGGTTTCCTCCATCTCCACCCCCTCCCCCTGCTTCTATGAGGGTGTTCCCCCTCCCACCAACCCACCCCTTCTCAACTCCCCACCCTGACGTCTCCCACACTGGGTGGGGGGGGGGTCCAGCCTTGGCAGGGCCAAGGACTTCTCCTCCCAGTGGTGCCCAACAAGGCCATCCTCGGCTACATATGCAGCTGGAGCCATGTGTAGTCTTTGGGTAGTGGTTTAGTTCCTAGGAGCTCTGGTTGGTTGGTATTGTTGTTCTTATGGGGTTGCAAACTTCTTCAGTTCCTTTACTCCTTTCTATAACTCCTCCAATGGGGACCCCGTTCTTAGTTCAATGGTTGGCTGCGAGGATCTGCCTTTGTATTTGTCAGACTCTGGCAAAGTCTCTCAGGAGACAGCTATATCAGGCTCCTGTCAGCATGCACTTCTTGGCATCAGCAATATTGTCTGGATTTGGAGACTATATGTATATGTGCTGGATCCTCAGGTGGGGCAGTCTCTGGATGGCCTTTCCTTCAGTCTCTGCTCCACACTTTGTCTCCATATCTCCTCCTATGAATGTTTTCGTTTCCCCTTCTAAGAAGAACTGAAGCATTTGCACTTTGGTCATCCTTTTTCTTGAGCTTCATGTGGTCTACAGATTGTATCTTGGGTAATCCAAGTTTTTGAGCTAATATCCACTTATCGGTGAGTGCATACCATGTGTGGGTTTTGTGTGTTTGGGTTACCTCACTCAGGACGATATTTTCTAGTTCCATCCATTTGCCTATGAATTTCATGAATGGCTCAGTGGTTAAGAACACTAACTGCTCTTCCAGAGGTCCTGAGTTCAATTCACCAACAACCAGCTGCAGTGTACTCGTATAAATAAAAATAAAGAGATGACATCTTAACACTGCCTCTTGCTTTGCCTAGAGGTACTGAAAATGACCGTGTCTTAGAAATGGCCTCTTTGTCAGGAGGTAACTTGTTTCTCTTTTGGCTAGGTACTTTTGCACTGCACAGTCATTATGGCAAGGTAGAGAGGCCTGAGCCCGAGGAAAGATCATGAAACATTTCACTATGGCTGTTTCCAAGGCACCGCGCTACTCAGAAGCTGGCTTTTAGTAGTAACACCTGCACTTCTGTTACCGTTTTCTGAAATCTTGACGATTTGTCCTCAATCTTTTTCTCGTGCATGGGTGGCCTTTATTTTTGTCCCTTCTAAAGGATGTGCAAGATTTTAAAGGCAGAGCATTGAAGCATTTTAAGCTGTAGGATTGAGAGTTTTTCAAGGCTAGTAATAGTTATGTTTTATTTTAGTGTAAAAAAATCTCCTGCTAAAAATCAAAACGCGTAAAAAACAAGAAAATATGCGAAGCCTCAAAGCAGCTGTGTAAATGTACAGAGGTTTGCGGACTATAAAAAGCCAGGCTTGAAGGGATGGCAATGGGGAGAAATCAGAGTTTATTTAGAAATAAGTTATGATTTTAAGTTATTGCTCTATTCTTAGTAAAATATCAACACCGTGTGTATTTCCTCAGGCTTTTTTCTGCTCACTGCCATCAGCGCCATATAGATCATCAAAATTATGGGGAGTATGGCAATGGTGAAGAAAAGTTCTAGCTCGTTAAAAAAATGATTTTGGGAAGAATATTTCTTTTTTCTTTTTTTTTTTTAATTAACTTGAGTATTTCTTATATACATTTCGAGTGTTATTCCCTTTCCCGGTTTCTGGGCAAACATCCCCCTAGTCCCCCCCTCCCCTCCTTTATGGGTGTTCCCCTCCCCATCCTCCCCCCCTTGCCGCCCTCCCCCCAACAATCTAGTTCACTGGGGGTTCAGTCTTAGCAGGACCCAGGGCTTCCCCTTCCACTGGTGCTCTTACTAGGATATTTATTGCTACCTATGAGGTCAGGGAAGAATATTTCTAATAAACTTGTTTTAAAGAGTTTTTTTTTTTTAAAAACTGTTCCTAATTTATACATACCTTTGAATCGCTTCTCCACCTTTTGGCTAAGATCAAGTGTAGTATACAGACCTTTGAAGTGAAACTAGCAATAACAACTTTTGCAGATGAGATTAAAGAAAATGAAAAGATTATGTTCTTTCTGTTGAGTAGCTTAACGCAAAGAATAAAAATCCTATATTTCGTCTAGAAAAACACACACATACACAAACGCCACCCTTACAGGGGGGTGGGGGAGGAAGAGCATATTTACTGTAGATTACAGAAATAATCTGTAATTACAGAAATAATTTAGAATCTCAGAATTTTTGTGTAGATTAACAACCTTAGAATGGTAGACCAATGTGAAGATGCTCAAAACAGGGAAGTGGACTGTTGGATTCTCAACAATGGATCAGTACAGCTTAAGAGATAAGTCTTTTCTCATTGTCAATCAACACAAAACGGCCAATGTCTTTGTAAGTTAATAGTCACGAAAAGAGACCTTTATCCAAATATAGCTCTAAAACGGCACAAAACTCTCCTAAGTGCACATTGATGTGCCAGGCATTGGGTTAGTTGAACCCCTCCATCTCTACAATTTAAATGATTAAAAAAAACAAAAAAACGGACTCTGGGCCAAGTCCTAGCCAAAGGCCATTTAATTAATTTGCTGTCTGGGAAAACAGCACACAAACTGGGAAGAAAGCCCGACCGCTAGGTTGTTGTTCACAGCACAGTGGTTCGTTGCCCAGAATGCATGGCATTCTGCATTCTCCATCCCTGCATTGAACTGATGCAGCAGGCTGTGTGTCAAGAATTCCTAGCCACTCCGTGGTGTTCATTTCTTTGGCATTGCCACGTCCCCTGGAGTACTTCATCCACGCAGGGACTTTGGGACGGAGATGCTTTGAGTAGGTTACAAGTTCTGTCCCACGAATCCAAACAGGCGAGAGAGTCGTATCTTATTATTCCCTGAAAAAGTTGCGTGAACTCGACAATGCATCTATGGGCAGCGGTGGGAGAGAAACCATCATCAATTGAGCACATGTAGTACTTAAGGTGAACTTCACGTAGTGTTTGTATCAACCTCCATGAAAACTAACCACGATGGCCAGTGTCATCTGCTTTCTAGGGAGAAACTGAGATAGAAACAGTATCCTGACCATAGGCTCCCATTCTTCATTCTTCTTCTTCTTTTAAATGTGTGTGGTTGTTTTGCCTGCGTGTATGTCTGTGTACCACTCACTTGCCTGGTGTCGATGGAGGATAGATTTTGGTGTCAGATCCTCTGGAACTGAAGTTATAGATGCTTGTGAGCTGTCATGGCATGGTAGGAGATCCTTTGGAAGAGTTTCCAGGGATCTTAACTGCTGAGCTTTCTTTCCAGTTCTGAGTCCATATGCTTCCTTAAGACACTATGATTCTCAGTGGACCCGGCTTTCACTTTTCTTCTTTTCTCCATTATTATTCAAAATATATTTATTAGGTATTTACTCAGTAAATTTGAATGCTAGAGAATTAATCATGACTAAAGAAGCATGTGGAGACTGAGAAATGAGTGCCTCACATATCAGAAGATATGATATGAATGTGAGCAGATTTGAAATCTATCAGTTCTATGAATTGTCACATAACATCTGGAGCAGCTGTGAGGTGAGATCTCGAACATACATATCATGTTCTAACACAGCTGCTCTCAGCCTGTGTATCATGACCCATTTGGAGTCAACCAACCCTTTCACTGGGATTGCTGAACAGTATTGGAAAACACAGACATTTACATGATGACTCATAAGAGCAGCAAAAGATAGTTATGAAGCAGCAACAAAAATAGCTTTATGGTCAGGGGTCACCACAACATGAGGAGCTGTGTTCGAGGGTTGCAGCATTGAGAACATTGAGAGCTATTGCTCTAACACGAGGAAAGATATCGTCAGCAAGGAGAGCATCCACCCTGCAAAATCACAGAAGGGATTCTGGTTCTCACAGAAGTGAGGAAAGTAATTGTAAAAGGACCACACCAAGATTTTCTGGGGAAATCTCCTAAACCTTTGAGGAGCACACGGCCCTGATGCTCCTCAAATTGTTTCTGAGTTTGGAAAAAGAAGAACAACCATAAAACCTTTCAATAAAACAGGGAGCTCATGACCTCTGTACATGTAAAAGTGAGCTCAACTAGGGAGATCATATTATTTCTGGGTAGCTTGGTGAGCATTATAAGCTAGTATTGATTTGTACCCTAATAATAAAGTTACAGTGGGATAACCACAATAAAAATATTTAGATTGCTTTATGGTGTCAGCCAACTAGATTGTGATGTTTCTATGTAGTAAAATTCAAAAAGAGTCTGAAAGCAAGGAGATAAGAAGAAAATGGGTTCATTTAAAAAAAAAAGAACAGGCATTATTTATGAAGTTTAACAATGTATAATTACAAAAATTACACATGCTAAATGTTTACTGTTCCATGAGTCTGGAAGGATTCACCTAGGAAACTGATAATCTAGACAATAGACTGGCTTGTCCCTTTCTCAAGTCTTCACGAGTTCTTTAGGGCTTTGTGTGTGTGTGTGTGTGTGTGTGTGTGTGTGTGTGTGTGTGTGTGTGTGTGTGGTGTGGCCAGATCTCCTAACGTGAATTCAGTCTCCTAATGCATGCCCTACTACATACTAGAACATATGTGAAGCAGTGACAGCTAAGAGGGTGTGGTGTTGATTCATGCGTTCGTAGAGAGATAAATAAGAGAATAGAGAACTCACAAGTGGAGATGCCACAGGAATGTGCAAAAGGTGTCTTGCTGGAACCATGTGACATGAAGCTAAAAGATGTTAAGTCATGTGTAAAACAATACAGATTACAAACCTGTCGTGTTTGGGATAGTTTTGTGCTGTTGAAGATAAAACCCAGGCCTCACATAAGCTAGACACACACTTTGTCAGAAAACTCACTACAGCAACAATGTTGATAGGTTGATTGTGACATAAAGAAAATAAAAATTATAGTGCAGCATAAATAAACGAATAAATAATAAATAAGTTAACCTGTAACTTAACACCCAGGTAAAGGAAGCCTTTGCATGGATGAATGCCTACAAACTGAGGAACAAAAGTGAAATATTGTCAGTTTTCAACACCCGAGCCAATAACTGATGCCCCCAAGTTATTTGAATGGTTGCTAAGATCACTGAGTGATACATTTTGAGGGAATTCCACCTCAGCAATGACTTCTTCACAAAGGGTCACAGGGCCTTTAAGTCAGGAAGATTGGGCAGACATTGCCCTTATCAAACCATCAAACCGACCATGGCTAATAATGAGGTGTTGTAATGACTGTTTTGTATCTTCCTGCACGCAAAGCTGTGTGGCCCTGGAAACAATGGACGGTAGAGGGAACTTGTTTGGTTTATGAAGGTTCACTCCAGCCTGGCAGAGAAGGCCCAGGGGAGAGCTCAGTTCACATCCTTGCAAACCAGGAAGCAGTGAGAGGAATTCTGGAACTCAGCTAGCTCTCTGGCATCTGGGCCCTCAGCCCCTGGTACAGCACCAGTCACATTCATGGTGGGTCTCTACTCCCATGTTCCCTTGAGCTAATCATCTGCAGAACAACACTCACGGATACCCCACCTCCTAGGCGATTCTAAATCCAGTCAGGTTCTCAAGGTTAACCACCACATTCCTCATGAGATTCAGTGAGAGACACAGTATCACCTTTGTTGAGCCCTTTCCAAAGACTCTAACCACGAGGAATCCATCAGAAAAATTCAAGTATGGCATGCAAGGCAATGACAAACAAACGTACATGTTGAGACTTTGATCAATCCCGGGATGCTCAGATTTCAGACAATTGGAGAAATATAAAGTGGACTCTATGCAAATAGCATTTTACATCCACATACAACTGCGTGTGTGAGAATAGCTTTGTGGTTTTCTGGAGTGGTCTTGTTTTTGTGAGACGCTAGGGAAAGTACTTAAGTTCTTTGAGAAATCTGTCTTTATTTTC
The DNA here is from genome assembly GCF_021556685.1 of Rattus norvegicus. NCBI lineage: Eukaryota > Metazoa > Chordata > Mammalia > Rodentia > Muridae > Rattus > Rattus norvegicus. Next base: position 19,991,268 of record NC_141534.1, on the reverse strand, counting down.
TGCCATTGAATAATAAATGTGTTCTGTGTTACAATTTCACATAAATATTGTACTGTATACTTTGCCTTTTTCTTTTTGCAAAGACCATTGTTAAATTTTAAAGCATTTAAAGGAGGAATAAATGCACATCAGGGTAAAAGAGCAGATTTTGAGAGTAAGCATTCTATACCATGAGATGTGTGCACAAACCAATGTTAATCTATGTAGCTGTTTGTTGATATCCAAAATTCTTTCCTTTGAGTGGGTCTTTGGAAAGTTAAGCAATACGGTTATTGAAAACTATATCAGAGTCTTTGTTAATAAACATTTTAAAAAATGCAGTTTTCCCTGATGGAAGGAATTTTGTTCAAAAGGTGCAAAGTTGAGCAGGCTTCACTATCCACACAGGAGTAAAATTCAAGAATTCAGAAAGCCCGGTAGCCCGAATACAATGAGAGATGCTCCTTGTTCTTGACCCTTGACCTCCACGTCCTGTTCTCACATAATTTTCTGGAGAGATCTATGTCTCAGCTTGTGGAGATGACTGATCTTGACTTCAGGATGCCATTCAGCGTGATCCTGACTTCAGGATGTCCCAGAATAAACCTGACAAACTCAAGGCCACTGTAAAAGTGCCATCAGACAGGGAAGGAGACCTGACCACATTTAAAGAAAAAACAAAACAAAAAAAAACCCCAACAGATTGTGAGAGTAGTTTTGTGCCTGTAATTTAATTTTAAGCAGGACTTAAATATGACAAATTTCACTACAGATTTAAGTAGAATTTGTTAAAACGGTCAAAATGCTTTCTTTTCTCTCTCCTTCATTTGGAAGTTGAAAAACCATTTAATGGACGGGAATTATCTGCGACATTAGCATAAAAACACAAGCATGTTTGGGGACTGTATGCCTTACTGGGGTTCTATTTTTGTAGGTGCTGAATTGAGGAAAGCAACAGAGAGTTCCCCCCTCTCATCTCTGGAAGCTCCAGGAGTTGAAAGGAGCCTGAGGGCTGTGTGTCTGTGTGTCCGTGTGACTGTGTGTCTGTGTGACTGTTGGGGCTGTTTGGGGCTGGTGGGGCTGTGGGACTGGTGGGGCTGGAGGGACAGTGGGGCGGTGGGGGAGTGGGGCAGTGGGGCTGAGGTTGGTTTGTATAAGGAGCCTAGCTCTGTTGTCTGAGTTGTGAGGTTCTGGAAAGCTTTCATTTTGTCTCTCACACTGGTTTTTTGTTTGTTTGTTTGTTTGTTTGTTCTTTTTTGTTTTTTTTTGTTTTTTTTTTCAAAATTTCCACAATGGCTGTTAACTTGACAGTTAGCTGTGTTTCTCTTCCACCTTTAATATTGTACACTGTAGAGACCAAACTTATTTTCTTCCTTCCTTCTTTCCTTCCTTCCTTCCTTCTTTCTTTTCTCTCTGTCTCTGTCTCTGTCTCTGTCTGTCTGTCTCTCTTTGTAATTGGGAAAATCTAAGAGAAAACTGGATTTCTGAGAGAGAACCTTGCTATGTAGCCTAGGTTGACCTCAAACTCCTTATTCCTCCTGTTTCTGCTTCTAGGCATGTGCTTAATGTTGGGGGATGGAAACAAAACATTGAAAGTCTGGAATTTACTGATAACTGCTATCCAGTAGCTGAAAAGAGGGAAACTAATTTCATTTTGCTCACTTCCCGATGTAATCTAACTTTCAGAACTAGAACAATCATGCCTGTCGCAAGAAAAGCTTATATCCGGCCTGTTGTCCTGATGTGTGTTCACAACGGTCTAATGAAAGCAATATCCTGGGTTGGGGATTTAGCTCAGTGGTAGAGCGCTTGCCTAGCAAGCGCAAGGCCCCGGGTTCGGTCCTCAGCTCCGGGGGTGGGGTGGGGGGGAAGCAATATCCTGAACACGGCCCTGTGTTTCGGGCCATTTAAAAAAAATTTCCGGGCTCTCTCTCTCTCTTGCTTTGCTTACAGTCCCTCTGTGAGTGTCCTTTACGTTGGTAAACCATATGCTGTATGGGATAGTCTCCATAAAGTGAACACCCCTGTTGGTTTTAGACAAGTGCCTTTAGCTCACAGGCGGCCGCCGGCCATCTTCTCAGCTGCCTAGCAGCACCCATTGATAGAGCTACTCCAACGCGATGCCCCGTACAGATCATGGTTGGTTCATGTGCTCCATTTCCCCCTGCTCATGTATTTGCATAAGAGATGTTGTGTTGTTGCTCATGGAGTTCAAAGAGAAACCATAAGAGAAAACCAAACTGGAAAAATTTATCGGTGGCTTACAGGAAACCAGTAACCCATGTACCTAACCGCTGAGTTATTGTGTGACTTGGCCTTCCAGCTCTTTCAAGGCAGGTTCTTACTGCCTTTAGCCACTGTGTGTGCCACGCCTGCTGGCCTTCAAGGTTCTAGGGATTCTCTTGTCTCTGCCTACATCTTATGTAGGAGCCCCATGCATCCAGCTTTTTTGTGCACTCCAGGGATTAGAATTGAGTTGCTTGGTAAACACTTTACCTACTGCACCAGGTTGCCATGCCTTCAAGGTAAGTTTTAAATGGAAACGTATCTTGCTAATTTGATAGGGGAACAATGTTGTAAGGTATGTGGGACCAAGTAACCAGACATGCGTAAGAATGATAGGGTTAAATGAGCTCAAACCTCAGAATTGTGAACAGTAGGAGTAGAGCTATTCCCTACCTGCCTCTACCTGATCTGGAACACTTAACCATAACTTCCCACTGAGGACCCTGGGCACTGGGTGAGGTAGCTTACACACTTGGGAGTTTTCCATGTTCCCAGACTCCACTGTTTCTCCTTCCAGTCTGGGGAAGGAGAACATGGACTCTGAACCACCCATTTTGGGCTTTATTCTGTCTCCCCTGAGCAGTGTGCCAGCAGCACCCAGATGCCACCAATAGAGAGGCAGGACATGGTAGGACACAATGCTACACATTTCTGCTTCAGTGTGCACCAGTGGAGTCCAAAACTGCATTTGTTCATTTCAGATGGACATTTGTTTCTTTCTGTTTTAGTTTAGAAACACTAGTCTTCTACTTGTCCATCCAATTCCAGTTTAAAATGTCTGCCTGAGAGAGTAACTAAGCGAAGCAGAGTGTCCGTTTATCACCTGGATTAGCTCCTATGTGTTCAGCAAACGTCACACTGCAGTAATGGAAGAGATTCAGGAAAACAAAGATGCCAGGGTTGAAAATAAAAATAAAGCTTGAGAAAGGACATGTAGACGGACACCAAATATGACGATCATAGACCAGTATGACTTCAACTAATAGGCTGGGATTTTGTGGAGTCTAAGTTGCCTCACTTCTTGAAGGTAGTTTCGTCCCTGTTGTTAGAAGTATGTGAGCAAAAGAAAAAATGTTTTAAAAAATAGTAGCTCTTCTGACAACCAGCCTCGCGAAAGTCACATACTTTGTGTGAGCCCTGCTTCTTCACTTAGGAGGGCAAAGTTAACCCCAGCCCGGGCGTGTGCCTGAAGGCAAGCTGCCTGTCCAGTGTGCTGGACAGTGTCAGGAACGGGGCTAGCTACAGCTGCTGTTTTACATGGTTTCTTTGTGTGGATATTTGACCCTCTCAACTTTTCCCTCCCAGGAAAGCATGAAACTGCTTTGGGCAAAATGACTTTCTTTTCTTTTCTAATTTTTATTTTAGTTCTTTGAGAATTTTCTGCAATGTATTTTGGTTGTACCCCCCCACCCCCCCGCCCACATGCTCCTCCCAGACCCTTCCTCTGTTTCCAGCCCTACTCGGGTTCATGTGCTTTATTTAAAAATTTCACCCAGTATAGTTTGTGTTACGTTAACATTCTTGGATATATGATCACCATCAGTGGAGACTAGTCAATCCACCAAGGTTACCTCCTTAAAGAAAACTGACTCTCTCTTCCTCCTGTGGCCCTCCCCCCTCTTTTTTTTATTTTTAAAAAAATTTTTTTTATTAGATATATTTCTTTACTTACATTTCAAACGTTATTCCCCTCCCTGGTTTCCTGTCCATAAGCCCCCATCCCCTCCCCTCCCCCTCCCCCATATGGGTACTCCCCCTATACATCCCCCCTTATTGCCCCCCATATTCCCCTGCACTGGGGGTCCAACCTTGGCAGGACCAAGGGCTTCACCTTCCACTGGTGCCCCAAAAAGGCTTTTCTCTGCTACATATGCAGTTGGAGCCCTGGGTCAGTCCATGTATAGTCTTTGGGTGGTGGTTTAGTCCCTGGGAGCTCTGGTTGGTTGGCATTGTTGTTCTTATGGGGTTGCAAGCTCCTTCAACTCTTTCAATCCTTCCTCTAATTCCCCCCAAGGGAATTCTATTCTATGGCAACAAGGAAGATTAGGCCCTCCCCCCTCTTGACTTCAGCCCGTGCATGTCTCGTTCACGCTCTCTCATTGCCATGAGTTCATATGTGCAACTTCCCAGCTGCGTCCAGAAAACAGTTTTCTTGTAGCATCCACCACCTCTTGCTCTAAGGGTCTTTGTGCCTCCTCTTTTGTGATTGCCCCCATTTAAAGCTGAGCACTCTCAAGTCTCTTATTCTTTGTACCTTGACCAACGGTGCATCTTTTTTTTTTTTTATTAACTTGAGTATTTCTTATTTACATTTCGAGTGTTATTCCCTTTCCCGGTTTCGGGGCAAACATCCCCCTAATCCCCCCCTCCCCTCCTTTATGGGTGTTCCCCTCCCCATCCTCCCCCCATTGCCGCCCTCCCCCCAACAGTCTAGTTCACTGGGGGTTCAGTCTTAGCAGGACCCAGGGCTTCCCCTTCCACTGGTGCTCTTACTAGGATATTCATTGCTACCTATGAGGTCAGAGTCCAGGGTCAGTCCATGTATAGTCTTTAGGTAGTGGCTTAGTCCCTGGAAGCTCTGGTTGCTTGGCATTGTTGTACATATGGGGTCTCGAGCCCCTTCAAGCTCTTCCAGTTCTTTCTCTGATTCCTTCAACGGGAGTCCTGTTCTCAGTTCAGTGGTTTGCTGCTGGCATTCGCCTATGTATTTGCCATATTCTGGCTGTATCTCTCAGGAGAGATCTACATCCGGCTCCTGTCGGTCTGCACTTCTTTGCTTCATCCATCTTGTCTAATTGGATGGCTGTATACCAACGGTGCATCTTGGTGTTAATTTCCATCTACTATGGAGAGAAGGTTTGATGGATGCACTAATATGGGATTACACCATATGAGGAAACAACTTTTCTAATGATTTGATTTATTGTGCCATAAAGGTGGCCTTTACCAGAACTGATGTTCTGTGCTCAGGACTCTGACCAGTCACAACGGGTGCTCCTTAACTTGAGTGTCCTGGAAGTCTGTGCTTCTGTCAGTACTGAAACATATACAGCCATCCGATTTGCACTCAGTGAGCACCTACTATGTGCCAGGAATCATAACGGATAACTTAGATATGTCACCGAACCAAATAGGCATATCCCTCCACAACCACAACCTCCTTAGTAAATGCATAACACTTAGGTCTCATATCTTCCAACATGTATTTGAATCACTATATGGGGAAGACATCTGTGCTGTATTATTAAATCTCACAAGAGAAATTGAAGACATCCATGAAAGGAAAGGTGACTGTAGTAGGAACCATACCTAGTCAAGCCAGGGTAGCCACTGAATTAGAGTGGGTCATACAGTTGGAGTATTCAGGGTTCCCTAAAGCCTTGTATTGTCAAGTCAGAACATTTGTACATGGTCAGAATTTGTTGGGATTCCAACCCATTGACTTGTTTAGGTTCTGGTGGATTCAGGACTCTCACACTAATGTAATTTCCCTGTAGTCTTTCTCTCTGTAGGTATGGGAATTCCTTAATTCCAACTCAATAAAGATGTGCTATTGTTTGTAGAGTAGAAGAATGCTGACATTGAAAGACTTTGATCAGAAAAGATGCAAATAGTCCAAGGTGTAGAAATCAGTAAGCACACTCCTGATTGGGAGGCATGGAGTCTGAACTCCCACATTCTGTTTTATCTTAGAAAGCCAACAATGTAAGGACTGCCCTCTAGCAGTTTTGTTAAACATCTTGCAAAGCCCTGATGGTGTCTCTGACTGTCACAAGCTGCAGCCTGGTACATACTTACCCCACTTTTGGAAGAGTTTTACAATAGTGTGAAAGGAAAAGAGTGCAGAAGCCTTGGAACTCTTGTGTCTATTTCTGTGCTGGGATTTTTGTCTGTCTTTGGCCTATGTATGCTTTGTGCACATTTATATCGTTCTGCATTAGGTAGAATATGACACACTCAGTTATAGTTGAGTGCTTCCCATACATGTTCAGACCCATGAGGGCTACATTTGACAGCAGATAGGGTGCTAGAGAGCACCCAACAGAGAATGCTAAGTCCTGCAGGGAAAGTTCTTTAAGGAAGTAAGGTATCTTCCAAGACTTGAAACAACAGAGAGTTAATTTTCCGAAGCAGGGACCAGTTTCTTCTAGCAAGGGGAGCAAAATTACCTTACTTTAGGGATCAGAATGAGTTTAAGTAGGACCCATGTTCCAGAGTAGAGGGAGACTATGAAGAAACCTTCAGAGATCAGGGACACACTTACAGATCAAATAACACTGTGAAAGAGTTTTGTGTTTTCTTCTAGTCTGAGACTAAGTCACTGGTTGGGGCACATGGAAAACAGGGTTGATAAAGGTAGACTACCTACACTCCTTTGTTGCTGGTGTCATGGGGGCCATTGGTGCTGTCCAGGATGAAGGGTACACTGAGAATGCTTCTATTTCCTTCTACCAGGCATAGCTAGCAGCCTCGCCATTATCCATGTATTATGTGGTGCTAAAAGATGCTTTCTGGACCCTGAGGTTTTGAGTTCACTATTCTACGATCCTCTTCCCCACCTCCCACCTTATTTGAATACCCCCAGAGAACTTTAATTCTCCCTGAAACTGTGATCTATGACTCCCAAGGGGCACATGTTTCTTATCAAAAGTGTGAATCACAGTTCTTCCTTGGTAGCATTCATTACTGTAAGAATGAAAGGCAACGTGATTGCAGAGTGTCTACTTGGCACCTTTCACACATGGGTGTTAAACAAAGGTTGTAACTCCTTCCACTGGGAATTGAGACACTCCTGAAAGTTTCAACTATCAGAATACAATCAACTATTATAAAGCTCCCCACTGATTAAATCCATTCATTAATGATTTTTTGTGAAAAATAAACATGTATTAAACAAAACAACATAAAGAATTTCATTTATGTCTCACCTAACTTCACAAATATTAATCTAGATCGATCTTACCTACATTTCTTCCTATTTCATATATGAAGTATATGTTCTTTGCAATTTTCATTTTGAAACTTTTCCAAGTTTTATGCTATTATACCTGCAAATATCTCTCCATATATCTTTAAAAGTAAAGATTTTTAATACACACTATGCATGAGCTAGAATGTGTTGGGCTAGAATTGATTACTTGTGTTCTTTTGAGTCTACCACGTAGGAACTCAAACATCATAGGACTAAGTAAAAGAGAGCTGAGCCCTGTCACACACAGGCTATAATCACATCTTTAAAAATTAAGAATACATTAATCCCTAAGTATTCAAGTAACAAATGTCTTATAAATGCCATTATATATTTATAGATTGTTTGATATATTTCTAAAGAATAATAGACAATTTGGCAGCAGCTAAATATCTAGATTGCTACAAATTCTGATTCTTCTGTATTGAATATTCTTATGATGCAGTGAAAATACTTACAGCAGAGTAGAGTTATGTGTTCAGTTGCCAAGGACCAGCCTTGGCTTGGAGAGGGGGTCTCGAGGAAGGTATGTTTAGGAGCAGCAGAAGAAGTGACTAAAAGTCAGTGACGGGTACAAGCAGACAGCTCTGTCTTCTGCTCCAGAAAGTGCTCTAGGTAGTTTAGATAGCTCAGCTCTTGTAGACCAAAGCCCAGTCTTTTATTTACATAGCAATTCAACCACTACTGCAGGTTCCCTTTTGATTATCCCACAAATCAGCATTTTATGACCCGAGTCCTTTGATTCTTAGAAAAGAAAGCCCGTACTTTTTTTTTTAACATAGCAAATGAATTTAGAGGTCTGCCTGCCTGTGTAAGCATAAACAGTAAGCTAGTTGGGTGGGATCCTGTCCTGCGATCAGCACTACCTCACTACCTCCTGGTATTCCTTTTGAACCATGAGCCTTTTTTTTTTTAAACTACTTTTTTCTTTTTTACTGACTCATTAGTGCAGCTGCCCCTATTCTTTTGGGTCTGAGAAGCAATTCATATTGTACTCTTATATTTTGCATAGTTGAGAAATCCTGTTTACATATTCTTGAACTCATGTTTTCAGATTTTTTTTCCTACAGCCTTAAGAGCTATCCTGAAGGTCCCAGCATTCACCACCTTGCTAACAAACACCAGACACACTCTTGTTTTCTGGACTTGTGTTGTTTCTAACTATCATGGAGTCATTAACCATGGCAGGGAGAACCTTACCTTATAACCTTGCAGGGAGAATATTTCCCGAAGGAGGAACATGAAGTGAAATACATACACTATGATACAAACAAGCCTTATGTCTAGCAACTCTCAATACTTGTGGAGGCACATGCCCCTCTGGCTTTGTTCCAGGGGTGGGAATTGTGTCACAGTATCCCTTCCACATGCATGCAAGACTGGGCATCTAGCCTTTGGATGGAGTTACTAAGTTGCTTCCTTTGTTAATTCAATATATCTGTATGTGTATGTGTAGTGTGTGTGTGTGTGTGTGTGTGTGTGTGTATGTGTGTGTGTATGTGGCATATGCAAACATAAACCAAGGTGTCCAAATGTGCATTCCCATGCACACAAATAGAAGCCAGAAGAGTGTCAGATGTATTGTTCTATCAAGTTACACCTTATTCCTCTGAAACAGGATTCCTCATTGAACCAGAAGCTAGGCTGGCAATCACCAAGCTCCCACGATCCTCATATCTTTGCCTCTGGTAGCACTGGAGTTACAGGCACATGTATGCTCACAGCTTCTTTTTATGTGGGTGATGAAGGTTCAAAGTCAGGTCTTTGTGCTTCTGCAGCCAGTGTTCTTATGTACTGAACCATCTCTCCAGCCCCAGATTTTTTTTTCTAATTTTAACTATACCACTAAAACTAATGGTTATGGGCCATTTGCTCAAACTATCTAAATATCAGTTTTCTGAATTTAAAGAAGAACATGTGGAGCTTGAATTATTTGGCTTTTATTTTTGAGTAAACTATGTAAAAATTGGGACGGGACAAGGCTAAATAAAATAGATCTGAACCCTGTTAAACATGAGCCACACGAGTTACAATATCTTTCTTAACTGACATTCACCTTGGATTCTGAATCTGTGAAATATAGTCATCAGTTAAACCTGGAGAGATTTCTGTGTGAGCACATAGTGGTGAGTTACAGGGAAAGCTGAAGAAAATAGGAGCATATGGCAACACTGATGACTGCATAGTAATCCCCCATAGTAATCCCCAAACTGTAGTAAATATAGCTTGCCTAGCAACTGTTGGTGAGGATGAAGCTAGAAGAAAAGGCAGTGACTGGAGCTCCATTATTTGCTGAGGTGCTTGCTAGCTACATATGGCATATGAAATATACCTACCCCATATTGAGATATGTTACATACAAAGTATATTCTTGATGCCTAAGCTGTAGCATGAATAGACAACATGGTAACTGTCAATGACTAGTACATGTTGAAATCATATCATGACTATGTTGGGTTAAGTAAGTAAGCAAATATTATGAAACTTGAGTTCACACTTTCTCCCTCTCTACCTCCTACTCTTGAGACAAGCTCTCCTATACAGTTCAGGCTGTCATGAAAGTTGCCACATAGCTCAGGTGGGCTTCAAATTCCTGATCTTTCTGCTTTGACCTTCTGAGTATTGTGAGTACAAACATAAAACAGTATGTACAACTGTCACTTTTTATTGTTTTTTTTATTTTATGAATGGCCATGAAACAACTTAAATTACATATGTGACCTTGCATTATTTCTTCTAGATAGTACTGGAATATGTCAAAAATTATCATTCCTATCACTTCTTTTCTTGATCCAGTCAAACAAGTCTGGAATTGGGTGAAGTAACCACCCTTACTATACAGAACTTTTCAGGTCCCTTAGTAGGTTCTATTTCTTTTGTAGCTCATACATTTGCCCTTGGTCCAGCTCTTTGCTGGGCCTAGCTATTATAAAACCACTTAAATGGTTTCCCTGTCTAATGGTTCCTTACTTCTATACTGCTCCTCCAAGCTTTTAATCTCTCCACAGTCTTCAAAGACTCTCAGATTTCTCCAATGAGGCATAAATCACAATTGATCTCAACTTGTGTGTGTGTGTGTGTGTGTGTGTGTGTGTGTGTGTGTGTGTGTGTGTGTGTTGGGGTAGGGAGTGCATGCAAACATAAAGGTAAACCTCAGATGAACGATTGGCATTGTTTTATGAAACACTCTTTCACTGGGACCTAGCTAGAGCTTGCTGATTAGATCAGTTTTGCTGAACACTTGTCCAACATCTCCCCATGTGACACTGAAGACTAGATTTTTATGTGGTTGTTGGGAAATGAGTTCTGATCCTCAAGTTTGCATGATAAGCACATTTCCTCAGACCCTGATGTCAACTCTAGATTCTATCTACTCTTCAGTTTGTCCGTAAAGGGTTTTTTCTTAGCACAGCAACTCCTCATCCCTGGTCCAGGTCATCACAAAGAGCACAATGGTTATAATTTAGAGACCATGGTTGGGATCTGGGTTCTACAATGTACCACCAAACTTTAGAAAAGTTACTACACCTCTTTATTTTTTTTTCCTTTTTTTTTTTTTTATTAACTTGAGTATTTCTTGTATACATTTCGAGTGTTATTCCCTTTCCCGGTATCCGGGCAAACATCCCCCGCCTCCCCTTCCTTATGGGTGTTCCCCTCCCAACCCTCCCCCCATTGCCGCCCTCCCCCCACCAGTCTAGTTCACTGGGGGTTCAGTCTTAGCAGGACCCAGGGCTTCCCCTTCCACTGGTGCTCTTACTAGGATATTCATTGCTACCTATGAGGTCAGAGTCCAGGGTCAGTCCATGTATAGTCTTTAGGTAGTGGCTTAGTCCCTGGAAGCTCTGGTTGCTTGGCATTGTTGTACATATGGGGTCTCGAGCCCCTTCAAGCTCTTCCAGTTCTTTCTCTGATTCCTTCAACGGGGGTTCTATTCTCAGTTCAGTGGTATGCTGCTGGTATTCGCCTCTGTACTTGCTGTATTCTGGCTGTGTCTCTCAGGAGCGATCTACATCCGGCTCCTGTCGGTCTGCACTTCTTTGCTTCATCCATCTTGTCTAATTGGGTGGCTGTATATGTATAGGCCACATGTGGGGCAGGCTCTGAATGGGTGTTCCTTCAGTCTCTGTTTTAATCTTTGCCTCTCTCTTCCCTGCCAAGGGTATTCTTGTTCCCCTTTTAAAGAAGGAGTGAAGCATTCACGTTTTGATCATCCGTCTTGAGTTTCATTTGTTCTAGGCATCTAGGGTAATTCAAGCATTTGGGCTAATAGCCACTTATCAGTGAGTGCATACCATGTATGTCTTTCTGTGATTGGGTTAGCTCACTCAGGATGATGTTTTCCAGTTCCAGCCATTTGCCTATGAATTTCATAAAGCCGTTGTTTTTGATAGCTGAGTAATATTCCATTGTGTAGATGTACCACATTTTCTGTATCCATTCCTCTGTTGAAGGGCATCTGGGTTCTTTCCAGCTTCTGGCTATTTATAAATAAGGCTGCGATGAACATAGTGGAGCACGTGCCTTTTGTATATGTTGGGGCATCTTTTGGGTATATGCCCAAGAGAGGTATAGCTGGATCCTCAGGCAGTTCAATGTCCAATTTTCTGAGGAACCTCCAGACTGATTTCCAGAATGGTTGTACCAGTCTGCAATCCCACCAACAATGGAGGAGTGTTCCTCTTTCTCCACATCCTCGCCAGCATCTGCTGTCACCTGAGTTTTTGATCTTAGCCATTCTCACTGGTGTGAGGTGAAATCTCAGGGTTGTTTTGATTTGCATTTCCCTTATGACTAAAGATGTTGAACATTTCTTTAGGTGTTTCTCAGCCATTCGGCATTCCTCAGCTGTGAATTCTTTGTTTAGCTCTGAACCCCATTTTTTAATAGGGTTATTTGTCTCCCTGCGGTCTAACTTCTTGAGTTCTTTGTATATTTTGGATATAAGGCCTCTATCTGTTGTAGGATTGGTAAAGATCTTTTCCCAATCTGTTGGTTGCCGATTTGTCCTAATCACGGTGTCCTTTGCCTTACAGAAGCTTTGCAGTTTTATGAGATCCCATTTGTCGATTCTTGATCTTAGAGCATAAGCCATTGGTGTTTTGTTCAGGAAATTTTTTCCAGTGCCCATGTGTTCCAGATGCTTCCCTAGTTTTTCTTCTATTAGTTTGAGTGTGTCTGGTTTGATGTGGAGGTCCTTGATCCACTTGGACTTAAGCTTTGTACAGGGTGATAAGCATGGATCGATCTGCATTCTTCTACATGTTGACCTCCAGTTGAACCAGCACCATTTGCTGAAAATGCTATCTTTTTCCATTGGATGGTTTTGGCTCCTTTGTCAAAAATCAAGTGACCATAGGTGTGTGGGTTCATTTCTGGGTCTTCAATTCTATTCCATTGGTCTATCTGTCTGTCTCTGTACCAATACCATGCAGTTTTTATCACTATTGCTCTGTAATACTGCTTGAGTTCAGGGATAGTGATTCCCCCTGAAGTCCTTTTATTGTTGAGGATAGCTTTAACTATCCTGGGTTTTTTGTTATTCTAGATGAATTTGCAAATTGTTCTGTCTAACTCTGAAGAACTGGATTGGTATTGTGATGGGGATTGCATTGAATCTGTAGATCGCTTTTGGTAAAATGGCCATTTTTACTATATTAATCCTGCCAATCCATGAGCATGGGAGATCTTTCCATCTTCTGAGGTCTTCTTCAATTTCCTTCTTCAGTGTCTTGAAGTTCTTATTGTACAGATCTTTTACTTGCTTGGTTAAAGTCACACCGAGGTACTTTATATTATTTGGGTCTATTATGAAGGGTGTCGTTTCCCTAATTTCTTTCTCGGCTTGTTTCTCTTTTGTATAGAGGAAGGCAACTGATTTATTTGAGTTAATTTTATACCCAGCCACTTTGCTGAAGTTGTTTATCAGCTTTAGTAGTTCTCTGGTGGAACTTTTGGGATCACTTAAATATACTATCTTATCATCTGCAAAGAGTGATATTTTGACTTCTTCTTTTCCGATCTGTATCCCCTTGACCTCCTTTTGTTGTCTGATTGCTCTGGCTAGAACTTCAAGAACTATATTGAATAAGTAGGAGAGTGGGCAGCCTTGTCTAGTCCCTGATTTTAGTGGGATTGCTTCAAGTTTCTCTCCATTTAGTTTAATGTTAGCAACTGGTTTGCTGTATATGGCTTTTACTATGTTCAGGTATGGGCCTTGAATTCCTATTCTTTCCAGGACTTTTATCATGAAGGGGTGTTGAATTTTGTCAAATGCTTTCTCAGCGTCTAATGAAATGATCATGTGGTTTTGTTCTTTCAGTTTGTTTATATAATGGATCATGTTGATGGTTTTCCGTATATTAAACCATCCCTGCATGCCTGGGATGAAGCCTACCTGGTCATGGTGGATGATTGTTTTGATGTGCTCTTGGATTCGGTTTGCCAGAATTTTGTTGAGTATTTTTGCGTCGATATTCCTAAGGGAAATTGGTCTGAAGTTCTCTTTCTTTGTTGTGTCTTTGTGTGGTTTAGGTATAAGAGTAATTGTGGCTTCGGAGAAGGTATTCGGTAGTGATCCATCTGTTTCAATTTTGTGGAATAGTTTGGATAATATTGGTATGAGGTCTTCTATGAAGGTTTGATAGAATTCTGCGCTAAACCCGTCTGGACCTGGGCTCTTTTTGGTTGGGAGACCTTTAATGACTGCTTCTATTTCCTTAGGAGTTATGGGGTTGTTTAACTGGTTTATTTGTTCCTGATTTAACTTCGGTACCTGGTATCTGTCTAGGAAATTGTCCATTTCCTGAAGATTTTCAAGTTTTGTTGAATATAGGTTTTTATAGTAAGATCTGATGATTTTTTGAATTTCCTCTGAATCTGTTGTTATGTCTCCCTTTTCATTTCTGATTTTGTTAATTTGGACGCACTCTCTGTGTCCTCTCATTAGTCTGGCTAAGGGTTTATCTATCTTGTTGATTTTCTCAAAGAACCAACTTTTGGTTCTGTTGATTCTTTCTATGGTCCTTTTTGTTTCTACTTGGTTGATTTCACCTCTGAGTTTGATTATTTCCTGCCTTCTACTCCTCCTGGGTGTATTTGCTTCTTTTTGTTCTAGAGCTTTTAGGTGTGCTGTCAAGCTGCTGACATATGCTCTCTCCTGTTTTTTCTGCAGGCACTCAGCGCTATGAGTTTTCCTCTTAGCACAGCTTTCATTGTGTCCCATAAGTTTGGGTATGTTGTACCTTCATTTTCATTAAATTCTAAAAAGTTTTTAATTTCTTTCTTTATTTCTTCCTTGACCAGGTTATCATTGAGTAGAGCATTGTTCAATTTCCAAGTATATGTGGGCATTCTTCCCTTATTGTTATTGAAGACCAGTTTTAGGCCGTACTACACCTCTTTAAGCCTCACTCTTTCCCAAAGAAAGTATAATACAACTTCCTGCTGGGAAATTTTGCAAGGCTTGAATGAGGTAAAGCACACATGGTACCCGATCCAAAGTGAAACCACGGTAAATGTTATTGTTAAGTATTTTCTGCAGAAATATTCCCTGCCTACACACACACACACACACACACACACACACACACACACGCACACACACACACACACACACGCACACACACACACACACACGTCTACCCTCAGTCTCTTGCACAGATGTCTGCAATACTGTGAACACTCCTCAGTCACAGCTCTTCCATTTGCACTGTGGTTCCCTGTTTCCTTACAATTCCCTTTCATTACTGGCTTTCTAAACACAGTCAGAGAAGTACAGACCAGCAGTCTCTGGGAATTCACTGGAAGTGTGAATTCCTGGGGCAAACTTCAGAGCCACTGATTCTGTAATTGTAGCCCCCAGATCTGCATTTTACAGTTCTTCAAGGTAAGGTCCATGCTCGTTCATTTGAGAACAATTACTGGGCCTAGGATATATCCAATTTTTCTCATACTGCTACCCAAACTCAGCGACTATTTGTCAAATGTATAAGGTGTTTGAATGAAGCCTAAAGACAGCTTGGGGCCATAGACAGACTTCAAGTAGGAAAATGTCACAGTGTGATTATCTTTTAGGTTAGTTCTTAGACGATGTGAACAGTAGAACTTATATGAAGTTACTGGAGGCAAATGAATCTGCTAGTAATATTTACTATTTGAATTCACAATTTAGGTAGAAAATAGTAATTATTTCTAAAAAAGAATACCTTGTTTTAAAAGCTTACATATTCACAGAAAATGTATTCTTTTGATATTATGATTGTATATAATGTTTTATAAGTTTGTTAGGAAAGTAGGTATTTTTGTATACAAAATTTATGGATAAATATATTTTTCACACAGTATGATTTAAATTCTAAAAATCAGTTCTAAAACATATGGATCTAACGTTTGTCAGTTTTCTGTGTAGGATAATCTGATGAATTATGAAAGCAAATTTTCATAGCAAGTGGGTTACCTTACAAGATTAAAATATATTTAAACTTCATTGTTAATATAGAAATACGTTTTGTGCTGTTTGAAAATATATTAGTATAAAGTACATACATTAGTAATTACATTCTGTATTACAAATTTCAAATAGATGATAATAAAATGAAAAGAAGCAAGTTGATATAAATATATAGTATAATAATTACGGTAAATCCAAATTCACATGACTCAAGAGAATTATGGGCTGAGGAAGCCCCATGTCATATATCCCTGTCCCATCCACAGATGAGCATCTCAAAAGTTGGGAGCTAAGTAAGCCAGTCTCCATGGGGACACAGTCAAATGCCTCACGTTATCTTTGTCACATCTCTAGGAAACCAGAGCTTTAAGCTGTTTTTGCATTGGGTTCTCCATGTGGGTGGCCCTGATAGTTATCCACTTCTAGGGTGGCTTCCTCAATGATAAAAATTAAGGAGATGCTGCCATGAAAAGTTTATAATATTGTCACTTAACCCCTGGAAATAGGCTCTAAACTACCCAACAAAATAAAATCTGGGATTTTACCTTTTCAATCTACTGTATAGAAGGATGAAACTAGATTCCTGTCTCGTGTCTTGTACACCAATCAGCTAGAAATGCCTTAATGTAAGACTTGTAACTAGAGAAAAGACTCGAAACCAGAGAGAAAAAGAAGAAACCATTCAAGATACAGGGTCAGTCATATTCTGTAGCTGCATAAAGAGTAGCAGAATTAGCAGCGCAATCAGATCACACACAGGAGACGCAAGAATAAAGATACCAACTGCAGAATAGGACTACATCTTTGCCACTTATTTGCCTGATGGAATTAATATCCACAATATATAAAGAACTCAAAAAATGAAAACTCATAGGAGCAAAAATATCTAATTAATAAGTAAACAAATGATATGAACGCTTTCCCAGAGAAGTACAAAAGACTAATAAACATTCCCAAGCAACCCAAAACTGTGTTCAGATTCATTTCGCCAAGATCAGAATGGCAATCAGCAAAAGGAAAATAAAAACAATCCAGGGAAGTAAGAACGCCGAATACTGGCAACCCTGTGGAAGAAATGACTGTTTCTCCCCAGGCAGGAATGTAAATTAGCACAGCTACTGTAGAAATCACTTTAGAGAGTCTTCAAAAGTGTAGACTAGAAATGATGCATGTAGTTATGCCTTCCTTATACGCAAAGGATCCAAATTCAGCACTCAGGGTGGATAGCTGGGTACACATTTGTTGTGGCACCACTCATGATATCTAAGTTATGGGATCAGCTTATTGACCACTAATGCGTGAATGCATGAGTGGTTAGAGAAAACGTGGTACACAAATACAACAAAGTACAAACCCACTCTAAAGAATGAAAAATTAATGTTTTTTGTGGAAAAATTGAGTTCGGATGAACTGAAGTAAATTCAGAAAAAAAATCCTTGTATCATCTCATATATAATCTAAGATGGGTAGAGAAAGAAAAAAAAGCAAGAGAGGAGAAATAATGAAAAAGGAGGAGGAGGAATACCGTTAGTGAAGAAGAAAGGGGTCATAGGGAGAGGGATAATCGTGAGAAATGACATGAATACAATCAAAGTTGGTTCTATGTGAATGCGATGTCAGCGTGAGGTAAGCATTTTATACAATTGACATGTACAAACATGTTCAGGGAGCTGGGGAGCTAGCTTAACTGATCAAGTATGTGTAGTCGATGCATTAGAGCCTGAGTTCAGATCCCACCCTAAGTAAAAAGCCAAGCATGGGTGTGTGCACTTGTAACCCCAGCAGAAGGACAGAGCCTGGTTGGTCCCCAGAGCTAAGCTAGCTAGTGAGTGTCCCTTTCTAATAAAATAAGTTCGAGAGAGATGGAATGTTGTTTTTTAACAAAATCTCACTTGTTTGATTTTTACCAATGAAGACTAGGGAGGCAGATGCGGAATGAAAGCCCATTAACTCAGAAAGGCAAAGAAAGCTTGCAGCTGGCCTTCCTCCTTAGTGACTGTCCCACCAGCAAGGCCCCTCTCACATAGCTTCAAACGGCCTCCTTCAAACTCAATGTTCCTCCCTTCTACTTCCTGTGTGTTTCGTTCACTTCCTGTCAACTGACTGCTTGCTCTGACTCTTGACCCATGGCTGACTTTATTTAATCCTGTTTACAACATTCAAACAGAAAGCTCTTAGACTGAAGGTGTCTGCTAAGGCTGAGCCATACCTCAACTAAAAACAGCTTTTTCTCGTAAATAATATGACCTCTGGGCTCACAGGATGTTCATCTGTCCTGTAACAGATGGAAGAAGACGCCTCACAATGATTTCTGGCCTCCATGTGCACATGCGCATGCCGACATGTTCATGCATGTACAACACATGCACACATACACTTGCACAAGATGTGTCCATCATGTATCCACATGTCAATGTATGTCTTTTACAGAGGAAAGAATGAAAGAAAATGAAGTGCTGAGGAAAGAGACTGAGAATGGAGAACCAGGAGGCATCAGGCATAAGATCCGAGGATAAGGATGGGGATGACGTGGGAGGAAGAAGAGGTCTGGTGGGCGGAGACTAGAAGAGGCTGAGAAGGATACAGTGAGTTAGGGTGGGGCAGGCCTCTAAAGGTCCTAGAACTTTACGGTCTGGGTCTCCTACAACCTCTAACTAAAGGTTGCTCATTCAATTTCAGATAGTTGAAAGAGGTGAACCTTCGATACATCTGTGAAGTCAGTCTATTATGAAATTCGGTGTGGTGTGCTACACAAACTGTAGCCCCTTGTTTCTATACTCAGCTACATTAGATTAGATCTATCATCCAGGGAAAATTGATTCCTAAAGTATGGTGTGTGGCAAGTGTGTGTGTGTGTGTGTGTGTGTGTGTGTGTGTGTGTGTGTGTGTGTGTGCGTGTGTAACAAATTCAAAAGCAGAGAGAATAAATTGAAAATTTCCCATGTGAGATGTTGACATTTGTTCTACATTCTTAAGAATGTACTTTTAAGAGACATATGACGAGTTTAGCAGGTTTTATTGTTTCTTGAATTTTTAAGTGTTTCTTCAGAGGAAACACCCATTTATGTGCTTTGTTCATTTTTCCATTCATTTAGGTCTCTTTTCTATGTGTAGGAATGTATATGGCGGATATCAAGCCTTTTCCTGTGATACATGTCTCAAATAGTTTCTTCCAATCTCTTCCTTGGCATTTAATCCTTTAATCCATTTTGAAATTTATTATGGTGCTTGGTTCAAGACTCGAATATAATGGGATTTCTTTTTCCTAGCTGGAAGCCAGACAGTTCTACCTCATTTATTGAATAATCCATTGGTCTCCATTAATCTGTATTGCTTTTTGGTGAGACCCACATGTGGAAGGGTCTATTTCAAGATCACCTATTGTGTTTTAATCAATTGCCCTCAAAATTCTTGCAAATAGGCTGAGTAATTGCAATATTTTATGTATGGTGGGGGTGTTGTTTCAAAATGACTTTGTCTCATGATTTTAGTATGATATCTGTGAGTTAGCATGCTTTCCTCAAGTTAGAATATGGTATAATGGTCTACACGATTACCAGCTTGGGAAAAATCTAGGAGTACCTTGGAAAATAATCTATTCATATGCCTGCGAGGGGGTTTGTAGACTGTTTTAACTGAGACGGACGGACCCACTGGACATGCTAGCAGTGCTGATCCATGGGCTGAGATGTTCAGCTGGATTTAAAAGAATGAATGAGCTGGGAGCCCGTGTTCTTCCATATCTCTTTCTGACTACAGACAAACTCTTGCTTCAAGCTTCTGCCACTGAGCTTTCCTCATCTCTACATATTGTACCTCAAACTGTGTCTCCAGACCAAACTTCCTTAAATTTTCTTTCTGTCAAGTATTATTGTTACTGTAATAAGAAATGTGACCAACACAGTCAGCATGTAGGAATTTTGTTCCGGTGAATGAAGGGTGAGGAGTATAGATCTATGGAGTGTATGGATCCTGGGTATAATGCTGTGAAATGGCAGCCCATTATGTCTGCAATGCTAGCACAAGGTGCTTTGAGTCCCTTTCATCCACAAGTCTCCAGAAAATATGTAGCTGACCAATGCTACACGTTATCTTTTCTTTTCTAAGCCAGTTACTGTGTACAAAAGCTCAGATCATTGGTTCTCTAGGCCCGATTCTCCACAGGTGGCGCTGCAGAGCCTTCTGCTGTGTGTCTTCTTATTCTACGCTGTTTGCTCCTTGTCCCTGAGCGTGGGCTGCCTGGCACTCAAGTAAGTGGCATATTGATGTCAAACACGGACATGGAATGAATGGAGTTTATACTTAATACTTGACATAGATGGCTTCTAGCTTGTAGATTCTTTATGGATTTAATCTCAGACTTGGACTCTGTTGCCTAACTTTGGATCCCTTTCCCCTAGCTGGGCAGCCTTGTCTAGCCTTAGTGGGAGAGGATGCACTTACTAATGATACAACTTGGTGTGCGAGCATGGTTCCCCAGGGGAGGGGAGGCTCCCCTTCTCTGAGAAGTTGAAGGGGAAATGGGGGAAGTGCAGGGTGGGGGTGGAACCGGGAAGAGAGGAGGGAGGGGGTCATGATCCGGACATAAAGTAATAAAAAGAATTATTTATTAATAAATTAATAAAAGAAAAAATAAAATGCAAGAAAAAGGAAATCTCATAGACATTAATTACTTCAATCCACCTTTATTCTATTAATGGCATTTAATATTCTGTATATGTTGTTCTTATTTTAGATAGTATTTGAAAGCCATTTAAATAAAATAATATATTTAAAAAATAGAATATTTTTTATTATTGGGTATGTTATGTATTTGGATTTTAAATGTTATCCCCTTTCCCAGTTTCCCCACCAGAACCCACCTATCCCATCGCCCCTTCCCCTGTTTCAATAAGGATACTCCCCTACCCTACCCACCCACTCACTCCTACCTCCCTACCCTGGCATTTCCATACACTGGGGAAGCAAGCCTTCACAGGACCAAGGATATCTCCTCCCATTGAAGCCACACAATGCCATCCTCTGCTACATATGTGGCTAGAGCCATGGGACCCTTCATGTGTACTCTTTGGATGGTGGTTTAGTCCCTGGGTGCTCTGGGGGGTCTGGTTGGTTGATATTGTTCTTCTTCCTATGGGGTTGCAAATCCCTTCAGCTCCTTCAGTCCTTTCTCTAACTCCTCCATTAAACTGTTGTTTCTAAAGTAAATATCAACTAACATTCTACCTTTAAAAATGACCAAAGTCACTGCCGTGAACAAAGGTAGACCCAGGCAGAATTATAATCCGTCCAGTCACGCTCTCAAGGCTGGTGTTGGATCAGAGAGAGTTTGTGTCAGACAACAACTGAGAGATAGTTTACATTCATTTAAGTATTTTTTAAACAGTGATGGACATAGCTTTGGAGTGTAAGCCAGGGATGCAGTCTAGCCCAGGTTATTTATAACTAACTTCCTGATTCATTTCTTTTTTTTTTCTCCATCTTTATTAGATTGGGTATTTCTTATTTACATTTCAAATGTTATTCCCTTTCCTGGTTTCCAGGCCAACATCTCCCTAGCCCTTCCCCCTCCCCTTTTATGTGGGTGTTCCCCTCCCCATCCTCCCTGATTCGTTTCTTAAAGGATCTATTGATTGGTTTTTATTTGTGTGTGTGTGTGTGTGTGTGTGTGTGTGTGTGTGTGTGTGTGTGTGTGCAGGTGCCTGTAGAGTATTGAAGAGGGAAGCTGTCCTAGAACTGAAGTTACAGGCAATTGTGAGCCACCTGATGTGAGTCCTGGAACCCGAACAAACCTGGGTCTTCTACAAAAGCAGTGAGCATCCTTCCCTGCTGCTTCGCCTCTCAGTTCCATTCTTGATTTCGTTTTAATGAGCCATACAAGTTCTCTTATTTCAGTACCCACATTTGTCTAAAGGAAGTCATTATCCAAAACAGGGTTATCATGAAGAAAAAAATGAGATAATTCCTGTGCTTTAACATTACGTTTGTTTATGGCATGTATGTATGTGGGTGAATGTACCCCCCATGCAAGCCAAGGCTTTCTCTTTCCAACCAGGATTGTTGGAATTCAAGGAATTCAACTCAGGTCTTTGGAGTTAGTGGCAATTAAGTTTGCCCACTGAGCCATTTCTCCAGCTCAATCCATGGGTTTTCCTGGTATAATTTGTCAATTTGAGGCACCTTTGCCACATAATTTTTTATCCTATTCAGGTTGAAATTTTTCTCTACAAACTTTTAAGTTGCCCACACAATTTCCTTGAAACAAATTATGTATATTTACAATTAACTTGCTATAAATTGAGTATTTATGCAATTTAACTTCACAATGAAAGCACAGAATTCCATTTCACTCTGCAAATTGATTCCAAAAATATATCATCTGACTTTTGCAATGGAAAGAATGCTATTTGACATGCTTGCTGACAAATCCACAGAGGAAAGTCCAATGCATACACATAATCTCAACTGTGGCCTGGCACTAGAGGTAGTAAAACACAATTCCTACTCTTATGGCTCTCTGAGCACAGGACTTTTGTTGTTGCCTTTAAACAAATACAATTCAAACTATGTGCAGACTTAATGTCCTATTTGGTTGACTAGTGTTTCTTGTTTGTTTTTGAGACAGTCTGGATATACAGCTCATGCTATCCCCAAATATTTAGTCCTCCAACCTTAAATTTTTAAGAGCTGAGATTCTGGGTGAGAATATACCATTCCCAGCAGTTGTGAAGAATATGAAGTTAAAGTTATCGGCGGCAGCTAACTGGTTGACCAGCTGCCCATGATTTTAATCCTCATTATGGTCCAGTCTAGGTGTATAACTTTAAGAACAGAAAAGAATCTCACAGATCACTCTTTTTACTTTATGGGTAAGAACTGAAGCCCAGAGAAATTCGATAATTTGTCCAAGTTTCTGTCTTTGGGCTTTCAAAACCCCATTCTCCCCACGTTAAAAGTTTCCTTTACACATTGGGGAGAACTGCCAAGTTTACAGCTGAGACCTCAGAGATAATAAAGATTTCTAAGTGATCAAAGTGGATATAAATTTTATTATCATTATTATTAGTACTGTTATTTATAGGTGTGTGTGTGCTTGCATGAGTTTTTGTGTACCATGTTTGTGCAGGAATCTACTGAGGCCAGAGAGAAGTTGCTGGGATGGGAATTGCAGATGGTACGAGCTACCACATAAATGGTGGGAACTGAACCTAGGTCCTCTACAAGAAAAATAAGCACTCTTAAGTACTGGAAAGTCTCTCAAGTCCTGATCAAGTAGATTTAAGTGAGCAGAGAAGGTAAAATGGACAAGATCGTCATTAGTGACTGTGATGGTTTGCATATGCTTGGCTCAGAGAGTGGCACTATTAGGTGTGGCCTTGTTGGAGGAAGTGTGTCACTGTGGAGTGTGGGCTTGGAGACCCTCCTCCTAGCTGCCTGAGGATGCTCTGTCTGTTCCTGGCTTCCTTCTGGTGAAGATGTAGAACTCAGCTCCTCCTGCACCATGTCCGCCTGGATGCTGCCATGTTCCTGCCTTGATGATAATGAACTGAATCTCTGAGCCTGTAAGCCAGCCCCAATTAAATGTTGTCCTTGTAAAACTTGCATTGGTCATGGTGTCTGTTCACAGCAATAAGACCCTAACTAAGACAGTGGCCATTCTGCTAGCCAGTGTTCAATGGAGGTAAATGAAATGATCTGTTCTCATCTGTGAATCGTGAGCTGCAAAACTTTGATGTACAGTTCAGTATGATCTCTCTCAGAGCAAACTTTTTGTCTGTCACCTTTCAGGGTGGGTGAGCTCAATATTCTGACCATTTGTCTTCAAAACATCCTTCATGGCTCAACACAACTTATCAAGGTAATTATTTTTTAATTTTTAATCCTTACCAGTAAGTAGACAAGATGCAAACCAAAATAAAATATCTTGTTAAGTAGGAAACATGAAAACATTTGACTTTTCTTTTGATCATTAAGGATGTTACATCTGACTTCACCAGGAAAAAAATTCTTCAAAAATTTTAAAATGGAGTCATTGAGGTAGCTTAGTGGGTAAAGTTTCTGGAAAATAAGCCTGAAAACCTGAGTTGGAACCCTGGAAGCCATGTGGTAACAAAGAAAGACTAATTCCATTCCTGTTCTCTGGCCTTCACATGCCAGTCATACAAAGAAATATCAGTGAATGGGAGATGAAAAAGAATGGCTTAATGGTAGGTAGGGAGTTAGAGTTCTTACATTCTTGTGAGTTTTTATGTCATTTCATTTTTGTGAACACACATACACACAAACATATATGTATAGCGTTGTATTATTTTCATACGTGTCGTTGTAATTTACTCTGGTTTATCCCCTCCCCCACTGCTCGCCCCCTTTCCTTCCTCCCCATTGTTGGTGTGCTTCTCTCCTTAATCTATACCTTGCTTTCATGCTGCATGGATCTCATTGCAGTGAAATTATTTTAAGGAAAAGCAAGAGAGACGGCAACACACTGGCGTACAGTATTTGTGAGCTATGGAAAGAATGAAGAAGAGCTTGTACAGTGTTGTTTCACTTTTTTAGGAATAGACTCCATGGTGTCCGTGGAAAGAAGCCTAGAAAACATTGTAGCAAGACATGGTCTCCCAGCAGTGGCGGCCGCAAACCTTCATGTCTGTCTTTGCACATTTCTGCTTTGTTTTATTTTTCTTCTCCAAACATTGCAGACCTCATTCCAAGGGAAATGTTCTCTAGCACAGAACAATGGCTCTGGTTGGTAACAATTAATTGGATATTTCAAAGTAGGTAGAGGAGAGATCTGGAATACTCTGAACACAAAGAAATAATATATATCTGAGATGGCAGATACACCAGTTAGGCTGAACTATCCATCACACATCACATACATGTATCGAAATGACACACTGTATTCCATAAATAGATGTAATTACTATGTGTCAATTAAAAAGTTTAAAAAATACACTCCATTGCAGGGGGAGAGATTAAGAAAGAAAATACCTGAGAGAAGTTGTTTCTTTTAAATTTTTTATGCTAGCACAATAAATAACTTGCATCTCATTATTTTACAAGCATGGTGGGTTAGTAGGTGAACTCCTTTGTTCTGATCACACACAAAGCACTCTTGTTTGGAGGCATTCATGATTAGTTTGTTTCAATTTTTAGAAAATTCAAGTTTAAAATAATTTTTCATTGTAAAACAAACCACATTGTTTAAAACAGAAAAGCTTTAAACACTTAGTTTCAGGACAGGAGAGACCCTGTCTCAGAAAAACAATAACAACAACAACAACAACAATAATAATAACGATAACAAATAACCCACCTAGATATAGAAAGGAGAAAAAGAAATGTTACAAATTCACTCTCATTGCAGTTATTTCTAATATTCTGTAAATTTTTCTCTACCTTTAAAAATGTATTGTTGATGCTTTAAACATTAAAATTCACTTGAAAAACCATGGGATGATCTTTTCTGGGGAAACTATGAAACTGTACAAAATTGCCTGAAGGTAGAAAAAACAAATTTCAAATATGATTCATATAGAAAAACTTGGTCAGCTAGATTTACTAAATTCTAATAAAAAGTCTCAAGATGCCTTCTTCTGATGGATAACCTTGTTTGGGGGACCATTATTGATTCAATTTTGGGTAGCGAGGAATCTGTGAGAACAAGAGATATTTATTGTACTAACAAGTAAGATGTCAGGCATGATATTAACTTTTTATCCATGCAATTTTCCATTGAACTGAGTTTGTTCTTGCACTGAGACTCTTCAAAAATAATTTAAAACAAAATCTTAGTTACAGAAAAACAAAGTCAAGTATGGACCTCCTGGTGTTCGGAGTAGTAAAAATCAACTCTTCCTGTTTATTCTTGTCTTTAATGGGGCACCATCAGCTGATTAGAGGCCATTGTTTATGTAAAGTAGGGTCAGGGGCTGGAGAGATGGCTCAGCGGTTAAGAACACTGGCTGTTCTTCCAGAGGACCTGAGTTCAATTCCCAGAAACCACATGGTGGCTCACAACCATCTGTAATGAGATCTGATACACTCTTCTGGTGTGTCTGAAGACACCAGCAGTGTACAAAAATACATAAAATAAGTAAAGTAGGGTCAGTGAAGGTCCTGGGGCATCAAATGCATGTTCCTTTTTATTTTTTGTCAGGATATGTGAATATTTGCTCGAAGATGTCAATAAATTCTTAACCTATTCAATCTTTAATTGAGGGGCCTTTGGGGATAAATGTGATACTCTTTAGTTCTGTTGCTTTGAGAACCTAGACTTCTATGACTTGGGAGATGAGCTTTACTGTTAATCTTAAAGCTTTGGCCTTGGATTTAGGGTCAAGTTTCTGGTATTATTCAACAATTCTGTTATCCAGAAGGTCAGACTTATTAACTGCATTGGAAAATGTGCATCCAGTTAGATTACTCTACTACTAACATCTTTCTGTTGTACTGTGCAGGTTGGTTTAGTTAAAACAGTATTCTATTTCTAACCCCGCTCAATGTCCTTGAACACTTAACCTGTGAAGATGATACTGAAGTGCTGGTACCCTAACCTCAAGTTTTGTACACTAAATTGTGTTTTCTTTCTAATCATAAACAAAGCTTAAGGGTTCGTTATTAATGTGTGCAAACACAGCTTGTGCAAGACTAAATTCACTTTCTCCAAGAAGCTTTACATTCTTTTAAAAAAAATCTCCAGGGGCTGGGGATTTAGCTCAGTGGTAGAGCGCTTACCTAGGAAGCGCAAGGCCCTGGGTTCGGTCCCCAGCTCCGAAAAAAAAGAACCAAAAAAAAAAAAAATCTCCAAATGTTGCCAATAGATGAGTCTCTAGAACATGGAGTGTGGTGCCACAAACCTTTAATCCCTAGCACTTTGGAGGCAGAGCAGATGGATCTCTGTGAGTTCGAGGCCAGCACAGACTACATAGCAAGTTCTAGGACAGCCAGAGCGTCATAGTCAGACCCGATCTTCAAAGCAAAACAAAGCAAAACAAAACAAAAACCAAACAAACAAAACAAACAACCCAAGCAAAGGAAGGAGGATGGATGTGTGTTAGGTGACTTCAGCAGGATGCAGAATGGTGCTTCCTGCCTTGGTTTTAGTGTGCAGGACAGGCTGCCATGATGTATAAGTTGACCTGATTTACATTAGTCAAAGGGGTTTTCCTGACACAGAAAGAGGTGGTGAATTCTCCATCCACTTTTCAGAAGACATTGCCTGGAACTCCCTAGATGTCTTTCATAGTTTCCTTTGCCAGTTAAGTTAATAAATTACCTCCACACAGTAGGAAACAGGATGATTATTTTACTTTCCACTCTGCAATATCACATTTGCCTGACTGCATCTATTGATTCCAGGATTATACGAATACAACAATCATTTGATGGGTTTTCAAGTGAAGGAAGAGGAAAATTTAGGGGGAGCTGGTATTATTTACAGAGGGACTGGGGTGGCATATTTGAAACTAGTATCATGTTTAAAAGACATCAGAAAGGCAAAAAGCAAAAGACAAAAGGCAAAATCTGCCCCCTCACAAACCCAAGGCCCGTAAATCGCTATGCTTTGTTATTCATTCAGGGAAACCCCTATGTGACAACCATTGCATCTAGAAGTGTTTCCAGCCACACCTGTCATTGATGGGGTTGCTTTCATCTATGGTAATAATAAAACATTCTTCTCAGATGACTTCTTGCACACACAAAAATGATTCTGCAAGCACAACAGAACTTATTTCCAAGTTAAGCACTGTGTGTACCAAAAGAAAAAGAAAATTATCATTCAATAAACCCATTCATTATTTTTTCTAAAGACTAAGAACTGATTCCTTTCATCAATTTCATTAATGTTTAACACTTTTAAAAATCAGATTTACAATTCCATAACAGGTCTGCGTGCATGGATTGTGTTGTAGCTTTATTTTAATGCTAACTACAAGAAGTGTGAAACAAATAATATTTTGTTATTTTTCTAAAAAAAAATTTAAGAATAATGAAGATATAAATGTTAGAGGTTCTCATCTTGGATAAGAGCTTAGATAAGAGAACATTTACAAAGCTTTTATCAAAAATTCTTTGCACACATGTGCATGTGTTTAGAAGTGACCACTCGAGCTTGTTGGGTAACCTATGAGGAACTCCTTTCTGTGAAAGACTGATTCTCCCTCTGCTAGGAGCCATTACTTGCCTATAACTCTCTGTCCATGGTGGCTTGTCAACTGGGATTGCTCTTGCGTAGGCCTTGTTTAGGCAATCATATGAGTAACAGTAAATGGATTCTTCACACTGTGTGTGTGTGTGTATGTGTGTGTGTGTGTGTGTGTGTGTGTGTGTGTGTGTGTGTGTGTGTGTGAATTAAAAAAGAAGAGTTCATGAATTTCAGAGGAAGTCTGGGGGGAAAAAGTAGAAGTTGGGGGGATAAGAAGGAGTGGAAATGATGAAAACACAGTATGTGAATAGAAAATTCTCAATTTTTAAAAAATCAAATTTAAAATGTATTTTTTTCTTACATACTAAGATTTCATGATATTGTGTTAATTGTATTTCAGGACCATTAAGTGTTCTAAACAACAAATAAAGATTATACTCTTTCTTCTGTTTGCAGTTCTTTTAGTCTCAGTGGAAGTCACCTACTTTGTTTCCAGGTTGCTTTTGGCTTTGATTGTAGAAGAATGGGTTGGGATTATGATATTTCCACGACTATACTTCATGTAATCATCACATCATGTGGTAAGCAAGGTAGGATAGTGAAGAGAAGAAATGTGTATCATGTAATGTACCCAAAACATCTGAAAGGGTTAAACTTGCAATGCGTTTAGGGAAAGTTTTGACTGATTTTTTCAGGATAGAGCTATACTGACATGTAAACGTTCCTATTCTTTTCACACTGGCCATCAGCTTACATAGACTTTGCCTCCTTAAGAAATATTTTTCTTCCAAAATCTTCCTCTGAGACCAAAGGCAGAAGAACTGGAAAGACTAGTGTATTCACAAGTCAATGGTTATTATTAATAGTTTCTGTTCTATGGCTGGAAGATGGCTCAGCATGCAAACTTGTTGGCCACCAAATCTGAAGACTTGCGTTCAATTCCTGGAACCCACATAGTAGAAAGGAGAAAATTAACTCCCACGAGTCAGCTTTGGACCTCCACATGTATTGTGTGTATAGGTGTATTTAAAATTGTGCATGTACACAAGTCCATATGTGCTTGAGTAAGCACACACACACACACACACACACACACACACAGAGAGAGAGAGAGAGAAAGAGAGAGAGAGAAAGAGAGAGAGAGAGAGAGAGAGAGACAGGCAGAGACAGACAGACAGACACACACACACACACACACAGAGAATAAACATTAAAAACAATACCATTTCTAAAATGTCTTTGTTCCTACCACTGATCTTGGAGGTCAAAATAAAATACACCAGCTATACCATTCTACCTTTTGCTAAGAGGGTAGCCATAAGTAAGCCATACCTCTCGTACAGATTTCCTTTTACTGCAAGTGGGAAGAACTGGTAAATGTCCAGTGAGATCCTGAGAGACTGTCAGAATAGCAGTTAGCACATGATAGATACTTGGTGCATGATAGTTACAAACACCCATCAGTCAGTCAGTTCAAATTCTATTCTTCTCTAATCCTTTCTCCTTTTCTCTCTTCCATTATTCTTGTGAAAAGCATGTTAGGCAGTGTGGATCCTTTTCAAGCATGTTAGAGCTCAGTGTTAACTGCTGTCTATCACCAACTCAAACCAGTCTTGTATCTCTCACACTCTCCCATCTCAGATTCTCCATTTTACCTTATGGATCAGAGGGTTTTATTTATAAGAGGAAACATTTGGGGGGCATCATATGGTCTTATTCTTAAGTTTAATATGAGCTATAAACTCCAAACAAACTCCAAACAATTGCTTTGGAATTGTCTAACCCATAACATGTAGAAACTGTTTAACCAATGCTTGGTGCGAGCAGCTCATCCAAACCTAGAAGTGTGGTGGTGCACGTCTTTAATTGAAGCTCTAAGGAAGCAAAAGTTGGGTGATCATGAGTTCCGGGTCAGTCTGAGATATGTAGCAAGACTCTCAAAACAATGAAAACCCAAGAGAGATGAGTTCAGGGAAAAGTCGTTCAGAATCCATAGGATGCAAGGCTCTGAGAGCTTAGGACAGTCTCAGAATTACTATCATGGCTTATCCCTCCAGATCGTCTCTGTGACACCTCAGAACAACTCTAAGTATTTGACTTAATAGATAAATGACAATATACAGAAGTGGTTCTTAATGCTTAATTACCTTCTTAATGCTGTAACCCTTTAAAACCATAGTTTCTCATGTTGTGGTGAACCCCTAGCATCAAATTATTTCATTGCTACTTCATAACTGTAATTTTCCTACTGTAATAAATCATAATATAAATATCTAAATTTTCTGATGATCTTAGGGGACCCTTTTGAAAGGGTCATTTGGCCTTTGGAGGGGTCATGACCCACAGGTTAGAATTACAGCTCTATAGCATGAAAAGTTAGGGCTACCTCGTATTACAAATGTGAATAATAGTGTTTTTTGTTGTATGAATATGGTTTGGCCAAACATAAATATTTCTTGGTAAGTTAGTAAAATTGCATGGTTTTATAAATGAACTTCAGCATCTTTTTTTTTCTATTGCAGTTACATTGGAGTTCTCCTCGATGCCACATTGGTGGGCTGCTTTAGACCCAGGGATGTCTTGAGTTTAGATCCTCTAATGCACAAAAACAATGTTTAGTACAATAAATGCTATAAGTAGGCATCTGAGGCATAAATTTTGCTACATTATTCTTTTTCTAAGATAATCAGGATGGAGATGTGTAGATAACAAAAACTGTACAGTTTTTTAAAAGATAGACTATACCGTCTCTTCTGGACAGTACATACTCCCAGAAGAGCCCCAGCAAAATCTACACCAGAGAGGTTGCTTTTTTAGCATGTGCTTGTGTCTATAAATAGATCAGTAAACGCACACACACACACACACACACACACACACACACACACACACACACGCACATGCACATACACACACACACAAACTCATACACTCACACACCTATACTCTGCTTTTTCTTTGATATAGTTTGAATCTATGAAAGAATACCATAAATATTACTGTTACATAAAAGAAATACCAAGCACAACACATAAGTCATATAAGAAAGATGATGGGAAGGTGAAGCAGTGCAGAACAGAACTCATTCCTGGCCATCCTGAGCGCCTGAGTGCAACACAGGTGATCCAGGTAGGGATCAGGTAGTACGGCTATTGCTGGCTCACAGAGGTTCAAATCCAGAACAACCTAAGAGCTTTTAATTTCATTCAACACCTAACTTAAAACCAAAGACACCCACCCATAGCTCTTCCTTAGTTCTAAACAAATGAATCTAAAATCTATTTGTGTCTTAGAGTTAATACACCATATTATATCATAACTAATATTATATTTTTATATTTAATATTTATATATAATTAATATTATACAATAATTAGCATATATTATGTAATGATCAGAAAGTCAGGAGGGAGAAATAGAGTCTCAGCTCTACCCTTTGTTTATACTGATAAACGACCATATAAAGCAAAGCTAGACATCTCTAAACAGATTTCAGTGTTTGTCAAGTATGGAAACTATTTGCTTATAAATCTGTTGCGTTTGGCTTCCAAACACAAAGATTATGTAATTTTTAAGAAATATTATTATTCTGCTTGACTTGGCAATAATCTTGTCTAATATTTTCAATCTGTTTTGCAAACAGCAGGCAAACCCAAACATATTCTGGTACTGCTATTCAGTTTTTAATGGCCCACGCAGAATTAAAATACTTAGGCTTATTGATTACTTAATATGAGCCAGGGCCCTTGTATATGTCCCACTAACCTTTACTATAATTCTGTGGAGCGTTATAGTTTAATTTTTCAAATGTGGAAAGCAAAGCTTATGGAGTCCAGTGAGTAGAGTTTCTGCCCCACTACAGTAGGCTGTATAAGTAGCATTTTCTTGTGTGCAAGCTGTACATAACCAGCAATGGTTCCTTTGCATAGATGCTCAGACGCTCTCCTACAGAGAACTGTCTGATGCACAGAACAGGATGTACAATACTGTATGAAAACAGCCACCCCCAGGTATTGGAAAGTGCTCAAGGAAGCTCAAAAGAAGCTAGGCTGATTACTGGGAGTCTCGTCTCTGATAGGGCTTCCGTGTCTCTTTCCGATTGTAGAGCTGTTTCTCCTCGTCTAGTCAGACAACAGAAATGTCTAAGACAGGACCTGGGAGATAACATGTAAAGGCCAATGTATTTGTTTCTAAACTCAGTTGAAAAAATAGCAAATTCTTATTTGCATTTTTTGACAAGAAAGCTACTGAATGGCTTTTTACTTTCAACTCTTTGAAACGTCTTTTAAGAGCTATTTATAGCATATCCAGGATACAAGCCCAGCATAACACCTGACCCAAAATAGTGCTTATTTGTCGTATAAGTATAGACAGAATTGATGATGACAAAAAGTACCAGAGATTTTCCTTCAATGTAGTAAGAGCATTTGTGTTTCAAATAGGGAACATAGGTCAGCTGATTATAAGAGAGGCTGTTGAATATAAAAAAGACACGTGCTCCACTATGTTCATCGCAGCCTTATTTATAATAGCCAGAAGCTGGAAAGAACCCAGATGCCCTTCAACAGAGGAATGGATACAGAAAATGTGGTACATCTACACAATGGAATATTACTCAGCTATCAAAAACAACGACTTTATGAAATTCGTAGGCAAATGGCTGGAACTGGAAAATATCATCCTGAGTGAGCTAACCCAATCACAGAAAGACATACATGGTATGCACTCATTGATAAGTGGCTATTAGCCCAAATGCTGGAATTACCCTAGATGCCTAGAACAAATGAAACTCAAGACGGATGATCAAAATGTGAATGCTTCACTCCTTCTTTAAAAGGGGAACAAGAATACCCTTGGCAGGGAAGAGAGAGGCAAAGATTAAAACAGAGACTGAAGGAACACCCATTCAGAGCCTGCCCCACATGTGGCCCATACATATACAGCCACCCATATAGACAAGATGGATGAAGCAAAGAAGTGCAGACCGACAGGAGCCGGATGTAGATCGCTCCTGAGAGACACAGCCAGAATACAGCAAATACAGAGGCAAATGCCAGCAGCAAACTACTGAACTGAGAATAGGACCCCCGTTGAAGGAATCAGAGAAAGAACTGGAAGAGCTTGAAGGGGCTCGAGACCCCAAAAGTACAACAATGTCAAGCAACCAGAGCTTCCAGGGACTAAGCCACTACCCAAAGACTATACATGGACTGACCCTGGACTCTGACCTCATAGGTAGCAATGAATATCCTAGTAAGAGCACCAGTGGAAGGGGAAGCCCTGGGTCCTGCTAAGACTGAACCCCCAGTGAACTAGACTGTTGGGGGAAGGGCAGCAATGGGGGAGGGTTGGGAGGGAAACACCCATAAAGAAGGGGAGGGGGAGGGGGATGTTTGCCCGGAAACTGGAAACCGGGAAAGGGAATAACACTCGAAATGTATATAAGAAATACTCAAGTTAATAAAAAAAAAAAAGAGAGGCTGTTGAATCTTCACTCAGGATAGTTAAAAAAAATGTGTAATTATTTTGGTAGATTATTATAAATATTAAATGTTTAATGTGATTATATTACATGACATTTCACTCTATAACATATACATATATATATATATATATGTAATTGCATATAAAGTGGGAGAATAAAGATAATTTTGATGTGTGTTCAATGGTTATCATCCCGAGATTATACAGAATCAAGCCCTGGACATCTATTTGTGACATACACTCCTCTCTTCAAAAGTGTCCTTCTTTCTACATTAGCACGGGAGGGAATCGGACTGTTTTGACCAATGTTTTTCTGTCCAAACATGAGGCTAAATACCTTGATCATATCTGTAAAAAGAAAGCCAAGAGGCTGGCAATATGGCTCAGTGGTGAGGAGCACTGGTTGCTCTTGCAGAAGACCTTAGCCCTGTTCCGAACAGCCACATGACAGCTCACAGTCATCCTTGACTTCAGTTCCGTATGATCTAACACCTTCCTCTGGCCTCTGTGGGTCCTGGAAGCGTGGGGTACAAAGACTCATATGCGTTCAAAACACCCATATACATAAAGTAAAAAGGAATACATCTTTAAAAAAATAAAAAAGGGAATTAAAACTTCTTTTTTCACTTCGGACAACGGTCACCAACAATATTCATTATCTCTAGTGCCAATATTATCTTTATTCAGCACTTATTGTCATGTTTATAAGTCTGAGGTCAGGGAGAGGGGGTCAGGGTTCAAGACAGGGTTTCTCTGTGTAGCCCTGGCTGTCCTAGAACTTGCTTTGTAGACCAGGCTGGCCTCAAAGATCCACCTACCTGCCCCTGCCTTCCAAGTGCTAGAATTAAAAGCATGCATCACTACTGCCTGGCAAGTCTGAAGTCTTAACTTTCTTTTTTTCTTTTTTTTTTTTTCCAGTATTGTTTGATAACACACGTAGAGAGTAGTGAAGTTTCATCTGGCATAAACCTTATGTAAATTTTACTAAGCTTCCAAGAGAGCTATTGAAATGAGAAAAGGGGCTGGGGGACAGTTGTTCATGGAGGTTAAGGGTATGGCATAATCGTGGGGTGCCTGCCCAGCCTTCACAAGGTCTGTGTTTTAGCCCCAAACAGGAAAATAATGCTATGGAATCTTTTCCTCTGGGCTGCGTCTACAACATACAAAGTCTACTTCGCCCCGACCGTCACAGGCACACGCAGAATGCCAACTCCGTGCCCGAGAAAGTTGCCTGTTAGACATACCAAACTGGCTAAAGGAATTTCAGTGTGACTAGCTGGGGATGTTTTAATGAGTGGGGTTGTTCAGACTACAGCCACAGCAGGACACTCAACAGAATCTTCTTTGTTTTCCTTTGAGTAAAAATGTAGGTGGCAGGCTAAAATGGCTAAATACCTTGGGAAGGTTGTCCCAGAGTCTCTTACTGGACACTGTGTTCAAGGAAGCCAGCAACGCTCTGGGTTTCTACCTCAGGGAACCTTACCTGTCGCAGGCACTGTGCTATCCCTGGTAAGAAGGAGCAGCCGACTTACGAGAACTTTGTAATTGGATCGGTAGTGGTCGGATCTACATTTTAAGGCAAACAAATGAAACAAGAACTTAAACTGTTTTCATGAAATCAAATAGCACGGATAGGTTGAATTCTGGCTTTGAAAACTCTTCTTATACTTAAAGTTAATGGGGATGATTTCCCACCAAATACACAAAAGTCATTTGTAAACACATGTATGTGCACGTACACGGTGCACCTGTGTTGTACAGTTGCAGTCATGATAGTAGCAATAATATCATAAGACACAAATAACAGCGAGGATGCGTAAAACACATCTGAGGTGTTACTACCTCTGAGACAGAGGAATGGGGCTTGCTGAGTCTATCCTGGGCTACATAGCATGACCCTGACTAAAACAAGAAAACTAACCACACAAGCTCACAAACAGGCAGAAAAGCTGAAAGAATCAAGAACTGTGGGTAAAATGGCCTGAGTTCTGACATCACTACTACTGAGTTTTAAGGGCTCCTTACTATTGACTTGTGCTATTCCCTGAGGGAGGTTCTAAATTTCAATGATGTGCCAGCTCCCCGTATACATGCTACTCTCTCTTCACTGATTCTGTAAATGACTTCATTGCAAATGCTGTGTCAGTTTCTGGAACATTATTTTAGTGATGGCAATTGTTCTTATAATCGTACCAATGAATTATTCATTACTGCCAGTTAACCAGAGCTTCCCTTTTTTATTTACTTGCAGTTTCCGGCTTAATTTCAGTGGTACGTGGAGGCCAGATTTTAGCATACTGTTTGTTCAAAGACAATTTTATCTATCCGGATCTGGATAATTTTTAACGGTACGGCTGGATTCATTTACCTTGGGATTGTTATGCTATAAATATTGTGTCAGAGCTGTATCCCAGGATGAATCACTCAGCATACCTTATAACTATAAAAAGCACAGAAGTTAATGGAGAACCGAACGAGCCTAGTAAAGAATTTATGAACAGACTTTTACAAAACGTCGAAAACATGTTATTTCTGAAAATGTGTTCCACGGAATATTAGTTCTGAAGAATGTTAATGCTAACTATTTAAGACAAATGTTTACTATTTAAGAATATTTGTAGAGTCTTGGGCTGGAGAGCTGGCTCAGGGGTCAGGAGTTATTTCCTTTCCTTGAGGAGGACCCACGTTCTGTTCCATGTTGTCACCATGTCAAGGTGATGACAACGTCTGTAACCCCAGTTTCAGGGAGCCTGATGTGCTCTTCTGGCCTCTAAGAGAATCTACACACATGTGGTACACAGCACATATTCAGGTACACATACATATACACACAAAATAATTAAACTCTTTTGAAAAAAATAGTTATTTGACTCTAGGAGTTTAGTAGAACATTTATTTATTTCTGTACTCTAGAGTCTCGCACGCTACTGTGAACAAGTCAATATTTTCCCACCGATGTTGATATGTTATGCTAATTCCACAGATTCCAAGTAACCTTCCCCGAACTCGGCTGTAGCGATCTGTTACTGGCTGAGAAAATTTAAAGTGCAATGTACTCCGGGCACTGTTTCTCTAGCATATGTAGGTGGAAAGCAATTGCAGAAGAGGGTAGATCTGAAACCACTGCAGATTTCCACACCAAAATTAGATTCCATTACTGCAGCACAGTATTCTGGGATAGAGAGCTTCTTATGAAATTATTGCTTTCAAAAAACAAAACAAAACAAAACATCAGTTTCTACTTCTGTCATCAACACAGTGCAATTAACGTACATTCGATTCACATGGGGATCCTGTTACACTGCAGATTCTTGCTAGGAAGGTATGGACTGAAGCCAAAGATTATGTACCTGTAAAACTGCTCATGAGATGCCTGTGTCGTGGGTCTGTGGGCCATATTTTGGGATGTGTCTCAGTGGTTTGGGGCCTGTGTTTAACTGCACACAGCTCATTATTTTCAGGTCTACAGTTCTTACGTTATTATCCTTCAGTGGACTCTTAGTGAACTGAGTTTAGACTCAGATGAGTTGTTTCATTTAGCTGTCTTTAACATTTACCACTTTTAATAGAGGTAAAAACATCCCCTAATATAAAAGAAGTAATTCTATGACTACAACTGAAACATGAGTAAAGAAGGAGAGGCAGAAAGCCACTTACCAATCCCCCCACACATGAACTTGTATTTGGGGGCAAATTTAAAAACTAAACTTGTGGGCTGGAGAGATGGCTCAGAGGTTAAGATCACTGTCTGTTCATCCAGAGGTCATGAGTTCAATTCCTAGCAACCACATGGTGGCTCACAACCATCTATAATGAGATCTAGTGTCCTCTTCTGGCTTGCAGGTGCAATGCTGTATGCATAATAAATAAATCTTAAAAAAAAAAAACTAAACTTGTATTTGGGGGCAAATTTAAAAACTAAACTATTTTTATACAAAAAAATTGTCTCTATGTTTTCTTTCTTTAACCCAGAAAATTCATTTTTATAAAAACATTCTTTTAGTCACTAAGAAATGCTGCTCTAACTTCTATATCTCAGATAGTCTTCTGAAGCCTATGCTATGTTGGTCACGTTCAACTTACCCTGCATCTGTGAACATGCCAACACTATTTCCCCTTTTCCTTCTTTCTCAGTTTTTTGTATTTCCATAGACTTTGACTTTATATTCATTTTTCTGTTCTTCCCGCTAATTTCTTCTACAGTGTTTGGTCATGGAGATTGCAAAACCTTTTGATGAGGAGATGGCAATATGGCTGAGAGTACTGACTGCTTTTCTAGAGGACCTGGGTTCAATTCCCAGCACCAACAGGGCAGTTCAACAACACTTGTTTAATTCCAGGCCCTCCTTTGACCTTTGCCAGCACCAGGTACACAAGTGGCACACAGACCTGCAGACAAAACACAGACCCCCACAATAATTCTTTACCAAAGGGGTGTGGAAATGAAGCCCACTGGAGATGTGGTTCAGCATTCACAGCTTCTGTAATAACAATGCCAGGGTTTCTGAGGCCTTCTTCTGACCTCCCCAGGTGCTACATGGATGTGATATACATATGTGTATATGTACATATGGTGTATGTTTATGTGTATGTGTACACAGACACAGAGAAAGAGGCAGGCAAAATATTCACACACAAAATAAAATAAATAAATCTAAAAATAAATTAAAACCTGAAATGAAGTTTTGTTTCTTGTAATCCTTAATAAATGCAGCATACAGTAGCAGCGAAAGCCCCACCATAATGCTATTTGTCGCCTAATTAAAACTCTATTGGCAGCACACAGGGAAGTGACTTGTCACAGGCACAGCAAAAGTCATCCGTGCTGCAGGAGAAATGGAGAGAGGCTAAATCACCCCTGAAGACACTGAGAACACCTCCAAAATCTGCACTCACAGAAGGAATTTGTAGAAACAGTGAAAGCGCCTAAATAAATTTGTTAATTAAGAAAGATTTGGTGGATTGAGTACTTTTTAATATAATGAGAATTAAGTTCCACTAGTAGATCAGTGCAGCAGTCTCTCCAGACTGCGATCTTGATATCTCCTCGCTCTGCAGTGTAGCTTAATTGCCATGTTTGTTTCGGGGACTGGGGCACTGGCTGCTCAGGTAATCACCACTGTTTTCTTTTTTTTCCTGATTCCAAGAACAATGGCTTTCCTTTTCCCTTCACTAACATGATTTCATGACATCTTTTAGATGCACAAAAATTAAAAATAAACTAGAATGTATGTTTTTAAGCACACACAAAAAAGTATATTTCAAACATATCAATTAAGAATCTGCTTGCCTTATACTATATATACAACTTCCTGGGGGCAAAAATTATACTCATTTTTATTATTTCCCTAGTATCTCATTGCCATAACTGGGTGGAATCCTTCCTGGTGTTTTGATGTAATTTTTCAACATTTCGAAGAAAGATAACGGTTTTATGTATCATATTTTTTTCAGAAATAAGCTTCTAGATGATACAATTGTATTCTTTTCTAATGTAAACCCATACAGATGGACTTTTAATTACTTTTCACATAACAGAATTGGTATTTAAAATAAGTTTGCTGTTAATAACAAAATATATAGGAAGACCATTTGGTCCGTTCCAGTCTGCCTGGAACTCTATCGCAAGCTTTATGGGATCCGTTCACTGGTTCACCTCAGTGACTGGCCTGGGCTGTTTTCACCTCATGCTGTTCAGAATCATTGCATCTGTAGAGACTGTCCCATAAGAGTGACAGTAGACATGCTCATGAGGTGGTTTTATTTTTGTCAAATATCCCAAGCTCCCTGAAGTCACTGCTCTATAAACTTCAGAACCTAAGCAGCTGGAAAAGAAAAGCACAGCAAAGGCATCTGTGGGTAATAGAACAGGAAACAATGGGCAGTGATGGAGAGAGGCAGGCAAGCACACACACAGAGGACCTTGCTCTCCAGGAAACTCCTACTGCCAACAGAAAGGTCTCAGAAAGGACTCAGAGACGGAGAAAGGTACGCACTTTTCACAGAGGACAATAAACTTACAATTTCTCCTATTTATTTTTCCCTCTTAGTCACCTGATGTTTTTTTTTTTTTTTTTGGTTCTTTTTTTTCGGAGCTGGGGACCGAACCCAGGGCCTTGTGCTTCCTAGGTAAGCGCTCTACCACTGAGCTAAATCCCCAGCCCCACCTGATGTTTCTTATGTATTTTTAGTCTATGTGAATGTTCCCAGTTATTTGACAAGAAACTCAAATAAAAACAGAGTTAGGAATGATGTGTTTTTTTTTTTTCATTTATTAAAGGAACAGGTGAGTAGAAAATGGAAAGACTATCATCAGGACCGTAAGGCAACATGGTTCCATCCAGTAACATACAATGTTGTGGTGACTTCTGTGTTGGATCCATAACAGAAAGCTAATTTTTTCTTTCTCCCTTTCCTGCATTATTCATATATATGTATATATATACATATATATATATATATATATATATATATATATATATATATATGTCGACCAGTTGTCCTCTTTAACAGATATTAAAAAGGAGGTTGACCAGCAGACCTCTGAATCTTACATATGAAAAATTATTGACTCTGAAATTCAAAATGGAAAATAATGATTAGTTATGAGTGATTTTAATCTTGAAAAGCAATTTTGTAATCTTGACCATCTCTGCCCCTTTTCTTTGCCTTTTATCACTACTTTATTATCCACTGATCAACTGACATCGTGCTCACAGCCTCAAAGGATAATGTAGTACAAGCCCTTGGTATCTAGGGTTATTAGGTCAAGGAAACAGTGCATGGGAACAGAAGGAAGTGCTGCTTTCCTGCAGAAGCAATGCTCTCCTAGATTTAGCCCACAGCCTTGTGGTTTCAATGGGTTGTGGTCTGGAGACATTTTCTATGCTTAGTGCTTCCCACAACAGCACCTCCCTACACATACTGCACCCCAAGAGTACTTTGCAGAAACTTCTATTCAAATGAGGCTGGGTATGATGGTTAGCTTCAACTGTTACCTTGACACAACTTAGAATTAAGTGGGAAGAGAGCTTCATTGAGGAATTGTCTAGATCAGGAGGAGAATGTCTGGAGTGCCTTAACACATGTAGAAAGGCCCACACTAAATGTGGGTGATGCCTTTTGTGCCCAGAGGAAAAGGAAGAGAAGAAGTAATTCTTTCTGATTTTGTTTGTTTGCTTGCTCGCTTGCTTGGACTTCATGCTCACTGGGCAGTTTCTGTATCTTATTGCTGTTGTTGCTGATTCTGTCACTCATGGTAGAACCAGCTTCTCTGGCTTCCCACACCAACCAAAGACCAGCAGCTGTCCAGGAACCCTTCAGGCTTGCTTGATGTCTATATGCTGACACATTATTAGCTTCATGGACCAAGCAACTACCAGATTCTCAGAATGTCCACCATATGAGAGCCATTGTTGAACCACTCT
This sequence comes from Rattus norvegicus, assembly GCF_021556685.1. NCBI lineage: Eukaryota > Metazoa > Chordata > Mammalia > Rodentia > Muridae > Rattus > Rattus norvegicus. The sequence continues at coordinate 19,950,523 of NC_141534.1, read as the reverse complement.
AACAGAATTGTCTAATCCAATTTAATAAATATCCTTTTAATATAGATACATTCTCTTGATTCTGCTGCTCCAGAGAGCCCTGACTAACACACTGACTTAAGCATGAGAAAGAATTTTAGCACAAGTCTGTATGAGTCAGAGCCGGAACTAATTAAGATAAGACTTAAACAGAGATGTAAGCTTGGGAATTTACAAAAAGAGAGGTCACACCCAACATTGTAAACTGTACCCTATATCCTGAGCTGCAGTTCCTATACCACAACACCACAATGCTGCCTGCTTTCCTAGAGGTCTGAAGGTACCAGGGACCCCAAGTAAGCCCTTCCTCCCCCCACAAGTCCCTGCCTACCAGTTCCCCCGAAAGCACATCCAACAGTGATAAAGTGCACCTGGGAAGGCTAGTAGGGACCTGGTAAGCCCTGCTTTTCTCCCAAACCCCTGCCCTCTACTCCCCTTAAACTATATTCTATACTACATTTTCTAGCTAACAACTCCACCTGCCTTCCTCGATAGCCCCTGGCAGCAGGGACCATAGGTCACACTGGTACTAAGGATCCCAGAGGCAAGGTTACCACCCCAAATCCCATAGGACACACACACATGCACACAAACACACACACACACACACACACTAAACAAACAAAAAACCAGGAAAGAGACCCTACTAGAGCTGAAGACTCCCTAGTTACCAGATACCAAGGCCATTCAGGCCAAAAGACAAAAACAGAAACCACCCCCCCCAAAAAAAAGAAAAACAAAACAAAACATAAAAACCAACAACAACAACAAAAAAAACCATCCAACAAAAATAAACCCAAAACCCAGCATCTAAACCTACAAATCCACAAAGCCCAGATGATAAAGTCCAGTGTCAGAACACAATCAACAAGAGCCAGGCCAATATGACACCAATGGAACCCAGCTCTCCTACTTCAGCAAGCCCTGGATATCCTAACAGAGCTGAAGCACAAGAAAATGACCTTAAATCCAACCAAATAAAGATGATAGAGGCCTTTAAAGAGGAAATGGATAAATCTCTTAAAGAAATACAGGAAAATACAATATAATAGGTGAATGAAATAAATAAAACTGTTTAAGACCTGAAAAGTGGAAATAGAAGCAACAAAGAAAATACAAACTGAGGGAATCTTGGAGATGGGAAAACCTAGGTAAGAGAACGGGAACTACAGATGCAGGCATCACCAACAGAATAAAAGAGGTGGAAGAGAGAACGTCAGGCATAGAAGATCCAATAGAAGAAATCAATGCATCAGTCAAAGAAAAATTTTAATCTAAAAAATTCCTGACACAAAAGCTACAGGAAATTTGGGACACTATGAAAAGACCAAACCTGACCCTCGGATCCCGGCCCGCAGCAGCTCTCTGCTCCCAAACCCCGTGGGAGAGAGACCTCACCGCCTGGTCAGGTGGGCACTCCCGAGGCTGCAGAGCGGAGGAGACCACCAACACTGCCCACCCCTGCCCACATCCCTGACCCAAGAGGAAACTGTATAAGGCCTCTGGGTTCCCGTAGGGGAGGGCCCAGGAGTGGCAGGACCCCTGCGCCTGAGACACCGCCGGAACCTGAAGGAAACAGACCAAATAAACAGTTCTCTGCACCCAAATCCCGTGGGAGGGAGAGCTAAACCTTCAGAGATGCAGACACGCCTGGGAAACAAGAAGAGACTGCACTCTGCACACACATCTCGGACGCCAGAGGAAAACACCAAACGCCATCTGGAACCCTAGTGCACTGAAGCTCCCGGAAAGGGCGGCGCATATCTTCCTGGTTGCTGCCACCGCAGAGAGCTCCTGGGCAGCACCCCGCAAGCAAACTTGAGCCTCAGGACCACAGGTAGGACCAACTTTTCTGCTGCAAGTGACCTGCCTGGTGAACCCAAGACACAGGCCCACAGGAACAGCTGAAGACCTGTAGAGAGGAAAAACTACACGCCCGAAAGCAGAACACTCTGTCCCCATAACTGGCTGAAAGAAAACAGGAAAACAGGTCTACAGCACTCCTGCCACACAGGCTTATAGGACAGTCTAGCCACTGTCAGAAATAGCAGAACAAAGTAACACTAGAGATAATCTGATGGCGAGAGGCAAGCGCAGGAACCCAAGCAACAGAAAACAAGACTACATGGCATCATCGGAGCCCAATTCTCCCACCAAAATAAACATGGAATATGCAAACACACCAGGAAAGCAAGATCTAGTTTCAAAATCGTATTTGATCATGATGCTGGAGGACTTCAAGAAAGACGTGGAGAACTCCCTTAGAGAACAAGTAGAAGCCTACAGAGAGGAATCGCAAAAATGCCTGAAAGAATTCCAGGAAAACATAAATAAACAAGTAGAAACCCATAGAGAGGAGACACAAAAATCCCTGAAAGAATTCCAGGAAAACACAATCAAACAGTTGAAGGAATTAAAAATGGAAATAGAAGCAATCAAGAAAGAACACATGGAAACAACCCTGGACATAGAAAATCAAAAGAAAAGACAAGGAGCTGTAGATACAAGCTTCACCAACAGAATACAAGAGATGGAAGAGAGAATCTCGGGAGCAAAAGATTCCATAGAAATCATTGACTCAACTGTCAAAGATAATGTAAAGCAGAAAAAGCTACTGGTCCAAAACATACAGGAAATCCAGGACTCAATGAGAAGATCAAACCTAAGGATAATAGGTATAGAAGAGAGTGAAGACTCCCAGCTCAAAGGACCAGTAAATATCTTCAACAAAATCATAGAAGAAAACTTCCCTAACCTAAAAAAAGAGATACCCATAGGCATACAAGAAGCCTACAGAACTCCAAATAGATAGGACCAGAAAAGAAACACCTCCCGTCACATAATAGTCAAAACACCAAACGCACAAAATAAAGAAAGAATATTAAAAGCAGTAAGGGGAAAAGGTCAAGTAACATATAAAGGCAGACCTATCAGAATCACACCAGACTTTTCGCCAGAAACTATGAAGGCCAGAAGATCCTGGACAGATGTCATACAGACCCTAAGAGAACACAAATGCCAGCCCAGGTTACTGTATCCTGCAAAACTCTCAATTAACATAGATGGAGAAACCAAGATATTCCATGACAAAACCAAATTTACACAATATCTTTCTACAAATCCAGCACTACAAAGGATAATAAAGGGTAAAGCCCAACATAAGGAGGCAAGCTATACCCTAGAAGAAGCAAGAAACTACTCGCCTTGCAACAAAACAAAGAGAAGAAAAGCACACAAACATAACCTCATATCCAAATATGAATATAACAGGAAGAAATAATCACTATTCCTTAATATCTCTCAACATCAATGGCCTCAACTCCCCAATAAAAAGACATAGATTAACAAACTGGATAAGCAACGAGGACCCTGCATTCTGCTGCCTACAGGAAACACACCTCAGAGACAAAGACAGACACTACCTCAGAGTGAAAGGCTGAAAAACAACTTTCCAAGCAAATGTTCAGAAGAAGCAAGCTGGAGTAGCCATTCTAATATCAAATAAAATCAATTTTCAATTAAAAGTCATCAAAAAAGATAAGGAAGGACACTTCATATTCATCAAAGGAAAAATCCAGCAAGATGAACTCTCAATCCTAAATATCTATGCCCCAAATACAAGGGCACCTACATACGTAAAAAAACCTTACTAAAGCTCAAAACACACATTGCACCTCACACAATAATAGTGGGAGATTTCAAAACCCCACTCTCATCAATGGACAGATCATGGAAACAGAAATTAAACAGAGACGGAGACAGACTAAGAGAAGTCATGAACCAAATTGACTTAACGGATATTTATAGAACATTCTATCCTAAAGCAAAAGGATATACATTCTTCTCAGCTCCTCATGGTACTTTCTCCAAAATTTACCATATAGTTGGTCAAAAAACGGGCCTCAACAGGTACAGAAAGATAGAAATAATCCCGTGCGTGCTATCAGAACACCACGGCCTAAAGCTGGTCTTCAATAACAATAAGGGAAGAATGCCCACATATACGTGGAAATTGAACAATGCTCTACTCAATGATAACCTAGTCAAGGAAGAAATAAAGAAAGAAATTAAAAACTTTTTAGAATTTAATGAAAATGAAGGTACAACATACCCAAACTTATGGGACACAATGAAAGCTGTGCTAAGAGGAAAACTCATAGAGCTGTGTGCCTGCAGAAAGAAACAGGAAAGAGCATATGTCAGCAGCTTGACAGCACACGTAAAAACTCTAGAGCAAAAAGAAGCAAATACACCCAGGAGGAGTAGAAGGCAGGAAATAATCAAACTCAGAGCTGAAATCAACCAAGTAGAAACAAAAAGGACCATAGAAAGAATCAACAGAACCAAAAGTTGGTTCTTTGAGAAAATCAACAAGATGGATAAACCCTTAGCCATTCTATCGAGAGGACACAGAGTGTGTGTCCAAATTAACAAAATCAGAAATGAAAAGGGAGACATAACTACAGATTCAGAGGAAAGTCAAAAAATTATCAGATCTTACTATAAAAGCCTATATTCAACAAAACTTGAAAATCTACAGGAAATGGACAATTTCCTAGTCAGATACCAGGTACCGAAGTTAAATCAGTAACAGATAAACCAGTTAAACAACCCCATAACTCCTAAGGAAATAGAAGCAGTCATTAAAGGTCTCCCAACCAAAAAGAGCCCAGGTCCAGACGGGTTTAGTGCAGAGTTCTATCAAACCTTCATAGAAGACCTCATACCAATATTATCCAAACTATTCCACAAAATTGAAACAGATGGATCACTCCCGAATTCCTTCTATGAAGCCACAATTACTCTTATACCTAAACCACACAAAGACCCAACAAAGAAAGAGAACTTCAAACCAATTTCCCTTATGAATATCGATGCAAAAATACTCAATAAAATTCTGGCAAACCGAATCGAAGAGCACATCAAAACAATCATCCACCATGACCAGGTAGGCTTCATCCCAGGCATGCAGGGATGGTTTAATATACGGAAAACCATCAACGTGATCCAGTATATAAACAAACTGAAAGAACAAAACCACATGATCATTTCATTAGATGCTGAGAAAGCATTTGACAAAATTCAACACCCCTTCATGATAAAAGTCCTGGAAAGAATAGGAATTCAAGGCCCATACCTAAACATAGTAAAAGCCATATACAGCAAACCAGTTGCTAACATTAAACTAAATGGAGAGAAACTTGAAGCAATCCCACTAAAATCAGGGACTAGACAAGGCTGCCCACTCTCTCCCTACTTATTCAATATAGTTCTTGAAGTTCTAGCCAGAGCAATCAGACAACAAATGAGGTCAAGGGGATACAGATCGGAAAAGAAGAGGTCAAAATATCACTATTTGCAGATGACATGATAGTATATTTAAGTGATCCCAAAAGTTCCACCAGAGAACTACTAAAGCTGATAAACAACTTCAGCCAAGTGGCTGGGTATAAAATTAACTCAAATAAAACAGTAGCCTTCCTCTACACAAAAGAGAAACAAGCCGAGAAAGAAATTAGGGAAACGACACCCTTCATAATAGACCCAAATAATATAAAGTACCTCGGTGTGACTTTAACTAAGCAAGTAAAAGATCTGTACAATAGGAACTTCAAGACACTGAAGAAAGAAATTGAAGAAGACCTCAGAAGATGGAAAGATCTCCCATGCTCATGGATTGGCAGGATTAATATAGTAAAAATGGCCATTTTACCAAAAGCAATCTACAGATTCAATGCAATCCCCATCAAAATACCAATCTAATTCTTCAAAGAGTTAGACAGAACAATTTGCAAATTCATCTGGAATAACAAAAAACCCAGGATAGCTAAAACTATCCTCAACAATAAAAGGACTTCAGGGGGAATCACTATCCCTGAACTCAAGCAGTATTACAGAGCAATAGTGATAAAAACTGCATGGTATTGGTACAGAGACAGACAGATAGACCAATGGAATAGAATTGAAGACCCAGAAATGAACCCACACACCTATGGTCACTTGATTTTTGACAAAGGAGCCAAAATCATCCAATGGAAAAAAGATAGCATTTTCAGCAAATGGTGCTGGTTCAACTGGAGGTCAACATGTAGAAGAATGCAGATTGATCCATGCTTATCACCCTGTACAAAGCTTAAGTCCAAGTGGATCAAGGACCTCCACATCAAACCTGATACACTCAAACTTATAGAAGAAAAACTAGGGAAGCATCTGGAACACATGGGCACTGGAAAAAATTTCCTGAACAAAATACCAATGGCTTATGCTCTAAGATCAAGAATCGACAAATGGGATCTCATAAAACTGCAAAGCTTCTGTAAGGCAAAGGACACTGTGGTTAGGACAAAACGGCAACCAAGAGATTGGGAAAAGATCTTTACCAATCCTACAACAGATAGAGGCCTTATATCCAAAATATACAAAGAACTCAAGAAGTTAGACCGCAGGGAGACAAATAACCCTATTAAAAAATGGGGTTCAGAGCTAAACAAAGAATTCACAGCTGAGGAATGCCGAATGGCTGAGAAACACCTAAAGAAATTTTCACTATCTTTAGTCATAAGGGAAATGCAAATCAAAACAACCCTGAGATTTCACCTCACACCAGTGAGAATGGCTAAGATCAAAAAATCAGGTGAGAGCAAATGCTGGCGAGGATGCGGAGAAAGAGGAACACTCCTCCATTGTTGATGGGATTGCAAACTGGTACAACCATTCTGGAAATCAGTCTGGAGGTTCCTCAGAAAATTTGACATTGAACTGCCTGAGGATCCAGCTATACCTCTCTTGGACATATACCCAAAAGATGCCCCAACATATAAAAAAGACACGTGCTCCACTATGTTCATTGCAGCCTTATTTATAATAGCCAGAAGCTGGAAAGAACCCAGATGCCCTTCAACAGAGGAATGGATACAGAAAATGTGGTACATCTACACAATGGAATATTACTCAGCTATCAAAAACAACGACTTTATGAAATACGTAGGCAAATGGCTGGAACTGGAAAATATCATCCTGAGTGAGCTAACCCAATCATAGAAAGACATACATAGTATGCACTCATTGATAAGTGGCTATTAGCCCAAATGCTTGAATTACCCTAGATGCCTAGAACAAATGAAACTCAAGACAGATGATCAAAATGTGAATGCTTCACTCCTTCTCTAAAAGGGGAACAAGAATACCCTTGGCAGGGAAGAGAGAGGCAAAGATTAAAACAGAGACTGAAGGAACACCCATTCAGAGCCTGCCCCACATGTGGCCCATACATATACAGCCACCCAATTAGACAAGATGGATGAAGCAAAGAAGTGCAGACCGACAGGAGCCGGATGTAGATCGCTCCTGAGAGACACAGCCAGAATACAGCAAACACAGAGGCGAATGCCAGCAGCAAACCACTGAACTGAGAATAGGACCCCCGTTGAAGGAATCAGAGAAAGAACTGGAAGAGCTTGAAGGGGCTCGAGACCCCATATGAACAACAATGCCAAGCAACCAGAGCTTCCAGGGACTAAGCCACTACCTAAAGACTATACATGGACTGACCCTGGACTCTGACCTCATAGGTAGCAATGAATATCCTAGTAAGAGCACCAGTGGAAGGGGAAGCCCTGGGTCCTGCTAAGACTGAACCCCCAGTGAACTAGATTGTTGGGGGGAGGGCGGCAATGGGGGGAGGGTTGGGAGGGGAACACCCATAAGGAAGAAGAGGAGGGAGGGGGATGTTTGCCCAGAAACCAAAGAATTATTATTAAGTATTAAATAAATTAAAAAAAGAAATGTATATAAGAAATACTCGAGTTAATTAAAAAAAAGAAAAAAAAATAATAAAAAAAAGAAGAAAAAGAGAGTTCTCTGCACCCAAATCCCGTGGGAGGGAGAGCTGAACCTTCAGAGGGGCAGGCGCGCCTGGGAGGCCAGAAGAGACTGCACTCTGCGCATATCCAGACGCCAGAAGAATACACCAAACACCATCTGGAACCCTGGTGCACGGAGGCTCCCGGAAAGAGCGGCGCAGATCTTCCCGGTTGCTGCCGCCGCGGAGAGGACTTAGGCAGTACCCCACGAGCAAACTTGAGCCTTGGAACCACAGGTAGGACCAACTTTTCCCCTGCAAGAAACCTGCCTGGTGAACTCAAGACACAGGCCCACAGGAACAGCTGAAGACCTGTAGAGAGGAAAAACTACACGCCCGAAAGCAGAACACTCTGTCCCCATAACTGGCTGAAAGAAAACAGGAAAACAGGCCTACAGCACTCCTGCCACACAGGCTTATAGGACAGTCTAGCCACTGTCAGAAATAGCAGAACAAAGTAACACTAGAGATAATCTGATGGCGAGAGGCAAGCGCAGGAACCCAAGCAACAGAAACCAAGATTACATGGCATCATCGGAGCCCAATTCTCCCACCAAAATAAGCATGGAATATCCAAACACACCAGAAAAGCAAGATCTAGTTTCAAAATCGTATTTGATCATGATGCTGGAGGACTTCAAGAAAGACGTGGAGAACTCCCTTAGAGAACAAGTAGAAGCCTACAGAGAGGAATCGCAAAAATGCCTGAAAGAATTCCAGGAAAACATAAATAAACAAGTAGAAACCCATAGAGAGGAGACACAAAAATCCCTGAAAGAATTCCAGGAAAACACAATCAAACAGTTGAAGGAATTAAAAATGGAAATAGAAGCAATCAAGAAAGAACACATGGAAACAACCCTGGACATAGAAAATCAAAAGAAAAGACAAGGAGCTGTAGATACAAGCTTCACCAACAGAATACAAGAGATGGAAGAGAGAATCTCGGGAGCAAAAGATTCCATAGAAATCATTGACTCAACTGTCAAAGATAATGTAAAGCAGAAAAAGCTACTGGTCCAAAACATACAGGAAATCCAGGACTCAATGAGAAGATCAAACCTAATGATCAAAGGTATAGAAGAGAGTGAAGACTCCCAGCTCAAAGGACCAGTAAATATCTTCAACAAAATCATAGAAGAAAACTTCCCTAACCTAAAAAAAGAGATACCCATAGGCATACAAGAAGCCTACAGAACTCCAAATAGATTGGACCAGAAAAGAAACACCTCCCGTCACATAATAGTCAAAACACCAAACGCACAAAATAAAGAAAGAATATTAAAAGCAAGATATTCCATGACAAAACCAAATTTACACAATATCTTTCTACAAATCCAGCACTACAAAGGATAATAAAGGGTAAAGCCTAACATAAGGAGGCAAGCTATACCTTAGAAGAAGCAAGAAACTAATCGTCTTGGCAACAAAACAAAGAGAAGAAAAGCACACAAACATAACCTCACATCCAAATATGAATATAACAGGAAGAAATAATCACTATTCCTTAATATCTCTCAACATCAATGGCCTCAACTCCCCAATAAAAAGACATAGATTAACAAACTGGATACGCAACGAGGACCCTGCATTCTTCTGCCTACAGTAAACACACCTCAGAGACAAAGACAGATACTACCTCAGAGTGAAAGGCTGGAAAACAACTTTCCAAGCAAATGTTCAGAAGAAGCAAGCTGGAGTAGCCATTCTAATATCAAATAAAATCAATTTTCAATTAAAAGTCATCAAAAAAGATAAGGACAGACACTTCATATTCATCAAAGGAAAAATCCACCAAGATGAACTCTCAATCCTCATCTTCGGTTGGTTTATATACAAGTGTGCAATTTCTAGGCTTGAAAGTAAAATGATGCTATCTGGTGCTGGATAGAGGAGCCTTATTTTTTATTATGGCAGCTTGCTATTTTTGTAACATGGTGATTTGGTTGAACACAATAAAGTACATAGTAACTGAAAAAAAAAAAAGATATAAAGACAACAGTCCAGATAGTCTCATATACATAGATGGTTTTCACAAATGTCAGAAATCCACAAAGTATGAGATTTAAAGTTATTTATCTTTTTTTGAGACATATCTGCTCCTAACTGTTCCCCTTTGGTGGATTTAACGAAGAATGTGAACATCTCTACCTTCAGGTGAGGAAATAATTTGTGGCTAGGCAGCCACTTGACAAAACTGCCTGTTTCATCTGCAGACTATACTGTCCAGAAAAGGACAAATTATGCAGAATATTTGACTGATAAACTCTGCCAAGACAGGGTGATTAGCCCTTCAAAATCTCCATTTCAAGAGTCTGTCAGTTGATTTTGGGCCCGAAGACTGAAGACTTGCACTCACATGTTCCTAACAGGCGACTGCACTAGTGGAGATTTGTCTCTACAACCTCTCAGTTCTGGAAGCCATGTTAGGCTTCCTATGTGTATAGATATTTGGTCGTTCTCAGATTTCTGATGGGGTTGAAGACTGATTCTAGTTTCATAGCCTATCAGGCTGTTTAACTCTGAAAATACATATTTTATTGGATAGTTATCAGATAGTATACAAGCTAGCAAGATATAATATAGATTTTAGGCCTTTCTTAAATAATGGATAATAATGGAATGGATAACTAAATATTCTGTATAACTGATGTAGTGTGGGACTGGGTGTTAGATATATTTTATGCTTTTTAATTACAAAATGATAATAGTTGTGCTCAGCTTTAAAAAAAGAGAGAAGAAAAGAAAAGAAAAGAAAAGAAAAGAAAAGAAAAGAAGCCACGCTATGGATCAGCAGTGGCAGTATTGTGTATTTATCTCTTATGGGCGCAGCAAACCATTTGGGGATAGTTTATGGAGCAGAAATTCCAAATTAACCCTTCACTCACTGTGTCATGATATAGAACCATGGCGGTCTCGCTGTCCCGCCGTGTTGTAAACTTCGATTCTTTTAATTGGATTCTTTAGGTTGTTTGTGCATTAAGGACGCATTAGATAAAGGGAGTAAAGAGTGTGAAGGTGTCTTTAAAAAAAAAAAAAGAAATGATGGAATTTTCCCGATATTTTTCAGCATCTAATGATATAATCATGTGACTTTTTTCAGTTTTTATATACTGCATTATATCAATGGATTTCCACATATTGAATCATCCCTTCATGTCTTGAATGGAATCTACTGGACTAAGATGGATGATGTATTGATGTGTTTCTGCATCCAGCTTGTGATTATTTTACTTTTTTTTAAATAAATGATCCTAAGAGAGAAAAAAAACTCACTATTAGAAAAAAAATAATAATAACTGTTGTCACCAATATGAGCCACATCAAATTTCTACACAGGACTGACAGGTGTATAATTGAAAAAATAAAATAAAAACCGTGCTTGGCAAAAAAAAAAAAAAAAAAAAAAAAGACCAAACCTAAGAATAATAGGGATAGAAGAAGGAGATTCCCAGCTCAAAGTTCCAGAAAATATATTCAACAAAGTAATAAAATAAAATTTCCACAACCTAAAAATTAGATGCCTATAAACATACAAGAACCTTACAGAACAGCACCATATAGATTGCACCAGAAAAGAAAATCCTCCTGTTACATAATAATCAGAACATTAAATATACAGAACAAAGAAAATATATTAAAAGCTGTGAGGGAAAACAGCCAAGGTAAAGGCAAATCTAGCAGAAGAATTCCTGAATTCTCAACGGAGACTCTAAAAGCCAGAAGGGCCTGAGCAGAGACCATGGTCTAAGAGACCAAAAATGTCATCGCAGCCTATTATACCCAGCAAAAAGTTCAATCACCATAGAGGAAGAAAACAAGATTTTTCATGATGAAACCAAATGTAAACAATTTATATCTACAAATCCAGCCCTTCAGAAAACACTAGAAGAAAAACTCCAACCCAAGGAGGTTAACTACACCTGAGAAAACGCAAAAAATAAGTAATTCAAGACCAGCAAATCCAAAAGAAAAGAAGTAAATATACACACATAACCACTGTAACATCAAAATGATAAGAAATAAGAACAATTGGTCTTCAATATCTCTCAACATCAATGAATTCAATTGCCTAATTAAAAAAAAAAGACATAGGCTAAAAAAATGGATACGAAAACAGGGTCCATCATTCGGCTACATTCAAGAAGCACACCTCAGCAATAAAAATAGACATTACTTCAGAATAAAAGACTGGAAAATGTTTTCTAAACAAATGGACCCAAGAAGCAAGCTGGAGTAGCCCTTCTAATATCTAATAAAATAGATTTTCAACCAAAAGTAATCATAAGAGATGAGAGGAACACTTCATACTCACTAAGGGAAAAATCCACCAAGATGACTTCTCAATTCTGAACATCTATGCCCCCAAATGCAAGGGTACTCACATTCATAAAAGTAACATTACTAAAGCGTAGATCACACATTAAACCCCATGCATTAATAGTAAGAGACTACATCATTCCACTCTCACCAATAGAAAAATCATTGAGACAGAAACCAATAGACAAATAATGAAACTAACAGATTTTATGAATCAAATGGCCCTAAAAGCTATCTGCAGAACATTTTACCCAAACACAAAGGAATATTCTTAGCACCTCATGGAACCTTATCCAAAATTGACCATATACCTGGTCACAAAGCTAGTCTTAACAGATAAAAGAAAATTAAAATAACCCCCTGTATTTTGTCAGACTGCCATGGATTAAAGCTGGACTTCAACAACAGAAACAACAGAAAGTCTAAAAATGTATGGAAACTGAACAACCCTTTCTCTGCTCATTGATCTCTATATCAGAGAAGAAAGAAATTAAAGTACCTTTATAATTCAATGAAAATAAGGTCACAACATACTCAAACATATGGGACACTATGAAAGCAGTGCAAAGAGGAAATTAATAGTACTAAGTGCTTCCCTAAAGAAATTGGTAGGATCTCTTACTAGGGCTCTCTCTTTCTCTCTCTCTCTCTCTCTCTCTCTCTCTCTCTCTCTCTCTCTCTCTCTCTCTCTCTCTCTTTCTCTCTCTCTTGGATTATTTTAAATTTACATTTCAAATGTTATTCCCCTTCCCGCTATCCTGGACATAAACCCCTTATCCCAATGCCCCCCTTCTTCTATAAGTCTATAAGGATGTTCCCATCCCCCACCATCCCCAGACCACCACCCCTGGACATTCCCCTACACTGGGGGTCCAACCTTGGAATGACCAAGGGCTTCTCCTTCCATTGGTACACAACAAGGGCATCCTCTGCTATATTTGCAGTTGGAGCCATGGGTTAGTCTATGTATAGTCTTTGGGTAGGAGTTTAGTCCCTGGAAATTCTGGTTGGTTGGCATTATTCTTTTTTTTTTTTTTTTGGTTCTTTTTTTCGGGGCTGGGGACCGAACCCAGGGCCTTGCGCTTCCTAGGTAAGTGCTCTACCACTGAGCTAAATCCCCAGCCCCGGTTGGCATTATTCTTAATGGAGTTGCAAGCCCCTTCAGCTCTTTCAATCCTTTCTCTAATTCCTCCAACAGGGGTCCCATTCTCAGTTCTGTGGTTTGCTCCTAGCATTTGCCTCTATATTTGACATGCTCTGGCTGTATCTCTCAGGAGACATCTATATCTGGTTCCTGTCAGCATGCACTTCTTAGTTTAATCAACGTTATCTAGTCTAGTTATATATATGAGGGGCACATGTGGAGCAGGATCTGAATGACTGTTCCTTCAGTCTCTGTTCCAAACTTTGCCTCCATATCCCCTCCTATGAATATTTTTGTTCTCCCTTTTAAGAGTGAAGCATTCACACTGTGGTCATCCTTCTTCTTGAGCTTCATGTGATCTGTGGATTGTATCTTGGGTAATTGGAGTTTTGGGGCTAATAAGCACTTATCAGTGAGTGCATACCGTATGTGTTTTTCTGTGATTGGGTTTCCTCACTCAGGATGATATTTTCTAGTTCCATCCATTTGCCTAATGAATTTCATGAAATCATTGTTTTTGATAGCTGAGTAGTACTCCATTGTGCAGATGTACCACATTTTCTGTATCCTCTCCTCTGTTGAAGAGTATCTGGGTTCTTTCCCGCTTCTGGCTATTATAAGTAAGGCTGCTATGAATATAGTGGAGCACGTGTCTTTTTTATATGTTAGAGCATCTTTTGGGTATATGCCCAGGAAAGGTATAGCTGGGTCCTCAGGTAGTTGAATGTCCAATTTTTTGAAGAACTTCTAGACTGATTTCCAGAGTGGTTGTACCAGTTTGCAATCCCACCAACAATGGAGGAGTGTTCCTCTTTCTCCACATCCTCACCAGCATCTGTTGTTACCTGAGTTTTTGATCTGAGCCATTCTGACTGGTGTGAGGTGGAATCTCAGGGTTGTTTTGATTTGCATTTCCCTGATGACTAAGGATGTTGAGCATTTCTTTAGGTAATGTTCAGTCATTCACTATTCCTCAGCTGAGAATTCTTTGTTTAGCTTTGTATTCCATTTTTAATAGGGTTATTTGGCTAGCTGGAGTTAAACTTCTTGAGTTCTTTGTATATTTTGGATATTAACCCTCTATCAGATGTAAGATTGATAAAGTTCTTTTCCCAATCTGATGGTTGCCATTTTGTCCTAATGACAATGTCTTTCGACTTACAGAAGCTTTGGAGTTTTATGAGGTCCCATTTGTTCATTCTTGATCTTGGAGCATAAGCCATTGGTATTTTGTTCTGGAAATTTTCTCCAGTACTCATATGATTGAGACTCTTTCCCATTTTTTCTTCTATTAGTTTGAGTGTATCTGGTTTGATATGGAGGTCTTTGATCCACTTGGGCTTAAGCTTTGTACAGGGCAATAAAAATGAATCTATTTTCATTCTTCTACATGCTGACCTCCAATTAAAACAGCACCATTTGTTGAAAATGCTATCTTTTTTCCATTGGATGGTTTTAGCTCCTTTGTCAAAGATCAAGTGACCATAGGTTTGTGGGGTCATTTCTGAGTCTTCAATTCTATTTCACTAATCTACCTATCTGTCTCTGTGCCAATACCATTCAGGTTTTATCACTATTGCTCTGGAATACTGCTTGAGGTCAGGGATGGTGATTCTCCCAGAAGTTCTTTTATTGTTGAGGATAGTTTTCGCTATCCTGAGTTTTTTGTTATTCCAAATGAATTTGCATATTGTTCTTTCTAACTCTATGAAGAATTGAGTGGAAATTATGATGGGGATTGCATTGAGTCTGGAGATTGCTTTTGTTAAAATGGCCATTTTTACTATATTAATCCTGCCAATCCATGAGCATGGGAGGTTTTTCCATCTTCTGAGATCTTCAATATATCTCTCCAGAGACTTTAAGTTTTAGTTATACAGATCTTTCACTGGCTTGCTTAAAGTCACACAAGGAATTTTATATTATCTGGGACTATTGTGAAGGGTGTCATTTCCCTAATTTCTTTCTCAGCCTGTTTATCCTTTGAGGAGAGGAAGGCTACTGATTTGTTTGCATTAATTTTATATCCAGACACTTTGCTGAAGTTGTTTATCAGGCTTAGTAGTTCTCTGGTGAAACTTTTGGGATCACTTAAGTATACTATCATATCACCTGCAAATAGTGATACTTTGACTTCTTCCTTTCCAATTTGTATTCGTTTGATCTCCTTTCATTGTCTGATTGCTCTGGCTAGAACTTCAAGAACTATATTGAATAAGTAGGGAGAGAGTGGGCAGCCTTGTCTAGTTACTGATTTTAATGGGATTGTTTCAAGATTCTCTCCATTCAGTTTAATGTTAGCTACTGATTTGCTATATATTGCTTTTACTATGTTTAGTTATGGGCCTTGAATTCCTCCTCTTTCCAGTACTTTTATCATGAAGGGGTGTTGAATTTTGTCAATGCTTTCTCAGCATCTAATGAAATGATCATGTGGGGGTTTTTTTGAGTTGGTTTATATAGTGGATAACGTTGATGGATTTCCATATATTGAACCATCCCTGCATCCCTAGGATGAAACCTACTTGATAATGATGGATGATCATTTTGATGTTTTCTTGGATTCGGTTTCCAAGAATTTTATTGAGTATTTTTGTGTTGATATTCATAAGGGAAATTCATCTGAAGTTCTCTTTCTTTGTTGGGTTTCGTGTGGGTTGGGTATAAGCATAATTCTATCTTCTTTTTCTATTTTGTGGAGTATTTTGGACATTATGATGTTTTCTATGAAAGCCTGATAGAATTCTGCACTAAACCCTTCTGGTCCTGGGCTCTTTTTGATTGGGAGACTTTTAATAATTGCTTCTATTTCTTTAGGAGTTATGGGGTTGTTTAGATGGTTTATCTGATCCTGATTTAACTTTGGTACCTGGTATTTCTCTAGAATATTGTCAATTTCCTCCAGATTTTCCAGTTTCGTTGTATATAGGCTTTTGTAGTAGGATCTGAAGATTTTTTGAATTTCATCAAATTCTGTTATTATGTCTCCATTTTCATTTCTGAGTTTGTTAATTTGATATACTCTCTGTGCCCTCTGGTTAGTCTGGCTTAGGGTTTATCTATTTTGTTCATTTTCTCAAAGAACCAGCTCCTCATTTTGTTGACTCTTTGTATAGTACTTTTTGTATCTACTTGGTTGGATAATATTGGTATGAGGTCTTCTATGAAGGTCTGATAGAATTCTGCACTAAACCCATCTGGACCTGGGCTCTTTTAGGTTGGGAGACCTTTAATGACTGCTTCTATTTCCTTAGGAGTTATGGGGTTGTTTAACTGGTTTATCTGTTCCTGATTTAACTTCGGTACCTGGTATCTGTCTAGGAAATTGTCCATTTCCTGCAGATTTTCAAGTTTTTTGAATATAGGCTTTTATAGTAAGATCTGATGATTCCTCTGAATCTGTAGTTATGTCTCCCCTTTCATTTCTGATTTTGTTAATTTGGACACACTCTCTGTGTCCTCTCATTAGTCTGGCTAAAGGTTTATCTATCTTGTTGATTTTCTCAAAGAACCAACGTTTGGTTCTGTTGATTCTTTCTATGGTCCTTTTTGTTTCTACTTGGTTGATTTCAGCTCTGAGTTTGATTATTTCCTGCCTTCTACTCCTCCTGGGTGTATTTGCTTCTTTTTGTTCTAGAGCTTTTAGGTGTGCTATCAAGCTGGTGACATATGCTCTTTCCTGTTTCTTTCTGCAGGCACTCAGCATTATGAGTTTTCCTCTTAGCACAGCTTTCATTGTGTCCCATAAGTTTGGGTATGTTGTACCTTCATTTTCATTAAATTCTAAAAAGTCTTTAATTTCTTTCTTTATTTCTTCCTTGACCAGGTTATCATTGAGTAGAGCATTGTTCAATTTCCACGTATATGTGGGCATTCTTCCCTTATTGTTATTGAAGACCAGCTTTAGGCCGTGGTGGTCTGATAGCACACATGGGATTATTTCTATCTTTCTGTACCTGTTGAGGCCCGTTTTTTGACCAATTATATGGTCAATTTTGGAGAAAATACCATGAGGAGCTGAGAAGAAGGTATATCCTTTTGTTTAGGATAGAATGTTCTATAAATATCTGTTAAGTCCATTTGGCTCATGACTTCTCTTAGTCTGTCTACGTCTCTGTTTAATTTCTGTTTCCATGATCTGTCCATTGATGAGAGTGGGGTGTTGAAATCTCCTACTATTACTGTGTGAGGTGCAATGTGTGTTTTGAGCTTTAGTAAGGTTTCTTTTACGTATGTAGGTGCCCTTGTACTTGGGGCATAGATATTTGGGATTGAGAGTTCATCTTGGTGGATTTTTCCTTTGATGAATATGAAGTGTCCTTCCTTATCTTTTTTGATGACTTTTAGTTGAAAATTGATTTTATTTGATATTAGAATGGCTACTCCAGCTTGCTTCTTCTGACCATTTGCTTGGAAAGTTGTTTTCCAGCCTTTCACTCTGAGGTAGTGTCTGTCTTTGTCTCTGAGGTGTGTTTCCTGTAGGCAGCAGAATGCAGGGTCCTCGTTGCGTATCCAGTTTGTTAATCTATGTCTTTTTATTGGGGAGTTGAGGCCATTGATGTTGAGAGATATTAAGGAATAGTGATTATTTCTTCCTGTTATATTCATATTTGGATATGAGGTTATGTTTGTGTGCTTTTCTTCTCTTTGTTTTGTTGCAAGGTGAGTAGTTTCTTGCTTCTTCTAGGGTATAGCTTGCCTCCTTATGTTGGGCTTTACCCTTTATTATCCTTTGTAGTGCTGGATTTGTAGAAAGATATTGTGTAAATTTGGTTTTGTCATGGAATATCTTGGTTTCTCCATCTATGTTAATTGAGAGTTTTGCAGGATACAGTAACCTGGGCTGGCATTTGTGTTCTCTTAGGGTCTGTATGACATCTGTCCAGGATCTTCTGGCCTTCATAGTTTCTGGCAAAAAGTCTGGTGTGATTCTGATAGGTCTGCCTTTATATGTTACTTGACCTTTTCCCCTTACTGCTTTTAATATTCTTTCTTTATTTTGTGCGTTTGGTGTTTTGACTATTATGTGACGGGAGGTGTTTCTTTTCTGGTCCAATCTATTTGGAGTTCTGTAGGCTTCTTGTATGCCTATGGGTATCTCTTACTTAAGGTTAGGGAAGTTTTCTTCTATGATTTTGTTGAAGATATTTACTGGTCCTTTGAGCTGGGAGTCTTCACTCTCTTCTATACCCATTATCCTTAGGTTTGATCTTCTCATTGAGTCCTGGATTTCCTGTATGTTTTGGACCAGTAGCTTTTTCCGCTTTACATTGTGTTTGACAGTTGAGTTGATGATTTCTATGGAATCTTCTGCTCCCGAGATTCTCTCTTCCATCTCTTGTATTCTGTTGGTGAAGCTTGTATCTACAGCTCCTTGTCTCTTCTTTTGGTTTTCTATATCCAGGGTTGTTTCCATGTGTTCTTTCTTGATTGCTTCTATTTCATTTTTAATTCCTTCAACTGTTTGATTTTGTTTTCCTGGAATTCTTTCAGGGATTTTAGTGACTCCTCCCTATGGGCTTCTACTTGTTTATTTATGTTTTCCTGGAATTCTTTTAGGGATTTTTGTGATTCCTCTTTGTAGGCTTCTACTTGTTCTCTAAGGGAGTTCTTCACGTCTTTCTTGAAGTCCTCCAGCATCATGATCAAATATGATTTTGAAACTCTATCTTGCTTTTCTGGTGTGTTTGGATATTCCGTGTTTGCTTTGGTGGGAGAATTGGGCTCCAATGATGCCATGTAATCTTGGTTTCTGTTGCTTGGGTTCCTGTGCTTGCCTCTCACCATCAGATTATCTCTAGTGTTACTTTGTTCTGCTATTTCTGACAGTGGCTAGACTGTCCTATAAGCCTGTGTGTCAGGAGTGCTGTAGACCTGTTTTTCTGTTTTCTTTCAGCCAGTTATGGGGACAGAGTGTTCTGCTTTCGGGCGTGTAGTTTTTCCTCTCTACAGGTCTTCAGCTGTTCCTGTGGGCCTGTGTCTTGAGTTCACCAGGCAGGTCACTTGTAGCAGAAAAGTTGGTCTTACCTGTGGTCCCGAGGCTCAAGTTTGCTCGTGGGGTGTTGCTTACGAGCTCTCTGCGGTGGCAGCCACCAGGAAGATCTGCGCCGCCCTTTACGGGAGCTTCCCTGCACCAGGGTTCCAGATGGCGTTTGGTGTTTTCCTCTGGAATCAGTAATGTGTGCAGAGTGCAGTCTCTTCTGGTTTCCCAGGCATGTCTGCCTCTCTGAAGGTTTAGCTCTCCCTCCCACGGGATTTGGGTGCAGAGAACTGTTTATCCGGTTGGTCCCTTCAGGTTCCGGCGGTGTCTCAGACGCAGGGGACCTGCTGCTCCTGGGCCCTCCTCTACGGGAACCCAGAGGCTGTATACAGTTTCCTCTTGGGCCAGGGATGTGGGCAGGGGTGGGCAGTGTTGGTGGTCTCTTCCGTCTGCAGCCTCAGGAGTGCCCACCTGACCAGGCGGGGAGGTCTCTCTCCCACGGTGTTTGGGAGCAGAGAGCTGCTGCAGGCAGGGATCCGCCTGTTTGGGACTCCTGCTAAATACCGGAAGTGTCGGTCCTAGAGTAATTTTGCCTCTGTGTGTCCTGAGTTCACTAGGCAGGTCGCTTACAGCAGAAAAGTTGGTCTTACCTGTGGTCCCGAGGCTCAAGTTTGCTCGTGGGGTGTTGCTTATGAGCTCTCCGCAGCGGCAGCCACCAGGAAGTCTGTATCCCATTTTTAATAGGGTTATTTAACTCTCTGAAGTCTAACTTCTTGAATACTTTGTATATATTGGACATTAACCTATAGGTTAATAGGTGAGGATCTTTTTCTAAACTGTTGGTTGCCATTTTGTCCTAATGACAGTGTGCTTTGCCTTACAGAAGCTTTGCAGTTTTATGAGGTCACATTTGTCTATTCTTGATCTTAGAGCATAAGGCACTGGTGTTTTGTTTAGGAAATTTTCTCCAGTGCCCATGTGTTCAAGGCTCTTCCACACTTTTTCTCCAATTAGTTTGAGTGTAGAGGTCTTTGATCCATTTCGACTTAAGCTTTGTACAGGGTGATAATAATTGATTGACTTGCACTCTTCTACATGATGACCTCCAGTTGAACCACCTCCATTTGTTGAAATGTTATCTTTTTCCCACTGGACAGTTTTAGCTCCTTTGTCAAAGATCAAGTGACCATAAGTGGGTGGGTTCATTTCTGAGTCTTCAATTCTATTCCATTGATCTACCTGCCTGTCTCTGTGCCAATACCATTCAGTTTTTCCCATTATTGCTCTGTAATACTGCTTGAAATCAGGAATGGTGATTTCCCCCAGAAGTTATTTTATTGTTGAGGATAGTTTTCAATATCCTGGGTTATTGTTATTCCAAATGAATTTGCATATTGTTCTTTCTAACTCTATGAAGAATTGAATTGGCATTTTGATGGGGATTGCATTGAATCTGTGGATTGCTTTTGCCAAAATGGCCATTTTTACTATATTAATCCTGCCAATCCACAAGCATGGGAGGTCTTTCAATCTTCTGAGATCTCCAATTTCTTTCTCCAGAGACTTTAAGTTTTAGTCATACAGATCTTTCACTTGCTTGGTTAGAGTCACAGCGAGGTATTTTATGTTATTTGTAGCTATTGTGAAGGGTGTCATTTCCCTAATATCTTTCTTAGCCTGTTTATCCTTTAAGGAGAGGAAGGCTACTGATTTGCTTGAGTCAATTTTATATCCAGTCACTTTGCTGAAGTTGTTTATCAAACTTAGTAGTTCTTTGGTGGAACTTTTGAGGTCATTTAAGTATACTATCATATCATCTGCAAATAGTGATATTTTGACTTCTTCCTTTCCAATTTGTATCCCTTTGATCTCCTTTTGTTGTCGTTGCTCTGGCTAGAACTTCAAGAACTATATTGAATAAGTAGGGAGAGAGTGGGCAGCCTTGTCTAGTCCCTGATTTCAATGGGATTGTTTCAAGTTTCTCTCCATTTAGTTTAATATTAGCTACTGGTTTGCTGTATATGGCTTTTACTATGTTTAGGTATGGGCCTTGCATTCCTGCTCTTTCCAGGGAAGGGGTGTTGAATTTTGTCAAATGCTTTCTCAGCATCTAATGAAATGATCATGTGGTTTTTTTCTTTGAGTTGGTTTATATAGTGGAAGATGTTGATGGATTTCTCTATATTGAAGCATCCCTGCATCCCTGGGATCAAGCCTACTTGAATATGATGGATGATCACTTTGATGTGTTCTTGGATTCATTTTGCAAGAATTTTATTGAGTATTTTTGCATCGATATTCATAAGGGAAATTTGTCAGAAGTTCTCTTTCTTCATTGGGTCTTTGTGTGGTTTAGGTATAAGCATAATTGTGGCTTCATAGAAGGAATTGGGTAGTGTTCCTTCTGTTTCTATTTTGTGGAATAGTTTGGACATTATTTGTGTGAGGTCTTCTATGAAGGTCTGATAGCATTCTGCCCTAAACCCATCTGGTCCTGTGTTCTTTTTGGTTGGGAGACTTTTAATAACTCCTTCTATTTCTTTAGGAGTTATGGGGTTGTTTAGATGGTTTATCTGATCCTGATTTAACTTTGGTACCTGGTAGTTGTCTAGGAAATTGTCCATTTCCTCCAGATTTTCAAGTTTTGTTGAATATAGGCTTTTGTAGTAGGATCTGATGATCTTTTAAATTTCCTCAGATTCTCTTGTTATGTCTCCATTTTCATTTCTGAGTTTGTCACACTCTCTGTGCCCTCTGGTAAGTCTGGCTAAGTGTTTAACTATCTTGGTGATTTTTCTCAAAGAACCAGCTCCTGGTTTTGTTGATTCTTTGTATAGTCCTTTTTGTTTCTTCTTGGTTGATTTCAGCCCTAAGTTTGATTATTTCCTGCCTACTCCTCTTGGGTATATTTGCTTCTTTTTGTTCTAGAGGTTTTAGGTGTGCTGTCAAGCTGGTAACGTATGCTCTCGCAAGTTTCCTTTTGGAGGCACTCAAGAGGAGCTATGAGTTTTCCTCTTGGCACTGCTTTCATTGTGTCCCATAAGTTTGGGTATGTTGTGAGGTCATTTTCATTAAATTCTAAGAAGTCTTTAACTTCTTTCTTCATTTCTTCCTTGACCAAGTTATTATTAATTAGAATATAGTTCAACTTCCATGTATATGTCGGCTTTCTGTCATTTTTGTTGTTATTGAAGACCAGCCTTAGTCCATGGTGATCTGATATGATGCATGAGATTATTTCTATCTCCCTACATCTGTTGAGGCCTGTTTTGTGACAGATTATATGGTCAATTTTGGAGAAGAACCATGAGGTGTTGAGAAGGTGTGTAATTTTGTTTTAAGATGAAATATTCTATAAATATCTGTTAAGTCCATTTGGTTCATAACTTCTGTTAGTTTTTCTATGTTTCTGATAAGTTTCTGTTTCCATGATATGTCCATTGATTAGAGTGAGGTGTTGAAATCTCCTACTATTATCGTGTGAGGTCCAATGTGTGCTTTGAGCTTTAGTAAGGTTTCTTTTATGTATGTAGATGCCTTCTATTTGGAGCACAGATATTTAGGATTGAGAGTTCATCTTGTTGGATTTTTCCTTTGATGCATATGAAGTGTCTTTCCTTATCATTTTTTGATGACTTTTGGTTGAAAGTTGAATTTATTTGATATTGGAATGGCTACTCCTGCTTGTTTCTTCAGAACATTTGCTTGAATAGTTGTTTTCCAGCCTTCTACTCTGAGTTAGTGTCTGTTTTTTCCTGTGAGGTATGTTCCTTGCATGCAACAAAATGCTGGGTCCTCATCATGTATCTAGTCTGTTAGTCTATGTCTTTTTATTTGGGAATTGAGTCCATTGATGTTAATAGATATTAAGTATAGTGATTGTTGCTTCCTGTTATTTTCATTGTTAGAGGTGGGATTATGTTTTGTGTCTCTCTTCATTTGGGGTCGTTGCAAGGAGACTACTTTCCTCCTTTTTCTAGGGTGTTTTTTCCCTTCCTTGTGTTGGAGGTTTCCATCTATTATCCTTTTTAAGGATGGATTTGTAGAAAGATATTGTGTAAATTTGGTTTTGTCATGGAATATCTTGGTTTCCCCATGTGTGTTAATTGACAGTTTTGCTGGATACAGTAGCCTGGGCTGGCATTTGTGTTCTTATTTTCTGTGTGACATCTTCCCAGGATGGCTTTCATAGTCTCTGGTGAGGAGTCTGGTGTAATTCTGATAGGTCTGCCTTTATATGTTACTTGACCTTTTTCCCTTACCGCTTTTTTTTTTATTAATTTTTTTACTAACTTAAGTATTTCTTATTTACATTTCGAGTGTTATTCCCTTTCCCGGTTTCTGGGCCAACATCCCCCTAAATCCTCCCCCTCCCCTTCTTTATGGGTGTTCCCCTCCCAACTCTCCCCCCATTGCCGCCCTCCCCCCATAGTCTAGTTCACTGGGGGTTCAGTCTTAGCAGGACCAAGGGCTTCCCCTTCCACTGGTGCTCTTACTAGGATATTCATTGCTACCTATGAGGTCAGAGTCCAGGGTCAGTCCATGTATAGTCTTTGGGTAGTGGCTTAGTCCATGGAAGCTCTGGTTGCTTGGCATTGTTGTTCATGTGGGGTCTCGAGCCCCTTCAAGCTCTTCCAGTTCTTTCTCTGATTCCTTCAACGGGGGTCCTATTCTCAGTTCAGTGGTTTGCTGCTGGCATTCGCCTCTGTATTTGCTGTATTCTGGCTGTGTCTCTCAGGAGAGACCTACATTCCCTTACTGCTTTTAAAATTCTTTCTTTGTTTTGTGCATTTGATGTTTTGACTATAATATGACGGGAAGAATTTCTTTTCTGGTCCAATCTATTTGCAGTTCTGTAAGCTTCTTGTATGTTTATGGCCATCTCTTTCTTTAGGGTAGGGAAGTTTTCTCCTATAATTTTGTTGAAGATATTTACTGGCCCTTTAAGATGGGAGTCTTCGCTCTCTTCTATACTTGTTATCCTTAGGTTTGATCTTTTCATTGTGTCCTGGATTTCCTGGATGTTTTGGGCTAGGAATTTTTTGTGTTTTACATTATCTTTGAAGGTTATGTTGATGTTTTCTGTGGTATCTTCTGCCCCTGAGATTCTGTCTTCTATCTCTTGTATTCTGTTGATGATGCTTGTATCTATGGCTCTTGATCTCTTCCCTAGGTTTTCTATGTCAAGAGTTGTTTCCCTTTGTGTTTTCTTTATTGTTTCTACTTCCATTTTAAAATCCTGGATGGTTTTGTTCAATTCCTTCACCTGTTTTGACGTGTTTTCCTGTAATTCTTTAAGGGATTTTTGTGTTTCCTTTTTAAGGGCTTCTACATGTTTACTTGTATTGTCCTGTATTTCTTTAAGGGTGTTATTTATGTCCTTCTTAAAGTCCTCCATCATTGTCTTAAAATGTGATTTTAAATCTAAATCTTGCTTTTCCAGTATGTTTGGATATCCAGTATTTGCTCTGGTGGGAGAACTGGGCTCTGATGATGCCAAGTAGTCTTGGTTTCTGTTGCTTAGGTTCCTGTGCTTGCCTCTTGCCATCTGTGCCTGGTGTTAACTGGTCTTGCTGTCTCTGACAGTGGCTTGACTGTCCTATAGGCCTGTGTGTCAGCACTCCTGTAATATGCTTTCTTTCAGACAGATCTGAGAGCAAAGAGCTGCTCCTGGGTTTGTGTCACCCAAAGCCTCCAGTTGGGTTGCTTGGCACAGAAGAATTGGTCTTATCTCTGCTCTCACATGTGTAGGTGCTCCTACCAACTTGCTTTCAGCTCTCCGTGTAGGCAGAAACCTGAAGGATCCTACCTTGGACTGCTCCTGTGTCCTTGGGCCACAGGGCACAGATAGCACTAGGTGATTTCCTCTTGAGTCAGGAATGTTGGCAGAAAGTAGTTGTCTCCTCTGAGCTCTTAGGGGTATCTGCACTTCTGATGGTCCAGCTCTCTCCCCAATGGGATTTGGGTGCAGGGAGCTGTAGAACTGGTTCAGTTCATTTCAGGGCACAGACAAAAACCAGCAGGTTCCTGCAGTTAACTGCTCCTACATTCCTGTATCCAGGGATCCCTATGCAGTTTCCTCTTGGGTCAGGAATGTGAGGAGAAGTGGGCAGAAGTTGCAGTCTGCCTTGATGTCTCAGGATTGCTCACACTTCTGGGCATTCACTTTCTCTTCCATGGGATTTTGGTGCAGGGCACTGTGGGATTGGTTCAGTTCAGTTTCAGGCACAGCCAGAAACTGGAAGCATCCTGTCCCAGAGGACTCCTCCCTTTGTGTGTCCTGAAGACACCAGGCAGGTTGCTTGGAGCAGAAAAGTTGGTCTTACCTCTGCTCTCAGGTGTGTAGGCACTCCTAGTGACTGGCTTTCCCATTGTTTGAATTTTAACATTGCTATTTGAACTGTGTCTCTATAAACCAGATATTGTCTTTGTGTAGTCAACCATCATAGCAAATGTTAACTGTGTTGCAAATCTTGACTGTGGTTGTAAATACTTCAATCAGATTCTGGAGAGGGACTCCTTTCCTTCCAAACATCCTTTTAGTTTCCTCTATCTGTCCTGCCTTTATTCTCAGTGAGTACAAAAATGAATTGGTTTTCATTCATTTATTCATTCATCCATCCATCCATCCACCCATCCATCCATCCACAGGCATTGAAGATGTACCCACAGTTCAAGCATGGTGAGCAGGTATCCATCCTCTAACCCTGAACTAGATTTTAATAAGTCATTTCCAAAAGATTCTGTGACGTACTTGAACTCTATCCTAAGTGGCATTCCACTGCTCTTTCCTAAGATGCTTCATAATCTTTTCTTAATTTGCTAGGGTTTTAAATTACCTGAACATTTCAGGTTTTCAGTATTTTGATTGACATCAATACAACTTCAGTAAATTAAATTTTATACTGAAATTACCACGTTGCACTTGGCAGATTATTTTCTAGCATCTTCTACATTGTTATCAAGTCTTCTAATGAGTTCTTCAGTGGTACTAGGGTGTGAATTACAAGCAGCTCCTTCTAGGAAATGTTGTAAGATCACACAGATGCTAATAAAATGATGGCTCGTATTTGGCAGAAATTTTTCTGTTTCGTTCTAGTAATCATGTACAACATATCATTATATAAATGCAGCAGACTTAAGTATTTGCTTATAATCAGGTACAAAGGACCTTGGTGGGACCCTCTAGTTCTGTTAGCATCTTTTCACTGGGAGTTGCTATATTTATCAGACTACAGATTCCTCATTTTTGCTCCATCCTCAGCACGCAGTCTCTGTACAAGAAAATTCTTTTGAATGTTTGATCCTACTTTGAGGCTGAACAAATATTTTGTGCGAAAGCCAGTAACAGACTTCAATCCCCGTGGAATTTTTCACAAACAAAAGAGACTACTGTCAGTAGAAACAGAGCTCTAAATGAGTTCCCAAGGCCTGTCCAGGTTAGCAAAAGTCACAGGAATATTTGATATGAACTCTGTAGCCTCTATGTAAACAGCCTCACTTTACTCAATGTGTTGTCTTTCTAAGAAGACATCCTTTTTTTTTTCCCCCAAAACTGAGGGCCGAACCCAAGGCCTTGTCTCTACCACTGAGCTAAATCACCAACCCTGTGTTGTCTTTCTAGATGTTGCTATAAGTAGTGCCCCCTGGCTCTATCACATAGGTAGGCTAAGGTAACACCCCCTTCCCATTATCCATGCCCCAGACCAAGGTGCTACTGGGATCTCTTTGAAAGTCTAAAGTGAGTGAGAGGAACTCATTTCTCAGGAAACATAGCACTCCAAAAGTAGTAAGAGCACAGCTCTGACCCCTGTGAAAGGAATCTCTAGTGGACATGTCCCTGCTGGGTTCATCATCACCATAGTTGCTCTCAATTCAGAAGAGTTCCTCTGGACCACCTGGACAGGCAGTTCAAGGAAGATATAATGCCATAGATCAGAATACAGCCAAGATATACATCACAGCTCTCTCAAAAACTACAAGGCAATTAGAAAAATACAACCCTATGGAAAATGGTTACTTAAAATATGAAATAATTTCAATCACAGAGGAAAGACACTGCAATTTAAAACAATTACATACATATCTAATGTTTCTTTCAAACAGGGACTAATAATATATGCAATGATAATAGTTGATTACCATATAAAAGCAGCTGTGTATATGTAGAGTGTGTATATATTTTTAGATTATATATATATATATATATACATTTAGATTCAGGGAAATGAAAAAATGCAGTCATTGCTATAAAAAGATAAGTATACAAGATAATTAGTGGTATAAATATGACTGAAGAGAGATTAATAGCCTGAAAAATCACTGAGAAACACACTCAAAATTCATCATAGGGAGCAGGGATGGAAAATATAGATGGTATTATGAACTATTGAAGATGGCTTGAGAAGCATCAACAAACATTTATCTATAGCCTACGAGTAAAAATGTAGAAGCAAAAAATCTGTAGACACCAATGGTTGAAAGATTGTTGGAAATGCAGACCTATGTGTTTCTAGATTTAACCAAATGTCAGTGTAATGATGTCACTCAAATAAGGGGAGAGAAGAAGTAAATTAAATGAGGAATGTGATGAACATAAAATTACTGGAAACAGTGCAAAGGCAGAGGCTTTTAAGAATGTTGGTCAGCTTGAATCATAGAACCCACCATGAATAGGAGTGGTTCTGCTTCTGTGACCCACTGCACCCCAACTTCTGCATGATCAGCTAAGGATTTGGACTTGCCGGTTAGAAATGTGATTTACAAAACAAAAATCCAAATTGAAACTACAATCCATAAATAACAAAGACGAAACTGATCTTCCCAGATCTAACTTTCCCAATGTCTTCATAGTACTGCTTGCCAAGTGAGATCACAAATTAAAATGCTACCAATAAAGAGCAAATGGTTGGAACTACAAAGCATTATGTTAAATGAAATAAACCAGACATAGAAAGATACGCAGGCATAGCATGT
The DNA here is from genome assembly GCF_021556685.1 of Rattus norvegicus. NCBI lineage: Eukaryota > Metazoa > Chordata > Mammalia > Rodentia > Muridae > Rattus > Rattus norvegicus. The sequence goes on along the minus strand of NC_141534.1, from coordinate 19,922,224 downwards.
TTTCTCCATACATGGTATTTAAGTGTGTGTGTGTTGGGGGGTGCATGCACACGTGGGCAATAAAAGCAGTAAGGAGACCATGTGAAGGAAGCACAGGATCTCAAGTGAAGGAAACAGAGAAAATAATGGAATATATATGTTATGAAAGTGGATAGAAGGGGGCCATATTTGGGAGAAGAAACAGAACCAGCAAGAGGAGAGAAAGGAACAGTAAGGGGCAGTAAAAATTAGGCAAATGATGATGATGATGATGATGATGATGATGATGATGATGATGATGATGATGATGATGAAGGCATAATCCTATATGCATGCAGAAACCCATTTCTTTGTATGCTAACCAAAACATTTTCAAAACAATAGACACCAAAGAAATTCAGAGCCTTAAATGGGCATAGTTTCAAAAGTCTAGACTCTTTAGCTAGAAAAACTTAGAGAAACGGAATTTTTAGATTCTTCCAAAACAAGAAAAGATAAGTAAAACCAAGTAAAAAAAATTACCCAAAATAAATAGATTGAAATAGCAAAAAGAGCTTTCCAGATAGAAAAAGTGCAGATGGGTTTATAACACAATTCTACAAATTTTCAAATGATTACAACCAATATTTCTCAAATTGTTTTTAAAAATGGATAGAGGCCCACAGCTCCCTGCTCCCAAACCCGTGGGAGAGAGAGCTCATCACTCAGACAGGTGGGCACTCCTGAGACTGCAGGGCAGGAGAGACCACAAGTACTGCCCATCCTTGCCTACATCCCTGGCCCAAGAGAAAACTGTATAGGGCCTCTGGGAACAGGAAGATAGGGGCATACAAGCTTCAGGTGCCCTGTGGTCCAGACTGCTCCCGGATCTGAAGGGACCCAGACAAACAGCTCCTTGCACCCAAATCCCGTAGGAGGGAGAGCTAGACATTCAGAGGGGCAGGCACGCCTGGGAAGCCAGAGGAGACTACTGTCTGCCCACATTTCTGACTCTAGAGGAAAAGGCCGAGCATCATCACAGTCGTGCACAGGGACCCTGGAGAAGGCAGGGCAGGATCTTCTGGTTGCTGCCCTCATGGAGAGCTGAAACCCAACCCTGAGGAGCGACATCAGGCCCAAGACCAGAGAGGTAAAACCAAAAATTCTGCTCCAAGTGACCTTCTGGGTAGACTCAGGACACATGCCCACAGGAACAGCTGAAGACCAGTAGACAGGAAAGACTACACGCCTGAAAGCAGAACACTCTGTCCCCATAACTGGCTGAAAAAGAATCAGGAAAACAGGTCTACAGCACTCCTGACACACAGGCCTATAAGATGGTCTAGCCACTGACAGAAATAGCAGAACTAGGTAACACCAGAGACAACCTGATGGTGAGAGGCAAGCACAGGAACCCATGCAACAGAAACCAAGACTACATGGCATCATTGGAGCTCAATTCTCCCACCAAAACAAACACTGAATATCCAAACACACCAGAAAAGCAAGATCTAGATTTTAAGTCACATTTGATCATGATAATAGAGGACTTCAAGAAAGTCATAAAGAACTCCCTTAGAGAAAAACAGGAAAACACAGATAAACAAGTAGAAGCCTATAGAGAGGAAACATAAAAATCCCTGAAAGAATTCCAGGAAAACACAATCAAACTGGTGAAGGAATTAAAAATGGAAATAGAAGCAATAAAGAAAGGACAAAGGGAGACAACCCTGGATATAGAAAACCAAAGGAAGAGACAAGGAGCTGTAGATACAAGCATCACCAACAGAATACAAGAGATAGAAGAAAGAATCTCAGAAGCAGAGGATTCCATAGAAATCATCGACACAACTGTCAAAGGTAATGTAAAACGGAAAAAGCTATTGGCCCAAAACATAGAGAAAATCCAGGACACAAGTTCAAACCTAAGGATAATAGGTATAGAAGACAGTGAAGATTCTCGACTCAAAGGAGCAGTAAATATCTTCAACAAAATCATAGAAGAAAACTTCTCTAACCTAAAGATAGAGATGCCCATAAACATGCAAGAAGCCTACAGAACTCCAAATAGATTGGAACAGAAAAGAAACTCCTCCCGTCACATAATAGTCAAAACACCAAACGCACAAAATAAAGAAAGAATATTAAAAGCAGTAAGGGGAAAAGGTCAAGTAACATATAAAGGCAGACCTATCAGAATCACACCAGACTTTTCGCCAGAAACTATGAAAGCCAGAAGATCCTGGACAGATGTCATACAGACTCCAAGAGAAGACAAATGCCAGCCCAGGTTACTGTATCCTGCAAAACTCTCAATTAACATAGATGTAGAAACCAAGATATTCCAAGACGAAACCAAATTTACACAATATCTTTCTACAAATTCAGCCTTACAAAGGATAATAAATGGTAAAGACCAACACGGGGGCAAGATACACCTTAGAAAAAGCAAGAAACTAATTGTTTTGCAACAAAACAAAAAGAAGACAAGCACACAAACATAATGTCACAGGTAATACGAAAATAACAAGAAGCAACAATCAGTATTCCTTAGTTTCTCTCAACATCAATAGACTCACTTCCCCAATTAAAAAAAACACAGATTAACAAACTGGATACGCAATGAGGACCCAGCATTTTGCTGCCTACAGGAAACACACCTCAGAGACAAAGACAGATACTACCTCAGAATAAAAGGCTGGAAAACCGTGAAGAACTCCCTTAGAGAACAAGTAGAAGCCTACAGAGAGGAATCGCAAAAATGCCTGAAAGAATTCCAGGAAAACATAAATAAACAAGTAGAAACCCATAGAGAGGAGACACAAAAATCCCTGAAAGAATTCCAGGAAAACACAATCAAACAGTTGAAGGAGTTAAAAATGGAAATAGAAGCAATCAAGAAAGAACACATGGAAACAACCCTGGATATAGAAAATCAAAAGAAGAGACAAGGAGCTGTAGATACAAGCTTCACCAACAGAATACAAGAGATGGAAGAGAGAATCTTGGGAGCAGAAGATTCCATAGAAATCATTGACTCAACTGTCAAAGATAATGTAAAGCAGAAAAAGCTACTGGTCCAAAACATACAGGAAATCCAGGACTCAATGAGAAGATCAAACCTAAGGATAATAGGTATAGAAGACGGTGAAGACTCCCAGCTCAAAGGACCAGTAAATATCTTCAACAAAATCATAGAAGAAAACTTCCCTAACCTAAAAAAAGAGATACCCATAGGCATACAAGAGGCCTACAGAACTCCAAATAGATTGGACTAGAAAAGAAACACCTCCCGTCACATAATAGTCAAAACACCAAACGCACAAAATAAAGAAAGAATATTAAAAGCAGTAAGGGGAAAAGGTCAAGTAACATATAAAGGCAGACCTATCAGAATCACACCAGACTTTTTGCCAGAAACTATGAAGGCCAGAAGATCCTGGACAGATGTCATACAGACCCTAAGAGAACACAAATGCCAGCCCAGGTTACTGTATCCTGCAAAACTCTCAATTAACATAGATGGAGAAACCAAGATATTCCACGACAAAAGCAAATTTACACAATATCTTTCTACAAATCCAGCACTACAAAGGATAATAAAGGGTAAAGCCCAACATAAGGAGGCAAGCTATACCCTAGAAGAAGCAGGAAACTAATCGTCTTGGCAACAAAACAAAGAGAATGAAAGCACATAAACATAACCTCACATCCAAATATGAATATAACAGGAAGCAATAATCACTATTCCTTAATATCTCTCAACATCAATGGCCTCAACTCCCCAATAAAAAGACATAGATTAACAAACTGGATACGCAACGAGGACCCTGCATTCTGCTGCCTACAGGACACACACCTCAGAGACAAAGACAGACACTACCTCAGAGTGAAAGGCTGGAAAACAACTTTCCAAGCAAACGGTCAGAAGAAGCAAGCTGGAGTAGCCATTCTAATATCAAATAAAATCAATTTTCAATTAAAAGTCATCAAAAAAGATAAGGAAGGACACTTCATATTCATCAAAGGAAAAATCCACCAAGATGAACTCTCAATCCTAAATATCTATGCCCCAAATACAAGGGCACCTACATACGTAAAAGAAACCTTACTAAAGCTCAAAACACACATTGCACCTCACACAATAATAGTGGGAGATTTCAACACCCCACTCTCATCAATGGACAGATCATGGAAACAGAAATTAAACAGAGACGTAGACAGACTAAGAGAAGTCATGAGCCAAATGGACTTAACAGATATTTATAGAACATTCTATCCTAAAGCAAAAGGATATACCTTCTTCTCAGCTCCTCATGGCACTTTCTCCAAAATTGACCATATAGTTGGTCAAAAAACGGGCCTCAACAGGTACAGAAAGATAGAAATAATCCCATGCTTGCTATCAGACCAACACGGCCTAAAACTGGTCTTCAATAACAATAAGGGAAGAATGCCCACATATACGTGGAAATTGAACAATGCTCTACTTAATGATAACCTAGTCAAGGAAGAAATAAAGAAAGAAATTAAAAATTTCATTAAATTTAGAATTTAATGAAAATGAAGGTACAACATACCCAAACTTATGGGACACAGTGAAAGCTGTGCTAAGAGGAAAACTCATAGCGCTGAGTGCCTGCAGAAAGAAACAGGAAATAGCATATGTCAGCAGCTTGACAACACACCTAAAAGCTCTAGAACAAAAAGAAGCAAATACACCCAGGAGGAGTAGAAGGCAGGAAATAATCAAACTCAGAGCTGAAATCAACCAAGTAGAAACAAAAAGGACCATAGAAAGAATCAACAGAACCAAAAGTTGGTTCTTTGAGAAAATCAACAAGATAGATAAACCCTTAGCCAGACTAACGAGAGGACCCAGAGAGTGTGTCCAAATTAACAAAATCAGAAATGAAAAGGGAGACATAACAACAGGATCTGGGAAAATTAAAAAAAATCGGATGTAGATCGCTCCTGAGAGACACAGCCAGAATACAGCAAACACAGAGGCGAATGCCAGCAGCAAACCACTGAACTGAGAATAGGACCCCCGTTGAAGGAATCAGAGAAAAAACTGGAAGAGCTTGAAGGGGCTCGAGACCCCATATGTACAACAATGTCAAGCAACCAGAGCTTCCAGGGACTAAGCCACTACCTAAAGACTATACATGGACTGACCCTGGACTCTGACCTCATAGGTAGCAATGAATATCCTAGTAAGAGCACCAGTGTAAGGGGTAGCCCTGGGTCCTGCTAAGACTGAACCCCCAGTGAACTAGACTATGGGGGGGGAGGGCGGCAAGGGGGGGAGGTTGGGAGGGGAACACCCATAAGAAAGGGGAGGGGGGAGTGGGATGTTTGCCCGGAAACCAGGAAAGGGAATAACACTTGAAATGTATATAAGAAATACTCAAGTTAATAAAAAAAAAAAAGAAGTACTCAAGTTAATAAAGATAAAAAAAAAAGAAAAAAAAAAAAGGCTGGAAAACAATTTTCCAAGCAAATGGTCTGAAGAAGCAAGCCGGAATAGCCATTCTAATATTGATAATCAACCAAAAGTCCTCAAAGAAGATAAGAAAAGACACTTCATATGCATCAAAGGAAAAATCCAACAAGATGAACTCTCAATCCTAAATATCTGTGCTCCAAATAGAAGGGCATCTACATACATAAAAGAAACCTTACTAAAGCTCAAAACACACATTGCACCTCACACAATAATAGTAGGAGATTTCAACACCCCACTCTCATCAACGGACAGATCATGGAAACAGAAATTAAACAGAGACATAGACAGACTAACAGAAGTCATGAACCAAATGGACTTGACAGATATTTATAGAACATTCTATCCTAAAACAAAAGGATATACCTTCTTCTCACCACCTCATGGTTCTTCTCCAAAATTGACCATATAATCGGTCATAAAACAGGCCGCAACAGATACAGAAAGATAGAAATAATCCCATGTGTCCTATCAGACCACCACAGGCTAAAGCTGACCTTCAATAACAATAATGACAGAAAGCCCACATATACATGGAAGTTGAACAACGCTCTACTCAATGATAACCTGGTCAAGGAAGAAATAAAGAAAGAAATTAAAGACTTCTTAAAATTTAATGAAAATGAAGGTACAACATACCTAAACATATGGGACACAGTGAAAGCTGTGCTAAGAGGAAAACTCATAGCTCTGAGAGCATTCAGAAAGAAATAGGAGAGAGAATGTGTCAGCAGCTTGATAGCACACCTAAAAGCTCTAGAACAAAAATATGCAAATACACCCAGGAGGAGTAGAAGGCAGAAAATAATCAAACTCAGTGCTGAAATCAGCCAAGTAGAAACAAAAAGAACTATACAAAGAATCAACAGAACCAAAAGCTTGTTCTTTGAGAAAATCAACAAGATAGATAAACCCTTAGCCAGACTAACAAGAGGACACGGAGAGTGTGTCCAAATTAACAAAATCAGAAATGAAAGGGCAGACAAAACAACAGAATCAGAGGAAATTCAAAAAAATCATCAGATCCTACTACAAAAGCCTATATTCAACAAAACAACATGAAAATCTGCAGGAAATGGGCAATCTCCTAGACAGATACCAGGTACCAAAGTTAAATCAGGAACAGGTAAATCATTTAAACAACCCCATAACTCCTAAGGAAATAGAAGCAGTCAATAAAAGTCTCCCAACCAAAAAGAGCCCAGGTCCAGATGGGTTTAGTGCAGAATTCTGTCAGACCTTCATAGAAGACCTCATACCAATATTATCCAAACTATTCCACAAAATTGAAACAGATGGAGCGCTACCAAATTCCTTCTAGTATTCTTATACCCAAGCCACAAAAAAAAAAAAACCCAAAAAAGAAAGAGAACTTCAGACCAATTTCCCTTATGAATATCGACATAAAAATACTCAATAAAATTCTGGCAAACCGAATCCAAGAGCAAATCAAAACAATCATCAATCAAGATCAAGTAGTCTTCATCCCATGTATGCAGGGATGGTTTAATATACGGAAAACCATCAACATAATACACTATATAAACAAACTGAAAGAACAAAACTACATGATCATTTCATTAGATGCTGAGAAAGCATTTGACAAAATTCAACACCCCTTCATGATAAAAGTCCTGGAAAGAACAGGAATTCAAGGCCCATACCTAAACATAGTAAAAGCCATATATAGCAAACCAGTAGCTAATATTAAACTAAATGGAGAAAAACTTGAAGCAATCCCACTAAAATCAGGGACTAGACAAGGCTGCCCACTCTCTCCCTACTTTTTCAATATAGTTCTCGAAGTCCTAGCCAGAGCAATCAGACACCAAAAGGAGATCAAAGCGATACAGTTTGGAAAGGAAAAAGTCAAAATATCACTATTTGCAGATGCTATGATAGCATATTTAAGTGATCCCAAAAGTTCCACCAGAGAACTACTAAACATGATAAACACCTTCAGCAAAGTGGCTGGGTATACAATTAACTCAAATAAACCAGGAGCCTTCCTCTACATAAAAGAGAAACAAGTTGAGAAAGAAATTAGGGAAACGACACCCTTCATAATAGTCCCAAATAATATAAAATACCTCGGGGTGACTTTAACCAAGCAAGTGAAAGATCTGTATGATAAGAACTTCAAGCCTCTGAAGAAAGAAATTGAAGAAGACCTCAGAAGATGGAAAGATCTCCCATGCTCATGGATTGGCAGGATTAATATAGTAAAAATGGCCATTTTAACAAAAGTGATCTACATATTCAATGCAATTTCCATCAAAGTTCCAATCCAATTCTTCAGAGAGTTAGAAAGAACAATATGCGAATTCATTTGTAATAACAAAAAACCCAGGATAGCTAAAACTATCCTCAACAATAAAAGGACTTCTGGGGGAATCACTATCCCTGAACTCAAGTAGTATTACAGAGCAATAGTGATAAAAACTGTATGGTCTTGGTACAGGGACTGGCAGATTGACCAGTGGAATAGAATTGAAGACCCGGAAATGAACCCCCACACCTATGGTCACTTGATTTTTGACAAAGGAGGCAAAACCATCCAATGGAAAAAAGAGAGCCTTTTCAGCAAATGGTGCTGGTTCAACTGGAGGTCAGCATGTAGAAGAATGCAAATCAATCCATTCTTATCACCCTGTACAACGCTTAAGTCCAAGTGGATCAAGGACCTCCACACCAAACCAGATATACTCAAACTAATAGAAGAAAAAGTGGGGAAGCATCTCAAACACATGGGCACTGGAGAAAATTTTCTGAACAAAACACCAGTGGCTTATGCTCTAAGATCAAGAATCGACAAATGGGATCTCATAAAACTGCAAAGCTTCTGTAAGGCAAAGGACACTGTGGTTAGGACAAAACAGCATCCAACAGATTGAGAAAAGATCTTTACCAATACTACAACTGATAGAAGGTTTATATCTAAAATATACAAAGAACTCATGAAGTTAGACTGCAGGGAGACAAATAACCCTATTTAAAAATGGGGTTTAAAGCTAAACAAAGAATTCACAACTGAGGAATTCTGAATGGCTGAGAAGCACCTACAGAAATGTTCAACATATTTAGTCATAAGGGAAATGCAAATCAAAACAACCCTGAGATTCCACCTCACACCAGTCAGCATGTCTAAGATCAAAAATTCCAGCAACAGCAGATGCTAGCAAGGATGTGGAGAAGGAGGAACACTTCTCCATTGTTGGTGGGTTTGCAGAATGGTACAATTCTGGAAATCAGTCTGGAGCTTTTTCAGAAAATTGGACTTGCACTACCTGAGGACCCAGATATACCTCTCCTGTGCATATACTCAAAAGATGCTCCAACATACAACAAAGACACATGCTCCACTATGTTCATAGCAGCCTTACTTATAATAGCCAGAAGGTGGAAAGAACCCAGATGCCCTTCAACAGAGAAGATAGAGAAATGTGGTACATCTACACGATGGAATACTACTCAGCTATCAAAAACAGTGACCTTATGAAATTCATAGACAAATGGATGGAACTGGAAAATATCATCCCGAGTAAGGTAACCCAAACATAGGAAAACACACATGGTATACACTCATTGATAAGTGGATATTAGCTCAAATGCTCGAATTACCCTGAACACATGAAACTCAAGAAGGATGACTAAAATGCAAATGCTTCTCTCCTTCTTTGGTGTGTCTGAAAGCAGGTACAGTGTACTTATATATGATAAATAAATAATTCTTTAAAAGGGGAATAAGAATACCCTTGGGAGGGAATAGGGAGGCACAGTTTAGAACAGAGGCTGAAGGAACGCCCATTCAGAGTCTGCCCCACATGTGGTCCATACATATACAGCCACAGAACTAGATAAGATGGATGAAGCAAAGAAGTGCAGGCTGACAGGAACCGGATATAGATCTCTCCTGAGAGACAAGTCAGAATATGGCAAATACATAGGTGAATGCCAGTAGCAAACCACGGTACTGAAAATGGGACCCCCGTTGTAGGAATCAGAGAAAGGACTGAAAGAGCTTGAAGGAGCTTGAGTCCCCATATGAACAACAATGCCAAGCAACCAGAGCTTCCAGGGACTAAGCCACTACCCAAAGACTATACATGGATTTACCCTGGGCTCCAACTCCATAGGTAACAATGAATAGCCTAGTAAGAGCACCAGTGGAATAGGAAGCCCTTGGTCCTGCCAAGGCTGAACCCCCAGTGAACATGATTGTTGGGGGGAGGGGAACACCCATATAGAAGGGGAGGTGGAGGGGTTAGGGGATGTTTACCTGGAAACTGGGAAAGGTAATAACAATTGAAATGTGAATAAGAAATACCCAATTTAATAAAGATGGAGAAAAAATTGGGTAGAGAAGTAGCACATTCAAGCTCCTTTTACACTCTGTCTTGATGGGGACCTGTGCTGTCCTCCAGGCAGAGTCTTGCCCGGGGACACATTTTCATGCTTCTCAGAGGCCCTGACACATCTTTTTTCTGTACTGCTTTTTTAGACTCAGGCCAACTGAGAATCGCACCAGAGGGCTTTCTTGGATTTCATCCAAGAAATGTTACACAGTCATTAAGACCCTTAAACTACACCAATTCCCCTGGAATTAGAGTTCTCCAGCTTCTCTACTCAATATGTAATACGAATTAGAAAAAGACTGACCTGCTGACTCCCTCAGTCTGACCCAAAATCAACCAAGTTCAGGAAATATCAAAAGCAACCAAAGTGCCATTCAATATAGGAATATAAAGCACACAACCAATGAAATAGATCTACATGCCTAGACCTCATGGCGAAAGCTCAAATATTATGAAAAACTAAAATGATATCTCCTGCTCAAAGGTAATCAGTCCTATGGAAATGTTCTCCAATGGAAATTACCTAGACAAAACCTAGGACACAAACTTTAAAAGAACAATTATATATAGGTTAGAAGAATTTATGGATCTGAGTGACCATAACAGGCACTGCTTTAATCTCAGCAGTCAGGAGACAGTTAGGCAGGCAGGAAGGCGGGCACATCTATGTGAATCCAAGGCCAGTCTGGTCTACACAGTGAGTTCTGAGGTCGTAAAGGCTACATAGCCAGATACAGTCTTTAAGAAAAAAATTCAAAAAGAAATCAAGGAATTAAAAGTGGACCAATCAACGACACAAACAAACTTTTAAAAAGACAGAAATAAATCCTGAAGTCCAAGAAAATAAAAACAGATGAGTGAAATTATGAAAACAATGGAGGATTTGAACACTGAGTTCAATACAGTGATAGACATATGAAGGTAACTCCATCTGAAGTGAAGAGAGAACTGAAAATGTCAAGGATCCAATTAGGAAGCTCAGGTGAAGTCTTACCAGTCCAATGGATTCAGCACATAATATCAGAAGTTAAAGATGAAGTAGAGAAATTATACCAGTCAATGAAAGAAAATGATAGATTAAAAAATACATTAAAAGGTTATGTATGAAATTTGGGACATGATGAAAAATCAATTCTTTGATTCCATAGGCACATGAGAAAGAGAAGAATCCAGGTCCATGGCATATACCAGATCTTCAACAAGAACATGGAAACATCCCTACATTAAAGGAAGACATACTCATACAGATGCAGAAATAACATTGAACACCAATCAGGACTGGAAAGAAATTCCCCACAGACATGAAATATATATATTTCATATAATATATATATGGAAGGGCATAGAAAGCTCCTAGAGAAAAGCCACATGCACACATCAAACATAAAGAACGTCTCACCAGAATTATAGCTGAGTCCTCAACGGAAACATTGAAAGGCAAAAGAGAACGAAGCAGTCTACTTTAATTTCTAAACCACCAGAGATGTCAACCCAAATGATGTTACCTACAAAAACTACCTGGCATTGTTGACAAAAAAAGGACAATTTCCCCTTAAACAAACAGGCTGTAAGTATCTTTGTCTACCAAACCAGCCCAACCAAGAATACTGTAAGCAAGGAAAACTCAAGAGAGGAATAAGCATAGTCGAAAGACTGCAGGAAAAGAACGAGTAAAATCATTGTAATACTGGAACACAAACAGAACTAAGAATACAGTAAAACCTCCAAAGTGACAGCAATCAATACACATCTTTCAATAACGACTTTAAGCATTAATGACCTCAAACTCCTTAATCAAAAGATATAGGTTAGTTGAAAGGACAGTGAAACAAAACCTACCTTATCTTCAATGTTAGGCAGCATTTTTGAGTGAAAGAATGGAAAAAAGCATTCTAAGCAAATGGGACCAGGAAAAATTGGAGTTGTCATCCTATTTGACAAGATAGACAGTGAACCAAAATTAATCAGAAGAGGTGAAAGGCACTTTATTCTGATCGAGCAAACAAGAAAACAACACTTCAATACTAATCATATATGCATAAAACTCTAGCATGTGCATTTTCATAAACAATGCACTACTGAACTTCAAGACTCATATTAATCCCCAACTCAAGAATAACCAATGATTTCAATGCCTTACTTTCTTTAATTGTTGGGCTATTTGGACACAGTTTGAAAGTAAGTGACACCATATGTGTCACTTGAAAATGACACAATCTAGGTATAGCTCTTGAAGCACTAGCCATAACAAGAAGACAAGAGGGGGAATTTAAGGAATACCAATAAGAAGACAAATTAAGGGGTTGGGGATTTAGCTCAGTGGTAGAGCGCTTGCCTGGGAAGCGCAAGGCCCTGGGTTCGGTCCCCAGCTCCGAAAAAAAAAAAAAAGAACCAAAAAAAAAAAAAAGACAAATTAAATTATTCCTGTTTGTAGACGGCATGATATTACAGATAATGGTCCCAAATATTCTACCAGAAAACTAGAAGTAATCAACAATTTACACCCAATGGCAAGATACAAAACAAATTTACAGAAAAAAAAAAAAACCCAACCCATTCTTTCTATAAACCCACAACAAACATGCTGAGAAAGCTACTTACATTTACAGGACTCTCCAAAGAAGTAACTATCTAGAAATGAACCTAAGCAAGAATGTGAAAGGTCTCTACAATGAAACTTTAATAATCTGGAAAAAAAGATTAAAAAAGAAAGTAGACAATGGGAAGACTCCTTTGCTCATGGATTGGTGGAATCAATATTGTGAAGATGACCATTCTACCAAAAGCAACTCACACACTGAAGACAACCCCATTCACAATCCTATGACATTCTTCACAAAATAGAGAAATCTATCCTTAAATTTATGTGGAAGCACAAAGGACCCTGGATATCAAAGCAATCCTTAGTAAAAACAAGCTGAAGGGATTATCATTTTAGATATAAAATTATATTATAGAGCTACCATAAGAAAACCAGCATGACATTGGCACAAAAACAGGAGCAGGATAGGAGACCTAAAGATGAGCGCATGTTACTACAGCAATCTTATAACTATAACCCCAGACAAAAATCAACTCCAAATGGGTCGAAGCCCTCAACCTCAATGTAAAACTCAACCTGCTAGAAGAAAACTGTGGGCAGTCTCCTACAGTGAGCATGCAGGAACAGAAAAGGGATTTCTGCACAGGATGCCTTCTTCTGGGAGCATGGAAGTTTCACTCACTCAGAAATTGGCAAACTGCACTTCATAAAACTAACGAGCTTAGACACAGCAAAGGAAACAGTGGGCAGCAGGGAAGCCCACTGGTGATAGAGAACCTTCGACAGCTGATAGAGGGTTCATACATCTGAAGAACTCAAAATCAAAGAGTCAACAAAACAAATGACCCTGTTTAAAGAAATGGACTGTGGACTTAACGGATTTCAACAGAGAGCTCTCCAAAGAAGAAATAAAAAAAAAAAGTTGTTCAAGATCCTTAGCAATCAGGGACTTGACATTCTACTGCAGAGACACATGCTCAGCTGAGTTTGCTGTCACTTTACCACAATAGTTAGAAATTAGAAACAACTTAGATGTCCTTCAGTTAATGAATAGATAATCAAAATGTGGCATCTATGCACAATGCAACTCTATTCAGCTATATACAGAGATTAAATCTATAACTAAATAGATGAGATTGGGGAATACTATATAGAGTAAGGCAATGCAGACCTAGAAAGACAAATGCTACATATTCTCTCTATGGATCCTAGCTCTGAACCATTAGATTTGCGACTATAATCTGGAGTAACTGCAGAAGCCAGGAATGTAGAAAGGGACCAAGGGGTAGGGCAGGGGAGGATGATCCCTAGAAAGGGATAATAGAATATTGAGGCTATGAAGGGGCAGGAAGGAATTTGGGGAGCAGGGAGAAGAGACAACCAACAGCAAGGATATTTGAAAAGGCCATAGGAAATCATATTATTTTGAAAGTTTACTTTATGTACATATAATGTGGTATGTGTGTGTAACATTGGTAATTATAGAAGGAGTCATGAAGTTGAGAGGGAGTGGGGGCACCAGAGAAGTTATTGAGGGGCAGAGGGCAGGAAGGTGGAGGTAAGAGTGGGAATGAGGTACACACGGCACTCATGTAGAAATTCCCAAAACACTTAAATTAAAAAGGAGTAAAGCTAGTCTAATGTATTTCCAAGTCTCACAAACACCTCAAGCCAAAAATCGAACAATTATAAAAGAGGAAAACAGCAGATTTGTCTCACAGAACTTTTCATTCAAAATCAATGTAAAAATCGGAGTGGTTCACAGGATGTCCAGAGAGATGGTATTTGGAAGCAAATGGCTCTCCCACTCACCAATAGAAGCTATAGCGTGTTCTCCGTGATTGTACGCAGAACAAAACTGACAGAACAGACAGCACAGCATCGTGTGAAATGCTCTTTAATATCGCCTACTGCATGAGGTTAAGGGGATCATGGACTCTAGGGGAAGCAAAGGTTATTCTGGTTTCCTATGATCAGAATGCTCGCCAACTATTTATCAAGCATGCACCCTTGCCAGGAGCTGACTGCTGCTGGTGAAGCTGCTGCCCTCTTTGGCCTTCAGATCGGAGTATCACCCTAGCTTCCTCGAAGACGCACAGAAATCAGTGTGTCTGAATAATGAATTCTGCAATCCAAAGCCTTGATATACTTACACTCTTTCCCTTCTGCAGAATATTTGCTTCATGGTTTAATCAAATTTTAATATGTATTAAAACTGAACTCAGATAACTTCTGTGAAATCTCTACATGTGTCTATGGCGTTCTCAGCTGAGGTAGCTCTAATTACCCTTGCTGTGTAGCTCACTTTGCTCCTAGCTGCTGTAATAATTAACATATGCCTCCTGTCCTCTGTCTGTAAAGCCCTTCCATGTCCACCGCCCGATTGATCTGACGACTCAGCTGCTGGGAGAGTTATAACTGCTCCCGTTTTCTACAGGAGAAACTGAAAATCACTATCAAAGTTTTAGATATCGGAAGTCAGATGATCCTAATGCTAGAAGAAAAACTAAACTAAAATAAATATCTTACAGATACTGAGAAAAATTTCAAAATTAGCAGAAGAAATGCAATGCCATATTCAAAAAATATAATCATGACCAAAGAGGACTTATCTCAGAAGGGCAAATTTATTTCAAAAAATGAGAAATTCACTGAACATTCCATTTAAAAAATTTTAATGAGAAAAAATTCATTTGATAATCTCTGCATTTTCTCATGGGGGAGAGAAAAATAATACCCTTTTGTGGATCAAAGCACTGAAAAAAATCTGAATTGATAAAGACTTTTGCGTCATGGTAAAATATGTATTTCTTAGTTTTGAAACCACGAGCTTCCTGGAAAAATGTTGATGAAAAGAACACAGTGCTCGCCACAGCTTGCTCTTAGCCAATGGATGGGTGAGCTGAAACTTACAAGTCGAATCAGTCAGAGGATTGCTCATGGAGTGGCAAGCAATTAAGCAATATTTTAACACAATCTCTGGATTATTTTTTGTCACACTAAAGGCAAAAAGTCCTTTAAATATTACAGTTTAAGTGATACCTGCCGTCAGAAATGTAGGTCAACCACTCTTACCTTTTTTATATATTCTAACAATTAGACCAGTAAATACATATATACATGATTAATGCTGGGAGGCAGGTACCTGGGAATATGGAAATAGGTCTGGAATGAGAGATGTAATGAAATACAGGTAGTCAAGCAGTTTATAAATGGATAAATGGATATAGATGATCTGTCTCTATATGTATGAACATGCTCTGCCTATAGCACCACTGTATATGTAATGGTTAGGTGTGGGTCTCCTTCTCTTTTCCCTCCCTCTCTCTCTCTCCCACCCCATTTCTTCCCTTTTTCCCATTCCCTGAGTCCTGTCTTCTGAGAGGACATAGAAGCACATATACCCCAGCAGGACTAAGCATGCTTTCTCTCTTAGCATGACGCCTTATTTTCCAAACACCATACTTCCCTGAAAGGAACCAGGCCTCTTTGAGGAAATGGTAGACTAGATTGAATTAGGAAAGATACAGGATGGCTTAGGAACACGTTGCAGCAATTACAAGTAAATAAGCATCAAAGGTTAGCCTGATCAAACGTATAAGAGCAACATTGTAAATTAAAGGACTGTGGACTATTGGGAAAGCATCAAGGACCTACAGAACAACAGACACATTGGAGAAAAATAAACTCTGTCACTTCAAATGGGGACAGAATCATAGAAATCAACACTTGCTAAATACCATGATATTTGAGGTAACTTAGTGAGTCATTGCCAGGGTCTGTAATGAAAAACAAAATATTGTCTTCATAGAAAATTCTAGAGGAAAACCCCACCTGGAGAGAGCTGGTCTCCCAGAAATGCTGCCACTCCTAAGTCCGCAGGTGAGGGGAACATTTTTTGCTCCAATAACTGATCAAAGAGGGACCTGCCAGAAGACCACAGAACTCAGGAACTGCAGAGCCACTGAGGACAGGCTCCTTCCTGTCTCCATCTGCATGCTATGGAGTTAACCCTGTGGCACAGCAATGTGGACCCAAATCCCTCCCAGAGGGAGCTGGTCCCCTTGGAGAGCTGTCACTCCTAAGTTAACAGGCTTACAGGCTCACAGACTCACAGGATCACAGACTCATAGGATCACAGGAGGGACAGGTTCCAGTTAGAGACAGCAAGACCAAGATGGCGAGAGGCAATTGCAAGAACCTAAGCATCAGAAACCAAGGCTATTTTGGACCATCAGAACCCAGTTCTCCCACCAAAGCAATTCCTGAATACCCCAACACACCAGAATAGCAAGATTTGGGTTTAAAAATCACATCTCATGATAATGATAGAGCACTTTAATAAGGACATAAATAACTTCCTTAAAGAAAAACAGGTCAACACAGGTAAACAAGTAGAATTCATTAAAGAGGAAACACAAAAAATCCCTTAAAGAATTATAGGAAAACACAACTAAACAGGTAAAGGAATTGAGCAGAACCATTCAGGATCTAAAAATGGAAATAGAAACAATAAAGAAATCACAAAGGGGGGTTGGGGATTTAGCTCATTGGTAGAGCGCTTGCCTAGGAAGCGCAAGGCCCTGGGTTCGGTCCCCAGCTCCGGAAAAAAAAGAAAAGAAAAAAAAAAAAAGAAATCACAAAGGGTGGGATGGGGAGGGGAACACCCACATAGAAGGGGAGGGGGGAGGGGTTAGGGAGATTTTGGCCTGGGACCAGGAAAAGGGAATAACATTTGAAATGTAAATAAGAAATACCCAATTTAATAAAGATAAAAAAAAGAAATCACAAAGGGAAATAACCCTGGAGATAGAAAACCTAGGAAAGAGATCAAGAGTCATATAGGCAAGCATCACTAACAGAATGCAAGAGATTGAAGAGAGAATCTCAGGGGCAGAAAATACCATAGTAAAAACATTGACCCAACAGTCAAAGAAAATGTAAAATGTAAAAAACTCCTAACCTAAAACATCCAGGAAATCCAAGACACAATGAGAAAACCAAACCTAAGGATAAAGGTAATAATAATAATAATAACAATAAGAATAAGAATAGGATAATAAGAGGGCAAAGATTCCTAAATTAAAGGACCAATAAATATCTTCAACAAAATTATAGAAGAAAACTTCCCTAACCTAAAGAGATGCCCATAAACATACAGGAGCTACCAGAACTCCAAATAGACTGAACTAGAAAAGAAATTCCTCCTGTCACATAATAATCAAAACACCAAATGCACAAAACGGAGAAAGAATATTAAAAGGAGTAAGGGTAAAAGTCAAGTAACATATACAGACAGACCTATCAGAATTACATCAGACTTCTCATTAGAGACTCTAAAAGCCAGAAGATCCTAAGCAGATGTCACACAGTAGATCAATGGAATAGAGTTGAAGACTCAGAAATGAACTCACACATCTCTGGTCATTCGATTTTTGACAAAGGAGCTAAAATCATCCAGTGGGGAAAGGACAGCATTTTTAACAAATGATGCTGGTTCAACTGGAGGTCTGCATGTAGAAGAATGAAAATTGATCCATTCTTTTTTGTTTTAAAGATTTATTTTTATTTATATGAGTACACTGTAGCTGTCTTCAGACACACCAGAAGAAGGCATTAGATCCCATTACAGATGGCTGTAAGCCACCAGATGGGTGTTGGGATTTGAACTCAGGACCTCTGGAAGAGCAGTCAGTGCTCTTAACCACTTAGCCATCTCTCCAGCCAAATTGATTCATTCTTATTTCCTTGTACAAAGCTCAAGTCCAAGTGGATTAAGGACTTTCACATAAAACCAGATACACTGGAACTAATAGAAGAGAAAGTAGGGAAGAGCATTGGTCATGTGGGCACAGGGGAAAATTTCCTGAACAGAACACCAATGACTTATGCTCTAAGATCAATAATCGACAAATGTTACCTCAAAATTGCAAAGTTTCTGTAAGGCAAAGGACACTATCAATAGGACAAAACAGCAACCAACAGATTGGGAAAAGATTTTTATCAATCTTACACTGATAGAGGGCTAATACCCAATATATACAAAGAACTCAAGAAGTTAGACTCCAGAGAACCAAATAATCCTATTAAAATTTGGGTACATAACTAAACAGAGAAATCTCAACTAAGAATACCCAATGGTGAGAAGCACCTAAAGAAATGTTCAACATCCTTTGTCATCATGGAAATAAATGCAAGTCAAAATAACTCTGAGATTTTACCTCATACCAGTCAGAATGGCTAAGATCAAAAACTCAGGTGACAGCAGATGCTGGCAAGGATGTGGAGAAAGAGGAACACTCCTCCATTGTTGGTGAGATTGCAAGCTGGTACAACCACTCTGGAAATAAGTCTGGCAGTTCCTCAGAAAATTGAACATAGATCTAACTGAGAACCCATCTATGCCACTCTTGGGCATATACTCGGAATGCTTGAACATATAACAAGGACACATACTTCACTATGTTCACAACAGTCTTATTTATTATAGCCAAAAGCTGGAGAGAACCCAGATGTCCTTCAACAGAGGAATGGATACAGAAAATGTGGTACATTTACACAATGGAGTACTACTCAGCTATTAAAAACTATGACTTCATGAAATTCTTAGGCAAATGGATATAACTAGAACATATCATCCTGAGTGAAGTAACATAGTCACAAAAGAACACACATGGTATGAACTCACTGATACGTGGATATTAGCCCAAAAGTTCAGAATACCTAAGATACAATCCACAGACCACATGAAGCTCAAGAAGGATGACCAAAGTGTGGATGCTCCAGACCTTCTTAGCAGAGGGAACAAAATACTCAAGGGAGGAAATATGGAGACAAAGTGTGGAGCATAACCTGAAAGAAAGGCCATCCAGAGACTGGCCCACCTGGGATCTAGCCCATATACAGACACCAAACACAGACACTATTGCAGATGCCAAGAAGTGCATGCTGACAGGAGCCTGATATAGCTGCCTCCTGAGAGGCTCTGCCAGAGCCTTAAAAATACAAAGGCCGATGCTCTCAGTCAACCTGTGGTCTGAGCATAGGGTCCCCAATGGAGGAGTTAGAGAAAGGACGGAAGGAGCTGAAGGGGTTTGCAATCCATAGGAAAAAGAACAATATCAACCACCCAAACCACGCTCCCCCCAGGGCTCCCAGGGACTAAACTACCATCCAAAGAGTACACATAGACAGACCCATGGCTCCAGCGCATATGTAGGAGAGGATGGCCTTGTTGGGCATCAATGGGAAGAGAGGCCATTGGTGCTACCAAGGCTCAATGCTCCAGTGTACAGGAATGCCAGGGCAGGGAGGCAAGAAGGAGTGGGTGGGTGGGAAGGGGAGCACCCTCATAGAGGCAGGGGGAGGATGGATGGGATAGGGTGTTTCTGGAGGGAAAACCAGGAAAGGGGATAACATTTGAAATGTAAATAAAGAAAATACCCAATTTAAAAAAAAAAGAAAGAAAAGAAAAGCCCAAAGGAGGAAGAAGTCACATCAGATCGGCTCAAGTTAACACTGGTGGGAACTGGTTCCCTGGCTTCTGAGTGTTGTTACCTTAGCAACCCTGTGGACATCTAGCTCTCTGTGGATGATACCAGTCTGACACATACAAGCCTTGACCCCAAAGCTAAGGATATTTCTACTCAATGGCTGCTCTGCCGTTTACACTGCAGCGAAGATTGGAAAAAAGAAAAATACTTGAAATCTTCCAAGATTAAAGGAGCCAAAAGAAAACGAAACCCACCAAAACAACCCCCAGGCCCCAAACAAACAAAACCACAAACAAGCGAAGCTAGCACAACTGCGTGAAATGATGGCCTTACAATTTTATTTTACAATAAAGAAAATTTTTGAACAGTTGACAGAAAAATCTCAATGAAATCTACAGATTAGAACAGTGGCTCTCAACCTCCCTAATGCTGAAGCCCTTTTAATACAGTTTCTCCTGTAGTTGTGACACCCCCCCCCGCCATAAAATTATTTCCATGCTACTTCATAATTGTAATTTTGTTATTTTATGAATGGTCATGAAAATATTTGCATTTTGTAATGACTTTAGGCACTCCCTGTAAAAAAGGATGTTTAACCTGTCACAGGGGTCTGGACCCACAGGTTGAGAACCATTGCTGTAGACAAAGCTATGACCTGGATTTGTATCTATATTGCTATACATCTGTATCTTTCAACTATCATTTTACAAGAAGAATCAGAAACCCAGGCAAAACAAAGATAATGGAATAGCAAAATAAATTTAACAGATTTAATTAAAATCTATTTCAAGTCTGACATGAGGGCACGTGCCTGTAATTCTAGCACTGGAGATGTGAAGGTAGGGAGATTGATTGACAGTTTAAGGCCGGCCTACACTACATAGTAAAGCTGTGTCTCAAACAAGTAATGACTGGGATGAGGCTCAGTCAAAGAGTCCTTGCCTAACATGCCCTAGGAGCTGAATACTTTTAGGATTACACCCCAATATAAGATGCCATGAAACTAACAAAGTATCTTTTTTAGGAGTGATTCATAAAACAATATTAAAACAGAAAACACAAATATTTTAATCCAGAAATCCTACTGCTAATACTTTCCCCTCTGGTTGCAATTGCAAAAGGGAAAAGTTGCAAAAGGAATTTTCCCATGACACATTTATAAATAATGGGAGTGATATATATATAATCAATTTAATAAATTGATTATAAAGCTGTTGGCAAAATACAACACAGCTATAATGAAGAACGAGTGACGTGTGTACAATAAAAATTCAAGTGAAAGCATGAGTTGTGGTTTGGATATAAACTGTCACCTGGAGACTTGTGTGACTTAGGAAGCAGGCTTAATACTCAATGCAGCAATCTTCTGACCTTAAAAGGGGATTAGTCACAAGGGAGCATGACTCATCAAAGCATCAATGCATTCCTGAATTCAGAGTTGAATGGACTCGGAAGGGGAAAGACCAAGTCTAAGCAGGTCAGTAGGAGCTTGCCATTAAAGAAGGTATCGTGTTCTTCTCTCCTTCTCTTTCTACTCCTCTCCCTACCTTCCCTTCAGTCCCTTCTTCCCTCCCTTCCTTTTCCCTTTCTGTCATCCTTCCCACTCTCTCTGACTCCTAGTTGCCAAAAGGTGAGCAGACTTGCTCTGTCATGCCCTCTGCACTATGATGCTCTGTGTAGTAGCAGAAGCAACAGATACAAGGGGGAAACTCCCAAGCCAGGAGCCCAAACTAGTCCTTCGTCCTTCAAAGTATTTCCTCCAGTATTTCACAGCAATGAGAAGCTGATGTTGGAGACTGAAGGTGGTCAAGAGGACCAGCTAAGTGACATAAATGCAAACAGTGGCTGGGCTTCACCTCTAGTGTGTGTTCAGGAAGGACTGCGCACATGCTGGTTTCTAAAACACTTCGGTGCAAGCTCAGGAGAAATCATTTAGGGGAGCAGAATTTTAGGCCTTGCTACAACCTGTACTATCATGGGGATTTATCATGTTCCTTTCTAAGGTCAGAGGCACCCTTAGTAGTAAATAATCACAATAAAACAATGGGTTGATGGTGTTCATACGCCACCCATGTGCCTCAGATTATCCATAGCAGCTCACAAAAACTGGTTAATTTAATTTCCACACCTATATAGATAGTAACTGGCATTACCCCACCTAGCACATCAGGAGGTTCAAATGCAGAACATTAAGCTAGCCAGGCTTTGGAGAGGCACACCTATATTTGTAGCATGTGGGGAATCTTGGATGCAAAAACAGAAGAGAAGAAAATATAGAAAATGGGAAATAAGAAAGTCTGTTATGTCATACAGTTCCTGAAGAGAGATTGAATCGAGAGCTTCCACCTAAGCCTATGTTTTTATCCGTTATTCTTAGTGTGTTTTTCCCCGTGATTTTTCTAAATATCAAAACAAAAGGTCAAGGCAGTTATCTCAGCACATGGGAGGCTATGAGAGGAGATTTGCCATGCTCCGAGGCCAATCTTGGCTGCAGAGTGAGCTCTAGAAAACCCCCGGGATACAGTGAGACTGATTGGAACACAAACCAAATAAATAAATAAAAACTTAACTAGCCATGATAGTACACGTCAGTAATGCAAACACTGGGAGGTGGAGACAGAAGGATACGTAGTTCAAGGTTAACTAACCTTGGCTACAGAATAATCTTGAAACTAGTCTGGGCTACAAAAGACTCTGTCTCAAATTAATTGATTAGTTAATTAATTAATGGATTAATTAAAATTACAATGAAAGAGCTGAAGAGATTGGTCAGCAGTTGAGAGTGCATGCTGTTATTCCAGAGCACCTGATTTTAATTCTTAGTACCTGTATCAGGTAACTCACAACTGTCACTATCTTCAATGTACCAGGTCCCTTCTTTTGACCTCTGGGATAACCTGCAGACTTGTGGCATGCACACACACACACACACACACACACACACACACACACATGTGCACGTGACAGGTAAACATAAATTTAAAGGCTAAACAACAAAAAAATCTTGATGAATACAATTCCATGCCTTAGTATTGTACTTATATTCTTTATCAAAGCATCAAAAGCAAAGTGTGGATTCTTCCTCATGGGTTTTACTGTCAGTCAGAATTTGATGGTTTGATATGGGCAGCCAATGAACTAATAAGTATACATGCTATTCTCTCTCTATTAGATCAAGTAACTTTAAGATTTGTTGTTTCTTTGTTTGGATAGGGTATGACTCTGTAGCCCAGGCTGGCCCTGGATTAGCATTCTTCCAGTATTGAGATTACAGGCATACTCCACATTACCTAGTTTAGGTGCAAGGTTTGATGCTGGTCAGGAAACAATACCACAAGAAAGTTAACTAGTAGATAAAATGGAATAGGGAACGGCTACAATAGCAAGGGAATGTTGACACATGTAACAATATGGGCCAGTCTCCAACCATATCCTTGGGGAAAGAAAATGGACATAAAATATCTGATGATAACTTTATAGGAACTTCTAGAACCTTAGCCCTTGAAAGAAGAGTTTAGAGCAGTGGTTCTCAACCTGTGGGCCATGAATTCTACAAGGATTGTCCATCAGGTATCTGGCATATAAGATATTTGCATTATAATTCATTACAGTAGCAAAACTACAGTTATGAAAAAGCAATGATGTAATTTTATGCTTGTGGGTCACCACAGCATGAGGAGCTGTGAAAGGTCGCAGCATTAGAAAGGTTGAGAGGCACTAACAGTATTTAAGCCTTAGTTAATCTGGGCTTATGATTGGCTCACTCACCGAAGTTTTTGTTTCTTGTTTTTCAAATTGAGCATAATGGGCATGAGGTAAATGTAATGCAGGCATGGGAAGGAATATCATGAAGGATATTTTAAAATAGTTTTTTTTAAATAATGAGACCCCCACGCATTTATGAATGATTGGATACTGTTTGCTGATGCCTTAGCTTTATGCAGTCAGGGAGACAAACCTGAAAGAACAAAAACAAACAAACAAACAAACCAAACAGGAGCCATATTTCACTGTACGTAACGTTTACTTTAAAGGCAAAGGATTGTGAGTAAACATACACTTAATAAATGTTTAAAGTAATTAAGGCATACATAGATATTTCATTGTAGCTAAGAACAAATGTCCAGTATTTCATCTGTAAAGATCCACCACCTTTGTAGAATTTTTACTATCTCCATTGAAATAACTCTCTGAATTTGTCATTTATATAAAATTTCAGGGGATTTAATTTGATGTATTTGCTGAACTTTATTCTTTGAGTCAGTAATTAAATGCATATTTAATAATTCCACATGAGTCAGTCATGCTCAATAATAATCATATTCTTAATTGTTTCCATTTTTAACAACTTAGCAGGCAACTGTTTAGGGTATTTTCTATTTCTATATGGTTGTGGCCATTTTACTCCTGAACTCTATCTTCACATTTTTCATTATTTTAAAAGCTTATTTTTGTGGGCTTAACTATCAAGATATAAAGTACAGTTATATCTAATGAACCTATTCTGATTATGTGTTCGTCAAGTGCGCACATTAAAATTTCACTTATTTGTATTCAGAAAGCTTGTATGCCAAAAATACTAAAAATGATATTTAAAAGTTAAAGTGAGAAATTATTTATTATATGTAGAACTTTAAGCATAAAATTATCTGAATACAAATCATTTATTTAGGCGAAACGAGCTGCATCTCATTAAATGCTTTCATCAGAATGAGTTATAAGTAGTACTCAATGTCCATTCATTAATTTATAAACTGGACCATGCTGTTGCAGTGTATAGCCATGACTACAGGCAGTCACAGATTGCTGGGTATCCTTCCATAGAGCTGTGATACTCAGGCTTCTCCACAGAACAAGGTCTAGGATGTGTCTTTTCTCACTACAGTTTTAGAGAAGATGACTGAGAATCGCATGTCCATGCCATGATCCAGGCTTGACTGTGCCTTTGAGGCCTTAGTGATGGCTTGCATCCTGACAGGTGTTTTAGTCACATCTTGAAAAATTTTTGAGACCAGACTTAATTATTTTTGGACCTGTAGTTTTCTCTGTGTGGACACTTTGAATTTATTTTATTTCTTCAATACAAATTAGGGTCTCCATGTAAAAGGATTTTCCTTGAGTAAGCTTTGCTAGTTTATAGCCTTTAAAAAAAAAACAAATTAGTGCCGCTGCAGAGAGCCCGTGGGGAGCACCCCACGAGCGAACCTGAGCCTCGGGACCACAGGTAAGACCAAATTTTCTGCTGCAAGAAAGCTGCCTGGTGAGCTTGGGACACAGGAAAGCAGAATTTCTCTAGGACCGGGCACGTTCTGTGTTTACCGGAAGTCCCACACCCGCGGATCCCGGCCCGCAGCAGCTCTCTGCTCCCAGACCCGGTGAGAGAGAGACCCAATCACCTGGTCAGGTGGGCACTCCTGAGGCTGCAGAGCGGAAGAGACCACCAACACTGCTCACCCCTGCCCACATCCCTGGCCCAAGAGGAAACTGTATAAGGCCTCTGGGCTCCCGTGGGGAAGGGCCCAGGAGCGGCAGGACCCCTGTGCCTGAGACACCGCCGGAACCTGAAAGAAACAGACCGGATAAACAGTTCTCTGCACCCAAATCCCGTGGGAGGGAG
The DNA here is from genome assembly GCF_021556685.1 of Rattus norvegicus. Taxonomy (NCBI): domain Eukaryota; kingdom Metazoa; phylum Chordata; class Mammalia; order Rodentia; family Muridae; genus Rattus; species Rattus norvegicus. The sequence goes on along the minus strand of NC_141534.1, from coordinate 19,896,753 downwards.
AGATAAACCTTCAGAGAGGCAGACAAGCCTGGGAAACCAGAAGTGACTGCTCCCTGCACACACATCTCGGACGCCAGAGGAAAAAGCCAAAGACCATCTGGAACCCTGGTGCACTGAAGTTCCCGGAAGGGGCGGCACAGGTCTTCCTGGTTGCTGCCGCTGCAGAGAGCCCGTGGGCAGCACCCCACAAGCGAACCTGAGCCTCGGGACCACAGGTAAGACCAAATTTTCTGCTGCAAGAAAGCTGCCTGGTGAACTCAAGACACAGGCCCACAGGAACAGCTGAAGACCTGTAGAGAGGAAAAACTACACGCCAGAAAGCAGAACACTCTGTCCCCATAACTGACTGAAAGAGAGGAAAACAGGTCTACAGCACTCCTGTCACACAGGCTTATAGGACAGTCTAGCCACTGTCAGAAATAGCAGAACAAAGTAACACTAGAGATAATCTGATGGCGAGAGGCAAGCGCAGGAACCCAAGCAACAGAAACCAAGACTACATGCCATCATCGGAGCCCAATTCTCCCACCAAAACAAACATGGAATATCCAAACACACCAGAAAAGCAAGATCTAGTTACAAAATCATATTTGATCATGATGCTGGAGGACTTCAAGAAAGACATGAACACACTTAGGGAAGCACAGGAAAACATTAATAAACAAGTAAAAGCCTACAGAGAGGAATCGCAAAAAATCCCTGAAAGAATTCCAGGAAAACACAATCAAACAGTTGAAGGAATTAAAAATGGAAATAGAAGCAATCAAGAAAGAACACATGGAAACAACCCTGGATATAGAAAACCAAAAGAAGAGACAAGGAGCTGTAGATACAAGCCTCACCAACAGAATTCAAGAGATGGAAGAGAGAATCTCAGGAGCAGAAGATTCCATAGAAATCATTGACTCAACTGTCAAAGATAATGTAAAGCGGAAAAAGCTACTGGTCCAAAACATACAGGAAATCCAGGACTCAATGAGAAGATCAAACCTAAGGATAATAGGTATAGAAGAGAGTGAAGACTCCCAGCTCAAAGGACCAGTAAATATCTTCAACAAAATCATAGAAGAAAACTTCCCTAACCTAAAAAAAGAGATACCCATAGACATACAAGAAGCCTACAGAACTCCAAATAGATTGGACCAGAAAAGAAACACCTCCCGTCACATAATTGTCAAAACACCAAACGCACAAAATAAAGAAAGAATATTAAAAGCAGTAAGGGAAAAAGGTCAAGTAACATATAAAGGGAGACCTATCAGAATCACACCAGACTTCTCGCCAGAAACTATGAAGGCCAGAAGATCCTGGACTGATGTCATACAGACCCTAAGAGAACACAAATGCCAGCCCAGGTTACTGTATCCAGCAAAACTCTCAATTAACATTGATGGAGAAACCAAGATATTCCATGACAAAACCAAATTTACACAATATCTTTCTACAAATCCAGCACTACAAAGGATAATAAATGGTAAAGCCCAACATAAGGAGGCAAGCTATACCCTAGAAGAAGCAAGAAACTAATCGTCTTGGCAACAAAACAAAGAGAATGAAAGCACACAAACATAACCTCACATCCAAATATGAATATAAAGGGAAGCAATAATCACTATTCCTTAATATCTCTCAATATCAATGGCCTCAACTCCCCAATAAAAAGACATAGATTAACAAACTGGATACGCAATGAGGACCCTGCATTCTGCTGCCTACAGGAAACACACCTCAGAGACAAAGACAGACACTACCTCAGAGTGAAAGGCTGGAAAACAACTTTCCAAGCAAATGGTCAGAAGAAGCAAGCTGGAGTAGCCATTCTAATATCAAATAAAATCAATTTCCAACTAAAAGTCATCAAAAAAGATAAGGAAGGACACTTCATATTCATCAAAGGAAAAATCCACCAAGATGAACTCTCAATCCTAAATATCTATGCCCCAAATACAAGGGCACCTACATACGTAAAAGAAACCTTACTAAAGCTCAAAACACACATTGCACCTCACACAATAATAGTGGGAGACTTCAACACCCCACTCTCATCAATGGACAGATCATGGAAACAGAAATTAAACAGTGATGTCGACAGACTAAGAGAAGTCATGAGCCAAATGGACTTAACGGATATTTATAGAACATTCTATCCTAAAGCAAAAGGATATACCTTCTTCTCAGCTCCTCATGGTACTTTCTCCAAAATTGACCATATAATTGGTCAAAAAACGGGCCTCAACAGGTACAGAAAGATAGAGATAATCCCATGCATGCTATCGGACCACCACGGCCTAAAACTGGTCTTCAATAACAATAAGGGAAGAATGCCCACATATACGTGGAAATTGAACAATGCTCTACTCAATGATAACCTGGTCAAGGAAGAAATAAAGAAAGAAATTAAAAACTTTTTAGAATTTAATGAAAATGAAGATACAACATACCCAAACTTATGGGACACAATGAAAGCTGTGCTAAGAGGAAAACTCATAGCGCTGAGTGCCTGCAGAAAGAAACAGGAAAGAGCATATGTCAGCAGCTTGACAGCACACCTAAAAGCTCTAGAACAAAAAGAAGCAAATACACCCAGGAGGAGTAGAAGGCAGGAAATAATCAAACTCAGAGCTGAAATCAACCAAGTAGAAACAAAAAGGACCATAGAAAGAATCAACAGAACCAAAAGTTGGTTCTTTGAGAAAATCAACAAGATAGATAAACCCTTAGCCAGACTGACGAGAGGACACAGAGAGTGCGTCCAAATTAACAAAATCAGAAATGAAAAGGGAGACATAACTACAGATTCAGAGGAAATTCAAAAAATCATCAGATCTTACTATAAAAACCTATATTCAACAAAATTTGAAAATCTTCAGGAAATGGACAATTTCCTAGACAGATACCAGGTATCGAAGTTAAATCAGGAACAGATAAACCAGTTAAACAACCCCATAACTCCTAAGGAAATAGAAGCAGTCATTAAAGGTCTTCCAACCAAAAAGAGCCCAGGTCCAGACGGATTTAGTGCAGAATTCTATCAAACCTTCATAGAAGACCTCATACCAATATTATCCAAACTATTCCACAAAATTGAAACAGATGGAGCACTACCGAATTCCTTCTACGAAGCCACAATTACTCTTATACCTAAACCACACAAAGACACAACAAAGAAAGAGAACTTCAGACCAATTTCCCTTATGAATATCGACGCAAAAATACTCAATAAAATTCTGGCAAACCGAATTCAAGAGCACATCAAAACAATCATCCACCATGATCAAGTAGGCTTCATCCCAGGCATGCAGGGATGGTTTAATATACGGAAAACCATCAACGTGATCCATCATATAAACAAACTGAAAGAACAAAACCACATGATCATTTCATTAGATGCTGAGAAAGCATTTGACAAAATTCAACACCCCTTCATGATAAAAGTCCTGGAAAGAATAGGAATTCAAGGCCCATACCTAAACATAGTAAAAGCCATATACAGCAAACCAGTTGCTAACATTAAACTAAATGGAGAGAAACTCGAAGCAATCCCACTAAAATCAGGGACTAGACAAGGCTGCCCACTCTCTCCCTACTTATTCAATATAGTTCTTGAAGTTCTAGCCAGAGCAATCAGACAACAAAAGGAGATCAAGGGGATACAGATCGGAAAAGAAGAAGTCAAAATATCACTATTTGCAGATGACATGATAGTATATTTAAGTGATCCCAAAAGTTCCACCAGAGAACTACTAAAGCTGATAAACAACTTCAGCAAAGTGGCTAGGTATAAAATTAACTCAAATAAATCAGTTGCCTTCCTCTATACAAAAGAGAAACAAGCCGAGAAAGAAATTAGGGAAACGACACCCTTCATAATAGACCCAAATAATATAAAGTACCTCGGTGTGACTTTAACCAAGCAAGTAAAAGATCTGTACAATAAGAACTTCAAGACACTGAGGAAAGAAATTGAAGAAGACCTCAGAAGATGGAAAGATCTCCCATGCTCATGGATTGGCAGGATTAATATAGTAAAAATGGCCATTTTACCAAAAGCAATCTACAGATTCAATGCAATCCCCATCAAAATACCAATCCAATTCTTCAAAGAGTTAGACAGAACAATTTGCAAATTCATCTGGAATAACAAAAAACCCAGGATAGCTAAAGCTATCCTCAACAATAAAAGGACTTCAGGGGGAATCACTATCCCTGAACTCAAGCAGTATTACAGAGCAATAGTGATAAAAACTGCATGGTATTGGTACAGAGACAGACAGATAGACCAATGGAATAGAATTGAAGACCCAGAAATGAACCCACACACCTATGGTTACTTGATTTTTGACAAAGGAGCCAAAACCATCCAATGGAAAAAAGATAGCATTTTCAGCAAATGGTGCTGGTTCAACTGGAGGGCAGCATGTAGAAGAATGCAGATCGATCCATGCTTATCACCCTGTACAAAGCTTAAGTCCAAGTGGATCAAGGACCTCCACATCAAACCAGACACACTCAAACTAATAGAAGAAAAACTAGGGAAGCATCTGGAACACATGGGCACTGGAAAAAATTTCCTGAACAAAACACCAATGGCTTATGCTCTAAGATCAAGAATCGACAAATGGGATCTCATAAAACTGCAAAGCTTCTGTAAGGCAAAGGACACTGTGGTTAGGACAAAACGGCAACCAACAGATTGGGAAAAGATCTTTACCAATCCTACAACAGATAGAGGCCTTATATCCAAAATATACAAAGAACTCAAGAAGTTAGACCGCAGGGAAACAAATAACCCTATTAAAAAATGGGGTTCAGAGCTAAACAAAGAATTCACAGCTGAGGAATGCCGAATGGCTGAGAAACACCTAAAGAAATGTTCAACATCTTTAGTCATAAGGGAAATGCAAATCAAAACAACCCTGAGATTTCACCTCACACCAGTGAGAATGGCTAAGATCAAAAACTCAGGTGACAGCAGATGCTGGCGAGGATGTGGAGAAAGAGGAACACTCCTCCATTGTTGGTGGGATTGCAGACTGGTAAAACCATTCTGGAAATCAGTCTGGAGGTTCCTCAGAAAATTGGACATTGAACTGCCTGAGGATCCAGCTATACCTCTCTTGGGCATATACCCAAAAGATGCCTCAACATATAAAAGAGACACGTGCTCCACTATGTTCATCGCAGCCTTATTTATAATAGCCAGAAAATGGAAAGAACCGAGATGCCCTTCAACAGAGGAATGGATACAGAAAATGTGGTACATCTACACAATGGAATATTACTCAGCTATCAAAAACAACGAGTCTATGAAATTCGTAGGCAAATGGTTGGAACTGGAAAATATCATCCTGAGTGAGCTAACCCAATCACAGAAAGACATACATGGTATGCACTCATTGATAAGTGGCTATTAGCCCAAATGCTTGAATTACCCTAGATCCCTAGAACAAACGAAACTCAAGACGGATGATCAAAATGTGAATGCTTCACTCCTTCTTTAAATGAGGAAAAAGAATACCCTTGGCTGGGAAGGGAGAGGCAAAGATTAAAACAGAGACTGAAGGAACACCCATTCAGAGCCTGCCCCACAGGTGGCCCATACATATACAGCCACCCAATTGGACAAGATGGATGAAGCAAAGAAGTGCAGACCGACAGGAGCCGGATGTAGATCGCTCCTGAGAGACACAGCCAGAATACAGCAAATACAGAGGCGAATGCTAGCAGCAAACCACTGAGCTGAGAATAGGTCCCCCGTTGAAGGAATCAGAGAAAGAACTGGAAGAGCTTGAAGGTGCTCGAGACCCCAAAAGTACAACAATGTCAAGCAACCAGAGCTTCCAGGGACTAAGCCACTACCTAAAGACTATATATGGACTGACCCTGGACTCTGACCCCATAGGTAGCAATGAATATCCTAGTAATAGCACCAGTGGAAGGGGAAGCCCTGGGTCCTGCTAAGACTGAACCCCCAGTGAACTAGACTATGGGGGGAGGGCGGCAATGGGGGGAGGGTTGGGAGGGGAACACCCATAAGGAAGGGGAGGGGGGAGGGGGATGTTTGCCCGGAAACCGGGAAAGGGAATAACACTTGAAATGTATATAAGAAATACTCAAGTTAATTAAAAAAAAAAACAAATTAATCTCAAGTTAGTTACCATATTTTATTTTCCATCATGTCTTTACTACGTTTTAGTGTCTGTAGGACATGTAGTGATGCCTCCTCTTTCACCCTGGAAGTTTGTGACTTGTTTACTTTTTCTCTTTAACTAATGTTTAGAAGTACAGCAATTTTATTGTTCATTTAGAAATCAGTTGTCAGTTTTATTGATTTTATACATCATTTATACTTTCTTAATCAGATTACAACATTTTCTTCTTTTCTTTCTGTGATCTAGTAAGTGAATGGTGCATATGTTCTTGAAAAGAATTTGTATTTTGCTATTTTGGGAGGGAACTATTCTATGAACAACAGTTAGATGAAGTTAGCTGATGGTATCTATACATTCAAAAGGTATAGATGGAGGAATGTGGGTGTAGTTTTAGATCTATTTCGTTCCCTATGTGCATGAAAACTGTTTTTAGGTGCTTATGCCTTATCATTGTTATAGATTCTTTTTTTTAAAGATTTTTTTATTCATTATATATAAGTACAATGTGACTGTCTTCAGACACACCAGAAGAGGGCATCAGATCTCATTATAGATGGTTGTGAGACACCATGTTGTTGTGATTGTTATATATTCTTGATGAATACATAAATATTTAACTTTTTATCAGGACATTTATATTCCTTAGTGTCTTAGGGTTTTACTGCTCTGGACACCATGACCAAGACAAGTCCTACAAAGGACAACATTTAATTGGGACTGGCTTACAGGTTCAGAGGTTCAGTCCATTATCATCAAGGGGGGAGCATGGCAGCATCCAGGCAGGCATGGTGTAGGAGGAGTTGTGATTTCTGCATCTTCATCTGAAGGCTACTAGCAGAAGACTGGCTCCTAGGCAGCTAGGATGAGGGTCTTAAAGCCCATATCCACAGTGACACACCCACTCCAACAGGGCCACACCTAATAGTGCCATTCCCTGGACCAAACATATACAAAAGCCATAATACTTGGTAACAGTTTGTCTTCTGAAATCTACTTTACCTAACATTAAAAATAAAATATTTTTGAATAATATTAGCACATCTTTTCTATGGTATGTTTCATTTATCTGTCAAAAGTATCTTATGTGCTTGCTTATATTTAAAGAAAAACTTCAGATTTTTCTGTTCTTTTTTTCTGGTCTTTTAACACAAAAATCTCCCAGTATAGCCTTGGCAGCCTGAAACTTACTATGTTGCCTAGGGTGGCCACAAACTTTTGGCAATCCTCCTGCCTGAGCCCATTGAGTGATGAGATTACAGGTGTGAGCTGCCGTGCCCGGCAAAAGCATATTTTCCTTGTGGAGAGCATATCGTTGTGCTTGTTTTCATTCCATGTGTCCCTGCTTTTTCCTGGAATATTTGACCATTTATATTTAATGAAATCAATATACTACCATACATCCCCCACCTTTTTAACTCTTTCTACTTTTGCCTTCTATAATTTCTGTTAACTTGTTGTCTGCTTTCCTGAGTTAATTTAGTATTTTTTCAATGTTCTGCTTTATCTTCTCTCTTGGCTTAGTAAGTACGAAGTATTTTATGCAGTTGTATAGGGGTATGATATAAATATTTAATCTATCCAGTCTACTTTCAGATACTGCATGGCATCGTGCACTTCAATTTCTCTTTCTTTCTCTTTCGTTCTATTGTTGTGTACTTTCCTTCCACATAAGATAATAAGCATGGACACATCAACTTACCATGTCTTTTTATTTTTGCTTAATCCATGATTAATGTATAACATGGATATTAAGGGAAAACCTATATTTTTATGTATCTGCATTATTATTCAAGTCTTAGTGTTCTTCATTCCTCTGAATAGGTTCAAAGTTTTCTCAGATGTCACATTTCTTCTACCTAGTGAGTATGCCTTCATGTTTCTTGTAGCCCTGGTCTACTGGTAAAAAACTCATTGTGCTTTTGTCAAGTAAGATTTTATTATTGACATGGTAGTATTAAATATAATTCCATATATCCATTGTCTGTGTTGTTATTGTATTTCTACCACTGTTGGCCTCATTGCCTGAATCTGAAGCTAGGTTTCTCATAGACTGTAAAGCAAGATCTCAGGACCTACCTCTCTCACCCCTTCAATGTTGGGGTACAGGCATGACAGCTGTACCTGTATTTTATGTGGGTGTGGGGAGATTTGAACTCCAGTCCTTATATTTGCAGAATAAGCAACCCACCCACTGAGAAGTCTCCCTATCCCACATAAAATATAATTTAAAGATTGTGTTGCATGCGACTACCTTTGTGCTCATCATAAAAATAACCCCATTTTTTATGACACCCAGTCATCTATGTATTTGCTCCTCCACTTATAGGTCTGACAACTTTGTGCTAAATCATCAGTATACTCAGGAGGAAGAGAAAACATCTGGAGTCATTGATTTGCATATGAGAACTTCAAAATTCTAAGCCAATTTTCTTGCTACAATTAGAACCCCTTAATGAAAGATTCTGCCTGAAAAGTTCTTTACATGGCTGTTGTCCCTTCCAACCATCTCTGTATTTACTGTTTTCTAAAAAAAAAAAAAAAAAAAAGCCAAAACAAAGATTCTATACCACACATTTCTAATGCCTAATTAGCCTTTTAGTCTTTTAACACAAACCATTTACTGGTCATGTAGCATGATTTTGTCCTGATCTGCAGTTGTTAAGTGCCTTCAAAATTAACATCAGAATAGTTTAATGTGTTCATAAAAAATGTACTCAGTACATTTTGATACCACAAAAAAAAAAAAAACCCACGAAGGTTTTTTTGAAAATAGAATAAGCAATGTAAGCTGGAAGCTTTTCACATACAAAAAAAATGCATAGAAATAATGGATACAAAAAAAATGGTATTTTAAAATATGTAACTATGTTCACAAGACCATGAGGTCAGTCTCCAGAAGAGACTGAATGCACTAAGAGTAAGGATGATTGATAGATCAGCTTTCTGAGAAGTGTCTCAGACAAACTAGAGAAAGTTGTTGAATGAAGACTTGAAATTAGTAATGACTGAAAGCTTGACAATTAACTGAACATGAATCCCCAGTGAAAGAGTATATCAGTACTCTGCGTATCTGGGTAGGATGATGAACTCATGTACAGAAAAGAGGAATCATGAACTGAGATTATCTCTCCCCAGGTTAACAGGGAACAACTTTGCACCTCAGCTAAGGCTTTATCTGAAGGGGGGTGGGGAGCAAACTTATTTCTAGTAAGTTTGTAAGTGATAACCTTTTTTATACAGTGCCCTGCCCTACCAAAGGTTACAAAGCTATTTATTGGTGTCTTTGAAGGTTCGGTCTCATTCTTACCTTGTATAGCTTCAAGCTCATGACAATCCCCCATCATCGGCCTCTCAAGTGCCAAGCATAAGAACAAATCCTGAGAACACAAAACAGAAAGCATATCATATGAGAGAAAATTATCTCTCCATCTTAAGAATTTGTTATGAACATAACATCCGATTTCAGTATTAGACCCATGCTGGGGATGAGGTTTGTAACCGAGGGTGTCAGCGAGCAGGAGCCCAGCTTCCCCACTTCACTGACTCTGAGACCGAAACCACACTGCTACATGCAGGCACTTTTGCCTGCAGTTTAATAGCCAGGCGAGCACAATGACCCTTTTAAGAAATATTAATCACAGAGCAGCATCTTCTCTCATCTAGAGGTGCGTTTGGTCTGTGGACTTTAGCGGGTATGATTCTGGTTTTTGGTAAGGTCTGAGGCAAGGTTTCCAGAGTATCGAAGTAACAATGTACTGGGATTTACTCTGGGAAACAGATGGAGACAAAAGATAGATCCAGATCCTGCCCTTAAGGAGGCTCAGACCCATGTAATTTACATATGTGTCAGGTAAAATTTAGGACAGGGTGGATGGTTGATAGAGTGAGCCTCAGACCCTTGGCTGCTGGAAATGCTACTCACAAAGGACTCCCACTGTTCTAAAGCCACCCCCGAAGGGGCCAAGTTGGAGCCACACTCACAGCCTAGCATAGAGTAAGCCCAGGTAGACGGTCCTGGAAAAATTCAGATTCTCAACATGGAGAAAGACTGCTTTGAGCATTTACTGTAAGGCTTTGAGGACTCTCTGATTTAACTACACATAAAATTATCTTCTCTTCCTGCCTCCCTCCCTCCCTTTCTTCTGTCCCTCCCTCCTCTTTCCCCTTTCTCCCTCCCTCTTCCTCTCTTCCTCCCTCCTCCCTTCCTCTCTTCTGTTCCTCCCTTCCTCCCCTCCCTCTTTTCTCTTCCTCCCTTCCACGTCTCCCCCTTCCCAATCCTCTCCTTTCCAATCTTCTGTCCCTCCCTCCCACCTTTCCCACTCTGTAGCAGGGGCTATGCAGCCTCAAAAGCATCTCCTGTAGGAGGACCTAATTGAGGACTGCCTGAGAGACCAAGGACTGCTGGCACAAACAATGCCAGCCAATCAGGAACTGCTGTCTAGAAGAGATGCTTTCTTGGGACCAATGGGGGCACAGGTGGAGGGTATTGAAGGAGCTTGCAGCAGCGTTCAGAGAGCTTGCTTCAGACAGTTTCCCACCTGCTCCTGGAGTCTGTGTTGTTCACTCTGTGCCACCCCATGTTTAACCGCCAAGGGCAGGTAAGGCAACACTCCTCCCTTGCTTCTGTTCCCCCTCCCTCCTCCCTGTTCTCGGCTGCTCTTTCTTTCTTCCCTGGTTCCTCTTTTGCCTCCTCTGTTCCTCCTTTTTCTCATCACTTCACTCAAGGTCACGGTTGCACCGTAGTCTGATGGCTTTTCCATACTTTCCCAGCTCCTCCATTTCTTTTTCCTTGAGTGTTCTCTCGAATTAACATTTGGCAGCTTAATCCCATCTCAGCTGCTTCTCTTCTTTGAGAACTCATTTAAACACATTCATACAAAATATGTGAAAATGCAGAAATATTCATTTGGGACGCTGAAAATATACCTTAGTTAGAGGGCTACTCTGGCAAAATGAAGCCATTTATTCTGTCCTCAGCCGTGTATAAACTAGGCGTCGAGGCACACCTGTAATCCCAGCTCTTGGAAAGTAGAAGCAAGAGGGCCAACGTCATCCTTCGCTACAAAGTAAATTTACCAGCCTGGGCTACAGGAAATCTTGTTTTGAATAAACAAACAAACAATAGGCTCGGAGAGGTATCTTAGTGGTTAAGAGCACTGGCTACTTTTCTACAGGACCTGGATTCAATTTCCAGTACCCACATGGTGACTCTTGTTAGTCTTCAACTTCAATTCTAGAGGATTCAACACTTTCTACTGACTTCCTCCGATACCAGGCGAACATTCGTGTGGTTTGTAGACACCCAGTCAAGTGAAACAACCATACACATAAAATAAGAATTTAAAAACAAAGAGGAATAAAGGAGAAAAACTAATTTTGAAAACGAAGGACAGGGGGTTGGGGATTTAGCTCAGTGGTAGAGCACTTGCCTAGCAAGCGCAAGGCCCTGGGTTCGGTCCCCAGCTCCTGAAAAAAAAAAGAAAAGAAAAGAAAAAAAAGAAAGAAAAAAAGAAAACGAAGGTCAGAAAAAAATGGATTGGTTAACATGAATCTTAATTTAAGGGTTGGGTTTTGGTGGATGACGGAGAAGCAGCTGGCAGGTGGGCCAGCAACTGGCAAGAGCAGAGCACATCTCAGGCCCAGCTAGAATGTGAAGCGCATGGCCCAGTATGATGGGAGACAATGGCACCAAGATAGAAGATGTTGGGTAGAAATCTCGGCTCGCGTCCAGACAAACCACACCAGGCCAACACTGTTCCATGTGGAGAGGTTTTAATGAGAAGACAAGACAAGGGAGAGGGACAGGAGAAAGAAGAGAAGGAGAGGAGTAGAGGCCATCCATAAGCACGTGGAGAGAAGTAGGGAGGGGAATGGGGAGAGAAGGGACAAAGGGGAAGAGGGGAAGAGCAAGAGAGCAAGAGCAAGAGAGTGAGGAAGGGGCAAGCAGCCCCTTTTACAGTGTCAGGCATACCTGGCTGTTGCCAGGTAACTGTAGGGTGGGGCTTAGACAGAATCCTAACAGAAGGGGGCATGGGAAAGCACTCAAATGCTGCACTATACCCACTGTAGAGTGGGAATTGAAACTCTACCCTTGTGCATAAAAAGCAAGCACACTACCACTGAACTGTTCCCTCAGCATATTTTAAAGCATGTCAGCATCCCTGGGTAGGACATGGTGGAAAACTTAATTCAGACAAAAGGATTTTGCACTGTAAATAGAAAGCCTGGTTCATTGACTTCAAACAAGGCAGTGGTCTTCAATCTATGGGCCATGACTCCTTTGGGGAGGTTGAACAGTTTTTATCAGATATCCTGCACATTAGATAGTTATGATTCATAACAGTAACAAAATTACAGTTATGAGGTAGCAATGAAAATAATTTTGTGCTTGGGTGTTACCACGATGGGAGAAACCGTATTAAAGGGTCAGCAGCATTAGGAAGACTGAGAAGCATTGGTTTAAAATGTAAGGTAGGCATTTGGTTGTGCCAATCAAGTCAGGGGTACTGTCAGAGATCCAAGCTTTTCACTGTGAACTTCATTTTGTTCAATGTTGTCTCCTTAAGGTCGAAGTGTCTTGGAATAAAGATGGTTCCCATAGCATTAGGGGGTGCAATGCATCCAGGTGTATGTAACACCACTTGGTTTATGTATGCCACACCAGTGGATTTATGTGATTCTTGGGGGATAAACATTTCTAATGCTACCAACCTGCCTGGAGTCTTCATTAGTTAAACTCAAGTTACCATATCAGTAGTTATTCTTCTTATCATGATGACATATGTAAGAGAAGCAACTTAAGGGAAGAATGTTTCTTTTGTCTTGTGACTTAGGAAACACCCCATGACAGGAAGGGGCTGCAGCAGGAGTGTGAGAAATCTGGTCAATAGCATTTACAGTCAAGAAGCAGAGAGATCTGAAGGCTGGTGGTCAACAACCCACTCATCTACCCAGTCCAGAATCCAGCTGTGAGCTCCTGTTGTTCAGATTCAGAGATGTGTCTTCTAGATGATTCTAAACTGAGTCAGGCTGACAATGAAGACTATAACCATCACAGTCTCTTTTACTTGTTCCTTATCCAGCATACACCAAGGATGTGATGCTGCCATCATACTGACTGGCCTAGTCAACATCCCTGAGCAAATGAAATATTGGGGATATGAATGGATAAAGACTAGTAATCTAGTTAGAGAAAGTTGGAAGGACCCTGTCCAAGCAAGAAAAACAAATTTCACTGTAATGGTAAAGGAGCTTTGGGGATGGAGAAGAGTCTTTTGGGAGATATGATAGCTATTCTAGATTGTCAACTTCACTATATCTATAATTAAGTAAAGCCCTTGGTTTGACACTCAGCACTATACAAACTGGGTGAGGTGGTAGGTATCTGTAATTCAGCATTTGGGAGGAGAAGGGAACATTATTGGCTATAGTAAGTGAGAAGCCAGCCTGAGTTATACTCAGACCCATACTCAGAGAGAGAGAGAGAGAGAGAGAGAGAGAGAGAGAGAGAGAGAGAGAGAGAGAGAGAGAGAGGAAGAAGAAGAAGAAGAAGAAGAAGAAGAAGAAGAAGAAGAAGAAGAAGAAGAAGAAGAAGAAGAAGAAGAAGAAGAAGAGGAAGGAAGAGGAGGAGGAGGAGGAGGAGGAGGAGGAGGAGGAATGAAAACAATGGCAGAGGTAAAGATTTCAAAGGAGGAAAGGGGGCAGATGGGGATGGGCCATGCCTTTAACCTGTGAGGCAGAGGCAAGCAGATCTCTGAGTTCAAGGTCAGCCTGCTCTACTCTACAAATAGAGTTTCAGTACAGCCAGGGCTACACAGAGAAGCTTTATCTCACAAAGTATCAACATCAAAACAAACAAAAGACAGAAAGGGAAACCCCAAAAGGTATTCTATGGGGAGTGAGACTGTAGCTGACAGCAAAGCCCAGGCTGGGGATCAAGTCAGGTAGGAATTGCCTTCGCTTTCGGCTCTACTTCCTTTGGGGAAGGTACCTGAAGAACGGGGCCTATAATCTAGAGTAAGCATCGGTCAACCCCAGGGTCAAATGGCTGGAGTTCACACCCACCCTGCTCCACCTGTTAGCTCTTACGTTCTTGACTTGCAGCAACAGCAGCACGTATTAATATTCTCTGACCTTTCATTTACTACCTCTTGCTTGTGTTCCCGTTGTTCCCAGCATCGCCAGGCATGTTATTACCTATTGACAGTTTAGAAAGTGCAATTGATGTAAACGCTCCTAAGAGAGGCCCCTCGTGGTAACTAAATGTGATGGTTATAAAGAATCGAAGATAATGAGGCAGACATAAGCCATAGGCTTGGCTTTGACACCAAAATGAGGAAATCTTGGTTTTGGTAATGAGGACACCGTACATGACATTTTAAAAGCAGGTTCTTACAATATAAAGAACAGTGAAAAAAAATTAAGTTTGTTTTTGTTTTTGTTGCTGTTGTTTTTGGTTTTGTTTTTTTAATGTAGGAAGCGAATTTGGGAGAAGAGGAGAAGCTGAGAGAACAAGCCAGGGGCCTGGAGCAGTAGCTAGTGAATCTCAATTTCTGTTTCATTCCTGTCGGGATTTAAAAAAAAAAAAATCACAGAACAGGGCTGGGGTGGGGAGACAGTAAGTAGAGCTGAGATGTGTACAGTGCTTACCTCATAAACACGAGGACCTGCGTTCCTTCCTAGAATGAACAAGAAACAAAATAGAGCAAACAAGCAATAAACACAAGTCCAGGAATGGTGCCCAATTGTTGTCCTGGTGCTGGGAGGCAGCAGAGGCAGGGGTCCTTGCTGGCTAGTCTAGCCTGGTTGGTGAGCTCCAGGCTAATGAGAAACTCTGTCTCAAAGAAGCATGGCATTTCTTTTTTTTTTTTTTCTTTTTTTCTTTTTTTTTTTGCTTTCTTTTTTTTTATTTTTATTTTTTTATTAACTTGAGTATTTCTTTTTTTAATGTTCTTTTTTTTTATTAACTTGAGTATTTCTTTTTTTTTTTTTTTCTGCTTCAGATTTTTTTTTTTTTTATTAACTTGAGTATTTCTTATATACATTTCGAGTGTTATTCCCTTTCCCGGTTTCCGGGCAAACATCCCCCTCCCCCCTCCCCTTCCTTATGGGTGTTCCCCTCCCAACCCTCCCCCCATTGCCGCCCTCCCCCATAGACTAGTTCACTGTGGGTTCAGTCTTAGCAGGACCCAGGGCTTCCCCTTCCACTGGTGCTCTTACTAGGATATTCATTGCTACCTATGGGGTCAGAGTCCAGGGTCAGTCCATGTATAGTCTTTAGGTAGTGGCTTAGTCCCTGGAAGCTCTGGTTGCTTGGCATTGTTGTACTTTTGGGGTCTCGAGCCCCTTCAAGCTCTTCCAGTTCTTTCTCTGATTCCTTCAATAGGGGACCTATTCTCAGTTCAGTGGTTTGCTGCTGGCATTCGCCTCTATATTTGCTGTATTCTGGCTGTGTCTCTCAGGAGCGATCTACATCCGGCTCCTGTCGGTCTGCACTTCTTTGCTTCATCCATCTTGTCTAATTGGGTGGCTGTATATGTATGGGCCACATGTGGGGCAGGCTCTGAATGGGTGTTCCTTCAGTCTCTGTTTTAATCTTTGCCTCTCCCTTCCCTGCCAAGGGTATTCTTTTACCTCATTTAAAGAAGGAGTGAAGCATTCACATTTTGATCATCCGTCTTGAGTTTCGTTTGTTCTAGGGATCTAGGGTAATTCAAGCTTTTGGGCTAATAGCCACTTATCAATGAGTGCATACCATGTATGTCTTTCTGTGATTGGGTTAGCTCACTCAGGATGATATTTTCCAGTTCCAACCATTTGCCTACGAATTTCATAAACTCGTTGTTTTTGATAGCTGAGTAATATTCCATTGTGTAGATGTACCACATTTTCTGTATCCATTCCTCTGTTGAAGGGCATCTGGGTTCTTTCCAGCTTCTGGCTATTATAAATAAGGCTGCGATGAACATAGTGTAGCACGTGTCTCTTTTATATGTTGAGGCATCTTTTGGGTATATGCCCAAGAGAGGTATAGCTGGATCATCAGGCAGTTCAATGTCCAATTTTCTGAGGAACCTCCAGACTGATTTCCAGAATGGTTTTACCAGTCTGCAATCCCACCAACAATGGAGGAGTGTTCCTCTTTCTCCACATCCTCGCCAGCATCTGCTGTCACCTGAGTTTTTGATTTTAGCCAATCGCACTGGTGTGAGGTGAAATCTCAGGGTTGTTTTGATTTGCATTTCCCTTATGACTAAAGATGTTGAACATTTCTTTAGGTGTTTCTCAGCCATTCGGCATTCCTCAGCTGTGAATTCTTTGTTTAGCTCTGAACCCCATTTTTTAATAGGGTTATTTGTTTCCCTGCGGTCTAACTTCTTGAGTTCTTTGTATATTTTGGAAATAAGGCCTCTATCTGTTGTAGGATTGGTAAAGATCTTTTCCCAATCTGTTGGTTGCCGTTTTGTCCTAACCACAGTGTCCTTTGCCTTACAGAAGCTTTGCAGTTTTATGAGATCCCATTTGTCGATTCTTGATCTTAGAGCATAAGCCATTGGTGTTTTGTTCAGGAAATTTTTTCCAGTGCCCATGTGTTCCAGATGCTTCCCTAGTTTTTCTTCTATTAGTTTGAGTGTGTCTGGTTTGATGTGGAGGTCCTTGATCCACTTGGACTTAAGCTTTGTACAGGGTGATAAGGATGGATCGATCTGCATTCTTCTACATGTTGCCCTCCAGTTGAACCAGCACCATTTGCTGAAAATACTATCTTTTTTCCATTGGATGGTTTTGGCTCCTTTGTCAAAAATCAAGTGACCATAGGTGTGTGGGTTCATTTCTGGGTCTTCAATTCTATTCCATTGGTCTATCTGTCTGTCTCTGTACCAATACCATGCAGTTTTTATCACTATTGCTCTGTAATACTGCTTGAGTTCAGGGATAGTGATTCCCCCTGAAGTCCTTTTATTGTTGAGGATAGCTTTAGCTATCCTGGGTTTTTTGTTATTCCAGATGAATTTGCAAATTGTTCTGTCTAACTCTTTGAAGAATTGGATTGGTATTTTGATGGGGATTGCATTGAATCTGTAGATTGCTTTTGGTAAAATGGCCATTTTTACCATATTAATCCTGCCAATCCATGAGCATGGGAGATCTTTCCATCTTCTGAGGTCTTCTTCAATTTCTTTCCTCAGTGTCTTGAAGTTCTTATTGTACAGATCTTTTACTTGCTTGGTTAAAGTCACACCGAGGTACTTTATATTATTTGGGTCTATTATGAAGGGTGTCGTTTCCCTAATTTCTTTCTCGGCTTGTTTCTCTTTTGTATAGAGGAAGGCAACTGATTTATTTGAGTTAATTTTATACCCAGCCACTTTGCTGAAGTTGTTTATCAGCTTTAGTAGTTCTCTGGTGGAACTTTTGGGATCACTTAAATATACTATCATGTCATCTGCAAATAGTGATATTTTGACCTCTTCTTTTCCGATCTGTATCCCTTTGATCTCCTTTTGTTGTCTGATTGCTCTGGCTAGAACTTCAAGAACTATATTGAATAAGTAGGGAGAGGGTGGGCAGCCTTGTCTAGTCCCTGATTTTAGTGGGATTGCTTCAAGTTTCTCTCCATTTAGTTTAATGTTAGCAACTGGTTTGCTGTATATGGCTTTTACTATGTTTAGGTATGGGCCTTGAATTCCTATTCTTTCCAGGACTTTTATCATGAAGAGGTGTTGAATTTTGTCAAATGCTTTCTCAGCATCTAATGAAATGATCATGTGGTTCTGTTCTTTCAGTTTGTTTATATAATGGATCACGTTGATGGTTTTCCGTATATTAAACCATCCCTGCATGCCTGGGATGAAGCCTACTTGATCATGGTGGATGATTGTTTTGATGTGCTCTTGAATTCGGTTTGCCAGAATTTTATTGAGTATTTTTGCGTCGATATTCATAAGGGAAATTGGTCTGAAGTTCTCTTTCTTTGTTGTGTCTTTGTGTGGTTTAGGTATAAGAGTAATTGTGGCTTCGTAGAAGGAATTCGGTAGGGCTCCATCTGTTTCAATTTTGTGGAATAGTTTGGATAATATTGGTATGAGGTCTTCTATGAAGGTTTGATAGAATTCTGCACTAAACCCGTCTGGACCTGGGCTCTTTTTGGTTGGGAGACCTTTAATGACTGCTTCTATTTCCTTAGAAGTTATGGGGTTGTTTAACTGGTTTATCTGTTCCTGATTTAACTTCGATACCTGGTATCTGTCTAGGAAATTGTCCATTTCCTGAAGATTTTCAAATTTTGTTGAATATAGGTTTTTATAGTAAGATCTGATGATTTTTTGAATTTCCTCCGAATCTGTAGTTATGTCTCCCTTTTCATTTCTGATTTTGTTAATTTGGACACACTCTCTGTGTCCTCTCGTTAGTCTGGCTAAGGGTTTATCTATCTTGTTGATTTTCTCAAAGAACCAACTTTTGGTTCTGTTGATTCTTTCTATGGTCCTTTTTGTTTCTACTTGGTTGATTTCAGCTCTGAGTTTGATTATTTCCTGCCTTCTACTCCTCCTGGGTGTATTTGCTTCTTTTTGTTCTAGAGCTTTTAGGTGTGCTGTCAAGCTGCTGACATATGCTCTTTCCTGTTTCTTTCTGCAGGCACTCAGCGCTATGAGTTTTCCTCTTAGCACAGCTTTCATTGTGTCCCATAAGTTTGAGTATGTTGTATCTTCATTTTCATTAAATTCTAAAAAGTTTTTAATTTCTTTCTTTATTTCTTCCTTGACCAGGTTATCATTGAGTAGAGCATTGTTCAATTTCCACGTATATGTGGGCGTTCTTCCTTATTGTTATTGAAGACCAGTTTTAGGCCGTGGTGGTCCGATAGCACGCATGGGATTATTTCTATCTTTCTGTACCTGTTGAGGCCCGTTTTTTGACCAATTATATGGTCAATTTTGGAGAAAGTACCATGAGGAGCTGAGAAGAAGGTATATCCTTTTGCTTTAGGATAGAATGTTCTATAAATATCCGTTAAGTCCATTTGGCTCATGACTTCTCTTAGTCTGTCTACATCACTGTTTAATTTCTGTTTCCATGATCTGTCCATTGATGAGAGTGGGGTGTTGAAATCTCCCACTATTATTGTGTGAGGTGCAATGTGTGTTTTGAGCTTTAGTAAGGTTTCTTTTACATATGTAGGTGCCCTTGTATTTGGGGCATAGATATTTAGGATTGAGAGTTCATCTTGGTTGATTTTTCCTTTGATGAATATGAAGTGTCCTTCCTTATCTTTTTTGATGACTTTTAGTTGGAAATTGATTTTATTTGATATTAGAATGGCTACTCCAGCTTGCTTCTTCTGACCATTTGCTTGGAAAGTTGTTTTCCAGCCTTTCACTCTGAGGTAGTTTCTGTCTTTGTCTCTGAGGTGTGTTTCCTGTAGGCAGCAGAATGCAGGGTCCTCGTTGCGTATCCAGTTTGTTAATCTATGTCTTTTTATTGGGGAGTTGAGGCCATTGATATTGAGAGATATTAAGGAATAGTGATTATTGCTTCCCGTTATATTCATATTTGATGTGAGGTTATGTTTGTGTGCTTTCATTCTCTTTGTTTTGTTGCCAAGACGATTAGTTTCTTGCTTCTTCTAGGGTATAGCTTGCCTCCTTATGTTGGGCTTTACCATTTATTATCCTTTGTAGTGCTGGATTTGTAGAAAGATATTGTGTAAATTTGGTTTTGTCATGGAATATCTTGGTTTCTCCATCAATGTTAATTGAGAGTTTTGCTGGATACAGTAATCTGGGCTGGCATTTGTGTTCTCTTAGGGTCTGTATAACATCAGTCCAGGATCTTCTGGCCTTCATAGTTTCTGGCGAGAAGTCTGGTGTGATTCTGATAGGTCTCCCTTTATATGTTACTTGACCTTTTTCCCTTACTGCTTTTAATATTC
This sequence comes from Rattus norvegicus, assembly GCF_021556685.1. Taxonomy (NCBI): domain Eukaryota; kingdom Metazoa; phylum Chordata; class Mammalia; order Rodentia; family Muridae; genus Rattus; species Rattus norvegicus. The sequence continues at coordinate 19,876,668 of NC_141534.1, read as the reverse complement.
TTTCTTTATTTTGTGCGTTTGGTGTTTTGACAATTATGTGACGGGAGGTGTTTCTTTTCTGGTCCAATCTATTTGGAGTTCTGTAGGCTTCCTGTATGTCTATGGGTATCTCTTTTTTTAGGTTAGGGAAGTTTTCTTCTATGATTTTGTTGAAGATATTTACTGGTCCTTTGAGCTGGGAGTCTTCACTCTCTTCTATACCTATTATCCTTAGGTTTGATCTTCTCATTGAGTCCTGGATTTCCTGTATGTTTTGGACCAGTAGCTTTTTCCGCTTTACATTATCTTTGACAGTTGAGTCAATGATTTCTATGGAATCTTCTGCTCCTGAGATTCTCTCTTCCATCTCTTGTATTCTGTTGGTGAAGCTTGTATCTACAGCTCCTTGTCTCTTCTTTTGGTTTTCTATATCCAGGGTTGTTTCCATGTGTTCTTTCTTGATTGCTTCTATTTCCATTTTTAATTCCTTCAACTGTTTGATTGTGTTTTCCTGGAATTCTTTCAGGGATTTTTGCGATTCCTCTCTGTAGGCTTTTACTTGTTTATTAATGTTTTCCTGTGCTTCCCTAAGTGTGTTCAGGTCTTTCCTGAAGTCCTCCAGCATCATGATCAAATATGATTTTGAAACTAGATCTTGCTTTTCTGGTGTGTTTGGATATTCCATGTTTGTTTTGGTGGGAGAATTGGGCTCCGATGATGGCATGTAGTCTTGGTTTCTGTTGCTTGGGTTCCTGCGCTTGCCTCTCGCCATCAGATTATCTCTAGTGTTACTTTGTTCTGCTATTTCTGACAGTGGCTAGACTGTCCTATAAGCCTGTGTGTCAGGAGTGCTGTAGACCTGTTTTCCTCTCTTTCAGTCAGTTATGGGGACAGAGTGTTCTGCTTTCGGGTGTGTAGTTTTTCCTCTCTACAGGTCTTCAGCTGTTCCTGTGGGCCTGTGTCTTGAGTTCACCAGGCAGCTTTCTTGCAGCAGAAAATTTGGTCTTACCTGTGGTCCCGAGGCTCAGGTTTGCTCGTGGGGTGCTGTCCAGGGGCTCTCTGCAGCGGCAGCAACCAGGAAGACCTGTGCCGCCCCTTCCGGGAGCTTCAGTGCACCAGGGTTCCAGATGGTCTTTGGCTTTTTCCTCTGGCGTCCGAGATGTGTGTGCAGGGAGCAGTCTCTTCTGGTTTCCCAGGCCTGTCTGCCTCTCTGAATGTTTAGCTCTCCCTCCCACGGGATTTGGGTGCAGAGAACTGTTTATCCGGTCTGTTTCCTTCAGGGTCCGGCGGTGTCTGTGGCAGGGGTCCTGCCGCTCCTGGGCCCTCCCCCACGGGAGCCCAGAGGCCTTATACAGTTTCCTCTTGGGCCAGGGATGTGGGCAGGGGTGAGCAGTGTTGGTGGTCTCTTCCGCTCTGCAGCCTCAGGAGTGCCCACCTGACCAGGCGGTTGGGTCTCTCTCTCACCGGGTCTGGGAGCAGAGAGCTGCTGCGGGCCGGGATCCGCGGGTCACAGAGTTTATTTCTACTTTTCCAGCTGTGGGCACTTATCAGAGGAATGTCTTTGCACAGTAGATTGTAGTTAAGACAGAAACTCACAACTGGTCAGAGTGAGAAAAGAGTCTGTGGCAGGCTCATCCTCAATGGGAGGTCTATAACATACTCTCTTCCCAAGGCTCAGGGACAATCTTTCTGAAATCCCACTCACAGAGCTTGTGGGCAACTCTCTTTTTTGCTATTGAGAATTATTTCAAATGAGTTCGAACAATTCTTCTGGTCAGAGACACAGAAGGTCAATGCGATTCTTAATTAAATTTCTGTAAGCCTCCCCTGGCAAAATGGTGACTCCACTTGAGAAACACATTTATTGGAAATAGAACCATTTATTCCTCAGTCAACCAAATGCTTCAGCTGCTTTCTTGAGCTTGGAGTAGACAAGTGAGTTCATTCCTTATACCCTGCCATCTTGTCCTGCCGCGGCTTCTCCGAGTATTTCTTATATACATTTCGAGTGTTATTCCCTTTCCCGGTTTCCGGGCAAACATCCCCCTCCCCCCTCCCCTTCCTTATGGGTGTTCCCCTCCCAACCCTCCCCCCATTGCCTCCCTCCCCCCATAGACTAGTTCACTGGGGGTTCAGTCTTAGCAGGACCCAGGGCTTCCCCTTCCACTGGTGCTCTTACTAGGATATTCATTGCTACCTATGAGGTAAGAGTCCAGGGTCAGTCCATGTATAGTCTTTAGGTAGTGGCTTAGTCCCTGGAAGCTCTGGTTGCTTGGCATTGTTGTACTTTTGGGGTCTCGAGCCCCTTCAAGCTCTTCCAGTTCTTTCTCTGATTCCTTCAACAGGGGACCTATTCTCAGTTCAGTGGTTTGCTGCTGGCATTCGCCTCTGTATTTGCTGTATTCTGGCTGTGTCTCTCAGGAGCGATCTACATCCGGCTCCTGTCGGCCTGCACTTCTTTGCTTCATCCATCTTGTCTAATTGGGTGGCTGTATATGTATGGGCCACATGTGGGGCAGGCTCTGAATGGGTGTTCCTTCAGTCTCTGTTTTAATCTATGCCTCTCCCTTCCCTGCCAAGGATATTCTTTTTCCTCATTTAAAGAAGGAGTGAAGCATTCACATTTTGATCATCCGAAGCATGGCATTTCTAAAGGCTGTACTCTAGCCTCCAAATGTGTGCCTGTGTGCGCGCGCGCGCACACACACACACACACACACACACACACACACACACACACAAACACAAACTGTCTTTACCCTAGTCATCTGGTCTTGTCAAGTCTGTACAAACTTAGCCTATATACCCTTCCTTCCTAGCTATGGGATCTTTGCTTTTGCTCGATTCTGAGAAAGATCTTTCTGCAGTCATGTCCTGTAGGAAATGTGTATAAATCAATGAGCCCCACCAATTCCTCCAGTGGCCACACCAGTAGGAGGATTCCTTCCTGTGCCTCCATTTATTCACCAAGCATGTGATAGCAATGGGCCAGATGTCTGCAATCAGAAAGGTGCAAATGCCCAGCGTATTCTACAGCAGTGGGTAATACTTCACTGTTGGCAGTCAGGCAGTATTCCACTAGAAATTATCCGAAAGTTGGAGTGGTAAAGTGAAACCTGGGGTGTCGCAGGGTGGGTAGCCAGACAGGGCTCTCCGATATTAGGAGACATGTGGAATTCCTAGAGGGAGGTAGAAGAATGTAGAGAAAGAAGCAGCAGGGTTGAGAGGATAGAGGGGAAGGGGGGGAGAGAAAGAGGAGGAGGAGGAGGAGGAGGAGGAGGAGGAGGAGGGGGAGGAGGGGAAAGAGTGGGAAGAGGGGGAGGAGGGGGAGGAGGGGGGAGGGGGAGGAGGGGAAGGAAGGGGGGAGAGGGAGGATGATTTCTGCCCCAAGAGACTGGATTAGTAAAACAGGAGATGCCTGTAAGGATCCAGGAGCTTCCTGACACCCAGCTTGCTTCAGGTTTCCCTGTGAACTTAAATATATATTGTATTCTTGTTCTCGTGTTTTTGCTATTCATGTGGGTCTCCTAAGAACTGGAATAGGAGCTGTCTCTGCCTCTGTTGCCTGCCTTTGGATCCCTTCCCCTAACTGAACTGCCTTGTCTGGCCTCAGTGGGAGAGAATGCCTTTAGTCCTGCTGAACCTGGATGTACCAGGGTGGGTTGATTTTCTCCTCGTATCTGAGGAGAAGGGTATAGGACAATGGGGGAGGGGTGTGAGGGTGGACTGGGAGGAGAGGAGGGAGGAGGCTGTGATCAGGCAGTAAAGTAAATTAATGAGGGATAATTATTACATGTGGGGGGGTTAGTTTTGGGAGCACATACACCATGAGTGTATGCAGAGGCCAGAAGATAACTTTGCAGAGTGGATTCTCTCCTTCTGGGGATCAAACCAGGTCTGCCCAGAAAGCACATTGACCTGCCATGGCATCTCAGAAGCCCCTTCCGGTGGATTTTTAACAGGCTGGGCTTTCAGCCCATTTCCAGCTGTTTCAGCCTTGAAAGCCTTTTAGATTCACCCTCTGTGGACTCGACAGTGTAACAGTGTAGACGCTTTATCAAAGGAAATAACTTTGTTATCCTCAACTCATAGACAGACCTTGTTAGCCAATAGTAGCAGAGTCCTGGCTTGGAACTTGGCTCAGCCTCCAGTAGGTATTATGTTAGGACAAGGAAAAGAAAAGGGGGGGGAGGGGGAGGGGAGGGGCAGGAGAATGAGTAGAGAGAGGACTACATAACTAAAACAACGTTCAGATTACCTTCCAACCCCAGAGTTGAGCCTCACAGGAACATTAATAGAATTCTTGCCGTTTATCAAGTCTCGAGGAAAGATTTATGTTTATAATCTGGAATTATTAGATGTTCTCTGCTTGCGCTGAGGGTAAGACTGAGTTTCAAAATGCATGCTATTATAATATACAGATGAATCTATATATTAACAGGATATATAATTAACATTTCCATCTAACACATTGCAAATGACTTTATATAGAACATTGCTTTGAGAAATTAGTCTAGGCAGTATATGATGTGCACAGATCAATCATTTTATGGCTCATTGCTTAAACTTTCTAATATAGGCAATTCTGTACATAAGCCATCGACGATAGTCATGTGTTTCACTGCCTACGCCAGAGGCCTTTGACCCCAGGGACGGTTTAATTGCACAGGGACATGTGAGATTAAAAGCTATTGATAGCTTCCAAAACGGTCCTGTCAACCTGTCTAAAGAATTGTCAAATCTACAACAGTAATCTTTGTTTGCTTTTTACAGCAGAGGGGCGAGGAAGGAGGTCATGCCCAAACTTCAAATCGCCTCTGCCGAATCTCATCTTGCACTGCTTCCTCAATATTCCCTTTTCATATTTAGAGATGTCAAGAGTTGACAGGCCCTGGAGAGACAGCGGGGGTCTGAGCATGCTCAGTAGATGGCCTCTTTCTGTGCATGCAGAGAGCTTCCCTTGGCACAGCAGCTAGCACTAGACCTGAAGGCAGCCGGCTTGTGCGCAGCTGCTGCTCCTTGCTGGAAAGCTGATCACTGCACCACGATCAGCTCTGGATCTGGGCAGCGGCAGCAGCAGCAGCTGAGCAGCCAGGGGTCGCGGGCATGCACCAGCTGAAACTTGTGCAGGCTGAGTGCTAACAAGTCGTCCTCTTCTGGTGCCCACACGTCCGCACAGCCCTTTACACAGCTGCCCTGATGATGGAGCATAAATTACAAGCTCCGGATCCTGGCTCACCGGAGGGAGCCGGTGGGAGGCACAGAGAAGGGGTATAGCATTTGGAGGAAAGCGACTCTCACGGAGCTCTCTTGAGCATGTTTTCTCGGTCTCCTGCTCTGGAACTGAGGAAGATATTTACAGGAGTGACTAGGCTTGGCCACTGCTTTCTCTGCAGGTAAGGGGAGCGTCTCTGCAGGTTTTGTTAACTTAAGAGCATTGGCACATCTCAGAGGGATGGTTAAAGAGCTTTTATCTATTGATGATATTCCCACAGCAGCGTTAATTGTTTTTTCTTAAAAGAGGCGGGGGAAGGAATCTTGGGGGGGGGGTTAAAAAATCACTTCTGATGGAGATTAAACACACGCATTCTTATTCCCTCTGACCCCAGTCTCTTTGGACTCCACAGCTGACCACCTTGGTGGAATTTTGCCTTGAACCTGCCGTTTAGCGTTCCCATTTGCAAGATCAGGTTAAAGGTAGTTTATTAGTTTTAGAAACGAAACGTCTTTTTTTTTTTTTTTTTTTTTTGGAAAAGAACATCTTGGAATATAGGTGAACTGATTTTTTTTGAAAAGCAAACAAACCCTAAACCTTCAAATAATTAATTACCGTGTCAGCTGATATCAATACTCAACATTAACTCATGAAGCAGTAAGCTAGAGTTGGCTATATGTGCACCTCATTCACCTGGTGTTTTTATTGCTGCCGAAAGGTGTCCAGTATTTATATTTGAGAAATAAGCACATAACTTTGTATAAGAATTATCACTCATTCTGTGAATGCTGGGCGAGACGGGATGTCTTCAGAGACCTCAGCTAAAAAGAGTCATTTTCCAAATGCAGTTAGGTGGGTAAGGGTGTGTGTGTGTGTGTGTGTGTGTGTGTGTGTGTGTTGGAAACCATGGGGTCAGACTGCCATGGTTCTTCGTGTAAAGAAAGCAACAGAATGGTGGGTTTTTTGGAACTTAGACCAGAAGCAGTCCAATAAAATTAAACACACATTTCAAAAAAAGGCAGCCACATGGCCATTTAATTGCAGCTACAACTTCCACTACTATCAAATCATCTGGTTGTTTTTAAAGAAGGACGCTCTCTGCGAGCAGATGAAATGGACATAGCTTCACGAGCATTGCCTGACCTTCAGTGACTGAGTCAGTGGGGCAGGAAGATGCCTTCGCCCTAGTTTGGTATTCGATATCTTTCTCCTTACTTAAATAATCCATATTAATAACTTACACAAAATAATAACTTAATTTTCCTTAGCTATTGAAGGATTAATCTTTTTCTGTATCAAAGCTTAAAAAAAACAGTGTGAGCAAAGAGAAAACATGAAAGATGAGAAAGGGGCATGTGGGTGCATGATGCTCAGCTGTTAATAGTTGGGAAGGAGATGAACTTTGCGGACAAGGCTTTGAAATTCTTTATGGAAACGTCAGTTACTGCTTGGGATCCCTTCCTCTGTGGGGACATTTAACTGTAAACAAGTGACACTCTCAATCTTGCCACAGTCGGCTATTGCTTTAACATCTGCTTTATTTCGGAATTGATGCTCCCCTATAAGCACTTGGCCGTTCACTACAGTAGAGCTATAGGAGTTGTGATCATGGACCGGACAAGAAATTAAGGCAGGTGGGAAAAAGGCCAGGGCTGTGTGTCCCAGCCTTAAAGAGGGCCAATTAAAGATAATGATGGCAGCTGGTCAACACATTGTAACAGATGAATTGGGACGAGAGGCACAAACTTGAGCACATTGGCTCTAGTGAGAGGGTTGAAATTCCCTGTTTCTAGTTTTTTCTGAAATAGAAGACCCTAACTGCAGTGAGTTAAAGGTTATTTTGCACAAAAGACAGACCCCCGCTTTACAGCTTAGTTTCCCTAGAGGAGACCTGTGATGGCTAATAAAAATAATGAATAATAATTATTAATGGTCGTGGAATACACAGTCAATACCATTAGCAGCAAACCCACTCTGAGCTCTCTGCTTACCTGTGACCCTACAAAAACTACCAGCAATTCCCTGTAAAGGCCTGGCCTCAGACTTGCTCCCACTGAAGATCTCCAAGGACTCCTCCTTCATAAGTGTCTGTATGCAGTTAACACAAGCCATGCCCTTTTCAGAACTTCCCAATGACCTGAGACTTTGAGAAAAGAACAACTACAAAATAAAAACCGTCTCCCAGACCCGTTCCTTGACTGGTTCTTGCTCTCTGCATGGGACAAAGGCTTTCAGAAGGAATGTTTATAAGTCCTCACTTAACAGTAACTGCCCTGAGTATAGTTTGACAGTGGAATGTGCCCTCTTGCTAAACTCTCTTGTAAGCAGCCACCTGGGATATCTTCCTCAAGAGGAAGAGAACAAAGTCATTTGCATATCGGAATGGTCAGGACAGAGTGCTCTCCTCTCCTGTGCTATCTTTTAATAATGACTCAGGAGGAAGAGGCCAACTATCCAGTGAGTCTCTGTGCTTGCATTTTAAGGACTGTGAGACCAGTCAGGGATGGTGGAGGGGGTCTCCTCTTTCATTGAACTCCATCTTCACTAGGCACCAACAGCGGCGTCTCCCAACCCACACAGGAGGGAGGTGATGAGGTTTGTCCAGTGAGGTAAGCTGTGGAGCATATTGCTAGAAATGGTGAATTCCATTTTTTTCTTAGCAATGAAATGGGACTAGACAGATAGCGAGTTCTAATACACCTAAGCCCATACCTTCCTTGCCCTTCCTTGTATGAGAATTGTGGCTGCTCTACTTTTTAGATGAATTTAACTGGAGTTTAGTATAAGAACAAAAATCTGCCATTTTTGAGAAGAACTCAACTAGTGTTTAGTGTGAGAACCAAGATCAGCTGTTCATTCTCCAATCCTGAACTAAGAAATATTAAAGAATTTTCATTAGAAGTCTTCATGAATAAAAGTGGTTTTGTATTCTTTAACAATGTATGTATCATTCACCACTAAGGTGCCCTCCCCATCTTACATTTTCAGACAGTTTAAAAGAGCTAATCAATTATCTTTGGATAACATGCCAGGTTTTAGTTCTGGTTCTTTGCTGATCCTTTTTTGATTGAAGTTAACCCCCTAGCTTTCATCTTAGTAGTATATAATAGGACAGTGGTCTCTATGCAGGTCAAGAAAAATGTTTGCTGGGATCTATGCAAGAAACCTGAAGTATCCAATCAATTCTGGGACTGATGGACTCATGTCCATATCTGCCATGGAGTGTACCTTATCAAGAGTATTGTTTAACTTCAGGTAGGACGTTCAGATTTCCACTACTGGAAATAGTCTCTCATAAAGACACGTTGGGCTTTGAGAAGGCCCGGTCCTGATTGTCTGTGACATGATTTTGGTCAAGTAGGCCAACAAGTGAGGATAGGTATAGGTCACGCCTAGTATCTTTCAAACATTCAGTCCATTCAGAATCTGAATATTTGGACTTTCTTGGAGTCATAAAGAACTAAGCAGTAGCACGAAGTATAGCTGTAGATAGGCTTGCAGGACCCTATTCCAACCCTCATGCATGGTCGGAGCCTAGGTTGATCTGGGAGCAGGGTTAAAATCAGGGAACCTATTCCTGTAGTTTTTGTTGGTTTGGTTTGTGTGTCTTTGCATCAGAGATGCTTTGTTACATACATTGGAGTTCATTGGAGGATATAGTGTGGTCATAATGGAGTGAATGTGTGTGTCTAAAATATCCTATCTCATTTCCCAACCCCTTCTATAATGGTGTTCCCCCTCTCCAACCACCCCCTCTTCCCTCCTCCCTGCACTGATATTCCCCTACACTGGCAAGACCAAGAGCTTCTCCTCCCATTGGTGCCCATCAAGGCCATCCTCTGCTACATATGCAGCTAGAGCCATGGGTCAGTCCATGTGTAGTCTTTGGATGGTGGTTTAGTCCCTGGGAGCTCTGGTTGGTTGGCATTGTTGTACTTATGGGGTTGCAAGCCCCTTCAGCTCCTTCAATACTTTATTTAACTCCTACAGTGAGAATTCTGTTCTTAGCTCAATGGTTTGCTGCTAGCGTTCACATCTGTATTTGTCTTTCTCTGGCTGAGCATCTCAGGAGACAGCTATATCAAGCTCCTGTCAGCATGCACTTCGTGACTTCATCAATATTGTCTAGGTTTGGTGACTGTATATATATATATGGGCTGGATCCCCAGGTGGGGTTGGCTGTAAATGGTCGTTCCTTAAGTCTTTGCTCCAAACTTTGTCTCCATATCTCCTCCAATGAATATTTTTCTTCTCCTTTTAAGACGGACTAAAGCATTTGCACTTTGGTCATCCTTCTTCTTGAGCTGCCTGTGGTATGTGGATTATATTTTGGGTAATTCGAGCTTTGGGGGCTAATAGCCACTTATCAATGAGTGCATACCATGTGTGTTTTTCTGTGATTGGGTTACCTCACTCAGGATGATATTTTCTTTCTTTCTTCCTTTTCTTCCTTTTCTTTCTTTCTTTCTTTCTTTCTTCCTTCCTCCCTTCCTTCCTTCCTTCCTTCCTTCCTTCCTTCCTTTCTTTCTTTCATGTATAGGAGTACACTGTAGCTGTCTTCAGACACACCAGATCTCATTACAGATGGTTGTGAGTCACCATGTGGTTGCTGGGATTTGAATTCAGGATCTCTGGAAGAGCAGTCGGAGCTCTTAACTGCTGAGTCATCTCTCCAGCTCAGGATGATATTTTCTAGTTCAATCCATTTGCTTATGAATGTCATGAAGTCATTGTTTTGGATAGCTGAGTAGTATTCTATGTGTAAATGTACCTCATTTTCTGTATCCATTCCTGTGTTGAAGGACATCTGGGTTCTTTCCAGCTTCTGGCTATTATAAATAAGGCTGCTATGAACATAGTGGAGCATGTGTTTTTGTTATGTTGGGGCATCTCTTGGGTATATGCCCAAGAGAGGTATAGCTGGGTCCTCAGGTAGTTCAATGACCAATTTTCTGAGGAACCTCCACACTGATTTCCAGAGTGGTTGTACCAGTTTGCAACCCCACCAACAATGGAGGAGTGTTCCTCTTTCTCCACATCCTTGCCAGTATGTGCTGTCACCTGAGTTTTTGATCTTAGACATTCTGACTGGTGTGAAGTGGAACCTCAGGGTTGTTTATTGGGCTTAGTAGTTCTCTGGTGGACCTTTAAGTATACTATCATATAATCTGCAAATACTGATATTTTGACAAATTCCTTTCCAATTTGACCTCCTTTCTACTTGACTGATTTCAGACTTGAGTTTGATTATTTTCTGCTGTCTACTCCTCTTGTGTGTATTTGCTTCTTTTTGTTCTGGAGCTTTTAGCTGTGCTATCAAGCTGCTAATGTATGCTCTCTCCAGTTTCTTTTTGGAGGCCCACAGAGCTATAAGTTTTCCTCTTAGCACTGCTTTCGTTGTGTCCCATGAGTTTGGGTATGTTCTGCCTTCATTTTCATTAAATTCTAAAACGTCTTTAATTTCTTTATTTCTTCTTGACCAAGTTATCATTGAGTAGAGCATTGTTCAACTTTCATGTGTATGTGGGCTTTCTGCCATTATTTTTGTTATTGAAGACCAGCCTTAGTCTGTGGTGATCTGATAGGATGCATGGAATTATTTCATTCTTCCTATATCTACTGAGGCCTGTTTTGTGACTGATTATATGGTAAATTTTGGAGAAGGTGCCGTGAGGTGCTGAGAAGGTATATTTTTTTTAGGAAGAAATGTTCTATAGATATTTGTTAAATCCATTTGGTTCATAACTTCCGTTAGTTTCTCTATGTTTCTGTTTAGTTTCTGTTTCCATGATTTGTCCATTGATGAGAGTGGGGTGCTGAAATCTCCCAGTATTTGGTTGAGGCTGTGTGAGCTTCAATGTGTGCTTTTAGCTTTAGTAAGGTTTCTTCTATGAATGTAGATGCCCTTGCATTTGGAGCATATCTAGGATTGAGAGTTCATCTTGGTGGATTTTTCCTTTTATGAATATGAAATGTCCTTCCTTATCTTTTTTTGATGACTTTTGGTTGAAAGTTGAATTTATTTGATATTGGAATGGCTACTCCAGCTTGTTTCTTGGGACCATTTGCTTGGAAAATTGTTTCCCGGCCTTTTACTCTGGTTTAGGGTCTGTCTTTGTCACTGAAGTGTGTTTCCTGTATGCAGCAAAATGTTGGGTCCTCTTTATGTATCCAGTCTCTTAGTCTATGTTTTTTAATTGGGGAATTGAGTCCATTGATGTTAAGAGATATTAAGGAACAGTGATTGTTGTTCCTAATTTTTGTTATGTTTTGTTGTTAGAGGTGGAATTATTTTTTGTGTGGCTCTGTCCTTATGGGCTTTTTACAAGGAGATTACTTTCTTGTGTTTTCTAGGGTGTAGTTTCCCTCTTTATGTTGGAATTTTCCATCTATTATCCTTCTGAGGGATGGATTTGTGGAAAGATATTGTATAAATTTGGTTTAGTCATGGAATATCTTGTTTTCTCCATCTATGTTAATTGAGAGTTTTGCTGGATATAGTAGCCTGGGCTGGCATTTGTGTTCTCTTAGGGTCTGACTGACATCTGCCCAGGATCTTCTGGCTTTCATAATCTCTGGCGAGACGTCTGGAGTGATTCTGATAAGTCTGCCTTTATATGTCACTTAACCTTTTTCCCTTATTACATTTAATATTCTTTGTTTTGTGCTTTTGGTGTTTTAACTATTATGTGATGGGAGGAATGTCTTTTCTGGTTCAATCTATTTGGAGTTCTGTAGGTTTCTGGTATGTTTATGGGCATCTCTTTCTTTAGGTTAGGAAAGTTTTCTTCTATAATTTTGTTGAAGATATTTACTGACCCTTTAACCTCGGAATCTTCACTCTCTTCTATAGCTATTATCCTTAGGTTTTGTCTTCTCGTTGTGTCCTGGATTTCCTGGGTGTTTTTGGTTAGGAGCCTTTTGCATTTTACATTATCTTTAATGATTGTGTCAGTGTTTTCTATGGGTATTTTCTGCTCCTGAGATTCTTCTATCTCTTGTATCCTATTGGTGATGCTTGCATCTATGACTCCTGATCTATTCCATAGGTATTCTATATCCAGGGTCGTTTCCCTTTGTGCTTTCTTTATTGTTTCTTTATTGTTTAAATCCTGGATAGTTTTTTTCATTTCCTTCACCTGTTTGATTGTGTTTTCCTGGAACTCTTTGAGGGATTTTTGTGTTTCTTTTTTAAGGGCTTCTATTTGTTTCCCTGTGTTGTCCTTTATTTCTTTTTCTTTTTTTTTATTAACTTGAGTATTTCTTATATACATTTCGAGTGTTATTCCCTTTCCCAGTTTCCGGGCAAACATCCCCCTCCCCCCTCCCCTTTCTTATCGGTGTTCCCCTCCCCACCCTCCCCCCATTGTCCCCCTCCCCCCAACAGTCTAGTTCACTGGGGGTTCAGTCTTTATGTCCTCCTTAAAGTCCTCTATCATCATCATGAGATGTGATTTTTAGATCCAAATCTTGCTTTTCTGGTGTGTTGGGATATCCAGTATTTGCTTTGGTGGAAGAACTGGGCTCTGATGATGCTAAGCAGTCTTGATTTCTGTTGCTTTGGTTTCTGTGCTTGCCTTTCTCTACCAGATTTTCTCTGGTGTTTGCTTGTCTTGCTGTCTGTGACAGTGGCTTGACCCTCTTGTAAGTCTGTATGTTAGCACTCTTGTAGACCTGTTTTCTTTCAGCCGGATATGGGTATAGAGAGCTGTAGGACTGGGTCAGCTCTGGGTGCAGGCAGAAACCTGAAGGGTCTTGTCCCCGTCTGTTCCTGGGTTTGTGTGTCAAGAGGCCTCCAGGCAGGTAGCTTGGAGCAGAAGAGTTGGTCTTACCTCTGCTTTCAGGTGTGTCAATGCTCCTGCCAACTGGCTTTCAGCTCTGGGTGTAGGCAGAAACCAGAAGGGTCCTACCCCTGACTGCTCAAAGGTTCCTATGCCCAGAAGACATAGAGGGCACTAGGCGGGTTCCTTTTAGGCCAGTTATGTGAGCAGAAGTAGTTGTCTCATCTGAGCTCTCAGGACTGTCTCCATTTATGAGCATCCAGCTCTCTCTCACATGGGCTTTGAATACAGAGAGCTGTGGGACCAGTTCAGCTCTGGGCACAGGCAGAAACTGGAAGGTCCACTTATTTTATGAAATAAAAAATAGTTTGTCTGTTTTATGAAAGCAGTGGCTTGTCTCTAAACATCTAAGATCTAACATCTTCCATGACAGCACAGTTTGTAACCCAAGCTGTTCTTCATATTGTATCTCCAGACTCCGTAGTTTTCGCTTCTCTATCCCTGCCCCCTACCCCCTTTCATTTATTTTTCTGAGAGTGGCCTTGAACTCATGGTTCCTTGAGCTGAGCCTTTCATACGTAATTGTGAATGTGCATCAGCCCACTCAACCAGAAGTCTTACTTTTTTATAAGTGTTCCAAATGAAAAGGAAGAATTCTTTAGCTCTTCCTCCTCCAAAAGAGTACCTGTGTAAATAAAGATTTGCTACACATAAATGTTTCTCTCTTTATTCTACAAGCTGTAGCTTTGGTTCAATCAACTATTGATTCCTGGTTCCATTAAGCACCGTCCTGTGATAGTTCTGCTGACATTTGTATATAAAAGCTCTCCCACCGGCTTAGGCAGGTAATACTGTTTTGGGGACGTTGTTTAACCTCTGTGCATTGGAACCTAGCCAGAGAAAGAGGGTTTGAACTCCAGATCTGTTTCCTATTCTGCAAGATCTAAGGAGTTCAAGCCACATGCTATTGTGACCATGAACCACACCATGATGGACTGTGCTCTCAGAAACCATGAGCCTAAACCTTCTTCCCTTAAGTTGCTTCATTTTAGGCTCTTGATCACCATGACAAGAAAAGTAACAAATACAATCCCCAATTGTTCTCTTTAAGATTGGTCTTGACAATGTTGTTAGTCTATTCAATACCACATATCTAGACAACTCTAAACTTCTGAACATATAAGGTCATTCTCGGATTATCCTCATTTTCTGTCTCCTTCCCTTTCTTACTATTTTGTGAGTTTGTTCTTGACATTCTCAAAATTGAACTTTAAGAAACTGTACCTATTTCCTCCAGCAAGAATGTAGGTGAGGATCTCAGCTAGAATTTCTCTCTCTCTCTCTCTCTCTCTCTCTTTCTCTCTCTCTCTCTCTCTATATATATATATATATACTAGCTAGAATATATGTAAATACAAAAAAGTTAAATATATTTATATACTTAAATATATAAAATATATTAAATATGCATTTATACAAATATATTAATAATTATGTGTATAATAAAATGATATATTAAGCACGTTAAACATAAATTAATATATTTTATATATTTAATTTAATATATATTTAAATTATATATTTTACATAAATATATATATTTAATTTTTATCTGCACGTAGCATAATTCTACCCATTGATTGATTCGGATCCTGGCCTTAATGTCATCTGTTTTGTGACTACAGAGCTTGGCCTCACCATATCCTCATTTGTAGAATAAAGTGATCAGTATTAAAGCATTGTTTCTGAATGCTTAAAGCTTTGTCCTCTATCAGACCGTCAATATGGCTTCTGCTTTGATGTTTGATTATGTGCATCTAGATGGATCTAACTGATGTTTATTGCTGAGGAAGTGGCAGGTGGACAAATGATATTTAGCACCTTTTTTCTTTGGCCTCTGTCCTTGAACCACTGTGTGCTTACCAGAAGTGTGTACATTTCTGGGTGTGACCTGTGTGTTTTGCTCTTTCTTTGCTTTTTGTCTTTCTTTTCTTCTTTCTTGTCTTTTTCTGCATCATTTTCTTAAATTTAGGGGTTTGATGAATTATAGCCCTGGGCAAAATCTGTCCTGAATACCTGTTTTTGTAAATAAAGTCTCATCAGAGCAAACTGCGTCACTCACTTCTGCGTTGTATAGGACACACTTGAGTACGTGTGACAGAGGCCATATGCCCTGCAAAGGAGAAAACACTAACGTCATAGCTCACGTCTGTTGCCCTTTGCTGTGACCCAAGGAAGGAACTGAAGCTGAGATTGGGTCGCAGCTGTCAGGCCCTTTTATGGCGTGATAAATGCTAAGGTCAATGCTACTGTGTGAGAACAGAAAGCACACAGAAGCTCTGAGGACTTCGCTCGGTTATGTAGTTCCCTCCTTCAGCTGCAGTGATCACCCACACAGAATCATCCTATGTCTAGGGTCCCAAGAATCCTTGACTCATTAGGTCTGTCTGATGTTCTATGTTGCGTTTTGAGCCTGTTCTCACCTGGTGCTCCTCTCGGGGTGCCCTTCTCAGAAGCATTAGCTTAGAGCAGTGATTCTGAGCTCTGAGTTGTGTTTCAGAATCATCCGGGAAGTTTAAAAAGTTTCCTAAAAATGTTCTTAGGCCCCCACCTGGAACTTTCCAAATCAGAAGTTCCATGGGCATCCTGCATTTTAAAGAGAATGAGCCTAGAACACTGGTTCTCAACCTGCCTTGACCCTTCGACCCAGCTCCTCGTGTTGTGCTCAGACCTGACCCAATATCATTGGTTGATGCTTCATGACTATAATTTTGCTACTCTTTTCATAATATAAATATGTTTGGAAATACAGGGTTGCCAAAGGGGTCCCGACCCACAGGTTGAGAACCACTGTTAAATCTGGACTGGCTATCTTTTTTGAGTTTGTCTTTTATGTGAGTTTCGGCCAAGGTGAGTTTGAGATGTTTTCACTCCGGGTTCAAAGTAACAGTTTCGTAGAGATTTCATTGCATTCATAATTTTGGGAAAAACTTTAAACTGGGGTTTTGTTACAATATGGCCGCTAGGTTTGTCAAATAGCCCGAAACAAAAACTATTCACCTGCCATGTCCAGCTCCACAAGAATCCCGCCATTCATAGTGGATTTTTACAAGGACACATCTGAAACTTGTGTATCAATGAGGGAAACTAGCCGTCATCCCATGTATAAGATTCATTTTCCCCTTTCCTTTGTCTTGGAGGGGGTGTGTCTGATTCCAAAACGCCACTCTTACACTGGGTTCGCAACGGCCATGGCCTACTAGAAACGTAAACCACACTGAGAGACTCTTTCCTGGTTCTTCCTACACCCCTAAGGGAAGGAAATCACCCATTCTCTAGAGAGTTGGAGGCTCTGGATGCTCTTTTTCCTGGACATTAGTTTCCTGTCCCTATCACAGACTCAGCACCCTCTCGCTCACTTTTTAGAAAACAAAACAAAACACAAATGACCTTTAAATTTTTCTGTGTGTGTGTGTGTGTGTGTGTGTGTGTGTGTGTGTGTGTGTGTGTGTGTGTATGAGGTTTACATTTCAGTGCAGACCTGTAAGCACACGAGTGCCAGTCAGACATGGATGGTACGTGTTCCCCTTGACGTATTTATCTGGTTTCTAAAGCAGCATCTCTTAATGAAACTGAAGCTCGCTATTCTCGCTGGCTGGCTGGCAGGTAAGCTACCAGGATCTGCCTCTTCCTATCCCCCCACCCCAAGACCTAGACAGTGTCACACAGTCTGTACATGGTTCCTGTGAATCCAAATTCAGGTCCTCATGCTTCTGAAGCGTGTTGCCCACTGAATCATCTCCCCAGCCCTCATTTTAATTTTTTGTTGCTGTTTATATTGCTTTGAAGTAGACGATTATGCCAGAATACAAATAAGGAAAAACAGTAATGAAAAAAGGAATGTAGAATCTCTTTGGTGCTTTGGTAGCCAGCATAGTGACCAACAAATACAAGACACTGACAAAGCTCCCAAGTTCTGTTTATGAGGACCAGGCATTTCTGCCATGCTTGGCCTTTTTTTTTTTCTTTTTTTAAATTTTATTTGCTTTTAAAAGTCAGGAATAATTACTGAAATGTTGGTTTATAGATTACCAACTCCATATAACTATGTAATTAAGATAGGCAATTCTATATTAGGAATCTCAATTATTAATGTATAGTGTAAGGATATAATTTTGACAGATGTCTGAACAAAAGCAATGATCTATAGATTGGATGGGCTTGTGTATTAAATGCATTTGTGTTGCTGAAAAATTATAAAAAATGAAATGCTGTCTTTTAAACCCACTAGGTCCAGCACGGCAGTGCCCCAAGATAATCTGGTAAATATCTTGCCAGAAGCACACATACCAATTCTGTGGTGGCCCAGTGTCTCTAACTGCTGTACACTTTCTTACACTTAAATCACTACATGAAAGAACACACAACATAACCTTTGATCTAATTGATAAGATATAATTGCCCACCTAAACATACAAAGCCTGGTACACATCCATCCCTTAAGACCACTCATAAAACCTGTAAAGTTACAGCATGGAATCATAACATCAACCTCCATGTTGTCCTGCAGATACACTCTCCTTCCCTCTTCCGTTCCTGTCTCCTCCTCTTCCTTCAAACTTTTCTCCTGCCCATCCTTCCTTCTCGTCCAATGACAGGCCTCATTCTATCTTGTATCTGTCTCACGTCTGACATCACACACATTTGGATTAATTCAACTTTTTACCTGGCTAATTTCAGTGAAAATTTACATGTTTTCATAGACATTTCATTAAGATTAGAAAGGGTGTTTTGAAGCATTTGTTAAGGAAAGATTTGTTCTTTTCTAGTCCATGTCTGCCACTTGTACTTGACTCGTTTTGCTCTACAAACGGGCTTTTCCTCCTAAGGAATTTTTTGGGGGTAAGGACATCACTATGCCATCTCAATTAGTTTTATTCTCACGCATTGTAGAAATTCACCTGCCCCAGGCTTCCATTTAGCTAGGAGTTAGATACACACCCCTGCACTTACTTCTTGGGGTATTCATAGCTTCTAGAAAGCCACAGTTATCAGATCAATGACAGAGCAAAAGAGAATGTTAGTTCACCATTGTTACTCTGAGTGTGGCTGTAGAGTTTTGATGTTGTTGTTTGTGTGGTTTTTGGTTTTGTTTTATTTTGAGGCATGGTATTACTGGCTTAGAACTAGTTACTTAGATCAGGCTGCCTCTGCCTCTCAAGTACTGAGATGAAAGATGTATGTTCCCTACAGGGCGGTGTTGGCACAGTCTTAAGCACACCCATCTAGAAGTGCAAAGTTAAACGAATTACTCAACTACAAGAACTAATTAAAGCATTCCCTAGGATCATGAGTATCCTGTGATTAAGTCACCACTGTTGACCTGTTAGAAGAGTTGATTTTCTCTGTCAAGAAGTTCTTCATCCATTTAATAGGAAAGGCCAGTGTGGATCTGGGCACCCTTTTAATTTAGAGGACAAAATTAAGTGACTTTATATTCTTACTTTGCTTGTAAGAAGTATTTTTAGGTCATTGGATAGGAGTACATTTTCCCTCTGCATAGATGGAGTCTACATTTGTTTTAGTGCTCTACTCTTGTTTTTCATAAACTCTTAATACCCTCTTTACAAGGAACTCTGCAGTTTTAGTTTTACTAGTGCCCATAACTCATAGAGTTGTTTTTGCCCACATGAACTGTATTTTACTCATCTTTACTTCTTCGTAGAATTTCAGCATGATGCCTATTGGACGAATGAATTAACCTTTCTCTTGCTGAGAGCAAAATGAAATATGTACCATTGTTTTTTCATTGTTATCAGCATATGGTTTAGGTCACTGTGCTCTAAGATGAATTCAGATGAATCTGGACATAATGAGGGAATGATTGAATGGTGGTTTTGAGAAGTTCAGAGACGAGATAAATTTTAAGAAATATAAATACATTTTCTAGATATTAGATGGATAGACAAAATCTCTCTCTCCCTCTCTCCCTCTCTCTCCCTCTCTCTCCCTCTCTCCCTCTCTCTCCCTCTCTCTCCCTCTCTCTCCCTCTCTCTCCCTCTCCCTCTCTCTCCCTCTCTCTCCCTCTCTCTCCCTCTCTCCCTCTCTCCCTCTCTCCCTCTCTCCCTCTCTCCCTCTCTCCCTCCCTCTCTCTCTCTCCCTCCCTCCCTCCCTACCTCCACACACACCCCTTTACCCTACCCCTGTCTTCCTGAATCAGGATTTCTGGAACCTGGATCCCAGGAATTGGTATAAAGAAACTTTTTAGTTGTGGGTATGACCATCCATTTATGAGTTTTCATCATCTTTTGTAAAGATCTGCAAAGTCTGAAGGTCTGTGCCAGCTATGCATGAGTTTTAATTTAACAGGAGATTGGCCTAGGTTGTTGCAAGGGTTGGGATAGGGGGCTTATAAGGACACCAAGTGAAACATAGGATACAATAGGGACAGTCCACACTACCAATGAGTACAATGTGTGAGATGGGTCTGTGTGAAGATGTCAGCAAGGCTGACACAACAGTTGATGCTGTTCCTTGAAGAGCTATGATGCTCTGTGTAGCTTGTCTTATAGTCTGCATGATATATATGTATATATATATATATTTATATATTTATTAGTCATACAAACCAGGCCATGATAAAAAGTCCTGGCCTATTGCCAGCTACTATTCCCTTAATGTTTTTTCAGGTAAGCTAACTAGAGAATATAAACTATATGAAGCCCCAGATGGGCAGCCATGCCATCTTGGCATGGGTCTGACAATAACAGAAGGTGTGTTTGGAGAGGGGGTGTCTGAAGTAAATTGAGGTCGTGGTTTGATCTATCTCTCATATTGTGTAATGATGACCACATTGTCCTTCAGAAAGCGAGGGTTTTTACAGACGTGTAGATTATATGCATTTCTTGATAATAGCTTGCTTAGGAGATGGAAGTGACAATACAGAATGAAACGCGTTACCCTGGGCGTGATGGAAATGCACAAAGCTGACATTCCAAAGGAGAGCATCTCCTCTACGAGCAGACGCATGAGAAAGACATTTCAAAAGATGCAGTACCATCCTGAAATGGGTCTTGCCCAGAGGCAAGGCCACATGCTCAAAGGGCACGTCTCTGCGGAGCTCAGAAGCAAGGAGCTAACAACTAATACCAAAATGATTGTCTAATATTGTTGCGATTTCAAAACAAGGGGCAAGAAGATGGGCCACAGTGAGTAGACCGAAAGATCAATGACTAGCAGCAAAGGGTGACAGTCAAATGTTACCCAGAAAGAGATTGCTATGTTCTGAGTCCCTAGCATATACATATTAGGTAGTCAGTTATACAGTCCAGATACCAGCGATACAGAGGGCAAAAGACAAGAGTAATTCCCAATTTCACAGAACCTGAGTTTTGACAGATCAGGAGAAAGATAACACAATAAATAAACACATCACGATAGGAATGTAATTTAGTACAGCTATTATGGAAAATACACGGAGGTTCTTTGGCTTAAAAATAAACTACTGTGTAGTTTAGCTGTTCCGTCACTGGGAATATATCAAAAGATTGTGCAGCTATGGTATAAAAAGATGTCTATTATTTCCATGTCCATGGTGGAATTAGTCATGGTAGCAAAGAAATGGAGTCCGCCAATGTGCTCACCAGTAGGTAAAGAACACTACGCGTGCACAGTGTTACTATTCGGCCTCAAATAGGAAAACACTTTTGCTGGCCGCAGCATGGAAGAACCTGAAAGGGTACTAAGATAAGTGAGATAAGCCAGGCATAGAAAAACAAAAAGCCATGTGATCTCTAATTGGGGGTGGGGGGTGGGGACGAAAAAGCCAAATCTAGAGAAGCAGAGAATATATGTGATATTTGTGAGTGGGCAAATGTTGGGGAAGATCATGGGTTGACATGGCAACTGAAGAATACAGAATTTAATAAGAATAAGTTCAAGAGATCTTGTGTATGCGATGATGACTGTAGTTAAGTATGCATTAAAACTAACAGTAGTTTTAAATATTCTCATCATGAGGTAAGTATGAACTAATGCATATATTGATGGACTTAATTAATATTCTACAATGTATATGTAGTTTGAAACAAGGTATACACGATAAGTGTATCCTATTTTGCCAATTAAAAATGAGAGAATAAGGGGCTGGCTAAATGGTTCCATGGATAAAAACACTGGGTGCCAAGCCCGGCAATCATTTAATCCCTGGGACCCTCGTGGTGGAAGGAGAGAACCCTATGTGTTGACCTCTGATGTCCATGTTCATGCTATGGTATAGCCAACCCGCATCTGTAATGCATAAATAAAATGTAGGCAAAAATATAAAAATTGGAATTAGAGAATGTGTTCAAGGAGAATGGCTCTGTGGAAAAGTACTTGTACAGTACAAGGAGCAGAGGCACATCCTCAGAGTCCGAGTAGAGTTGGGCATAGTAATACGCATGTGGAGTCCCAGTGCTTTGTTGGAAAGATAGGAGGATACCAGAAACTCTTGGGACAGCTGCCGCCTGTTTTATGCAGTAGTGAACAATAGAGAGACTGTGTCAAACGAGGTAGAAATCGAAGACCAACTTGTAAGGTCCTCTGTGCCATATAGGAACCCACAGTTATGTGCTATATACATACCCACAGAACACGTGTTCACATATGTATGGCCACATATCATATGCATGTATGTCTCTCTCTCTCTCTCTCTCTCTCTCTCACACACACACACACACACTCACACACACACACACACACACACACACACACACACACAAACAAAATGATTAAGAGTTGTGAATACAGAGGTTAGGTCCCATGCCTCTCCTGGTTTGAGTTTGAACCCTTCGCACAGGTTCACACTTCAAGTACTTGAGCTGGTGGTTATGGTGGGGGGAGTGCCTATATTTATTACTGGTCTGGTTGCTATGACAATTAACTTCCTAGAAGCAACTTAAGGGCAGAAGGGTTGTTTTGGCTCACGGAGCATACACTCTATTATGGAAGTGAGGCATAGTGACAGGATTGGAAAGCTGGCTGCTCTCCTGTTCCACCTGCACTTAGGAGGCAGAGCACAAACAGGAAGTGAGGTCAGGCTATAAAACCCCCAGACCTTCCTGTAGCGACCCACTTCTTTCAGCAAAGCTCCACCTCTAAAGTATTTAGTAACTTTCTCCCAGCAGCCCCGAGCCAGGGATCAAGGGTTCAAATGTATAAGCCTATATATTTAAACACAGCAGAGGCTGTGGGATCTTTAGAGGATAAGGTCTAGGTGGGTCATTAGGCGTAGCTGTTAAAGGTGCAGCCCTACTGTGTCTTCCCGTTTGTTGCTATGTGAACAGTCACTACTTCATTCTCCTTCCTCTATAGAAAAAGGTCACTCTGCAATGTTTTCCCTGCTGTGATAGACTAAAGCTGTGAGCCAAAGTAAATCTACCTGTCCTCACTTAAGTCACCTCTATCTATCAGGTATTTGGTCATGGGAACCCATTTAAAAAAACCAAACCAGAACAAAACAAAACATCCTTACAGAGACTGGCCTCATAATCAATCACAAAGAACTGTCTAGATTTTCCAATATGAAGACACAGAACAAGAGTATATTTTTTTTCAGCTCACAAAAAATACTACAGAGTTTAATGTTAATATATCTGTCACCTTAATTATTGAAATATTAACAGATTACTATCAGTCTTTGTCATTCAACAAACAAACAAACATGACTAACAGGGTGTGGTGGTACTCTCCTTTAATCCCAGCATGAGGCAGAGACAAAGACAGAGGCAGGGGCAGAGGGGGCAGAGGGGGCAGAGGGGGCAGAGGGGGCAGAGGGGGCAGAGGGGGCAGAGGGGGCAGAGGGGGCAGAGGGGGCAGAGGGGGCAGAGGGGGCAGAGGCAAATTCTGTGAGGCTGGTCTGGTCTACACAGTGAGTTCCAAAACAGCCAAGGCTACACAATAAAGATGCCCTGTCCTCCAAACCAAACCAAAAGAGGACCAAAACCAAACTAGACTTTTTTAAGTTCCCAGCAAAATCAAATGGAAAGAACTTACACGCCTTGTCTTTGACATACACCACCCACTCTACAATCAGCATCCTATGCCAAAGTCGTACATATACATTAACACATTGTCACCCTAAATACATCATTTAAAACGGGGTTCTCTCTCTCTCAGGGTGGTGTATTCTATGGCTTTTAACTAATGTATAGGAATCTACCATTATAATATCATTAAGTATTTTCACTGCATTTAAAATCCTTTGAGCTTTACTCATTCCTACTTTTTTTCCCTCTTGGCTCATCATTTTTTTTTTTTATTAACTTGAGTATTTCTTATATACATTTCAAGTGTTATTCCCTTTCCCGGTTTCCGGGCAAACATCCCCCTAATCCCTCCCCCTCCCCTTCTTTATGGGTGTTCCCCTCCCCATCCTCCCCCCATTGCCACCCTCCCCCCAACAATCTAGTTCATGGGGGTTCAGTCTTAGCAGGACCCAGGGCTTCCCCTTCCACTGGTGCTCTTACTAGGATATTCATTGCTACCTATGAGGTCAGAGTCCAGGGTCAGTCCATGTATAGTCTTTAGGTAGTGGCTTAGTCCCTGGAAGCTCTGGTTGCTTGGCATTGTTGTACATATGGAGTCTCGAGCCCCTTCAAGCTCTTCCAGTTCTTTCTCTGATTCCTTCAACGGGGGTCCTATTCTCAGTTCAGTGGTTTGCTGCTGGCATTCGCCTCTGTATTTGCTGTATTCTGGCTGTATCTCTCAGGAGAGATCTACATCCGGCTCCTGTCAGCCTGCACTTCTTTGGT
Source organism: Rattus norvegicus (assembly GCF_021556685.1). Taxonomy (NCBI): domain Eukaryota; kingdom Metazoa; phylum Chordata; class Mammalia; order Rodentia; family Muridae; genus Rattus; species Rattus norvegicus. The sequence continues at coordinate 19,852,900 of NC_141534.1, read as the reverse complement.
TCATCTATCTTGTCTAATTGGATGGCTATATATGTATGGGCCACATGTGGGGCAGGCTCTGAATGGGTGTTCCTTCTGTGTCTGTTTTAATCTTTGCCTCTCTATTACCTGCCAAGGGTATTCTTGTTCCCCTTTTAAAGAAGGAGTGAAGCATTCACATTTTGATCATCCGTCTTGAGTTTCGTTTGTTCTAGGCATCTAAGGTAATTCAAGCATTTGGGCTAATAGCCACTTATCAATGAGTGCATACCATGTGTGTTTTTCTGTGATTGGGTTACCTCACTCAGGATACTTTCCAGTTCCAACCATTTGCCTACGAATTTCATAAAGTCATTGTTTTTGATAGCTGAGTAATATTCCAGTGTAGATGTACCACATTTTCTGTATCCATTCCTCTGTTGAAGGGCATCTGGGTTCTTTCCAGCTTCTGGCTATTATAAATAAGGCTGCGATGAACATAGTGCAGCACCTGTCTTTTTTATATGTTGGGGCATCTTTTGAGTATATGCCCAAGAGAGGTATAGCTGGATCCTCAGGCAGTTCAATGTCCAATTTTCTGAGGAACCTCCACACTGATTTACAGAATGGTTGTACCAGTCTGCAATCCCACCAACAATGGAGGAGTGTTCCTCTTTCTCCGCATCCTTGCCAGCATCTGCTGTCACTTGAGTTTTTGATCTTAGCTATTCTCACTGGTGTGAGGTGAAATCTCAGGGTTGTTTTGATTTGCATTTCCCTTATGACTAAAGATGTTGAACATTTCTTTAGGTGTTTCTCAGCCATTCGGCATTCCTCAGCTGTGAATTCTTTGTTTAGCTCTGAACCCCATTTTTTAATAGGGTTATTTGTCTCCCTGCGGTCTAACTTCTTGAGTTCTTTGTATATTTTGGATATAAGGCCTCTATCTGTTGTAGGATTGGTAAAGACCTTTTCCCAATCTGTTGGTTGCCATTTTGTCCTAACCACAGTGTCCTTTGCCTTACAGAAGCTTTGCAGTTTTATGAGATCCCATTTGTTGATTCTTGATCTTAGAGCATAAGCCACTGGTGTTTTGGTCAGGAAATTATTTCCAGTGCCCATGTGTTCCAGATGCTTCCCTAGTTTTTCTTCTATTAGTTTGAGTGTATCTGGTTTGATGTGGAGGTCCTTGATTCACTTGGACTTAAGCTTTGTACAGGGTGATAAGCATGGATCGATCTGCATTCTTCTACATGTTGACCTCCACTTGAACCAGCACCATTTGCTGAAAATGCTATCTTTTTTCCATTGGATGGTTTTGGCTCCTTTGTCAAAAATCAAGTGACCATAGGTGTGTGGGTTCATTTCTGGGTCTTCAATTCTGTTCCATTGGTCTATCTGTCTGTCTCTGTACCAATACCGTGCAGTTTTTATCACTATTGCTCTGTAATACTGCTTGAGTTCCGGGATAGTGATTCCCCCTGAAGTCCTTTTATTGTTGAGGATAGCTTTAGCTATCCTGGGTTTTTTGTTATTCCAGATGAATTTACAAATTGTTCTGTCTAACTCTTTGAAGAATTGGATTGGTATTTTGATGGGGATTGCATTGAATCTGTAGATCGCTTTTGGTAAAATGGCCATTTTTACTATATTAATCCTGCCAATCCATGAGCATGGGAGATCTTTCTATCTTCTGAGGTCTTCTTCAATTTCTTTCTTCAGAGTCTTGAAGTTCTTATTGTACAAATCTTTTTCTTGCTCAGTTGAAGTCACACTGAGGTACTTTATATTATTTGGGTCTATTATGAAGGGTGTCGTTTCCCTAATTTCTTTCTCGGCTTGTTTCTCTTTTGTGTAGAGGAAGGCTACTGGTTTATTTGATTTAATTTTATACCCAGTCACTTTGCTGAAGTTGTTTATTAGCTTTAGTAGTTCTCTGGTGGAACTTTTGGGATCACTTAAATATACTATCATATCATCTGCAAATAGTGATATTTTGACTTTTTCTTTTCTGATCTGTATCCCCTTGACCTCCTTTTGTTGTCTGATTGCTCTGGATAGAACTTCAGGAACTATATTGAATAAGTAGGGAGAGAGTGGGCAGCCTTGTCTAGTCCCTGATTTTAGTGGGATTGCTTCAAGTTTCTCTCCATTTAGTTTAATGTTAGCGACTGGTTTGCTGTATATAGCTTTTACTATGTTTAAGTATGGGCCTTGAATTCCTATTCTTTCCAGGACTTTTATCATGAAGGGGTGTTGAATTTTGTCAAATGCTTTCTCAGCATCTAATGAAATGATCATGTTGTTTTGTTCTTTCAGTTTGTTTATATAATGGATCACATTGATGGTTTTCCGTATATTAAACCATCCCTCCAAGCCTACTTGATCATGGTGGATGATTGTTTTGATGTGCTCTTGGATTCAGTTTGCCAGAATTTTATTGAGTATTTTTGCGTCGATATTCATAAGGGAAATTGGTCTGAAGTTCTCTTTCTTTGTTGGGTCTTTGTGTGGTTTAGATATAAGAGTAATTGTGGCTTCATAGAAGGAATTCGGGAGTGATCCATCTGTTTCAATTTTGTGGAATAGTTTGGATAATATTGGTATGAGGTCTTCTAGGAAGGTCTGATAGAATTCTGCACTAAACCCGTCTGGACCTGGGTTCTTTTTGGTTGGGAGACCATTACTGACTGCTTCTATTTCCTTAGGAGTTATGGGTTTGTTTAACTGGTTTATCTGTTCCTGATTTAACTTCAGTACCTGGTATCTGTCTAGGAAATTGTCCATTTCCTGCAGATTTTAAAGTTTTGTTGAATATAGGCTTTTATAGTAAGATCTGATGATTTTTTGAATTTCCTCTGAATCTGTAGTTATGTCTCCCTTTTCATTTCTGATTTTGTTAATTTGGACACACTCTCTGTGTCCTCTCGTTAGTCTGGCTAAGGGTTTATCTATCTTGTTGATTTTCTCAAAGAACCATCTTTTGGTTCTGTTGATTCTTTCTATGGTCCTTTTTGTTTCTACTTGGTTGATTTCGGCTCTGAGTTTGATTATTTCCTGCCTTCTACTCCTCCTGGGTGTATTTGCTTCTTTTTGTTCTAGAGCTTTTAGGTGTGCTGTCAAGCTGCTGACATATGCTCTTTCCTGTTTCTTTCTGCAGGCACACAGCGCTATGAGTTTTCCTCTTAGCACAGCTTTCATTGTGTCCCATAAGTTTGGGTATGTTGTACCTTCATTTTCATTAAATTCTAAAAAGTTTTTAATTTCTTTCTTTATTTCTTCCTTGACCAGGTTATCATTGAGTAGAGCATTGTTCAATTTCCACGTATATGTGGGCGTTCTTCCTTATTGTTATTGAAGACCAGTTTTAGGCCGTGGTGGTCCGATAGCACGCATGGGATTATTTCTATCTTTCTGTACCTGTTGAGGCCCATTTTTTGACCAATTATATGATCAGTTTTGGAGAAAGTACCATGAGGAGCTGAGAAGAAGGTATATCCTTTTGCTTTAGAATAGAATGTTCTATAAATATCTGTTAAGTCCATTTGGCTCATGACTTCTCTTAGTCTGTCGACGTCTCTGTTTAATTTCTGTTTCCATGATCTGTCCATTGATGAGAGTGGGGTGTTGAAATCTCCTACTATTATTGTGTGAGGTGCAATGTGTGTTTTGAGCTTTAGTAAGGTTTCTTTTACCTTAGGTGCCCTTGTATTTGGGGCATAGATATTTAGGATTGAGAGTTCATCTTGGTGGATTTTTCCTTTGAATATGAAGTGTCCTTCCTTATCTTTTTTGTTGAATTTTAGTTGAAAATTGATTTTATTTGATATTAGAATGTCTACTCCAGCTTGCTTCTTCCGACTATTTGGTTGGAAAATTGTTTTCCAGCCTTTCACTCTGAGGTAGTGTCTGTCTTTGTCTCTGAGGTGTGTTTCCTGTAGGCAGCAGAATGCAGGGTCCTCGTTGTGTATCCAGTTTGTTAATCTATGTCTTTTTTTAGGGGGGAGTTGAGGCCATTGATGTTGAGAGATATTAAGGAATAGTGATTATTGCTTCCTGTTATATTCATATTTGGATGTGAGGTTATGTTTGTGTGCTTTTCTTCTCTTTGTTTTGTTGCCAAGATGATTAGTTTCTTGCTTCTTCTAGGGTATAGCTTGCCTCCTTATGTTGGGCTTTACCATTTATTATCCTTTGTAGTGCTGGATTTGTAGAAAGATATTGTGTAAATTTGGTTTTGTCATGGAATATCTTGGTTTCTCCATCTATGTTAATTGAGAGTTTTGCAGGATACAGTAACCTGGGCTGGCATTTGTGTTCTCTTAGGGTCTGTATGACATCTGTCCAGGATCTTCTGGCTTTCATAGTTTCTGGCGAAAAGTCTGGTGTGATTCTGATAGGTCTGCCTTTATATGTTACTTGACCATTTCCCCTTACTGCTTTTAATATTTTTTCTTTATTTTGTGCGTTTGGTGTTTTGACTATTATGTGACGGGAGGTGTTTCTTTTCTAGTCCAATCTATTTGGAGTTCTGTAGGCCTCTTGTATGCCTATGGGTATCTCTTTTTTTAGGTTAGGGAAGTTTTCTTCTATGATTTTGTTGAAGATATTTACTGGTCCTTTGAGCTGGGAGTCTTCACTCTCTTCTATACCCATTATCCTTAGGTTTGATCTTCTCATTGAGTCCTGGATTTCCTGTATGTTTTGGACCAGTAGCTTTTTCTGCTTTACATTATCTTTGACAGTTGAGTCAATGATTTCTATGGAATCTTCTGCTCCTGAGATTCTCTCTTCCATCTCTTGTATTCTGTTGGTGAAGCTCGTATCTACAGCTCCTTGTCTCTTCTTTTGGTTTTCTATATCCAGGGTTGTTTCCATGTGTTCTTTCTTGATTGCTTCTATTTCCATTTTTAATTCCTTCAACTGTTTGATTGTGTTTTCCTGGAATTCTTTCATGGATTTTTGTGACTCCTCTCTATGTGCTTCTACTTGTTTATTTATGTTTTCCTGGAATTCTTTCAGGGATTTTTGCTATTCCTCTCTGTAGGCTTCTACTTGCTTATTAATGTTTTCCTGTGTTTCTCTAAGGGAGTTCTTCAAGTCTTTCTTGAAGTCCTCCAGCATCATGATCAAATATGATTTTGAAACTAGATCTTGCTTTTCTGGTGTGTTTGGATATTCCATGTTTGCTTTGGTGGGAGAATTAGGCTCCGATGATGCCATGTTGTCTTGGTTTCTGTTGCTTGGGTTCCTGTGCTTGCCTCTCGCCATCAGATTATCTCTAATGTTACTTTGTTCTGCTATTTCTGACAGTGGCTAGAGTGTCCTATAAGCCTGTGTGTCAGGAGTGCTGTAGACCTGTTTTCCTGTTTTCTTTCAGCCAGTTATGGGGACAGAGTGTTCTGCTTTCGGGCATGTAGTTTTTCCTATCTACAGGTCTTCAGCTGTTCCTGTGGGCCTGTGTCTTGAGTTCACCAGGCAGGTCGCTTGCAGCAGAAAATTTGGTCTTTCCTGTGGTCCCGAGGCTCAAGTTTGCTCCGTGGGGTGCTGCCTATGAGCTCTCCACAGCAGCAGCAACCAGGAAGATCTGCCAAGAGTATATTTTTGACTAGAAAATTGACCCTCACAAAGGCATCTAGCCTGTCTCTCTGATCTTGTTGAACAATGAGAAAGTTCTATTTATAATCCATCTGCCTCATAGTAATTTTATAATAGGAAGTTCAAACAAATTAAAGTAAATGTTTAGCAAATTTCCCCATTTACCATCCATATTATAAAGTAAAAACAGTGAGCTTACATCTTGGACCATCTGATGTAGCCATTGCCATTTGCATCTAAAGAACACAGAGATGAGTACAGTTAAACAGCTTGGTATAAAAGACAGAGATTGACTTGTAAGAAGAGCAACAGCTTCTCCTCGTTGTTATAATATTCCTGACATTTTTGTTTACATGGGGCCAGTTTTGGTGTGCATGCTAGGCCAGTGTTCTATAGAGCTGCATTGCCGGAACTAAAGCCTGTTCCCCCTTTTGCTCCATGAAAACTTGCTGTGTAAACTTACCCCTCTAAGACTTCAGTACTATGTAGAAGTTCTACTTTGTGTCCTATATAGACAGCTATATTGTGTTGTCCAGATGGCTACATTGTGCTGTGTGTAGACTGCTACATTGCGCTGTGTGTGTGTATGGTCGGCTATATTGTGCTGTGTGTAGATGGCTTCATTGTGCTGTCAGTAGGTGGCTACATTGTGTGGTGTGTAGACAGCTACATTGTATCAGGTGCAGTCAGCTTTGTTGTGTCTTGTGTAGACGATTACATTGTATCCTATGTAGGTGTCTCTACTGTATAGTGCACACCCGTGCACAATACAGAGTGGGAGGTCACGCTCTTCCAGACTGTGATGAGAATAACAGTAAGTACAAGCATGGTAGGGAGTAGTGGCGAGGATAAGGGAAATGATTGTTGTTAAAACCAAAGACTTCCAAGATTTTTCAGGAAGGCGATATTTTATCTGGGTGTGGCAATGCATTCTGTATTCCAACTCCTCAGGAAGGCAAGGCAGGAGGGTGTCAAATCTTAGTTGAGCCTAGGTTGCACAAGGAGATCCGGTCTCAAACAGTAAAAGTTCACTTACAGAATACGATAGAACACATTTTTTTCTAGTTTTTGTGGATAAGGAACTCAACCTTTATACTGTAGCAGACTTTTATTGAATTTAGGTTTTTGTTAAATATTGGTTCTGGAACAATATTATTAGTACATGTACCAAGTAAATGACATTTTGGTGTTTGGTTTAAGATTATAGCTAATACTTAGGCCATTCTATATATGATGGATGAGATACTATATAGGTCGGTAAGATATATGTGTCAATACACTTATGCCTCATAAAAATAAAAGCCACAGTGAGTATTAATAAACCTGTTGGATAGATGTTGAAATGTCTTCATAGAGGGTTAAGTATGAAGCCTAGGTTCACTTAACCTAGCACGTCTGACGAACGTTGGGCTGAGTCCACACTTGCTCGAATGGCCATTGCTCTTGCCCATGCCACTGTACTACTGCTTTAATGCATGGGATGAACCATTAGAGAGCAATGCTGCTAGAGTTAACAGCCATGTTTAAGTTGTCCACAAGGGTCCCAGTACTCCTTCTGTCTTAGAGCTGGTTGTTGTTGATCATGAGCTCTATTAAGGATTTTAGTATTCTCTCAAAAAATTTTCCCATGATAGCTCTCTGAGGTAGCCACGATGGGTACCCGACAGATATACCTACTTTATAAATGATGAACCGCAGTAGAGGGAAGTATATACATTCCCCAAATTCTGTCATTGGTCTAACTTTAATATGCCTGTATTATGTCTTTTGTGTGCCTATGTCTGTGTGGGGTATGTATACATGTATATCTGGGTACATATACAGAGGGCACAGGAAGATACCAGTTAATATGCTATTTTAGATTACATCTTCACTTCCTGCTCTGTCTTATTCCCTTAGGGTTCTACACTGTTAGGCTGGCAGACCAGAAACCGTAGCCAGCTTCCTGTCTGCAGTGTCTATAGTGCTCGAATTCCAAGCATGTGCACCATGCCTGGCTTTTGCATGGGTGCTGGGATCTGAACTCAGGTTTTTATTCTTGCACAGCAAGTTCTTTTATCCACTGAGATGATTCTCTGAGCCGCCATTACTTCAGTGTTTAAATGAATATCACATATTTTTCTGTTTTCTTCTGCTGAAGTCATTCATTGGTAATGATGAGCAGTACGCATCACTAGAAAAAAAAAAACAAGACTGTCCCTCCATGTCCCAGAACAAAGTCAAATACCTCATCTATTAGTAATTATCTGAGTGTCACTGCAAGAAAGCAGTGACTTTGCTCCATGGGAAAAGAAAAAACAAACAAAGCATTGAGCTAGATTTGTTCTTTGTGAAAACCCGCTTTCATTTTTCTAGCCAGGATTACACAGGAACATTTAGTGAACTATTCCCGCAGTGGCCACTAGATGGCAGGTGAGAACAAAAGAGACAGTGATATTTATAGGCCACATGCAAGCCCCGAACAGTTGTAGAATTTATTTTCTTAAGTGTCTCATTGAATTCAGATTAATAATCAATGTCGGGAACATCTGACCTTGTATTTCTCCAGTAAGAAACTCTGTGTTATTTCCAATTTGGGATGGAACTTTGATAAATTTGAGAAAATAGCTCAAATTCTTTTTTTTTCTTTCTTTCTTTCTTTTTTTTTTTTTTTTTTTTGCAGAAGATGAACCAAAAGAAGAGAGCTCCTGGCATTGTGCCTATTCAATAACTCGGGCCCTGGCTGGAACAAAATTATAGTAAATTGAATATATGAAAAAATAGAGTCCTGTGAACTCTACAAAATGAATAGCTATGCTATTTTGGATGATAATATATTTGTTATCGGGAATATAGGCTTCTGATAACACACAAAGAGTAGAGCCAAAATTCTCCCAAGCTCCATGTGCAGAGGTGAAACAGAAAAAAAAAAAGAACAGGAGGCTTTGCTTTTAGGTTGTTAAACTGGCAGATTATTGGTTCAAGAACTCAATTTATTTTTACCTTAGGTATTATAATTTTAATTTTAAACCTTGTCCTATAGTTCTTTATGTATGCTATTGTATACGTGTAAGGCATACGTCATAGGCATGTGAGTGTCAGGGCATATGGGCAGACCTCAGAAGACAACATGGGGAAGTTGGTTCCCTTTGTCCAACATGTAGAAGCTGGGAATCTAGCTCTGGCCTTCAGGCTTGGTGGTAAGCACCTCTCTATACTGAACCACCTTGTTGGCATACAGTTTTGGCTCCTTCACTCCATCACCCCTGCCTCTTTTGAGGCTTATAGTCTAGGGAAACAGGTGGAGTAAGAAGTAGTAGACAAAAGGCTAAAGGCTAAGGAAGACTAACGTGTGGTTGAATCAGAGATTGTGTTTCTATTAGATGCCTTAATTTGACCAGACCCATGCCATTTTGCCTCATTTTTTATGTCTCCTATGCTATAGAAAGAATGGCAGTTGAAGTTAGAAGGATCAGTCTGAGCTCTGTTCCCTTCATAAGCCAGATCCTCAGTTAGAAAGGCCTTTCCAGGGCTGGAGAGATGGCTCAGTGGTTAGGAGCACTGACTGCTCTTCCAGAGGTCCTGAGTTCAAATTCCCAGCAACCACATGGTGGCTCACAACCATCTGTAATGAGATCTGATGCCCTCTTCTGGTGTATCTGAAGACAGCTACAGCATACTTATCTATAATAAATATATAAATCTTTTAAAAAAAAGAAAGAAAGAAAGAAAGAAAGAAGGAAAGAAAGAAAGGCCCTTCCAGTGTAGAAGAGAGATGGCCTCAGCAAGGGACTATGGGAAGAGCGTCTTTCATCATCACAGCTACACAAATGAAGCCATAAAACTCAAAGTAAGGGTGAGCCAATAGTTGCAAAGCACGTCTGAGACTTAACTCCTCTCTCAGTTCTATGATGAAGCGGGCTTGAATATCATTTATCTATCTGTCTGACTGTCTGTCTGTCTATCTATCTATCTATCTATCTATCTATCTATCTATCAATCATCTATCAACTGATGACCTAAGGAGATCCCAAAGTAAGCCCATGCTCAGGTGGTTGTCAAGTGATGGCACCAGCTTGGATTTCCTAAGGTAACAAAGCATAGCAGTGTCATAATCTAGAGATAAGTGATGTTCAAACATTCAGATTGGTATGTCCCCTGGACAGGGGATTTTTTTTTTGTAACCTATGACTTCAATTGATAGTGGATGACCCCTGGGGAGGGAGAGCCAGTTTTCTTCAGCACTGTGGTCCATGATAGTTTGCCTGTTCTCTAGTTTATGGCACTCCTCATCCATGAGCATATTAAACAGCCCTAACTAGATCCCAATGAAGGGAGGGGGTGTGAAGGAGACAGCATAAAGTTGGGAGAGTAATGCAAAGGTTCTAGGAGGAATTGGAAGGAGGAGAGAGTGAGTGCCAGGAGCAGATACAATCTAAGTACATTAATACTGTGTGAACTTATCAAAGAATTCTAAAAATTAATATAAATTGAAAATAAAAGAAGCAGTTCGACCTTTTCTTCCACAGATAAGAAATGGTTGGGACCCAAGTTCTAATGTTAGTCAAGAAGACCATTTTCAAAAATTTAAATTTATTTTATCTCTTTCTTCATGGATATTTTGCCTGCACACGTGTCTGTGTATCACACGTGTGACTGGTGCCTGTGGAGACCAGAAGAGGGCCTCAGATCCCTTGTAACCGGAGTTGCAGATGGTTCTAAGCTACCATGTGGATATTGGGAATTGGACCTGAGTCCTCTGGAAGAAAAGCTAGTGCTCTTAACTGCTGAACCATCTCTCCAACCCCTAAAGTGAATTTTTCAGTGCTTAAGGTCAACTTTCTTTGGTTTAAGCAGTGTATCTTCTTCCTCTCCAAAACTGCATGCCAGCGATTGTAAGGATATGATAATCCTTTATTTATTCTGATTTCCAGGAGGGGGAACAAATATTACACAAAACAAATTCAAGGAGAAAATGCCTTGTTCAAGCCTCCAGTTAGACCACTCACTGCATGGTAACAGGCATCCCTAGCTCTCCATCAATTGTCTAAGGAAGTTCTTCATATACCATAACAGTAGTCACAGTAACATAAACGCAAAGTGAGTAAAGGCTTGAAAGCTTTGATTTTGGCCCAAGCACAGGCACAGCCTTGGGAGGAAGGCAAGGGACTCATTCCCTGAACCTATGCTCCTTGCTTAGCAGATGAAATCAGGCACAGGCCCTGCACCTGAGCACAGTAACCAAAAGGAGAACAAAGATTTTTTAATCAAAGCTAAAAATTATTTGAAGATCATGCTATAATTAATAACTCAAAACTTCTTAGAGATACTCAGATGAAAGCTCGAAACGAAAGATGATCGTGGATTAGAAAAACTGCATGAGTAATTAATTGCAGATGACTAATGCTCTTTTGTCTGCTGCCCTCCCCCTCGGGAGCACAGAATTAGGGCTCCCTGCATGCAGAAGAAAGAAAAAGAGAGGGGGGGAGAGGAAGAAGGAAGGAAAAAAGGAAGGGAAGGAAGGAGGGGAGGGAGGAAGAAAGGGAAGGAAGGAGGGAAGGGAGGAAGGGAGGAAGAAAGGGAGGGAGGGAGGGAGGAGGGAAGGGAGGGAAGAAGGGAAGGGAGGGAGGGAAGGAAGGGAGGGGGGAGGGAAGGGAAGGGAGGGAAGGGAAGGAAGGGAGGGAGGAAGGGAAGGGAGGGAGGGGGGAGGGAAGGGAAGGAAGGGAGGAAGAAAAAGAAAGTAAAAAGCTTAGAGTTCTGATGTGATTCAGCAGGTAAGAGTTTTTTCTTAAGCAGTTCTTTTGAATAAATTTATTTATTTGTGTGTGGGGGGGGGCGTGCTTATATGTGCTACATGTGGAAGGTCAAAGGACAAGTTGTAAGAATCAGCCCTTCCTTCTACCAGCACACGGATCCTGAGTTTCTAGTTCAGGTGGGCAGGCTTGATGCCGATGTTCAGAATTCTACCACACTGTAGCACATACTTGTGTAGTCACGGATTGGCAGAAAAGAAAAACAGAAGGTAGGTAAGTTCATCCTGCCAATCAAATGAGCTGATGTTTCCCCCGATTTCTTTGTCTTCTACTTCTGACTTGACTTATAGGACCAGCTTTGTACATTGTAGCATTTAATGTTTTCAAGAGAAAAGATACATAGAATTAACTATATTTTTTCCTAAAAAAATGCATTTTGGGATGATCTGAGTATATATACTTTAGCATTAATGCTAAGGACAGTAATGATAGAAATAGCAATTAGCGATCCAGTTGGAATAGAGTGTGTGTGTGTGTGTGTGTGTGTGTGTGTGTGTGTGTGTGTGTGTGTGTATGTGTCTGAAAATAAAACCAATGTATCATTAAGTCAGGTTGAGAAGAGCCAGTGAGAGCATCCGGTCAGATCCGTGTCTGTGAGAACTTGGGCAGTGTCACTGTAGTACTCGGCCGTCTCTGCTGCCAGGAGCCCTTCAGTACACTTACTGTTCAGTCTAATGAATCCCATTGTCACACTGAGAGTATGTCTGCCAGTGATGGTTCCATTAACTCTGAAAGTGTTAAGACTGAAAGTGTATGGTTTTGCAGTAGACCAGGAACAATGCTGCCAGCCGGTAGTGGCTCTAGAATTTTCTGTCTTTACTCTTTTTCTCAGAAATATAGAGCATATTCAAGGCCTCTGGAAATGTAACCTTAATCTTCTTCAATTGAAATTATTTGTGTATAGATTAATTTCTTCTGTATTGTCATCTTGAACAAAGTGGCAGCAGATTGGTAAAGATCATTAACTCATCCAACCCTCCCTCCCTTTCTCCTTCCCTCCCTCCCTCCCTCTCTCCCTCCCATCTTCCTCCCTTCCGCATATCCCTGAAAGGTTCGAGTCATGGTCTTACTATGTAGCCTTGCCTGGCCTGAAACCCGCTGGCCCAAGCTGTCTTCTTACCCCTAGAGATCCTCCTGCCTCTGCCTCTCCAGTGCTTAGATTAACGGCACGGGTCACCATCCCTGGTTTTTATCTTCTTTAAGGAAGTGAAATCTCTTTCTAAGACTTTGACTACTAGAGGTAATAGCAGGGACCTGAGGCCACACACCCCTGTCCTGTGTCATTTCCTTGGGCATGTCACATCTGTTCTCGTCTGGAATCTATAAACCTCTAGAAGTGTCTACAAGTGTTAACCATTTCCCATATGAATGGCAAGACACACATCTCCAGGGAGCTTGTACCTTCATTTGCAAGCTAACTTTTAGGTACAGTGGTACCGAATGCCTAGTAAGTGCCAAGTATGTAAGTAGCGACTGCTATTTTAGCTTCTCTAATAAATAATTCAACTAGTAGAGAAGAAAGAGTAGACTAGGGCTTATTTGTTTGTTTTGTTTGTTTAAGCTCTACTGAAATAGAAGACTTACTAGGAAGGGGGAAATAGTAAGCTCTCAAAGGAAGTGCCAGGTATAATGAAAATATCTAATCTCAACTCTGCACCCAGGTCTTGCTAAGTTGGTCGTTTACATTGTACTAAAGCTAGGATTCCCCCCCCCCCATACTTCTTCCCTACTGCATCTTTTTTCTTTTTTTAGGTAAGCTTTTAAAAGTATGACAGGAAGATATCCTTAGGATATTTCCCTTTCAATACATTCTTGTGCTTAAGAAGTACCCCCAGCCCTTCTAGGAAACGGACAGTAAAGAGTCTCCAGTCTGGCGTGGGTCACTGAGTGGTGGTTCTGGGCTCTTACTATTAGATAACTAGCAATAGGGACGCCTGGCCGGAAGGCCAACTGTGTGGGAATAATAAATGGGTCTAGGGCTCATTGATATCAAGAAACAAACCGAGCTTTCTATTAATACTGCTGGCCTGGTAGCTCAGTGAGTAGAGGCTCCAATAGCATGTCTCATAGTCATACCTTGAGCCCCAGACCCCACATGGTGGAAGGAAAGAACTGACTTCTGCAAATTGTCCTCAGAGCTCCACATGCATGATGTGGTATTCACACACAAATGCACACATGGATAAACACATGTTAAGCACGTAAAATTCTACAGGTAAAGTTGGACCAAAAGCAAAACATTAAAGACTGTGCTGGCAGGGACAGAAGCCTAAAGACGACCAATGGCTGATGGTTTTGGCCTAGATTCTCGAGGTTGAGTGGCAGGGTTAGTTCGCAGAAGTCGTTAGCCTTTGTGGAGTGTTTTGTCAATGGGGAATCAAAAGTAATTTTCCTGAAATGTTTAGGTATTGATTTTCTTTTCTGTTTTGAGACAGGGTCTCAATACATAGCTCAGGGTAGCCAGGAATTTGTGAAACAACCCAGAGTGGCCAGAGTGGCCTGAAATTCATTGTGATCCTCCTGCCTCAGTCTTTCTGAGTGATGGGGGTTGTATGCACCATACCTGGAATTAGGCATTGATTTTTTTTTTCCTCTCGGTCTAAATTAATCTCTTTTGGCCATTTTTTTTCTTTTTTCTTCTTTATGTGGTTCGTGAAAATGTGTGGCTGAGTAAAATGTCATTAAAAATATCATGAAATAATAAATGTAGGCAAGTTAAAATTGTTTGGTTTTGTGTGTGTGGTGCATGTAGGTGAGTAGAGTGGTGTGCACACGCACTTGTGTATACAATTGCACACATCCTTGTATATACATGCAGAGGCCAAGGCAAGATATCTGGTGCCTTCTATTGTCTATTTTATTGCCTTGAGAAAGAGTCTCTCAACCAAGCCAGAAGCTCGTCATTTTGAGCTGGGCTGGATGACGAGAAAACTCTCAACATCTACCCATCTCAGTCCCATCGTGCTTGGATTCCAGGTACAAAAATCAAGCCTGGCTTTTTATATGGTTGCTGGAGATTAGAACTCAGGTCTTTATGCTTGCAGAGTGTTTCCTGCAGTCCCCAGCTTGGCGATGCCTTAACGTTCATCCTTTCCCGACTCTCGGGGCTATGTATGGTTTAGCACTGGTTTCTGGGATTCTGTCTCTTTGTCCCTCAGTTGGGCCCATAATCACTTCTTAAACAATATTCTACAAAAAGACTCTCTGTGTGCATCTCCCTAAAATCTTCCTGTACATTCATACAGCACACATAAACATAAACATCGCTTGAAGTGTAATGTTCTAAAAATAAAAATGTGCTGGAACTTAAAAGCTTCTTCTGGCATATTGTTGAGTTCTTGATTTTTATGATTTTTTTTTTTGTTATCTCCTCTTCACTGTGTGTGAAACTTCTATCACAAACTTTTATCCCGTCTCAGTCAGGGTTTCCCTGCTGTCAAGAGCCACCATGACCGCAGCAACTCTTATAAAGAAAACACTTCATTAGGGCTGTCCCAGAGTTCAGAGGGCAGGGCCACTCTTGGAGTCCCAGGACGCATGGTGGCAGACAGGCAGACATGGTGCTGGAGAGGTGACTGAGGGCTCTGTACCTGAGTCTACTAGCAGCAGGCAGACAGTGAGACTTTGGGCCTGGCTTGAGTTTCTAAAAATCCCAACGCCTTCCCCAGGAACACGCTTTCTCTATCAAGGCCATACCTACTTCAATATGGCAACACCTTCTAATAGCCCCACTCCCTAAGGGTCTGTGAGGGCCATTTTCATTCAAACCACCACACAGGCACAGGAGAACCTTTTCCTTGGCACCCTGCCATTCTGAAGGGCTCTAGTGGCCCTCAGCTTAGCTTTCTTGGAAACAATTTTTTAAAGCTTACATCCTATCAGTGTGATTATATAATATTATATAATCTCCCCGTTTAGAATAAGTTTAAGGAGTCTGCATAGCTGGCTCACTCTTGGTAAAGATGCGAATGAGATAATTCGAGGAGAGATTCGCACCCCCCCCCCCCAGAGATCTGTTCTCCCAGGCTGCCCATGTGAGAGTTCTCTGCACTTCTGCACATGCTCGTCCTTGGCCATCTCCTCAGATGGCAAGGGTGATGCTTGCTATACTGCATATCTCTCACCAGTAGTAGCTTGGTATTGTCTTAAAGTTACCTGTTGAAGTGAAGCATCCGCTCTCCTAGCTCTAAATGTACCATACTTCCCAAGATGTTTGGGCTCTGTTCCCAGTTTCTCCTTCCTTATGCTTTGTGGTGAGCCTCATCTGATGTGATGTCCTTCTGGGGGAATCTCTCCCATACTTGATGGATGGCTAATGGGATTCATTTCATGTAGTTCTCCGCTTGAATCATGGCCCTTCCACGTATCCTCTGCTCTCCAGAAGTGTCTCTTCCTACCTCTTGAAATAGATTGCCATCGCTTCATAATGACTCCATACTCTGATTTATGTGCATTGTTAAGACTAGATATTGTAATGGATATAGGAGGTCAGCATCTGGACTTTGGCCAGGTCGGTATGCTGAATCTAGAGTATCCAAAGTCAGGGGGTAGGAGCTATCCCCATGTTGTGAAGAGTGAGTTCAGACCGCAATGCTGGCAAGTGGTGTCAACTCCCAACTTAACCCAAAGATGAGTCAGAAATTCACACATAGCTTCCCAGGGGCAAAGACATTCCTTGCTAACTGTGGTAGTTTGAATAGTTTTGGCTCCCATAGACTCATATGTGCAAATGCTTGGCTCACAGAGAATGGTACTAATTAGGAGGTGTGGCCTTGGAGTAGGTGTGGTATTGTGGGGGTGGGCTTTGAGGGCTCCTGTGCTTTGCCTTCACCCAGTGTGGAATTCCAGCGCCGCCTTCTGGCGGCTACCTCCAGATCAAGACCTAGAACTCTCAGGTTCTACAGCACCATGCCTGCCTGCGTGCTGCCATGCTTCCCGCCATGATGACAAAGGACTAAATCTCATCCACGTATCAGGATAAAAAGTAGGCTACAAAGCAACAGAAATTGATCCTGATGTAGTTTTGGGGAATAATAGCAGGCAGGCAGAACTGGTCTGCACCTTTAATTCTGGGCTACTTGATTAGATTTCTACAAATTTAACCTATGTGGCCAAAACATTCAAAGAAGTTGAAAGCAAACGTGTGAGAAGTAGTGAGGGTCCGGTTAGTATCTGTGGAGTGCAATGGGTCACTGTCTGCCCAGTGGGGAGTAGACAGGGAGAAGCTGACATTGAATTGGTTCTAATAGTTATATGCAAACTGCTGTTTATATGTACTGTTTTGACTCTGGGTTACCTGACTCAATAAAGTAGTGGAAAAACAAATTCATCACTTTAGTGTAGCCATTAACAGATTGTGGTGTGTCTGTTTTCTGTTGCTATTGCCAAATACCTGAGGCTGGGTGACTTATTTTATTAAAAAAAAAAAAAAAAAAAAAAAAAAAAAAAAAAAACAACCAGAAGTTTATTTAGCTCATGGTTCTAAAGGTTGGAAAGTCAAAAGAACATGGAACCAAACATCTGCTGGCATTGTCTCCCACTGGGTGTCATACTGCACCTCTGCTGACACGGTCTCACACTGGTTATTATACTACTTCCCATCATGGCAGAGGGGACTGCTCAGTTGACTTGAGCAACAACAGCCCTGCTTTCTTTCCTCATCTGAAGTCACCAATGGTGTCCAGAGGCTCCACCTTCCTTGACTTATTCAATCCCAGTGATCTCTCAGATGACTTACTTACAAATATCACTGATATAAGAGTTTGGGGATTAGCTCTCCAGTAATAACTTTGGTGGGAAGGATGCACTAACAATAGCCTATTTAAAAAACTATAGTGATTCTGTGCCTTAATTTCCATAGCAAGGTAATAATTATTAATCTCCTACCAAATCATGAAACAGGTATTTTCTTCCTTCCTTCCTTCCTTCCTTCCTTCCTTCCTTCCTTCCTTCCTTCCTTCAAGTTCTTCCTTTCTTTTTATTTGCATTTGATTAAGAAATAGTAACAACAACAGCAACAACAACAACAAAAAATTCCAGAATCTTCACTTTCCTTAAAGTGTTCTTACTCCGGCTGCATCTCGGTCTCCCAGAAATCAACCTCTCCTATTGCTAGGTGACACATTTTATATGATTAGTTTTTTTTCTTCTTGGGGTTTTTGTTGCTGTTGTGCTTTTGTTTTGTTTTGTTGCAGAGGAGAGGGCATTATCCAGTTCTCACTATGTGGCCGAGGCTGGCCTAAAATATGTATATACATTTGAGATACACACACACACACACACACACACACACACACACACACACACATAAAGACAGGAGTGCACCTGTTACCGTCTCTAACGCTACTTTCCCCCACTGATCATGGTCTCTCAGTTACATGTTGCCTAGCTCAGAAGGAAATTCTGGGAAGTTGTGGCTGACCCACTTTTGAAGCATACTTTATTTTAAAGAACAGAATGACAAAACCATGGCCCAAACCAGAATGTGTTGTGTCTGTCCATGTTCACCCTGTGGATGACAGGTCAAGTGTAAAGTGTAGCAGCCTTTTTCGACCCACGCTACAAATGCTAGAGCTCCAAGTTTGCAGGCAAACAGTTCATTTCTACTAGAACTTTACCATCCCTCCAGCACAACTATGTGTCAGCTGTCGAACTGCTTGAAAAACACCAGGACTGGGATATCTTCTGAAAGAGCTTTTGGGCCACGTTTAAATGACATCTTTCATAAACAACATTTTTTATGACATTTGAATGTATTCTATTCTAAAACCAGCTAATTCACTTGATGACCAACCATGAGCTGTAAACCCATCCTTTGTAATAAAAGTGGCACTAATAGGAATGTCATTTACAGAAACTCTGGCCTTACTTTCTCTAATTAAAGGCCTGTTTTAATTTCATAACAAAACTGTGTATCTTTGCTTCTGTTGCTTTTTTCAATAGCTTTGCTTTTGCCCTTGGCTCTGTTTCGATTTCATATCAACACATTTAAAAATGGTCAGCCTGTTCAGTTAATGGTTCTTTGTTGGACCCTCCTGGGCCCCCTCAGTATTTACCCACTGCTGAGCCTTGCTGATGCATGTGAAAGCCTTTGCTCTTCAGAAAGGAGCATCCTGGTCTTACTGTTTGGCCAGTAACACCTGGGCAATAACACCTTTGAGGTCAGATCCTGGTTTCAGCTTCTGTTTTCTTGCTGAGAATGTAAACTTGTTTTTCCATTGTGCTTCCAGGGGTTTTTTCACCTGGTGGTTGGGGTATATATACTGTGAACCTCAGTAAATCTTTGGCATTCTCTTAGCATGAATAACCCAAGTCTCTGTCTTTTCTTTTTTTTTTTAACATTTTATTTATTTATTATATATTATGATTACACTGCCGCTATCTTCAGACACACCAGAAGAGGGCATCAGACTCATTTCATATGGTTGTGAGCCACCATGTGGTTGCTGGGATTTGAACTCAGGACCTTGGGAAGAGCAGTCGGTGCTCTTAACCACTGAGCCATCTCTCCAGCCCATCTCTGTCTTTTCTAAATCCCCCAGGCCTATTCCTGGTTCTTGGTACCTGTGGCAGTGCGGGCAGCATCAGTTTTTGTAACCCTTTGGAATATGCCCTAGGTTTTAGAAGTCTGTTGTTACCTCAGAAGCAATTAAGCAGTTCTGTTATAAAAGGGGTTCCAATGTTTTTGTCTGTGATGCCATTCTGAAATGATGTTTTTGCAGAATAAATGCTCTTTTGTTTTGCAAAAAACAAAAAACAAAAACAAAACAAGCAAACAAACAAACAAAAAAAACAGTCTGACTATGATAGTGGCACACACCTCGAAACCTGCCACTTAGGGCATAGAAGTAGGAGGAACGGGAGCTCAAAGATACCCTCAACGGCCCTACTAAAATAAGGTCTATTCAGGTTATATAGGAACCTATCTCAAAAAACAAAATTGTTGACCTGCTCAATGTATTTCACATAATTTTGGGTGTTAATGTCACTTGGTTTCTCTTTCCTCTAATACTCAGATATATACTTGTTGGCTCTTTATTGCAATGAAATATTAATCACAAAATTGATCATTTTAAGTGTTTCTAAATCTAGATTCAGTGGCATGTAAGCTATTTTTCTGGCACCTGTTTCTTTATATCTTTGTTATTTGTGAGTTTCATACATGTATACAATGTCTATTGATTATACTTTCCCTACTTCCTTTTCTACTCCCCTGAGAACTATTCTAATAATACTTCACCATTGCTGGAAATTATGGTGCATACCTGCAATCCCAGTATGGAGGACATAGAAACGGAGTTGATACGACCAACTCCTGTCAATGGAAGTCTTCAAAAATTGTTCACTAGTTGATGAAATGAGAATGTGAATCCTGAGTTTGTTCCCTTCCTGCCTCTATGCTGGAGATTGAACCCATGGCCTTAACCATGCTAAACAGGCCCTCTGTTACTAGGCTATACCTTCAGTCCCTCTGTTTTCATTTTGATTCTCTTCTCTGAGTAGAACCTATACTATATGTAATTTACCAGTTACTCATTCATTCATTTAACCCACACTTAAGAGTCCCCTACTGGTGTACTTTAGTAAAAGTCTTACCATTCAGAGATCTTAGGTTTTGACGACTTGGGTAGGGGATTATATTAGAAGACAGCCAATTATAGAAATGTCTATAATGAAGAAAATTGAAATATTCCGTGTACGAATTAAGAGTCTCCTAAGCCTCCTGAGTACAGCACTGTGGGTTTTCTTGAAACTCGCCCCTCCCCCCACCCCAGACAGGGTTTCTCTGTATAACAGCCCTGGATGTCCTGGAACTTGCTTTGTAGATCAGGCTGGCCCTGAACTCACAGAGATCTCCTATCTCTGCCATCTGAGTGCTGGAATTAAAGGCATGTATGACCCCCCCTCACATTTCTTAAAATTGAAAATAGAGTCAAATGGGTGGAGAGTTGGTTCAGTCTTTAAGAAAATGCATTGCTTTTGCAGAGGACCCAAGTTCAATTCCCAGCACCCATACAAGCAGCTCACAACTGCTTTAAGCTCCAGCTCCTAACCTCACCTCTGTTTTGAAGATTTGTAATCCTAGATGTAGAGCCTATTCACTTTTCAGCTCTTATTGGGCACCATGACTTTAAAGTCTCTGATTGGGACACTTATTCAATTCTTCTCTTATTTAAAAATTTTTTATTAATCCTTTGAGAATTTTATATGAAGTATTCTGTTTGTTGCAGGATATTTGATCACATGGTGAACCCTGAGATTGTGTTATGGTATGGTTCAACTTTTAATCCCTCTGACTGGACACAATATAGACATACATGCCAATAGTACATGCTTTTAAGGCCAAACAATGAAGGTAAAATTAGTGTGTTGAAGGAAGCACCCATGTTTGAAAGTGATGTCCAATTGAGTGGCAGACAAAGTGACAAATCAGAGAAAGATTTGACAGATGGGGTATGTCCAACTCTCATGAGAAGAAAGAGGAGAGGGTACTTAAGAGAGAGCAGTACAGGAGGAGGAGGAGGAGGACGAGGAGGACGAGGACGAGACAATTTTACTGGGACAGTTGTACAGAGACAGGTTGAAGAAAGAACAAGCTAGACACAGGCAGAGAATGAGAAGGAGCCAGAAGATTAGAACAGATTGAGTTAGTTTGAAGCTAAGCAGAACAATTCAGTCAGAGGCCTATAGTGAAACCAGATTGAATCAGTCAGC
The DNA here is from genome assembly GCF_021556685.1 of Rattus norvegicus. Classification (NCBI taxonomy): domain Eukaryota; kingdom Metazoa; phylum Chordata; class Mammalia; order Rodentia; family Muridae; genus Rattus; species Rattus norvegicus. The sequence continues at coordinate 19,831,838 of NC_141534.1, read as the reverse complement.
TTGGAGAGGAGTTTGAACCAGAACAACTAAATTGAACCAGCCAGCTAGAGTTCAGAAAGAATAAGAGGGTGAGTTTAGTTGACAGTAAGTCTCAGAGGCTAAAAACAAATTAGGCCTAGATAAGATTGTATGCAGGCTAGAAGCTTTTGGGACTAGGCTCAGGTTAGCAGACAGAGGCAGTGGAGATGACAATTACAACAGGAGAACAAAAGTTACATTTACAGATCAAGATGTAAACTCTCAGTGACTGCTCTAGCCCTATACCTAACTGCCAGCCTACTGCCATGCTCCTCATGCTGGTCATGGACTAACTCTCTGAAAAAGGTAAGCCCTACATTATATACTTAAAAAAAAAAAGAAAAAGAAAACAGATTCTTGGGGCTAGGGAGATGGCTCTGTTGTTAAGAACACGCATGGATCTCACAGAGGACCCAAGTTCAATTCCTAGCATCCATATCAGGATGCTCACAACTGCTTGTAACTCCAGTTCCTCACCTCAGACACCTTCATATATGCAGAGATACACACGTATACTTATAAATAAATGATAAAATTATTAAAGGAAAATAGACTTCTCACCAATGTATCTTGTTTATGATTTCTCTTCTATTTACTCACCCAGTTCTTCCCCACTTCCCTTTTCCTCTCTCCAGATTCACTTCCTCTGTCTCTCTCTCTCTAGGAAAGATCAGGCTTCTAAGAGATAACAACCAAACAAGACAAAATAAAACACAATAAGATAAAGTAAAAACCATCCAGGCTGGACAAGGCAACCCAACAGAAGGAAAAGAGCCCTCATTTACATTCATATTCTTCTTCAGGACTCCCATAAAGATACTAAACTGAAAGCTACAACATAGCATGCAGAAGACTTGGTACAGAACCATGAAGACCTTGTGCTTGCTGCTTTAGTCTCTGTGAGTTCACATGAGCTTTCCTCCATTGATTCAGAGGTCCACACTCTCCTCTATCCTCTCTGGCTTGTTAGCTCATTTCACCTCCTCTTTCTCATGGCTCCCTAAACTCTGAAGGGAAGGATTTGATGGAGACATCCCACGTAGCGGTGTGTGTTCAAGGATACTCTTTGTGTAATGTCTGGCTATGCATCTGTTGCCATCTGCTGCTGGAGGAAGCTTCTCTGATGATGGCTGATCTATGAGTATAGCAAAAGGGTTTTGGGGGTTATTGGGGAGGGTTGTTTTGTTTGTGGTTTGATTTGGTTTGGCTTGTTATTTGACCAGTAGAATTTGGTTTTACCATAGTCTCTGTGCTATCTAGTCTTTGGTCACATAAGTAGTATTGAGTATGGATTCCATTTCAGGACTTGGGCCTTAAATTAAATCAGACATCGATTGGCCACTCCCACAGGTTCTGTGCCACCATTGCCCCAGCCCATCTTGCAGGTTGGACAGATCGTATTATTGTCATTGGTTGGGGGATTTAAATGGCTGCTTCTATTTCTCCAGGGGGGTTATAGGTCTATTTAAATTGTTTGTCTGATTTTGATTTAACTTTGGCAAGTGGTAACTATTGAGAATATTCTCCCTTTCTTTTAGATTTTTCCAACTTGGCGGAGTATATGTTTTTAAAGTATGTCCTTACGGTTCTCTGGATTTCCTCCTTCACGTCTTTTTGTTTCTAATTTTGTTGATTTAAATAGTCTCTGCCTTTTGGTTACTTTGGATACACGTTTGTTTATCTTTTTGATTTTTTTTTTTAAACAACTGTCTGTTTCATTGATTTTTTTTTATCTTTTCTCTTTTTTTTCCTCTAGTCTATTAAGTTTAGCCTTGAGTTTATTTCTTGGCATCTATTCCTCTTGGACGTAGTTATTTATTTTTGTTCTAGAGCTTTCAGGTATGCAAGTTAAGTTGTTTGAGAGCTCTTCAGGTTTTTGGTGACTGGTGGTTGTTTTCATTGACGTTGTTTTCTTTAGATTTGTTTTTTGCATAGGCACTGAGTGATAGAAACTTGCCTCTTAGAGCTGCTTTCATTGTGCTTCATAATTTAGGGTATGTTGTGTATTCATTTTGAATCAATTCTAGAAAGTCTTTAATGTCTTTCTTTATTTCTGTCTTGACCCATTTTCCATTCAGTAGAGCCTTGTTCACCTTGCATGAGCGTTTGTAGGCTTTCTTTTTCTTTTGTTGATACCCAGCTCTAATCTGTGATGCTTTGATAGGATGCAGAGAGTTATTTCAATTTTCTTGACTACTGAGACTTCCTTTGTGTTTGAGAGTGTGGGCAATTTAGGAGAAAGTGTCATGCAGTGTAGAAAAGAAAAAAGTGTTTGGGTGAAATGTTCTGTAAATATCTGTTAGCTCCAGATTCTCTCTGCTTAGATTTGTCTGGATGACCTGTCCATTAGTAAGAGTAGGGTATTAAATGTGAGAGATAAATGTGTTTTAAGCTATAGTGGTGTTACTTTTATAAACATGGATGTCCTTGTGTTTGGGGCACAGATGTTACGAGTTGAAATGTCATTTTCATGGACTTTTACTTTGTATATGTACAGCCTTTGATTAGTTTTAGCTTGAAGTCTATTTTGTTAGATATTAAAATGGCTACATAGCTCACTTCTTAGGTTCATTTACTTAAAGTGTCTTTTTGTTGTTTTTGTTGTTGTTGTTGTTGGTAGTGGTGGTGTATGTGTGAGGGGGGAGACAGGAAGAGAGACAGAGAGTATGTGTACTTTTTTGATTTTTTTTCTGCTCTAAGATTATTTTCTGTGTTTTCATGAGTATAATTAATCTCCTCAGGAGTTTTCTTTCTAGTACCTTCTATAGGGCTGGGTTTATATAGAGAGACTTTAAACTTGGCTTTATTATGGAATTCTTTTCTCCATCTATGGGAATTGAAAGCTTTGCAAGTTATAATAGTCTGGGCTGATGTCTGTGGTCTCTTAGAGTCTGGAGCATATCCGTTCAGATCCTTCTGGCTTCTAGAGTCTCCATTAGAATCAGGTGTGATTTTAATAGATCTGCCTTTATATGTTACTTGGTCTTTTTCCCTGGTAGATTTTAATATTATTTATGTTCTAAACATTTAATGTTCTGATTATTATTTATTGAAGGGATTTTCTTGTCTTGTCCAGTCTATTTGGTATTTTGTTTGCTTCCTGTATGTTTATAGGCATGTTCTTCTTTCTTTAAAAAAAAGATTTATTTATTCTATATAAGTACACTGTAGCTGTCTTCAGACACACCAGAAGAGGTAATCAGATCTCATTACAGATGGTTGTGAGCCCCCATGTGGTTGCTGGGTTTTGAACTCAGGACTTCTGGAAGAACAGTCAGTGCTCTTAACCACTGAGCCATCTCTCCAGCCCATGGCATGTTCTTCCTTAGGTAAGGAAACTCTATTACAATTCTGTCAAATATTTTCTAGACCTTTTTGCTGTGATTCTTCTCCTTCTATTCCTATTTCTAGGCTTGGTCTTTCATAATTTTCTAGATTTCCTGGATGTTTTGTGTCAGTTTTCTACTTTTAATATTTTCTTTGATCAATGTAACTATTTTTTTCATATTAAATGCCCGAGATTCTTTCTTCCATCTCTTTTATTTTGTTGGTGGAGCTTGCCTATGTTATTTCTGTTTGAATTCCTAAATGTTTCATTTCTGGAAGTTCTTCAATTTGTGCTTTGCTGATTTTATCTCCATTTTCAGGTTTTAAAAAGTTGTATCATTTTCTTTATTAATTATCTTTTAATTTGTCCCCTTTCCATCCTGCTCATTGTCCCCATCCTAGTCACCCCCTCCCACAATCCTCCTCTTCTCTCCTTCCCCTTCTCCTCTGAGCATGTGGGGTCCCCTAGGTACCCCCACCCCACCTTGCCACATCAAGTCTCTGCAGAACTAGGTTCACACTCTCCCACTGAGGCCAGACAAGGCAGCCCAGCTAGAGGAACATATCCCACCTACAGGCAATGGCTTTGGCCATAGCCCCCATTCATGACCCACATGAAGACCAAGCTGCATGTCTGCTACATTTGTGCAGAGAGGCCTGTGTATGTTCTTTGGTGGTTCAGTCTCTGAGAGTTGTAAGGCTCCATGTTAGTTGACTCTGTTGGTCATCCTGTGGCGTTCCTCACCATTTTATTCTACTGTTTGTTTCTGATTCTTCTGCATTTCTTAAAAGCATTTATTCATTTCCTTACCCTGGTATTATTTCCTGGATTTTTGCAAAAGGGATTTTAAAATGTTCCTCTTTAAGAATCTCTGTCATTGTTATACAGGTGGTTTCAAGTTTTTTTCTTGTGCTTCATCTATGTTGGAATATTCAGGGCATTCTCTGATAGCATAGCTGGGTTCTAGTGAGGATATACTGCCTTGGCTTTTTTACTGTGTTTTTATGCTGGCATCTAGGCATCTGGGATTGGGATGGTTATAAGTCTAAGTCCTGATGTCTGGATTTGTCTTTCTTGGTGTGTGTTTTGTCCTTTGGATTTTGTTTCATCTCTGGGTTTTCAGAGAATGTGATACCTTTGTCTTACCTGGTAGGAACTTTTCTCTAGACCTGATGTTTGAGGCCACTTAAGGTTCCAAGTAAAATGTATATCTGGTATTGTGAGCTGACATTTAGGAATGAAGTCAGGCAAGGGGTCTGAAGAAATTCATAGAAGGGAAGAGAATGAAGTGTTCAATGAGGATCTGTTTATTTTGTCTCCTTGGAATTGGGGACAGGTGGAGTGAAGAGAGGTCACTCCAGAGGGTCTGTTATAGCCCTGGACAGTTTGAATCTAGAGGAACAGAAGGAAAGGAGATCTATGGGCAGATTTTCTATCCCTCTGGCTGGAACGGTCTGTGGGTTGGTGGGGGAATGCCTGCTAGAGTTGGGAGCTGAGGCAAAGAAACAAGTTGGGAGAAGAACATTAGGGGACTTTAGTGGGAACCACAGAAGATTGGGAACAGGGGCAGAGAAGGCTACCACTGATTTTCTGATGTAGATTGGAGATGAGACTGAGGGATTGGATTGGGGGGAAAAGAGGAAGAAGAGCCTTCTTGGAACTTATAGAAGAAATGGTGTTTACTACCATAGTGCCCATCAGGAATGGAGTGGCAGTGAGGTCACCATAGTGTCCGCTGGCAGTGTCAGTGAGCTTTCTGTGCTTACTCACTTGGCCTTTAGGAGATTGGACCTTGGAGATGAGAAAAAGTATGCTCCTATCATTCCCTGATGTTTCCAAAGCCATAGCCTTAAGTTGAGATGTTCTCAGTTGTCACTCTGAGAAGCTTAGATATCCATATATTCTTGGAGAGTATTTTACAGAAGCACTGTTCTTTGTTATGGGATCTTTGAGGAACCACAGTAGTATGGGAATTCTGATTTCCCCTGTGTGAAAAAGACAACCACCGTTTCCTATGTACACTGTACACTTTCCTCCCCATCCTGGGAAAGTTGCTACCCAGGGTCCTGACTTCTACTCATGCACTTGACTCTCAAGACCCTTAACTTGTGGAGCTCTTATGTGTTCAAAACCTGTAAAATCTGTAGTCCTGTTCACTAACACTGAGCTGACACAAGACCAAACAGGTCTCTGCAGACTCAGTAGGCTTTAAAATTTGATTGGAACTGACTGTAAATGTCACGAAGACCTTTGCTTCTTTATTTATTGTAGAAAACTTTAAGCAAATCATATACTAGCTGTTTCCTGTACTGTTGGGGTTTTTTTCTTAATGAGAAGGGAATCAATTAGAATTTTTTTTTTAAATGTTGGAAACGATTCTTAAATTTATGGTTAAAAAACCCTTATTAACTTGGGTGTATTCCAGTTACAGAGCAAATAATTTATTTTGCCAATATAAAAAGAAGTTTAGTCTGTGGTGGGACTATAAACTATTTTTTCATGCTCATTTGAATTTTCTGTAATTTTTTTACTATAAATACTTAACTGCTTGTATATTCAGGAAGTATATTAATAAAGACATTAAACTTTAATATAATAGGACATAATAAAAGAGAATGTTAACAAGGACTACATCTAGACCATCCCAATTAATGTTTCCAGCCATGTAGTTCATTCTGGTCAGAAGTCTCTAATCACTGTGCATCATTAAGGTTTTTTTTCTTTCTTAATACAAGCTTTGCTTATGGCTTGATATTCAGTGTGTAGAATAGTTCCTAGTGGTAGAAACAATTTCTTCTAATGGTTTTCACGCTTTTGTCTTTCAGTGTTGGACTCTAGGCAGGATTTAAGGGTACAAATAGCAGGTGTGATAAGTGTTCATGTTGATGAGTATATAGGAGCCTATGTGATGCATATTCTACATCTGATGTCAGGACAAAGAGCATTCTCAGCACAGTAGGTATCTCTCCTGTGTGCTTCTCAGTCAAATCTAGTTCCAAACCCATCACTCTCCTTTTGCTGTCAATAATGATTATTGTTATCTTGCTGGATTTTATTTGAAATAAAATAGATAAATTGGTGTTTAGCATTTTTGTATGTATTTTTTCCTCATGATTTTTAAATACTTCTATATTATTTCTTGTTTTAAAAAAATATTCTCCTTGGGCTAGAGGGATGGCTCAGCGGTTAAGAGCACTGACTGCTCTTCCAGAGGTCCTGAGTTCCCAGCAACCACATGGTGGCTCACAACCATCTGTAATGGGGTCTGATGCCCTCTTCTGGTGTGTCTGAAGACAGCAACAGTGTACTCACAGACATAAAATAAATTTAAAAAAAATATTCTCCTTAAAAGTTTTTGTATTTCTGTTATCTTTTTAAATTATAAATAAATAATTTCCCCTTTCCTTTTCTCCCTACAAACCCTATCACATGCACCCTTAACCTTGCTCTCCTTCAATTTTTTTGAATGTGTTCTTTCCTGTTCTCAACATTTGTTAGTTGCCTATAGTGCTTTGTGTAAGGTTGAGGTCTCATGATCTCTCCCTCATTCTTTTTGTTGTCATGTGTAATCAATTATGCTGGCGAGACTTTAAAGCCCTAGGTTGTGGATATCTGTTGAATAACCAGAACTAATAAGAACAAGGTGAAAAAATCATCAGAATATTTTCTAAATGATGACTTCTCATTGAAAAACTTAAAGGGATAGTTCTTGGCATATATAGTCCATGATCATATGATCATACTTCCCTTACTGAATAGAATTCATGGGGCCTATTAACAGAAAAAATGAATAAATAGAACTACAAGTTTCATTTCAATAAAATGTCACTGAATTAGCTAGCTACTTCTAAAAGAATGTTGATAGTAAACCACAGTGGTGTTAAGAGACAATACTGTTCACTAATAGAGATTAAATGTTTTCATATCACACAGCCATCGTTGCAGGTAACCTAAGAAACTGCCCTTTACTGAGACTGTGGAGGTTGACCAGAACTCCCATTTGGATCTTGGTTTTAAGTGCATCAGCAGGAAAACTTTAGGTTATAATGTCAATTATTTTTTAAATATTTTAAGAACTGCATTTTAAAGGACTTGAGTTCAATTTTTTATCATGTTCATTTCAGTTAAGAATGTAGTCTTCTCAAATTTCACCAGATAGTAAAAGGTGTTCAGGACACTGACTTTGAGAGCCCCTGACCCTGAGATATTTGTGAGTCTTGAGAGCCCAAGTCACCCTTTACAGCTGAGGAGAGGCTGAAATGAAGAGCAGAAGCCCAGCTGTTCAATTTGCAATCACAACTAATGACCACATAAAATTTACAGAAGTCTAGGACAAAATGAGCAAATGTATAGCTATAGCTAGGTGGGAGGTGTTTTGCATAGTGAAATATTTTAATACAGTACTCCAACTAACACTATAATAAGCATGGAATAGGAAAAATATAACAGGAAAGATGAAGACATCTTGAATAGCATAATGAGCAAACCTCACGTGGTTAAGATACATGGAACCTGTAGCAAGGTAGCAAACATAACTTGAAGCATGAGTCTTCTTTTCAATGCATTTCAAAGGATTGATATGTCGGCTCAGCAGTCCAACAAGCTAGAAATGGATGACAAAAGAGCAAATCACAAAACTCATTTGATTGCAGTAGATGGTGCAAGTATGACCAGAATGTATTCTATACATGTGTGAAATTATCAATTAGTACATTAAAAACACAAAATAGAAGAAACAATTACTTGGTCTCTAGTAATTCTTAACATTCAAACTACAATGAGAGTGTAGTTTAGTGTTTTCTACATACAGTATCCTGATAGCATATATTGTTAAATGAAAGCCTCATTAATAAGGAAATATATAGTCATGTAAGAAGAACATCTAAGTATAAATCAACCAATGACAGACAGTTGGAAAAGTACAATGAAGTTTAGTCTTAAAATGTAAATAAATCGGTTTCTAGCTAGAGTTCGAATCTCGCTGATCTCGTCTCCCCGCTCCCAAACACTGTGGGAGAAAGAGCTCATCACACAGACAGATGGACACTCCTGAGACTGCAGGGTAGGAGAGACCACCAGTACTGCCGACCCTTGCCCATGTCCGTGGCCCAAGAGGAAGCTGTATAGGGCCTCTGGTACAGGAAGATAGGGGCACTCAAGCTGCAGGCCCCTTGGAGTCCAGACATCGCCCAGATCTGAAGTAACCTGCTCAAACAACTCCCTGCACCCAAATCCCATGGGATGGAGAACTAGACAATCAGAGGGGCAGACACGCCTGGGAAGCCAGAGGAGATTACTCTCTGCCCACATTTCTGACTATAGAGGAAAATGCTTAGTGCCATCTAGGCCCCCTGTGCACAGGGTCCCACGAAAAGGCAGGGCAGGCACTTCTGCTTGCTGCCCTCCTGAAGAGCTGAAACCCACCCCCGAGGAGCAACTTCAGGCTGGGGAGACTAGAAGTAAGACCAACTTTTCTGCTCCAAGTGACCTGCCAGGTGGACTCAGGACACACGCCCACAGGAACAACTGAAGACCAGTAGACAGGAAAGACTACACACCTGAAAGGAGAACAATCTGTTCCCATAACTGGCTGAAAGAAAACAGGAAAACAAGTCTACAGCACTCCTGACACACAGGCCTATAGGACGATCTAACCACTGTAACAAATAGAACAAGGCAACACCAGAGACAACCTGATGGCGAGAGGCAAGCACAGGAACCCAAGCAACAGAAACCAAGACTACGGGCTGGAGAGATGGCTCAGTGGTTAGGAGTGCTGACTGCTGTTCCACAGGTCCTGAGTTCAATTCCCAGCAACCACATGGTGGCTCACAACCATCTGTAATGGGATCTGATGCCCTCTTCTGGTGTGTCTGAAGACAGCTACAGTGTACTCATATAAATAAATCTTTTAAAAAAAAAAAAAAAGAACCCAAGACTACATGGCATCATCGGAGCCCAGTTCTCCCACCAAAGCAAACACTGAATACCAAACACACCAGAAAAGCAAGATCTAAATTTTAAATCACATTTGATCATGATGGTGGAGGACTTCAAGAAAGACATAAAGAACTCCCTTAGAGAAATGCAGGAAAACATAAATAAGCAAGTAGAAGCCTATAGAGAGGAATCACAAAAATCCCTGAAAGAATTCCAGGAAACACAATCAAACAGGTGAAGGAATTGAAAATGGAAATAGAAGCAATAAAGCACAAAGGAAGACAACCCTGCATATAGAAAACCAAAGGAAGAGACAAGGAGCCATAGATACAAGCATCAGCAACAGAATACAAGAGATAGAAGAGAGAATCTCAGGAGCAGAAGATTCCATAGAAATCATTGACTCAACTGTCAAAAATAATGTAAAACAGAAAAAGCTACTGGCCCAAAACATACAGGAAATCTAGGACACAATGAGAAGATGAACCCTAAGGATAATAGGTATAGAAGAGAGTAGACTCCCAACTCAAAGGACCAGTAAATATCTTCAACAAAATCATAGAAGAAAACTTCCCTAACCTGAAGAAAGAAATGCCTATAAAGATACAAGACACCTACAGAACTCCAAATAGATTGAACCAGAAAAGAAACTCCTTCCATCACAAAACAGTCAAAACAATAAATACACAAAATAAAGAAAGAATATTAAAAGCAGTAAGGGAAAAAGGTCAAGTAACATATAAAGGCAGACCTATCAGAATCACACCAGACTTCTCACCAGTGACTATGAAAGCCAGAAGATCCTGGACAGATGTCATACAGACCCTAAGAGAACACAAATGCCAGCCTAGGTTACTGTATCCAACAAAACTCTCAATTAACATAGATGGAGAAACCAAGATATTCCATGACAAAACCAAATTTACACAATATCTTTCTACAAATCTAGCCCTACGAAAAATAATAAAGGGTAAAGCCCAACACAAGGAGGCAAGCTTCACCCTAGAAAAAGCAAGAAACTAATCGTTTTGCAACAAAACAAAGAGAAGACAAGCACACAAACATAATGTCACACCCAAACATGAATATAATAGGAAGCAACAATCACTATTCTTTAATATCTCTTAACATCAATGGACTCAATTTCCCAATAAAAAGGCGCAGATTAACAAACTGGATATGCAATGAGGACCCTGCATTTTGCTGTCTACAGGAAACACACCTCAGAGACAAAGACAGACACTACCTCAGAGTAAAAGGCTGGAAAACAACTTTCCAAGCAAATGGTCTGAAGAAGCAAGCTGGAGTAGCCATTCTAATATTGAATAAAATCGATTTTCAACAGAAAGTCCTCAAAAAAACATAAGGAAGGACACTTCAATTCATCAAAGGAAAAATCCATCAAGATGAACTCTCAATCCTAAATATCTGTGCTCCAAATAAAAGGCACCTACATACATAAAAGAAACCTTACTAAAGCTCAAAGCACACAATTGCACCTCACACAATAATAGTAGGAGATTTCATCACCCCACTCTCATCAATGGACAGATCATGGATACAGAAATTAAACAGAGACATAGACAGACTAAGAGAAGTCATGAACCAGATGGACTTAAGAGATATTTATAGACCATTCTATCCTAAAACAAAAGGATATACCTTCTTCTGATCAGCTCATTGTACTTTCTCCAACATTGACCATATAAACGGTCATAAAACAGGCCTCAACAGATAAAGAAAGAAATCATCCCATGCGTCCTATCAGACCACCACGGGCTAAAACTGGTCTTCAATAACAATAAGGAAAGAATGCCCACATATACATGGAAGTTGAACAATGCTCTACTCAATGATAACCTGGTCAAGGAAGAAATAAAGAAATTAAAGACTTCTTAGAATTTAATGAAATTGAAGGTACAACATACCCAAACTTATGGGACACAATAAAACCTGTGCTAAGAGGAAAACTCCTAGCTCTGAGAGCATGCAGAAAGGAACGGGAGAGAGTATATATCAGCAGCTTGACAGCACACCTAAAAGCTCTAGAAGAAAAATAAGCAAATACACCCAGGAGGAGTAGAAGGCAGGAAATATCAAACACAGAGCTGAAATCAACCCAGTAGAAAGAAAAAGGACCATACAAAGAATCAACAGAACCAAAAGTTGGTTCTTGGAGAAAGTCAACAAGATAGACAAACCCTTAGCCAGACAAGAGGACACAGAGAGTGTATCCAAATTAACAAAATCAGAAATGAAAAGGGAGACATAACTACAGATTCAGAGGAAATTCAAAAAAATCATCAGATCCTACTACAAAAGCTGATATTCAACAAAACGTAAAAATCTGGAGGAAATGGACAATATCCTAGACAGATACCAGTTACCAAAGTTAAATAAGGAATAGATAAACCATTTAAACAACCCCATAACCCCATATTTTAAATAAATAAAAGCTGTCATTAAAAGTCTCCCAACCAAAAAGAGCCCATGACCAGATGGGTTCAGTGCAGAATTCTATCAGACCTTCATAGAAGACCTCATACCAATACTATTCAAACATTCCACAAAATTGAAACAGATGGAGTGCTACCGAATTTCTTCTATGAAGCCACAATTACTCTTATACCCAAACCACACAAAGACCCAACAAAGAAAGAGAACTTCAGACCAATTTCCCTTATGAATATCGATGCAAAAATACTCAATAAAATTCTTGCAAAATGAATCCAAAAGCACATCAAAACCATTATGATCCATCATGATCAAGTAGGCTTCATCCCAGGTATACAGGGATGGTTTAATATATGGAAAACCATCAACATAATCCATTATATAAACAAACTGAAAGAACAAAACCACATGATCATTTCATTAGAAGCTGAGAAAGCATTTGACAAAATTCAACACCCCTTCATGATAAAAGTCCTGGAAAGAACAGGAATTCAAGGCCCATACCTAAACATAGTAAAAGTCATATACAGCAAACCAGTCGCTAACATTAAACTAAATGGAGAGAAACTTGAAGTATTCCCACTAAAATCAGGGACTAGACAAGGCTGCCCACTCTCTCCCTACTTATTCAATATAGTTGTGGAAGTCCCAGCCAGAGCAATCCGAAAACAAAAGGAGATCAAAGGGATAGAGTTTGGAAAGGAAAAAGTCAAAATATCACTATTTGCAGATGCTATGATAGTATATTTAAGTGATCCAAAAAGTTCCACCAGAGAACTACTAAACATGATAAACACCTTCAGCAAAGTGACTGGGTATAAAATTAACTCAAATAAACCAGTACCCTTCCTCTACATAAAAGAGAAACAAGCAGAGAAAGAAATTAGGGAAACGACACCCTTCATAATAGTCCCAAATAATATAAAATACCTCGGGGTGACTTTAACCAAGCAAGAGAAAGATCTGTATGATAAGAACTTCAAGCCTCTGAAGAAAGAAATTGAAGGTCTCAGAAGATGGAAAGATCTCCCATGTTCATGGATTGGCAGGAGTAATATAGTAAAAATGGCCATTTTAACAAAAGTGATCTACAGATTCAATGCAGTCTCCATCAAAGATCCAATCCCATTCTCCATAGAGTTAGAACAATGTGCAAATTCATTTGGAATAACAAAAAACCCAGGATAGCTAAAACTATCCTCAACAATAAAAGGACTTCTGGGGGAATCACTATCCCTGAACTCAAGTAGTATTACAGAGCAATAGTGATAAAAACTGTATGGTATTGGTACAGGGACAGGCAGATTGACCAGTGGAATAGAATTGAAGACCCGGAAATGAACCCCCACACCTATGGTCACTTGATTTTTGACAAAGGAGCCAAAACCATCCAATGGAAAAAGATAGCATTTTCAACAAATGGTGCTGGTTCGACTGGAGGTCAACATGTAGAAGAATGCAGATCGATCCATGCTTATCACCCTGTACAAAGCTTAAGTCCAAGTGGATCAAGGACCTCCACATCAAACCAGATACACTCAAACTAATAGAAGAAAAATTGGGGAAGAGTCTCGAACACATGGCACTGGAGAAAATTTCCTGAACAAAACACCAATGGCTTATGCTCTAAGATCAAGAATCGACAAATGGGATCTCATAAAACTACAAAACTTCTATAAGGCAAAGGACACTGTTAGGAAAAAATGGCAACCAACAGATTGGGAAAAGATCTTTACCAATCCTACAACTGATAAAGTGCTTATATCCAAAGCACGAAGTTAGACTGCAGGGAGACAACCCTATTAAAAAATGGGGTTCAGAGCTAAATAAAGAATTCTCAGCTGAGGAATGTCACATGGCTGAGAAGCACCTAAAGAAATGTTCAACATCTTTAGCCATAAGGGAAATGCAAATCAAAAGAAGCCTGAGATTGCACCTCACACCAGTCAGAATGTCGAAAATCAAACACTCCAGCGACAGCAGATGCTGGCGAGGATGTGGAGAAAGAGGAACACTCCTCCACTGCTGGTGGGATTGCAGACTGGTACAACCATTCTGGAAATCAGTTTGGAGGTTCCCCAGAAAATTGGACATTGCACTACCTGAGGACCCATCTATACCTCTCTTGGGCATATACCCAAAAGATGCTCCAACAAATAACAAAGACACATGCTCCACTATGTTCATAGCAGCCTTATTTATAATAGCCAGAAGCTGGAAAGAACCCAGAGGCCCTTCAACAGAGGAATGGATACAGAAAATGTGGTACGTCTACACAATGGAATGCTACTCAGCTATCAAAAACAATGACTTTATGAAATTCATAGGCAAATGGATAGAACTGAAAAATATCATCCTGAGTGAAGTAACCCAATCACAGAAAAACACACATGGTATGCACTCACTGATAAGTGGATGTTAGCCCAAATGCTTGAATTACCCTAGATGCACAGAACACATGAAACTCAAGAAGGATGACCAAAATGGGAGTGCTTCACCCCTTCTTTAAAGGGGAAGAAGAATACCCTGGGGAGGGAATAGGGAGGCAAAGTTTAGAACAGAGGCAGAAGGAACACCCATTCAGAGCCTGCCCCACATGTGGCCCATACATATACAGCCACCAAACTAGATAAGATGGATGAAGCAAAGAAGTGCAGGCCAACAGGAGCCGGATGTAGATCTCTCCTGAGAGACACAGCTAGAATACAGCAAATACATAGGCGAATGCCAGCAGTAAACCACTGAACTGAGAATAGGACCCCCATTGAAGGAATCAGAGAAAGAACTGAAAGAGCTTGAAGGGGCTCGAGACCCCATATGAACAGCAATGCCAACCAACCAGATCTTCCAGGGACTAAGCCATTACCCAAAGACTATACATGGACTGACCCTGGGCTGCAACCTCATAGGTGGCAATGAATAATGTAGTAAAAGCACCAGTGGAAGGGGAAGCCCTTGGTTCTGCCAAGACTGAATTCCCAGTGAATGGGATTGTTGGGGGGAGGGCAGTAATGGGAGGAGGATGGGGAGGGGAACATCCACAGAGAAGAGGGGGGGGGGGCTAGGGGGATGTTTGCCTGGAAACTGGGAAAGGTAATAACAATTGAAATGTAAATAAGAAATACCCAATTTAATAAAGATGGAGAAAACACACACACACAAAAACTGAAAAAAAAATGTAGATTAAAAACCTAAAGATGAGCACCTGTGAGGTAGCTTGATTGGGAAAACAAATATCTTGCCAAACCTGTGGACTTGAGTACCACACCACAGGAAGAGAAAAATTGACTTCCATTAGTTCTTCCTCTGGCTCCAAGTATACGTGATATCAGCTGCACCCTCATACACATACATAGCTGCACACACTAAATAAATAATAAACAAATAGATAAATATGCTGAAAACTAAATGTGTTTTAAAAGCCAAATATTAATAACAAGACAGAAATAAAATTTAAGAAAGCTGGATACTTTAAAGCAGATCCTTTGAAAGGTTGAATACAATGAAAAAACTTTTCTTAGATTAGGAAATAAAGCAGTAGTGCTAGTAATGAGGAGGGAAATCCATATGTGCTTAGAGAAGAGAGGACTTCCATCAGCAACTTTATACTAATACATTTGAAGTTATTTCAAATTTATATATTCTGAGTAATTATAATCTTAAAGAGAAAGAAGACTTTAGAAAGGAAACCCAGGAATCCTCACATAAGTTGAATTTTTAATTACAAGTTCATTCCAGGAGTACCTCAACCCAGATGGCTTCATAGAGGAACCCCAAAGAACACTCAAGGTGTTTTATAAAAAAAGAAGCCAGAGGGTTGGGGATTTAGCTCAGTGGTAGAGCTCTTGCCTAGCAAGCGCAAGGCCCTGGGTTCGGTCCCCAGCTCCGAAAAAAAAAAAAAAGCCAGATTCAGAAAGACAAATGTCATACATGAGATAAACATTTATACATATATACATACACATATATACATACATATATAAATATAATGTTTGCATGTATATGTCCATATGTATGCATGATTGCACATGGGTCATGAAACTAGAAAGGAGATCATAAGAGGGAGGAAGAGATTTTACAGAAGAGAAATGGATAAAGGAATGAGTAGATGAATTAAGATGAAAAGCCAGCTAACTGGAAAGTGAAAGACATTTCCCTGGGGGAATCAGGAAGACTGTCAGTGAGGAGGACAAATGAGAACTAAACATAATGAATCATAATGAGTCCAAAGGTGCCATGATGATGCTCATTGGTTTGTATGACAACCTGAAACATGTTGATGTTTACAATGTTTTATGTGTATATTCTTTAAATGTGTATTTTTCAGACATGAGACAACGGAAAAAAGGGAGAGAACACTAAAGGTTTTTCATAAGATCAGAATAACCATGACATCATGGAATAACCATGACATCACAGAATAACCATGACATCACATACTGAGAAGAGTAATAGCCATGATATTACACGCTGAAAAGACTACTGGAATGGAGCACTTTCTTTTCCTTCTCTCCCCTGTCACCTTTATCTAAAAGCCAACTAGCTTTTGAGTAGCAATCTAGACATTACTGTGTAGCATCATTTAGATCTCTTCTTCTGCCTCCTTTCATTTCTAAGAAGTTTTTACCTTGTTTCTGATTCATATGTGTGGATATAAATATATAAATATATGGGTATATCTTATGATTCTATAATCATATGGATACATTTTTATGGTCAGCTGATTGGCAACCTCAGTTTCTCATTGCTGCTGGATAGTATGACCTTCACAGGTTCCAGTGATTGGGATAAAGACATTTTAGGGAGAAGGCTGTAATTGTACCTACTCTGACTTCGTTTACAAGCCTAGATGTGCACCAGTTCTGATGAAGTAAAGGCAGGCTACCATATAGCCACTAGGCAAGCTTACTCCAGAAACATAACATTGGTTTAGCAGTAAAAGAACCCACATGAGTTATCACATCAACAAAAGATAAATAATTGTCTAACTGGATATATTCAGTGCTTGATAAAATTCAATTTGTTTTTGTTGTTTTAAAGATTTATTTATTTATTTATTTATTATATATAAGTACACTGCAGTTATCTTCAGACACACCAGAAGAGGACATCAGATCCCATTACAGATGGTTGTGATCATCTGTGGTTGCTGGAATTTGAAGTCAGGACCTCTGGAAGAGTCAGTGTTCTTAACCACTGAGCCATCTCTCCATTCCCTCAATTTATTTTTAAATTGCCTCCACCCAAACTAGCATACATGTAATCTCAGCATGAGGGAAGCTAAGGTAGGACCATGAGTTTAAGACTATCTTGGCCCACAAAGCATTATCCTGACTAAATATTCTTCCTTGATAAATTAGCTAAATTTTGAAAGGTTGACAAAGTTGAGTGATGACAATGTTAAGGCGTCAAACTCTTTGGAAATACTTTGGTAGTTTCTGCTAAAGTCATTGATATATGTGCCAATCGCCCAGTAAGATAGATATTCAGCTGAGATGTGTTCATAGATGGGCAATACAGAGAAGAATATTCATCATGGCAAATTATATGGATTAAAAATGGAAATGGCTCTAATTTCAATTTATGATAGAGAAAGTAAATAGTATTATACCCTTAATGGAGTGCTCTGCTGCAATCAAAAGAATAACAATCATTTAAATAATATGCTTATATTATAAGCATAATTCTAAGAGTAAAAGAAACATTAAAGAATATATACTATAGTTTTATATTTGTAGCAATTTCAGAAGACAAGTAAATCTCAACCACCAACTTAGGGATGTGTGCTTAGGTCATAAGTCCTGACAGTAGAGACTGGCTACTGAGAGAGGAAGAGATGGGGGTTTCTGGCACTGGCAATCCCCTTCTCCTTTTTTTTTCTTACTATGGCAGAGTAGTTACTTGAATATCTGTGCTGTGATAAACCATGCCACTACACAAGTCTTGGTGGCATTGCCTTATACAAGGGTAAAAGTATTTAGGAAGTTGTAATGAAGTCATGTTCTTTATTTGTGAGTGTGTTTACACATGTCCATGTGTGGCACCAGCTAGGTAGAAGAGGGCATCGGATGTCCTCTATCACCTTCCACCCATTCCTGTAAGGCAGGGCTCTCCCTGGACATGGGACTAGAGGACAATGAGTCTGAGTGATCTTCCTGTCTCTGCCCTCCTTGTCATTACAAATGTTAAGTGGGGTGCCCTTCTTGTTACTTGGGTACTGGGATCTGAACGTGAGTTCTCATGACTACACAGCAAGTACTCTTGACTGCAGAGCCTTGCCTACTCTACCAAGGTGATTAGAAGCCATCCTATTTGCACATCATGAGGAGCTAATGGCACAGGTGCACAGTTTCTACTTCTGGGAGGACCATCTCTTGAAGTCATGTTGTTAAAAATAATTGTCAACAAAATGAAGGATTGCTATGCCTACTAGCCTTAGGATGATCCTCTGAGTGATAAAATCTAGCTCCCTTGCATTCAGCTGACATGGCTATTGGCCTCCCGGACATTTTCCTGAATTCCTGTCTGTGTTTGCCTCTCTTTCCCGAACTCCTTGGATCTACATCTTTCCTCAGATACATCAACTCAATGCATCTTAGACTAGTCCCACTGACTGTCATCCTTCTGTCTTAACTGCTACCCTTGTCCTTCAGGGCAACTTTTGAGTCATTGCTAGCATATTTTAAGTGTCTTGTGATACATCTGTTTGTAATTTTCACACACAGGATGAGGAAAGAGAGTTGAGATGCCAAGGGGATTGGCATAGGCTATATCTACCTAGTAGTCTAAAGTGTACAGATTGGCACTGGAATGGAGAAATTCAGCAAGAGAAGCTATCGGGCCCTGTGACCCCTCTCTAGTCCATGATTGACTAATAATAGTTCCAGTCTTGTGTTGGCCCAATACCAATACATCGCCAACTGCCATGGGATCATGGTTACAGTGGAAACATCAAGCCAGGAGGCAGCATTTCTAAACCCTTCTCCAAACCGTCTACCCTTTAGGTTCTTTTGGTAGGACCTCAGAGAGAGGGGCGGGTTTTGTCTTTAGTTAAGTAGCCACAGGTTAAGTGATCACATCAGACTCCAGGGGACAGTGGCGTAGACACCCCTGCTTAGAAAAGCTCTGCCTTTGGATCACAAACAAAAGGCATGAGTGTAACAAAAGGGGGTTGTAGGGAAGAATGGGGACTGAGAAGAGTGGGACAGAGATGGGAAAGAACAGAGGACAAAGAGAACCAGAGTGCATTTGCAGACAAGGTATGAAGCTGTCAAATATATTTTAAAAATTATAATAAAATGGAGAGAAATTAAGAATAGAAGTGACAGCTTTAATTTTTAGTGTATAATGGGTTTTCAATCAATATCTACTTTTAACCATAACCTTGTTTTGATAGGAAAATAGTGAGCATTATCATCAAAAAGTTTAAACTTGAGAAAGCATTGTTCAATATAGGCTGTCAACATGAAAGGTTTTTGCTGATTATAGATGTTTTAAAACATTTTTCATCTGTATTGCCAAATTCTATTTCAACTGTTTTAAATTACTACTGTAATTTTAGCAGTTGAGGGATTCTAAATTTAATTTGTTTGAAAGACATTGCTTGAAAGATAGGAAAATAATAACAATTAGAATTAAATTTAGAATTTTATTAGAAAATTTGAGCTCAGAAAATTTGGCTTTCAGTTCACTGTGTTATTAGGAACCACATCAAATAATATTGCTAAAATGTCAAGTATATTCAACACTCACTAAGACTAAGACCTATAGTTCTATTCATTTATTCTCATTCTGCACGTTTTCTGTTCTAGTTTACAAAGAGCTGTCCCATTTTACACAAAGGGGTTCCGGAAAAAAACCCAGGGATCGTAATCTCTTTGTAATTTTATTCCTCTTGAGTGTTCTGTCTACAGCAAAAACAAAACGAAAACAAGCAAAAAAGCCCCAACTTATTTGAGTTTGATAGCTCTTTAGATGCCTATAGTCATAGAAGTCCTTGTTTGTGCATGGAGATCACAATGAACTTAAATCCATATTCTGAGGCTCAAGGCAACAGTTCTAAGACCTGTCAGTCAGCGCAGTCTTTGCAGCAGACTTGGGCACTTGCCTATTGAAGACATCGCTCCTAGAGTGGCTTGAAAGGCTGGGACGTGAGACAATCTCAGATGTGTCACCATCCCCTCTTGTCAGTCTGCAATCTTGGATAACTATGGAGTATTGAGTATCCCTGTCCTCAACTTCTTCATCTGTAAATTAGAATCATACTTCAGGCTGTAGCACTGATTAAACAACACATGTAAACCATTCAACATGCTATCTGATACATCAGAACATCGGACACGTTCCGCAAGCCTTTGCCGTTATTTATTTGTTTAAATAATGATTGAAAACAATTGTGTGCACAACGTGATCTGCATGTGTGCAGAGTCGGGTGTGGAGACCAGATGACAGCTTTCAGGAGCTAGTTCTCTTGTTCTGTCTTATGTGGGTTTCTCGGACTGAACTCAGGACACAGGAGGCCTTGCGTAGGCTTGCCTTTCCTTCTTGAAGATCAGTGTCCCTATTTCCTTTCACTTTTTTTTATAAAATATATTTTGGGAATTTCATACCCTCCTGATTACCCTCTCTCAATAAACTCTTTTTTTTTTTTTTGAACTGGTACACCAAACGTAGTTTATTTAGCTTTAGGATAGTGAACCATGCACACATTTTCAGGAGGAGGGCTGTAAAGAGAATATCTTGTGTATTGTGTGGATCCATCACCTGTCAATTAAAGAAACCTATGGCCTATAGAAAAGGTTAGAATAGAAGGTGGGACATCTGGGAAAAGAATTCTGGAAAAGAGCCAGGCATGGGCGGTTTGTCCAGGAAGATGTGACAAGATGGACACATGATACCTGAGCACAGGCAAACAGCCACTTGGCAGAATGTAGATTAGAATAAATGGGATAATTTGTTATCTAATAAGATATTTTTTTCTCTAATAAGAGCCTAGCTATGTGCTCAAGATATTTGTAAATATATTTTGAGCCTGAGTCTTATTTCTGGGAGCATGGGGCTGGGAGAAAGAACCAAGTATAACTTCTGCATCTGGCAATTCTGAAGTATTTTAGAACAATGGAGGTTGCGATGTGGCTATAAACTTTTCTGTAGAGTCTTCTGTTATGGACACATGATCCTATCATGCTTTCCCCTGGCCTACATCTAAAGGAGAAGGAAGGAGTTCATTTAATTCTCTTGTGGAAAACCAAAAAAGATGTCTCCTATTTACCAATTCCCTTAGAGGTTAAATGAAGAGAATCAAAGCAGAAATATCTGTCAACTTGCTGGATCCTTAGCTGCAATTTTCTGTCTATTTAATTCTGGACAGGCTAATCTTCTTCTGACTCGTCTTCCTCGTTACTCACTGCCTTCAGTGTCATTATTTCGTTTGAGTCATGATAAGTGCGAGTCATAACTACCGCTTTCAATTATAGCCATCACCGACGAGCATGAGAAATGATTCCAAAACGATAATCGTTACCCCTTCCAAAATTTCCAAGTGAAATCTCATCCGGGGACAATGATTTAGTGTGGTGTGACTTTCCAAAGGGTGCCAGAAGCGGGTCGTAATTCTCACATCTTTCCCACTGACTCTGGAGTATTAAGTTGACATTTGAAATTGGCCTGCAAGTTGACAGCTTTTCTGATTTGATTAAGCCATGTTCATGAGGATTCATGCACTTCTTCACAGTACAAGCTCCCTATGATAACAGTCCCGCATCATACCCATAGAAGTGTTTCTTCATGCCATGCTTTCCATGGAAGCGATCTGGCTTCCAGATTAGAGGAGTTCATGGCTCGGAGCAAGCCTCCCTTTCTTCAGCCCATTCACCGGTTTATGGTGGTTTGAGTATGCTTGTCCTGAGGAGTGGCACTATTAGGAGGTGTGGCCTTTTGGAGTGGGCGTGGCTTTGTTGGAGTAGGTGTGGCTTTGTTGGAGTAGCTGTGCCACTGTGGTCTTGGGCTTTAAAACTTTCATCCTAGCTGCTTGGAAGCCAATCTTTATCCTAGTGGCCCTCAGATGAAGATGTAGAACTTCAACTCTTCCTGTACCGTGCCTCCCTGGATGCTGCTATGCTCCCACCTTGATAATGGACTTGAACCTCTGAACCTGTAAGCCAGCCCCAACTAAATGTTGTCCTTATAAGAGTTGCCATGGTCATGGTGTCTGTTCACAAGAGTAAAACTCTTTTTTCTTTTTTTCGGTTTTTTTTTTTTTCTTTTTTCCGGAGCTGGGGAGCGAACTTAGGGTCTTGCGCTTGCTAGGCAAGCGCTCTACCACTGAGCTAAATCCCCAGCCCCCCAAGAGTAAAACTCTTAACTAAAACAAGGTTGTTCTTCTCAGCAACCTGGCCTTGGGCTTCCTTAGGTAGTGTGTAGGAATAGTCTTCATGATTGTGATTTATTAAATTTATTATTATTAATGTGGGGGGATGCACATGCCATGGCATAGATACAAATCAGGAAACAGCTATTAGGAGTCAGTTCCAAGGATCCAACTCAAGTTTCGAGGCTTGTTGGGCCAACTGCTGAACCCCGCCCACTGACCCTCTGATTCACTCTTCTCGTTTATAGAGACAAATGATGGTAGTCATAGGAAACAGGATTGAATGATAATTTCAGGGTTAGCTCTACTTCTGTCTTTGCCCTCAGTCACTAATCTTTCTTTCTTTTTAATTAATTAATCAATTAATTTACCTATTCACTTTAATCCCACTCAACTGTCCCACTCCTGGTCACCCCCTCCCACAACCCTTCCCTTAATCCCTTTTCCCCCTTTCCCCTTTTCCTCTCAATAGGCAGGGCCTCTTGGGTATCCCCCTACCCTAGCACATCAAGTCTCTGTGGAGCTAGGCACTTCCTCTCCTACTGAGACCAGACAAGGCAGCCCAGCTAGAAGAACATGTCCTGCATACAGACAACAGTTTTTGGGATAGCATCCTGTTCTAGTTGTTCGGTCTCCACATGAAGAGCAAGCTTCATGTCTGCTACCCATGTGCATGGAGGCCTAAGTCTAGCCCGCGTATACTCTTTGATTGGTGCTTCAGTCTCTGAGAGACCTCAAGGGTCCAGGTTAGTTGACTTTCCTGTGGAGTTTCCTTTGGGGCTGCAATCCTTCCTCCTATCCTTCCATAGGAGTCTCCAAGCTGCATCTACTGTTTCACTGTGGGTGTCTGCATCTGTCTGAGTCAGTCATTGGGAGGAGCCTCTCAGGGGTCAGTCTCGCTAGACGAGCATAACGGAGTATCATGAATAGTGTCAGGGTTTGGTCTTGCTCAAATGGAACAAAGACTGAGGGAACAGCCAGCTAATAATGGCCACTGATCTTTCTATAATCTCTATCCTCTCTATGCTTCTGTTCAGCTAGCACCCTTCTCTGACAGCAGTAGTTCTCAACCTGTGGGTCCTGACCCCTTGGGGAATGAACGGTCCGTTTACATAGGTCGCATATCTGATATCCTGCATATCAGATATTTACATTACATTCACATCAGTAGCAAAATTACAGCTATGAAGTAGCAACGAAAATAATTTATGGTTGGGGGGTCACCACAACATAAAGAATGGTATTAAAAGGTCACAGGATTGAGAAGGTCGAAAACCACTGTCTAAGAGGTTAAGCCGTGAATGGTGCAGAGTGCTTGGGTTTACACACTGCTTCTATTATGTGAGAGATTTTTGTAGAATTACACGTTGTTTTCTTTTACATCCGTTAAAGAAAGAGTAAGGTACCGGTTCTCCATTAATAGAACACCGGTTCTCTCAACCATTGTGTGACGATTTAGTTAATATATGAAGTGTCGAAGACAATGCCTGCTGAGGTTAATCCCTCAGCCATTAGCCGTCCGGTAATGCGTCCCCGAGACAAAAGGAGCTGATAGAAAGGCAGAGGAAAGCCGAGTATTTACACTCCTGTCCAGTCAAGCCATGAGCTTTCTAAGGTTAGCACTGGGCTTTGTATATCTCAGGCAGCAGAACCCAGCGAGTCCATGGTTGTCACTGGCGCCCCCTGCAGGATTGATGAAGTCTTTTCTTGGCCTGCCTCGGCTTGGCTGGGAAATCTTCTGAATGCTCTGTGACAGAGCAGCACATTGCAGCTCTGCAGTATGAGGCATTCAGTCAGCATTTTCTACACGCTGTAAGGTTACCTGGGCATTCCAGGGTGACGGAAACCCACGTGCTAATGAAAAGGGTATATGCTAGGGAAAGAGAAATGCTCTGTCAGGCCTGCTTTGGAGTCCCTTACCACTCTTCGGTGGTATCCTCTAATGCCAGTAGCTGATCCTCTCCTCTTCAAAATGGTGGGTTGTCACATTGGTGAGTACGAGCAGCAACGCATGTGGAGAATCCACTGTAGTGTCTGTCCCACAACACACACGTTCAGTATCTGCTCCCTTCCAGGTTACAAGATAACCCAGATTCATCTGCACAGGCTCTGTTAAGGGGAAGGCTTTCTTTTGTTTATGCGTGTCCTTTGCTGCAGAGGGAAGATTCTTTTGCCTTTCAGCCAGCAGGTGGCAACCAAATTAAAGCTAAAAGCTCACCGTCTTTCAACATGGGTGAAAACGTTGGCTTTTGCATAACGAAATGGCAGGTTGAACAGGGAGCATTTGGAACTGAAGGAGCCACACGAAGAATGTGTTCTTTGCGCTTTCCCGCGCCTCCCTTTGATTTCGGTTTCTGCACATCTCTGTCAATGCAGAGATCCTGGGTCACCTGCTTCATGCACACTGTGTTTTAAGTGAAACGACCGTTCCCTTGATCTGGCAGTTTAAAAGACGGCACGAAGAGTGAAGTCGTAAGTTGATGTGACAGGCTGCGTGTACAGATCCAATGCTGTCTGTGGGTTTGCATATTTTGTTTGAATTTTTAATTTATCAAATGGTGAGAATTGTCACTGCTATTCTAAGTATTGCGACCATGAAAACACACTTAGCACGGTTCGTGGCACACAGCGAATACATGGTTGAGCTGCACATTTTAGATGATTTATGCTATGCTTATAGACATAGATCTGGCAGAACAGAGGATCGCGTGTGGTCCGCCTAGTCCTTTTGTTGTTGGACTAGCCTTTTTTTTTTTAACACAGATGTGGAAAGCACAATTCCCAAAGCCAGTAGTGTGTTTTGTTTATTTCCCCCCAATACTCCAGGGTTCCTCATTATTTCTCACTGAACTTTGGTGGGCCTGAGTCTCGATTGCTGCTGAGGGCCAACTGCCATTTTTAAAGACTGGCCAGGATGAGCAGTGTGGTACCACCATGATGGCTGTATTCAGAAGTGTCCCGAGTGACCATCACATGACACATACTGCTAATGTCCCTCAAGATAAAAAAAAAAAAAAAAAAAAAAAAAAAAAAAAAAAAAAAAAACCTCCTACTAGTTTCCTCTTTCAAGGCAAGGCATCCCTGGCTACCTTTCTCTCCATTAGAAGACTATACCCACTGACTATTGTACCGGCTTACATGGCCAGTGCCCTATGATGGCTAGTAGATATTTCTATTGCTGTCTTTCAGGGAAAAGAACCATTGAGATGCACGTGCTTGCTAGCTGACCTGAAGGTTTGCTAGGAATTAGCCAAGTCTTCTAAAGGAGTAGCCACAAAGGCAAACATTTCCTTTGTTTAACTTGCTGCTTACCACTCTTGCTTTTATGGTATCCATAGAGGTAAGTGAGGCTGGTCAGTAGCTCTTTCCTTAGCTGATAACTGTTAATATCTTATGCATATAGTTGACAATGTGAGGTCTATTGGCTACCACACCACACTGTCTGTGTCTGTCAACCAATCGTGGACTCATCACATTGGATATGAAAGAAGTTCAGAGGGTCTCTCCCCAGTGAAATGTGGCCCATCTTTTTATTTTATGTCTAAATCTCTCTGTCTGCTATCCCACCCCCCATTGTGTGTATATATACACTCA
Source organism: Rattus norvegicus (assembly GCF_021556685.1). Lineage (NCBI taxonomy): Eukaryota > Metazoa > Chordata > Mammalia > Rodentia > Muridae > Rattus > Rattus norvegicus. Next base: position 19,806,135 of record NC_141534.1, on the reverse strand, counting down.
TGTGGTTTTATACATGTTCCTGGGTAAGTGCAGATGCGTGCACAGAGGTCAAAAACATTAGATGTTAGTCTTTACCTTACATCTTGTTAGAGACAGGGTCTATCTTTTGTTGGTTGCTACTGTGTGTGCGAGGCTGACTGACCCATCAATTCTAGAGATTCTCCTGCTTCTGTTGGCCATCCTGCCATAGTAGTAGTGGGACTAGAAATGTTGGTACCTGATATTACATGGGCTCTGGGGATTTGAACTCAGGTCCTCATGCTTTAGTCAATGAGGCCTTTTCCTAACCGAACAACCCTCCTTTTATATATGAAAAACCTCAATGGGATATCATTGAACTATCAGGTCTCAGGTGAGCAGAATATTATTTTATGGTATTACTTAGGGCAGAGAGGATATACTTTTTAGTCATTTCGATTCTAGCTAAATGCTTCAAACCTAGTAGAACATGGTTGGGGGGAGCTAAAAATGAGAGACTTTCCTCTTCTGCTATGCACTTGTGCACAGCACAGTACAGCTTACATACATCTTCTTGAATCTTTCCTGTGTCAGGGCTCTCTCTGACACAGGCTTAGAATTACCACATCCACACGATGAGGAGTATATCAGGAGATTACATGAAACAAAACTTGAAATTCACGGGGATAACTTAAGTATAAGCAAATGTGAGATCTGGATGGGCATCATGCAGGTGCCCTCTCCGAGATGCCTGTTCATGTCAAGTGATTACTGCCTCTGGTCCTACAGATAGAAGATCCTGATTACATGTCTGTTATCAGACCATAAACACAAGGCAAGAATGCACAAAGGAGGCTTCCAGCCTTGGAATCATTTCAAGTAGTGAAGTTAATAATGTCTCTAATGTCTAGGATTTATAAAGCAAAGGTCTTCTAAAATTAGGTACTTGTAATTTATAATTAGGCTTAATTACAGTTGTTGATTAGTTGAACGTGGTAATTTAATGCTGTGCTGTGGAGGATTACGGACTTGGTGTTCTTTTCTCGTGCATTTTTTAAACACTAGTATTCCGAAGCTCAAAAAGACAAAGACAGGTTGTGACTACTGACAAATTAGTCAGCACTAAGTGGTAGTGATTCTGGGTGGAGATAAAAGAACAGAGGGAGAGGCTAGAGGGATGACTCGGCAGTTATGGGGTTCAGTTCCCAGCACCCACATAGTAGTTCACATCATCCATAACTCCAGTTCCAGGGGATCTGATGCCCTTTTATGACCTCTTTGTGTAAAGGTATGCATATGGTGCACACAGATTTATGCAGGCATAATGTTAATACTAATAAAATAAATAAACCTTTAAAAAGACAGAAAAATAGATTCCTTACTTTGGACTGTGTAAGTGGGCAGTGGATTTCCTTCTCAGGTGATAGACTTCTTTATTAGCCAGGACCAATTCTGTAATAACTTATTCTTAACTCCAGCCTTCCAACATTTATCTCACTAGGAGAAGAATGCTCTTAATCAGGAATCTAAATATACTCTGTCTCTCCATGATACGCTCAGAGTTGTACCAACTTGTCTGCCTGCTTTCTCGGGAAGCAGGGCATCTGAAGTCCTATATCCTTTGGTAGGCCAGTGGCATTTGGATTAGCAGCAATATCAACAAGTGACCATATCCCTGGTGGTGGTTTGGGTTTGGAGACAGAGATACAGTGAATACTTTCTGCCTTCAAGAGATGTAGGGGTTTCTGTAGAGTCTGTGTAGGGGACAATAAGGTATAACTTCAATATGGTATGGCGCTGGCAGGATAGAGAGCTAGATACATTGGAAAGGGATATAACAGAAATGAAATGATTATGCAATGAAATATTCAAATGTCACTGGTTACACTTTTTTTTGTTTTGTTTTGTTTTTCTTCAGTTACTACTGTACTTTATTGTGTTCAACCAAATCACCATGTTACAAAAATAGCAAGCTGCCATAATAAAAAATAAGGCTCCTCTATCCAGCACCAGATAGCATCATTTTACTTTCAAGCCTAGAAATTGCACACTTGTATATAAACCAATCGAAGATGAAAATTGAGAGTTCATCTTGGTGGATTTTTTCTTTGATGAATATGAAGTGTCCTTCCTTATCTTTTTTGATGACTTTTAATTGAAAATTGATTTTATTTGATATTAGAATGGCTACTCCAGCTTGCTTCTTCTGACCATTTGCTTGGAAAGTTGTTTTCCAGCCTTTCACTCTGAGGTAGTGTCTGTCTTTGTCTCTGAGGTGTGTTTCCTGTAGGCAGCAGAATGCAGGGTCCTCATTGCGTATCCAGTTTGTTAATCTATGTCTTTTTATTGGGGAGTTGAGGCCATTGATGTTGAGAGATATTAAGGAATAGTGATTATTGCTTCCCCTTATATTCATATTTGGATGTGAGGTTATGTTTGTGTGCTTTCATTCTCTTTGTTTTGTTGCCAAGACGATTAGTTTCTTGCTTCTTCTAGGGTATAGCTTGCCTCCTTATGTTGGGCTTTACCCTTTATTATCCTTTGTAGTGCTGGATTTGTAGAAAGATATTGTGTAAATTTGGTTTTGTCATGGAATATCTTGGTTTCTCCATCTATGTTAATTGAGAGTTTTGCAGGATACAGTAACCTGGGCTGGCATTTGTGTTCTCTTAGGGTCTGTATGACATCTGTCCAGGATCTTCTGGCCTTCATAGTTTCTGGCAAAAAGTCTGGTGTGATTCTGATAGGTCTGCCTTTATATGTTACTTGACCTTTTCCCCTTACTGCTTTTAATATTCTTTCTTTATTTTGTGCGTTTGGTGTTTTGACTATTATGTGACGGGAGGTGTTTCTTTTCTGGTCCAATCTATTTGGAGTTCTGTAGGCTTCTTGTATGCCTATGGGTATCTCTTTTTTTAGGTTAGGGAAGTTTTCTTCTATGATTTTGTTGAAGATATTTACTGGTCCTTTGAGCTGGGAGTCTTCACTCTCTTCTATACCTATTATCCTTAGGTTTGATCTTCTCATTGAGTCCTGGATTTCCTGTATGTTTTGGACCAGTAGCTTTTTCCGCTTTACATTATCTTTGACAGTTGAGTCAATGATTTCTATGGAATCTTCTGCTCCTGAGATTCTCTCTTCCATCTCTTGTATTCTGTTGGTGAAGCTTGTATCTACAGCTCCTTGTCTTTTCTTTTGATTTTCTATGTCCAGGGTTGTTTCCATGTGTTCTTTCTTGATTGCTTCTATTTCCATTTTTAATTCCTTCAACTGTTTGATTGTGTTTTCCTGGAATTCTTTCAGGGATTTTTGCGACTCCTCTCTGTAGGCTTCTACTTGTTCTCTAAGGGAGTTCTTTATGTCTTTCTTGAAGTCCTCCAGCATCATGATCAAATATGATTTTGAAACTAGATCTTGCTTTTCTGGTGTGTTTGGATATTCCGTGTTTATTTTGGTGGGAGAATTGGGCTCCAATGATGCCATGTAGTCTTGGTTTCTGTTGCTTGGGTTCCTGCGCTTGCCTCTCGCCATCAGATTATCTCTAGTGTTACTTTGTTCTGCTATTTCTGACCGTGGCTAGACTGTCCTATAAGCCTGTGTGTCAGGAGTGCTGTAGACCTGTTTTCCTGTTTTCTTTCAGCCAGTTATGGGGACAGAGTGTTCTGCTTTCGGGCGTGTAGTTTTTCCTCTCTACAGGTCTTCAGCTGTTCCTGTGGGCCTGTGTCTTGAGTTCACCAGGCAGGTTTCTTGCAGGGGAAAAGTTGGTCCTACCTGTGGTTCCAAGGCTCAAGTTTGCTCGTGGGGTACTGCCTAAGTCCTCTCCGCGGCGGCAGCAACTGGGAAGATCTGCGCCGCTCTTTCCGGGAGCCTCCGTGCACCAGGGTTCCAGATGACGTTTGGTGTTTTCCTCTGGCGTCTGGATGTGCACAGAGTGCAGTCTCTTCTGGTTTCCCAGGCGTGTCTGTCTCTCTGAAGGTTTAGCTCTCCCTCCCACGGGATTTGGGTGCAGAGAACTGTTTATCCGTCTGTTTCCTTCAGGTTCCGGCGGTGTCTCAGGCGCAGGGGTCCTGCCGCCCCTGGGCCCTCCCCTACGGGAACCAGAGGCCTTATACAGTTGCCTCTTGGGCCAGGGATGTGGGCAGGGGTGGGCAGTGTTGGTGGTCTCCTCCGCTCTGCAGCCTCAGGAGTGCTGGTTACACTTTTTAAAAGATGGCTGACAGAGCCCTAAGTTAATACTAGATCATCGATGCAAGAGGAAAAAGCCTTTACTTTAAGAACTACTAGGGTTTGATGACTTTAGTCATACTTATTTAAAGCACCTAAAGGAACAGTCTCAAGCAACTGTTACATGGGACAAGAAAGCAAACAGGAAATGGGTACATACTTTGATGTAATGCTGGCTTGACCCAATGTGCTTGGATTATTGGACCCAGTCTTTTTCTGGTGTAATAGTGGGTCACTTTGGGAAGAGATCTTCATTATAGAGTTGGAATTCATTACAAGAAGATTATATTCTTTTTATACACAGGGGAATGCTATAAGCCCAATACTCAGGGAGTCAGAGGTAGGTAGATTATTCTATGTTTGAGGCCAACTTGGTCTGTGTAAGAAGTTCTAGGTCAACCTGGACTACCTAGTGAGGTCGTATTGACCCTGCTCTCAACAGATACAAAAGGTTCCAGTGTTATTGTATCTTTAAAGCATGTGAAACCTGAAAAGTATTTACTCTGAACACATCACAAAGGTCCTTATGCCCACAGATCTCAAGGGGGACCAGGAATATTAAGCACATGGGGTTGTCTTTCAGATGGAAAGATGTACAACCTGTTCTTCCATCCAGAAAGCTCTGAACTGGAAATGGTTACAGCCTGCTGATCTGTGTTATCTGTTGGGTCAGGCCATTTCCAGTTCCCATAGCCAGAACCAGAAATACCTAATAGTCCAAATGACTCATTATCTGTATAGCCAGAGGCTCCCCCAAGCTCCTGTGACCAGGGCCAGAAATGACTAATAACCCAAATGCCTTCTGTGCTATTTGTATGGCCGAGACCAGGCCAGACCCTTCCTTAAGTCAGTGTAGATTAGCGTATCTCTACATCTTCTTGGAAGAAATGACGTGGATCCTGAGTCAAGTTTTGATGTAATCACACTTCCTTGTGCAGCAAGAATTTGCATTATACCAAGATATTTTTTCTATATTATACCGTGTTTAAGTTTGTTGGAAACAAGCCTTCTGACTTCAAACTCCTCGAAGCAGTCTTGATCCAGGCTGACAAAGTCAATGTGAACCAGTTGTTCGTTAGCTTCTCGTTGCAGTTCACATTACTGCTTGCTGTGACCACCCGCAGGGCCCCCTCATTTCTTCTCCAGAGAGAATGGATGTAGCCCATTGTACGGCTAAGTCTTGAGTCCATGGTATTTCCTTTGTAATAAGCATGCAGACATCTTGGTTTCCTGTTTCTCCAAAAAGTCTTCAGAGTGTTTGGAATGTTGTAATTGCTCTGGTTGCTTTTGTGCTCTGAGGTTTCATTAGTTACACAAAAAGATGGTCAAATTTTGACCCGTTGTAGAGACTTCTGGGCCATTCTGTGAGGCAACAAGTGTGTAAAATGAAGAATACATAAATAAACCTAGAGCTGTGGTTGCTGAGCTGGAAAGACAGCTGTCTGTAAAGTGTTCCCTTCGTGAGTATGACAACCAAGATTCAATGACTAGAACCTATGTAATAGAAAACCAGACATGCTGATATGTGCTTGGTAGTCCCAGAACAGATGAGGTGAAGACATGTGTAAAGATGGTGGATTCCTGGGGCTCTCTAGCAACCCAGCTAACCTATAACGTAGCCTACTTGGTAAGTTCCAGGCCAATAAGCAAACCTGTTCTAAGTTTTAAAAAGAAAGAAAAAGGAGTATAGCTCCTGAGGAATAACACTCAAGGGTGTCCTTTGGCCTCAATAAATAGGCATGTGAGCATATGTACATGTACATATATGTACACATGTACACACTCACACATATACACAGACATATACACACACATATATACACATATATACACATACACACACATACACACATACACATACACATACATATACACACACATACACACACATACACACATACATACACATACATGTACAGATATACACACGCACATACACATACAGATACACACCTACACATATACATACATATACACACATACACAAACACACATACACATACATAAACAGATACACACACACACACGTACATGTACCCCTCGTACCTCCATTGTATGTTACACTTAATTACTATTTATAGGTAACATGCTGCTTGCCTTGAGGGTCAGAATAGTACAAATTTATAAATTTAAAAGATTTATTAATTACTGACCAGATACACACAAATATTGGCAATAATTATATTTGTATTTAAGAAAAAATGCAGAATACCTGTAGAAGGATCAGGTTAGCAGAAGTGACCAAGCATGGTGGCTTCCCTCTATACTTACAGTACCCACGAAGCTGAGGTGGGAGGGCATGCGAGGGGGCCGCCCTGAGCTTGAGGTCAGGCTGAGCTGCCTAATGCACTTTCTATAGACTGAGATCTTATGTCAACACCGCCAACACCCGTGCCCCAAAATTGGTTATATTTGGTCACTTCTTTCCATGAGTTCGTGATCTTGAGATGTTTCTTTTATTCACCTTCGTGCTTCCCACAGTGGAGTGCAGGATACCCTTGTTCGTTTCCATAATATTATTGCCATGCTATTTATTTACCAGGGACATGCAGAGTTGCGGAACTCCTTTAGATGGGGGAACTTATCAGCTCACCACTGAACTCACTTTAAAGCGAGTTTTCAAATTGCTCGTGATGTACGTAGGCTACGATAATGAGAAATCTAGACTTTTAGGTCAAAGAATGTCTATCCTGGGGTTCTACTTCTGCCTTCTGTCTTCCTGATTTTTCTCATTAAACCCAATCCACTGGTCCTGGGGCTCTAGCACCCTTATTTATGCGCTGGGAATGTAAAGCAGTTCAAGGAAGAGACGCCAGGGACCGCCTGCCCTTTTCTCCCCGGCTGCCCCCTCACCTCACTTGTACTTTATGACAGCCCTGCTCCTGTTCCTTAGGCACCTGCCATTCCCACAGGCCCAGAGGCAGAAACCTGATGGCATCAGTGAGCAGGCAGTAGCTCTCTAGAAGCCTTTGATTCCAGCCTCGCCCTGGCTACCACAGGCTTCTCCCAGGCTTATGGACACCTGTCTTTTAGTCTCCTTGGGCGGGCCATTGAATGACTTCACACAATAACTTCATGACCATAACATGCACTGCATCCTTTTTGGGAAGAAATTTACCTCTTGCCCTCATCCTGTAAACAAGGAATGGCCTCTATTCAAATGTGAGGAAAAGGAAGAGGGAAGAGGATATTATATCAGCTGGCCTGGCGCTTGGGGAGCAGATGTTTTCTCGCTTCATTGTTCAGAGAGAATACTCAAAATCACTGTCCTCTATAAACAAGTTCATACTTTTCTTTAGCTTGGAGGAGACAAAACCTTGACGGTGGATTGGAAATGAAGGATGAGTCCTAACAACTCAGAGCTTGCTGTAAAACACTAGCTCTCAGATAGAAGAACTGTGTGTGGGCTTGAACCATGAAATCATGGCGAGAGTGTGGATATCTTTTAAGACTTCTGAGGCCTACCCGTTTTGTTTTGTTTTGCTTTGCCTTTTATTTATTTTTCTTTTATTTTTGTTAATTTAGTCAGGGTTTTACTTAGACAACTGTAGCTTGACTGACTCCAGTACTCACTATGTAACCCAAGCTTGCCTGGAGCTCTCAGGTGCGGGGATGACAGCCATGTGCCGGAATGCCTATCATCTTTCAATTATGAGATTTTAGTTTGCCTTAGTATATTTCCAAGGATGTTGCAAAGTATCAAATAACAGAAAATAGATTCATTTCAGCAATGAAATGTCAAACCAAAATGAAGAAGATGGCTGGGCCTGCTGTTAGAAGTCTAGGTTAGGTTTCTGAGGGCTCTAGTCTCTGCCCCGACTATCAAGGCTTGGCTGCGTAATGCACGGGCTCACCATAAAGTCTGTCAGCCTGGACAGACAGCAGGCAGGCAGCACCAGAGGGAGATTAGCCTGAAGGGCTTCTCAGTGCCTAAACGTCACTGGTGCCCGGTAAGTTCCCATCTCTTTAGCCTCAGCTCATGGAACAGTAAACAGAAGAGTCTGAAGTTGAACAGAGCAAGTAAACTTCCTCAATAGACTTTAAGCATCCTCGACAATAGGCAAATGCGACATTCAATAACGCAGACACAGAACATACTCCCTGTACCTCTGTCTGTCGTCTGTCTGTCTCTGTCCCCACCCACCTCTTCTCTCTGGTCATATAACTCTTATTCCCTTGGGCCCTTGGGCAAACTCCTTTCCTGGGGAGGAATGTCTAGAGCTCTGAAACCTTAATGCTGAAAGTTTCCCTTCACCTATCACCCAAGAGTCCATAAGCACTTGTTCTCCGAGGCCTTCCCTCTGCCAGGTCACATCCGAGTTGTTCCTCTTGCAGTGTGCTAGATGTCCGCACTCGCCCCAGCTCTGAACTGGGGTAATTGTTTTCATTCTTCCAGGTCTTGCAGATTCTTTTGCCACCGAGTCCCTTTGTATCATCCCTGCCATGGGTGGCCCAGGTTGGGAAGAGGAGATGGGGTCCAGACAAGTCTGTCACCACTGAAACTATGTCCCCAGGACCCATGTTCACTGCAGGACCTTGTGGCCAATCTCTGTCCTCTGCTTCTATCCATGTGACTCATAGCCAGGTAGTGTCCCTTCTTGGCATAGATATGGTTATGTGTCCACCCTGACCATTCTTCCTGCATTATTTCCCACTGCTTCCAGAAAATAAATATTTTAAGGCACCAGAAGTCCCTATCGACCTACTAGGTATTTATTTACTTTTGTATTAGTTTCCCCCCTCCCCCCCCCCGCCCCGGCTTCATAGCACACTCTTCCCAGAACACCTTAGAAACCGACACATGGTCACCATGCATGTTTATGGGGTATACTATGATAGTTTATTCATATGTGCAATGTGCAATGATCCAGTTAGTGGCATTAGCATGTCTGCCCCTTAGCGTGTCATTTTTTTAGGTTGAGAAACTTTAAACTCTCTTCTAGTTCTTCGCATTCTGAAGTCATTTGCCTTTTAAAATTGCATTCCCTCTCTTCGTATTGAAATATACTTTTTTTTGGTAAGATTGATCCAGTGTTCAATAGTATGAATAGCCAGTTACACCTTTGCCCACCCCTCCCTCAAAATAAATGCCAGAGGGCTGCGTGGTACCTGACTCACGAAGCTTCTCTGAGGTATTTGTTAGAGCCAGCTAGAGTCTATGTAGCATGAGTCAAATGTGGCTTTAATAGAGACATGGACTGACAGGAGGTTTTGTTTTTTGGGTTTTTGTTTTTTGTTCTATTTATTTATTTATTTATTTATTTATTTGTTTGTTTGTTTGTTTGTTTTTGTTTGATGAAGGATTGCTCATTTCCTCAAAGTTCCCCACAGGTAGCCATTGTTGGTGGGCAGGTCTTGCCGTTGGAGAGTGAGCAACTCTCAGAGAGCTTCATTCCATGCCTCTCCTTCATTTGAAAGGGTACAATTTTTGCTCTGGCCTGAAATCTTTGAAAAAAGCCTTTTAAAGAAAATGTTTGATGGCAACTCCACTGACTTTGCTTTTTGATAGTCCTGGAACGGATATGCACTCCTAATCTTCTGTGTAGAATAGGGTGAAGGCAGGCTCCCTCAACAGAAATCAAACTGCCCTGTTTTGGCCTGCTTCTGCGTGTGTGTGTGTGTGAATGTGTATATGTGTGTATGTGTGTATACGTGTGTATGTGTGCGAGTGTATGTGTATGTTTATGTGTGTGTATATATGTGTGTATATGTGTGTGTTTGCGAGTGTATGTGTGTGTATGTGTGTACATGTGTGTGTTTTTGAGTGTATGTGTATGTGTGTGTGTATGTGTTTATGTGGGTGTGTATGTATGTGTGAGTATGTGTGTATGTGCGTGTGTGTATATGTGTGTATGTGTGTGTATGCGTGTGCGTGTGTGTGTATGTGTGTGTATGTGTGTGTGCGTGTGTATGTGCGTGTGTATGTGCGTGTGTGTGTTTCCTGGGTGTTGTATTTATCTCGCTCACTACAGCTTTGATTTGTTAATCCTTGCAAGGTTAAGAGAAATATTGCTCTTGAGCTAGGCAGACTTAGAGTAGGGAAAGTTCTCGAATATGTCTCATCTTCCTGACCAAAGGTGTGATGCTACTCTGTTGATTCGAGCCCTTGATAACTTAGAGAGAGATACATTTCTCAGAACATCACAGTGTGAAGTTTAAAGTCAAAGGCTTTGGAAGGTTGTATTCACCTTCTGGAAAACATTTTTAAAACACTTCTGTTTAAGCAGAAGAGGCAGCATGGCTGTAACACGTGCATGTGACTCCTAGAAAACACCAAGGTTTCCTGCTTTCCTGTTCCCATAACAGTTGTAATGGAAGCTGAGTTTTACGAATGTCCACTATGTTCTAGACTATTTTAGGAATGTATGAAAGGTGTTGCCACATGCTTGGAAGGTGATGATCACATGGAATTTTAGTAGCTTTACCACTGCTCACTTCTCTCCTGTAGGAATGGGATGTATTGTATTTAATATTATTGTAAAAGTTTTTATTGGGAAAGAAATACACACACACACACACACACACACACACACGAATGACACTTTTTAAAAGAAACTACAGAGATGAAATACTGGGGAAACAGGCTGATGGGAAATAGATTTACTTTTTAATAGAATTCACCTTTTTTTTTTGGCTATTTGAATTATAGACAATCTTAGAGTTTATATAGATTTCCCTTTTCCCCTAGGAGTTAGGGTGTAGTTCAGGAGCTTCAAAAGCAAAGTTATTTAAACGTGTTAGCAAGATGGCTTAGGAAATAAGGGAACTTGCTATGAAGCCCAGTGACCTGTTGGATCCCTGGAACCTATCTGGCAGGAGACATCTACTGACTATACACACATCCTGTGATGTGTGCCTTTCCCCTCAACACACATATAATAAATAAATAATTGCTTGAAAATTGATTCATTAAGGCTGCCATAAATTCTTACAGTAGATTCTTTCGATTATGTTGTGGCAGTTCCTGAACTTGAATATGCTTCTAGAAAATGTATTGGTTCTAGGAGGTAGAGATTTCCTGGTCTCTCAGCCTTGGCTTCATAACCATTTGACCTGCTTCTCCTCCCCCCACCTCAGTAGCTGCTTCTATAAAGAGCAGCATAGACTGACTATAGAGAACTCTTCAAAAGCCTCAGCTCTATACTTTTGCGCCTTTGCATTTTCATAAGGCTTAGGTTCTCCCGATTATAGCTTTGTTCTTAGAGTCTTTCTAAAAAGGAGATGACGGCAAATTATTAAACCAAATGATAGAAAATACCTTCCTAGGTATTTTCCAGAAGATATTTCAGGAACACAAGCTGACTGCGTACAAGGACATTTAAGGAGCTGTGTCTCCCCTACACTGAAAACAGGACACTGGGGGGAAGTTCTTTGTAGTACCGAGTCTAAATAGTGCTTCTGGAAGGACTGTGGGAATATGTGGAAATTTAGCAGTCACACTTCAAAACCAGGGCAATGGGCTATGTGTGTCCAACCAGGTCTCAGGCCAACTAACGGCCCTAAGATAGCTAGGAATGAAGCCCAACACAAACTTGTAAGGTGACTGAGTATGTGTATGTGTGTGCATGTGTGATTTTGTTTAATTAATTAATTAATTAATTAATTAATTAATTTTGGTAAGTAGACTGGAAAGTTCTTAAGCACAAACTTTGTAGAAGACAACTTTTGTTTCCATGTGGAAGGTTGAACTCTTAAGCGAACTGTATTCTGAATTTTGTATGCAGTTTTCCTGAAAATTCTTTTCACAGAGAAAGAATATATATCCAATAAAACAAAGACACAAATTCAATAAAAAACTAATTATACCAAAATTTTGCAGAAATAGAAGGTTTTTTTTTTTTCTGTGATTCTAGGCTGCTATTGATGGATGAGTCAACTTTAATAGGTTCGTGGGAAATGAAAGTCGTGCCACAATATCAAATTTTCTCAAGCACTTAAATGTATGTAACATATTTAAAAAGCAATGAACAGTTATTTCCAAGGAAATATTCATTCTCTCTCTCTCTCTCTCTCTCTCTCTCTCTCTCACACACACACACACACACACACACACACACACACACACACACACAAAACACTCACTAAAGCTTGACTTTAATTTCTGAACCATTTTTACTTTCACTTCAGTGGCAGTAAGTTCTGCAAACCCTGGTTTTCTGAGTTTTGTGCAAGCAGAGGAAGTTCTTTGCTGGACCCAGATAGGCCTATGTGAAGGCAGGCCTATCTAGAGTCCTTCAAGGACCAGGGTGGAAGTCATATTGGGAAGCCAAGAATAAATTTCTCCTGAGCAGAATAAGCCTGAATAAGCGTTCTCAGATATTTGCTTGCAGAGACATGGAGAGGATGTTGTCACATACATCAGCACAAAATTCTATTCTTCAAATCATGGGCTTCACAACAAATTCATTTAGTGCTTCAGGAGCCATCCGTGGTTGGTCAGTAGGGCTGCTGACTTTGTAAAACAACGCTGTACATTCTGTATTTTTTGTTTTTTTTTTAAAGATTGTGTTTTACTTAGTGTGTGTGTGTGTGTGTGTGTGTGTGTGTGTGTGTGTGTGTGTGTTTCTATACGAGTATATGCATTTGAGTGTAGGTGTCCCAGAGGCCAGAGTTATAGGCAGGCAGTTGTGACCTGCCTGATGAGGGTACTGGGATTTGAATTCCGGTGTTCTTATTCTCTTACCCATTGAACCATCTCTCCAGGACACCGTTTTACCATGTGAGGTCCCTGACTCTACCTTTTGAATCCTCTTGCCACTTCTCTCCCTTTTCTGATATTGGAGCCTTCTGGAAGTTTCTCTCAGCAATCTTGATCTGCCTCCTTGTCTTTGTGTAGAATGAAACCTTGATCCTAGAGTGGTTTCTTTCTGTGAGGTAGAAGCAACCATGGAACCTTTGCCATTCATTTTTTTGCTAAGACTTTTGTATTTGAAAATATTTGAAGATACACAACCCTAGATATTCCAAATTGTGTCTCTATGCACAGACAGAATTCAACCTTTCTATTATGTATAGGCTTAGAACATTCCTCATTTAGACCTTAGTTGCATTTAGAATACAGCTCTCTCAAGAGTGAGTAGAGAAGGAAAAGTCAGTCATGCAATGCACTTGACTTTGTCAGAGTGTGTTTACTTTCAACATGACGAGTGGATTCACCATGAAGCCCTATGACCTTGCATCAGCCACAGTTCTGCTCTTCCAAGCCCTCTCCAAGGCCCAATGCTTAAAAACCTCATATGTACTGGGGTTACAAACCTATTCTATCATTACTGGACATTTTTTATCAGAAAGAATAAAAGACTGTTTATCATGGCCAGTGTACTTTTGTCTCATTTATTTGGGCAAAATACTGTTAGAAAGGATTGTCTCTTAGAATACCATACAGTCCTAGTGTGTTGACATAAGAACTGTTTCAAAGTACCAGAAAATACGTGTGTGTGCTGGCCAGAATGTAAGTCTCCAAAGCACTGCATTGACTCTGTTTGCTTGAACACGATGGCTAGTTTAGCTCTACACTCCTGTCCTTGCTATTTATCTACTGGGCTCTTTCTATAAGCACAGCAGTGTCAGTACCAAGATAGCTTTAGCTTTAACAAGATCTAAGTGCAGACTCAACAATATCACACACACACACACACACACACACACACACCCATATGCACAAACACACACAGATGGGCTCATGTGCCCTGCTTATGCTACCTACAAGCTAGGAGGTGCCACCCTCTTCCAGTCTAGAGTGGGCATAATTCCAATATATCTTTTAGGGTTCTTGTATGAGCAAATGAGAAACCCTATCTTTCAGGCCTAAGAAAGAATAAGGACACAAATATTAGCAAATATTATTTATTAGCAACAAACTCCATAGATGTTAAAAAAAAAAAAAAAAGCCTTTTTCACTCTTCAGTGTTTGGAAGAAGCCCTAAATTAGCCTCCAGCCGTAACAGTTGCATATTATTCTGGCTGTGACGCATACATATTTTCCCCTGGAGGGACAGTTAAAATAACTTTGATAATGAGGTAGAAATGTTTGCAGCTGTCCAGATAAAGGCAAAGGCTCATCCCTCTTTGACCCAGATAGGATTAGTAACAAGTGCCATTTCCACGGAGGTCCATTTCCGTTTCTATAGATAGCGCGTGTTTACTGCAGCCCCTCTGCACAGAACTGACCGGAATGGAAGCTTTCCAGACTTACTCATGAAAGAGGTTGGAGGAAACCTCGGAACAGCCGAGTGCAGCATTCTCTTCTCACTAGTCAGTTCTATTCCAAATCTCAGTTGTATCACTTGGGTAAGAAAGAAGTTCGTGGGTTGGAGAGATGGCTCAGAGGTTAAGAGCACTGACTGCTCTTCTAGAGGTCCTGAGTTCAAACCCCAGCAACCACGTGGTGGCTCACAACCATCTGTAATGGGATCTGATGCCCTCTTCTGGTGTGTCTGAAGACAGCTACAGTGTACCTATATATAATAAGTAAATAAATCTTTAAAAAAAAAAAAAGAAAAAGAAGTTCGTAATGGATGAGTCTATTCAAGTTCTTGTTCTATCACACAACTATAAACTGGGTTGCCATTTGGAAGATCATTTTTCCACATGGCTTTGTGTCTGTCTCAGTTTTACATTGCCTTATAGATGTGGCTAATTCTCCCTCACTTATTGATGTTGACTGATGGGAAGGGGAATTATTAATAAATGTGTTGCTCCCGCTACAACTTTGCTTTCTCCCCAGGTCAATCTCGTGTTACTAAAGAGCAGCATATGTCAAAATATGAGTAGCGAGTAAACTCTTCCGTACTAAGAGCACTGAACCTAGGAAGTTTTCAAATGGTTTTCGAACATGGTTGTCAAATTGTCAAATACTGCAGTGTTACTGCCAGCCTATTTTTAACAATTTTGAGTGCATAAATTACAGCTCTCTCTCCCCTTCCTGTGACATCCAGTACACCACATTTGAGGAGGGTGAATTCAATGCATGTTTAAACTGTCTTGATGTTTTAAATTATTTTCTAAGCTGACTCATAACAGGAAGTATTTGACACGAGCTCAATAGCTTGGAATATTAACATTTTCAAGGACATGGGATGTCTGAAATGGGTGGGGGGACATTAGATTTTTTGTTGTATTTTAATTTTTTGTAAAAGAAGATTTATAAAAGAATGCTGGTTCGAAAAATGTACTGTTGTGGGATTGAGGCTATGAAATAAGAACGCCCTTTCATTGGTTCATGGCGGGTAGGTTTCCTTTCATGATGACATAGTAAAAAGTTCGAAACTATTTTTAACCCACTTGAGCTTAACTTAGAAGCTGCGTATACCAGTCTTCTGCCTGTGGCAGGCATATCTCGAGACCAGTGACAACAGAACCCACAGAGAAAGAATAAGGAGGAGGCTGAAGAATTTCCATGTAATGATTGTGCTTCAAAATTTGTATAGAATGAATGTTGTGGGATTCAACTTGTATCACAGTTAATCTTGTGCCTGAGCTCAAATGTTATTTGAACGTGTGAAACAGCTGTATTTTAACCTGCACATCATGATTCATTCATTAAGTAAGCGAAGATACCATAATTAGGTAGAGATGCAACTTAATTATTGTTTTGGTTTCTAGTGGACAACATCTGTCATTATCAATTGACTCATGAGTGTTGGTTGCGTCCCCTGCATACCCAGAGACTGAAGATTTAGTACAGGAAGGAGAGTGAATAGAAGAGAAATGAAGCAGTTATGAAAGGAGGCCAGGGAGGGGGAAGACACAAGAACTACAGGAAATTCCAAAACACAAGGCACTAAAGAGCAGTTACCTTTAAGCAAGACGGCAAGAGGGTCGGAGGGACCCTCCACCGTTTTCTCATACAAGGTTGTTCAAAAGCACAAGCCCTAATGTAGTTTCCCTCTGGCTGTCTTTTCCTGTAATGTTTGTGTGTTTGTTTGTTTGTTTTTCATTGTATCTGAACCGGAACACACTTTAGTGGTGCTGGTGTGTGCATTCGAGCCGCTTGTCTACCAATTTGGAACCTTCGGAGTCACTTAATTCTTCCTCCATTTAACATTTTCTTAGAGCAGTGGGATGTGAAGAAATGAGAGGTCAGAGGCTGAGGGGAGAAGACAAAGGAAGAGAGTGCGACTGAGGGGAGAGGGATGGGTAGGGGAGGCAGAAAGTATGAAAAGCAGTGGATCCTGGGGACTAGAGAGTCGCTGGAGGTTTGTTGAGTAGTGACATCATAGAAGTAGCACCGAGGTAGAGTCAGTTACAGTGTGAGGAAGAGTTCAGAGAAAGAGTCGGAGCGGGTAAAGAGCTGGGCACGGTGGTGGTGCACACCTTCAATCCCGGCACTCAGGAGGAAGAGGCGGGCAGGTCTCTAAGTCTGAAGCCAACAGGGTCTACAGAAGGAATCCCAGGACAGCCAGGAATAGAAACCAAAACCCTGTCTTGGAAAATAAAGAGAAGAGCTAACACCTGACTGAAGGCCCAGCTTGAGGAAGTGAGGACGCAGAGGAGAGGACAGCAGAGAGCCCTTAGACGGAGAGAGCTTATAAGTACTGAGCAGCCATTGTGGAGAGAGAGGAATGTATAGAACAGGGTCATTTAAAGGGAGCATTACGAGTTCAATGTGACATGACAGAAAAGGCCGTTTTGAAAACCGTATATTCTTTGGAAGGGCCAGCATGATAGCTCAGCAGTCATGAGCGCAGAGGGCTCTTCCAGAGGACCCCAGTTTGACTCCCAGCACTAACACGCTGGCAGCTGTCTGTGAGTGACTCCTGTACCAGGAGTATTATGTCTCTTCTGACCTCCACAGGCACTGGGACACGCATGGCGAGCAGACATGCATGGGAGCAAAACATGCATACGCATAAAATAAATATTAAAATGCATAAGGTAATGTAGACAGGCTGGCTATTTTAGGTCGATCTCATGCACGCTGTAGCCATCTGAGAGCAGTTCACAGAAAGCCTCCAGCTTTGGTATGTATGCAGGCGACCCTGCAGGGCATGACTGAAGGGAGACCTGCCCATTGTGGGTGGTAAACTGTGACCCTGGGTTCTATAAGACATCAGGTGGAACAAGCCAGTAAGTAGTACCCCTCCAAGTCCGTATTAGCTCCTGTCTTGAGGTTCCTGCCCAGTCTAAGTTCCCTCCTCGGCTTCCCTGATTCGGATATGTAATCCAAATAAACCCTTTCCTCCCCTCATTGCTTTTTTTTTTAATGTTTCACAAGTAACACAGTGGATATATTTTGTTGTTGTTGCCTTTTTTTGTTTGTTTGTTTGTTTTGAGACAGGGTTTCTCCATGTGGCCCAGGCTGGCCTTGAACTCAGATCCAACCTACCTCTGCCTCCCAGTGCTGGGATTAAAGGTGTGTATCACTGTACTCAGCTTTTAAATAAGAATAATGTTAATATCTCTCCGGTTTTAAATAATGAAAAATACAAACCAGATGTATATGGAACGGCAAAGTCAAAAGCATCAGAAGAATTTTAGCTAGGTTAATCAAGAGTGACCACAAAGGTGACCAGGAACTTTAGTTTGTGACTGGGGATTCAGGTCTTTGGATAGCTTCCTTGCCTCGGTTCGATCTTCTCACCCACACTCACATAGACTGGTAGTTGTGGTGGCTGCAGGCAGGCCTACCTGGCCAGAGATTCCCCAAATTTAATGTTCTCAAATAGATAGCAAGTACAAGGCTAAAATCAGGGCTGGAAAGATGTCTCAGTAGTTAAAAGCACATACTGTTCTTCCAGATGACTGAATTTGGTTCCCAGCACCTTATTGGACAGCTTACAACTTCCTTATAACTCCATCTCTGAGGAATCTGATACTTTACCTAGCCTTTGGGGCACCAGAACACTTGTGGCAGACAGACTTTACAAACACGCACACAAATAATCACCCCAAACACCACCACCACCACCACCACCACCACCACCATCATCATCAAGGTGTGGTGCCAAGAACAACACTTGGGAGCAGAAATAGGAGAATCTATGGTTTGAGGCCAGCCTGGTTTACAAAGCAAGTTCCAGGTCAGCCAGGGCTACACCGTGAGACCTCATCTAATTTTATATTATATATAATTATATGTAATATATGAAACATATAAAACATAATTATATATGTATACCTTATATATACCAAGCAGAATGTTTCAATTGAGATTGTTATATATATCAAAGAGCAGGAATTTTTGTTTTTAATTTTTTAGAAGCTAAAAAGAACCCAGGAAATGATTTTTAAAAACTGACTTTTGAAACTGACTAAACAAACTGCTTTTTCAATTGACTAAACAAGGCGGAATCTAGGTGGACATCCCCTGACACGAACTTATTTTGGTCAAGATGTTTCACCTGTGGCTATTCTCTTTCTAATAATATTGTGTGTGTGCATGCGTGTGCACATGTGTGTGTGTGTGTGTGTGTCTGTGTGTGTCACAAGCTGGAGTGCTCCTGGGCACTCCACCCCAACGCCCCCACAGCCAATGGAAAGTAATAGGCTCTCAGCAAATGTTGGAACTTCTTTTATTCCCACCATTGCCTTTTAACAGACAAGTCACTAGGTAGACATTTTGAAATTTATTTTTCCTAAATAGTGTTTGATAAAACAACAGGTATGTTTAACATTGCAGGGCGTGCAATAACAATATTTTTATTGCGGAAAGCAGAGCCTTTCTGGTGGGCCGAATGGCACTGTGACCTTTGATGGGCTCCTTGGTTTGTCTATGGTGAATGTTGAGTTCCTGAAGGGGTTAAGGAATGCGTTACTTGAGTGAAGCAGCAGAAATTATCAGATGGTAACACAAATGGGGAAGGGGGAAAGGTTCTGTCCTGATCCACGCTTTACTTGCTCTCTAGGCCTGTACTTGCATTGTTGAGCCTGGGGGCAGGGACTGTGCCATACACCCAGGCCCCCATAACTGCTGTTGCGGCTGCAGCCGGGGACTGCCGGGTTTAAACAAAGCTGTGAGTCACACACAGCCTGTAACTGCAGGGCCAGGAAGCCCAGCTGGAGAGGCCACGCCCCTCTCTCTCCCTGTGAATCGCTGGCCGGGACAGGGGAGGGGCTGGCCCTTGCTAATGAACAAGTTGGCAAGGCGAGACAGGAACTTCATTCCCCTCTGTGTCAGGATCCCAGAAATTATGCCCCTTCTCTCACCATGAACTGGCTCTCGAGTTCCTCGGGAGTTGTGCTAACTGCTTACCACCCCAGCGGCAAGGACCAGGTCGCTGGGGACAGCCATGCAAAGGGAGGCGACGAAGCCACCTCCAGGTAAGGAAAGAAACAACAACAACAAAAAATCCCCAACCTGCCCCGGGAACAAAGTGACGGGGAAGTTGTCAGGAGGGAAGAGAATCACCTCCGTACTTGAAGCCTGACCTAATGCTGCAGCATAGGCGGTTGCCTTGTTCTTTCCATCTCATTCACCCGAGTGCAAGAGAGCCCTTCTGGTCACCAGTTGGGGGTCAGGGGTGGTGGTGGGGGGGTGGGATGTGGCTCTGTGGCTCTCCGACCTGTAGCTTAGCAGGTGCATGTGCAAATCCTGACCGATCAAATGGCTGGGTCGGAAACACTGTCTGTGAGATGGAATTCTTGAATGGGCTCAGAACTCCGCGGGAACTGTCAGCCGGGAAAGTCTGCCAAAAAGCAGGGAGGCTGGTCATTCTGCTTGCTGTTTTCAGAGTGGCACCCTCCGCCCCTCGCTGAAAGCAGACCGCTTGGGCAAAATGCCCAAGACAGTGGCCTGTGACTGCTGTTCACATTCTTCAGTGTATGCAGATTACTCCCACAGCCCAACGCACCCCTCCCTGCGCTCTTGGGATTTCAAAAGGGAGTTTTTGTCAGCAGGCAGTAAGTGTTCTGCTGGTAGAGGGAGCGTGGTTAATGTTAAATCACTTTATAGGCAGACAGGGCAAACGTTCTATAGACCATTGAGTCGCAGAGTCCTCTTTGCCTCTCTGTGTACTTTGTTCTGTTTTTCAAGGTTGGTTTTTTTCCCCTGCCTCTTCCTTTCTCTCCTTAATGACCTTCTCCCAAGCTGAAACTTGTAATCTCCAGTCTTAGATATAAATTGCAAATATTGGCCTGGAAGATTGCAAAAAAAAGAAAAAAAGTTAGCAGTAAGTCCAATTCCATCTTGATATTAAAAGTAATAGTGAAAATTTCGTTGTTCCTGGGTGACTTAAGGCCTGTGCCTTATACTGAAAGAATGTCTTCTTTCATTGGCTTTCCAAATCCCTAGATGGGGGGGGGGTTGGGGGGAGGATGGGAAAAATCTAAGGAAAGGCTGTAATATTCTGGGTTAGACCTTGGCTAAGAACTTTGCTTCTCACATGTTGCCCATTGTATTGAAGCCACTGGATGAATTCATTTCCAAAGTTCAAAGGGAGTGGCTGCTTTGGGGCTCCACGTGTAACCGTTTTGTTTTGTTTGCGATTTATCAAGTGTTTCCATGCATGCTTCTGCGGGACAGTGAAATATTCATCCTTTAGCAGCAAGCAGCCCCTAGCTTGGCTTCCTTATGACTGGGAAGTGGCTTCAGGCTGAGTGGACCTGAGAACAGGAGCTGAGTCTTAGCTCTCAGTTGTGAGAGCGAACAAAACCTCTGGGACTTTGGGTCCCAACCTTCACCCCATTGTTCAAACTCAAACTCCAGAAATTCTTCAGTCGTAGCAAAGTTTCTTAGCGGAAGCTTTTGCACGGAACCATAGCCACTCTTTTCCCATTGTCTGCAAGTTTGTAGCTTGTTATGGGAGGTTTAGACTTGAGGGGGTTGAACAAATAAACGTGTGGATTGTTTTGCTTTTAGATATTGCAGAAGTGGAACAAAGGTGGGCAGAGAAAACAGGGTGGGCAGTAGGCCATGCAATATGTGATTTGTGTCGGGACACAGCTCTACATGGACTGTAAAAGGCAGGTCTGCTCAGGGCAGTATTGGTTACCCACCCTGTTGTGGGATTCAGTTTTCATAAGGGATAGTTAGTGATGCTGGGGTGTGTGGTAAGAAGAGAGAAGACTGGTTTGAGGCAGGAGGGGGAGCGGCAGGGGAAACAGTCCTCATTAATTTTTAGCCTTTATCAGCTAAGCAGAATGTAGTTTAGGAGGTTCCTTGTTTAACCTGGAAGGGGTTAAGAGACCGGAGTTGGCATGGAGTAAGGCTTCCTGGAATGAGGGAGGGATTTGAGCAGTGGAAGAGATAGGATCAGTCATGACCTCTAAGGATGGTCATAACGGATGCTGGCTATGGGTGGGTTGGCTGGCAGGGAGTTTAAGCATTAGGAAGGTGCTCCAAGATTTCAGTGATAGCTGATGCCTATTTTGTAAGTAAAGCTGAAGTAAAACTCATATAAAGAGGCTAAATTAGATCCCGCATGAAAAGTAGCTGGAGGTAGCTTAAAATTCTGACCTTGTTTATCAAAAATTTTCATTTATTCTAAATAATAATATGTGCTTTTTGAATCACATGGCTTAATAGATTAATTCATAAATATGAGTTAACATATCTACATATTATATAACATGCTTATAGACGTTATATTTTATATCTAACACAGCAAAATACAAAGGGTTCTAATTATGATTTCAGGTGTTTATAGAAAACGTTTTGATTTTTAGCTTTCTCTTGCCAAATCCTTTTTTATTGCTATTCTGGTCTTATGAACACTGAGGATGGTGAGAAATTGATATTTTGGTGAGCAGCCTGATATCATAGAACTCCTTGTGAATTACGTTATCTTAGTCTTACCCAGACCCTGACCTCAGATTGAAGAACTCGTCCTACTCCTGACTGGAGCCTCCAGTTGCAGAATTCTGTTTTTATCCTCTCAGTTGGAGAATCCTGTTTTTGTGTTTTCATTTTTTGCAGTGTTTTTTCCTCAAGCTACCAGGACTTGAAAGAACATGTTAACATTAGTTTGCTGGCGGACTGTATGCAGAGGTTTCCAAAGGAAACCACTTTTTATGGACAGCTATATTTACAAGACTTTATTTACTTACTTGTGTTTTCAGGCAGGCATCTCAATATTTGCTTTAGGAAAAAACAATTTTTCAAAAAAACCCAAACAAACCTGTATTACTGTTCTCTTGACTCTAACATCATGTTAAGGGGGAAAATATCAATGATTGCTTTATATGTTCTTTCTTTTAATATTAATTTCTAGTGATATTTTCTGTCTTACTGAAAACTGTTACCTCTTTAAAAAATTTTTAATAGCTTAAAATGGTTGGAAATGAGACCTTTGGCGGTTTGCTTGAACATGGTTTTCATTATATAAGGGTTATCAGAACCCTGAAACCAAGGTTAGAAGTCCAGTATGGCTGGATTCTTGCTCTCGTAATCATTAGCAGTATGTACCACAGACCTTAGGTCTCTGCCTGTTAGTTTGACTTCACGGTAGTCTCCTTGCTGGAAGAAGTTGGATAATGGATTCATGCAAAGGGAGGAGGTGGAGTCCGCCTCCGGGCAGCTTCACTTAATACTTTAAGCCGGAGAGGAAATTCTTCAGTTTGCCTTGCTTGGGAATCTCATTTTGTCAAGGGTTAAGGTCAGGGCCTGGGGAGATGGCTCAGTGGTAAAGAGCACTGACTGCTCTTCCGGAGGTCCCGACTTCAATTCCCAGCAACCACATGGTGGCTCACAACCGTCTGTACTTGGATCTGATGCCCTCTTCTGGTGTGTCTGAAGATAGCAACAGTGTACTCACATACACAAAATAACTAAATCTTAAAAAAATAGAAACAGAAGATCACATGTTTAGTTAAGAATGATTTTGGAAACTAGGTGTGGTGGTACATATCTTTGGAATGAAAGGAGGATCCAGATTTAAGTCTAGCCTTGTCTATCTACAGAAAGGTCAAGGTCAATTTGGGTTATCTGCGGCTGCCTCTCAAACAAAGTATCTTCCAGCACAGCTTAATGAATAAATGAGTAATAAGTCAATAAGAAGATTTGTGGGAAATTGGGTGTGCTGATGTTATACCCGTAATTTCAGCACAGAGGAGAAAAGAGGAAGATGAGGATTTCAAAGTAATCTTCAGATATCTATCGAGTTTGAGTCTAATCCCTCAGCCCCTCCAATTCTCATTCACTCCCCACCCCCGGTAAAGGGATAAGACACTGGGAAATGAAGATTAGAATAAAATTTTAGTCTTTTGAAATCTGAAAGACCTTGGGAATGTCTTTTCTTCCACATTGGTTCTTGAGGACTGTTCAGTCAGTCCTCAGTTGGGCTGTGAAGCCCGGAACCTCGTGGAATGTGGGCGGGTCACCTGTTGGCAGCCAGCCTCCCTCCTGTCTTCTTCGTACTTCTCTCCTCTGCCTTAAGGACCTTTGCCCAGCAGCACTGGCAAGTGGAAAGTACTGTCACTTTCCTAGTCATAGCTCATCTCTAAGCACGTTCAAGTCTCACCCAATGCTTTGTTCTGTAAGCCTGTACGTTCTGTAAGTCACCCACTCCAAACACTGTCTCTGAGTTGTCACTGAGAATCAGGCAACTGTCCCTGTGCTGGTGTTTCATGGAGAATGTGACCGGGCTTGTTGCTTTTCTTCACTGTGATAGGCAAGAGAGCAAGCACCCACCTCGACTCTAGTTAGAGGCCTCAGCCCATGGGCTCGGGTTGATTTAGGCTTGAGTCAAGGCTAGGCAACATGGCAGCAGGAGTGTGCTGTTGAGAAGGCAGCCAACAAGCAGAGAGACTAAGGGTCTGGGTTGGTAGGGGTCAGGCTGTCAAAGTCACACCTCAAGTGGTTTATTTCTTCCCATCAGGCCTTACTTACAGAAGTACTTTATTATCCCCACCCCAGTAATGCCACCAGTTGGGATCAGGGGTTTAACACATGAGCTCACGGAAGACATTTCATATTTAAACGTATGGAAAAGTATGTGTCGGAAGAGGGAGAGGTGTCCTGGAGTTGAAAATAAGCCAGGAACTGCGGCTGGTCAGGATTAGCAGGTATATGTGAGCAAGGGTTATACAGGCAGAGAGGTTAGAATGCAAAAGAGCCAGGAGCCTAGAGGAAGCCCTGGAGCTCTGGTAAGAGAAGCAGCGAGCCCTGCATGGCCAGAGGGCTGGCAAGAAGGAAGCTACAGGACAAATGATGGCTCTGTGAGCTGTTGGGACTTTTTGATTAGAATTTTTAAAAAGACAGGAAGACATGGAGGGAGGAAGGTTTTGAGAGAGGAAAGACAAAGACTTCAATTTCAAAAGGTCATAGGGCTTGATTATATAAATTGGAGAAATAGCCACACTTGGAGGTGGAACTGACAGTGGCCTGGACTAAGTTCTTAGTCATTGCAGCAGTGGAGGGAGTGGGTCTCGAACTCTTGGAGAACAGAGTCTGCCGGATTTCCTGATGCCTGATGTATGAGCAAACTCAGATAAAGGTTGCGTGAATTTTGAGCTACGTTCTTATAAAGGAGAGACTGGTTACTGATTTAGATGGGGAAACTTCCTGCAGTGTGTAAGGAGGTTGTGTTGAGGAGATCGAGAAGTCGGTCTTTTGAAATATAAGTCTTAAGAAAAAGGCATGATTTTCTTTCCTTGAGGAGGTCAGCATTTTTGTCTATTTCTCCTGGGACTGGGGATTAAACTCAGGGACCTGTGCTTGCCAGACAAGCGCTCTACTACTGAGCTATGTATCCAGCCCAGGGCCATCATTTTTATGTGACTCCCCATGGTTTTGAAAATCCTATGTTCCGTGCCATTAGTGATTCCTTCCAAATTTGCATATTTCCTGAAACTTATTATTGTGCAAAAAGGATATTTGTTGATAAGTTTTTTTTTAATTGCAGCTGGTTAAAAGATGTTTCCTGATCCCACATTTGTAGGATGTAGTGAGGAAATGCAATCTTTGTACCCATCAATGTGGTTAATTGTTTTCAATGACACAAAGACTTTTTTTTTTATTAACCACCAAATGCCTTTGGTCTGTAGTGCAGAATCTCCCTACCTCTTGAGTTGTTAAGATGCACATACTCTAGATTGGGCAGATCTTACCTGCATTTAGGCAGCAAAACATTGCCTCTTCATTGTCTACATCTTTACATGATGATTGTGGCGTATGCGTGTGCGCACATGTCTATGTGCTTGTGTGCATGCCTGCATGTGTATTGAGGGGGTAGAGGGAATCCTTTAATGTTATCTTTGTGGAACTTGTTATAGGTTTATGGTTTTAAGTTATAAGAACTAGTGATCTTATAACTGCACCCCCCTGCTCCAGCCTCCTGGAAAAACACCCCTCTTCTTCATATACAATGCTCCCTTCTCTTACTGTTCAGACTCTGGCCTCTCAGAGGGGCTTGCTCTCATTGGCAAGGTTATCATTGTTCTTTGATTTTCTTGCATTTATTTACCTGGTGTGTGGTATATATGTATGTATGTATGTATGTATGTGTGTATGTATGAATGAATGAATGTATGTATGTATGTATGTATGTATGTATGTTTGTATGTGATAGACTGTATGTGCCCTGTCCTATGTAGAGGACAGAGGACAACTTGTGGGAATTTGTTCTCTTTTACTGAATGGACTCCTGTGATCCAACTCAGATGCTCAAGGTTGACGGCATGGTTCTTACTCACTGTGCTGTCTTATCAGCTCTTATTCCTCTTTTTATGTGTCAAGTTCTCTTACTGTTTGTTCTACTAAGTGCCGAAGCAAAACAGACTCAACGATTGCTTGTTTAGCGTGATACGTAGTTTTGGGAATCACCTGCATGACATCTGTATTTACGTCACTTTTAATAATCAGTGGAAGACCAGAACAAGCGATCTGTCTTAGTTCTCACTCACTTGTAGGCTGCAAATGTCCGTATCATATGTTAGAACAAACCCCTTGTGCACTCAAGGCCGAGGCTGCGCTCTTTTTCTAGGCTTCCTACTCTTGAGTGAGGGAGGTTTCCTTACATCTGCTGCCTTCTCTCTGCTTACTGATTTAGCTTTACTTAAGGTCCCAAAGAAGCGGTCTCTGCCATCTTTGGAGTGTTACTATGTATGCTCAGAGCTGTGGAAATCTAAGCTCACAGGTCTTGCCCTGTTTGTTTGCAAGGAGGAAGAAAAACTAAGATGGTGTGGTGACAAGCCCCACTTGAATTTCTACCTCAGACGTTTACTCTCCTGGCCCAAACCTTCCATTGCAAACAAATGCTTGGAGGTGTGCTGTTTTGTTTTGTTTGATGGATCCTGAGCCTTTTCTTCCAGTAAGAGGAGATGGAACAGTAGAAGCTCATTATTAGAGGAGAAAAGGAATGAGCCACAGTGTCTGGAGTGAGTTTGGGCAAGGGGAGCAGAACGCATGTCTAGTTCCTCGTGTGGACGCATTTGCTTCTGTTAATTACGTCTGTCACTTTGAGCTGGCCAGGTACTTATTTATAGATGTAAACAGGAACCACGGAGACCTGTCCGGCCACTCCCAACATCTGGAATCCTTTCAATACCAACTCCACTGAACTATCTGTGTGGAAAGAACGGCAAACCTCATGTCTTGCCATTGTATTTTAGAGCTGCTTTGGGGTAGCGAAGAATATATTTCTACAGGGGAAGTGGGGTTTATCATATACCAGCGATCTCGGTCACAGGGAAAGGATTCAATCTCTTTTTTTGTTCAGTGACTGGGCATGTGGTATCACTTGTGACAGACTTGTTCTTTCTTCAAGACCATTCCCCATGACACCGATAGCGCTTCAGTGGTGTCTTTCTATCACCTTGTGTCTTAGAGCTAACTGAATGAACCATGTTTTTAATCAAACATTTAAATTGGGATTGTATTTACCCATCTCATCCAATTTTTATACATATATATGGTGAGAGAGAGAGAGAGAGAGAGAGAGAGAGAGAGACAGACAGACAGACAGACAGACAGAGGGACAGAGAACTGAGTGTACAGTGTGTGTGTACAGGGAGGTGTGAGTAGGGAAGCCGGGGAGGGGGGGCCATGTTATGGTGTCCTGCATTATCCTCTCTACCATATTCCTTTGGGACAGAGTCTCTCATTGAACCTAGACCTGAGTTTGTGGTCAGAAAACCCCACTAACCTTTCTGTCTTTATCAAGCCCAGGGCTGGAATTAAAGGCATGTGGGGAGAGAGAGTTAGAGTCATGTGAGTGGCTACGCCCAATTTTGTGCCTTGTGCTGGAATCCAAACTCAGCTCTTTGTGCTTATAGCGAGCTCTATTACCCATTTAGCCCAACTAATAAGTCATAGCGAGTTCCCAGGCAGTGGACTACTGGGTCATTCTGGGTCATTTTAGAGGGGAGAGCCTGAGGAGAGAACAGGTTCCCATAGGAAGGGTCTAGCATCTTTTCTAAGAGAACGCACTTGGAAAAGTACTGGAAAGCCCTTTTGAGAGATTAATGTGTTAATAGTTTCAGAAATGAATGTTTGCTTTCACCCTTTTACAGGATAACATTTTTTTTATCTTAAAAAGCATTTTTGGAATAAGTTGGATTACCTGTTTTAAGAACTATAAAGAGTGCACAAAAAGTGTCTTAAGTGGGGGGGTGGTTCACAGTATCAAAAGTTAATCTGAGTAAGTGCTTTGAGCGGGCTTTGTTTCTTTTTACTTTTTGGAGCATGCAAACTCATAAATCATTAGTCATCTTTAATAAACTAGGAAGCTCTCTAGGGCAGCAAGGAAGGCTGTTTGTTCATGAGCCTCCAGGAAAAGCCTGAATGTGCATGGCCTGAGTCCTTGTGGGTATATCACTCTGGAGCTAAGTACTTAAGAAAAGAATTTATACTTATTTTTTTTTTTTTTTTGCCCTTAAAACATATGTATATATTTAATGAACGGCTGCTAAACTCAGAAACAGGAAGTAATGAATGCTTCCTGGAACGGATAC
The DNA here is from genome assembly GCF_021556685.1 of Rattus norvegicus. Classification (NCBI taxonomy): domain Eukaryota; kingdom Metazoa; phylum Chordata; class Mammalia; order Rodentia; family Muridae; genus Rattus; species Rattus norvegicus. The sequence goes on along the minus strand of NC_141534.1, from coordinate 19,778,124 downwards.
CCATAGATATGCCCTTTTAACAAAAAAGTGTGAAAACATGCCCTGGAGAGATGGCCCACAGGATAAAGGCATTCACTGTCAGCCTAACTGCTGCCCAGCTGATGGCCTGAGTGGCGTTCCTGGGACCTGGGACCCGGGACCCTGCATTCCTGGGACCCTTCCCACATGATGGAAGGACAGAACTGACTCATGTCCGCCGACCTTCCAGTGTGGAATCTGTAAACACATTACCACTTCTCCCTGTGTGATTCATAGTGTATTTTCTTCAGCTGTCTGCTATACACTAGGCTGTAGATTTGGAAAGTGTCTTCCTAGTCCGTTCTCAGACGTTTTCCTGTACCCAAACTTTACGTGATTTGCAAACTCACGCTTTTAAAATGTCCACAAGAACAGGCTGCTTTGCTCTCAACTCAGAGGGAATAGGGCAAGCAGTTGGGAGGACAGAGTGAAGTCAGACAGCTGGAGGTCCGAGCCAGGAGAGCCACGTAAAAATGCAAAGGCTGTTTTCCATAGGGAACAAAAAAAGCACGTGATCTGTAGACATTCTGTGGATCCTGACTGTCACCTAGTTCTGCCCCATGGTTAATAGGTTCCTTTTTATTAGGCAGAAAATAGCACTTATCTGTAGCACTGCTGCTCGGAGAGACATGTTCTAATTTCCTATTGAATTTGGGACTCAACTTTCTGAACCCAAATAAAATCGTCAACCCTACTTGGTGGTTACTGATCAGGGTATACTTACTTAACTGTTCTTTGCTCTCTGACTTTCTGTAAAGGAAAAATAAATGTTTTCCTTATCTTTTTGTGTATGTGTTTAGTTTAGATTTTCTAAATATAATATCCTTTCCAAAGCATAAGGGACCTTGGCATGACTCCGATAGCTGTCTTTCCAGGTCCCCTACACCCGTCCCACATTTATGTGTTTTCATTAGGGATCATGTGCCTGTTTACACTTGCTAGTTTCTTAAAAACATGGTTTTCTTTAAAAGACAGGGTCTCACTGTGTAGTCCCGTGATCCGTTACTCACTATGTAGGCTAGCTTGGCCTTGAACTCACAGAGTCTCTCTCCTGTTTCTCCTTCCCTAGTGCTAGAGTTGAAAGCATGTAGTAATATGCCTGGCCTTCCTTTTAACACTTCAAGAATTCTCTCCCCTCTCTCTTTCTCTGTCTTTTTTTCTCTGTCTCTGTCTCTCCCATCCATCCATCCATCCATCCATCCATCTATCTATCTATCTATCTATCTATTTATCTATCTATCTATCTATCATCTATCTTCCATCTATCATCTATGTATCTACCCTTGGTCTTAGCTAAAAGGCCGAGAAGCGATCATCTGTGTGTCTGTGTGTGAATGTGCACGGGTGCCATGGTGTGCTTGTGGAGAACAGAGGATGAGTTTTCTGAGTAAATTCATTTCTTCCACCCAGCGGGCACTCAGAATAGGATTTAGGACTTCAGCCTTGGTCATAAGCTGAGTGGTCCCGCTGGCCCTTGTCATTCGTTTTGGAAGAGTCAGAAAGGTGGAGATTAGTCTGTGTTCTTGGTGATCCTAGTCGAATCAGTTTTGAACTGGTATGGAGTACTTGACTAAAGTAAGACGTACTTTACCTCAGGCTGCAAAACAACTAGGAGGGGAGGGCTGGGGAGATGGCTCAGTGGGTAAGGACTTGCTGAGTAAGCACAGCTTGAGTTTGGATCCACAGAACCCTCCGAAAGCCTGCGACAGAGCAATCCCAATGAGATGGGAGATGGACAGTGAGGCAAACCCCAGAAGGTTACGGACAACCAGTGTGCTATACACAGCAGGGAACAGTACAGGACCTACCCATGTAGTGGGGCATGTATGGACTCACCCTTACAACATGTGACCATAAAACAAAGTTGCTCCCATACCTACACTAACCTGCAGCTTTGGATTTATATTAATAAGAAGTTTAAGATTTGATTGGAGAGTTAATGTATCTTCTCTGAAAGCCAATGACATCATTAACCACATGGTGGAAAATAATAGGTGTTATATATTAACGAACAGCATAAAGTTTGGGCTTGCCTGAGATATGGTTTAGACAACTCAAAAAATTCTTTAAAGTCATGTTAGTAGAGAGTATCTTAAGTCTTACGTTATTCAAAATTTTAAAAGTAATGATTCTATAATAGTGGTTCGCAATATTCTTTTTTTATTTTTTTAAAAGATTTATTTATTTATTATATATGAGTACACTGTAACTGTCTTCAGACACACCAGAAGAGGGAATCAGATCTTATTACAGATGGTTGTGAGCCACCATGTGGTTGCTGGGATTTGAACTCAGGACCTCTGGAAGAGCAGTCAGTGCTCTTAACTGCTGAGCTATCTCTCCAGCTCGGTTCTCAATATTCATAATGCTATGACCCTTTAATACAGTTCCTCATGTTGTGGTGACCCCAATCATAAAATCATTTTGTTACTGCTTCATAACTGTAACTTTGTTATTGTTATGAATGCCTTGTAGATATCTGATATGCAGGGTATCTGATATACAGCCTCCAAAGGGGTGTGGTTTCAATCCACAGGTTGAGAAACACCGGTCTATAGGAAAATAAATATAAGACTTCCTGATTTAAACAAGGTTGCAATGAAATTCAGACATATTCTACAGCCATGTTTTTAGAATACCTCTTTTAAAGTATCTAAGTTTCAAAGAACTTCGGCTGAGTAATTGAAGTTCATTTTGGCTAAGATAAGAAAAGCCAAGTTGGCTGCAGAAAGTTGAAAGGAACAGGCTATTTATAGGTGGTCTAGAAACATGTAACTTGATTAACGTGTTTTATAATTAATGCTTCACTAGGGTTACCCATGTGTGCCTGTTGATTTCTCTCTGTTCAAATAATACAGTCAAAAGGTGTCACGTGTCAGCCAATAAAAATGATTTCGGTGAAGGTAGATGTAAATGTGTATAGTATTTTACTTTTTAAAACTCATTGTCTTTGATAATTGAGGACAAGGACAGGTATTATACTCACGTTTCTAAATTAAATTGTTTTGAATTATAGCATTCCGAATTACTCTGTATTGTGGAGGTGCATAGGTGTATATGTAGATGTGACTAGGTAATTATATAAAATCCTTTACTTCCTATGTTTTTATATTTATTTTTATTTATAAGGGTTGGGCATCGTGTGTGTGTGCGTGTGTGTAAATATGTGTATGAGTATATATGTGGGTGCGTGCGTGTGTGCGCACGTGTGTGTATACATATGTGTATGAGTACATATGTGTGTGTGTGTGTCTGTGTGTGTGTGTGTGTGTGTGTGTGTGTGTGTGTGTGGATACATATATTGTATGTAGATTCCTGTGGAGGAAGAAGAGTGTTCAGTCTTTTGTAACTTAGGTTACAGATAGTTTTGAGTCTTCTGATATGGGTATTGGGAATAAAACATGAATCCTTGGAACAATAGCAAGAACTCACAACTGCTGAACAGTCTCTCCAGCCCCTAAGTCCCATTTCTTCTTGACTTAGGGTCTACCCTTAAGAATCAGTACACAGAGCCTGGTGTCATGTGTCACTGATCCCAGTTCTTGGGAGACAGAGGACGGCCACAGGTTTGAGGGAAGCCTCAGTTGCACCGGGAATTCTAGGCCACCCTGTTTGTGTTACACAGAGAAACCCTGACTCAAAAAGATAACCGCCTGGAATGACATGATACATGATAAAAAGCATGTTGACCTCAAATTTGGGTTTCAATAAAATCTGTAAACTAAAAACATACAGATGTTGTATACACGGTTTGCGCGTGAAATGTCCCCCACAGGCTTAAGCATTTGAACACTTGGTTTCAGGCTAGTGGCACTGTTTCTGGCTGTCATGAAACCTTCTGATATGTTCTACACCAGGAAAGCTAGACGGTGGTAGGCCAGCTCTCGTTCTGGTTTGGGTCTAAGTCTTATTTCGGGGAGCGTGCGCGGCTGGGAGGCGGTACTGGAGTTTAACCTCAACAATAAAGTTCGAAGCCCGATGAGATGGACAACTGTCTTTTCTCCTGGTAGTGTGTACAACTCCTTTTCAGCACTAGCCAGTAGGGCGGATGCTTCAAGTTGAGCATCAGCTGGATTGCTTCATGCTTTTTGTCCTAAATAAGCACGTGGTGTCTTTAGCAATAGAATCTTACTCTTGAGCTGGGAAAGCGTAATCAGCTCTGGCTATGGCGCGTGATTTGGGTATGTTTGCCTAGAAGACGCCTTTGCCTAAAGACTCAGAAAATGTAATCTGTTCTTGAACTGGGAGTTTTGTTTGGTAAAATAAAAATGTCCAGCTTAGGTCTCGTCTCCGTCACTATGTGGTAACTCCATTAAATTCCTTGTATTTATGTATATATCTTCGGAGGTAGGTGTCAGTATGGCTTTTTAAAAGGCCTTAATGCTGGCTATCCCTGTGTTCCGTGCTCCGTCCTCCCCTCCCCACTTAACCCCCGTGTTCTAATTTTCTCCTTTATCTGCTTAGCTTATGATGCCGTACTTACTTCTCCTTCCTTGGAAGCCATACTTTGTTACAAGGAGGAAAAATACCACCCAATGAGGGAAAAAAAGCTTTCAACTCTGCAGTGGGAGTTTTTATCTAAATAAGGAAATTTTTTGTTTTGTTTGTTTGCTTTTTTGTTTTCAAGGCAAGGTTTTTCTGCATAGTTCTGGCCGTCTTGGAAGGAACTCTCTTGGTAGACCAGGCTGGCCTTGAACTGGGAGATCAGCCAGTCTGCCTCCTAAGTGCTGGGATTAAAGGCATTACTGACACTCCCTACTAGGAATTAAAATGAACAAACCCTCCTCCCCCCAGTACTTTAAGAGAAGAGATGTTTATATTTCTTTAAAATGATTTGCATCTTCAGTTTAGGGCTGCCCTTGTTTAGAGTGGAACTTAGTGCAAATATTTAAATCACTTGTCTAAAGGAATGACTATGCACTTTGTTAGATCAATTTAGAGAAAAAAATTTTAACTTTTTTTTTTATTTCTTACACTATAGATTAGGAATTTCTGGGACCTCTGCCTTGCCCGAATGGGAAGAGGCTAATTCTCTTTTTAAAAGAATTTCAAAAGCTTTTATTGCAGTTGTTGTTATCATCTTGTTTGCAGGGCCATGTGGTTCACAGAGCCCATGTGGGGTTAGAGAATAGCATTGTGGGGTTCTGAACTTTTCCCTTCCACTATGATTACACGGGTTTTGAGGACTGACCACAGCCCATGAGGCCTGCACTACAAGTGCTCTCACCACTGAACCATCCCACTAGGCCACTGACTCATTTTTAAGATGAGTTTGATGTACTGGGGGAAGGAGGGTTTGTTCATTTTAATTCCTAGTAGGGAGTGTCAGTAACGCCTTTAATCCCAGCACTTAGGAGGCAGACTGGCTGATCTCCCAGTTCAAGGCCAGCCTGGTCTACCAAGAGAGTTCCAAGATGGCCAGAACTATGCAGAAAGACCTTTGCTGACGTTTGAGGAAGAAGCCCAGGCATGCCACCTCGAACAAAAGACACACTCAATTGCTACGTACTTCCCCTCAGGGGAGAAAAGCCCTTTGTCTATCCTCTTAAAGCACAATTTCTTGCATGAATTAGTATGACGTTCTTGTTTCCCAAACTGCCTGTGGAGCCCTGTCCATAAACCTCCTATTAAAAAGGATTTTGTGGTCTGATGTTTGAGTGTAAGCAACACTTGCCTGTTGTTAGGCGACACTTCTTGTAGTATATACTATCCAGGTAGTATTTTAAGGCTCAAAAAGATAGAAGAAAAAACTGTAGCAAGTAGCATATTCTAAATTTGTCAAAGGAGCCTGTGTTTGTGAAACACTTGATGCTAATTCTAGGGCATGTAATTTGTAAGAATTAAAAATATTGTTTTCAGCTTATGTGCAGAAGAGTGTTAAATATTGTATACTTGGGATCAGTCAGCTACTTTGCATTCTTTTATAGTGCGTCAACAGAAGTGTTCAGTTCTTCTTCTGATGTCCATTGTGCTCCTCTACCCACCTACCCTCATCCCCAACTTGGAGACTGGATGTTACTATGCAGCCCTAGCTGGCCTGGAACTCACTCTGTAGCCTGCTTCTGCTTCCTGAAGTGTGTGGTCATGGTAAAGATATTTAAGTTTCAGCTTTGCACGCACTGCACTCTTGACCTCTGAGCATTTGGAAAGCGGAAGCAATGGGGTTGAGTGTACACTTGACATAGTCTGCTAGGAATAGCTGGGGTGAACCCCCCACAAAAGAAAAAGTTCCGTTAGTATATGTCTTTCAGCAAACAAAGCAAAATGACCTAGTATTTTTATAGGCAAAATTTCCCTGTATATCCCAAAACCTAATATGACAGTGAGAAATAAAACTTTTTAGGGCTGGAGCAATGGCTCAGTGGTTAAGAGCACTGATTGCTCTTCCTAGAGGTCCTGAGTTCAATTCCCAGCAACCACATGGTGGCTCACAACAGTCTGTAATGGGATCTGATGCCCTCTTCTGGTGTGTCTGAAGACAGCAACAGTGTACTCAGATATATAAAGTAAATAAATAAAATCTTTAAAGAAAAAGGATTCATTTAAAAAAAACTGTTTTTAAAAAAAGTATTTTTTTAAATTTTATTTTTCTTGGATATGTTATGTATTTACATTTCAAATGTTATCCCCTCCCCCCCATACCCCCTCTTTCTCCCCCCTGCTTCTATGAAGATGTTCCCACTCCCACCCACCCACTCCAACCTCAACACCCTGGCATTCCCCTACATTGGGGAAATGAGCCTTCACAGGACAAAGGGCTTTTCCTCCTATTGATGATGGACAATACCATCCTCTGCTACATATGTGGCTGGAGCCATGGGTTCCTCTATGTGTATTCATTGGTTGGTGGTTTAGTCCCTGGGAGCTCTGGGGCGGCGGGGGTTGTGGTGGGGGAGTCTGGTTGGTTGATATTGTTGTTCTTCCTATGGGGTTGCAAACCCCTTCAGTTCCTTCAGTCTTTTCTCTAACTCCTCCATTGGAGTCCCCTTGTTCAGACCAATGGTTAGCTGCAACCATCCTCATCTGTATCAGGCAGAGCCTGTCAGGAGACACCCATATCTGGCTCCTGTCAGCAAGCTCTTCTTGGCGTCAGCAATAGTGACTGGGTTTGGTGCCTGCATATGGGGTGGATCCCCAGGTGGGGCAGTCTCTGGATGACCTCAAAAAAGTATTTTTTCTAAATTGCATGATCTAACAAAGTACACTGTCATTTCTATAGATAAAGGATTTAAATATATGCACTAAGTCCTACTGTAAATAGTGGCAGTCCCAAACTGAAGATACAAAGTAATTTACATATCTATGGGGAGAAGGACCAAGGGCAGGACAGTTGTAGCATTGGGTCAGGGCATCAGTGAGGGGAGCTCTGACCTGGCCAACCACAGATACACCACCTGGCCTTACCAGTTAGATTTCACTTAGTAGAGTTGTAACAGTTCTCCGTCCCACCGTGGTGGTTTGTCCATTGCATTGGGCATTGGTTGCAAATTTTGCTTTAGGAAAACTCATTTCTGTCTTGGGTATGCATGCTATGTGTTTGGCTACTTTGAAGAATTGGACAGACTTAGTCACCGCCGTTCCCTCTAGACCGTAGAGCTTCGTAAGGACCACAGCTGTTTTACGTCATTTAATATGACAAAGACACATAAGTTATCTTATTTAATATGACAAAGTTCACATTAGTCAAGCCACCTGCCCTGAAGCTCTATTGTTTGGGTAAGCCCCGGGAAACTGCCTGTCGGGAGGGTCACCACTGCCATTCCTAAGAATAGTTTTACTTCCAACATTTGTAAACTGTGAGAGCTATGCTGGAAGCATATACAGCGTGAGTTTGAGAACAGTGAAATGTTTGAATTCTAGCTGATTTATGTTCCTTTTCTAATAAAGGCTCTGCTTTGTTGCTTTTAATATTTTGAAGAAGTGTTGCCAATCTGGATCTGGGACAACTTGTTGATGGCCAAGTACCCATTTGGGGAAATCACTTCAGCAGCTCTCAGACACCAAGATGTTATTTAAACTGGATGAGTCGTGATTTTTTTTTCCCCAGTTCTGCCATTTAATAAGTAATTTATGTAGCCTTAAGGTGTTCCCGGTGTTTTGTGGTCGGTTGTTCGTGTAACTGGGGTGAATGGTATGGTAAAGGAAAAGCAAAACAAATATTTGTCGAGCATGTTCTGTGTTCCTACAAACTTTAGAATGGACTTTCTTTAATCCCTATAATTAGCACTCTTTGCAAACAAGCAAACAACTGGTGGTTATAAGTAAGCTCTGGTTTGAAGTCTGATCATGTAGCCATAGTATAAGTGACATTGGCATGTTTTGTGTTCAAATGGCATCAGGGCCGCAGGTTTTGGGGAAGATGTTGCCTGTGGCAGGTGTGATGTGGGTTGTCCAGAAGTCTTAAGATAAAGAACTGTGTGTGGGCTGCAGAAATCTGGGCTTCTGTAGATGGAATGGAGGAGACAACCCCAGCTGGGGGCCTCTCCATCTGTAGCCTTTATGAACTGGGAACTCTTCCAAGGTTGACAAGACCACAGTAATAAAATGCCTTGCCACCATTCATTTGTCTTTAAAGACAAATAAGTAGATTTTCCCTAAGACTTGGGAGAAAGAGTTTAAGACCACAGTGGTTTCCCAGTATCTCCAGGTCTTCCCCAACATCCCAGGTTGTTTCAGTGCCCTGGCACTAAATAAAAGTTTTTCCGTTGACCGTTTGAGTGGGCCCTCTCCCTGTCTGTGAATTTAGAGTTCCCCCCCAGAGGCTCCATGTAAACTGATTAAATCATTTAAGTGTTTAAGTGGGTAGGAGGGTCATTGGGGTAGGAGTGGCATGGTAAGGACATGAAAACCATAGCCTACAACAGACGCAGAGATCTCAGTATAAAACCATCTACTTGGTGGGTTCTTTTGGTTAAATTACTGAAGGTGCTTAAGAAAGTGGCGAGTGAGGACTGGCTGGGGCACGTGGCCTGCTTACCGGTCACTCAGCCTCTCAGTCTTTAGACTCCAGTTTTACAAATGTTAACCAGGTGACGGGCACACTGGGGCTCTTTCAGAGGCAACGCCATTTTTAGGCTAAGTAACCAGAAATTTGTCAGCAGGCAAACTGAAGGTAAGTGAACCGGCTTTTTCTTGGTCCCAAAGCCAGACGTGTGTATAAATAGTTGATTTCCAGGCCAAGGTGTCCCTGCATGACATGCTTCTAAAAAGTCCCTGCTGCCACAAATTGTACATCTTAGCCATAATAGAGTTTTGTGTCCCTTCAGACTGTTCCATTCATAGATCACCATTGCTTGGGTGAGTTCTCTAAGAGATGTCAGCAAGCTTTCAAATTAGGCTAAAATTTGACACTGCTGAGGCTCCTTGGCTTTATACCATTCCTCCATACTTAGGAACATAGTTTGCTTTGAAAGTTTGTTCAAAACAGAAGTCTGTAGACCCAGCATAGTCAGGATAGGAGGGCCAGGGAAGAAAGAAAATGACCTGTATGTTATGCGGAATCCAAGTTTAGTGTAATCACTTTGAAAATGGGTCTGCTGAGTGAGGCCTCAGTCCCCGAGAGAGCCTGTTTTCCTTGGGAGAAGAAAGGAAGGAAGCATGCATTTTTGCAAATATTTCACAATGTAAAAATAATGTCTATAGACTTCCAAGTCCTTATCCTTGCCCAAAGACCTCAGTTTAAAGGAGGATGAGATTTCTGGGCTTTAGGGTCTAGAATGAAACAATAGTCAGTAGGGTGGAAGAGGGGGACAACTGTGGTGAGGAGGGACAGTTAAGTCCATTTAAAGGTGTTAACCACATCAGCACTAAGAAAGTCACAGGCCAGGCCCTGGTGGTCACAGAGCCACTGTGCCTGAGATGTGACTGCTAATAGATGTAGCATGGGTACAGGAGAATATACCTTGACCTTGGGCAGACGAGGAATAGAGGTCGAGCAGTTACTAGAGAACATGGCTGTAGCATCGGGTGTATGCCACCGCTCAGCAACCTTCTGAGAACTTCACTTTCTGAGACTGGGAGGATGATGTACTTACATGGAGAAGAATCAGCCATGCACCTATCAGGTGTTACATGTGTGTAGTTCACATTCAGGCCCCCATGTGCTTTCTAGATCTATATCCTGGGAAACAGCTCTTTGGAATGCTTTCTTACACTTTATATATTATATTAATTATATTATATTTTATATTATATTTTTACTTACTATTACTGACATTCAACATGGCTCTTCTAAAACTTTTTCTTGTGATCCTTTGACCATACGTTTTAGTGCTTGGAGAATTAAATTTCCTCCTGAAATTGTTATAGCCAATGCATAATGAAATATGATTGAAATGGTGTGCTTCGTTAAGAAAATTCAGCTTTGAAAACTGTCAACAGTAACAGAATTCCTCTAAGGTCAAGAGAGGTCTTGCCATGGGGAAACCAACAATACTGGTCTGCCTGATTCACTATTATCTACCACTATTTCCTATTTCCTGGATCATAAAGTGCGAGTTCCCCAGTCTTCTGAGGGCCCCATCCCAATAAGGGTTTGGGCCAAAGTCTGCACAGCCTTTTATCAAGGACCAAGCCTACACAAAGCATGCTCTGTGTTTATAGCGGAGGTGGCAGACATTGGATCAGTCGTTTCCTTTCCTCTTGAACATCTTCCACATGATTGAGTAACCAGTTAGATTGTAATATCTCTGTATAGTAGCATAGCACACATTATACTATTAGCTAGAGTATCAAACGGATGCCTTAAAACGTTAAACGAGAGGGGTAGCCATTTTTTTCGTGGTGATTTTGCACAAAACCAGACTTATAAAAAAAATAACTCAGAAGTCATCTTTGTTGAATAAAACGTCAGTACCATTGAATTTACATTTTCAGGAATTTACAGAAAACTTCCAAATACCGTGCAAGCATATGCAATTTATTTGCTTCTCCATGAATCTTTTAGATTGTGACATATGTTGTTAGGCTCATGAAATTGTAGAATCACACACATCACACATTCATCTTCCTTTTGAAAGGAATATGAAATGCCACAAATCTTTACAACGATGTGTTTTTGATATATATCCTCTGTGTATCAGTATTTTCAAAGTGAATATTTATACCTCTGGATATTTGTATTATGTCTTGGGAGAATGTAAATCAGGAAAAAAAATTCTTTGTTTGAAAGTAAGCCTATTCTATAGATTCTAAAGCTGTGCTTGTGGGTTCCACAGTAGTCTGCATCTTTGCTATGTGGATTGCCATGTTCTGTTGTGCTGGGAATATCCGTCATTCTGCTTTTGAAGCATCTACATGTAGTACATAGTGCTAAATGGTTTGAGATCAGGGTATAATGTCCCATTACTCTTTCACCCATATCACTTGCTGAAGTGTTCCTTAAAGTATAAGATTTGAAGGCATATATGTGATTAGCATATATTTAGTTTAGAGGCAGAGGTATTGATCTTCATGGGCTGAACCTCTTTAGGCCTGGCATGTATATGAAGATAATAGTGTTATGAATAAACAATAGGAACCTTTTTACAAATTCCATGCCAACCGTGTCTATATGTGTCCTTGACCAGAGTATTTATGTTGACTTTGTAATGAATACAATATTGTAAATGGTCTGGTTCTCTAAAGCACTTGGTCTATTCATTATTGACATTAGACTCAATTAAAATTCATGTGACTAGTTAGGACAGGAACAAACCTGCCTCCTTTTAAAACTGGATGTGTTATCTGCTTTGCAGTTGTAAGATTCAGAATGGAAGTCCCCCAAGCCTGCGTGCTAGAAGCTGGGGTAGTATAAAAAGAATGTATTTTCTGGTCCTTAGGAACAGCACATGTGTGATTCGCTGAAGGGAGAAACGGAGGTGTTTCTACTCTCTCAGGTGACCATCTGTACAGACCTTGCACACGAGTCATTTCTGAATTTTAACCAGGAGAATGTTTAGTGAGAAGCTGTAATATGTGAGTAGATCTTCATGCCTGTATCCCAAGGGAAGTACGCTGCTGAGGTTTCTAAAGGCAACCACAGCACGTGCCCATATCGCCATCTTCAAGGAGAGCCCCGTTCCTCTGTGAGATCTGCCTTTCCACAGGCTTCAGAGGAATACTCAGCTGTGATTCTTACTGTTAGCAGCCATTTGTTCCTCTAAGGACTGAAGATCGCCCTGTTGGTTCAGCTCGTTCAATAAAGTCCAAAGAGTTGAAGAACATTTGTATATTAATAAATGATTCAGAGGGCCAAGCAGATGTCTCAGTGGAGAAAGTGTTTGCCATGTAAAGCATGGTGGACCTGAGTTTAGACTCCTACAAAAAGCATGACATCGTGTGCTTATAATCCCAATACTGGGAGCCAGATACAGGAGCCTTGAGATTCCTGGGCCAGCAGGAATAGTCCACAGGGTGAGCTCCAGGTTCAGTGAGAGATCCTGTCTCAAAACACAAGGTGGAGAGTACTTGAGGAAGGCATCTGATGTCAACACTTGCCCTTCACACATTCACATGCCTGCGAGTTCATGTGTACACTTAGATTCTCAAAAAGCCAGAGAGAAAAACCACCCATTTGTCTATTAGACAGTAATACTATAGGGGATGGGTCCTTTCTGTCAGTCTATGAAGTCCCAAAAGATAGAGTCATCTTCACTGGTAGCAGCTCCTCTCCTGGGGAGTGAAAACTGTCAGTGATGAGAAGTTTTTTTTTTTTTTTTTTTTTTTTTAAGATTTATTTATTTATTTTGTATATGAGTACACTGTAGCTGTCTTCAGACACACCAGAAGAGGGCATTGGATTCCATTACAGATGGTTGTGAACCACCATGTGGTTGCTGGGATTTGAACTCAGGACCTCTGGAAGAGCAGTTGGTGCTCTTAACCACTGAGTCATCTCTCCAGAGAAGTCTTTTTTTTTTTTTTTTTTTTTTTTTTGGTTCTTTTTTTCGGAGCTGGGGATCGAACCCAGGGCCTTGCGCTTCCTAGGTAAGCGCTCTACCACTGAGCTAAATCCCCAGCCCCGAGAAGTCTTTTTTTTAAAGATTGTTCCTTGTAAGTCCTTTGAGTTTGTTGGGGAGGTCCATGGCTTACCGTTCCATGCCAGGCACACTTGTTCTTTCGTTCTGGAAGTAGTTTTGCAATTTCTCCCAAAGATGATGAACTCTGTCACCTGTCTGTGTTCCAGAGCAGGAGATTACATTTATGTACCAGAGGATCAGCTCAAGCATGCTGTGGGCATTACAGATGTCAGACATCTTCTATCCCCTAAGGGTCAGAGAAGCTTGTATGTTTGACCTGTCAGTTTACCTAGGCATACTAAACCTTCAGGGAAGGGGCTAGATGCATTCTGAGGAGAGGAGGTCTGAGTTGGAGAACGACGAGGGTGTTAACCTAGATAGAGGGCAGGACCCTTGGAATAGAAGGAAGGCAAGGCTGGGATGGGAAGTCAGGCTCAATTTATGCCAGCTTGGAAGAACAATGGGGTTTCTCTACATGGTCATCTGCCCACTTCAAACAATACTAACGTGCTGTTTCATAGACCCTGGAATCTATCGAACTGGGATTTCTGTACCGAATTGCATTGTAATTCGAGGGGAGAATGGATTATTCTCTTGGATTATGAGGTGGCATCATGCTGTGACTTTAGTCCGTCAATCACTGGTTACCTGACCTTGCTCAAGTCTCCAAACCTCTCTGTATCTTAGAAATGCTATGAAGGCTAAGTGAAGTGAGAAGCGGGGTGCATGATAGCCCATTGCAAAGAAGTAAAAAAAAAAAGAAAAAAAACAACAACAACAACAAAAAACACTTGGTCCCTGATGAATTTATGCCACCTGAAATTTTCCTGTGCTGTCCTGGCAGGAGTTGACTTCAGTGAGTGCCATGAGGAAGGAGAGAGAGGACCACCAAATGAAGAGGAAGATATATCAGGACAACCTACATTGTTTTGTTTTGTTGTGAAGCTCATCTTGCCAGGGCAAGTGGGTTCATGGGCTTGCTCTCTTTGCTCTGGTAGGAGAATGTGTATCTCCATGTCAGGCCTTCTGTGGTAGCTCTAAGCCTGAATTAAGGTATCTGGACATGTCTTGTTTGGTATCAGATTAGAGGGAGGATTCTATGGCTTTCTGCGCTGGGCCCGGACAGACAGGAAACACTTTGAAACGCTGATAGTCATGTTTCAGCAACAGGCTGTCCACGAGCCCTCAGCCCTTCCTCATTTCCAGAGTTTACAGGTGCAGTTTCTACTATTCATGTAAACAGGGAAGGCCGGGCACTGGTGACTCACAGTTGCTCCGTGACCTATGAACCAGAGTTAAAAGTCCTGAGGGTGTGGTGTGGAGAACCTAGGGTTTGGCCTGTAAGCAGAATGCCTGCTCACCATCTGTAGCTAACCGTTGTGCCCAAGCGGTGAGCTGTACAAATGAAGAACAAACAGGCTTTGGAATGAAGGATACTGAGGTGGCTTCGTTAACTCTGCACTGATGCTTGTATGGTTACAAACTCGAAGTTTCTGGAAGCTCTCAGCCCATAATTCTCCCAAGCATATGGGCAAGTCACAGAACCTTGAAGAAATTAGCATCCTCTGGGAGCCAAGGGGATTCTGGGAAAACCTCTAGCAGGTGTCAGTTTAATTAGGTAGGGAACTGTTGTTACCCTGGCATTTTCCTGGTTGTGTGGTTGGCTGGGAACTACTCTTCTTTGGCAGACTTGAGATTGGAGGTGCATTTCTAGGCCCCTCTCATGATCACATGGGTGTGCATAAGAGCTTTGTGTAATGACTAGGGCGAACAGCTCTGTTACTCATGACCATATGTCCAAGGGAGACGGAATGGTAGACTGTCCTCAGTAGGGCATCAGCACTGGTGGGTATCAGTACTTATTGCATAGTGGATGACTCTATTATTCAGAGAGGTGACCTGAGGACACATTCAGAGCTGGGCTCAGAGCTGTGTGGCCTTGAAGGGAATCTAGTTATCATAAGCTCTGTAAAATAGAAGTGTAGACACATGTACCCAAGCAGACATTTCTTTTTAAAATAAGGATTTTAAAATGTTTCGTAGCTCATTGGGATTATAAATATAAAAATGTCCTTCCTTTTCTAGGGGCGAGAAGAATGCGACACGGGCCAAATGGAGGGACAAACTGTAGAACCCAGCTAGGCCTCTTACTCCTGGGACATTGTAATGTTGAGGAACTGTAGAATTATCTGTATTCATCTTCATTGGTCAAGGGTGAAGGAATAGAGGAAGTTGGAGAGCAATGAGTGATCTTCTCCGTGCCGAGTTTGGAAAAGCTATCAAGTGATCTCTAACAATTTGTCCAGTTCACGGTCACGTTCGAGCGGACATTTTGGAAAGTATCTAATTACTGATCCTCACTCAGTCACTTCTGTTTGCCTGCTGCTGTCTTATGTGATCTGAAATGGTCTCTATGTTCGTGCCCGCTGTGTGATAGGAGCTGCATAATACCATAAGGGTAGCTATACCACACCACCCGGAAAATGCCAGGCTGAAAGCTCCCTATTAAATTAAACCGGCACCTGTTAGAGGCTTTCCCAGAATCTCCTTGGCCTCCAGATGATGCTAATTTCTTCAAGTTTCTGTCACCTGCAAGTATGTTTGGGGGATTATGGCCTGACAGCCTACAGAACCTTCGGTCTGTAACCATGTAATACTATAGTTGCAGCTTTCATTGTATGACTTGGGAAAAACCAAGGCACAAGACTTAAGGAACTCACTCGAGGTGACACGTCAGGAGAGTAAAGCTGAATTCTAAACTCTAGTCGGGTTCCATGGTCTATCCTGCCACTTAACCACACTGTGCCCCCTGTCTCCAGCCTGAGCTTGAGGAAAAACTGATTCTGCATTTCAATGATCTTGCCCATTCCACCATGATTTGAACCTAAAATGACCCACAGAAGCTCATGTGTGTAAACACTTGGTCGCTAACTTGTGGCAGTGTTTTAGGAAGTTACAGACCCCTATAGGGGGTTAAGTTAGGAGGTGGGGCCATGCAAGTGGATGTTGGTCATAGCCTCTAGTCTTTAAGTGTTATATACAGAACCTGTCACCTGTCTTTTAATTTATCTGCATCTTTTTGGCACAGGTCAGAGTGGGTATTGGATCCCTCGGAACTGGAGCTGCATATGGTTGTGTGTGTGTGTGTGTGTGTGTGTGTGTGTGTGTGTGTGTGTGTGTGTGTTATGACTCCTACCCAGGACCTCTAAATGAGCAGCCACTGCTCATAACCACTAGGCCAACTCTTAAACAGGAACCTGCTTTTCTTTCTGTCACCTTGTATTAAAACTGCTACTGTATACTTTTGTCAGAGGAGAAATGTACTCCAGCCACCAGACTTTTTCCCACTGCAGCAGACTGAGTTCTCTCTGAAACTAAGGACCCAAATCAACCTCTCTTCTTTTTCATTTTTTCCTTCAGATATTTTGTCACAGTGATTGAAAAGAAAAAAAAAAAAAGCAGGCTACTCACACAGGGTACATTGATTTGTTTTGGTGCAAGAGTTTATTAATTCTTTTTGACTTGGTACAAGGTTCTGCTTAAACTTGTGATCACCCTGTTTCAGCCTCCCAGGCACCAGCCTATGCAAACACAAGCAGTTCCCAGTGCTTGTACTTGGTCCACAGTACACAGGTTTATGGCCGTGAAGAGCTATATTTAGTATGGTAAACATTTTAGTGCTGATAGCCTCTGTAATTCAAGAGGGCTTGTTACCTATCATAGGGAAAATTTCACTAGAGAAGGGCGGGGTCAAGCTTTAGGTTATAACTTGCGTTTTGAGCTCGAGTGTTGTGACTTTGTGGTTTGGCTACCGTACGGTCAATCTGTCTAACCTGTCAGTAATATTGAGACTCATCAGGGGTCAAGCACTGATGACCTTGGAGGCCTCAAGAGTGCCAAAAGCTGTGACTACTCAGAGATCTCATTCCAGTGCGAGCATGCACATCTGTGAAGCCGGTGAGTGACCGTGTGTGTGTGTGTGTGTGTGTGTGAGTGCTTGCCTCTGTGAAGATACTAAGGAACCACACGGCACTCTGACATCCTCAGCTGTGGTATTAGGTGGTATTCTCAGTATCAAACACTTGAAAACAGCCTGAAGGAAACACAGGTCATTGGTGGCACAACTTCCTTGGTAATTTTACTCGTGTGATTGTTTTTTTCTGTCTTTGCTTTTTAGTTTTTATTCCACACACATTCTTAGACATGCTATCTTAACGCAGATGATTCTCCGGCTTAGATACTGTTACCCTTGCAGTTAAATTTTAACCCAGCTGCAGAATGCAGAATGTCTCAGCAGGCATTTTCTGCTAGGGAAACCACAGATATGTCAGGATGTGTACGTTGCTAAGGCACCACACGTATCATTTCCTTTCCTACTTCCCCTTGACCTCAACAGTCCTGTTGCTGGCTCCTTCACTCATGACATCTGAGTCATCCTGGACTCATCTTTCAGGCCTGCTCCAGGGGGCTGTTGCTAAGCTAGGTTTATTTTTTAATCTATTTTGGTTTTGTATTTTTGCTTTTTTTTCTGCCCAGCCTTCCTTTGTTTTCAAGCGCTGCAGCTCGACTTGACCGTCCTTCACTCGTCTCGTGCTGTAGAGGCCTGCTCCTTGGCCCTGGGCTGCTTCTCTCTTTCAGTCCTCACTTTGAAAAGTAACCGCGAGAGCTAGGGTCTAGCCCAGTGGTACGGGACTGCCTTGCTTGCACACGGAGCCCTGGTTTCAATCTTCAGCACCGCCAAGGACAGAAAAGTAATCGTCCTTCATGTTTTCTCGGTTCCTTTGTGTGACAGTCTTCCACTGAGAACGTCCCTGCAGCCTGCCAGCCTTCTCTGCAACCTTTCTTATTCCTGGTGGGGCTCTTGTTTACCGCATTCACCATGTGCCAAGGAAAGGCGCACCCTGCTTCTTCCTTACTGTGTTGTTGGAAGTAAATGGAGCCAGCTCTTAGGACAACTGTGACGTAGAATAGCCTCGTATATTTCTAGTGTCTACCCTTAGCTCCCTGGCTTTGTGACCCATTAGGGCTTTCTGTCTTCCTACCTATGACCTTGCCCCATAATTCACACTAATAAAACTATAAAAGACATCATATTGGTTTATGCTTGGGTGAATTCGCCGACAGATTCTTCTCTTCCTCCTCCTCCATCAGACAGGGTTTCTTCCTCCTCCATCAGACATCACATCATAGCCCAGGTTAACCTCAGATTTGTGTAGTTTTTCTGCCCCTGGAGTGCTGGGACTATGGACTTATGCTAGAACACCCAGCACAAATTATTTCATGTCAGATATTTTAATGAAACGGGGCTAATGAAAAGGGCAGTTTTGTTTTCTTTAATTTCTTTCAGAGGGGGCCGCGTTTGGCCAGTCAAATAGACCGCAGTGCTGTGTTGGCTACCTTTACTCTGCAGTCTAGAGAATGAACGCTTTTCTGGGTGGAGATACACCTGCGGCGTGGTTTATGTTTTGATGTGTACGGTCTGAGGTTTAATCTCAAGCACTATAATGATACCATTTTTCCTGAGGTATGTAAGTCTGAGAAAACCATTCCCAAGTTTAGCCTAAAAATGAAAGACAAGCAGAAGGAGAGAAGCAGAGCTCAATGTGAGATCTGATTATTCAGGGACGTCCTTTGATGGTGACGTATTTCTTGGGGATTGTTGTTCTTTGATAAAAGTGCATTACGTGTGTGAATTGTAAAAAGCCAGGCCTTATATGGGTGTGTGTTCCATTTAGTCTCTTTATTTTTGAGCTCACGTGACTAGTATTTTATCTGTCCTAGAATATAAACTCTTAGAATCTTTGAGCAGGTTGTTTCCTGTCTTCCTGGTCCCAACATCAAGTTTACACCGGCCATTGTGTATGCAGAGAGCCAGTATGTGTGTGTGCAACTGTACAGCCAGCATGTGTGTGCACATGTATACAGACTGTGTGTGTGCGCATATGTGTACAGCCAGTGCATGTGTGTGTGTGTGTGTGTGTGTGTGTGTGTGTGTGTGTTTGTACACATGTGTGCAGACATCATTGTGAGTGGCGACACTGTGAGATAATTTGCCTCATCCTTTGGAATAGGTTCCTTGTACTTCGGGTTGATTTCAGTAACAGGTCTTAAGAATATTACTTGCTAACCTGGGAGTCAGATATCCATGTTTCCATTTCTCTACACATTTAATCACACCAGGATACATCAGGAGGGTCTTGGAGGGTTTGCTTCTGTTCCTTCTGGAACTGTTTGTTCCTTGGCTCTGACATTCTTTTTTTGGTCATTTTTTTTTTATATTTTAATTTTTATTTATTGACTTTACATCCCACCCACTGCCCTCTTCCTGGTCACCCCCTCCCACAGTCTTTTCTCCCTCCCCTCTCCCCTTCTCCTCTGAGCACGTGGATCCCCCCTGGTTATCTCATCATTTTAAGTGTCTGAGGCTGGGCACATCATCTCCCACTGAAGCCAGACAAAGCAGCCCAGCTAGAAGAACATATTCCATATTCCACAGATAGGCGACAGCTTTTGGGGAAGCCCCCACTCCAGTTGTTAGGGACCCACAGAAAGACCAAGCTGCACATCTGCTACATAAGTTTGGGGAGGCCTAGGTTCAGCCCATGCATGTTTTTTGGTTGGTGGTTCAGACCCTTGTCTTTATTTTTTCGTTTGTTTTCTGGGTTCTATTAAACCAGGATGCTAGCCAAAAGCCACATGGAAGGGAGACAAGCACAATTCTGTGATCAAGTTAGGGTCCTAGCTTGGCTAGGAGTGAACATTATAGGTTGTTTGGAATTCAGCTACAGTTAATCTCCTTGGTGCCAGTTAGATGCCTTCTCATTCACACCTCCTGAGATTATCTTTTCTTTGGTTGGGTGGAATCTCAGGGGTGGGAAGAGATGGGGAAAGTCTTTTGTTCAAAAAACGATGGAAAATCTGAAAAATGAAATTATTTTTTGGATGTATTAGATCACCAACTCTTCTTTTAAAAAAGTTCTGTGATTCTGTAATTTCAGTGTCGTTTGTGTTCTCATGTGTGTGTGGTATTTACATACATGTTAGCATGCATGGACACATGTATGTATGGGATAAGTATGCATGCATGTATAGAGGACAGAGGTTGATACTGGATGTCTTCCATTGCTCTCTACCATATGTATTGAAGGACAGCCGCTTACTCAAACCCAGAACTCACTTGACTCGGCCTGTCTAGTTCTCTAGCTCTCTTCTTACATTCTCTGCCCTGTCTTCTAAGCACTGGGCTTACAGGTGGGCCTGTCCTCTCACCTCGAGTTTATTTATGCAGATCCTGGGGATCTGATCTCAGCCCTCCTCACCCTTACATGGCAAGAGCACCTGCCTCTGAGCCATTCCTCCATCCTCAACAGTGTGAAGTTTAAATCTGGGAAGTTCAAACGAATTTCACGAGAACTGTATAGTAGCCTTTTTCCTGGGCTGGAAGGACCTTCTGGGGTGAGGTACAGTGGAAAGGACATGATGGACTTTTCACACACATGACCTGCTGAGCACTTCTGCTCCCTAAGGTAAGGCCCTGAGGAAGGAAGAGGAGATGGTGGTCTTCCTAACCCAAGCTTGCGCCTCATCTTTGAGAATTTCGTAGATTTTGATGTTTAATGTTTTTGAACTGCCTCAAAAGTGTTTGCCCTACAACTGGGATACTTAACTAATGTCAAGTGGATTCTGATTACTTATTTGGAATTTGCCTCTGCATTACTGTTTCTTAAATTGTGCTTTAAGCCAACA
Source organism: Rattus norvegicus (assembly GCF_021556685.1). NCBI lineage: Eukaryota > Metazoa > Chordata > Mammalia > Rodentia > Muridae > Rattus > Rattus norvegicus. The sequence goes on along the minus strand of NC_141534.1, from coordinate 19,757,362 downwards.
CAGAAGTGAAATAAATTATTTTGTCCATTCATTTTGCATTTTTTTTATTTATTTTTAAGTTAAAGGACATAAATGGCCCTGGCAAGTAGAAATGCTTTTCCACTGCAATATTTCTGTCTGAGGTGACAGTCCTGTTTTCACTTGAGAAGCTAAGGACTAAAGTGACCAGCGAATGGTAGCACAGATCTAGATTGGGAAGAAAGCAGATATTCATGGATACATGGATACATGGATTCATGGATACATGACCCCTGTGGGGTCACCCTTTCTTAATCGATTTTCTATGTAGGATATTTCCCGTTTTGGAGAAAACCTTTAAGTAGTTAAGAATAGTTCTGAATAAAAGTCCTTTTAATGGCTTGTGATCTACACACAGCCCAACGTGAGCTCAATATTGGAAGATGAGGTAGCAACTACCTTTCAGCAAAGAGTCCTCTGGGTTTCCAGATTCTAGGATGACAGCGACTCCCTACCCAGGCTCTTGGAGCGGGAGACAAGTCAGGCTGACATTGTTTCTTTTGAACTTTTGTGGCCAGGAAAGCATGGCCAAGCTACAATATAATTCTGAAGAGAGAGAGAGAGATGGAGAGGAGTTAGGTCTTACAGAGTTAGGTCTCAGACTTGCTGTGTAGTTGAGAATGACTTCCTGCATCCACCACCACCTCTTCCCATGTGCTAGGATCATAAGCTAACTGACGTGCTCACACATACCAGGTTTTGACTGGAACCTCAGTTTCTCCATTCTCTTCTATTATACATACAAGAACGGTTTTGGAGGTCGTAGCCAAGATTTACTGTTGGGGTCAGTGGGAAGCGGTTGTGATTAGAGGGTCCCCTGAATAAATATTGTGTGTCCCGTTCCAGTTCTGGAGACTGGAACGGACCTAGCTGCAGGATTCTACCATGCCAGACTCTGTGTGTGTCCATATTCTTCTTCTGTCATAGCATGCCTGAGAACTGGTACTTGTGGGCTTTTCCTCCCAGGGCTTTTCAATCCAGGTGGTAGGGTAGTGAAAGGAATGGATGAGTGAGAGTCATGGCCACTGTTTTGCAGTGGAATGTGAGGCTGGGCCTGAGGAGAAAGAGAGCAAGAAGGTTTTAATTGTGTTTAACATCAACTTTAATTGTGTGGTGTTTTTCAGGTCTCTTTAATTAATTCTCCACAGACTTTATGAATGAAAGAACCCAGGTGTAAACATTTGGGGGTCTTTCAAAGGTTGATGAACTCTTCAAATAGGTTTTGAACCTTAGACACCCTGGTCAGTCAGCTGACCATGGGAATATTAGCCTCATCTGACACTGAGAGATGAAGACGCTCTTGGCACCATGAAGGGGGAGCCCAGCTCTCCTCATATTTTTATCTCTGCCCACAGATTTTGTTTTTTGATTTCCCATCTCCAAACAGAGATGACAAGTTTCCGTTGACTTCAGCCACCACATTTGTGGGAACTTGTTTCGGTACCACGTGCAACTAGGGCAGGGGAAAAAGAGTAACGCTGAAATGGAAAGGAATTTGATCAGGATGCCGGTGCCCCCAACCTGTGATGGCAGAATTCTCTTTACTCACTTGTGTCAGTGTGTGTTCCGAAGGAAAGTGGAGCCTAGTTCAGGGTCACTCTGTCAGGTCAGCTTTCCCTAAACAGCCCTCTAACTGGGTCATGAGTAATTGTGCCAAGTCCCAATTTGACTGTAAATCTGACATTCTATCTGGCCTGCTTATAATTATATCCACATTTTCTGGCAGACAGTAGGTCCTCAGTAAATATTTTCCAAATGAGTACATTTCAAAGCCTGAGTACTTTTCCTAATTGGCTTCAATCTGCCATTCCAGCTATTTTCCCTCACAATTTTTTTTTTTCATATTCTTGCCAGGAGGGGGAACCAAGTTGGTAGGATATAAATAATGGATAACAACTACAATTTCTCCTTTGAATAGTAACTGTCCAGATGACAGGTGGCACCAGAATAGACTGATTGGGTAATAAATATTAATTGAAACATTTTTTGTTACATCTCTTAGAGAAAAGGCAAATTAGGACAAATGAAATGTGCATTAAGGATTTAGTAAGAAATATACTTTGGAGTGCATTCGTAGAGTCGGTCAGATAACACTCAAATGCATCCTACCACCTGCAGGATTCTCCATGATGGTGATATTCTCAGTGTCAGGCTCTGAATTATAGGTTTTTAAAAACATACTAGAAAATATTAAAACTAAAATTGTTTTAGTGGAGGACACCTAGCTATTTGGTGACTTCTCCGCAGCTGACAGTAAGATGCTGATCTTTGGGCTAGGGCCATTATCTTGTCTAGTATAGTTAGTGGAGAAGTATGTTTGCCTTTTTGTGCAAAATTCAAGCACTTGGAAATGTTTTCATAGCAGCTCAATGAATACAGATACGTTTAACATCCAAATTCAAAGTTTTCAGTTGAGGAAAATTAGAAATTCCAAGCTGAAGCCACATTCAAGAAAAATGAATCTGAGTCCCTGGGTGTCAGATTTTTGCTCCTTTGTTTCAGTGACACCCAGGATAGCATGGCGGGGACACAGACAACTTTGAGAACTATGGTTCTGTTCTATTGTCCAAGCTCTATTAAGGTGCCAACTCCCTGTTTTGAGAAAGGGTCTCATGTATATGATTAGGCCTTGAACTCAAACCTGATGTGTAACTGAGAATGACCTTGAACTCTTGACCTTCTACCTCTATTTCTTGATTCCTTGGATAATAGGATGCTTCTTGAATGGCAAACAAACCCTCTACTCACTGACCTGTGTCCAACCTGGCCTCCCAGATGGCCTTTACAGCTAATTTTTGTTAGAAATTACAATATTTTTATGGTTGCATTTCCAGATTTTGTATTCTGTATCCACTGTTGTATCTCCAGTGTTTAATCAGGAGACTGGCACAGAGTGATGGATAACTGTGATTGTGTGAATTTCTTCAGCCTGTCGGCGTTTTGCCAGACATCTGATAAGTAATCTTCCACTGACTGACTATAGGAGACAAAAAGAACACCTTTTCTTGAGCCAGTAGTTAGATCACTTCTAAAAAAGAGACCAATGGAGATTGCAACTCTGTGATTAATAATGCATTTGGACTCAAATATATATATATGTATATGTATATATATATATATATATATCGATATAAGGTGAGTTTTATTTCATGTTTTCTGTAAACATTGCTCGAAGACTTGAGGAGGCTCAAGTCTTGAAGAACATGGATCCCTAGGGCTCAGTGGGGCTCAGTTTTAAAGAAATCCAGCTGAGAGGTCGTTCTCCTTCTGAGAGGTCTAGTGGTTCTGCCATAGACATGGACATATTTCATCTTATGACATCAGCTTGTATCATACCTTGGCAGAAATAAAAGGCATAAGGTTTTTGTTTGTTTGTTTTGTTTTGTTTAACAAGAGTGATATTCATAAATTTTATATTTCTCAACTCATTTTAATGTTTTTTGAGATAGGTATCTGTTGCCTAGTATAGTATAGTATAGTATAGTATAGTATAGTATAGCATAGCATAGCATAGCATAGCATAGCATAGCATAGCATAGCATAGCATAGCCCAGGCTATACTATAACTCATTGGTGTAACTCCTTGTGGTCCTCCTGCCTCAGTGTCTTAAGTGCTGGAATTACAGGAATAAGCTTCCATGTTAGGTATTTGTTACTTTTTAGTTGTCGCACTTTATACATTAAACGTGTAGATTCGAGAGCAGAATTATGTTCTTATAGAAATTCAAATGCCAGTTGGCGATGGGATTATTGAATTCTGGGAGCAGAGCTATCTGCAAATCTTTGGATTAATGATGATAGAAAGAGGTGACTTTAGGAAAAGTATCAAACAACAGGGCTGGAGGGGTGCGTTGGGAGGGAAGAGCTGGAGAGCCTTTCAAAGCACTCGTATTGATAACAAAATTCTGAGGAAAACATTCGTGCATTGTTCCTGTGTCTATGGTTGAATACTCTGTAAGCATCAGCATTCCATTTTAGAAGAGCTCTGGTGATTTTCTAGTAGCGCACCTAAATCTGAGCAAGAGATGGAGTCTTTTAGATTTTAGGGGAATTTTTTTAGAAATGGAATTGTTAAGTTGGTGTGCCTGGCAAAATCAAAAGCACATTAGTTAACTAGGTGCCCATTACCATAAACGTGTGTGATTTTCATGGAGATTAGATGAGTCAGGGAAGGCAATTTATTCTTTAAACTTAATCTTTCGTATAGGACTCTTAAAATTTAAGCTCTTACTTTAAATCTGGCCTTGTTTATTTTAATCTTAGTTAAGCGATGCAAAATTCAGTGTTGCTGTGTAAAAAAATCTGAGTTTTTTCCGCTGGCCCCAGGCTCCCTGTCTAATGACCCCTGAGACTCAGAATATATTTATAAATACCTAGGCCATAAACTTCGACTGTTCCCTGCCTGTCTCATGACTTAATATCCCATTTTTTCTGATGTAAGTTCTGACATGTGGCAGGTTACCTCTGCTCAGATTTCATACTTGTCCTCCTTTCTGGTCCCAGGCACCAAATCTTCCTCCCGTCTCCCTCTATCCCGGAATCCTTGCTGCCTATCAGGTGTCCCACCTTCTATTTCCTGCCTACAGGCCACTCAGCTTTAATTGACAGGTGCTGCATCCATATAGTACACAAGAGAGTTTTCTCCACATTCTGAATATTAATTGCTATTCTACGTTTCTTTCTTTTAAAAATGCCATTTTTCTTTCCAGAGTTCTAAAGAGCATGGTTACATGACATATAGAGCAGGTGTTTGCATTTACCTCCAAGGTGAAGAGTGGAAAGGGGGTGCTTTGTGAGTAAGCTTCCCAATGGCTTAGAAATGTGTCAAGGTGTCAAGGCATGCAGGGCACAGGGTGTGGGCATGGCCATCGTGGGGTCCATATTGGAGTTGGGATAGTTTGATCCTCCATTGAAAATGTTTATGAACATTCCATGGCTAAGCAACTGAATTTCTGTGAGTTGATCACTGATTGCAGTGAGTCGTGGGTCTGAGTGGGATCTGCCCTGTTGCCCCTCTACTGTTCATGGGGCCATTAGTCTTCATGATAGAGGAAGAAGACACAGTTCTCATGCTCAGTGCTTATGGATGTTGACCACAGGAGCTCTGACCATATATACATATGAGGAGTTCCCTCTTTGCTTCCCTTCCAGTAACCTTTTCTGGAATATAGGGACAAAGAATTAGAGTCTGACAGTAAATATACTAAAACAAGTAACTGATCAGTGATGCGTGCCGTGGAGAAGAAGGGAGAGTACTCCACATTTGGGAACAGTCCGTTTGGTTCGGTGAGTTCTAGGCCAGCCAAGGCCGTGTGTGGGAGATGGGGGTGTGAAAGGGGGTAGGGGTGGGAGTTGTCTCGATGTACTCTCTCCTCTTCCAGCCCTGTCATCCAGTAGTTCCCCCAGCTACTTATAGGTCGGTTCTTGCACACGGCTCAGTTGCTCCTTCAGTTTTGATGGCGGGGGACAGTGATTTGTTAAACACGATTGGAGGTGATTTGGAGTTATTTGATAGGCTGCAGAGGTAGACTTTAAAAAAAGGGGCGGGGGTTCCAAAAAATAAATGGCGAAGAAAATCAGCATTTCTGTCCCTTCTTTTACATCAATTTAAATTTTATTTTATGACTTTGAGGGGGCAGTTTATTATTATGGCCATTTATCAGAATAATAGTACTAGTTTTTTCCCCCATAGGATAGTGGTTCTCATCCTTCCTAGTGCTGTGACCCTTTAATACTGTTCCTCATGTTGTGGTGACCCCCAACCATAAAATTATTTTCATTGCTACTTCATAGCTGTAACTTTGCTACTGCTCTGAATCATAATATAAATATGCAGGGTATCTGACCTGTGATCCCGAAGGAAGGATCAGTCTTGACCCACGTGTTGCTAACAGCCACCTTAGGGCCCGTGAACTAGCTAGCTAGTGTGGTAATTTTGACTCAGTTACAGTCTCAGGAATGAGTTTTGTCCTTTGGAGTGGGCTTTAATTTCAAGTAAAGAGCGGTTGGTTACTTCCATAACATCTGTGCCAGAATTGTGCCCATGGGTATATCGTTCAATGCTAGCTATTGCTGTAGCTTACAGGATTCACAACTGGGTAATACCACTGGTGACCCTTCTCCCGCGGAGAAAGTATACACAGAAAATAGTACCAGAACCTTTCAGCACTGGGAGAGCGAACCCATAATGATAAAGCGTCCAGGTTGGCAGCAGGTGGATTTTTCCATGTTCTGTGACTGCACTGAGTGGTACCTTCAGCAATAGGCTGTCGCCATGATATTCCAGGGAGTAACGGAGTATAACAGCATTAGCCTATAATGTCAATTTTTATTTTGAATAGGAGTAAAGAAATGGCTTCCTACCAATCCTCTTCCAGGGACCTGAGTTTGGTCCCTGAAAGCCGCATGGTAGAAGGAAAAAAACCCCAGCTTTTTCAAGCTATCCTCTAACTTCGCCATGCACATCGTGGCTCTCTAGTCCCCACCCTGCACACAAAAGAAATAAATGCAAAACAAAATTTCCTGAGTGATTATGAAAATAAACCTTGTGAATTACTGATAGAATTGGCCACATTTACTACAGAGTTGATGTCAGAGCGTCAGGGATTTGTAGTTAATTCAAGACATTTGTTTGTCAAGGAACTTAGTCATTTTATGGAAAAATAGTTCAGTGCATGTATTATAGTTTCCTAGGACTGCAGAGTGCTGGTGTATATTCAGATAACCATGTTCACAATCTCTACATTGATTGGTGAGGAAGGAAGTGGGCCAGCGAGGTTAGGGGACGTGTCTAAAATTAAGCAGTTAATGACAGCCAGGCCAGCAGCCCAAGCCCTCTTCCTTTCCCTCACGGACATGTCTTATAAATCTTCATGTGAGTCTCCCGTCTGGCCAACATCATACAATAGTTTGCTGCCATTCTCCTCATAGATTGTAGTAGTGAGGATTTCAGCAAGCAGTGTTCACGTGAATAAAATACCGAAAGTTTTAGACAGGTTGTAAACTGCTGCTATGAGATATGTCTCCTGAATGGTGGGGGAGCATAGCTGGGTGAAGCTCAAAACAGAATGGTCATCGTCATCATTGCAAAGTGAAGGGTGTAGGTGTGAGGTGAGGAGAGAGAGGAAGTGTGAGGTGGGAGGGAGGGAGGAAGAGGGAGGAAGAGGGTGAGAGCAGAGCAGGACAGGGAGGAGGAGGGAGGGAGAGAGATTGGTTGATTTTTCGTTTTTCTAACATTTACAAAAAATGAAATTTAAGCAATAAACTTTGAGGCTTTTTCCTTAAATGAAGTTTTGTGGCCTGTATACACTCCCCATTTCTACATATGATTGAATTTTAAATGACATATGGAATAATACACTATATACATAGATACATAAACCTTTTTTAGAAAGCATCACACATTTAAACGACTTCATTGGGGACATTAATTTGGTACCTCATTTAAGATTTGTGAAGAGGGTCTGGAGGGATGTTTCAGCACTTAGAGCAGAGACTGCTTTTCAGAGGACCCCAGTCAGTTCCCAGCACCCCAATCAGATGTTTCACAACCACATGCTAACTCTAGCTGCAGGGGAAGTGGTGCCCTCTTTTTGGCTTCTGTAAGCAGTTGCACAAAAATAACTAAATCTTTAAAAAGGAAAGAGTTTTCTTTTCTCTTCCTTCCTTCTTCCTTCCTTTCTATTTTTAGTAAGTTGACTTTGGTGGAACGTGTCTGAAGAAGGCCCAGCACTTAGCAGGCTACAACAGGAGAGAATGACTTGAGTTCTTGCATTCAAGATGGGCTTCAGCAACGTAGAAAGACTTCATCCAAGAAGTTGTAAAACATTAACGATTGCTTTAAGAGGTCATACTATTTTGACCAGATGCAACCTGGAGATGGTTTTGAGTTGGGGGAGGGAGAGCGGATTTAACAAGGAAAATAGGAAGCATACATTTGCATTACATTTCCATGCAGGATGGAAACACTATAACAAAGGAAACCATTTCCATTTTAAAGCACTCAATGGATGGTAATTTTAAAGCACAGTAATACAAAGCTTTCTAAAATTCATACAAACGCTTAATTTTTAGAGAAAAGCGTTTGGCTATTTTGCAAGGTATATAAATATTATGAAGAAACTGAGTCACTTGTGTCACTGGCCATTGAGGGATGAGATGGGAATTGCAGCCTGTGTGCAGGCAGCCAGTCATATGACCCAATGCTGCCTGCCCATCCCTCACATCCTTGCTCCGTAACATAAAATGACTTGACCAGTATGACCTAAAGGCGCCTCTCATATCTGGGAGTCTATTGCTGGTAATAATCTGAGAAGTCAGGGGTCAATTTGGGCAAGAGCCTGAAAGCTTCACTGAGGATGTGAACAGGAGCCAGATTTTGAGTGAAGTGTAGAACTTGATATGTTAGGAATAACACATTCCACTTGGACATAGGGCATGGACAAGTCACGTCTAAAGGGGGGCATTCACTATTTATTGTTTTATTATTCTGAAAGCAAAATTGTGTATGACTGGAGACTGAATAGGGGATTGGCTCAACAGGATTAGAAGAGCCATTAAAGGAACTTTCAGGCAGCTACAACAACACTGGAGATGTGTAATGTAGCTAATGTCAGGAAGCAGCCCAGACCAAGCAAGGACTAAAGAAAAGCTAACAGTGGGGCACTAGCCAAGATCCAGGGTGCACACCATGCCCACCAGTTACCCTGCTTTCCTAGAGAGTTGATATGAGAGTGAACTGACAAGCCAGACTCTTTGGAAACTTGAGTTGTCAAGGGAGGAAGGTCAGTCATTGTGAATTAGACATTAGACATCTCCATAAGAGTGTGTGTGTGTGTGTGTGTGTGTGTGTGTGTGTGTGTGTGCGCGCGCGCAGGCAGGCATGTGCACTGAGTACATGTGGAGGTCAGCAGACAGCTTTGAGACTTGTTTTTTTTTTTTTTTTCCCCCCATGTGTGTGGGTTCCTGTGATCAAACTCCAAGCCATCTCACTAGCCCCTGAATTAGACATCATTGTGATTTGAGTTGAAAAAGGCTGTGACCATGTTGCTGGGATTCCGTGCTGGGACCCCATTGGCACATACACTCAAGGAAGAGGTATCATTTTTGGCCAACCTAAGCTAATTATCATCAGATACAAAAAGTTTACCAGTCTGTTTTAAGTTGTTCAACATCCAAGCACTCGCTGAAATATATAGTTTATATTATTTCCATTCTATGTAAAGTGAGAAAGATAATGTCTATTATACTCACGCAAGTATATCAATTGTCTGAATTTCCCTCCGGAATGGCAAAGGTGAAGGGAAATGAGCGTTTAGCTCTGGGTAAGTGTGTATGCTAATGCTCAGAGTCCTTTCTTCAGCGGTTTTCAAGCTTCCACTCAACCCCAGAGATCTCAAAACGGTACAGTCTGTGAATGCTATGATGCTAAATGGTTGGCTTTATATCCAGAGGGGCTTAAAACCCTGGCCATACGAGCTCAGGAAACGTGTGGGAAGCAGCCATTACCGGGTTCCAGGACCTAAAGAGGGCAAGACCTGTCTGTTGGAGAGGGCTATGATGGATAGGCAGCTATGGTGATAGAGAGGGAAGGATTGTTTAGCTTCTACCTGTGGCAGGGTTGGCAAAGAGTTGGCAACAGTAAGAGGTTTTGATTGCAGAATAGCTGAGAATTCAAAATCAAACATGTACGGAGCCTGTAGTTTTGGGAGTGCTTGCTGGTGTGGCTTCGCTGCAGCTTTGATTCTATGCACGCAACACACACATTTTGCTTTGTATGCATCATGTTATGCAATAGCCACCAACACTGCCTGAACACGTCAGCCTGGATTTGATATGGTTGTGTTATGAAGGATAGCCGTTATACCGTATGCATAAAGATTTATAAAAACGTCATGGTTTGACCGTGGGGGAAAAATACTTGTATATTTTCCCGCTGTCATTTTTTTAGCATGTATGTATCAAATTAATATTTGGGTTATGTTCTGTTACAATGTTTACTTAAAAAAACAACCATAGCCAGTTTGATAATGGCATACGCCTTTAATCCCAGCACTTGGGAGGCAGAGACAGATGTATGTCCATGAGTTTAAAGTCAGCCTGGTTTGCATAGTGAGTTCCAGGACAGCCAGAGAGTCACATAGTGAGGCTCTGTCTCCAAACTAAACCAAACCAAGAAACAAACAAGAAAGGCACAACAGCCCCAAAAATGCCAAATGGAATCATGAGCCCATAAGTCCCTCAGCCTCACACAAAGGACAACAAGCAATGGAGGAGTGTGGAGGTTGGGAGAGGTGCTGGTCTCCAGGGAAGAGCTCGCCTTGGCTTTTCCACAAGCACAATCCTGAAATCAGATAAACATGTAACATATTGTACATACTGAACAGTTTATCCTTAGAAACACGCACACACACACACACACACACACGCATGCACAGACAATAACTATTAGTGAAAAAAGAGGCCTCAAGTTGACTGAGGAGAAGGATGTGAAAGGGTTTGGAGGCAAGAAAGGGAAGAGACTGACGTTGTTATTAAGCTATAATTTTAAAAAACTAAAAAAATTAAAATGACTGAGTTGTTAATTTGATAAATTATTAAATGAATTTTATCCTGGGATTAGGACATAAATTTCAGCAATTTCTGAACTCATCCTGAGCACACTCGTATTATTTACTATGTATAATGATTATAAAATCGAAATATCCAAGAGCTCTCATGCTCTACATTCCCCAGTACCAAATATCATCTAACTGTTATGCAAACTCATTTCTTTAATAAACGCAAAGGATTGTTTTAAAACAAACTTCATTTTTTTATTATTCAACATCGATTTTCATATCCATGAAACCATACTTCTAAATAGGTTTGGGTAGCTATCTCAGGTAAAATGGGGTTGCCAGGGGTTGCATTTAGAAACCTTTTAAGAAGCTACAGAAGAGGGGAACCCACAGAGGGCTCAGCGGGGGGGGGGGGGGGGGAGCTCAAAGCGGGAATGCCCGACCTATGACATCACACAGTTTAGGTGAATTTGGATCCTTTTAAAAAAAATATGAAGTATGTTTATAAAAGATTCTTCAAATAACGAAGGCGTCCATAAATCTCTTTTTAGCTGATTTTTCTGTCGCCAGAAAGCAGAGAGCAAGTGGTACCCCACTCCAGATAGTTTACCTCTCTTTTAACTATAAAATGTTTGCTGCAATGAAATGAGGGAAAGCTGTTGTCACACAGTATGGGACCCCACTCCTTTGTTCTCATAGGTGTTCCTTTAGCCTCCAGCTAGAGGATTTATTTCCCATTCGTGAGATCCCATGATATTTTCAAAATTCTCTAATATCTTCTATGAGTGTGAGCGACTGTCAACGCCTGCCTAGAGAAAATAGAAATGTCAAAATAGTGAAATATCCAAAAAGCTATGATGTAGATTTTTTTTTAAACATTTATTTCACTTGTGTAAGTTGATTTAGATGAAGGGGAAAAGCCCTTTATACCTGATATCCAGATTAAAGCTCATTATGGTCACAAGTAAAATTCTTAGGGTACGTTCTTGACTCAGATTTAAGGTAAATTTTAATTCAAATATTCCTTTTCTTCAGTCTAGAAGGAGTCGAGAGCAAAAATCTGAGGGGAAAAATTGAGACAAATTACTAAAGAAATAACGTGACATAAAGAAATAGGAAACAAACCAAAACCAAACAAAAAAACCAGGTTTCATTTGTGTGTAACAGAGACCCAGAGTTATTGAATGTGTCCAGCCTAATTTTGCTAATCCTCGTGCCCTGTAGAGAACTGAGGTATTAAAAGTACAACTGCTCAAAAAGAAAAAAAAAAATCAAGACAAAAAACCATTGCCTTTAAAGCTGGTTTTGTGAACATCTTGATGCAAATAATTTTAAATATTTTTTCTGTTTGCTCTGTAAAGCACTTATTCACTGCTTAACATAGAGAAGTTCAGGTAACAAATCCTCACGGGAAAATAAGGAAGTGTATACTCTTGTCCCACAGCCTGAGGCTCCTTGACCTTGAAGCAGTCACATTGTTGGTTTCAGTGTTGTTTGTTTTCATTTTTGAGTCATGACCTTCATTTTACTTCATTTTTATTTTACTTTATATTTTGAGACTGGTCCTCACCGTGTAGCTCTGGTATCCTGGAACTCCCTCTGTAGACCAGGCTGGACTTCAGTTTACAGAGAACCACCTGGATCTGCTTCCCCTGTGCAGGCGTTTGCCCCTATGCCTGGCTTAATTTATTGAATATTATGAGATAATCCAGGCTGCTATTCTTCAGCTGAGATCCTTTAGACCAAATGTATCCCAGCTCTGAGGCTGGGAGTAGGACGATTTTGCATTTGGGAAGGGTTGCGTAGATCCTTACAAGTTGGTCATCACTAAAGCATACAGTGCTCCCAAAAGTGAGACGTTGGGAACACATGTGTTTCAGGTTTCGGATATTTGATTTAGGTGTGCTCAACTCTTACTTGGACTATTGCGTAAGTTATTTCTAATTCTCTTAACAACTTGCAAGATAGGCACTGTTGTTTTCATTTGACAAGTAAGGGAATGGTAGATATTCAAAGAATTCAAATGGTTTGCTCTGAGTTTGGCATTTAGTGAACTGCAGGGCTACTGGGCTTCAGTGATTCAGGGTGCAACTTTCTATCCAATTCCTACAGGAAGCTCAGTCCCCTCTTAGGATTGTTCTGTGGGTGAGCTTGGAAAAAGGCAGTGCACAGTGGTAGAAGTTTGGAGGGTGGATGGATGGACATTCTTGTGGTGAGAGGGTTAGGGAGAGCGAGAAGTTGTGAGCCGGGCTGACAATTGTACAGACAGGGTTCTTGAGGTAGAAGTCTGCAGGGTCACGCAGTTCTCTTTTGCACCAGAGTGGGGGGGCTTAAGGAAAAAAGGGGGGGAGATAAACCCGAGCCAATGGGTAAGAGAAGTGGGACCAGAGCTCATGGGGTCCAGAATGTCAGACTGAAGAGCCTAGGAACTTGAGGAACCAAACTGCTCCACACTTAACTGCAATTATGGTGTAGGGACTTAAAAAGAGACTGTGAAGACAGTGAAATGTGCCAAGTCCATGGCATGTCTTATGTATTCTCTGCTGACTAAGCGGATAAGCTGATGTTTGGGGACTCCTGGTTGAAGGCACCCTGATGGTTGAAGGCACCCCATTGGCACTGAATGCTGTTCAATGCAGGGACAGCCGTCTTCCAGAAAAAGATCACTCTAACGTGGATTACAGCAAAAGGAAATGGTGGCCTTGCAACAAAGGTTGGCTTGGATAATGTGCCTTTCTGGGTCTTTAGAATGGGGCCAGGGACTAGAAATTGGCCGGTTGCACGTTAGTTCTGAGAAGTGCAGGCAATAGCCAGAGAACCTTAAATGAACAGTGACTCAAATTATCAAGGGTGTTTGCACTACAGAGGAGATAACTGAGGACCGTTGTCAGCCTGGCCTCACTGTCCATTTTTACACTCACACTCACTCACTCTCTCTCTCTCTCTCTCTCTCTCTCTCTCTCTCTCTCTCTCTCTCTGTGTGTGTGTGTGTGTGTGTGTGTGTGTGTGTATCTTCTATGCATGTATATATCCTTGATCTATCCAAGCTGGCCTCACTCGACTGCCTCGCCCAGTTTAAAACTCACTATGTTCCTCTTAGCTGCCCACATGCTGCAATAGCAGCCAAGTTTATTCTGTTTGGTAGGCAGTAGGCAAGGTACCACTGCTGCCACCTCCCCTTGCTTTTCCAGTGTCCCCTGTTTCATTGCCATCTTCCCCCTCCTTCTTTTGCAGTTCTTTTGTCCAGGCCTGTGTTTGAATGCCCAGTCGCCTTCCATTTCTTGGCTAAAAGCCCAGTAGATATTACTAGACTTGTACTCTGCCAGGAACCTGCTGGGAGCCCCTGACGTTCCTGTCATTTTCTTTTGCCCTCCATGTACCTATTGCCATTGCCTGGCGGACCTTGATCTGAGAATAGCCAAGACCCCACGAGACAACTGAGGTTTGCTGAACGCTTCCTTAAGGAGCTCATTATATGTGAGGAAGAAAACCCTTTCATAAAGAATTTCCCTGCTGAGTACCTGGAAATCAAAAGTATTTTTACTTCCCTATAATCTGGTGATTACCTGCCTTAATATTGTCTTAATTTTTTTTTAAAGTATTTTGTGCAAAAAGCATCTGTTAACGATTAAGTCATGGATGGTCATGCACATCTACAGTCCTTGGACGTGGGAGGGTGAGGCTGGAGGCTGAACTGTGCTGTACAGTGAAGACCAGCCCAATGAGGGGTGCACAGGAAACTGCATTTCAAGAAGGCAAATGGCAACTCCAGGAAACCTCTGACTTCTGGGACAAGCGCTGCTTCGGATCCAGTCTGTCAAGTTTGTGAAAATCATAAAGCTATGCCACTATCTGAAATGACATTGTCACCAGCTGGAGTTGTTCTTCTACTGAACGGGTCCTCCTCCTCTTTATTTTAAGAAAGGGTAGAATTACCAACTTTCCAAAGTGGGAGGAGGGCCTTTTTCTTTTTTTGGGAAAATAGATGGATGGCTTGTGAGTTGGCTCAGAGGGTAGGTACTCGGTGCCAAGCCTGACAACCTGATGAATTGTCCTCTGAGGCCCATATCATCCCTGTCACCTGCATCCTCTCCCACAAAAATAAACTAAAAAAAAAATAATTTGTATATACCTTCATATTGGAAAGTTTATATGCTGGTTGATTTCCCCATTTTATACAAAGAGTTTGAAATTTTTAATAAAGGAGTTTTGCTGATGACTTTGCCTAATATACCTTCATTCTGGAGTTAGAAGGAGAGTTAGACATTGGCAAAGAGCAGGAAACTGAGGCAGAGTTTTATATAGTTTGCCTGTGACCCCAGGAAAAATGATGATGCAATGGGGTTTTTAGATTCTATTTTATACAAGAGTTCTTCCGATTACATCCTGTCTCCACCATTTTCACCTTTGTGAATGTCTCTCTGAGAAAAGTCTGTTTTCTACAATTCCTGTCAGATGTATATCTGGGTTTGGGAATAAAAGAAAAAAAATCATAATAACCACTCCAAGTTGTCCCCTTTGTATGTGAGCGTGTCATCATGATCCACCCAGTGCACATAACCTAATCAAAGCGATGCCACCATTATGAGGGAGGAAGGGACAGAATTGAGTCCCATGCCATCTACTCTGCGGTCTTCCTTTTCTTGTCCCAGCAAGTCCTACTTTGCCACAGAAGTTTCTTAGCTCCTTGGTGATGAGTTTGGAATAGAGGATCTGTGCTTGAATGTCATAGTATGAATCTTCTTGAACGTAGGCTCCCTTCGAATTACCCAGAAGGCCTGGGTGGGTAGCACAAAATGAACTAGTAGGGACTGGGGCATGCTGGGAAGTACCTTTCTTGTGTACAGTCGGACTAATGCACTTAACACCCACTCATGTTCCAAGAATCATGTTATAAGAGAAAAAGATGGTTTGCTAATAAAAAAGACCTGATGCCCACTCTAGCCCAGTAAAATCCTTCGCCTGCCAGATCTCCTTGCCGGTTCCTAGGTTTGAGGTTTTCCTGTGCGTTCTCAACTCTTTTCTGGTTTTCAAACAAAGAAGGAACCTAGGTATTATGGGACTCAGTTTCAGAATAACGTAGTATCACTTGTTAATTGTTCTTTGGACTAGGCCAAGCATGAGTGGGCCAGGTTGTCAAAGTTCACAGAGCGAAAATAATGATCAATAAAAGAGTATTTATTGCCCATCTTTATAACCCTGGTGATAAGGGTGAAGAGTAATGTGTTTTCTCTGCCCTTATGCCATGTCTCCTAAAGGGGGGGTAATTGGTCACACCATTTCCTTTCTGGGAGTCAGAAGAACACCAAAGAGGTTTTGCATGGATACAAATACCTGGGCGCTCCTGGGAGCATTACCCAAGTTGTCTGCTGTGCAAGCTGCACAGTGCGATAGGGTTCAGGGCTCGACTCTGAGGCCAAGGCAAGAAAGGATGCAGACGACTTGATGCTTCCTTTTCATCTGTTTTGTTACCTTTATCTCTGTTGTCAGAAGTGAGACCAGTAGTATTTCCTATTTCCGTATTTTGGACACGTTGGTAATCAAATCATATTTGCTGGACCATCTCTATAGCTAGCTATGATGTTGCTCCTATGGGCAGGCTAGTGGGCTCTCAGGTTATTTTGGCTCTAATCTCTTTCTGAGGACCAGCATCTTGTTTTTCCCCAGTAACTTAATTGTTTACTTTACATCCCAATGTAAGCACCTTGGTCACCCCCTCATGCAGCTTAGTCTTACAGTGACTTGATGTGCCAGGGGGTGCCGGGGTGGGGAGGTGGGGTAATAGTATGTGAAGGGATGAGAAGGGGGGGGGGATGAAGGGAAGGTCTGCATGAGGTAAAAAGGGCAGGTCTCAGGCTGCTTGGCACGTGTTATAGTCTGCACGTTCTAGTCTAGGGGGTTCTATTTCTCCAAATTTCAGTTTCTTGTCTTTAAAATTCAGGTACAAGTGCCTCTTAGTGTTTATTGTGGCCATTGTCTTTGGCAAACCAACAACGGCTCCCTTTCTGATAGCAGAGCAACTGGGCGGTGGAAATAATAAAAACTGAATTAATTAACATTTACATTTTTACATGCCGAATGGCAGGAGCTTCCTTCCTTTTTTTTTCCCCCCCAGAAGATTTTCGGCCATTAAATTTCTTATTAATAACAGAGATGTGTTGGAATTAAAAGCACCACTTAAGCACGTGATGGCTTACACATCCCGTTTAGCCTAGAGTGCCTCTGTGTTATTTCTTTGTCTTTTGAGGTGGCGTCTGACTATGGCACAGATTGATTTCTTTCTTTTTTTTTTTTAACATATTTTTAGATTTATTTATTATGAGTACACCATAGCTGTGTTCAGACACTACCAGAAGAGGGCATCGGATCTCATTACAGATGGTTGTGAGCTACCATGTGGTTGCTGGGATTTGAACTCAGAACCTCTGGAAGAGCAGTCAGTGCTCTTAACCACTGAGCCATCTCTGCAGCCCCACAAATTGGTTTCAGAGTCACCAAGCGAAGTAGTATTGGGATGACAGCAGTCGCATGAAGAGTTCCTATTCACTAAGTCAAAGGACTCATGAATCTTCCGATGCAAAGGAACAGGTTAACCATACATGGCCAAGAAGTCTCATGCAGTGATTCAGAGAGTATGCATGCATGTGGAGATTTAATGTCACTTAAAGGAGACTATGTGAGAGCAACTTTGCTATATGGGGAAGTGTTTACCGCATGGGAAGACACTCTTGTAGTTTCCATGGGCTGGTTGGAAGGATGTCTGCATGGGAAGAGAGAAAACTTCTCTCTAGAGCCACGCTGGACAGACATTAAGGCAAGGAGCTGAATGGACAAACTTCATCCACTTCAGAAGGAGAGTGTGGGAGCACCCTGGGTGTTTGTTCCAAAGGGCTCATAAGGAGGTACCGTGCCCTGATGGGCCTTTCACACTGGGAGGCCATCACTGCTGAAAGAGCGGCCTGTCCTTGTCTGTTCATGTTCATCTTCTGCCTTATCTGTATTCATGTGCGTCAGTCCTCACATAAAAGAGCACAGCTTGCCGTTACTGACTTTGCTTCTGTGACCTGCAATAAAACCTTTAAAAACTATATTTTAAGGCTTTTACATGGAATAGTTAGCAATTTATGCATGGTGGTTTTTTAATCATTTGGCCTCTAGCAAGAAGCGTTCAGAGGTTCTTATGCAGCTTGCAGAGGCCTTGGGAGGGGCTGAGTTTCAAGGGCATTTATTGCAGTGAGTGAGTGTGTGAGTGTGAGTGTGTGTGTGTGTGTGTGTGTGTGTGTGTTGGCATTGGCAACAGTAGGCAACTATGACAGTGTCGCCTGGGAAACAGAACATAGACAATTGCTGGGTGGACTTGAGACCTGCTCTACACAGCTACTGCTCTCTGAAGAGGACTTCGGAAACAGTTTTCACCCTGGTGAGTGATGGGCTGAGGATTTGGGGGTGTTCTGAGAGTGGAGAAGGAGCAGTTGCTGCATACATTCTCCAGGTTATTCTCAAAGGAGTGTTTGGAGTGGAATTGCTTTCCTACTTCGTTGCTAACCTAGAGCGCAGAGAGTCACAGCTGGGAACGCTTGTAGAGGAGAACGCTCTGTTTCCAAAGTCCTCATTCTCCAGCTGAGGGGACCCTGGTGTGTAGAGCTGTGAGGGCCTGCCTAAGGACAGGCAGTATTGGGGAAGCTAGCCTGAAATCCAGATCTCTGACTCTGTCTCCTTACTTTGGCACAGGGCTACATGTTAATAAAATTGGGAGATGGGCTAGACAGGTAGGGTAGACAGACCAAGCCAAGTCTTGCACGAATGTATAACCTCACCAAAGAATCTTTATTATTAATTTTACATTCCTTACCTTGGAATTTGTTTTTATTGTCTGGCACCCTTAAATATTAAGTGAGTTTGACTTAGTCGTAAGTAAGGGTGTTAGGTTATTTTGTTAGGATGGGAGATTGAACCCATGTCCTCTGACATGGCTAGGTTCCAGTCCTGAGCTACAATCCCAGCTACCTAAACTTCCTTGTCTCTACTTTTCTCTCTGTTGTTTTGGGTTTGTTTTGTCTAAGATAGGGTTTCTCTGTGTAGCCCTGGCTGTCCTAGATAGAACTCACTCTGTAGACCAGGTTGGCCTTGAACTCAGAGCTTCCCCTGCCTCTGCCTCCTGAGTCTTGGGATTAACTAGTGTGCCGCCACCACCCAGCTCCTACTTCTTTTTTTTTTTTTTTTTTTCCTATTCTTTTTTTTCGGAGCTGGGGATCGAACCCAGGGCCTTGCGCTTGCTAGGCAAGCGCTCTACCACTGAGCCAAATCCCCAACCCCTTCAGCTCCTACTTCTTAACTCAGAAGTTGCTCATCTGCTCAAATTTATTCTCTCGTGCAAGCTGAACCTCAGACACGCAATCCTCCTGCCTTAGCCTTCTGAGTAGCAGCCACCATAGACCTTCGCCACCATGCTTGACTAGTAGACGTTCTTTATAGCATTAGTGTGGAGTCACCCCCTTCCTTGCTGTCTTCATGTTTGTGTTTATTTAATGTACTTAGCAAGTGAGCTAATGTTTAACTTGACGATGTTTTATTTCCATTCTACACATGGAGCCTCTGCCATACCACGCAGATTCTTTTCTCCTATGTAAATTTGTTTTCTGTGTCTAAGCTTCTTTTTTTCCCCCCAGTTCTATAGTTTTAAGTCTCATGTATATGCTAATGATTCTAAAGTTATCCTCTGGCCAGTAACTCTTTCCTGAGCCCCCGAGCTCCCTCTGCAGATACCTGGAGCAACTGTTCCTGGTTGCTTGGACCCTGAGTTACCTGAGGATGTGACACGGGAGGTAGAGATTGAACAAGTGCGAGATGCAGGCCGAGATCCTGGCGACCTAGGCCTGGTGCGGCTGGACTGTAGAGACAAGCACACTTCCCTTCCTGCCTCTCTGAAGGTTCATTAATTCAGCCAGAATGCTCAACAATGGACGGATTAGCTGAAGAAAAGGCCTAAGGATCTATTTATGTACACAGGGCACCATAGGAACCCAAGTACCAATAGCCTAATGAGAGTTAAAAGCCCCAAAGCACCTAGCACAGTGGTGTACACACATCTGTAGTCTCAGCACTCAGGAGCCTGAGGCAGGAAGTTTGTTTTGAGTTGGAGACCATTCAGTTAGATAAACAACAAACAAAAGCCAAGATATTAGGAAAAACCAAAACAACACAAGAAATATAAAAAACAAACAAACAAAAAAACACAACCTCTTTGGTTTCATGTCATTGAACACGCCCAACTAGTGCCCATGCCAGCCAGAGATTTTATTCTTTTGACCCAAAGGAGGTAATTTTCTGCTCTAACCTTGCCACTCTCTGCCTTATTATCTTGAGCGAGACCTGTCTTAGAAGCCATAGCTCGCCTTTTGGCTAGGCTATGGGTCCTATCTGGCCAACAGGCCCCGAGGACCAACCTATCTACTTACCCCAATGGTTGTTTTGGTTATAGGTATGAGTGGTGATATCTGTATATTTTTTCCCCCATGGTTTCTGGAGACTCCAACTCATGTCCTTATTTCTATGTAGCAAGTGCTTTTGTGCACTAAGCCATCTCCCCATCCCCCAGTAACAACATCCTTGCTAGAACGAGTGACTCCTGTGGTCTGTTTCCATAGCAGCCACTGCTTAGCATATGATGTTGGAGTTGTACATGTCTTGCTTACTGAATATTTGGCCTACTTTATCTAAAATGTATCTCCTCATCATTGTCTCAGGTAATGTTTAGTAGATTTTTAGTAAATCCTGACTCACTGGAAAACCAAACATTCTGTGGATAAACAGCCTTGGATTGATCTGTTAGAAACAGAAGAAAATGTAGCGATTGCATGTGTTGGGCTGCCTGAGGGAGAACCTGATTTACAGCCCCCTACTCACGATGTAGCTGCTCTTCTCAGTATGGAAGTTATCAGCCATCTTTGGTGACCTGAGTGTAAACTGTGTTATTCTGCTAAAAGTTAAAATTCCAAAAGAAAATTTAAGGTCTTAGAATGAAGTCAAGGACATAGGCAATTAGAATATTTGCATATTAATTACATGTTGTGATGATAACAGGTTAAATTGGGTTAAACTATATGTTGACAGTAAACATAAATTTTTACCTGTTTTTTTCACTCATAATGTGTCCAGTTTTCCTACCACTCCAGTTGTGCTTCTTAGCTGTTTGCAACCTTGGGAGTTAAATATATGTGAGGATCCCACACGGAGCTGAGCTCTTCCAGTTGGGTCTTTGGGATGACTTCTGTCGTGACTGTATGCTAGAAATTGATGTTGCTTATAAGCATGGCTTTATACCATGAGCTAGAGAATGATATGAATAAGAAAATGCAGCTGGATGTAGTAGTATATATTATCCTAGGACCTAGGAGGCTGAGGCGAGGGTATAAGGGTATCCAGTTTAGGCTGCATAGTGAAGCCCTGTCTAGAAAGAAATAAGTCAGACAAAATGAGAGCTGTTACTTAAATTTAAAACTTCATTTTATGTGTATATGACGTATGCTTATATGTATAATAGGCAGGTGTAAATGCGCCTACACTTGGATTTTGGGAGGTCAGGAAAGGACTTCTATTGCATTTAACCTCATTGCTTTGACGTGAGATGTCATCGAACTGTAGCTATATATTTTGACTAGCCTGACGGGCCAGCAAGCTCCCAGACTCCACTTGTCTCTGTCCTCCAATGCTGGGTTAACAGACACATGAGACCAGGCCTGGCTTATTTACATGGGTGTTGGGGCTTTTACCTCAGGTCCTTATGATTCCAGAGAGAGTGCTCTGCTCTTCACCACTGAGACATTTCTTCAGCCTAAGAAATTTTAGTGTAAGCTTAGCAGTCCATATCCCAACCATATTGTGGGCTCTTCTTTGCTCAAAACTCACAAGGCCTAGGATATTATTATGGGTAGTTTTTGATTCATCAAGTTTTCAGTGCTTAAAAAAACTTAAGGATTCTACCACTTTAGAACGAATATTCTCTCTCTCTCTCTCTCTCTCTCTCTCTCTCTCTCTCTCCCTCCCTCCCTCTCCCCCTCTCTCTCTCTCTCTCTCTCTCTCTCTCTCTCTCTCTCTCTCGCGAGCGCGCGCGCGCTTTGGCTTGCTTTCTTAAATTTACAATTTTTAAGGCAGCAATTTTTTTTAAAAAAAATTCTATAGTCATATAGTGCATCCTAAAATATGTCTCTAAATTGCAATTGATTAAAACAAAATGTTGAGCTTGAGAGATAGTTGGGGATTGGTAGGGACCCAGAGATGCCCTTCCCTGCCACCTGGTCTTTAAAAAGCACAGCTGGAGGTGACATGGCAGGCTGAATTCAGGTGTGTCAATTTGAAAGGCAGTGTTGACACAGGATAGTGATAACCATATATGGAATGGAGCTGCGACTTGAGGTACTGTTCTTGCTTTTATAGGACAACTGTGCCTGTCACGCCCTTACAAAGAACAGTAAAGCTGGAAGCAGGCCAAGCTTTCTCTTCTCAGAGTAGAATCTTCTTTCCCAAGCTACCCTGTGATAATAACTTAAAAAATAGACCGTCTCGGGCTATTAGTATGGACTAAGAAAGATGAGGACACTTCAGGTGTGAGAAGGCACTGGAGATAAGATGTGGGTGCAGCCGCAGTGATTCATGGAGCAGCAGCTCCAAGTGAGAATTAGCTGGATGTTCGGGAGCTTGCTCATAATTTCACTTGTCTCCAGGGCACCCCATCGCTTACTGCAATGCACTGATTAGCGTTTAAAATGGCCCAATGAATTATGCAAAAACTGCATCTGCAGAAGGGGCTGTCTTGCAGCCTAATGCAGCCCAGATAGAAAAGACCCTCTTTTAATCCTGGTTCCCACAGTACTTGGAAGCGTTTTTGAGGAATAAGCACTCAGAAGTAGAAGTGAATGGCCTCCCACAGCAAATGAATTCCTTCTGCAGGGAGGAACCGAGAGCTATTTGTGATGCAGATGGTTTCTCTCGGTTTGACTGTACGCTCTTATCATTTGAGATTTATAGAAGCAAAATGGAAATGCTTGCTTTAAAGATGGTACCACTAGAGAAATTCCGCCTGCCCACCTGGCCCAACAGGCATTATTATTATTATTATTATTTCGAAAATGGCGACAATGAACGTTTAAATGCCAATTCACTCCAATCAAGGAAACATGCAAATTACCTCTCTCCATGATCATTAGTTACTACTGAAGAGATGGAATTAGTTAGCATGCCCTTACTTTTATTAGCATAATATTAATGCAAATGATCAGTAAGGGTTTCTTTTTTCCCTTCTTTTTTCAAAAAAAAAGGAGCCAAGAAAAGCAATTATTAAGAGCTTATTTCCTCAGTGAGGAAGAAAAACAATGTCTGATTAGACTTTTAACCAAGCTACCTGTGCCATAGATAGACCTACTTGGACCTGGGTCAAAATCAAAATGTCAGTTTAGCTTTCCTCTCATAGAGCAACCGATAATTCAATGGAAGCACATCAGAACAAAGATGGTCTTCTGTTACCTGTAAGCAGTCCTGTAGGAGACCATGACAGCGTGTGGCATAGCCCTGTGTTTGGGAGGTTGCTTCAGAAGGATGGAGCTTTTAAAGCCCCTGGGCTTCATCATGAGACCTGGTCTCAAAACAGCAGAAGCAGTGGCAATAAACTATCACATAGATTGTGTTTTGAAGATACTGCTTCTTAAAGGAGGAAAAAAAAAAAATAAATAAAGAAGCGATACTAGCGACAACTCCAGGTGGTAAAGGACTGAGCCCAGCAAAGGAGTTTCTATGAAGAGGACAATGATTAATTCTTTATTTGCTTAGAGGAAATGGGCTTGAAGTAAAGGGAAGTGAGGTTGAATTAAACAACAGGAAGACGTTGTTGGCTGCAGAGAGTTCTAATTTATAAAATTAGAACAAGGTATAGGAAGAACCTGGGATTTCCTTCTTAACTCCTCCACAGACTACCGCTTGGTTTTGTTTGGTTTTTCTGCTTTCTGGCATCTCGCCCTGGCCCACCTGCAACACCCAGTGTGTCTACAATTACAGAACACAAACCACAGCCCTTCCCCTCTCTGCCCTGCATTGTTCTTTTCCTGACCTCTTTAAACAATGCCTACTCTGGTCAGAGGTGAAAGCCAGTGCCTGTACTGTACAGTACTGCGTCTAACGTGCAGTCAGGATTTGTTGAATGAATGTCCTCCGAGTTACAGCTTACACATCTATTCATTATTAACAAGCATGAACCAGGGTTCCAAACATCACTACCAAAACGTCGACATGTTGTCACCATTCAAATCGCAATGTTCTTTGTCATGTTCATTACTTAAAGTGGAAAATATGGGATAAGAGTGGAGGTCAGTGGTAGAACATGTGCTTAGCATACCCAAGATCTGTAGTTCTCAACCTTCCTAATGCTGTGTGCGAGCCTTTAATACAGGTCCTCATGTTGTGGAGAGCCCACCAACCATAAAATTATTTTCGTTGCTACTTCATATCTGTAATTTTGCTACTGTTATGAATCTTTATAAATACCTGATATGCAGTATATCTAATGAAATTTCAAAGGGGTTGAGACCTAGAGGTTGAAAGCCACTGCTATGGATTCGATCCCCAGCAAACACGCACATAGGTGATATAAATAAATATTAATGTCATCTTAAATAATAATTATTGTTTTTAAAATATTGCTTAAAGGCAGCATTCAAATTGATATCTATAAAGAAGGGGCAATGACTAAATATAATCACTGTTTAATGAAATTGTATTGAAGTAATAAGGCTGGAAATTATCTTTCCTGGACCAGGGAGCCAGCTCAGTGAATTAAGTGTTTTTTTCACACAGGCACTGTGTTCAACCCTCAAAGTCCAAGTAAATAAGTTGGGTTTATAATCCCAGTGCGGAGAATGGAGAGCTAAGTGGATAGCGGGATAGCAAGCCTAGACTAACCTGTTTGGTGAATTGCAGGCCAACGAGAGACAGCCAGTGTTAACCTCTGGCTTCCACACATCCTTGCATCCTCTCGTATCTGCACCCATGTGAATACTCTCCCCAACCCCCTCACACTTCAACCACAAATATTTCCGATGTTAGATGAGTTTGCATATGCTAATATGTTTAGGGGCTTGAGCGAAGGAAAAAAAAGGAATACACGACTGCTTCTAGGTATAGTGCAGGAGAGGTTTTGTTGAGGATGTGGGGGAAAGATGTCAGGGGCACCTGGAAGGATTCAGAGTGATCACAGCCCTGAGCTGATCCATGTTTGTTGACAGGAGACTTGAGACCAAGAGGCCCGAAGGCCAAAAGGCTAAAAAGGGCAGATATGGCCAACGTGACTTGATTGTACAGGGATGAGCAGGTAAAGGATGGGCAGCCCAGCCTCTGGACTGGAGAGTGTGAGTAGAGGGCAGGGTTATAGGCACTTCACCCATTTGCCCTGGGTCTGAGACCTAACAGGACTCACAGACATTTTGCACATAAACGCCATGCATTTTATGTTACAGAACCTGCTTCAGGGAACAACTAGATCGTTGATGAGTTGGGAACCCTGAACAGCCCATACTCAAGCATGATTTAAAAAAAGAAACGAAGACATCTAAAGTGTTTCATCTACACCTTAGCAGTTGTTTTCAACTGGTGGGTCGCGACCCCCGTGGGGTCCAATGACTCACAGTGATTGCATATCATATACTTACATTATGTTTAATAATAATAGCAAAATTGATTATGAGAGCCTAATGACATAATTTTATGGCTGAGGGTCACCTCAACACGAGGAACTGTATTAAAGAGTTACAACACTAGGAAGGGTGATCTTTCTGCAGACATATCCTTGGAAGGAGCAAAGGAAGTTCTTTTTTTTTTTTTTTTTTTTTTTTTTTTGATGTCATCATCTCCATTGGCATCTATGTATGATTCCTTCTACCTGAATGTTCTGTGTTCTGTTCTGGTGGGCTTTTCATCCTCTTTTGAAACTTATTCAGAATATTCTGGTTCTCAGGATTCTCTGTCCTCTCTTCAGTAGCATGCTGATTAATGTCTTATAAAGTGATGGTTCTAAGGCAACAGATTTTTCTTCTATGTCTTTCTTGGTGAACTTGGGGCATAGATGAGAGATGAGTCTTGGAAACCTTGGCCAGTGTCAAATTGGGGCCTTAGGAAGCTTGGCCTCTGAGGGTCGTCATCTTGTGAGGAAATAAATATCAGTTATTCTGGACTGTTTCTTTAGAGAAACTTAGCAACAAGGGAGTCTGGGACTGGAGCAATTACAGAGCAGAGGGGTAAATACAGAAGACTGGAGATGGAATTGAGTGGGGAATTCTGTTCCGATCCCTAATCCTAAGCCACAGTTCATACAATAAATGAAGCTCAAGCCAGTAACTCAAATAGCATTGCGACACAATCCCAAGATATACTAACTGGTATTTGCATGCTGAGGAATGCTGGTAGAAAGATATTACAAGTCTTTGTTTCCCATGTTTGCTTATTAAGCCATCATGTTTAATAAGAACAGAAGACCCCCCTGTGCAGTGAAAACACTACAAATCTTCACTATGCAGACCTTTATTGTGCCAAATGCATTCACCCCTCCTACACACACACACTCACACACACTCACACACTCATACACACACACATACTCATACACACACTTACGCATACACACACTCACACACACACTCACACACACACTCATACACACACACGCATATACACACTCACACACACTCATACACACTCACATACACAAACTCAGACACTCACAGACACTCACACACTCTCACACACATTCACACACACTCGCACACTCACACACATACACACACACCACACACAGACACATACACACTAACACACACACACACTCACAAACACTCATACACACTCATACACACTCACATACACAAACTCAGACACTCACACACTCTCATACACACTCACACACTCACACACATACACACACACACCACACACTCACAGACACATACACACTCTCACACACACACTCACACACATACACACACACCACACACACTCACAGACACATACACACATACTAACACACACACATTCATACATACACATACACACACTCATACACACACTCATACACATACACACACACTCACACTCACTCATACACACATACACACACTCACACACACTCACACACACTCACACACACTCACACACATACACACTCACACACACACATACACACTCACACACACACACACACACACACTCACACACACACACAGCCCGTTACAGGAATTTGGATCTCGTGACTCAGTCTCAGCTGTGTGCTAGGTGGCATGGCATGCTACTGTCCAGGAATAGCATCAGTTGTGCTAGAGATTTCTGTTTTCAGCTACCTTCAACATTTCCTTTTCCTCCCACCTTGGACATTTAGGCCTCCCTGCTAGTGGTATCCCTCTCGATATTAGAGGTACCCCGTCACCCCTGCTTTCCTTCTAAACAAAGTTTACTGTCTTTTACTGGAAATGGTTATTTTTCTTTCTCTGATCATTTATTATTTAAATGGTAAAGTAAGTCCTGTTTTCCCCATTTTCACACTGTATTGTTAAATGTGAAATTGTCGTCGTTCCCTAGCTGCTGTTTTATCCTTCATAGAGCTTTTAGGCTGCGTGTCTTCTCTCATGTTTGGATCAGCTCAGGATCCAAAACATGTTAAGAAAATTTAAAAAACGGTCGTACGTAATTTTATTAAACTAAACCTTCAAGATTGAGGGATCCTTCCAATTCAAGGATCTATTGAACAGTTAGAGATACTAGCCTGAGAAAGAACCAAGTCCTCAGTAGGGGGATAGTTTACCTTTACGTAACCAAGGTACATAGCAGGTAGAGAAAGATGTTCCCTGAACCTAAAGCTAGGAGTATGTTTATAAGGCAAAATTGGAGATGGAAAGTGTAAGTTGATTTTATTGACGCTACATTTGATAGCGGTTTGAGGGGCTGGATAAGGAAGTGGAGAAGACTTAAGAGGTAGGAAGGCAGTTCATAAGCAGATATACCTATTGCATCCAGGTTGCAAATAGAATGGTGCGACAATGGTGGTACTCAGTGGATTTGTATAAGAGTTTTATTCTCGATTCATATATGTGTTAAGAATCTTGCTTTCAGCTATAGTTGTTCTGATATCTTCCCTAGTCTCCCTTTCTACCCCTCTAGTTTTGTGATTAAATTCAAGACATCTGAACTTTTTCTATCTCAATTTAAAAGGAAATATTGTCTTTTTTTTTTTTTCCCTTTTTTTTTTTTTTTTTTTTTTTTCGGAGCTGGGGACCGAACCCAGGGCCTTGAGGTTGCTAGGCAAGCGCTCTACCTCTGAGCCAAATCCCCAAACCCCTAGGAAATATTGTCTTGAAGTAGCCATGGCATATACTTTGTGACTGAATGCTGAACACTCTTTGAAGGTAATACAGGTGGATTGTCTTTAAGGTTGTCTATCTTGTTTTTGGCTTTCTTTTTAAGCAAGAAGTTATTTCTCAATCCTCTCTATTTCCATGTAGAACCGACTTTAACACTTGACTTATAAAAATGCTTCCTGACCTTCCACATTTTATGATGTTTGAAAGTCATTATGATTTGCAGCCCACTGCATGCAGACTGCTTTCTTCATAATGTGTTATTGGCCACAGCATCGCTGGCATTATGTATGATTCAGTTTTACCTCAGGAACAACTCTATACATCGTCTTTCCATTTTTATATTCTAACGCAAACACAAATACCCTTTCACTTTTCATGTTGCCTTCCAGGGTTTGTCTGGCTGTTAGAAGCTTGATGATATACCCCTACAGATTTCTCAAGGGTCAAGATGACTTTTCTAATTTACTGGGATACTTAGGAAGATCTAAGATGGGTGAATATTACCTTTGCATTGTCCAGAACATACCTGTGTGCTTAACTTCAATCATCATCAGAAGATCTTGTCTTTTATATATTTGTTTTAGAAACACATATGCAAGTTTGTTAGTGGGCATATGAACATCCCACTGAAGGGCAAGTCATGGCCCATAATTTAGTATTATTGTCTTTAGTACTATTTTATTACTAAATTTAAAGATACTGTTTGGAATTTTGTTTTTTTTTTCTTACAAATATTTTGTTAGTATTTAAGATGTTGAAAGTCAATAGCAGCCTTCTTTATAAATTGTTGAGATATCAGAATATTGTAACAGGGCCTAGAGTCAATGATGGGAGGTCTAGGCTAGCATGCACGGGGCTAGAGTTTGATCCTTACTAGAAAGGGAGGGGGAGGGGGCAAGAGAGCTAGCAAGAGACACCTTGAATAGGGGACACACAGAGGTGAGAGAGGGGAAAGAAGAGAGGGAGACAAGTTGAGGGGAGAGGGAGAGGAAATGAGAATAAATATGAAAGTATGAATATGAACATTGAAAGAATGTATAGAGCTGATGTTCCTCGGCACACAGAACTTCTTGACCAACATCCAATGTATATTTTCTGGATCTTAGATCTTGAAATTAACAATTAAGTCTTTTTTTTTTTTTTTTAAATACAAGATCTCAATATGCTACAGTCTGGTCTCAGTCAATATAGTACAGGGTGATCATGAACTTCTGATCCTCCTTTCTTTACTTCCTGTGTCCGGAGATGACAAGCATGCGCCATCCATTATGCCTGGTTTTATTTGATATTGAGGACCAAACCCAAGGTATCGTGTGTACTCTGCAGGCAAGCATTCTGGCAATAGAACTGCCTCCTCTGTCTCCTATTGCTAAGTCTTGAGGGAAATTTTCACTCTGCTGTCCATGGACCTGTGTGAGTTAATCCCTGTTTAAAGGGTGTTTTGAGAACTAATAGAAGTTGTGATGTTGACTCTCGGAATGTCAGGAGGCAGAATGGCCTTTGGTCTTTGTTAGTAAGTCTCCTCTTTGAGTTGCCTCTGAAAATGTTTTGATAACTGATAGTCTCCTTGGGAGGAAAGCAGCAGCAGAACTTTGAAAACCAAAGTGGAGAAAAATGTGATTTCCAAGTGTAGTGAAAAGAAAGGATGAAAGGCTGATTAAAGCCTCAAGCTCACCGCCATCTTTAAAGCCATCGGGTGGGTAAAAAGAAGAGAACTATACAGTTGATTGTGAGGAAGCCAGGTTCCAGCTCAGAAAATGGAAGTTTTAATAGTGTATTTCAGACAAACTTAGGAAGGCTGGGAGAAAGCGATCTAGGGAGGGAGGGATTCTCTGAAGATGTTTTTAATCCACTGGGATTGCTAAAACAAAATTTTTTAAATTGGGTGGCTTTATAAAAAGAAATGAAGCAAAACAAAACAAAACAAAACAAAATACCCCTCAAAAACCAAACAATGTTCTTATAGTTCTGCATATTAAAAACTCCAAGATCACAATACCATCAGGGCCAAGCATGGTGGCATACACCTGTGATCCCAGGTGAGGCACGAAAGTCCTAGGTTCCAGACCAGTCTAGAGTAGACAGCTAGACAATGTCATAAAATGGGGGAAAGGGGAAAGAATGCCTTCTCTCTGTTTCTTCGGCCGGCAGAAGGAGGCAACGCAGCTTGCCTTGGGCTTCTTTACAAGGACATTTCTTCATTTTCCTGAGGCCCCAGCTTCCATTGCCATCACATTGAGCATTAGGAGGTCGATGGATGTATTCATGGGGTAAAACTTCTATTCAGACCATAGCAAGGAGCTCTATAATTGGTGCAAATCTGGGGCAATGTTTGAGCGTGGCGGCCATTGAGCATGAGTGTTGTAGCAGTGACATCAACACGAGAGAGGAAGGGAAGATTCCCACTGTGGAAGGTGTGGTAGCTACCACAGGGCCTGAGTCTGTGTCAGGAAATAAGTGTCCTGGGGATTGTGACAGTCAGGAACTGGGAGGTTCACACCAAACAGTTGTCAGACCACTGTTGTTCAGGAAGAGCTGGAATAATTTACCTACATCTGGTGTGGGTTTCATTCATCATGCACCTCTAGGTAAATGGACCAGAGCTTTACTGAAAGGCCATCTCTGGAGAATGTCGACAACAAATAGTTTCTTATTATAGAGATTAAGGTACTAGAACAATGGCTGGCATGTTTTGCAAACTACAGGCCAATTTTCTTTCCCTTGCTTTGTAATGTTAGCTCCAGGGAGTATCATATCAGCTTCTTCTTGTGTGCTTCTGTTCCCTTTGGGAATCATACTTTTAATTCAACATCCGAGAGAAGAGTCACAGAGACGTCAGGTGATGCTTTTGTCAATGTTAGGGTTTCTCAAATTTCTCAGCTGACTGCTTTTCTATTTCATGTCTATCCTTTCTCCATAGTTTTATGCAACCAAATACTTTGGATATTAAATGAGGACTGAAATTTCAGTAGCGGGCTGAATTCCATAATTAATAATCAAAAAACTTACAAGTATTTGTTAAGGCAAATAGTGTTTGACCCTAGCGAGACTAAAATGAAGAGAAACAATAGAGGTTTGTGCCAAGACACATAGTCAAGATGTGAAGGCACAAGTATGAGCAGGCTGTCAGAGTACAGGATGATGTGGTTAAGGGTTGTGGGAGTCTGTATGGGCAAGATGATACCAGCTCCCGCTGGAAAATAAAAAGCCCAAGAACTGAAGTTGAGTCATGACAGCTAGGGAACACAGCACACTGCAGAGTTTTGCACAGAATGCAAAGTAGATGCTGCTGTTTATTGTCCAGACAGCTGAACAGCTGCCAAGACCAAAAGAGGAAGGAATCCTGCAGAAGGAACTGTATGTAAGGCCTGGTGTTAACGGATTGGAGTCCTAGTAACATAATGAGCGAGTAACATGGTGCCACTTGATAGACTTTGAACCAATGTCTCAATGATCCTGGGATTGTTATGTCCCGTTATACATATCTTCAACATTGGAAGATAACTTTGAAAATGAAGAACTCCTTGTCCTGATTTAGCTAGTTGTTGAGTTATGTCTGTAAGTTAGGAGGAACTACTAGCTCTAGGGAGACTTTGGGGGAACCAAGGAATAATCAGGAACCAAGTCTACCAGGAACCAATGCTCTAAATAAGAGCTGTGTCTCTGACCACCATTTCAGGGATCCTATGTCTGTACCTAAGAGGACTGGATGACTTCAGTCTGTTCCAGCCATCTCTCCCAAACCCTCTTTGTGCCTTCCCTAACTTCTTAATAGACCTCACGGTAGTGTCTGCTATCTGTTTATTCTTGTAGTTATGTTGACACAGGATGAAAAGCTTTTAAGGCAAAACAAAAGGAACAACAATTACAAAATCCCAAAGATGCATGATGATCCATTCATTTGTTCATTGTTTTTCTGTGGTAAGCAACAGGTAGTCAAGTGCATCTGTAACCTCTAGAAGGCTGAGGTAGAATGATTCTGAATTCTGGGATAGCCTGGGATATTTCCCAAGACTGTCTTCATTTATCCCCAGAACACCTTCATTTCCTGTTTTACTCTCTGCTACAGTTGGGTGGATACTTTGAACAACCATATAACAATACATCGGATGTTCAGGGACTTATCTTTAAAGGGGAATCTGAAAGAAATTAACAATTTTATTTTTGTCCTCTACGCAAATCATTAAAGATGGCAGCTTACTTGAAAAGTGAAAATCAACTTAGTGGTCCTTTTAAAAGGTTAGCAATTAGGTGAGAGGGAGAGGGAGGAGGAGAGGGAGAGGGAGGGAGGAAGACAGGGAGAGAGAGACAAGAAAGGAGGGAGAGGGGGAGGGAGAGGGAGAGAGGGGGGAGGAGAGGGAGAGGGAAGGAGGGAGGGAGATAGGGCGGGAGGGGAGGGAGGGAGGGAGAGAGGGAGGAGGGAGGAGGAGGGGGAGAGAGGGAGGTAGGTCTTTTTTCTCTGGGATGGCTTCCCCTGGGTTGTGGGAGTTTGCTAACCAGTTTCTCTCTGGTTTTCGACATTGTTAGGGTTCCTTGTTTCTGGGTGTCACAGCCACTTCTAATAATTACTTTTTTTCAGCTAAACAGCCAGCATTCACTTCCAAAGGAAAGCAAATGACGGGCCATTCATAGGCTGCAATTCTTCCCAGCCATGCTAAGGGAGCAGCTTCTGATGGGCCATTCCAGGGTATTAACAGCTTTCTCATTCCCCCTAATACGGATGACTACCTTACTATCTCTGCCCTAATAATGAAAGGAAACCACTGGCTAGAAGCAAGCTTTTCATATGCAGCAGGGAGAAGATGTGAACGAAGAGGAGCAAAATTTGAAAACTTTATAAAAAACATTTTTAGACCAAACTTTGGTTTGTTTTTAATGGGTTATATTTGAAGTCATGCTCTAGGACGACACCAGCTATGTTTTAGAACATCTCACTATCTTGTTGAAATAATACATTTTTACTGCAGATTACTTTTCTTGAGATAGGTCTAAGGTGCCACAGGATCTTTAGAATACAGGTTCAGATATCTGTATGTGACACTTTAAGTCATTGGGATCTAACCCCAAGGAGTCATGGTCTAGCTCTTAATGTGTGTCAATTCAACTTTGCTTTAGGCCTCTTATATTTTATCCCCTGACAGATTAACAGTGTGAAGTCACTAACAAAATATGAATATTTTTCTTCTGGAGTTATTTTGTAGCTGAGCAGGTGTATCAGGGGGGTCCTGGCTGGTGGTGCCGCCCTGCCGAAGGGCCTTAGAAGAGCAGGACATGAAAGGCTTGAGAAGCATGTTGGAGAAGCCAGGAAGGGTCTATTGCTAATGATTGGAGATAAGATAATGACCCATGAATGGAGTGGCTGGATAGGTGCTGTCAATTCAATTGGGAGTTAGGGCAGGTCAAACTTGTACTCCTCTGTGAAGACTTAGTCATACTGTTTGATGAGATTGTGGGAAAGGTAATGGGGCAGGTGACTGTAAGGTCTAGGAATAGGGATAAGGAAGACAAATAAAGCCATGATAGATAAAAGGGATACCCCAAGATGCTTTCAGGAAGACAGGTGAAACAGAAGTGAATACTGATTCCAAGAATGAGAAGAAACCCTAGGCCTAGCACAGTAGGCCAACAATGTTGTGGTAAGGTGTGAAAGCCAGGTAACCCAGTGATGCTTTAGTAAGGGGTAAAAAGTAGGCACTCCATCAATGCTGTGGTAATGGGTGAAATCTGGGCACCCCAAGTGATGCTGTGATAAGGAGGAAGCTAGGTACCTAGTGATGCTGTGGTAAGGGGTGAAAGCCAGGTGCCCCAGCAATGCTGTGGTAAGGATGCGTTAAGGTTGAGTAATGATGCTGGTTGAGCAATGGCTTCAGAATTCTCCTTGAAGGAAAGGGTTTAGAAGTTTTTCCCTCAGAGCTGGGTCTTTTAGGATGACGGGGGAGAGAGAGGAAGGAGCTAAGCATGTAAAAGCATATGGCAACATTTAGAAAGGTGAGAAAAAGATTCTTGGTTCTTCATTAGTTTCTAAAAGTGTTTGTTAAAGCATGTGTTTTCCCTACCCCTTACCAGAAAGGAAAAAGGAGAGCCCCAAGGGGCCGGGTGGTGGTAGGATAGACCTTATAGCTTGACTGACAGCAGTTGGAGACATGAGTAGACATAAGGGATAGTCTCATCGGATTGGTCTTTTAACTTATGTGAGGGTTTTCTGAAAGACCTTGTATTGTCTCATACAGTTTGTTATGAGCTAACAGGTTTGATTATAGCCTTTTTAATTCCTACTAAGAGCCAGGCAATCATGCAGTTCTGACAGCTACTTCCCTATCATCTTCTTTACCACTACCTGCTATGTAGCATGGTTCTGTATTGGCTACTAACTCCAATGGAGTCAGCCAGGCTGTGTCTAAATTAGCTGCTTATGTACCTGCTAACGGCTAAATTCAGATTCTACTTTAAGAGGACAGCAGACTGTTATAGTGATTAAAAATGTCTTGCCAGGTCAAAGGTCACGGACCTTTGCATTCCTAACGAAGATAGACACCTTGCCTAGTTAGCATTAGTTTGAAGTAGATTTGAGACGAATCAGACACTGGGAAAGGTCGATGAATCCACATGGGGCTAATGACCCCACCAACTGTATCCCAAAGAAGAGAATGTTTTCCTGTGGCACAGGTATGGCTTCTAATTTTTCCCAAGTTTCCGTAGAAAGCAACGATGTGAGTGTGGACTGAAAGCCTACATGTGGGTAAAGGAAGAGACAGTCGGAGAGCGTCTAGAAACAGAGAAAGGAGCCAAAGAAGTAGAGAAGTAGAGGGGAAAGGTAGAGGCTCATCAGATGGATGTGAGGCTGGTAACAGGGGTTGGGGGAGAGAAAGGGAAGGGAGCCTCAGGTTGAACAGGAACTTGAGTGCATCCCAAGAGGGGCCCATCATTATTGCCATTCAGGGCTGGGTTTGAGAAAGACAAGCTATCGCAAGAAGGTCTAGTAAGGAATCTGCTTGAGCTTTCCACAATGGGAAGTCCTGTGACAACCCTGAATGTAGGAATCTATAGAATGATATTGTCACTGTCACCATGGAAGTGTGGGACCAGCATTCCTAGCCTTATGAGAGTATACAAAGGCCACATGTTGCTGCAAAAGAAGATAAGACATTCATCTTTGAGGTCGAAAGATGATATTTAGACTAATTTTGGACAGTACATCCCAGGGGTGAGTTAGAGTGAAGAATGTCTTACCTATGATGGGGCAACTAAGGAAGCATCATGTGTCCCCCATTAGGTGATGGATTGCCCTTTTGTCTACCAGAGACCTGAGGCTAACATTCTTAGGCATGACTCAAGAATAAGTTGAAGTTTGCTTTAGAGTCATCTATGTTGCTGGAACCAAGTAAGTCAGCAGGTTTGGTTGAACTTGACCTTAAAAGTGAATTCATAAACTGAACTTGGATACAGGTTTGGCACGAGCAAAAAGGAGCAACTCACTGACAGAGAAGTGGAGGTCTGGTTACGCAGTCTCCCAGATCAGGATCAGGAAGCCTGTCTGGGAGAGGGAATGGTAGCCTTGCAAACAGTGGCCACACACACTGGCTTGCAGATGCTGGAGAGAAGGTTTGACTCAGTTGGCACCAGCCGTACGCTCTTTGGTCCCTCCAACGCCTGAGAAGAGAAAACTGAGAGGAAGAAGGGGAGAGCAGCTTATTAAGGGGGAAATTAGCTATAAAAATGCTTCCAGGGCAATTAAATTAAGTGTTAAGAGGGAAGGGATGCATAAAAATAAGCAAAGCAGACCCCAATGTTGTGGACAAAAGGTGGCCATTCTCATTTTCCACTGCTTTCAGGTTCCACCAAAAAGTTGCCTTGTCTGGGGGCCTTTGGTGGTGAACAAGACATAAGGCTTTTTTCAAAAGGACAGAAAGG
This sequence comes from Rattus norvegicus, assembly GCF_021556685.1. Lineage (NCBI taxonomy): Eukaryota > Metazoa > Chordata > Mammalia > Rodentia > Muridae > Rattus > Rattus norvegicus. The sequence goes on along the minus strand of NC_141534.1, from coordinate 19,721,481 downwards.
AACCCTATAAGGCGAGGGTGGCCCAGAGTCACAGTGCAGAGGCCTTTGTGTCTCATGAAGAGAAGCTCTGGCCAGAGACCTTCAGTTTTTTTACAGGTCCTTTGGTTGACCACTATGAGTAACCAGAGGGAAAAGAGACAAAGTGAGACCTCATAGAAGCTGCACTTACAGTGTGTGAAACAGAGTTTGGAAGGTCAGTGACATGAATGGGCTTGAAAAGAATTTATCAATGACATGAGAAAATGGTGAATTTACTAAAAAAAAATTACAAAAGGAACAGCATAGAGACGTCTACTGAGCGGGGGCAGATCTTCCTATAATAGTTACTTGCTCTTATTTTGTGGGCCATTTGTGCAAGATTCATACCTGGGTAGATAAGTAGGCCTCTCAGTTTCTCACTAGGAAGTGCAAATCGCATCATGCATTGTATTTCTTGACACTGGACTTCTGGGGAGCATGATTCGTGGATAGGAGTTAAGCTTCTTATGTCTGTGAATAGCATAAGTGACCAAGGTCAGATACTAAGTAGTCATAGCGCAGTTGTTAAAGTGTGGGGGTTCAGCATTTATGTTTGCCTTTGTGTGTGTGTGTGTGTGTGTGTGTGTGTGTGTGTGTGTGTGTATGTGTGTGTGTGTGTGGTTTTCTGTGTGGTTTAAAAAAATATGGTTTGGCTTGAAATATATTTTTCTCTTTGTTGCTGTATTAGTCAGGCTTTTGTAGAGGAACAGAACAATAGACTGGTGTAACAATCAAGAGAGTTTGACAGACAGCATGCATGGGATAGACCTGGGCCCGCTGCGCAGTTGTGTATACAACAGTTGTGCATCTGGGTCTTCCTGTCTGACTCCTAACAGAAGGAACAGGAGCTTCTCTGACTCTGCTGCCTGCCTTTGGATCCCTTTCCCCTAAACTGGACTACATTGCCTAGCCACAATAGGAGGAGGTGTTCCTAGTCCTACGGCAACTTGATATGCCAAGGCCAAGGGGAATCCTTGGGAGGACTCCCCTTTTCAGGGGAGAAAGGGATAACTGAAGGGTTGGTGTGTGTACGTGGGGGGGGGGGCTGATCAAAATGTAACATAATTAAGAGAAACAAAGAGGGTTTGATGGGTTGACTTATGTGATAACATCTAGGTAGGGAAACAATGGTCATACTTGCTAGTCCTTGAGATGTCTCTACAATTCCAGTCTGGCACTGAAGAGCTAGAGGACTCTTGGAGATGGGCTGGTCTTCATCCTATGTTGGAAGGCAAAAGAGACTGTGCTTTGATGCCAGCAGCAGATGCAGCAGATGTGGTGGTTTGAATGAGAATGGACCCCATAGGCTCATATATTTGAATAATTGGTCCCTAGAACTTTTTGGAAAGGAATAGGAGGTATGGCCTTGTTGGGGAAGGCATGTTACTGGAGGTGGAATTTGGGGTTTCAGTAACACACATTATTCCCAGTTAATTCTCTTTCCCCCTCATGCTATGGATAAGATTGTTCCCATGCCATACTTATCTGCCAGCTGCTATGCTCTCCACCATGATGCTCATGGACTCACGCTCTGGAATTTTAAGCCCACATCAAAGGCTTACTTCAGTAAGTTGCATTGGTCATGGTATCCCTTCACAGTAATGGAAAAGTAACTAAGGCAGTAGATGGCCTTGCTAGACCCATGGGAAGGCAGCACAAAGGGCAAAGGGCCAGGTGTTAAGCTTTTCCTTGAGGACTTCTTGATTTGGCTGCCCTTGGAATGTGCCATCGATCTTAGGGTAAATCTTTCCATTGACAATAACCTGATCAAGCAGCTTCCGCTCAGTTGTGCCCAGTGGCATATCTCTTAGTATACTATATATCCAGTCAACTTAGACTGGATCACCACAGTTAATATAATCATTGGTATTTAGGGGTGTCTCCTATAGACATTCATCAAGACACATTTAGTCTAACTATTCATAAGCTCACAAAAATGCATCTATCGAGACAGACAGAAGTCAGTTCTATCTTTGAGGGTCTGTTTGGTATAGTAAACTGACCCCTGAGAAGGACAAGTTTTTCCATCTGTTTGCCGAATTATACTGGAGAAAGATTTAGTCATGAGACCTCGTCATCTCCTCTAGAAAATGTTGAGAGAGGTTTGCAATCTATGTTACAAGAGTATCTTTAAATTTATTTTAATAAATGTGATTTTTTTTTACATAAGCTATTCATCACTGTTATGGTTGATAACAATATTATGGTCTGGATTGAAACTTTTTTTTTCTCTAATCAGAGTAAAATGCAAAAACAATCTCCACCCTTCTGCTCTATGTCCTCCACTCTAGGTACTTCTTGTTATTTCTTGTATGGAGATAAAAGTGAGGTGAGGAAGGATGGCTTCAAAATGGCTCAGACAGTAAAAGTACTTGCTGCCCAAACCCGATGGCCCAAGCCTTACTCCTCTTGCCCAAGCCCTTAGAAACAGAAGGAACTCCTCACATTTCAAATTTGTCCCCTCACCTCCAGGACCCATGGCTCATGCACACATACAATAGTGATACTGATGATGAGCTAATAGTACTAATATAATAGTAAAAGTAATAAATGTAGGACCAGAAATAAAATGGCAAATATAGTCATTTTTAATATTTAGAAACTTTTCTTTTTCCTCCGTCCCTCTCTCCCTCCCTCCCTCCTCCTCTTTTCTCTCTCTCTCTCTCCCCCTCCCTCTCTCCCTCTCCCCCCCCTCTCCTTCTCCCCCTCCCCCTCCCTCTTCCCCTGCCCCCCTCGTTAAGAAAATGAAATACGAAATCATGGTCTGATATCCAAGAACTTCAAGGAAATGGATTTGCCTCTGAAAGGGATAGAATGAGGGGTCAGACTTTGAACTGAAGCACTGCGTGCAGACCTAAGTGGGTGGATTTCTGCCTTCCACTGGTCCCCTGGCATACACTGACAGTGGACAGATTGCCAGGAGAAAGGCTTATGCATGTGTGTAACGTGCTGTGTGCATCAGAGTCCCTCAAAATAGGCACCTCAGAGAGGGTCAGATGAATGAAGCATGAGTACGCTCTGTAGCAGAAAGAGAAATAGAGTCAGTGAGCCGTCGACACCTTCTGGGGATAGTAAATGATTTTTAGTAGAAAGGAATGAGCCCTAAGGAACAGACCACAGATTGGAACCAGGTTGCTCTCATCTCTGAGCACGGGAGCCACCACTGAAAGAAACAGGGTATCAATGCAAATCTTATTTTCTGCAGACTGAATTTCTCTAGAATTATTGCAAATTATGTCACTAGAAGAATTGATGGAGGGTCTATTTGAGTATAGTGAGGGATGTTGGTGCCTTTTCCTCTCCAGTGGCTGAGATCTCCCGGTTACTTGGCAAGGTTGCTAGGGAAGACATTTAAGAAGGTTGTATTTTGTTGAGAAGTTTACTTCTTCAGATAAGGGGATATGAGAAAATCGTTGCGTGCTTTGGGGCAGAAAAAGGAAGAGAAAAATTAGAGAGTCCTTGCCTCTGAGGGCAGTCCTAAGGCCTTCTACTTTCTTTTAATTCAAAAGCCAAAACTGTACTGTAAAGTGTAGGTTTTCAAGCCTCCAGGACATAGGGTACAGGAAATAAAAATTGGACCAGATTGCTAAATATGCATTCCAGTTCATATCCTATAGTTACAAATAAATCTGCCTTTTGGTGACTTTAGGAAGAGACCATAGATGACCATGGATGATACAGAGGAAATCCGTATCATCAAACGCCTTGCATAGGGGGAAGCTGTGCTCTTCTCTTTTAGGAATAGATGTGAGTGAATGATAAAGGGTACTGGCAAGGTAGGGCTTTTGAAATGATTTCTTAATTCTTTGTCATCATACTGTAAATATGAAGATGCTATGGGAATGAATAAATCCCAAGGCTTTTTTTTTTTTCCTTAAATGGAAGTCTGCTAAACTAAATGAAAACAAAGAAGTAGGTTGAGACACCAGGAAGACATCCCTGCTTTCGTCAGTAGTGCTTTCTGGAGCTCTGCCCATCCCACCAAGTTGCTGAAATATCAGACCCATTAGCGTGTTTTTGAGAAGCAGAATATCGGTGGTTTTCAAAGTGTGGTTGGGGGCATGGGAGAATAGAAAACTCCTTTCAGGGGACTCAGAGTCTAAGCTGTCTTCATAGTGTCCCTGTGCTGTTTGCTTTTTCGGCTCTCATTCTGTCGTGAGAAAATAGTGGCATATCTCAGGGCATGTGGGGTATAGCCAGAGACTGACTGCAGCAGATAGGAACATCCAGATGGCCTCTGTGAAGCTGGGCATTACATGTAGTTCCACAAAGAGCAGTGCTGCTCATCTCCCTTCTCTTTCATTTGTTTTTGGTTTGCCGCCGCCGCCGCCGCCGCGGCCGCCGCCGCCACCGCCGCCACCTCCTCCTCCTCCTCCTCTTCCTCCCCCTCCTCCCCCTCCCCTCCCCCTCCCCCTCCTCCTCCTCTTCTTCTTCTTCATCGTCTTCTTCCTTGTCTTTTATTTCTTCCATCTTCCTTCTTGTTTTTCTTGTTTGCTGTTTTTCTGTTTTTTTTCTTTGTCATCTATTTTATTGTCTTCTTTTTCCTCTTCTTTGTGTTCTTGTTCTCCCTCCAAAATCATTACATTCTTAGCCAACGAATAGTGCTTAATATTTTTCAGCTTTAATATCTAGTGCTGTAATAACAATTGATTAAAAAACACACAAGAGAAAGCTTTCAGCACCACATGCTGGCTGAGATCCTGTGGAAATGAAATCTCCCGCTCTACCTCATTACACCGAGCAGACCGTGCTTTCTGGTTTTGAACTCAAATTTTGGGATGCACATTAATATTATAAAAGACCTAGTCCTTAAAACAAAAAAGAGAAAATAGGGCAACTGACCATTTACCATTTAAGACGGTTCCTGACTTTTAGCTCCTAGCTATCTGTAGGATGAAAGTTAAGTATGTTTTCAAAAGAAAAAAGGGAAGTAGTATGTGAACTGGCCACATCTGAAAGAAAGTTTGTGTGAAAAGAAAGAGGAAAAAAAAAAAAAACTAGATTGACAGAATCCAGCAAAGGGTAGGAAATTACTGAATATTTGTTGCATCCCATTCTTTACCCTAATATTTAAAAATGGAAAATATGGTCCAACAAGATTTACCAGTAATACAAAAAGAAAATTAAAAAAAAAAAACAAACAAAAGAAAAAAAAAGGGTTCATGATATAGTGATTTTTATTTTTTTAGGTTATCGCAAATTGGTTCAGTACCTAAATCTACCCAAGTCACACTATTGCGTCATTTCATCAGCACTGCGTATAAGATTGGTGCTCTGTGCATGATGTGAAGGCGGGGCTTGACACACAAGATGTAATAGTGCTGTAATTCAGTGCCCTGGAATTTTTCTGCACATACTATGCTGCCTTAATGGAAATTTACCAGAAGTTTATTGCCAAAATAAGCACATTTCCTTCAGGATTGAGAGGCCTAATGTTCTATTCACCTGTATCTCTTCCCTGTGAGCAGATAAACCAAATTATCTGGAATTAGTTATTATACTTGTCCCAGTTCACAGGACTCACCTTGGTCTCCAACACGGGAACCTCTAGCAAGAGCTAGAGGTAGGAAATAAGAAAATGGCAGCCAATTTTATACTCCAGGGAGAGAGAAAACAAAAGCAAAGACACGATGCCCACGTAGCTACCACGAAGCAAACAGCAGCAAAAACGAAAGGGAAACATCTGTGAATCGACTTTAGCTATCCTGATAGGTGTCAGTCTCCTGGCTTGAGGGCTACATTCATAAACTGGATGAGTGGGTTAGAAGGGAGGAGGACAGATGTAGCCTTTGAGTTAAGGATGGAGGAGGCCTACAGTGGACGATGAAGACTGGGTGAAAGAGATTCACAAACATTCCTTCCTCACTAACCCTGTCCCTGAACTCCACTTCAAGGTTGCTGTCAGGGAAAGAGGTATTATTTATGTGGTGGGTGTTTCACTCCATAGCCCAAGGTAACATTATGTTTGCAATGCTGCTAGCTTACTCTACTGAGTGTTGAGATTGTGCTAGGGTAGGGTGCCATGCCCTACTCCAAGGAGAAACTGTAATGATCCTCCCTTTCATTCTCACAAGCAGCATTAATAAAATATGTAAGAACCAACCTTAGCAAATAAACCTTGCCTACTAGCACTTCCCAGCTAACTGCCCAGTGATGGCCCATTTCTTTGGAAGTTGTTTTTTTTTTTTTTTTTTTTTTTTGTTTGTTTTTTTTTTTTTTGATATTTTTTCATTTTTAACAAACTATTTAGAACTCAACTGGATAGACTTGTGTGAGTTTAAGGACCTGCTCTCTCACACGGCATTAAGATCCTACTCTTTAAATAATTAATGGAAAGACCCTTTTAGACGTGAGAATATCATTCATGGATTACTAGAGAATTTTATTTATTATGTTTCTCTTTATTGTCCATATGTACAGGAAATAAAACCGGCCTAGCAATTATTGTTTCTTAGCCATCCTTCTTGGGAGATAAAATGCACTTTGAAATTAGAATAATAAAACACTTTCCACCAATTACCATCCCCACTCCAACAGTACTATTAAAATTGAAAAGCATTTTATGTAAAGCAAGGAACACCAGAGATGAAAGTGTTGCTTCTTTGAAGTGCTTACGTGCCATTTTCTTTCTATCTGTAAATAATGAGAAATGAAAGTTTATTTCCATTCTGTGTTGGATTTTATTGTAAATTCTCATAATTCAATGTCAGAAGTAGGTGGGGTGTGAGTCTAAGGAAAAGTACTTTATTTGAGGTCATAAAGATCTCGTTCAAGGGCTGCTGAGAGAGGCAGCAGGAAAAGGTGCTTGCTGCCAAGTCTGGTGACCTGAGTTCAATGCCAGGGACCCACACAGTAGCAAGAGAGAACTGAGTTTACTGAGTTGTGCCTGGGCTTCCACACATACTCCATGATTTGTGAGCCTTCTTCTACCCTAGGGCATGGCACCCTACCCTAGCACAATCTCAACACTCAGTAGAGTAAGCTAGCAGCATTGCAAACATAATGTTACCTTGGGCTATGGAGTGAAACACCCACCACATAAATAATACCTCTTTCCCTGACAGCAACCTTCTAGTAAATAAATGTAATGAAAAGTAAATCTCATTCGATTCATTTTTTCATAAATAACAGGAAATGTCGGAGGCAATTTCAGGTTATTCAGAATTTCCAGTAAATGAGTATTTAGCCATGTTAGAAATTATTTATATGTACAAGTCATGAGTACTTTTATAAGTTTTAAAAGTGCTTTCTTCAGTAAGCTGTAAAGGAAATTTCATAAATTAGCACCTGTATATTTCAGTACAAAAAGTAAGACAGAAATAGCAGTGGTACCTTATTCACAGATGGAGACAATGGCCTACAAGTTGGTTGAGTTTGGTATAAATATAATTGATAAAAGTTAGTGCACTATATAAAATTTACTCCCCATTTTTTTGTGTGTGAATAGCCAATAATCAAGTCTCACTCTGCTACTTTCCAAATTAAAATTGTCATATTTAAATGTGTGTAAGAGAAAGGGCAAATTAAGTGGTTCCTTATTCCTTGTCATCATTTTTGGTAGAGCACGTAACTTAAATGAATCATCAAACCATTTCGCTTGGAGTGTTACTGACCATAATATCCCTCAATTAAGAAAACAAGAGTGAACTTGAGTTTCTCGATCCCTCAACCCTGTTCTGTGATGTTTTGGAAATGGTGTTAGTTTCTCATCTGAAATGAACCACATTTTGTTTTGCATTTATAGTCGCAGATATGGCCAGTACACCATGAACCCAGAAAGCTCCACCAAACTTTCAGAGAGACCTCCATTCGATCGATCAAGTTCTCAGGATTCTTTGGATGAAGTGTCAATGGAAGCCTATTGGACAGAACTAGAAAACATCAAGAGGTCTACTGAAAACTGCCAAGAAGGTCAAGAAGCCATAGTTGTCAAAGAACCTGATGGTAATTTCTAAGTGGATAAGATATATCTTTATGAATGTCCAGAAAGGAAGGCAACGGACCCCAAATAACCATGCTGGTTACCATTGAACTTGAAGGTTACTGAATAGTAGCAGAGTTACCAGGTACAAGTGTTGTAAGCAAACTCACTTTGGAAGGATAACCATTCTATTAGAGATTCAGTGAGTTAGACTTGCAGCTTAAAATCTCATCTATACTGACTTTTATTCCTTGCATACTATATTAGCCTCAAGGCTATTTTATCTCCAGGAAATTGTGATAGCAAGCTTCCAACTTTGCAGTGGTTCCGTTTCTCCATTCGTCAAGTAGCTTGATTTGTTAGAACCATGCTGTTTTGAAGTCTGTTTTCTTATATCTCAGAATGCATCACTGCAATCTTTCTCCTTTAAGGAAGAACAAATGTGTTCATTCTATCTACTTTTCCATGTATGGTGGTCTTTTGAGCATTCGAGGGTATTCATCTTGCTTCTAGCCAATACATTTCTGTTTGGCAGATAGATATAGCAACCTGTGTATGTGGTTATTTGACCTCGGCTAGATCTGGTCCTGTATCGCTCAGCACGGTATCCAGACAGCATGCGCTGTCAATGGAAGGGTACAGCTTTGGATGCTAAAAGACACAAGCATTTTCTGCTCCCTTAGGTGTTTTTTTTTTTTTTTCTGGTAGTTCGTGCATCATTTTTTCTTTCTTTTCTTCCCAACAGTATTTACTGTTATACTTGGTATTCTAAAGTCAACATATAACACTTCACTTTTTAATATTTTTCCTAAGTTTTGTACTCTTTATTTAATCTCTTAAATTCATGAAGTCGCCATATCTGTGATGCCTGATTTGTCTTCAAAACTGTGGCTTTCTTTCTGTACTATTCATAAATATGTATGTATATTTTTGTGTACCAGTAGTTATATAAATGCTAACAAACAAAATTATTTCCAGCTCTGTGATCCAATAGTATAGACATCCTCAACTTTCACCTCAGTGTCTGACGAACTAACGAGCTATGTAACCCTATAAGTAGGACTTTCTTTTCTGATACTGTTTTAAAAAATCTCCCAGTAGTAATCTGGGGTCTGGCTTCTGACCTCTTGTTCAACAGGATCTCACTACGTAGAACATAATTGTTTTTAATTTTTTAATCCTCCTGACTCAGCCTTCTTAAGGGCTTAGATTATAGGTGTGTGTCACCGTGCCACCAGACTTGGATATTTTTCTCAATTTAATATTTTGCAGACTGATAAAAGAAAACCATAGTCAGCTAAATCGATTTCTCATTCATTTTCTCCTATGCTTTTCTAAATACACGATGAATAAAACGTATCTTATTTGTCATAATTATTAATCTTCTTTCAGTCTGTGTTTTGAGACAGAAGCCACTTGCCAGTCAGTTAGTAGGGAACAATATATTAGGGAAAACCACACTTAAGCTTTGACTGATAATTCTCCAAACTTAAGTTGAATTAACAGATGATGAAGACCAATGGACATAAGTCTGTATACTCATACTTTCTTAGGTGGTATTATTATTATTATTATTATTATTATTATTATTATTATTATTATCATTATTATTATTGATTATTTGACATGATCTCCTGGAACTCACTATATAGATCAGGCTGGCCTCCCACTTATAGAGATCTGTCTGTCCTTGCCTCCTGTGCTGGGATTAAAGGCATGAGACACAGTGCCCTGCTCTTCCTAGATTTTAAATAGTTTGGGTTTTCCTTCTATTTTTTTAATGTACTAAGTGGGTATAACAATCTTGTTTTCCTTTTGTTATGACATTGTCAGGCTCCTTCCTCGCCATCATCTGGGTAAGCACACCTAGAGGATCATTTTGCCTATCTAGTCATCAGTAATCACAATGGCCAGATGTTTTCTTTGAGGCCTGGGCTATTGGCGCTTGATTCTCTATTCAAGGATTTGCTCTAGTGCAGAAGGACAGAAATCAGTCACGAGTGACACAGATGATAATGTTTGCAAAATATCATGATCTTTTGGTTACGAAGTAGCTCTGATGGCTCTCATTTAGTTTATACAAGAAAAAGCAGAATTAAATATGGCGAAGCTTCCGAAATGGGGTGTATACTTTTTGTGTCTTTTGTACCTGTCCTTACTTTTTTATTTCTCTCTAAACATGGTACTTGAGGTGACTCCATTTCTAGTTTTCTATCTGTTTTTCTATAAGCTTCATTAGGTCTTAGATAATATAGCACCCCTCGATGTACAGGAAATGATTGGTTCCAAGACCTCTGGAGCACTCAAATCAACAGATGGATACTAAAATATCTTTTACAAATTTGCATAAACCTATTTATGTACTCCTGTATTCTTGAAATCATCTTTGTGTTATTTAGAGTATGTGAAGCAATGCAATGTAATATACAGATAGTTATGATGTTGTGGTTAGGGAATGACAAGAAATTAAATGTCTATGGTCAGGCTTGGTTGGGCATTGAGGAGTCTTTTACAGAGGGCACCAAAACTTATAGTCTTCCTGAGTTACATAGTAAGACTCTGTCTAAAGAAAAAGAAATAAAGGAACGGAAATGCAGTTGATACCCATGTTCATGTCAGACACTGCTTTTAGCAGCACATCAAATCTAGCTTAGCTGATGCAGAGACCACGGACATGGAAGGCAACTGTATTAATTTATAGCCAAATTCCTACTTTGGTCTAAATTGATTCCATTATCTAATTAGTTTTCATGCAATCTCTTTTTTTGTTGAAAATAATGTGCTTTAAAAAAATTCTTTAATATCTATATTATCTGATGCACTCATTTGAGAAAAATTAAAAAATTTAATTTGAAATCCCCAGATATATATTTTTTTCACTACCTCACCGTATGCCTCATTAGCTACATGGAACTGAGAAAACAAACCCTTTCGGAGATTAGTTTTGGGCTCCGAGATAGCCTTGAATTCAAGCCAAGAAACTAGGCCTCCGTGCACGCTCTCAACACCGACTTCCTGAGCCACCCTCTGGAATGCGTTATCTCCTCATGACTCGTTCACCTCTAGAAGGAGAAAGACGGCAGTGCAGCTTTCCCTAGTTAATATGCAGGAAGTTGTGGAGGTTAATTACATGTGAAACAATTTTAAAATTTTAATTAAGTATATATGAAATTGACCCAAAATTTGCTATTACTTTGGCCAGAGAGGATGGCAGTTGTCCAAGTTTCGAATAAGAATTCTCAGCTCTACCAGTGGAAGGGGAAGCCCTGGGTCCTGCTAAGACTGAACCCCCAGTGAACTAGACTGTTGGGGGGAGGGCGGCAATGGGGGGAGGGTTGGGAGGGGAACACCCATAAGGAAGGGGAGGGGGTAGGGGGATGTTTGCCCGGAAACCAAAGAATTATTATTAAGTATTAAATAAATTTAAAAAAAAAAAAGGAAAAAAAAAAAAAGAATTCTCAGCTCTATGCCTTGGTTGTAGTAGAAGCATTTCAGTCAGGATTTCTGATAGTCTAAAAGTATGAACGTGTTTTCATTCTCTGTGATTTCAATGCCATTTCTCTTTTTCCTTTTTAAACAAAAACTGTTTTAGAGGGAGAACTGGAAGAAGAATGGCTCAAGGAGGCAGGTCTGTCCAATCTTTTCGGGGAGTCCGCCGATGACTCTCAGGAGAGCATCGTGTTTTTGTCTACGCTGACCCGGACTCAGGCAGCAGCTGTCCAGAAACGGGTAGAAACGGTCTCCCAAACCCTGAGGAAGAAAAGCAAACAGTACCACATTCCTGACGTCAGAGACATATTTGCTCAACAGAGAGAGGCACAAGAAAAAGTAAGATTCTTTTCTGATATGAAAGCAAGTGATGAAACGCTCGGAGTCCTCTGGACCAGTCCAGTTCTACTCAAGTCATTACAAACGTAATGAGCACCTGTTCTCTACCCAGCGACAAAGCACTGTGTTGGCAGTGAACCAGCATTCTTGAGTTTCGCCCTTCTAGAAGTTACCCCAGAGAGACCAATACCCAAGCAAGTTCAAATTCCTTGCAATAATCCTGTACTAGGGAGGATGGGTCCTTGGAGTAGATGTGCCCATCACACCACTAAGTGGGAGAGAGAGTAGTGGAGATGGCGTTCTACACAGCTTGAGCAGTAGTTGTTTCTGATAGAAAGGCAGGACCCAGGGCATTAGTTCCTATCTATTATTGCTTGAGGAAATCGTTGAATTTCCAGTTCACCGAAGGATAGGTAGAAGTGGAGTATCAGGGAAGTGATAGCATTCCAGGAGCTGGGTTTCTGAGATGGGAAGGAATGTCCTCTTTGTGTCTAGCCCCCTGCACCCTACATGGCATATAGATTTGAATTAAGATGAACCCAAATGGTTAATGTTTTCACACAAGATGCTGATTCTGATGGAAATAGAAGAGTGTTAAATGAAGAGACTTTAGGAGACAGTAGAAGTACTAGCCCTGTGTGGCCCTGAGCAGTACTGTGCATAATAGCCCACTGATAGAGCACCGACAGTTGATCTATGAGGAAATAAGGATTGATTTAATCATGTGGAACTTTCGTCAAGAAGGTCTCGATACCAACAAGGAGAAGTCTGCTGGTGTTTTTAAGAGCACAGAAAAATTTTGCTTACTGGCCTAATCAGCTCTGGTTTAAAAAATTCAGTGGAATTATTGGGAGTGTAACAAGAGAATTCTTGAATAATGGTTATAGTAGCAACATTAATAGTAGCAATTGCTGCTGTAGCTACTGAGGTAACTGAGCTCACTGAATCCCCTCAGCTGTCTTGTGAGTGAGGCGCTAACATTTCCATCCTGTGACTGAGATTCATAGACTTTAAGTAACTTGCTCAATGTCCTGCAGACGCTAAACCCAATTTTGTTTGACTTTAAAGCCTTTTCTCTTCTGCAGTATTTCCACTTTCAAACATGACTCCGCTTGTAAGCAGCCTGAACTCGAGACTCCGTTTTCAGTATAAGCAAAGAGCGATAAAAATTTCATGGCTTTTCATAAAAAGCAAAATGGAAGCACTCACGTTTAAGACACTTTGCTGTTGGTGATGTCGTTACGCAGACGGCCTCTACTTTTCGCCATTTCTTTGCTTTTCTGCAAAATCCTTTGAGTTGCAGGCTGTTACTTTGCTCGCATGGCCTGCTGCAGATCGCATTCAGCGCATTTACAGAAAACCTCCTGGGTCACTGGATTGCTTCAGGCGCTTGTCTAAGTTACATCCTTGTTTGCTACCTAGTGGTTATTTGGGACATCTACCGGGGCTGGAGGATGGAACTAGGTTTCTAATTATAGAAAAATGAATGGTAAGGACATACAAGATGACATTTCCTCCCTAATTAAAGAATATTGCCTTCTCTCTAGCCCTGCCCACTCAGAAAGCTCAGAGGAAGTGACAAGCAGGAATGGGCAGACTTAGCAAAATATATGGTGTGGGAATTCCTGCTAGTCTTGAGGACGGTACGGTGTTGCTACTTGGAGCTAGAAGAGTCTTTTAATTTTCCAAACAAATTCCTAGAAAAGTCTAACCCATCTGGTTTTAGAATCTAAGATCATTGGTGGCCTTTATTATTGGTTTGGTGTCACTGAGAAAGAAGTAGCACAAACAAATTAAGAGAATGTTTTCTTTTGCTGGATGCCTTTAGTTGAAACACTACCATTCTTCAGAGGATGACTTTCCATTCACCTCCCTTTAAGCATCCATCTCTGTTTGTGGTTTTTCTGTTCTGGGGTAAATGTGTGTTCAGCTTTTCCAGTATCCATCCTTAAGACAAAGCCTGTGCTGACACCAGGAAATGTAATGCCTGAATGTATCCATGTGCATGCGTAGCTTCAATTACTAACGAAAACAGTCTGACCACACGCTCTAAGTCTATATCTATGTGTAGATTGGGATCCCTGGATGTGCTCGCTGTGCCATGCAAAGCCAGCCTTCTGCACACTTAATGGCTGAGGGAATGAGGATGTTCTACTGTAACCAACAAAGATGCACCTTTGACCATACAATGTGTTGCTTCTGTGACTTGACATTGTCTTGAGGCCTATAGGTCTCTAACTTACATGTTAATGACATTGATGCCAGCCCTGGTACTTTTTGTAAACCTGTGAGAGAGGAAAGTCCTTTGTGGATAACAAATACACACACACACACACACACACACACACAGGATATACATATATATGTACACATACGCATACACATACATATGTATATACACACACATATATATACATGCACACACACGCTATATATACACATACACATATATATACACATATATACACATAGGATATACATATACACGTACATATATGCATACACACACATATATACACATAGGATATACATATACACATATACCTACACAGACACATACATATACATATATGTATACATAGGATATACATATACACATATACATATGCATACATATATATACACACAGATACATATACACATAGGATATACACATACACGTACACATATGCATACACACATACACACACACATATATATATACACACACACACACATATATGTATGTATATGAGGATAATAGTGCTGTGAGGGAACTAGAAACGTTAGTTTTTCAATGTATAGATGGAATCCAGTAGAGTGGTTATTAAAAATAATTCATTCACCTAGACATGTTTGTATGCTTGGCTCAGATTGCCTTTTCTGACCCCTCCAAACTCTTATCAAGCCCCATCTGGAGCCAGTTCTAACTCATCGTGTTTGTAACCCTTGAAGGTCCATCTCTTAAGGTCTCATGGCTTGTGGCAACAATTCCTCTAGAGAAGGAAAAGAATTCCTTTCAATATATCACTGCTTATTGCCGATTGGTTTTAATTTATCTCACATTCCTTCTTTAAACAACCTGTTTTGTGTGTGCATATTTTTATATGGGTGTGTGCACACATGTTTGAAAGCCAGACATTGACACTGAGAGTCTTTCTCAATCACTCTCCACATTATTTTTGGAGATAGGATATTTCACTGAGCCAAAGCTAACCAATTTGGCTAGAATGGCTGGCCAGAAAGCTTTAGGAATCTACCTGTCTTCACCAGATGCATGCTCCCTTGCCCAGGTGTTTACACACATGCTGGGTTTCAATTTGCATCTTCATGTTTGTGTTCGTATAACAAGCACATTACTCTATGAGCTACCTTATATTAAAAATTACCAATTATTTGTTTGTTTATTTATTAAAAACAAAATTTCTCCTTGGAGCCCAGTCTAGCTTTGAACCAATTATATCACCAAGACTGGTCTCAAACTCATGCGAATCCTCCTGCCTCAGTCTCCTGGGAATACAGACTGGAACCACCATACTTTGCTGGTTCCTTTTTAATTTTTTTGAAATAATTTTTATTTAACGTCTAATGTGTTAGCTAGTACTTTTGTTTGATGATAGAATTGTTGAATTAAAATCCACTTACTTATATGATCACCCTACACAGCATAGAACTCAATCTGGGAATGATTGCCTGTGTGATGCAGACCAGGCGACAGAGTGAAAACTATATCAATAATAAGTCAAAAAGAAGTCATTTTCTTCATGGGTGAAGTGACTGTTTAGCCATCCATGTTCCAGTAACAACTCCTCACCTGTTCCTATGCAAGGAACCCTAATTAAACTTGTAGGTCACCTTTCCCCCAAAAATGAGACATGAAGAAGATCTCTTGTTTGGAACAAAACAGGGTTCCAGGAGAGCAAGGAACAATAGGAGAAGGAATTAAGGGTAGAGTATGATCAGAATATATGCCTAGATAAATTTATAATAAAACTAAATACTTTAAAATCAGTAATAAAAGAGATGTATAATGCAGCCACTTCTGCCATCACCCCAGTCAAGTATGACACATTTTTATTCCATGCCCTGCAAAGAAAACTGTTACCCATCAATAAATACTTCCTATGTTGTCCTGAATACTTGGGCAAGCATGGATCTTTGGGTCTGTGTGATTTGCCTATTCTGGACTTTGGAGATAAATGGAATCCTACCATGCTTGGCTTTTGGTGATTGTTCTTTCACACAGTATAGTGTTCGTTAATGCTGAAGCATGTGTTTGGGCTTTCTTTCTGTTGTTGTTGCTAAATACAATGTCGTGGTTTAAGTAAACCACGTCTATCTCATCACTGGATGCTGCTAACATTTCATGTAGATAGTGGTGTTTCAGATACAGAGGCACGCTTGGCATCATTCCTGTTCCCAGTTGTGTTTGGTGTGTGTCTCACTGCTATGAGTAACCACACACTCTATTGATTATCACCATAGCACTCAGCTCCCTGACTGTCCATTTCTTGTTCTCTGAAGGTTATAATGGCGTTATTTATGGCGCTCTTTTTTCTAGCTGTGAATTGAGGATGACTAAGTGGCTCCTTTTCTCTCTTCAGTCTCCAGATGACTCAGACTTGCGGTCAGTCAGAACAAATGAAAACGAAGACCAAGGAAAAGATGGTAGGTTGGACTCGTGCTCTTGGTTGTCTTTTAAATTGCTGTAATAAACAGTTATAATCCAATATATTCCCTTCAGTTCTGCTGGGCAATTTATATGAAAGCACCAATGTAAGGTCAATACAGATAAATGCATGATTCTGAACAGAGTTGGCCCTTCATCATTTTTATGAATTTTCCCATCTGATCTCTGTGTGTGTGTGTGTGTGTGTGTGTGTGTGTGTGTGTGTGTGTGTGTGTGTGTATCTTTGTGAATGTTTATCATATCCAAAGTAACATGTAGAGCTTTTTGCTTCATCCTGTACATTTAAGAATGGTTCCTGGACTTCCGGAGTGGCCATGGTGGCTAATGCGACCATGAACCAGTCTCAACTCCTGCCATGAGAGCTTGTGGACAAATGTATAGGATCAAGAATTCACATTGTGATGAAGAGTGATAAAGAAATTGTTGGTACACTTCTAGGATTTGATGACTTTGTCAGTATGGTGTTGGGAGATGTCACAGAGTTTGAAATTATACCAGGAGGAAGAAGAATTACAAAATTAATCAAATTCTACTAAATGGAAATAATGTAACAATGCTGGTTCCTGGAGGAGAAGGGCCTGAAGTATGAGTGGATTTCCTTGACTTATGCTGGATTCTGGCTTTTTTTTTTTTTTTTTTTTTTTGCAAACCTTTAATGTTTAGATTATATAAAATGAAGTTTCCGTTAAAGGGAAACACTTTGAAGATATACATCCATTTTTCTAAGCTAATCATGGTTATTTTGGGAAAAGAAGAGTTTTGTTTTGTCTTATTTTTTTAAAGGCTAAAAAAAGAGATGGTTTTGGTTTAAAAAAAAAGAATTATTATTCCTGGCTAATAGCTGCTTTCAGTCCATTTTACAGATGAGAGAACTGAGGTTTAGATTTGGTATGTTTCCCATACCATGTCTCTGGGCTGTGGAGTTAGTCCCCATTGGCGAGTCATAAGCTGTAAATTCATAAATGGTTCTGTTTTCAGAAATTTTAGAAAAACGTGTAAGAAAAAGATTATTTTTTTAAAAAATGAGTTATAATTCCCCTTTTCGTGCACTTTCACATTAAACATTTATTTTGGGGATGGATTAGAAATTAAAATGAATACAGAGATTCTGTTAAGCAGCTATTGCGTTTATAAGAAGGGAAAAAGTTCTTAGTTCAGGTCCTAGGTTGAAGCTTAAAAACATAGGTCCACTTGTCAGTGTTACTTAAGAAACACTGACACAGGTGAACTGTGCATTTACATTCTCAACATTTGGGGCATTTGTACAGGATGGTGTGGCCTTGGGCTTTGAAGTAGCGGCGATAAGAAATAGCTGTCAGATAAACTAGAGGCCCTAGGAGCATTCCCAACCTTCCTGTAGAAATCCCTCATGAGGACAAAGTTGTGTGGGAAGGTTTAGGTATATGAGAGCATATATAAAATCTTTGTTTGTTTAGAATTTTTTAATACTTCTCTCCTGTATCCCCCCCTGAAAAATAAAGGCATATAATATACACATATGTATGTCAACATCATATCACACATGTGAGTGTACACACACACACACACACACACTCACATCTATAAAAACACTCTTTTCTATCTCGTCTATGGAGGCCTCTGTAGCTAAATGTGCCGTATCAGAATGAACCATTGAGTATTTCCCCATCTGTGTGCCAGCAGACACTGAAGTGGCACACAGGCTGGCAGAGCTGGCCCCTCAGAGACACAGACGGATCTTTTGTGCCAGTGTCAATATGCTTTGGGGAAGAGTGACTGCCAGTTGCTTAACAGATATTGAGGAGAACATTGTACTTTCTTCATGTTTTTGTCTCTTGCCAAACATCATAATGTAGGCTACAGCAACAAAGGTTCTGGGCGACACGTCTGTTATATGAGTGCTTTCAGGCTGAGATTGCAGTGGGCAAGAGAGATGTGACAAGCTGGTGGCCTGATTTATATCTATTTCTGCCGGAAGGCTAAACAGTAGGAAGGAAGGTGCCAGCCAAGTCACCAGGTCGCTGCCGCTGCCGCACCTGCTTGGGACAGGGCCCACTCGTTGGCGTTGACTTATCGTGGTGTTTTAGGCACATTAGAAAGTTCAGAAAGAAATCATCCTAGATTTATGTCAGTCTTTGTTGTTGTTGCTGTCAGAAAACTATACAAAAGCAGCTCAAGGGAAGAAAGCATTTACTTGGCTTACACGGTACAGTTCATCACCCAGGGAAGCCAAGGCAGGACGCAAGCGGAGACTGGAGGGAAACGGTGCTGCTTCCCAGATTCAGGGGAAGCTAGGCTTCTTATTCCAATTGGGGCCACCTGCCAAGGGATTACACTGCCAACCAGTAGACTGAATCCTCCTACATCCATTAGCAGTCAAGGACATGACCCACAGACATGCCCATAGGCCGCTCTTAGGGAGGCAGTTCCTCCATTGAAGTTTCCTCTTCCCAAGTGTGTTAAGTTGACCCTTAAGGTTAGCCAACCCTCGTATGCAAGAAAACTTATCTGGAGTTCGTAAAGCTAGGCTGGTTCTGGTTAAAATGGGAAAACAGGAGTGTCTAATCTAAATATTTTCCCCACACTCAAGTTTTTATTCATTCAGAACTGCCTGTTTGAAAGCTGGAGAGGCCCAGCAGGTGAGAGCACCTGGGTTCCGTTCACAGGACCCACAGCCACCCGTAACAACAGTTTCAGGGAATCTTCTGGTCCCTTCTGGGTACAGCATACATGTGGTGCACAGGCAAACATATACAAAACACTAATACAAATAAAACTAAAAATAGACCTTCAAAAGGATTTCAAGTTAAAAGACAATAGACTTTGAATGTTGCTATTGTCACATTTCATATTAATCCACATTTTAATCTATGTTCTTCACTTTTCGTAAAATGACACAACTCTATGAAAGGCCTATTATTTGCATTTATGTAATAAATTAATACTTGAAAAATTTTCATAGTGAACTTGTATATTTTTAGTTTTTGTTTCCCTGAGAGAAGTATTTTTAAAAGATATTTCTCTGGTTTCGGATAACTGGACAGTTTTTTTAAAAGTAGTTATATAACTTAGACCTGTTGCCTTCTTCAGTATCGGGAAAGACTGGAGAGATGGTTCAGTTACTAAAGGGCTTGCACGGAAAATGCTAGCCTTGTAAACATATGAGGACGTGGGTGGATTCCCATAATCCGTGTGGAAAAGCCAGATATACTTAAAGCTCCACATACGTGCGTACATAGCTGTGGGTTCATGTGCATGAATGAGTGGACACACATAAACATAGAAAAGAGGCAACTGGATTAAAGAAATGATATGCACTAGAAAGGTCTAGACATGTGGGTCCCTAGGTTTGCTTCCAGCTGGACTAGCCTTTTTGCGAAGCCCTAGGCCAATGGCCCCACACCACTTGTCTTAAGAGTCAAGGAGACAAAGTTGAGCGAGCAACATTCAGGTTTTCCTCCAACCTCCACATACATGTGTACACACCCCATCTGCAGAAATAAACAAACAAACTCATGCAAACCCCTGTACTGACCATGTGTGTGCAAACATGCTCACACACACACACACACACACACACACACAGAGAGAGAGAGAGAGAGAGAGAGAGAGAGAGAGAGAGAGAGAGAGAGAGAGAATAAATTCTATCATTTATAACAGGCAAGAAATTCAAGTCAGTATTTTCCTCTGACTTCGCTGTATCGGCACGATGGCTCCATCATTTTCCTTAGCCACACTGCTGTCTATCTCAAGCAGTGACACCAGTGTCTATCTCAAGCAGTGACACCAGCGTCTCCCGCTGTCACTGATGGTTATTTCCTCTGTCCCCTGCCTGAACTGGGTTTCACATCTGAACCGAGGTTTGTGTATTTTGTGCTTTACATTCTCGTTGCCTCGTTTCCTGGAGGAAATCAATTTGTTTTGAGTCTGTTATGCATGGCTCCATTTTGGACTCAGCGCAGTGTATTTACTTTGGTATGCACAAGGAGGATATGATTATTGTAGCTGACATCGAAGCACTGAAGAGAATCCTTTTTAAATTCTCGTCTGCCGACATCCATCAGCTGAAAGTAGCTCCTAATTTACGAAAATGGCTAATCATTTTTTTCATCGAATGGTTTCCTAGGAAACCAATAATGTATTCACTGAAAAAAAGTATAACCATATAAACTAATGGGAAAATAAAATTAATTTTTGTTTTGACATTTATGATAATACTTAAAAAATTAATCATAAAAGTTATTAAGTATTCTACTTAAAATTGTCATAGACTGTTGAAAAGCACAACTATAACCGAGATGGGAGCCGATAACACCCTCTCTGAGTGTTCTGTTTATTTTTATTCTGGGCTTTTGACACGGGTATGTGTTTACTTGCTTGCCTAACTAAAAGCTGGTCGGAGAGCCGGCTGAGCTGGCTCACAGGGAAATCTAGGCTTTCTGTAGGTTTCAACTTGGCTATAGAGAAGCATTAAAACAAAGGCAAGTCCTGTCCAAGTCCCATACGGCTATGTTGCCACATGGTCATGATGCTGGCCCTGCTTTAGTGGGAATGACTAAAACTAGATTCATATCTAATCCTTAATTTTATGTTGATTAAAACAAAAGGGTTGTTTCTATGTTCTATTAAGCAGTGACAGAAATTGTTCTGAGCAGAGGTCTTTAAATGAAATCCCTCTGGATTTCTGACATGTACGTATTACATTTTAAAAACTGATTGCCTCTTGTATTCTTTTGTTTTCCAGTGTGCAGTATCAGTAGGCAAACATAGAAAGCACTGCTTTTGTTTTGTTTTGTTTTATTGTTTGAGACAAGGTTTCATTTTGCTCAGTGAGCAAAGTAAATCACTATTTGGATCGGAAGCAAGTACTAATTATGCCCAGGTGTGAGTTTAATTATTTATTTGGGGTTTGCTAATTTATTTAAGTTTATTCACTTTGCAAATTATATACTGTATATTGTAATGTTTCCTATTACTGTGTGTGTATATATGATGCACGTGTGTGTGTGTGTGTGTGTGTGTGTGTGTGTACTTATACATACTATGGTATATAAATGGAGGTCAGAGAACAACTTTCTTCAGTTAGTGAGTATTGTGAACATGCATGACGCATGTGTGTGTGTGTTTGTGTATGTCTGTGTAGACATGCACATGCTATCGTGCACATGTGGAGGTCAGAGAACAGCTTTCATGAGTTAGCTCTCCCTTCCGGCTGTGGGATCCAGAGAAGACACTTTGGTTGTGTGGCTTGTATTGCAATGTCTTTACCTTCTGTGCCACTCCTATTTTTGCTTTTGGAGATAGATTCTCCTAGCCCCAGTGACCTCAAAATCACCATGCAGTGGAGGATGACCTTGAACTCCTGATTTCTTAGCTTCCCTCCTCAGTGATGAAGTCCCAGGGATGGGCTGTCACAGCAGGCTCTGCCTTTTCAGTTCCCGGCATCTTACTATAAATTAGTATAAATCAGTGTTTGGGAGTGGGAAGCAACCGAACAACACTGGCAACACTGGTTCATGCTGGCATTTTTCTAAAGTGAGTTGTAAGAGAGAGAGAGAGAGAGAGAGGGAGAGGGAGAGGGAGAGGGAGAGGGAGAGGGAGAGGGAGAGGGAGAGGGAGAGGGAGAGGGAGAGGGAGAGGGAGAGAGAGAGAGAGAGAGAGAGAGAGAGAGAGAGAGAGAGAGAGAGAGAGTGAGTGTGAGTGAGTGTTACCAAGGAATTTCGGAAGGGTTTGCTTCTATCCCAATAGCTGTTGCTTTTATCAAAGAAAAAAAATTTCAACATTGACTACTTCCTTAGAGTATCAGCAGCAGAGAAAATAAAAAAGCCCAAATAAAAATTTCAAAATGCTGATGCAAATACCCACAACTTCTTTGACTCCTGCTAGAAGGGGGCCTCTATGCTTTTTAATAAAACCAGGTGCAAAACCTGTTGGTTTTGGTGCCAGGCACCTCCAGATCCCACTTTCCGAGTTGTTGGCATCAGCTGTTGTTTTGGAAGTTTTAACCGCTCAGGAGGTAACATTCTAGAACATTCCAAGGCATGGAGGCAGTCGGCTCTGAGATGTATTCCTCTCTGAAGAAGTTTAAGGAAAGGTCTGAGACAGAGCTACAATGTAGTGCCTCTTGTTCTCCTGCTTTTAGTTACTCAGAACAGAATAAAGCAGCGGCTGCGTCTACTAAACTTTCTGAGACTCGCCATTGAGTTTAATGCTTTCTGGTAGTCTTTTGAATTTATACCCAGTCTAAAAACTGTGTAAAGAATTCCCAGTCGGACCCTGGTTTATCAGTTACTTCTCTCAGCTTTTCCCCCATGAACAACTGGTACAATCCCTTGAGTAGACATTTTGTTATCAAAATAACAGTAAATTGTTGCCAAAGAGAAATGAATTTTTTTTTCACACAGGTCTGGTTAATATATTGGAAGTTTTTTTAAAAAATAAAAGGCATGCAGTTAAATTTTCTTTTTTTTTTCTCTCCTAGACCAGCCATCTAGTGGGGCTGTGGATAACAAGGAGCCGATCCCACGGGTGCCTGAGGATATACCTGCCTCTGAAACAGACATCAATCTGGAGGTGTCCTTTGCGGAACAAGCTGTCAATCAGAAAGAGCTCAGTAAGGAGAGGATGCAGAAGACGAGAGGAAACGATGCCTCTTTACCCGTATGTAGTACACATTCACATGGCTCTAAAAGGATTTCTTTTGAACAAGCTTTGTAATTTTAAAGTTGAGAACCCGCAGCAAAGTTGGTGGCATAACATATTACATTGCTATCCACAGCTGACCTTGCAGTCCTTAATATTTTTTTCTAACCTTTCTTTCAGCATCTGTCTGTATACACACTATTGAATAGGTATGCATTGATTTGTATTTTGAGATTTTTTTCAAGGCCCTCAAAAGAGAGTTGGAGCTGGAGAGATGGCTCAGGGACGAAGGACACTGGCTGCTCTTTGAGGATCTGTGTTTGATTCCCAGTACCCACATGAAGGCTTACAGTCATGTGCACGGTCTCAGGGAATCGGATTCCCTCTTCTGATTTCTGTAGCACCAGGCATACACATAGAAAGATGCACATTCACAGGTGCAGCCAAAACACTAGTATATACAGAAAACATAAATATTAAAAGCCGAGTAAAGGTTCAAGTTTTGAGATGAAAGAAGTTAGGTACTAAAGTTAATGTTTAACAGACAGTCATACAAACCTTGGCCATTTTGATATGAGGATACTCATAGCTTCTTACGTCTGTCTACCCCATTAAGATTTGAACAGGGAATATATGTTGTATTAGTTTTCTTATATTTCTCGGTTCCTTTTTTAACAGTTTTTTTGTGAAGAGTTTGTGACATGAGAAGAATTGTCTGGTCATTTAATCATGATTAGATAATAGGCTAAAACTCAAGCCCAAAACTGCTCTGCGTCTGGAGAGATACAGGCCTCTCTCCGGTTCCTACATTTTGTCAGCAGGTTGGCTAACCAAGATACCCACTTCGTCTCCTGCTGTGTGGACACCTTCCTTCTCTACAGTGTATACTAGATTAGTCCTTGAAATGGGAGCTATGCTACCTTGTAACTCATGAGCAGTAGTTCAGAGTCTATATTAACCGTTTTCTGGACCAATGACTAAGCTGAGCTTTGAGAAACATTGATTGGCTAATCGTGATGTCCCTTCTACATTAATTGGTGGCAGTATTCCTCAGTGACAGGTAGCTCTCCTTCCCCTTTCAGCCTTGCATACCTCTACCTGCTGACATTTTTCATTAAGCATTTGATAGATACTAGAATTTGTCTTTGATGGCCAGAGTTACACAGCCTTGGCCCTCTTGCCTGGTGGGAGCCTGTAGCTGGCTCCTCTGGTGTTTCATGGTGTCATTCCTTGTCTACTTAATTTCCTGGTACCGGATGTTCCAGGATCAGCTTGTCACTTTCTCCTCTTAGGCATGAAGGCAGCTGGATTTTAAAGAAACTGATACGTTTTAGCAACAAATGGTATTTAGGATCCCTGTCTTCTGTGCAGTGTTTTCTGCTGTGAATACTTCGCCTTTTTTTTTTTTTTTTTTTTTTTGATCATACATTTTACTTCTAAATACTTACCACACAGCCTAAGCCTCTCTAAGGTGGCCAGTCCTGACGCCTCTGTAACTCACTCCCCTTTCTTGGTCTGTGTTATTTTGAAACACGTGTGTGTCTGAATTTTGGTTATCATCGGTAAAGCTTGTATTGCTCAAAACAAAACAAAAACAGAGGTTTTAAAGACTGCACACCCATGTTGTCATTACTGTACCTTTAAAATGTTAACAAGTTTTAATCTCAGATACTCAAGCTTTCAAATTTCAGATTTCATCTCAATTATCATGGCTGTCCTTGCTGGCTCCTCCTTTGAAAACTAGGCTCCACAGGAAACCCACTGGATTTGGTTGATAGGTCACTTAGATGGTCCATCTTTCATTTATGTTCCCCTATACTTCTGCTCCTCCATTTCCCCTTCTGCTTTCTCTGTCTGTCTGTCTGTCTGTCTGTCTCTCCCTCCCTCCCTCCCTCCCTTTCTCTGTCCCTGCACCCCCCCCCCCATTTTATTATTTACCCATTTTCTTCTTATCTGCTGTTCTGGACTCCCTCACCTCTTTAAACTTTATTTGCATTTATCTTTGTCATGTGCATATGGATGTTGTACATGTGCGTGCATGCTCATGTGTGTGCAGGCACGTGCATCAGTGTACAAGTGTGTACATGTGCATGTGGAGGCCTGAGGGTAGATGTTAGGAGTCTTTTTTGTTGTTGTTTCGCAGTGTAGCCCTGCCTATCCTGGAACTCACTGTGTAGACCAGGCTGGCTTCAAACTCAGAGATTCATCTGCCCCTGCCTCCCACAGTCTTAGGATTAAAGCTCGAACCACCACTGCCCATTAGAAGTCTTTAAATCTCTCTTTCACCCTAGTTAGTGCTGGTAAATGGTATTTAAATCAAGTCCCAGGGCTTGCTGAAGCAGCTAATCTGGCCACCCATCTTTCTGGGAAGATCACCATCTCAGCTTTCAGGGGCTTGGATAGCAAGCAAGTCCTCACACACACCCCTGCCTCTGCTGGACCCTCACTTGTTCAGAGAGTGCTTTTCCTCCTGTGCCTTCTCCCAGCCCTGTCCCTCAGTGTTCACTGAAGGAACCTTGTTAAATTCAGGTGAGTCTTGCCCTCTGACTCCTTCTGTCCCCACAGTACAGTTTCATAGCTTCTATGTGCTTATAAACTAGTTGATATCAGTTGTATCACATTTGGGTTCCTGGGTTTGATTGGTTCTAGATACTTTATATATGTGGTCACATGTTCTCTATTGGTGATATCTGGGTATCTTTTTGTGTAATTAAAGCTTTGGTTCAGAGCCATACCTGACTCCATTAATTTATTAATGACCCAGAGGTTCTAATATTTTCTTCTTCTCCATCCGGGATGTTTTCTTTTAAGAAAACAATTATCGGGATGGTTTGTTGTTTTTTATGTATGTTTTCAGTTTTCATTTTTGTTTCTTGGTCATCTATTACCAGTGACTGATTCATGTCCGTATGTGTTTATAAAAATGGTCTCTTGACCCATAAATTCATACACGTTTAATGATACCATGGGACAATATCTCTGTGCTTATCTAATAGATTTCCTGCTTGAGACTTAAAAGTGTCTCTCCCTAGTCCCGTGAAGCAGAAGTAGCCATCTCTGCCTTGGCAACGATGATAGGCGGGTTCAGGTCCCTGGGCTGGTTTTCCCTTGGGAGCCTTGTTCATGGAGATATAGGTTTTTATCTTCTTTTCCTCCACGCTGAGAAGCTTAGTTCTTTGGAAATGGCAGCTGACAGTATGGGTACGGACACAAACACCGTGGCTTGTTTATTCTGCACTAATACAGAACATTATGAGAAATGCCAGAGTTGGCCACACTGTGTGTGAACCCTTAAGAAAGATTTAAATTTCCGTTCGCTCGTCCAGCCAGTTGTGTCCTTGTAGACATCTCAAAGGAGACTTAATACAGTAAAGCTCCGAACTGTAGCTTTTTTAGGGAGATTATTTTCTGCATGGTTGGATTAATTTGCTTTGGTTTATTCTTAATATTTAAAGATGGCTCTTTTCAAATAATTTATTTTCCGAGAGTATCAGATAGTTGTATGACCCAAAAGGCAAATATAAATCAAAGTAAAATAATTCTAGCTTCTATCTTTGACTGACCACCCCGATTAGGCCCTCTTTTTAGAGAACTCTTTGGATTTATTTATTTTTAAATATTTTTTGTACTTTTTTGTGATGAGTGTTTTGTTTACATGAGTGCTTGTGTACCATGTGTGTGTCTGGTCAGAAGAGGGTGTAATGATCCCCACTCCCAATCCTCCTAAAAGGAGTAGAACTCTCTCCATGTGGCAAAGTCTTCACCACAGAAGAGAAAAAGCCTCAGAGCTAGCATAGGGGAGATTAATTAAACAAAATAAAGGCTTTACCAATTTTTAATCATTGTGAATAATGAAATAAAAGGTGATTAATCTCCTTTTGGGGCTTTTAGAAACAAAACTCCATCTCCCATTTATTTATTTTTTCCACCCACTTAATTTGTGTTTGCCCTACTTCTTGGTGGTGTTCCCGTTGTGCCGAGCTATGAAATACCTCTTCTTTATCCCCCTTCTGCTGTCTCGTGCTTCTCCGGAAACCCTCATTCGTCCTGTGAGAGCTTTGCTGGCCTCTGAACCCAGTGTATCAAAGATTTGAAAGCGCCTTTTCCATGATCAGTACGACACTTGTGGTGACTGTCAATCATCTCCGCATATGGATTTCACCTTGCGTGCACCCGTTCATCTCCGTAAGCATGGTTCAGAAATGCCTGCTATGTGTGGGCATGCAGTATAGGTCCCACGAGTCCTTAACACGGTCGGAGTGACTATGCTGGTGCCATGCTAAACAGGTGTCGAGACAGACAGAACCTTAAGTTCCAGTTCTTCACTACATGTCTCTTCCCCAGGAAATACACAGGCTTTACATAATGAGCTGCTCTCCGGGGACCTCATTTCTCACCCTTCTCTTTTCAGGCAGCAGTAGGCAGTCTTTGTAAATTCTTTATGGGCTCACAGCAGACTCACATTTCTCCCCTTACACTTGGAGATCGCATTTAATATCAAGGTGCAGCTGTTTGCAAACTCAGCTACATGTCCAGTGGTGATACTTGTCTCTCATCCCCTGAGTGACCTTTGTGAGGCAGATACTAGATTTTAAATGTGCAAATGAGTTAGACAATGGAGCATGCTGGGGCCTGGCTCTGTGAGCAAGTTCTGCTCTCAATTTCCAACCTGAAGCTAGAGGGTGGGAGTGGCTGATGAGTTAGAAGAGTCAAGTTCAGTGTTCCTGCTAAAGGCTAAGACACTCCCCATACCTGCCATGCTTTACAGCGCCAAAAAGAAGGGTTCAGTCAGGGAGAACCACCTTACCTACTTACGTTATCCAGAAGCTCTAACAAACTTAATGCATTCTGGAAATGTTTTCTTCTATTTCTTTTTAAAATAAGACATTATTTAAAAATACATTATTCCAAAGGTACCATTTAGTTTACCCCCCCCACACACACACACTCACACTCACACACACACACAAATACACAAATGAAATGACAGGAAACTTCATAAATATTTAAAGCAGCTGCTATGAATTAAACATTGGGATAAACAGCCAACTCCTTTATTAAGCACAATGTTTAAATAAATAAATAAACAAGCCAGTGACATATATTGCTAGGTAAATGAAATGTTTGTACTAATAATATTTCAGGTTTCTCTAAACATTTACCTTGGGTAATACTTTATGTAATTATATTACATGGCTTATTAGACCCAAAGCAAGTGATTTTAATGAAACACTTTAGCTGTTTTTTTTTTTTTAAAACATGTAAATGGTTCAGCTGGTCTGAAAGCACAGTCATGAGCAGAAGCACAGGGCCATGCGTGAGAGAAATGGGGTGTGCTTTTTGTGGGTGCTGATGTAGCTCAGGGACAGGTGTTTGCCCAGCACATGCAAGTCCCAACATTGCATTTAACAAATGAAAGCTTAGGAAATGTGACAGATCCTCAGGCAATACGGAACACGAGAGAAGTGAATGCAGGGTACAGGGGCACAGCTGAAATCCTAGTCCTGGGCAGGTGGAGGCAGGAGGTGTTCTGTCTGGGCTGCAAGGAGACTCTGTCTCAAACAAAGCAAAACAAACAAACAAACAAACAAACAAACCCATCCGGTCTGTGTTGGGTGTGTCTGCTTTCCTTCACTGGACTCCGGCAGAGCACCTTAAGCATATGAAGGCAAAGACACTGGGGCTGGAGAGGTGAGCAGGATGTAGCCCTGCTTTCAAGGGGCTCGCTCCATCCATTAGACCATTGCCTGCCTGCCTGGTGGATGCGGAAGTGTAGAACTGAACAGCAGTGTTGCCTGATAGGGCAGTCAGAGGATGATGCCGTTGTCTATGTGACCATGCTCAAATCTTAAAAGCCTAGTTCCCAACCTATAATATGCCCCCTTCTTAGTCTAGTGGAACTTTCTGTAGGATATAGTGAGATACCATTTAACAATTATGAGTATCAATCTAAATTTTTTTTCTTCCCTGGCCATACCATGCAGGGAAAAGCAAACTAAAGAAAAAAATTATAATGATTTTTAAAATTCACTGGAAAAAAAATAGAGTAATAGACTAGGCATGGGGGGCACAGTTCTGCATCTCAGCATTTTGATGGAGAAGGTCAGGGGAATTCAGTTAAAGACCAGTCTTAGCTCTATGGGAAATTTGAAGACAACTTTGGCTATATGAGAGACCATGTCTCAAAAACCCCATATATTTGGTGCAAATATAAATATAAATATAAATATATATATTTAGTATATATATTTAGTATATATATGTATATATATATTTAGTGTGTATATATATATATATAGTGTGTGTGTGTGTGTGTGTGTATACATACATACATGTGTACTTAATGCTTTCTGAATGCTTACATGTGCCACTCTACCTGTGAGGCTGGGTGATAGAATCTGTGGTATTTCTACATTTTACCAATAAAGGAATAAGAAATAGATGACAGCCTTATGTTTATATGTGTTCTCTCTCTCTCTCTCTCTCTCTCTCTCTCTCTCTCTCTCTCCCTCCCTCCCTCCCTCCCTCCTTCCCTCCCTCCCTCCTCCACCCCATTACCCCTAGTATATCCACTCCCCTTCAATCTGTCTACCCTTCTTTCCTTTCTTCTTCCCTCCTTCTGTTTCCTGGCCACTAGGAGATGAGTTTGACCACCATTGCTCTCCTTCCTTACTGCCATGGACTGAAACCATGATCAAAATACACATTCCCCCTTAAGTTATATTTTCCAAACAATTTGCCACAGAGATGAAACCCTAATGCAGCCAGTAGGGTGTGGAGACAGGACATACCCCCTGCTGTAGCTCCCCATTCTCCACTCTGTATTCACCACAGAGGTCACATGAATGAATACGTAAAATGTTCTTAGACTCCACCTTCTCGGATACCCTTATTGTTCTGTTTAGTATTCTCAGAGGAAAAGAATGGATTGCCAGAAGGTCAGAAAGACATTTTCTTTTTTGGTGGACACTCAAGCCCCCTGGAGTTGAGGGTACTTGAATGACTACCTAATTTCCCAAAGTTTCTGATGTAACAATTGCTTTGTGTTCTTCTAGGAAATGGTCGCTCAAACATTCATGGCCTCCTAGTTCCACTATGGTCTTAAGATGATCTAAGGCCTCAAAAATCTTTGTATGTATTAATTAACCTATTGATGTATGTAACTAAGACAGAGTCTTACTCTATAGCTAGGCTACCCTGAAATCATTATATGTAACCCATATTGTTTCCAAACCCACAGCAATCCTCCGGCCTTAGCCTTTTTGAGCACTAGGATTAAAAATGTCTACCATTATGTCTGCCATTCTGGATATTTATTATATCAGAAATTAAAATTTGACTGTGGAGTTTTATCGCAGTAAGAGACTGTTGGGTGAACATAGGCTTCTTGCCAAGAATGAACAAGATGCTAGTTTGATTGTCACTATGCAAAAAACAAACAAAAACAAAAACATTTATTTGATTTCTAACACCAAAAAACATCTTCAGTTAAAAAATTAAAATAAGACATTATCATTAACTATTATTGACATGAATACCTTTTTAAAAGCAGAAACAACTCTTTTTGTATTTTGTCTGTTGAAATATATATGTCATTTACTTCTGGAAAACTCTGTACACCCATGAGAGAATTGGCATGGCAAAGAAAGAAAATATAACTTGCTATATTATTAAGGTTAATTTGGGGTTTATAAGCTTGGCCTCTTGGACTAACTGATACCCACAAGGTTCTCTTGGCCACACTTGGAGTACGAGTACTTCAGAGGGAATCTGTTACTGTCCCTAGCGACTCAAGGAATTCAGGGCAATCCCCTGCCTCCACAAAACACTCTTGATATCATGTTCTTTTAATTAAACTACTAGAGAATGATCATTGTTTTATTCAGTGAACACAGTGAGACTGTAATTTGTATTAAATATGGTACAGAAATGTGTTCATTTATTTTGTCTTGTTTTCTTATATTTAATGTTTTTTTTTTTTTTTTTTTGGTTCTTTTTTTTCAGAGCTGGGGACCGAACCCAGGGCCTTGCGCTTCCTAGGCAAGTGCTCTACCACTGAGCTAAATCCCCAACCCCATATTTAATGTTTTTAATGATAAAAGAATGTGAGTCATTAAGAGAGAAACTTTGAGGAAGGCACACAAAACAGCCAAGTCTCCACTTATAGACCTGTGGTCCTGGGTAGCATCTTGATCCACATATACTCAACAGTAAAGCAGTAATAATGGCAGATACAACAGCAGTTTAGCTGTATTTCCCATTAAAACCTCACAACAACTTCTTGAATGTTGGAGACCTTCTCTTTCTCCCTTCCCCCTTTCCCTTTCTCATCCTAATTAACAGAAAGAACCGTTCTTCAGTTGCCCAGTCCCACAGCTAATCAATAACTAGATAACTGATGACCCTCTGACTCTAAATTCCAGCCTCTCTCACTCCTCTAATGGTGGCTAGATTCTCTTTGCTGATCTTACTGGTTCTTAATGACAATTAAGAGAACATCATGCACGTTGGGAGTACCTGGACCATCCTAAGCCATCCTCATGGACACAACTTTTCTTTCTCTTCCTCCTATTTATTTTTGGCAGGTCATCTAACTTGCTCTTTGTACATTCTCTTTGTTCCCTGCCTGACACCGGAGTATCATTTCTTGCCATACTCAGAATGCTTTCATTACAGAAAGTACAAGAGATAGATATTGATAATCTTTATTATTTTAATTATTATTATTATTTTTTTTTTTTAGAGTTTCAGACTGCCTAAAGATAAAACAGGTACAACAAGGATTGGAGACTTGGCACCTCAAGACATGAAGAAAGTTTGCTATCTATCCCTGATCGAACTCACTGCCCTATATGATGTATTGGGTGTGGAGCTCAAACAACAGAAAGCTGTGAAAATCAAAACCAGAGGTAAAGTTAGAGTTGCTTCCTATGCCGCAAAAATGAACTTGGGTCTTGGGTGGTATTCTTGGTGGTCCGATGGAACACCAACCACATAAACTTGAGACTTGAATACATCTGGAGTTCAAATTCTCACTTGCTTTTTACAAACCGATAAACAGAAAACATACAACCAAAAACTTTAATTCCCAGAAAAAGGAATTGCTATTCAAGGAATTATCATGCTCATGATAAATTTCCTCTTCAGAAAATTCTGTAGGCTTGAGAAAGAAGCCTTTGGTAAACCTGTTTATTTTCACAAGCAGATCTTAGAGAATGGCTTTCAGGAGGTCGCTCTTGAATGGTTGCTTTCGCTACTCCATGATGAAGTAGGGACAGTCAACAATCTGCCCCTGTGTTCACTCACACTCTGTTTTAACATTTAAGTTTGTCTTCTTGATTTTTGTGCTTATAATGTGCATGTGGGCAAGCCAGCCCTGCAGTGTGTGCATCTGAAGGGCAGAGACCAGTTCTTGTGAGTCAGTTCTCCTCCCAGGGATCGAACTCTGGTTTCCTGACTTGCGCGGCAAGCCCTTTGACCTTTGCCATTGTGAATTCAGTGCCAGCGCGTTGTTTGCATTCTTCACGTGCCATCTCGATTTTGCAAGCCGCATTCTTAATCTAATATAGCCACAGACTAATTCTGATAGCACGATAAAGAACAGATACCTTTTTACTATTCTCTTCTTTTCTCGGTCTGGAAATCCGGGTAATTTTCTACTGACTAAGCTTTTCCTGCTTGGGCATCTCTGTTCTCTAGTTTAACCTTACAGGTGCCTCCTAAAGAGGCACTGGGAATGAAGATTATTGAGTTGCTATGGTAACGTGAGCCAAGACAAGTATGTACCTGCTTTGGGTTGTAGAGATAGTCTCTCTGAAGGGAAGAAGCGTACCGTTTCTGCCTTTCCTGTGTCTCTGTCAAGGTAGACTGTAAAGACTTTGTTCTCTGCTCAGCTCTCGGGAGCATTTTAGCGTGAGGCTTGCAGTGGTGAATTTCTAAGTTCAGTGGTTATTTCTGGTTTCCCCTAAGTCCTGGTGGAGAAGGAAGACTTCAAATGCTCCATTCAAAACTCATTATGACGTGCTCTCCAATTATAAAGTCGTAGTGCAGTTTGAAAGGCTATGGCTGCATGCCCAAGATTTTAAAGGGGCTTACAGAGGTATTTGTTGTTATTTGTTTGTTTATATAATTTTCTTATGTTTGGGTTTCTTTATATGTTGGAGAGGGAATTATTAAAATGTTCTTAAAAATCTGACAACCTTTTAATGAAAACCCAGGAAATTCGTAGTTTTTTAAAATACATATAGGGCTTATCCAAGATACACTCTGGGTGCTCTGAGTCCTTGAGACTAATTCTCTGCTTGAGGCTCAGGCCAAAAGGTTCCCTGTTATTCTTCAAATGGCTTCTCCATGTCCAGTGTCTGCCCTCATACCACAGGTGAGCCCTTCTGCTTGCCCCCACAGATGAATGTTGTTTCTTGATTTTGTCATTTCTAAAGGACAGAGCAGAGTTCTCACATGTGTGGTAACCCTCAGCCCAGAAGAAGGTTGTGTAGGTAGGAGTTATGCTCATTTGAAACTTAAGGCAAAGGCAAAAGAGATGAATTTGGAAAATGTATAACTATTACCCATCTTTACACACACACACACACACACACAAAGTGAGAGAGAGAGAGACAGACAGACAGACATATAGATAGTGAGCTCAAAGAATTTAAATGTAACAATGCTAGATACCTACTACATTTTTGGAAGACACATTTCTAGAGTAGGATTGTAAAACTAGCTGAATTCTCAGAAAGCAAGTAATTATATGTAATTGGATTGGGAAGCGTTCAATGTCCATTCAGTAAAGGCAGGTGTTGATGACTGGTGTTTGATTAGACATTAGGAGTTCGAATTTGACTGTACCTCATCTTTGCCTAGTTTCTATGTCCTGACACTAGTATGTTTGTGTGATGCGTCAGTTGGCTCTCTCAGGGATTATTTCGGGGATGATTTGCAATCATTTGTTCAGATATCTAGCCCTGCTGGATTGTTTTAGAGGGTAGAGCCATGATTTGGCTGTTTTGGCATGTGTCTACCCAGTGGCTTCCTGGTGTCACCCCCTTAGTATAATAATAAGATCCATAAACGACAATGTAAGAAATCTCACCTTTTCAGTCTTTATTACTGGTTGATGGAAGTGATGGGCTTTTGTTTTCTCGTTGCAGACTCTGGTCTTTTTGGTATTCCTTTAACTATATTGTTAGAACAAGATCAAAGAAAAGTGCCTGGAACGCGAATACCCTTGATCTTTCAAAAAGTAAGTAGGCCTGAACTGACCAGGCTACATGAACATTCTTAGGCTAATAGTGGCCTTTTACACTCAGGCTGCTATAATACAGTTTTCCAATTGGTATGCTGTTTTACTTTATACTTTGATTTTCTATTCAGGAAGCAAATTTATTTCAAGGGCTCATAACTTTTATCTTATGGTGATGCTTTCTGTGATATCACTGTAACTATGATTACCTGGTATCATTTTCCTGTCCTATATTAGCTGCCTTTGTGTAATTGAGATTTCAATTCCATAATACATAGGAGCAGGAACAGTGTATAAATTCCTAGAGAATTGAATCCTCATGAATATTTCATGCGTGTATGTATTTCTCAAGCTTTCTGATTTGCAGTAGGGATGTCCAACTTAATTTAGCAGCGCCTACGTGCAGAGTAGGCAAAGAAACCATAAAGTAGAATTAGAAAATGATTGCTAAACTATAAAGCTGTTTCTGGAGTCGCCACTCAGTTATTCATAAAAGGATTATCTGTAGCAATAAAAAGAATTTCAGCTCAACCTCTAAGCCATCATTATGCAAAACAGATTACATTTGATAACATCTAAGAAAACACAGGAAGGAATGCAGGCCAAACATCCATGGACTTCCCCAAGATCTAGATCCTCTGCACTGGCCCCAGTGTATAGGTTTTTGTAATGTCTCAGCCCAGTAGACATACGTGTATGTGTATGGGTTTTTACTTGGATTACTCAGCCAATCCTAAGGCTTGGTCTATTTGGTGCTCACAGTTCTGTTCTCCATCAGTTACTACCCGTGTGAGCCACTGCTAGCCCACTCTTGCCCTTTATCCATTGTTTTTCCTATGTTGAAAAGATGGAGTTGCTACACAAAGAGGAATTCTATAGCAGTATCTACCTTACGTCAAATCCTGCCGAATCAATACAGTCTGTGTCTACTCCTACACCTATGTCTATGCCTGTGCCTATGGCTATGTCTGTCTATATCTGTCTACACCCACATGTCCCTGCATCCAAGCTTGTATCTAACACGTCTCTTGATGCGTTCTCTGTAGACTTATTCTATCATGGCCTGTTGAACCTGTATGTGTATTAATAGTTCGTAACAGTTATTCAGATAAGATAAAAAAATAGACACTACACATCCCGTTGCTTTTTTTTTTTTAATTGAAAGGACAGAGTTGCTATACAAAGATGGAGTCTAAAGCTTTAGCTCCATAGTATCTTCCTCAGGTCAAGTCCTCTAGAATCAATAGAACCTCTATGTCCCTAGCTCTACTTAACACCTATACCCATGTTTCTATCTATACCTATATCTGTGTGGGGAGGTTTCTTTTAATGATTTTGTTCATGCAGCTAATGGGTTCCAGCAAGTCTGATGATGTGGAAAGAAGACCAGGGGAGCCCTTGGAGCAAAAGTTGATGCTGCAGTCCTGAGGAAGAAAGTTTCTTTGCAAACCTCTGGCTTTGCCTTTGCGTCTTCACCTGATGGGAGGAGGCTCACCATTCCACAGAGGGTGACCTGCATGCCTTAAACCCTGCAATTCATATGTTGGTCCCTTCTAGAAAGACACCGTCATTCAAGCCTCTAGACTATTGTTTGACTGAACCTCTGTGCACTACAATGCTAACCAGATGGGCAACACAGCTCCACATGACATGGAGAAGTCTGTTGAATTTAGATTCATATTAGGTCCAGCAAATCTTCAGTCTGTATCAAGTAGGCTGCTGAATACTGACTGCGGTCTTTCCCAAAAACCAAAATCTTTTCTCCTCTCTGTGAAATTTTGATTCGACTTAGTTTTTAAGACTTTAGAGACACCAGCAGCCTACTATTTTGAGATTAGTATTTCAGTTTTGTTCACATTAAAAATAGAGGGGCAGTTGAAGACTTGACTGGTAGGCAGTTTTCACCAGTCTGCCTTTGCATTGTGTTTTGATAAATGCACAGAGGGATGTGTCGTGAGAAGCACTTTTTTTTTTTTTTTTTTTTTTTTTTTTTTGCTTCTTTTTTTTTCCAGAGCTGGGGACCGAACCCAGGGCCTTGCGCTTCCTAGGCAAGTGCTCTACCACTGAGCTAAATCCCCAACCCCGAGAAGCACTTTTTGATTATGGGCCCACAGCTTGTTGTCTGCCCTTCAACTTTGTAAAAGGGGGGAAAAGAAAACACCCGATTTAGAGAAACTTTCCACTCCCAGGCTCCAAAGTCTTCATCCTTAATGTTGAAGGGACAATGTTGAACAGGTGACATGAACCAAAGCTCATCTTATCTCAGTTAATTTCATCTTCTACTTCACCTGTCCTTTCCTCCCTCACCCCTCAGAGGCACACAGTGGTTTGTTTTAGTCATGGGCAGTGGTTCATTTTAATGGTACTTTTTTTTTTTTTTTAGAAGAAAAGTGTTCGCTTTCTGGAAAAAGTGCATTTCCTGATGAAATTTTTAAATCCAATGTTGTTGTTGTCCCGATGATCCCCCAATTCAGTGTTGTACCTAAAGAGACTGATTTTATTTCCATTTTATAATTCAACACACACACACACACACACACACATGCATATACATAAGTATATATAGATGTAGACATACAGATTTATATTTTGAGATATATGGAACATCAGTAAAATATGAAAATCCCAAGTTTCACGAAATAGCATAATTATGTATGGTTATTTTTGTCTATTGTAAGTCTTAAACATTAAAAGAAAACTGGAATATGTTTCCTGTTAATAGAAAAGCTAATAATGTAGCTAATTAATAATGTAGCTAAAACACATGATTTTCAAAGTGAGAAGTAGGAGATAACACATGCTTTTGTTGCAGACAGCAAACACATAACTTGATGTTGGGATCCAGCCCTAGAGACCGCTAAGAAAAGATTCAAATACAGAATTCAGAAATGAATCTCAATTAGCTGTTTCACAGCCACAAGTTTTTTCTGTACTTAATAAAAGTAAAAGGCGTAGCTGGTTAAAAACTAATTGACTTCAGTGACCTGCATTCAGTTGGATATTTTAATAAGACATGCAAATATTTTATAAGGCAAAATGAAATGAAAATTGGTCATACATGAAACATTTTAATATCTGGCATGAAATTCCTTATTGAACGATGTCCTTCTAATCTCAAATAATTCATAATTATTTTTACTTTGAGTTCCTCTGCAGTAGTCCTGGAAAGATGTGGTCTAGGAAAATTGGAACTTTAAAAATTGATGTACTTCCTTGACTGGTCAGTGATGCCTCACCCAATAATGTATTCTTAGGAGAATTTGAGACTCTGAATCTCTCTATCAGTGGGTTTTCTGGTCGAAATGGATTCCCTGGATAGGGCAAAATGGGTAGTTAGGGAAAAGTCACCAACACTTCAGGATCCACAGTTCTGATTTTGGTATACCTGATTTGGGACCTGTGGAGCAGAGGTCCGGAAGCCTGCTAAGACATGTTAAGAGTTGTCCCTCACAGACACTCTCATGTGAAAGGGGTGACAATGTGCTCTATGTGGTCTATGGAGTATGATAAACTCCACAGGGAGAGGTTTCCCTGAAAATGACATTCTTTATCAAATATTCTTTTGTACTCTGGGGGATTTCATGCCCCAAGGTGTACAAGAGAACATTTAACTGAGATCGGAAGTGCATGGAGCCTATGTCTGAGTTTCACAAAGCAGAAGACTTGAGAAATTGGGATGGGCTGCAGGAGAGAAGCACCTAGATACTCTCTTCTCAGTAAGCTTCACCATGTACTGACCAAGGGATATGTGACCCAGGTTTTCTAACTGGATGCTCCCTGACGGGGGCCCACCACTCTTACTTTCCTCACAGCTTTTTAACAATTTGCCTCTGTAATAATTCCCTACTTGACTGATATTATACGGTTTTCGATATTTACCCAGTTTTAAAATTGTGTGTCTTTGTGTAGGAATATGTGCATATGAATGCAGAGACGTCCACAAAGACCAAAGCCATCCTGGTGATCCCCTCCACCAGGAGTTATAAGCAATTGTGAACCCTCCTATATACAGTAGCTGAAATCTGGATTTGAGTCCTCTGAAAGAGCAGTGCATACTCAACTACTGAGCCATTTCTCCAGCCCCATGGCTGCTACATTTTAATTTTAATTTAATTTATTTTAGTGGAGTCGTAGAGCTAGGTTCGTGCCCATTCGTTGAGTATTAGTATTACTCAGAAGCCCTCTTTGAAAGCATTTTTCTTTAAGCTTGCCATCAGAAGCCTCAAATGAATATTAGTAACAGTTCTTTTTCCCATAAAAATATTGTTTCCTGAAACCAATTAAATACAGTATATAAATGTGCAACTACTGGAATTGCATGACATTTCTTTGATTGTACAATGCATGTTGCTGGAAAACGCAGAGTGGTGTTCTGAGTTGCTTTTGCACAGAGAACATCTTTTCTCTGATCCTGTGGAGAGGCCCAGCTGTCGTGTGAAATTATACATTTCTTTTACAAAGGAGAAAAAGACAAACCTTTTCAAATTGCAACTCTAGTTTCTACCTGTGTAGTTTTGAAGATGCTGGTCCCACACCACTCTAAACCTCATCAAACCCACTTTGCATGCCATCGGAATCAGCTTTGCAATGGGGGACAGATGTTAAACTCTACCTGTTAACGAAGACCGAGATCAAAATGTTTCTTGGCTTCTCCACAGCTGATTTCTTGCATTGAAGAAGGCAGTCTGGAAACTGAGGGCCTCCTGCGGATACCAGGAGCAGCCATGAGAGTCAAGGTAACTGGAACGCTTCAATTCTGTTAATGTGCAGTTTTATTGCTTAATTATGCTTGTGAATTTTAAAGGCCAACTTAGCCTCCCCACCCCTTATTCTTGTTAGCAGAGGCGATAAAACAAAACAATAAAACATCTGAAGCTTCAGTTCATCGTTCCTCTACAAACTCCTTCTGGTTGGCTATAAGTTTTTAGTTTTCCGAATCCCCTCTTCACCTATTATAATCCTGTGAGAGTGAGAAGATCATGACTCAGAAGGTAGTAGGGAGATGGGTGAGAAATGTCGTCAGAATGAGTAATGGCAATTGAGTTTTGATTTTTAAAAGGAGAAGGGAGCATACCACTCTGGGTGGGAGCAGATGCAGGCTCTTGATAAGAGCCACACAGTTGGTGACATTGACAGAAGGAACAGCTCCGAGTAGTTTCTAAGATGGGCAGTTAAGTGGATTCATCTGTGTCAACTGGTCTACCTGGCCTGTTGTCATAGGCCAGACCATGCTGCAGCCAGCCCCTTGTAAATGATTTAAAGATGCTATCTATGCTAATGGTTGGTCTCCCTGCACCCCTGAGTTTTCTGTAGTCCTCCTCCTTGTCTCTTTCCCTCCTTCGGTGTTCATTTCTCTCTTTGTTTTTTATCTCTCCATCTTTTCTCCTTCCCTTCTCCTTTCTCTTTTGATATCTCACTTCTCTTTGACTCCATCCCCAATTTCTGAAGTGTCATCCATGTTTCTCACCAGTTACAAAAACAATTAGGCAAAAAAAGGGGGGGGGTTTGTTAGGAGGAAACATGGGTACGTTTACTCTATCAAGAGAGGGGTAGCTCAGTATGTTCCTCTGTATCAGAGGATGTAGCTTAATAGTGGACCACTTTCCTAGCATACAGAGACATAGGGTTCCATCCCCAGCACCATAGTAAACCCAGCCAAACCAAAACCCCCACAAACCATCCTTCAGGAAAGAGGTTCCAGTAGTAGAAACTTGGAAGGGTTTTGGACATAGTAGGTCTTATGCCATGCTAAAAATGAGTCTTGAAAAACAGTCTTCACAAACTAACTTGACTTAGGGGCAGTAGTAGTTGGTTTGGCACTTCTCATAGAATGCTTGAAGTGAAGGAGCCCAGCTTCCTCACTCTGCACGGACTCACAGTGCTAGCCTGAGATGGCAGCAAAATGGTGGCACAGCGAGGGCAGGCATCTTTCCTTACTTTGATGGCTGCTTAGCCACAGAGGTGACAAATTAGAGGTAGCTTCTGTGTAAGATCTAGATTTGTGAGTTATGTGATAGGCCTCTAAATAGCTTTAAAAACATTGTCTTATAAATTTGGTTTTGTTTTTTTTTTATTTGACAACTTGTAGCATCTAGGTCCCATGCTCGGCGGAAGGTGATTTTAACTGATCTTTTAATTAAACCTTTGGTAATTAAAGTGTGTGAAGATGTTTAAACTTTTTTCTTTCTTAACCTTGGGTATAGTTTCTTCATGTAAAGGACAATCAAAGTTTGGGAATGGCATTTTCCTGTGTAATAGAAAAATGATGACTTTTACTATTCAGGTATTCCTTTGAAGATTAGAGATCTTGTAAGGTGAAAAAAACATATCACACTCGCAGGGGACAAATCTGCTTCCTGCTAATTTCTTTACCCCCCTCGCACCATTCAGAATCTTTGCCAAGAATTAGAAGCAAAGTTTTATGAAGGAACTTTCAACTGGGAAAGTGTCAAGCAGCACGATGCGGCCAGCCTGCTGAAGCTCTTTCTGAGAGAACTGCCCCAGCCTCTGCTGAGCACGGAGTACCTCAAAGCCTTCCAGGCTGTTCAGAGTAAGTGGTTTCTACCTGGTAGTAGCGTGGGAGTGAGTTCCACACACACTGTCAGAGTGACAATTGTGAGCATAAGGTACCATGCTACCCGGACATCTTTGCTTAGACATGTTGATTCACTGATGTCAAGAGTTGCTCTGATGACACATACCACTTTCTTTCATTCTTATACATGTCTAAGTAAACAGACCAGAATATTCTCTTAAAATGAAGATTAGTTGCATGGCCTTTAGGAACACAATACCTCTACAGTTAAGACCTGGAAACTTCGAGTTTCTCTCTTCTAAACAGCATGAGTCATGTAGATCTCTGTTGTGGTTTTCTTGCCAATGTTGAAAGCAGCACACAGTGGAGAAGCTGGGGATTAGCACTGACTATAGAAACACAAAGAGAGATAGTTTCTCTGACCATTGCCTGAAAATGGGAACCTGGAATTATATATAGGAGAATGTGCTTTGTAGCCTCACAGGTAGAAGGCTGCAAAATTCTGGTGTTCGGCCATTTTCTGGTCCTGGAAAACTCCAATGTAAAATAAGTCATCAGTCTTGATACGGTTCCTGGGAGGGAATAGGGAGATTTCACAAGGTTTCTCTAGTGCTATGGTTGTCTTACGTACTCCCAGGGGCCACCAGGACAGGGAATGGTACTGTCATGCTGTTGCAGTAATCTTATCTTA
Organism: Rattus norvegicus; assembly: GCF_021556685.1. NCBI lineage: Eukaryota > Metazoa > Chordata > Mammalia > Rodentia > Muridae > Rattus > Rattus norvegicus. The sequence continues at coordinate 19,679,953 of NC_141534.1, read as the reverse complement.
ACTTCCAAGCCAGAACACTGTGCGAATGAGTCAGTCTTAATAATGATGGAGAGATAGAGTGCCCACCAGTACCATCACATGCTATTTTTTGGGGGGGATGGGCAATTTTGGGGTTAGTGTCTAAGTTATCTTATATCATAACTTTTCCCCTCAGAATATCTACAGAAGATACTAATGCTATTTAAAGTATTTGCTTAATTTCTTCATTAGCAAAAAAAAAAAAGCCTTTTGTTAAAAATATTTTTAATGATTAAATTCCATTATTTTGAGTGTATTTCCTGGATATGGACCAAATTGTTGCTATCTAACAAAGTGATCATGATGAGATTTTAAATGTCTGTGATATTAGGCACCAATGACAATGACATATACCTCCTGGAAACTTCACTTGCTGTTTGATTTCTCATCGATCTCACAAGCATTCATTTTGGGCACCTACTCTGTTCCCGGCCATGCTTCGCCTATGTCTGTCAGACCGGATAGACTCTCCTTTTGTGTGTTGCTCCCTTGACATTTGAAAGAAACAAAGCTCAGTGTGCAGGAAGCCCTGTGGGCAGCATCTCGTGGGCAGTCCGATCCCTGTGTTTCCATCGGAGGGTAATTACCACATGGAAGTTAGAATTATTTCCAAATCACTGTTGTATGTTGGCAAACATAAGGCCGCTCGTCATGGGATCACAGTTGGAAGCTAGCATCCTAGGACTGAGGGTGCTCTGAGCAGCTGCTTGCTCTGATCTCCAGCAAACACCCCTGGTGAGACTGGCGGCTCACTCACCGTGTCTAGCATTTCACTGGAATGCTCACACTAAATAACTTTTTCCCCCCTTTAAAAATGGGCAAAAAGAAAGGAAAGTGTTGCCCTAAAGTTTTCGTATTTCTTTGATCTTTCTACAGATCTTCCAACCAAAAAGGAACAATTGCAGGCTTTGAACCTCCTTGTCATTCTTCTACCTGACGCAAACAGAGACACACTGAAGGTCAGCTTCTTAATTTACACTAAATATCCCTTTGAACTATGCATGGTAATTTTTCATTATTTATGGAAAAACAATCCCATGCTTATTTTGGAAACAGCAATGCTCATCTGAAATGGAAAAGAGTGTTTTTAAGGGCAGACACTGAGAGGTAGCCTTTTACTGGGAGTTAGTCTGCTACGTTGCTAATTTTATTGATGTTACTAAGGGTTTTAAGAGGGTTTAGTGTGTGTGTGTGTGTGTGTGTGTGTTGACTTTGCCTTTTTATCTTCCACATTTCTTTCTGTTTAAAATGAACTCTTCTCATGAAGAAATTTTAAGGAAACAACCCCACCAAACCCGATGGGTTGTCAAGTCATCGAACTTTTTTTCCCCTCTGCAGCTCGTTAAAATTCTCTGATGGTTGGGGATGCTTCTTGGTCAATAGAGTGCTTACTTAGCATCTAACCTTATGTAGCAAGTGAATACAAGGTTCTTCCTACCCAAGAGCACACGTCTATAATCTCAGCACTCAATATCAGGAGGGTCCCCAGCTATAAGGTCAACTTTAACTCCATAGCAAGTTTGAGGTCAGCCCCAAAAGCATGATCTCCTGTCTCCAAAAAGAAAAACAAAACTGCACTGACTGTAACTTAAGCGACAGCTCTTGACAGCTACAAAATGGAGCTCTCTACTTCCCTTGAAGAGGCACTTTGTGAACACAACTGAAAACGTAGAATGTCTACCACAGGAGAACTTCCAAAGGCTTGCTCCTTCACTCAGAGGCAAGTTCATTCTTCAGGTTGTCAGTAGAATTTCAGGAGGCAGCGTTTGGTTAGTTTTGAGACAGGCCAACCCTGGCGCAATTTATTTCAAATTTGGTAGGAGCAAAATGGTAGAGTAGGAGTGTGCAGACTGTGGCTAATGTTGGTCTAGGATAAAGTTGGGCAGACCACGTCTTGGACAGAGTCTCCATCACAGAAAGGGGAGGAACATCCTTTTCTCACGTATGAAGTGCTTGCTTGTGTGACAGGCCCCTGAGAATGAGCTCTGTAAGGGAACCTAAAAAGATCGCTGAGTTCAAATAGACTTACACCTCTTGAGACCAATTAGAGGGAGGACAGTCCATGGTGGTTGCTAGTGAGGAAGGTGGCTCTAGAACCTTCTTTGGATTGGCCTTGCCAGTCTAGGCCTATTCTTTTATTATTCTGCTTACTTGTGGATGTATGTATATATATAGATGGCTGAGCATTTTTATGTGATCTTGGTGAAAGGGTAAGTTTATGATTAAATGTGAACAATGCTGTTTAGCGAAATTCTGAGATGCAGTCAATAGTTTTACTTCTTTAGCTAGCTTTGAGGAGGCTTTCAGGCAATCCTAACAAAAGAAGCCATCATTAAAGAATGAGGCAAACTGTACCTTCATAAACTGTAAATCATATCCACGAAGGAGAAGAGAAACTCCACTGAGGTATAAGTTGGGGAAGCTTACTGTGAGTTCCTTCTCCTCATCTGTCCCTGGCCCCACTCCTTTGATTGTCATTTATCGGATCAATAAGCTGTACCTATATTTGACTTGGGGAAATAGGGAAGACTTATTTATAGGCATCAAGAAAGGCCTATATTAATATAGTTACCCATGGTTAGACCTTGTATAGCTTTAAGGGTTTTTAAAGATTAATTTTTATTTTTTAAGTATGTATATGTGTGTGTGTGTGTTTACGCACGTATGCACACATGCACCTATGTAGTACTTCTGGGATCCAGAAGAGAGTGTCCGAGCTGGAGTTACAGGCAGCTATGAGCTATCAACATGGCTTCCAGGAACTGAACTCAGGTTTCCAAGTACAGAACTGCTCTTAAGCACCAAGCCACTTGCCCAGCCTCCCACCCCCCTTTCAAAGGTTTTAATTTTATTTTTTTATGAGGGTCATAGTACGAGTATCTGCAGAGTTCAGAAGAGGGCTTTGAACTACAAGTGGCTGTGAGCCATTTCTGACAGGTGCTGGGAATCAAACTCAGGCCCCTTCACAAGAGCACATTGCTTAACTGCCGAGCCGTCTCTTTGCCTCCCTCTTTTAAACTGGATTTTATTTCATTTTAAAACTTGATTATATATGTCGTCATACACCCTGAAAACTAGAAGAATCGTATTCATATTTTACATAGGAACAAGTTTTTAAGGAGCTACTGAAAACAAACCATCAAGCACTTATAGCTATGGTCCTGTCCTGTGCCCAGGACCTCATGCGTAGGTTTACAGGGTGTCTGACCTTTCACCTGTCTCTCAGTGTTGTTTATAACTGCTTAAAATACTACATTGTTCAGTAGAGATGAGACCACTGTCACTATGTCAAGGGCTGAGCCAACATCCTACTAGCTCACCTTCTCTTTCCTCCCCTCCCTCTCTCCTTTTCCCTCTCTCCCCCTCCCTTCTTCTGGCATTCCTCTAGTAGTAGTTTGAACAATCCTATTGCATATGCACACCACAATTAAAATAATTATCTAATCTTTGTAATTTATGCTCATAAAGGAAGAGATACACTTGGTCCCTGAGAAACCATTCTAGTCTCTGTGGAACAGAATTAAATATTTTTTCCTAAACTTCAATTAATCTTTTGTCCTCATTTGTGAACATGTTGTTTCAATACAGCATGGTGCTTGGGTTACAATTTCCAAGCACTGTAGCAGATATTACATACATAAATTTTGCTGTTAGGTCTTAAGCCTTTGCCTTTAGCTTGATTCAAAGGTCTGTACTACAACTAAACCTGATGCAGGTCACCTCTTAGCACTAGAAGCTAGTCTTTTGTTTCTTCCTTCTTTTGTTTTGTTTTATTTCGTTATTTTTTGTTATTTTTGTTTCTGCCCTGAAATCTTCTAAAAAGGGCAGTATCATCTGGCTTCACTCCTTCCGTTTTGTTCTAGCTTATTTAGGCTAACTAGGAAAGTGTGGTTCTATGCATAGTTTAAGAGTTCAGAAACAAAAGCCACAGAGACCTCTAATTAAATCCCTCCTGCAGCTTTTCCGTTCACATACCCTTTAGTAATATTCTTTAAAACAGAAGACTTTTCGCGTGTGCACACTGGGGTGGGTAGCCATACTGTCTGCCTCGGGTAAGGATCAAAATGATGGTCTCTAACAGGTACCTACTCTGCTGCTGCACTCACAGAGAGCCTCGAACCCATGTGCACAGCTAAAGTTACTCTGGAGAGAATCAATTCAAAGGAAAAGGCAAAAAGAGCCTTCTGCCTTGGCAGAGAAGCCTGACTCAGCTGCTGGTGGCTGTGGAGGCTGACAGCTCAGGGTATGATGGTCGTGGAAGGAAGAACGTGATGCTGAGTGTTACCTAACTGGTCCACAGAGTTCCGCATCATCCAGTCTGTCAGTTTTTAGGAGCCTTCTTTTGTCCCTTTCCAATCACAAAGCTCATTCTGCTTAGGTTTTGTGCCAGCAGGCTCTGGAGTCCTCTAGTGTGAAGGAAACCAAGGTGGAACGAACACACTTGCTTAAAGGTGTTCTCTTCTTTCTTTTATCTCCCCTTTATTTTCATTTCCTTCCCCTCCCTTTTTTTTACCCTCCTCTCTCTCTCCCTCCCTCTCCCCTTATTTCCTTTTTCCCTCTCTTTCTTCCTTCCTTCTTTCCTCCCTTCCTCCCTCCCTCCTTCCTTCCCTCTTTCCTTCCTTCCCTCCTTCCTTCAGGTGAAATAATTACTACTTTCTGAAACATGGGAATGTTTATATGATATTTGAAGCTATTTTTCAGTGCTCTGCAGCTCCTATAGGCTCAACGGGCTGGAAAGGCACACGTATCTGTCTGCCACGTCAGATACACCCTCTGCCTTAGTTGCCCAGTGCCAGTCTCCTGAGAAGGATACACCATTTGGGGCTTTGTCAGTCTGTCTGAGGAGCTTTGCTGACAGTCTGTTGGTATAGATAGAGGATTGTGGCTATGCATAACTCACGTGCACGGGGCAAGCGCTTGTGTGCATATATCCACTCGAGTCTCAGTCTCTCCCCTCCCTCCTCTTCCTTCTTCTTCCTCCCTCTCTCTCTCTCTCTCTCTCTCTCTCTCTCTCTCTCTCTCTCTCTCTGTGTGTGTGTGTGTGCACACTTATGTAGGCCAGAGTCAACCTTGGGTGTCATTCTAAGGAGCTTGTTTTTTGAGAGATGACCTCTCACTGATGTCTAAAGATCACTGGATTAGACTAGGCAGGTTGGTGACTAAGCCTCTTTCTGCCTCTTCAAGCAAACGGATTAACCCAACTTTTTACATGGGTTCTGGAACTGACCTTGGGTCTGCATGCTTACATGGCTGGAACTTCATCATTTGAGCCCTCCTTAGCCCTGACAGCTTTCAGGGCTTACGTTCGACTTACGTGCCTATGTGTGTAGGTGCATCGTGTTGGCACATGTGTGAAGTTTACAAAACAGCTTCAATGTGTTGGTTACCTCCTTCTGCCCGGTGGGTTCTGAGGACTGACCTCAGGTTGATAGGCTTGAAGGCAATCAAGGTATAGCACAAGTCAGACTCCCTTTAACATTTTTCTCTCCTCATTCTATTTTAAAAAAAACTTTTATTATTATTTGGATTCTGTTTGATTCTTTTTTTTTTTTTCCGGAGCTGGGGACCAAACCCAGTGTTTGATTCTTTGATAATTTAGATAATTAACTATTTTATTAATATTTTTATAATTCCATACAATTTCTATTTTTTTATTTCAACTCAACTCCTCTCAGATCTACCTTTACCTCCCTACCCACCCAACTTCATGTCCTTTTTCCCCCATTGAAGACCGCTGAATCCTGTTTAGGTAGCCCAAGTACTCTTGGGAGTGGGGCCAGTTCTGAATCCCCTCCCAGGTGCTATCAAATGCCAGTAGTTGCTTTGTTAGGCGTGTGACATTGTACTCCTCTTCTCCATGAGGGAGGTTTGACTGGCTTGTTCTTGTGGAGGTCTCACTCGCTCTGTCACAAGTACTGTGAGTTTGTATGTGCACCTCCATAGCTGTGGCTGGTAAACAACTATTTTATTCTAGTCATCTGTCACCTGGTTTTTACAGTCTCGTTGTCCCTCAGCCTTGAAGGGAAGGCCTGTGACATAGACACACAGTTTAGGGCTCAGCCTTCTGTAGTCCCCTATGTTCCACAACTTAGCCAGTTATGGGTCTCTGTTTTAATTGGCAATCTCAAGAGTAAGCTTTTCCCGTGAGGCTTAAGAATGGCTCTAGTCTATGGAAATAGCAGTAAGTCAGAAAGAGTTGCTCTAATATGTGTCGTCTCCATCTCCGTCCCACAGAAAGGAGCGACACCAAGATGTTCTTCTCAAGGCAGTTTATTCAGGAACCTTTCTTTCTGCATGCAAGCAGCAATCTTTCTTTTCTTTTCTTCTCTCTCCCTCTCCTCTCACCCCCCCCCCAGCACACTCCCTTATATCCTCCCTCAACTCCACCTCCTCCGTCCAGACTGCGTAATCTCATTTCATAGGTCCACATCACGTGGCCTGATCTTGTGTCATGGTGCACCTGCGCATCTCTCACAATGGATGTGGCTAGTTTCGGGTGTGTGAGGAAGTCAGGTGCTAGTCATGAGACTTAGCTGAAGTCCCAGACGCCATCTTGGGACTGCCGCCACACCCGCTCCCCATTTAGCATGATAATAGTAGTAAGTTCTTCACTAGGCTCTATGATCTGTGTAGCCCACAGGGTCTTAGCCCAGATGGTAACAAGTGTAGTTTCCTTCTCGTGAGTGAGCCTTAAATCTAAACAGAAAATGGTTGGTTGCTGACATGACACTTGTGCCACTAAGTACTCCAGTGGGCACATCTGGCCAGGCTAGTCATGACTGTAGTTCAGAGTTCTCAGCTGGATAAGATTGATGTCTACCTTTCTCTTTTGGTTGCATATATAGTACCTTCCAGCACCATGAAATCTAGCAGGTGGAGATGAAGCTTTGAGGTCACGACTATCTTGCTGTCTCCATGTGTGGTGGGTCTCAAGTGATACCATATGTGATTTCTCAAGTATGTGGTGTCTTCAGCAGTGTCTTCATAATCTTAAATCCTGCAGGATACTCAAGAGCAATGGAAATAATTATTGGCTAACTTCCAAAGAGGTAGCTCATCTCTGGCCCTGGGCTTTTTATTTGGGTAGCCTGTGGTGTTTAGTAGGGATGCTGTCCCCTTCAAGGTAATTCCATTTAAACTGTGTGTGCCAGGAATATATTTTAGGAAGCTTATCTAATAGGTGGTTTTCAAATGACTTTTTCAGAAGGCCTTTTAAGAGTTAAATACACTCAATTTTAAATGAGTTAAAATCCTTTATAATACAGCACCTTAACCTCTTAGCTCCATGTATGACAGAAATCTTGGTCATCTTTGTTTTAGGCCTTGCTAGAATTTCTCCAAAGAGTCATCGATAACAAAGAGAAAAACAAGATGACAGCCGTGAATGTAGCAATGGTCATGGCCCCGAATCTCTTCATGTGCCATGCACTGGGCTTGAAGTCCAGTGAACACCGAGAATTTGAAATGGCAGCAGGGACAGCAAATACCATGCACTTATTGATTCGGTACCAGAAACTTCTGTGGACAGTAAGTATATGTATTTAACCTCACTTTTACGGCAGTGTACAAAGTACTGGGTTTGACAGTGACAGCTGAATGTGTGTGTGACATTATACTTTTTATCCCTTACTGCTTGCATTCCTACTGGCAAATTCTCTTCCTCCCCTCCAGGTGGTACTCTTTTTATCTTTTTATTATATGTTTTCCATAACTCTTTCTCATGGATTCTAGGATCTCTTCTTCTTCTTCTCCCAACATTCTTTCCTAAGTAAGACACATGGCACATACACACACATTTATATATACACATTTTAGATCTCGGTGCCACCTGTAAGAAAAATTCATGGTATGTGTTTGAAAATTGCAATAACGGTTATGTAATTTCCTAGCATAATTGTTCACAGTAATCATGAAAATAACTTTATGAAGGTGATATTAAAAAGCAACAATGCTCTCTTGTCTAAATGGCTTAAAAATAACACCGTATGTATGTTTGTGAGTCCAGAGGTATTGGAGGCATTTTATTCACGGAGGTAAGGAAGGCCTTGTGAATTTCTAGTTTTAAAGTTGTAAAATTAGGTCAAGAAAGTGTGCCTTGCACACAGCCTTTCTTCCATAGTTCCACCAGCCACTTCCCCTTGGCCTGGTGTTCAGGCTGTCATGTTTGAAAGTGCTCACCCTGTCTTTGATTCTCCTCGTTTCCTTATTTTCCTGAGAATTGTTTCATTTAAAAGGCCATACACATTCTGCACCATGATTGCTGAGGTCTTGAACCTGATTTCCTGCCTAACTCTGAAGTTCTGACAGATAATCCACATGCATGTTGATAAGGGATTTGGTTGATTGCAGTCTCATTTTTCAGTGAAATTTATATTTTTGTGGAGAGAAAGAGTTCTTCTAATAAGCATTTAGAAAAATGAAATAAAGAAATCCCAAACTAAATTATATTAACTATTTTAAACTTTAATGTGAGCTTCTACTAATCTCAATATTTTTTAGAAGATAAAAAATGATGCTCCCTGGATCCTCAAGGCTTTTTACATCCTGCCAAAAGGCAAATGCTACAGGTCATTTTAAATATATTTTAAAGTAATGCTCATCTGTCATGTCTGCCTCTGTTAAGGACAGCATTATTTTATAGCTACATTTTAATGACCCAAAACGTTTTGTTACTAATGGAATTTCTAAGAATGAGTTTTCCCTTGTCTTTAGAAGTTTAGTATATCTTTAGGAGTACCACTAACCACTTTTTGGCTTTTGGTGACGGGTGAACTTTTTTCTTCTCTGACAGCAGCTTTGTTGGAAGGGACTTGTGGGTTAGATGGCTTTACAGGAAGTAGGGAGGGCTGGTTGCTAAGGAACAGCTGCAGAGGTGCCGGCCTCCAAGGATCTTCTCAGGGAATCTCCTCCTGGGTTGACATCCTAGGTAAGGAGAGGCCAATATGTCCTTGAACTTCACAAAGTCCCTTTTGGGACCTTGCACAGTGGGTGGTAAATTACCCCAAGTGGATGCCTGTTCCTGTTCTAAGAGAGTTCCTGGTTCATTTCTTTTCATAGAATTAATGAACGGTACATTTAAATGGCTTCGTCTTTGAGAAACAGAACCCATAGTCCTCTTGAAATAAAAAACAGCAATAACAACAAAAAAAAATTATTTAGTTTAAAAAGGTTACCTGTCTTTTTCTTCCTCCAGCTGAAGTCTTTTTCTTCTTCACAGATCCCTAAATTTATTGTGAACCAAGTGAGGAAGCACAATACTGCGCATCAGAAGAAGGAAAGGAGAGCCATGAAGAAATTGCTGAAGAAAATGGCGTATGACCGGGAAAAACACGAAAAGCAAGACAGAGCTGCAAATGGTGTAAGCACACCCTGAGGGTCCACAGTTATTGTGACTTAAGTCCTTCCACTGTGTGCTATTCTCCTGTTTACTGAACAGTAGTAGAAGTGAGGGAGACCAGTTTCTTTCCTTCTAATGATCAATGCTGAAAGTTAGTCAGGTTTTAGGACTCAGTGTGTGCTTTAGTAATGGTGAACAAAGAAATAATGTCAAGAGAAGACTATCCCCAATTTTCCTCTTCAGTATATGTGTGTGTGTGCGTGCACACACACACGCACACACACACACGCATGCACACATACACGCACACATACACGCACACACATACACGCACACACACACGCACACACATACACGCACGCACACACACATACACGCATGCACATACACACACGTACACACATACACGCATGCACACACACATACATGCACACACACATACATGCACACACACATACACACACGCACACACACACGCATGCACACATACACGCACACATACACGCACACACACACACACGCATGCACACATACACACACATACACGCGCACATACACGCGCACACACACATACACACACATACATGCACACATACACGCACACATACACGCACACACACATACACACACACATGCATGCACACACACATACACGCACACACACACGCACACACATACACGCATGCACACACACATACACACATGCACATACACACACGCACACACACATACACGCATGCACACACACATACATGCACACACATACACACACATACACGCATGCACACACACATGCATGCACACACACACGCACACACACATACACATATGCACACACACGCACACACACACGCATGCACACATACACGCACACATACACGCGCACACACACATACACGCACACATACACGCACACACACACACGCATGCACACATACACACACATACACGCGCACATACACGCGCACACACACATACACATATGCACACACACACACGCACACACACACGCATGCACACATACACGCACACATACACGCGCACACACACATACACACATACACGCACACATACACGCACACACACACACACATGCACACACACACGCATGCACACACACACACACACATACACATATGCACACACACATACGCACACACATACATGCATGCACACACACACGCACACACACATACACATACATGCACACACACCCACACACACATGCACACATACACGCACACATACACGCACACACACACACACGCATGCACACATACACACACATACACGCGCACATACACGCGCACACACACATACACACACATACATGCACACATACACGCACACATACACGCACACACACATACACACACACATGCATGCACACACACATACACGCACACACACACGCACACACATACACGCATGCACACACACATACACACATGCACATACACACACGCACACACACATACACGCATGCACACACACATACATGCACACACATACACACACATACACGCATGCACACACACATGCATGCACACACACACGCACACACACATACACATATGCACACACACGCACACACACACGCATGCACACATACACGCACACATACACGCGCACACACACATACACGCACACATACACGCACACACACACACGCATGCACACATACACACACACATACACGCGCACATACACGCGCACACACACATACACATATGCACACACACACACGCATGCACACATACACGCACACATACACGCGCACACACACATACACACATACACGCACACATACACGCACACACACACACACATGCACACACACACGCATGCACACACACACACATACACATATGCACACACACATACGCACACACATACATGCATGCACACACACACGCACACACACATACACATACATGCACACACACCCACACACACATACAGACACACATGCATGCACACACACATACACGCACACACACATACATACACACATGCACAAATGCATGCACGCACATGCACACTCCTTTTGTATAGTTTAGATGCCCACTGATTTTATGACATAGACTGAGTGAAATTCCTCTGCAGTCCACTAAGCTTCATGCATAAGAATTCACGCAGAGACTTGACTGGATTCCCTAGAGCCGTGAAAAGTATTTAAGGTCTCTAATTTGATCCGAAGAATTTTAACTTCCATTGTAGAGAAGCGAATTAAAATAAAACAAATCCATTATTTACAAACTAGTGTACAAATATATTAAGAACTGTGTTTACAATAACAAAACATATATGGAGATATATTTATGAATTGAGTTAACAAAGCCCTGGTGGCAGTTCTAAGAATGAGGGAGAGACCTTCTATTGTTCTACTTAAGGGAAAACACCCCTCACCCCACCTGACTTTGCTCAGTTACATGCTGACATCTTGTGGGAAACCATGAAAATGCAGTCGCCAGCCTTTGTCCAATTTTTCTCCTATGGTCTGCTGGGGTGTGGTGGGGTACCAAAGTAATCTTTTTTCTTTTCTTTTTTTTCTTTTTTTTTGCCTAAACTTACTTGTAGCTCTCTTTAAAAATAATACTTTCTTAAAGATGTAAAAATGTTTTAAAAGTCAATTGTAATATCGCTAACAGATACAAAGTAGAAGTAAGGGAAATTATCAATGTTGTTTATAATGTTGTTTAGAGCTTAGTTTTAAAATAGGGCTAGAAAGTATTTGTTACAGGCCATTTTTCTTTCACTCTGGAATGCTCTGTTACCTCAAACACAATGTAAAGAGGGGACTGGCCTTGTAGTCTTGGCTGTCCAAATTACCTGAGCCCAAATTACCCTTTCCTTTTCTGAAAAATTTAGATATTTAGCAAAATGCTGTTGATCCAAGATACCAAGTCTTAATCCTCTGTTAGATTATTCAAAGAGACCCACACTGGGTGCTTGCCTTCCTACCCTATATAGAAGGGGATAACTTAGACTAACATGTCTGTGGGGGAAGGGAGGGGGGTGGATGTGGTGTATGTGTGTGTGAGTGTGTGAGTGTGAGTGTGTGTGTGTGTGTGTGTGTGTGTGTGTGTGTGCCTACTCCAGGTACTGTATACTAGGAAGAAGAACTGAAAGATTGAAAATGGAAGTTTTAGGCTAGACTTTGTGACAAAAGGAGGTCCTTAGATCCAAGGTAAGGGACAGTTGTGGTTCAGACCAAAGTATGGGTAGAGGACTGGTTGATTTCCCAATGTGCTTTAAAGTTACAGTCATTCAGATTCATTACTTGAAAATGATATAAGTTGTAAAAGAATGAAAGAAAGGGCAGAAGAATGACTGCAGCAGAGGCAGGCAGATCTCTGAGTTCGAGGCCAGCCTAGTCTTTGGACCCAGCTATACAGAGAAACTTTCTCAAAAAAAAAAAAAAATTCACTGACCCAAAATTTGTGATATGAGAAATTAAAATAACAGGAAATATCTTTTTTTTTAAAGATTTTATTTATTTTATGTGAGTACACTTTCTTCAGACACACCAGAAGAGGGCATCGGATCCCATGACAGATGGGTGTGAGCCACCATATGGTTGCTGGGATTTGAACTCAGGACCTCTGGAAGAACAGTCAGTGCTCTTAACCACTGAGCCATCTCTCCAGCCCGACAGGAAATATCTTAATTTCAATATGGGACCTGTTGAGTATGGGAAGACATCTAAAGCTAAGGATAGACATTTAAGTGATTTCAGAGGGCCAATCAAGACCTAGGTTAGCCAGAGAGGTCTGCAGGCTGCCAGAGCAAGTGTGAAAGCAGGAAGAGGGTCAAGATAGAGCTATGCCTCAAATTTGTATTCCAGTGGGAATTATGACAAGCCTGAGGTTCTAGTGTACTCCTCTGTGTCTGCGTTTTAGATCAGTCCTTGTGAGGGACAGTTTAGGGAATACAACGAGGTTCGGTAGGAGACAAGGGGTAATACCCAACGGATGGAAATATAAATTGGAATGTGCTACTTGAAGAGCATCTGTTGACATGTGGCAACCATCTAAAAGTTATGCTGCTTATTGGCTTAAAAAAAAAGTTTTAATCATGTGTATATTTGTGTGTGTGAGCATGTGGGTGCAAATGTCTGTAGGCCAGAGAGGGGGTTGGATCTCCTGGAGCTGGAGAACTGAGCTATGTAGGTGCTGGGAACTGAGCCCCAGTACTCTAGAGGCTCAGTAAGTGCTCCTAACCTAACCACGCTCCAACCTCTTTTTTCACATTCATTGACATTTTCTCTAGCCACATTTGAAAATAGTCTAATCATAAAGAGGTGTCTAATTAGAGATGGCATGGTATATTTATATCATGAGGTACACAAAAAAGTAAAAAATAAAAAAAGTCACAGCAGCAAAGAGTAAAACACAAGACTCATGAGGGGTGAGAATTAGGATTTTTTTTTTTCTTTCTAATTCTGGGAAGGAACCCAGCACTTACTACTGTATCCCTGAGCTTAATTTTCCTACTCCCAAATTTTGTAAACATTTACCTAGGATAAGACACATTGCTAAAGATTTTATAAACATCTCATTTTAAAATCCTATTTTCCTAGTTAGGGTATATTGTCTTATTTCTCTCAGATAAGGAAAAAATACTTTAAGCAGCAATTTTAAGTTTCTCTAAATAGAAAGGAGTTGGGATTCAAGACCAACTACCTTTAAAAATCTACCAATTCTTATCATTTTCCTCAACATTTCCACAGATTATCAGATTGTAGCCTCCAAGAATATGTCCAAATCTTTGAGTTCATTGTGCTGGTTCTTATCATGTGTTGCTGATGGTATGAAATGGCCTGCGGGTAGCTTTTAAAATAATCCTGGATAGGGCAAGGTCCAGTTGAAGAAGAAATTCAGAACAAGAGCGTAGGAGTCGGGAAACGTGGCTCCCATCGATGCTAGGAGTACGGGAGGATGAATTCTGAATGAGACTGAATTCTGTTTGTGAGACTTGCCTATTTAGGGGTGGGTTGCAGTTCCTGTGTCATTCAGGGCTTCAGATATATCTTTGGAGTCAGCCTAAAGAATTGTTCTCAAGGCCACAGAGTGCTGTGTAACTCAAAGATTCAAGGGTGAGAACGCGACAAGGCACACCCAAGGCATGCTGGTATTTCCATGGGGAGCCACGGAAGATGGGGAAAGATGTGACAGAACTAAGAGGAACATGAAAAACGGATATTGTCTTGGAGTCTCAGGCAGGAAGAGCAAATGTAGAAAGTGCTGACTTAGAAGCACCAAATACTGCAGAGGGGTCAATGATGACGGTCACTGTCATCAGTGATGATGGAGCACTGTCAGACCCTGATAATAAAGCCAAGTAGCTGCAGATTAGAAATGTCGATTTGTAAGATACTATGCACTCTATTAAAGCGAAGTGTACACAACCAGGCATCTGTGTTACTAAGATAAGCTTGACTAGATAAATGAGTACTTTGAGCCAAGTTTTAAGATAAAAACTTGGTTTACCTTATAAGACAAATGGAATGTATTAATTAATTGAAATGAACATGAATGTTCTTAAATACTATTAAGATTTGCCCATTAATTATGATAGGAAGATACAATCACACGATTATACACCATTAGAAATAGTTATTTTCTGTTGGCAGCTAACTTATTGGGAATCTCGCTCTTTCCACATAACCCAGTTTTGGTGTATGTGAGCCTGTATATGTAGTTGTATTGTGGGTTTTGTGGGGGAGGGAGCTAAGGAGCAAACAGAGCAAAGGGCAGTCCCACTGTACTGCACTCCAAAGCGTGTATTTTCTCCAGTATTGAAAAGGTAGAAACAATTGCATGTGAACCCCAGCATGAAATCCTTTTGTTGACGTTGTTCTTCCTGTTCTGCGTACTTTTCCCGCCTTAGTCTTCTCATGCTAATCACAGACATCCCATCCTAGTACCTGTAACTCCTCCGATGGCCACGGTCTAATGAGCATGCCGGGCTGCTTTGATGATCACTTAGGGACAAATTGCTGAAACTCCAAGGCTTCATTTCCAGCACAGTCTTTGAATTCTGTGATCCTTCCACTGCTGCCCCAGCTCACCTCCCAGAGAGAAGCTAGACTTTTACGAGTTGTGTGGGCTGTAGGAGTCCGGTGTTATCCCCTGCTTCCGGTCACGTGGGCCGAGGAAACCAAAAATCTCACAGTGTCCTTATCTTCGACGTTCACTCGGGATGACCTGGTGTCAGGCACTAAAGCAGAGCTCTGGTTTTGAAACGTTTATGTGAATTTTCCAAAAGCCCTAGATTATCTTGTAAGGGTTTCAGGTTTAGGGACTTGGGCTGGAGGATGCTGGAGTTGACTGAATAGCATGCAGGCTTTGGTGGCTTACCCAGGAGCCACAGTTTTCCTTGGGGTGCACTTGGGGTTTTATTGAGAAGGTCATCACAGGTATTGGTCATTGTAGCAGGTATTGATCACCAGTTCCAGGAGTTACTTTTTAGGTCAGGACAACAGAGTCTGGCTTAACTCAGAGACTCGTGTGGAAAAATCAAATCAAACTACGTCACACTCTTTCATTTTTTAGGACATACTCCAATCTTAAAAAGAGAATAAAAATATCATGTAAAAAACAAAGAAAAATATTAGGACTCAAGTTCACTGGAAATTAAGTGCTGATCAACTTGTGTAAACAATTAGGGCCCTTAATGTTTTCTGAATCTATGAGTCAGGTTAAAGTTAAAGGCATCTTGATAACAAAGACCTCATTTGTAGCAGCGTTTAAGACAGAAGATCTCTTTATATCACCATCTCCTGGTGGAAGTTCATACTAAGATGATCCACATGTCATTCTGGTTAAGATACTTTGCTAAAATGTCCTCGCTTAATTTTCTAAAGTATATATTATATCTGACCTTTTAAAGAGATATTTATTTCTAATTTGCTCTTTCGAAGATAAAGGGTTTTCTGCAGCACTAAAAGTGTCAACTGTCCATTTTAATGTATTTTAAGGGAAAAGAAGTATGTCTCGTCATGACTGTCCAGTAAATTTCTGGAAGGCAAAACTACAAGGAATGTAATGTTTACACCTGGCCGGAAAGATCATGGTTTATTTAACCATATCAGAACTACAACCGGATTTCTGTAAAGACACCTCAGCTCAATCTGTAACATGCGTGAGGACCATTTGAGAGTGTTTTCCTTTTAGCAGTAGTCTCGGTATACAGAGGAAATTAACATTCTTTACATTGTAAACTCACTGGGAACTGAGCTTGAATGGCATATTAGTACTTAGCTACTGCAGGTCTGCTGTTCGTCAGGCAACTTCACAGGCAGCCTCTTCCTCAATGTAATGGATGGCATTACTGCTGTTAGCCCGTCTATTAGTCAGGGTTCTCTAGGGGAAGAGAACTTATAGAATGAATACATATAAAAGGGGCTTATTAGAGAACCTTACATGCTATGGTCTAGCCAGTCCAACAATGGCTGTCCACCAACAGAAGAACCCAGCACCTGTACAGTAAGGTTGGATGCCTCAGCTGTTCTTCAGTGTTTGTCACAGTGCCAAAGAAGTAGACTCTACTGTGAAGGAACAGACTTGTCAGTGAGATCAAGCAGGCAAAGGGTGAGCTTCCTCCTTCCACGTCCTTTGTATAGGATACCACCTGACGGTGTGGCTCGGCTTAAAGGTGATCTTCCCCCATCAAAAGATCTGTATTAAAAATGAGTCTTCCCACTTCAAATGATTTAAGTAAGGGGGAAAAAAAATCCTTCACAGATGTGCCCAGCCATTTTGGTTTTTAGTTAATTCCAGATAGAGTCAAGTTTACAACCAAGAAAAGGCATCACAAGTCCATCCCTGTCAATTTGATACACAATCATGCCTCTTTATGTCATGCTTAATGTCTAAATGAGAAAAGAGTAACCAGGTCATATGCCCCACATGCTATAACAATACTACAGAAAATAGCTAGCACATTATATTTAATCAGACCATAATTATGCCTAATGTAATACAACGACCCTTCGTACAACTGCAAGCACATTATAAATTGTGGCAATGTCCCTCGAGGGACATTCTTTTAGCTTCTTAAACTTAAATATGACAACCACTGATATTCTTACAATTGGTATTATTCTACATGGGAAAGAGGTTGAGGAAGGAAAACACAAATATTTATGCAAATATATTCTTAACAAAATACAATAGAAATGCTTATGTAAATAATAATTTTCATTTCTTCAAACTGGTCCTGTGGTCTTAGTTGGTATTTTTAACTACCTTTCTCTACTATCCATTCTGTATTTCCTTCACACTCAGCAAGTACCTGAGCAGGTCTTTCCGGGAGGAGTGACCCATACATTTATTCCTGGCGGGACTGTGCCCTTTGTCATACTTCTTAGATTTTAATCATAGGTCATGGTAGCACCAAAAGATGCCCTAAGAATCTCCTGCACTCCAGACATAATCCTTTTTACCTCCATTGTGGAGAAGCAATTCAATTTCCCCTTGGTAATCTGGTTCAACACTCCTAACGCTGTTAGCTTGTTGGCTTAAGAGTATCAGAAGCCCAAAGTGGCCAGGGGAAAGTCAGCATTTTCAATACAATGAAATATTAGTGTATCTCCTGGCAGAAGCACTCATTGCGCTGGAACAAAAACTTCTAGGCCAGCAGAACTTGAGGCAATGACAACAGGAAGCCTTAATTTCCCTAGCACATCACTAGAGGTAACAGTGAATAGAACTATTCCTGTTCCCACTCTCTTGATTCTTAGGCCTGTGGATCCTGGCTATGGGAGAAACTTACCTTACATTAACGACTGTTCAAAACATATTCTACCTTCTGAAGAACTCTGTCCCTGCCCTCTGTGCTGCTGCCACCTAATTGGCACTGTAACTGTGTTTTCAGAAGGCCATTCCATCACTCTATCAGGTCAGCTGTTTCAGAGTGGTGGGAAACAGGGTAAGACTAGTAAATCCCATGATTGTGGGCCCACTGTCTCATTTCTCTGGCTGCAACGTGAGTTCCTGGTTAGAAGCAATACTGTGTGGAATACCTTGATGGTGGGTAAAGCCTTCTGTAAGTCCAGTAGTGGTAGTTTTGGTAGAAACATTAAATGCAGGAAAGGCAAACCATAAAAACCAAGTCCAGTAAGGACATGTGTTACCCTTTTCCATGGAATAGATATCCAATGTAATCAACATTCTGCAAGGTCACTGGCTCTTCATCCTGGGTCCAAGTGTCACATTTGGTACCTTTAGGTGCCATAAAGGTGCCTGAGTCATATCTGGGGCTTAGTGTAGGTCGCTGTTGTTGGCAGATCTGACACTTAGCAGCAACTGTAACCAAGTCAGTCTTGATGGGTAAAGTCCATGCTGTTGAGCCCATGAGTAATTTATAGCTCTGCCACTATGACCATTTTGTTTATGGGTCCGCTGTGCAATGGCAGTGGGGATGTTTGGGAAAAGAGGCTGCCTGTCCAGAGAATGAGTCATTTTATCTACTAGATTACCCAACTCCTCTTCTGCTGAAGTCATCTTTCGTTTTTGAGTTGCATTTACAAATATCTTCACATCCTTTGCCCATTTGGAGAGATCTCTCCACACTCTTCTTCACCATAAGTCTTTCTCACCAATCCTCAATCATGTGCTTTCCAAGTCCCTGGCCATGCAGCAAATCCACTAGCTACAGCCCATATATCAGGAAAGAATCACATCTGGCGATTTCAGCTTCCAAGCAAAACATATGACCACGTGCACTGCCCAAAGTTATCTTTACAGTGACGTTTTTCTCTTGATGGTGTTTTTCAGGGTTGTCCCAGAAATGGGTTGTAATGTTGCAGCTGTCTACTTCTGGACAGTGCCTGCATAATGCACAGACTCATCAGTAAACCAGGCCCGAGTCTTCTCTTCCTCAGTCAACCAATTATCAGGCACAACTCATAAGGTTCTACGTACATGCCTAGCCACAGATAGCAGTGTAAGGATAGTAGAAACCATACGCATTTGGGCCACTTCTTCATGTAACTTGCTTGTGCTTTCAGGATCAGCTTGGGCATACACACACACACACACACACACACACACACTATTTTATATTTATATATGTATAATTATATATATAATTGCTATAATATATAATATATAATTGCTAAAACAAATACTTTGCTAATATATAGCTATTATATTTCTATTTATATAATATATAATTGATTATAGACTGCTGCTGTGCACTTCCTACTTTACAACTTGATGAGTCAGAAAATATTCCCAGATCATGTTGGGCAGCTCAAGTTGCCTGGTAACTTCACGGCCCATTGTCAAATATTCAGTTCCCACTAAGCTATAGCTAGCCCAGGGCTATTTTTCAAAGTCATCTGTAGATGATGGCCTTGCTTCAAAATCTTAAAGATCTCTTCTCTGATTCATCAGTAAGGGCCTGACAAAGGTACCAAACAGTGTCCCTGTCTGTCACGGACATCTCAAATACCAGGATGTCTGCTGGATCACATGGTCCAACAGGTAGATTAGCCGGTGTAGTAGCCTGGACCCTTTGAAGAGGCTTCTTCTGTTCCAGGCCCCACACAAAGCTCGCAGCTTTCTGAGTCACTTGCTAAATGGGCCCAAGCAACCCACCCAAGTGAGGAACGTTCTGTTTCTAGAATCCAAATAGACTCACTGAAGGTGCTTCTTTCTTGGTTGGGGGAAATGTCAGGTACAATAACTCATTCTTTACCTTAGACGGAACATCTCTGTATATCCCACACAATTGGACTCCTACGAATTTCACCAAGGTAGAGGCTATTGAACTTTTGTTGGATTTCTCATCCTCTGATGCTCATGTATTTTACCAATGAGTCCAAAGATGTTGCTACCTCCTGCCCATGTAGTTCAGTTAGTATAATGTCATCAATACAGTGCACTAATATGATATTTTTTGTAGAAAAGACCACGATCCAAGACCCCTTCTAACTATGTTATGACTAAAGGCTTGAAACTTAATATATCCTTGAGGTAAAACTGTAAAGGTATACTACTGTTTTTGCTAACTGAAAGCAGATTGCGTCTGGTGGTCCTTATCAACCAGTACCAAGAAGTCATTTCCTAGGTTAATAGGTACACACCATGTACCAGGAGATGTGTTAATCTGATCAAGTCACTACTTGATTTACTTTTCAATAGTCAACTGTCATTCTCCATGATCCATCTGTCTTTTGCAGTGACCAGATAGGAGAATTAAAGGGGGGTTGGGTGGTGGAGACCACTACCTCTGCACTTTTGGAGTCTTCACTGATGACATTAATTTCTGCCATTCCTCCAAGGATGTGATGCTATTTTTGAGTCACTATTTTTTCTGGCAGAGGCAACAACCATAATAGCCCTCACTCCACAGGTCAGGGAAGCAATGTGAGAATTCTGTCAACTCCTATCCCAATTATACATGTAGGACTGGGGAAATAATTACAGGATTAGTTCAGGGACCCACTGCACCTACTGTGAGTTGGATTTCAGCCAAAACCCCATTAATCACCTGAATTCCATAAGCTGCTACTTTAACTGGAAGGCCTCAATGTTTCTCGGAGTCACCGGGAGTTAGTATCAATTCAGGACCACTATCCAGTAGGCCCCAGAAAGTCTGATTGTTTCTTTTCCTCTGGTGTACAATTACCCTTGTAAAAGGCCAGAAGTCTCTCTGGGGAAGGGATGGAGAAAGTCTAACAATTAAAATTTTAGGTATTTTATTAACATCTTTCCTCAGAGAAAACTAGCCACTCCTTCATTCAAGGGATTATGAATCTACGAACTAGCTCAAGTCTGAATATTGGTTCGTGGGCCAAGATTTCTCCTTGTCCCGACACCATGGAGACATTCTTTCATTTGTTTGAGAATTTTTCTGCTTATACAGATCAAATAAAGATGCAATAGATTACTTATCTATGGCATGCCTAGAAACACCATGATTGATTAGCCAAAGGTTAATATAAGACAGGCCGCCACAAAACTCACTTTGCTTATGCTGACCATTATGGGTTAGGCCATGATGGATATTGCATTGTCTATACTGCCCATTATAATAACTACAATCACCTTGCCTTTGGTTATTCAGTGCTGCCACCTAGCCCCTAATACATCAAGGCCCAATTAACCCCATTGCATTTAATTCTTCCAACTGAGCTAACCCTCCCTAAGGTCTGATTGATACACGAAAAGGGAACAACAAAACTCTACAAATGTGCTTATGCTGCTTTCACCATTTTGCGTCTTATAGGATTCGTGAAGGGCATATCCTCTGCGCCTTCCCATTGTGGGGAATTAGGTTTTATACAGCATATCCACTCTAGCATTGTGATTTCCTTGATCCTTAAAAGTCCCTTCATCAACACTAAGCCAAGGGATATCAGGTATTTGCAATGCCCTTTCAGTTGGCCATCTTTTGTTAAATGTTTCAGTTCATCATTCAAACAAACTTTTGACACCTTTTAAAACTGTGCAAGCTCCCACATTAAACCTAGAATCTCCAATCAGAGGTTCCATATCAATAAACTCAGCCTGATCCACGTTTATGTTCTTCCTACCATTATCCCACACCCTTCAACCCCATTCCCACATATATTCCCCAGACCTCTGCTAGAGTGAATTTGCAAACTCATTAAGTAAGCTCTTTAGTAGTGTAACAGAGCTCCTTATGGGGGTAAACTTTCTTCTTCCCCCTTAGCCTACATAACCTTAAGACTGGTTATACCAATCATTGGTTCTAAAGGACATCAATATTGTCAAGCATCTCCTTTAGAGAATGTCACTGCTGTTTTGGCAGATATCAAAGGGTTAGTTTTCTCAGTCAAAAGCAGAAAAGGCAATGTATCAGTGAGTCGTGGTAGAAGTACATCTTCTGCTGAGGGTAGAGAGACTATGTTCAGAGCTTATCTAAAGGAATAAGTATTCATTTCAGAATTATAACCGTGAAAACACTGTAAATTTAAATAGCCTTCAAAGGGATAATAACTCATATGTACCATCCCGTAAATGTTTTACAACTATAAAAATGTCATATTAAGTTGCTTTTATTTATAGTGCCTTAGGGTTACTATTGCTGTGAAACACCATGACCAAAGCAAGCTGGGAAGGAAAGGGTTTGTTTAGCTTACACTCCCACTGCACTGCTCATCACAGAAGGAAGTCAGGACAGGAACTCAAGCAGGGCAGGGACATGGAGCCAGGAGCTGATGCAGAGGCCACCGAGGGGTGCTGCT
Organism: Rattus norvegicus; assembly: GCF_021556685.1. Taxonomy (NCBI): domain Eukaryota; kingdom Metazoa; phylum Chordata; class Mammalia; order Rodentia; family Muridae; genus Rattus; species Rattus norvegicus. The sequence goes on along the minus strand of NC_141534.1, from coordinate 19,657,376 downwards.
TACTGCCTTCTTATATATTTCATGTTTTGGGAAACACCATGATTGGTTTGCTAGTACCAAAGGTGTGTATAAGTCATGCCACCATAAAAATCGCTTTGCCTGTGCTGACTGACTAGTCTATTATGGACATTGCTTTGTCTATACTGCTCATTACAATAACGACAATCACCTTGCCTTTGGTGATTCAGTGCTGCCACCTGGTTCCTGCTACTTCTGAGCCCAATTACGCCCAGTGCATTTAATTCATCCAGCCATGCAGCCATTTCTCCAACCCTAAGGTTGGAGATAAGGATAAGGGACAGAAAATACCTCTTCAGCTGTCAATGACCCTTTCACCATTTTGCATTTTATAGGGTTAGTAAAGGGCATATCTACTGGGCCTTTCCATTGGGTAAGATTAGGTGTTACATCTACTCTAGCAATGCAATTGCCCTGAGCCTTAAAATCTCTTCATTCTTTAATTATTAATTTTAGTAGACCATCTTTTGACAGATATTTTAGCCAACCATTCAAACAAACTTTTAACACATTTTTTAATGTGGAAACTTCCATATTAAATCTAGAATCTCTAGTCTATTCACCCATATCAATAAACGCAGCCTTATCCAGTTTTATGTTCCTTCTGCCATTATCCCACACTTATAAAATCCATTGTCACACATATGCCCCAGACTTCTGCTTGATTAAGCTCTTTAGATGTGCCATGCATTTCCTTATGGACTACACTCTCTATCTCCCCTCTAAGAACCTGTTCAACCTTAAGCTATAGGTCTAAAAGAAACTATTGGTGGTCCCCTAGGAACATCAGTATTGTCTTGCCTGGCATCTTCTTCTGAGAAAGTCACTGCTGAGTTAGCAAAAATAGGATTAATTTCCTCAGTCAAAAATGGAAGAGGCAATATTTTAAGTGAGTTGAGATAGGAATACATCTGACGGTGGAGAGATTACTTCCACCAGTGAGATAATTCATTAAGAATCGGAGGATTCAAAGTTCTCAGCTTCAATAGGGTCTCCCTATACATCTCCATCCCTAGTCACAGGATCCCATTCTTTAGCAATCAATGCCCTCACTTTAACTGCTGGCACCCTCTGAGGCTGACACTTGAATTATCACTGTTATTCAACCAACATTATAAGGAGGGTTTTGGTTTGTTGTTCTGCAACTTTAGCTCTGTGGTTGCTGGAGACAAGATTCTCTTCTGGGGCACATTAGCAACCTTTACACCATTTATATGCATCTAGAGAGGTGACCAGTTTTGTTGCCAAGTTTATTGTTGTCCTTCACCATATTCTGAGATGCTAGAAGTGGGTTAATTTTATCACAGAGCTCATTCTCTTCCTTTGTCAGTTCATCCAATGATGCTAGGAGCAACCAACTACCATCTCCTGTTTCCTTGTTTCCCCACACTGTCAAAAGTGTTGTATACAGTCACCAAATCCATTACCTCTAACAGTTAGTGAATCAGAATAATCACAGGCATTTGTCTCTATAAGTTTGTACAATAGTTCACACCATGGGTTTTTAGTACTCTCTAAGCTTGTAAAAGGCTTCAGTAACATTAGGTGTTGGCATATTAGAAAGTCTATTCCAGCCACATAAACAGTCATCCTGCCACTTCTGCCACCAAAAATCTGTATTAGTGAGGGTTCTGTAGAACAGCAGAGTTTATGTCCATCTGTCTGTCTGTCTCTCTGTGTATAAAGGGGATTTATTTGAATGCTTTTCAGGCTGTGGTCCAGCTATTCCAACAATGGCTGTCTACCAACAGAAGGCCCAAGAAGTTGTTCAGTTCACCAATCCGGATTTCTTAGCTGGTCTTCAGTATATGCCAGAATCCCGAAGAAGTAGGCTCTAATGCCAGTGAAGGAGTGAACTTTACAATAAGAACAAGGGTGAGCAGGCAAATAGAGCAGGCCACCTTTTCCCATATTTTTTATGTAGGCTGCCAGCAGAAGGTATGGCCCAGATAAAAAGTGAACCTTTCTACCTCAAAAGATGAGAGTTAAGAATGAGTCTTCCCACTTCAAATAATTTAATTAAGACTTAAAAATATCCCTCAGAGCTATACCCAACTACTTGGATTTAAGTTAATTCCAGATGTAGTCGAGTTGTCCACCAAGAATATCTGTCACAGCCATGAAATGTGAAGATCATAAAGATTATTCAGCTAATATTGTGTCATATGTGAGAACATACTGTTTGGCTTGCTGGTCAAGCACAGTGTCTTTTCAAAGCTTGGCAGCCCTATGTAATTAGTATTCTAATATTATTTGCATCGGATACAGTGTGAGTCTGAAGTTTAATTGAGTCTGCCATATACCATTTAAATGGATCTTTGGTATCATTTATTGTTTATCATCTATGTATAAATATCACTTGCCATCCCTTGATGATATACTCAGCAAAAACATCTTAGTGATTTTCTTCTTTACTATCTACTCTGTACATTTCTGCAAAAGCAGCTTCACACTGAGTTATTCTCAGTTTTTTTGTATTGTGAGGGGAAGGGGAGAACTAAGTTGGAATGCCTTGAATAAGTAGAGGCTTAGATATAACAAATCCTGTTTCATGGCAAGTTCCCTAGTTGGCCAGAAATGTCCAAAGATATCCTGAGAAAGTGCCATGTGCCCCAGTAGCTTGGGCAATGAAGTATTCACTATATGTGATGAGGCAACCTTTCTACAGTGCCTGGTTTGGGAAGGGTTAGCACTAAACTCAAGTTGGCCTAACTTCACTCCCTTTTGTGGAGGGTGAGAAATATAGGAGATGGTATTATCCCAAGTCCTAAGGAGCATGTGGTAGAATGTCCATGTGACCCACCCCAATTTAGTAAAGGTAAACTCTGGTGCCATATATGTATAACATGACGATTTGCTTATATTACATGTGTACTTGAAAATTAATGGCATGCCCTCAGAGGCAGGCTTTGAAACTCTTACTTCCAAACTTCTATTAGTGTATGAGAGGTGATGCTCTCTTAGAAATTCTGATACCTCACTGAAACTGAGTAGATCTTGAGAAAGCCCACTGCTTTCTCCAAGGCCACACTTCCTGAGCTCATTTTGAAAGTGTAGGACATGGGTCACTTTAGTATAGGTCTTCATTTTTGGTACGGGTATCTCAGGAAAAGGAGAGGCTATTCGCCCAGCAATTTCATGCCACTGCTGAGAACCTTGGACTTTCCATGGCTTCCTGAAGAAGTAAATGGTTGAATTCGCCTCTTGTAGCACTGTTAATTTCCTTTTCTGCAATTCTATCCCTTCCTGTCTTTGCAGAGTATAGGGAGAAATATAAAGCAACAGGGGGCAGTTGGGTGTCTTAAGTTTCAACAAAGTGCATATTTTTTTTAACTATTAAGAAAATGCATACTGACACCCAGGATCACAGGTGAGGCCATAATATCTGCCCCAATACCTGAAGTAACCGGGACCCTCAAGATCGAGGGACACAGGAGCCCCCACCCAGCCAGAGGAAGGGGCTCCTCCCAGTTTGCCCCAGTGCCTGAGTGGACACAGGGTGCTGTCTCCCCATCCACTTCAACCACACCCAGAGGAAACTTGACTCTTAGGAGTCAAGACACACCAGGATCTCAGGATCACAAGGGAAGCTCAACTTCCAGGAGATTGGACACACTCAGGATTACAGTTGAGGCCACAACATCTGCCCCAACACCTGGCATAACCAGGACCCCTACAGGAGCCAGGGAAGCAGGAACCCCTGCCCATCCAGAAGCACAGGTCTCTTCTGGCTTGCACCTGTTCCCAGAGCAGGCCCCCAGGGCCTTAGCTCCCCACCTATTTCTGCAACGCCCATTGAAAGCTTGAATCCCAGGATTTGGGACACACCAGAATCACAGGACAGGATCACAGAAACAGCGGGAGTCCCAGAAGTTCTGACACAACCAGGTGGCTCACAGGAGGGACAGGCTGCTGTCAGAGACAGCAAGGGTAGTGAGAACTAGAGATAGCCAGATGGTGAGAGGCAAGACCATAAGCAAGAGAAACCAATGTCACTTGACAACATCAGAACCCAGTTCTCGTACCACACCACGCCCTGGATACCCCAACACACCTGAAAAGCAAGATTCAGATCTAAAATCCCATTTCATGAATATGATAAGAGGACTTTAAGGACACAAATAGCTCTCTTAAAGAAATACAGAACACAGGTTAATAAAAAGTAGAAGCCCTTAAAGAGGAAACATATGAATCTCTAAAAGAAATATGGGAAAACACCATCAAACAGGTGAAGGAATTGAACAAAACCTTCCAGGATCTAAAAATGAAAATAGAAACATTAAAGAAAATACAACAGGAGACAACCCTGGACATGGAAAACATAAGAAAGAGATCTGGAGTCATAGACAAAAGCATCCCCAACAGAATACAAGAGATAGAAGAGAGAATCTCAGGGGCAGAAGATACCATAGAAGACATTTGACACACTAGTCAAAGAAATTACAAAAGACAAAAAGCTCCCATCTCAAAACAATTAAGAAATCCAGGACACAATGAAAAGATTGAACCTAAGAATAAAAGGTATAGACAAGAGTGAAGATTCCCAACTCAAAGGGCCAGCTAACATCTTTAAGGAAGAAAACTTCCTTAGCATAAAGAAAGAGATGCCCATAAACATACAAGAAGCCTACAGAATGCTAAACAGATGGGACTGGAAAAGAGATTCCTCCAGTCACATGATAGTTAAAACACCAAATGTGGAGGCCCATGGCTGCAGCAGCATATGTAGGAGAGGATGGCCTTATCTGGCATCAATGAGAAGGGAAGCCCTTAGTCCTGTGAAGGCTTAATGCACCAGCATGGGGTGATGCTAGGGTGGGGGAGCACCCACATAGAGATAGGGAGTTTGTGGAAGGGAAACTGGGAAGGGGAATAACATTTGAAATTTAAATAAATAAAATAATAAAAAAATGAAAAAAATGCATGCTGGTATACCTTGGTACAGAAAAATGTGACTGCCATTCCATTGTTTTTGATGAAAATATTAAGTGATTTTACTTCCTTTGATTCTGTGAATCATAGTAGAGTAGGTAGTTTCCATGGAGTCTGAAGTGGTTTAACAGAGCCTTGAAACAGGATTGGTTGATACATACCCACAGGGTTTAGGACCTACCAGAGAGGATAGATTCCCTCCTGTGCCCCCTCTAAACAGGAAAGTAAACCACAAGGAATCATGGGAGGAAAGTCAAGTAGCTGCTGAGGGTGCCACACTGTTGAGCTCTTCCTGACACTCTAGTATCTTTCTGGTTCATTTGCACAATACCTTTTCATTCGCTAGGGCTGGGTAAAAGGTGACTCTGGAAGGAAGTTTCTTCATTACTGCTTTCATTAAGCAAATTTAAATATAGCTGGTACTGTAAATTAGCCAGAATTTCCTAATTTTCCTTATCATCGTAAGTACATTGTTATCCGCCGACCCTGGTTTTCCATTCAGAGCCATGTGCAAAGTAATAGCGAGGCTAGCGTGTGTTCATTCGAAGTGCCACTGTTTGTTTCTGTCACTGTGTGGGACAAGTGAACAGTGGGTTATGAATACAGCCCCCCCATTCCAAGCGTCTCATTACAGTTTTCACTCTGACATTCAAGTTGTTGGTATCAGCTTATTGTCTTCCTCTTCCCTGAAGGAAACAGCTGTGACCAAGGCATCACATTTATTGTTCAGAGTAGGAACGAAGCTACAGGGCAATGTCAAGGGAGAAGGTCCTGTACTCTGAGTTGTGCTCCACCATTAATACTTGCTCAGAAAGGAACACATCACACACACACACACACACACACACACACACACACACACCACCACCACCACCACCACCACCACCACCACCACCACCACCACCACCACCACCACCACCGGAAAAAAATCCATCTATTGTTGAAAATAGCTCATTTTCCATTACATTACAGATGAAAGAAGTCCGTCTCCTCGTTAAAAGGAAAACATAATGTAGCTTACTCTAGAGGTCAGGGTCCTGCCAAGGTCAGAGTATACTGAGACAGTTGGGACAGATTACATACCCCAGGAAGGAAAAGACAAGAGCAACACTTGCATGACGGAAGGGCGTTGAGACTGCCTGTGGTCGGACCTGCTGGATGGTACCCATGTTTGCTAGGCATTCTTATGCAGTGCCTTTCTTTCTCTGCCATTTCAATATGAAATTTCTCCTGTTAGTGAGAACCAATTTTAAATGGTTTGAGGGCATATGCTTTTTTTTTCCTGCCTGGTTCTAGAAGAATACTTCCATTTAATTTCCAAAGACATTCACAGCATCTGTAATGTGTTCGGGCTTTTTGACTAAAAGCAAAAGTAACTCGAGACCGTATCCATTTAATAGGCACAGGAGTAATGTATGCTAAAGGTTGTGTCTCTTTCCTATCTGCCAGGTAAGTAGAAGTAACAGTGCTCAGTGGATGCTTGTAAACTTTGGCTGAATTAAGTAGGGTATGTGTAATATTTAAGGAATCCTATCTAAACATAATTTGAGCATGCTGTTCTCAAATCTGTTTAAGACATATGGTTATAAATAATAAATTAGTATTTATTTTAGCAAAAAACCATTTAGGAATTAATTAAGCCTATTATTTTGAATGCTGTAGCTGATGTTCCGGTATTGCAAACCTCAAAAATGTTCCACTGGGTGTCCCTAAATCCATAAGCTGTGTCCTGCACATCCGACGGCAGAGGGCTTAGACTTGGTTCTCTTAAGTCAAAAGTATAATATGCTTAGTAATCGTGTGGGAAGCGAATACGGTGCGAATGTATCAGGAAAGTCTATTTCTTTTTCACACCCAGGGACATAAAAGGTAGAGGAACTCTTGATACTGGGCGGGAAGGTTTTGTTAACGCACACATAGGCTCAGCACCCAGTGGCTTCTTTCTGATTCAATTTCATAAATTGCTACATGAGGAAGTGCTCTCCGGTAGACAACCCTCAGAAATCAGCACTTAATACGGCAGTAATGGTTATTGCCGTCATTCTTTACGTCTTTAAAAATAATTAAGCAGTACTGCACAGGCATTATAAAGTTCCCCTATCACCATTAAGAGGATATTTGAGGTTTGATGTGATTTAGCAAATTACATTATACAGTAGTTAAGGCTTTATGCAGTGGAGTTAACTGGGTAGTAGTTAAGCACACTTCCCGTACGATGTATTGTACAGAGTTCCAGGTTCCAGCTGCTGTCAGCTCAGCTCCAGTGTCATTATTGCTTTGCAGGCTGACGTTCCTCAGGGAGTGATTCGAGTGCAAGCTCCCCATCTTTCAAAAGTTTCCATGGCAATACAGCTAACTGAAGAACTAAAAGCCAGCGACGTACTTGCCAGGTTTCTGAGCCAAGAAAGGTAGAGGCCTGTTTTAATTATTTTGTCGGATAACTCACTTTTATATTTATATATATATTCTCTCGTATTCTCTCTCTCTCTCTCTCTCTCTCTCTCTCTCTTCCCCCTCTCTGTCTCCTTCCCTCCCTCTATCCCCCTTCCCTTCCTTCCTCCCTCCCTTTCTTCTTCCCTTCCTCCCTGCTATCTCCTTTCCTTCTGCTTCTTCCAGCTCCATGTGTGTGTGTGTGTGTGTGTCTGTCTGTCTGTCTGTCTATATGTCTTACCGTATGAATAGCAGAGCATAGTTGACAATTAGATCCTTGAAATAAAACAGTCACAAGTAGATTGTGTGCAAGTTGAAGTTTTACGAAGCCTGGGTGAGCGCCCCTTCACCATTTGCCTACAATGAGCTTGGCAAAGGAAACTACTCAACGGTCTTAACAGAGCACTTGGTTGGAGGTTAATTACTGTTTGGAGGCTGTTACAAAGATTGCTAATTAGGATGCAGCCGATTAAAATGAAGACGTAACTTTCTCTATGAAATTTAATGAATAAGAAGGAAATGTTCCAATTTGAAAACTGAAAGCTCGGGTGATTGCAAAGGACACCGAGTCCCCTGAGGTCTGAAGTGAGGAGAGGAGAACAAGCTGTCCGCGTTTGGGAGGACCATGTCCTTCTTTGTCCTCCGGCAGATATTATACAGTTCTTCGAGAGCTCTTCCTCCTCGCTGTATGCATTATAGTCTGTGTGGTTTCCGTTCAACCTGTCTTGAACTTGAGAATCCTATAGCTTTTCCCCTTAAAATATCTATTTTTGGCTTACGTCACTTTTAGTGACATTCCTCCTATTTATATTATGAAATTAAAATTCTATTTAAAAAAATAGTCCATTCTCTCTTTCTACCCTGATATGGATTCTAAAGGCTGGATGCAGGTCACATCCTTGTTGTTGTGTGTGCAACAAACGCCTTTACCCACTGAGCCATCTTACCAACCACGAATTCTAACCTAAAGTTCTTGAAAGAAATCCGGAGTGTTAGCATTTCAGTATAAGTACTAATGCTCTTAGTCTTTCATCGAGGCTTATGTGCTTCTAGCAATGGGGAGCTTCAGTCAGGTTGTGTGCTGATGCCTCTTCAGAGTCAGTATAGCACCTTATGTTAATGTTTGTACTCTGACTGACACTCTGCCAGGTGTTAAAAGCCAACCTTAAGACAACTACCCTATTATATAAGGTGGGAGAATGGATGGATCTCCATAGCTCATAGATGTCCTGAAGTGGCATGGGGACTTCCGGACAGTCACTAAGCCCTCTGCAGACCAGTGTCAACTTGCTTGCAGTCCCTGTCTGCAGCAAATACCATCATTCCTTCTGTTTTACTGATAGGATCTTAGGCAGGGAACATGCTTCTCTGAGATCACACATGGACCTAGATTTTGCCCACAGAGGTAGTCTCTAAACTCATCGCACAGCAGCCTCTGGGAGTCACACTGGCATTGAAGCCCTGAGTTAAATCCCTCAGAATTAGGGGCTGGGTGCATTTGGAAATTCTGAGATTGATCTTTAATTCCTGGAGTGTCTCTGCTACAATAAAATCAACTAGCTCCCTCTCTCATCCCCACCTTTGACCTTTCTTTCCTCCACGGGCTTGTTCCCTTTCCTCCCAGAATGGGTTTCTGGAGATCGAGGTGACTTGTGACAGGAGCCTCCTACAAGCTCCAAGGATTTCTGCTCATCTTTCCTATTTAGATGTTCGAATTGTAAATCCCTATGATTTACAATGTGTTCAACTGTGACTTTAATAACTATGACTGCAATATTGTACAACCAGAATAGTATATTGTATAGTTTGTATATTCAAATGCGTGCTGTGATGGCTTGTATATGCTCAGCCCAGGGAGCCCACTATTAGAAGGTGTGATCTGTTAGAATAGATGTATCACTATGGGTGTGGGCTATAAGACCCTGATCCTAATTGCCTAGAAGCCAGTATTCTGATAGCAGCCTTCAGATATAGAACTCTTAGCTCCTCCTGCACCACTCCTACCTGGATGCTGCCATGTTCCTGCCTTGATGATAATGGACTGAACCCCTGAACTTTTGAGCCAACTCCAATGAAATGTTGTCCTTATAAAAGTTGCATTGGTCATGGTGTCTGTTCACAGCAGTAAAACCCTAACAAAGACACATGCTATTCTGGCTTCAACTTGGGGCTGGTGTTTTAAATGATGATATTGTAATGTGTTTTGTGTGCATTTATTATGTACATCAGTACACAGTTCTTGAACTGGTTTTCTCCTCCTGCCATGTTGGTTATGGGTCATTGGGTTTGACAGTAGGAACTTTTCCTGCTGAGCATCTCCCACGTCCTAGCTTGAAGTCTTCATTTCTCATTTGGAAGAGCAGGGCAGACTAGAACGTCCTTATATTCTCATGGGAAATTAGTAGGAAAGAGACCACTACGTCCTATTGATGGCTATGTGGGACACAGTGAGGGCAATGCTCTGTAAGCGTCTGCACTGTGCTTGCCCTCTAATCTGTACTTTTTCCCATTTATATCCCACTTATTGTTTGGAACATTCTGGAACCTAGCTAACTTTCCTTCACCATTCCCTTTCTTACTACCTCAACTCAAGTCAATGAGCATTCATCAAACCAAAAACTATAAAAAATTGGCCATTTGCTCATCAGTCTTTGGTGAAATATTGATGCTTCTCATTTTTTTTAGTGAATTTGTTGGTCTTATACGAAAGCTATCTTGTGCCAGAAAATTTGTTTAAGCATTTTGGAAAATGAAAGAACTATGTAGACACTTGAGACTTGTCTCTGAAAGCAATATTAGAATAGGGTCTTAAAAATCAAGGCTTTTATAATATTCCTTTGGAGTATTCCATCCACAGTAACTCTTGATTGGAATCAGAGTGTGACTTGGTTGGTATATAAGGCAGTAGGTAGAAACTAAAGTGTGAGCGGGTGCATGGCCCAGGGCAGACAGAGATACAGGGCATGGTCCTGGATGGAGAAGGTGGGATAACCCTAGAACCGCAAACTCCTTAGAAAAGCTGTGCTTGATGACCCCCTGGAATGGGTGAGCCAGTTCCTGTAACTGTGCTGGGCACTGAACTCAGGTCCTCTCCAAAGAGCAGTATATGCTCTTAACTACTGAGCCAGCTATCTATCCTGGAAAGGACAAATACATAAATAAATTAATTAAATGTCATGTAACACAAATACTTCTTCTTTAAAAAATATATAAATATCACTCTGCTGTTAGCTTTGGGGTTGCTAGGTTACTTAAATGTAGTTTTTGCTCATCAAAGAAAACCTATTTCTTCCCTCCTTTTTTTCTAGTCATTTTTTTAATTAAATCATTTTTTATTTACATTTCAAATGTTTTTCCCTTTCCTGGTTTCCTGTCTATAAGCCATCTATCCCATCCCTGCAACCCCTTCATCTATGAGGCTGTTCCCCTGTCCCAACGACCCCCACTTTTCCCAACTCCCCACCATGACATTCCCCTACACTGGGGGGGAGGGTCCAGCCTTGGCAGGAACAAGGGCTTCTCCTCCCATTGGTGCCCAACAAGGCCATCCTCTGTTACATATGCAGCTGGAGCCATGGCTCTATCAATGTGTACTCCCTGGGTAGTGGCTTAGTCCCTGGGAGCTCTGGTTGGTTGGTATTATTGTTCTAATAGTGTTGCAATCCCCTTCAGTTCTTTCAATCTTTTCTCTATTTCCTCCAATGGGGAATTTCTCAGCTCAATGGTTTGCTGCTAGCATTTACCTCTAGATTTGTCATGCTCTAGCTGAGTAGGATAGTGTCAGCATGCACTTCTTGGCATCAGCAATATTGTCTAGTTTTGGTGGCTATATATATTTGGGCTGGATTCCCAGGTGGGGCAGGCTCAATGGCCATTCCTTTAGTCTCTGCTCCAAACTTTTTCTCCATATCTCCTCCTATGAATATTTCCCCCCCTTTAAGAAGGACCAATGCATCTACATTTTGGTCATCCTTCTTGAGCTTCATGTGGTCTGTAGATTGTATCTTAGGTAATTTGAGCTTTTGGGTAAATAATCCACTTATCAGTGAGTGCATATGTGTTTTTCTGTGATTGGGCTACCTCACTCAGGATGACATTTTCTAGTTCCATCCATTGGCCTATGAGTTTGATGAACTCATTGTTTTTGATAGCTGAGTAGTACTACATTGTATAGATGTACCACATTTTCTTGTATCCATTCCTCTGTTTAAGGACATCTGGGTTCTTTCCAGCTTCCGACTATTATAAATAAGGCTGCTGTGAACATAGTGGAGCATGTGTCCTTGTTATAAGTTGGAGCATCTTTTAGGTGTATGTCAACAAGTGGTATAGCTGGGTCCTCAGGTAGCACTAAGTCCAATTTTCTGAGGAACCACCAGACTGATTTATACAGTGGTTGTACCAGCTTGCAATCCCACCAACAGTGGAGGTATGTTCCTCTTTCTCCACATTCTTGCCAGCATCTGTTGCCACCTAAGTTTTTGATCTTAGTCATTCTGATTGGTGTGAGGTGGATCTCAAGGTTGTTTTGATTTGCATTTCCCTGATGGCTAAGGATATGGGATATTTCTTTAGGTACTTCTCAGCCATTCGATATTCCTTAGCTGAGAATTTTGTTTAGCTCTGTACCACACTTTTTAAATAGTGTTATTGGACTCTCTGGAGTCTAACTTCTTGAGTTCTTTGTGCATATTGGATATTAGCCCTCTATCAGATGTAGCCCTCTATTGGATGGGTAAAGATCATTTCCCAATTGTTGATTGCCATTTTGTCCTAATGGCAGTGTCCTTTGACTTACAGAAACTTTGAAATTTTATGAGGTGCCATTAATCAATTCTTGATCTTGAAGCATAAGCCATTGATGTTCTGTTCAGGAAATTTTCACCAGGACTGATGTCATGAGTGTTTGAGGCTCGTCCCTACTTTGTCTACTATTACTTTGAGTATATCTGCTTTTATTTGGAGGTCCTTATCCACTTGGACCTGGGTTTTGTACAGGGGCAATAAGAATATATCGATTTGCATTGTTCTACATGCTGACCTCCAGTTGAACCAGCATCATTTGTTGAAAATGCTATCTTTTTTTCCACTAGATGGATTTAACTTCTTTGTCAAAGATAAGTGACCATAGTTGTGTGGGTTCATTTCTTGATCTTCAATTCTATTCCATTGATCTACCTTCCTCTATACTAATACCATACAGTTTCTATTACTAGTGCTCTGTAGTATATCTTGAGGTCAGAGATGGTGATTCCCTCAGAAGTTCTTATATTGTTGAGGATAGTTTTCACTATCGTGGGTCTTTTGTTATTCCAAATGAATTTGCAAATTGCTTATTCTAACTCTATGAAGAATTAAGGTGGAATTTTGATGGGGATTGCATTGAATCTGTAGATTGCTTTTGGCAAAATGACCATTTATACAACATTAATCCTGCAAAGCCATGAGCATGGAAGGTCTTACCATCTTCTGAGATCTTCTTCAATTTCTTTTTTCAGAGACTTGAAGTTCTTGTCATATAGATCTATCACTTGCTTGGTTAGAGTCACAGCAAGATTTTTTATATCATTTGTGACTCTTGTGAAGGGTGTCATTTCCTTAATTTCTTTCTCAGCCTGTTTATCCTTTGAGTAGAGGAAGGCTACTGATTTGTTTGAGTTAATTTTATACCCAGCCACTTTGCTGAAGTTGTTCATCAGGCTTAGTAGTTATGTGGTGGAACTTTTGGGGTCACTGAAATATACTATCATATCATCTGCAAATAGTGATATTTTGACTTCTTCCTTTCCAATTTGTATCCCGTTGACCTCCTTTTGTTGTCTTGATTGCTCTGGCGAGGACTTCAAGAACTATATTGAATAAGTAGGGAGAGAGTAGACAGCCTTGTCTAGTCCCTGATTTTAGTGGGATTGCTTCAAGTTTCTCTCTATTTAGTTTGATGTTGGCTACTGGTTTGCTGTATATTGCTTTTATTATATTGAGGAATGGACATTGAATTCTTGATCTTTTCAAGACTTTTAATATGAAGGGGTGTTGAATTTTGTCAAATGCTTTCTCAGCATCTAATCAGATGATCATGTTTTTTTTTTTCCTTTGAGTTTGTTTACGTGTAGTGGATTACGTTGATGGGTTGTCCGTATATTGGACCATTCCTATATTCCTGGATGAAGCCTACTTGATCATGATGGATGATCATTTTGATGTGTTCTTGGACTTGGTTTCTGAGAATTTTATTCAGTAATTTTGTGTCAATATTCATAAGGAAAATTGGTCTGAAGTTCTCTTTCTTTATTGGGTCTTTGTTTGCTTTGTGTATAAGCATAATTGTGCTTCATAGAAGGAATTGTATACTTTCTCTGTGCCCTTTGGTAAGTCTGGCTAAGGGTTTATCTATGTTGTTGATTTTCTCAAATAACCAGTTTCTGGTTTTGTTGATTCTTTGAATAGTTCTTTTTGTTTCTACTTGGTTGATTTCTGCCCTGAGTTTGATTGTTTCCTGCTGTCTACTGCTACTGGAGTATTTGCTTCTTTTTCCTCTAGAGCCTTTAGGTGTGCTGTCAAGCTGCTAATGTATGTTCTCTTCATGTTCTTTGTGGAGGCACTCAGAGGTATGAGTTTTCCTCTTAGTACTGCTTTCATTGTGTCCCATAAGTTTTGATATGTTATGCCTTCATTGTCATTAAATACTAAAAAGTCTTTAATTTCTTCATTTATTTCTTCTTTGACCCAGTTATCATTGAGTAGAGTGTGGTTCAACTTCGATATATATGTGTGTTTTCTGCCATTTTTATTGTATTGGAGCCCAGCCTTAGTCTGTGGTGATCTGATGGGATTACTTCAATCTTCTTGTATCTGTTGAGGCCTGCTTTGTGACCAATTATATGGTCAATTTTGGAGAAGGTATCATGAGGTGCTGAGAAGAATGTATATTCTTTTGCTTTAGAATGAAATGTTCTATCGATATGTTAAATCCATTTGGTGCATAACTTCTGTTAGTTTCACCATGTCTCTGTTTAGTTTCTGTTTCCATGATCTGTCCATGAGAGTGAAGTGTTGCAATCTCCCACTATTGTTGTGTGACGTTCAATGTGTGCTTTGAGCTTTAATAAAGTTTCTTTTATGAATGTAGGTGCCCTTGCATTTGGAGCATAGCTACTGAGGATTGAGAGTTCATCTTGGTGGATTATTTCTTTGATGAAAATGAAGTGTCCTTCCTTATTAATTTTGACAACTTTTGGTTGAAAGTCAATTTTATTCCATATTAGAATGGCTACTCCAGCTTTTTTCTTGGGACCATTCGCTTGGAAAATTGTTTTTCCAGCCTTTTACTCTGAGGTTTTGTCTGTCTTTGTAACTGATGTGTGTTTCCTGTATGCAGCAAAATGCTGGGTCCTCTTTACATATCCAGTCTGTTAGTCTATGTCTTTTTATTGGGGAATTGAGTCCAGTGTTGTTAAGAGATATTAAGGAATGGTGATTGTTGTCTCCTGTTATTTTTGCTATTTGAGGTGGATTATGTTTGTGTGCCTCTCTTCTTTTGGGTTTGTTGCAAGGAGCTTACTTTCTTGCTTTTTCTAGGTTGTACTTTCCCTCCTTGTGTTGGAGTTTTTCACCTATTATCCTTTGTAAGGCTGGATTTGTGGAAAGATTGTGTAAATTTGGTTTTGTCATGGGGTATCTTGGTTTCTCCTTCTATGTTAATTGAGAGTTTTGCTGGATTATAGTAACCCAGGCTGGCATTTGTGTTCTCTTAGGGTCTGTATGACATCTGCCCGGGATTTTCTGGTTTCCATAGTTGCTGGTGAGAAGTCTGGTATAATTCTGATAGGTCTGCCTTTATATGTTACTTGGCCTTTTCCCCTTACTCCTTTTAATATTCTTTCTTTGTCTTGTGCCTTTGGTGTTTTGACTATTATGTGATGGGAGAAATTTCTTTTCTTGTTTAATCTATTTGGAGTTCTGTAGGCTTCTTGTATGTTTGTGGGCATCTCTTTCTTTAGGTTAGGGAATTTTTCTTCTATAATTTTGTTGAATATATTTACTGGCCCCTTAAGTTGGGAGTCTTCACTCTCTTCTATACCTATTATCCTTAACTTTGATCTTCTGATTGTGTCCTGGATTTCCTGGATGGTTTGGTTCAGGAGCTTTTTGCATTTTACATTTTCTTTGACCACTGTGTCAATGTTTCCTATGGTATCTTCTGCCCCTGAGATTCTCTCTTCTAATTTATTCTGTTGGTGATGCTTGCATCTAGCACTCCTGATCTGTTTCCTAGGTTTTCTATCTCCAGGGTTGTCTCCCTTCATGATTTTTTTTATTGCTTCTATTTCCATTTTTATGGTTTTGTTCAATTCCTTCACCTGTTTGGTTGTGTTTTCCTGTAATTCTTTAAGTGACTTTTGTGTTTCCTCTTTAAGGGATTCTACTTGTTTAACTGTGTTGTCCTTTATTTTTTTAAGGATTTATTTATGTCCTTCTTAAAGTCTTCTAACATCATCATGAGATGTGATTTTAAATCCAAATCGTGCTTTTCTGGTGTATTGGCATATCCAGTACTTGCTGTAGTAGGAGAATTGGGCTCTGATGATGCCAAGTAGTCTTGGTTTTTGTTGCTTAGTTTCCGGCATTCGCTTCTGGACATCAGTTTGTCCCTGGTGTCTCTGACCGTGGCTTGACCCTGCTGTACCCGTTTTCTTACAGCCAGATCTGGATACAGAGAGGGGTAGGACTTCTTAGCTCTTGGTGTAGGCAGAAACCAGAAGGGTCCTGTCTCAGATTTCTCCTGAGTTTGTGTGTCCTGAGGTCTCCAGATTGGTCACTGGGAGCAAAAGAATTGGTCTTACCTCTGTTCTCATTGGTCACTGGTAATGGCTACTGACTTTCTGCTCTGGGTGCAGGTAGAAACTGGAAGGGTCCTGCCCCTGACTGCTCCTAGATTCCTGAATCCAGAGGGCACTAGGCAGGGCAGGTTCCTCTTGGGCCAGGAATTCGAGCAGAAGTGTAGGTCTCCTCTGAGCTCTCAGGCTTGTCTGCACTTCACTCTCTCCACCTTGGGGTTTGGGTACAGAGAACTGTTGGACCTGTTCATCTCTGGGCGCAGCCCCATCTCCACCCCTTTTTGAATCGTGTATATCTGCCCTGAATAAATACTCATTTGGAAGAGTGAAAAAGAAAAATTGTGTTTATGGTATTGTAGACGAAGTAGAGACAAACTTGCTTATTTTCCTCCTGCTCACATGATATATTTCCTCTAGTCTTGAAAAAATTATGTACATGCATGTTTTGAGTGTGTGTGTATGTTGTGTGTGTACCGTGTCTATGAAGCACCCACAGAAGGTGTTTGATTCCATGGGAATGGAGTTATAACTAGTTCTAATCCACCTTGTGGGTGCTGGGAATCGAACCCTAGTCCTTTGCAAGGATAATCAATGTTCTTAGCGGCTGAGCTGTCTCTTTAGCCTCTCTCTTCTGGACCTTTTATCAGCAACCCACAACTTCTCTGTTCACCTAACCCACATAACACAGAGGACTTCAAAATCAAATTCAGGAGTTTCAAACAAATACAAAGTTTGGCTCTAAAGTTTTATCGTGTTTTAAAGCAATTCTTTTATAGAATTACTTAGAACAATCACTGAATTGGAGGATTTTTGTTTATGCGTGCACTTAATATTTTATAAATGTTTACGTTTGTAACCAATTATGTAAAACCAAAAGCTGTACACAGTTATGGAGTAGCCAGAGGTTCCCATTTGTTGACGTATTATGTAAAGTCAAAACATGGCAGAATGTACTTATGGGCTTAAGCTACAGCAGCTTTTTATGGTAGGTGGAAAAGTCTTTTCCTTGAAGAATGCAGATTTGTAAACAGCACACTGAGTAGAGTCAAGTCCCAAGTGCTTACTTCTGCACTGTATGGGTGGGCACACCTCCAAATCTGAATGGGCACCCCATGGGACAGG
This sequence comes from Rattus norvegicus, assembly GCF_021556685.1. Lineage (NCBI taxonomy): Eukaryota > Metazoa > Chordata > Mammalia > Rodentia > Muridae > Rattus > Rattus norvegicus. The sequence goes on along the minus strand of NC_141534.1, from coordinate 19,640,037 downwards.
TCTCCATTGCTCGTGGTCATCTTGTTCACCACTATTGTCCTCTAACACAGTTCCATGATGAAAAGTAAGCACAGTGAGAAAACTTTGTCAGAGCCTGGCCTATACAAGAACAGATAATCATATTAATAATTGTGCTATACCAGTGCTGTATGAACTTGGGTTTTTAGTGCTTACAAATTTAGATATTGATCTATCCTTTTCCCTTAAGATACCTTATTCTGTTTATTTCATTTCCAAGCGTAACACTTTTATTACCTATTGGGCACATTTAACAGAGGGGGAAAAATATAAAAGTATAAAACTGCAGTATGTCTGAGTTATGAATTTTCTATGCTGGCTAGAATTCCCCACCTGTTAAATGGATTTAGCTGCAAGCTGTTTGACGATGCACCTAATCGGTTTGTTTTGTCCCTGATAGTGGGGTTGCCCAGACACTCAAGAAAGGAGAAGTTTTCCTGTATGAGATTGGAGGAAATATTGGTAAGCACAGTTTCATTCTATATGGTGATGTTGCCAATGGTTGACATTTATATCTGTGGAAGAAAAACATTGCTGTATTCTAAAGCAATTGTAGGAAGCTGCAGCCAGCTGCTGGTTGGTATGGGTTTGTTGAGAGGACTGGACTGGCTATTCTTCCTGGAGCCTCTTTTTGAGGTCCGTCTGTTCACATAGTCATTCGAACTCAACCTTTGCACATTTGACTGTTCCTTTCACTGTGAGATCTTGGGAATTAGTGTGATTTCTTGGCTCACTTAAAGTGACCGCTATGTTTAATAACAGTGGGAATGGTTTTAATGAAGCATTTAAAGTCCATCACACAAAGCGTTTTCTGTACCTTAATTTAATTTGATTCTGACATTTACAGAATGACTAGACTATTCAATTGACTTTTTCAATGTCTGGGCTAGTTCTTTGAATGTTGTCATGAGAAACCAGGGTGAGCAAGTGATAAAGACTTTGAAATCTAAGCTCTTAGGCCATTGGTTGTGCCCACGAAGTTAATTGATATCACATCTCCATCTCGTTCACAGGGGAACGTTGCCTTGATGACGATACATACATGAAGGACTTGTACCATCTGAACCCAAATGCTGAATGGGTCATAAAATCAAAGCCAGTGTAGATGACTACCCCGAGGCCATGTCATCATTCTTGCTGGATCAAGAGTGTAAATAAAAGCAACAGGTTTCTTAACTATTCAGCCGTACCCAATTATTACAAAGTGACACCCTCAAGCCTTAAAATTATAGATTTTTTTTGTGGCTTCCACAGTTGTTAATTATTATTATTATTTTAGAAAATGAGTATTTTTGGAGCATAATTAAATGACTTTTTCTAAACAATCTTCTCCTAGAATTATTGTTTTTGCAGGGGCATGTTCATGAGTCTACTTTTGTCTGTTTAAATTATTTTAATTAACAGTCTATTTTCAATGTAATTAAGTCCCATTTACTACTACTCTTTATTGGTTCTATATTCCTGTGTAGTTTTTAAATTCAGAAGGCATTTGAGAAAAACTTATTTTCTTTTTTGGGTTTCTTCCCCTGCACACACCTTCCCCCCTTACATAAATATTTATTCTTTAGGGCTTTCAAAACACATTTTAGTCTATTTTTATTATGAGCATATTCATTTTCCGGTTAACAAAATTTCTTATTGACAATTTAATGCAAACAATGAATAATTCTGAAGAAAAAAATATGTGCTTGAAACATTTAGGGCTCTTCAGAAACAACAAAATTACAAGAGTCATGATAGTGATGTAAAGAAATAATTCTAGAACATGTGTTGAGTGACTGTTAGCACACTGCCTGCCTGCCTGGGTGGGCTAGAAGAAAGTTCCCAGGTTTTGATGGGGAAAATAAAAGGCTGTTTTATTCTTAGTCATTCCTGGAACTCATGGTCTAAATTCCCTGGCACTGAACAGTGTCTGTTAACAACCAACATACGTGCATATACAAACATATCATATATATAATGCAATATGTAGTAGTATACACATCTATATCATATACATTCATGTATACATATACACACATATACAGAAAGCAAATTTATACACACATATACTTAATGCAATATATGTAAATATACAAACATATACACATGTATACGTGATGCAATATTTATACACACATCTACTTCATATATATCATATACATTCATGTATACACATGCACACATATACATAATGCAAATATATATATACATATACTTAATGTAATATATGTAAACATACATACACATGTATACATAATGCAATATTTATATACACATCTACTTAATATATATCATATACAGACATATATACATACATACATACATGCATGCATGCATACATATATATGTTTCTACAGGTCCTGCCACTAATGCTGTGAGGTTTGATTTCTTTTTTTCATATCTATTAAGTTTTAATTTTCAGTGGCCATCTGTTTGGCTAAGGAAGGGACAGTAATGTGAAAACAAGCACATTTACTTTGAGTCTCAAATATTTGAACTCTTGTTGCTGATGAAAACTCTGCAAATAGATGTTTACTCTGTTACCTGCGGTTGGACTTCTGTTCTCATCGTCCTTCTCTTGCTTTGCTGCTTTGTCACCTCACTCATTGGTACAATCCTTCAAGGTAATTCTAGACCTTGTTATTTTTTTCCACTTGCACAACCTTGATTTAGTGTAGTTAGTTATAGGGGATTGAAATAAATTCCTTGTTGACCATCTCCGGGGAAAGGCCATTGTTTTCTCACTTTGTAGAACTGGTTTACACTTTGTGGTTGTCCTGATTTCCCACCTACTTGTCAGTAGGTGGCAGTATTGGGCAGAAATTCCTTTGAATCTAAAGAAAGACTTTTTTAAGACCTGAACAGGAGGAGTTCATACATATGTTGCTGCAACTTGGTGCCAGGCACCTACAGCAGTTAGACGATAACACTTTGGGGCTCTGTTTGAGTTACTAATTCCAAAGTTGTAAGTAATAATTAACATCAGTGGTGTGTGTGTGTGTGTGTGTGTGTGTGTGTGTGTGTGTGTGTGTGTTTGTGTTTGTGTGTTTTTAATGAATTTGTCTGCCTTAGTCCTTTATTGAATGAATTGTGACAGGTATGTCAGACCCAGAATTAAACTTTCAGTAATGTCTTGTTTAAGCAAAAGTATCGTGAGGCACACCAGAAGGATATGGGCAAGAAGCTCAGAAATAGGAGTGCTTCGTTTCTATGTGTCTTAGTATATACATGTTTCTTCAGTCAACGCATAATTATTGGAGACATGCATCAAGTAAGCTGTACCCTTGAGATTCCCTACTAGATAAAATAATCACAGGCATTGATCCTGTTGGAATCACATTTTAATAATGGAGACAAGTAATGAATTAAGCAAAAGAAATGAGGGAATAGAGCTACAGAGTGTACAGAAAGGTGCTGACTACAACAGGGATATAAAACAGGTGAAGGCCCCAGTTGGTCAAGGATGCCTAGCTAGGTATGAAAAGAGTGGTCTCCTTGAATAGCTAGAACTAAACAAAGACTTGGACAAAAAGGAGATTTTTCTGTGCGGATATTTAGAATGGCATTTTAAACAAAGGGAACATTTAGGACCAAGGCCCACCATAGGAATGTGCTTTGTCAACAGTGTGGCTGGAGTGGACTCAGGGCCAGAGAAGGAAAGCAAAGGTCAGAGAGGGAAATGCAAAGGCCGTTCCAAAATCCTGAGTCTTGGGTTAAGCGGTGGTAATTCATTGCCCGTGTCAGAACAGTCAGTAAGAACACACTATTGGCAAAAGCTATAGCTTTGAAGAAATGACGCATCGTACACACTCTGCACAGTAAAGGAAGAGCCTTCGGGCTCTCTGGCAGAGACAAGAATGTCCAATTTCAAGATGTGTAGCTTGGCTCTTTGTAGGGTGGAGTCTGGATTAAATATGATCTTGGCTGAGGTTAAGGGAGGGAGTGTGGATTTATACAGAGAAAAACAGGAAATGGGGCCCTAGAACTTCCTGGAGCACAAAGTAGCAGAAAGAAGCGCCCCACCCCCGAAGTCAGAGATTAGAGTGTATAAGAAGTCACAGAAAGGCAGCAAAGTGCGATCAGATCCTCTTGTAGCTCAAATGAGTTAGGATTGATAGGTTATGGGATTTATCTCTGTTGATCTTGATGAATAGTTGAAAATATTAGGAGTGATTATAGCAGGGCTAAGTCCCTATAAGGTGTTCTGCTGCTGCGTACAGAAACCTATAAGTGGAACCAGCTTCAGAGGGACGCCTTCTGGTCTTGGTGAGGTTTTGAAGTTTGTTTATTTACTATTTTGAGGAAAACTGTCATAGGTGCAGGAGACAATGTGGAATATTCTAGTGTGACCTTTGGGCGCATTTCTTACCTGAGCTTCATTTTTTTTTTTTTTGTTTTCTGTCATATTAATGGAAACATTCAGTTTTTTTGGTAGTTTATTAGAATCTGTCTGTGTCAAGAGCTTGGCAGCACACTTACCTGATAACATTCAGTCAATAAATGACAGCATTTTTATTAGTGGTTATTATGATTAATATCAGAACTGTACCATGAGAATTCTCACAGTATCATACTAGTGATCTGTGTTCCCCCTTGACGTAGAGCAGAGGTGTAATAGACATATTAACACCAGATTAGAATAAACAAGAGAATCAGGGAATGGGGTAGCAACTATGTTGAGAAGAGTACTGTCTTCCTGTCAGGTAATTCTCATAGTATCTCTTATGAATATTACTTTCTCCACATTCGGAATCACTTCCAACCTAGATACTTAGTGCTGACCTCCCCTTCATCTTCCTCAAGGCTTTAGGTCAAAGGCCAAACTATTTCACTGGAAGTCTGTAGTACCACATCTTCTTTTGAAATTGGGTGCCATTGTCAGTTGAATAGAACATGTGAAGATGGCTTGTTTCATTTGCCATGAAGATTGCCAGAAGGGCAGAGTTCTCTTCCATCACGTCAGACCTGGAAGCACAGGGATATCGTATATTTTATTTTATTTTATTGTACTTGCTATGCCTAGGAGGACTCTAGGCATCTTGTGTCAGCTACTCCCATTGACTAAGATCCCAATTTATTTTCCTGGCTTTCTTGGGCTGATGGCTTTTCAAATTCCATACTTAATCCACAATCAACATCATTGCCCTTCCACTTCTACTGGCCCCATAACCTGGATCTGGACTTGGCATCACGTTCTCTTTTCACTGGAACCCCAATACTGATCAGAACGCTATCCGAGGAAACAAGAGAACCCTTTTCCTGTTGTGACTATATTGTTAACTCCTCAAGGTTTCTTCGAAGGGAACCTTGGGTTATTTTCACACACATCTACAACTTAGTATGAGTGGCTACCAGGAAAGACACTCGAGGTGCTTGTACCTGAAGCCAAGACACTGGCTTTGTCTAGCAAGGCTCTCATCTTGAGCTTCTAAGTCTCTAGTTCTTAACTAAAGCAGCCCAGACATACTTCAGGGAGAGCCTCCACTCCTGTTTATCCTGCTTTTGCTGTCTAGCCCCCACCACCGCTCAGCTGTTCAGCTCTGTGTCTTCTTGCATTTACTATAACCCTGATAAAATGAGAGCTTTCATGTTCTCTCTGCTTAGGTCATCTTCCCCTCCAACCAGAAGCCACCGGGGACAAGGCACCTCCCTTATAGAGAGGTTCATAAGGAGAATGACCCTGGTATAATTGTTAGAAGTTCTCAAGTTGTTAATATTTACTTTCTCCCAGCCTTCCCGTAGCCATGCTATGTACAAAAAGGTGTGGGGGGGGGGGGCGGCGGGGATCTTGGGTATCTTACATTTGACTGCTTTTGTATCATGTAGTTTAGCAAAAAAAGTCCAAGAACATGAGTCAGATACAATCCATTTCCTTTAGGTCATGCTTCCTTTAGTCTCATGTTTGTCTTTATGTTGAGAGGGAAGAAGCTGGCCTGCTTTACTCCCCTCGATTCTTTATTTTGGTCCCTAGAATTGGACTCAGGCCATTGTGCATGTTATACTATACTGCTAAAAAAATGTGCCTAGCAAGTTTTATGATCTTATTTATTATTTATTTATGTATTTATTTATTTATTTGAGATTTATTCCGTGCTGTTCTGAGCTCAGGATTTTTCTGCCTCAACCTCTCAAAAGCAACATGTTTGATTCTGAAGCATAAAGAATTAATGAATTATTAGGTATAATAATGCCTTATGGCACTGAATTCTTTAGCCAGCATTACAAACAGTGTTACCAGGTAAGAAAGAAATATGGCTGCCATGATTTCCCTTCTGCCATTCTATTCTTCCTCCATACATGCTTACTCTACTTTATACTGTGGCCATATTGTGGTAATGTAAAAAGCAATTGGGCGATGCATGTCCACAGGGAAATTATACCTAGAGTTGTGGGCTGGAGCTGAGGTGAATGCGTTCGTTACAAATGGACTCTGCTTTGATAAAGGCAGAGGCATGTATAACTAACTGTGGGATAAAATACAGTGAGAGCTTAAAGAGAGGATAACAGCAGTTGCACAATCATAACAGGGACATGAGTATATAAGGTGCCAACGCATTTACAATGTGAAAGATTAGATCAGGTCCAAAAGAACGAGGCTCAGGACTAGACCTGTGCTGTGGTTAGTGAGGGTGAGGAAGGATGGTGCTATATGCTTGGAATCTAGAGTCTGGATGACTCCACAGGAGTCAGGCTCCAGGAGAGATAGGATAGGTATACAGTTACCAAATAATAAGCAAAAAATATTTAAATGACCCTGAGAATGAAGGATGCTGCTTCTCAACCAATCTCAAAGTTCAGTGGGGTACTGATTGGCGATGAAAGGATTGAAAGATGAAGGGGGAGAGAGAGAGAGAGAGAGTGAGAGATAAAAGGAGTGAGGAAGTAGAGAAACAAAGGTACAGAGAGAGAAAATGATGTATGAAGCTTGAGGTGAGGGGTGACCAAAGGCTGAAGAAGGCTATATCTTTCAAGAAGTGTTTTTTTTTGAAAGATGTATATTTCGATAATACTTGCTGGATGCAGTAATAAAAGCGGTGGTTTGGGGATGGGGAAGAGACAGTTAAGCACCATCTTGGGACAGAATAATACTGTGAGAGGAGTAAAACTCAGATGCCAGGGATAATGGTTGCAACAAAGGGATGGACTGTGCCGATGACTAGGAAAGCAGTAGGACAGGAATCGAGCTGGAAGTATCAGAGCGAGAATTCAGGGCGAACCTCCTACATTAGGCGGAGGGTACTTGAGACTGGTGGGAAGCCATGTCTTCCTATAGAGCAAGATGCAGGCAGGAACTGGAAGACATGAACTGAAGTGTGATTATCGGGTGGGGCACAGTGCAGATGAGGCTCTTTTGGGGGAGAATTCCTTGATATTTTGCATATCATCTGAAAATAGTTTTCACGTAGATGTTCTAACACTTGAATGGAGTATGTCTATGCATTTGGTTAATTCATTTTTTCTGATGAAGTCTTCCTCTCCAGAAGAGCACTTAAAGTGATGTTTTTAAAGACGGTATCTCTTTTATAGCCCTAACTGTATTGCAGAAAATGACCTTGAATCTCAAAACCTCGTATCTCCACCTCCTGTATCCTGTGAGTATAGGTGTGGACCACCATGTCAGGTTCATGTGGCGTTGGTGAAGCAAGGCTAGACAAGCACTCTTCCAACTGAGCTACATCCATACCCCTAAATAATTAACTTTTGAAGAAAATTGACTGTGCCAAATACGAAAATTATCTCCAAGATTTTGCCAAATCCTAAGAGATCACTCATTTGCATTTTACTTTCATGACATTTTTACATTTAAGTGGCTTTCCAAGTTTAAACTAAATGGTTCTAAATAATGTGCTTATTTGGAAGTTGGTCTTTGGTAAGGGTGGATCACACAGATGTACTAAAGCATATTTCATGTTAGTAACTCTATACTGGGGGCAAACAGTATAATGGAGAAGAGGCCAGAGGGAGGAGGAGGAGGCAAAGGAAAGAGCCTAACCCAAGCAAAATGTGTATGAAAACCCACAGGGAAACATCAGACTTTGTGAACAAATTATAAATGATAATTATTTAAATTAAAATCCCTCATTTGAGATTCTATTCTCACTGTCCTCAGTGTCCCTATATTGTACTAAGGGTTGTTTCTTGGCCCACTTTATTGAGTAAAGCCTGGGGAACATACCCTAGGTAAATTCTGATGCCACTCCAAACAAGGATGAAAGCAAGTGTTCTACAAAGCTGTGGTTCTCATGTTTAATGATTGAAATGTAAACAGTGCATTAGATGCCCTAGAATTCTGCTCTTCAAATGTTTCCACTTAACTTCCACCTATAATATGTCACTGTGTTAGTCATGGTTTTATAGAGTAACAGAACTTAGAGAATCTATCGATTGATCAATCAATTGATCTATCTATCATCTGTCTGAATTTCTCTCTAGATATAGAGATAGATAGATAGATAGATAGATAGATAGATAGATAGATAGATAGATAGATATGGGTTTATTAGAATCGCTTACAGGCTACAGTCCAGCTAATCCAGAAGTGGCTGTCTCTGAATGGAATATCCAAGAAATCTAATAGTTGTTCACTTGTTCACTGGCTTTAATGCCAGTAAAGGGATGTAGAGCTAGTGAGGTGCACAAGAACAAGAGCTGCCTTCTTTCATCTTCTTTATGTAGCTTCCAACATGAAAAGGAGCCCAGAGTATAGATGTGTCTTCCCACCTCAAAAGACTAAATGTCTGTCTTCTCACCTCAGAGATCCAAATTAGAAGTGGATCTTTCCATGTTAAATTATTAAGCAAAAATCCATCATGGCTGTGGCTAGCCATTTTGGGGTTTTAGTTCATCCCAGATTTAGTTAAACTGAAAACTGAGAAGTACTCATCACAATCACCTTGCAAACTTTTCCAAGGCCACTCAACATTTTATCCGTAGGATGCCATTTACAAGTTCTAAAACTTAGACTTTAATATATTTTGAGAATAAATACCCCACAGTGATTTGATAAAATGTTTTAAGTGTATGAAACCTAATTAATGAGAATGCTTACATAATTCTTTTACTTGGGGTTTCATCCTTCTTCCTCCTTAGGTCATCCAAAAGTAGTGCATTCCAGTATATGAAAAGGTATGTTTCTCTCTATCCAAAATACATGTCGATGTCAATGAAACAAAAGTATATCAAATTTTGATACTTAAGATTTAAATTTTATCATAAACAAGTTCTTTGTGAAAGTTTTAGGTGTATTTTCCTCTAATTGCCACCGGATAGACATCATTTAGTTTTAATAATTCCAACATTTTATTATATATATATATGTATATATGTCAATATGTATATAAACACACAAGCCTTTTTACATATGAATATAAATTGGAATAAATTACTATAGTTAGAGTAGTAGTACACAATTTTTCAACCCTGTGAACTTGCATTATGTGACAGAAGTCATGGTGGTTTGATTACAGTAATTTATAATGATCTACTGGTGTTTGAGATTGTATAGTTTGAAACACACTGAATTTTGTAATGATTTGGTATCTGGATGTTACGCTTTTTTTTTTTCAGATTCTAAGATGCATACCATACAGTGATGACTGAGGGAAGAGAACTATTATATTTGAAAATCTCATTGCATATATTGTCATAGTATTAATTCATATTTCCATTATTAGTGGTTCAGTGAGATCTAATGTTTCTCCACTATTTTCTTTTATATTCATTAATTTCATGTTTAAAGAAATGATACTTTGCTGTTTTAAGTTATGTTTTATGGGTACTTAAGCTAATCACAGCTCATATGTTTATTATACTACATTCATAAAAGATGTAATCTCGGGCCAGAGAGATGACTCAGCGATTGAGAGCACTGACTACCCTTCCAGAGGTCCTGTGTTCAATTCACTGCAACTACATAATGGCTCACAACCATGTATATATAATGTGATCTGATGTCCTCTTCTGGCAAGCAGGTGTACATGTAGCTAGAGCACTCATATACATAAAATAAATAAATCTTTTAAAAATGTTATCTCTTTATATGTTACTAATGGAGAAGCGCAGAAATTATATTTAGGATGTTTATGTTTATCCTGTCTATACATTTAGTGAGTGTAGGTGAGACAGAATATAGACCTAATGACTACATGACTCAATGTCCAATGTCAACAGCATCACAGTTACTCGTGGAGAATATTTCCTCTGCTTGGGCTTTAAATAGTTCATTTTCCTTTTCTCTAAAATTTTATTTTGAAAAATGCTGGAGGCATTTTTAAGTCAAAAGTACTTATTTAATGAAGATGTTAAGGAATGAATGTGATCTCTTCCGAATGTATTTTTAAAAGGACAAATATCCAGAATTATGGTATTTAGACATGGGACCTTTGAGGGGTAAAGATGACTAGATATGCTCAGAGAACACTGTGGGATTAGTTGGCTTGTCGTGTGACAAAGGAGCAGCCTCTCCATGTGGATGCACCTAGGAAAGGTGATCTAGACTGTGGGAAAGTGGTTCTCTTTGGCCAGAAGACAGGCTGACCCAGGACTGAATTATCTAACACCTTTTGGTGATGGACTTCCTATTTCCAAGAACTAAGAAACACGTTTGTTATTTAAGTAGTCAGTCCATAATATTCTATTATGGTGGTGCTGTTTAGAAAAAGTCAGAAAGCTTCCCTAGAAAGTGTGACGTCTGATCTTGAAAATTCCTCACCTGTAACTTTTTCGAAAAGGAAGCTTAAAGTGTATATTTGTGTGTGACTGCATGAAGTTTATGTCTGCCATGCACATTCAGAAGACTGGAGAGACCAGAAAAAGGCATGGGATCTGTTGGAAGTTGAGTTAAAGATGGTTGTGGCCCACCACGTGGAAATTGAACCCGAGTCTTTTGTAATAGCAGTAAGTACTTTTAAAGACTGATAAACACCGAACCCTCTCTCCAGCTTCATCGTCTTCTTACTCAATAGTAGTAATTGTTAGCAACATGAAATGTTCTTTCAGCCAATTTCCTCTCAACCTGAGACTGCCTCAAATTGCTTCTCCCCAAGTAAGTCAGATGATATTTAAACTGATCTATTTAAACATACCCAATATGCGTGTGGACATAAAAGATACTGAAATTTTGATCACTGATGTGCATGGACAAAGACTGGCTAGAGTTACCCTATTATTTCACTGCACTGTTGGTATCTTATCATCTCCAGTGTAAGAACGCAGACATTCAGAGAGAGAAGTAGTGTTTTTTTTTTCCAATATTAAAAAATGATTCATAAAATATTTACAACAAAATCTAACTATAAATACAGTTTTTACAGAACCATCAATCATATGGTTAGGGAGCTACCTATGTAATGAATAAAGCAATATAATGAGAGTGATTTCAAAGAAAGATATTAATGGATCCATAGAAAAAATAAACTGTAGGCCTAGCTTCTCGATAAAACTCAACTATAGCTTTCCCTGGTGAGGAGGCCCACCTTACCACCCCCACACTCCCAGACCTGCCTGGAGAAATAGCACCCCCTGGCACTCCCTGGGAAGTCTGTCAACCCCATCCCCATACTTCATTTACACACATTTACCTGGCATGTTTCCTGAGCCCACAGCGCCTTCCCCACATTTCCTGACCATCCTATGTCCTGCACTGCTGTACCCTGCAGCTCTCTAGAATTCCACATCAGATGCTGTGTCTTCTTTACCACAGTGAATTAGGACTAAAAATAAATCAGACATAATTTATAAATAAATCAGACATAATTTATAAATAAATGGAAATTGAGCAGTGTGCTTTTAAATAGCCAACATGGGAGCGGAAAAAAAAATAGCCAACATTTCCTGAATTGAATGGAAACAAAGATAAACTGTATTATATACAGTTATATCAAGAGCAGTATTATAAAAAAAATGGATTAATAAATACATATGTAAAAGAGAAAGATTATAAACCACCAATGATGTGTTTTACAGACTTAGAAAATAAAAAAATAATTAGGATAAGGAGATGTGGTTTAAGTGAAATTGTCCCCCATAGGCCCATAGGGATTGGCACTGTTAGTAAGTTTAGCCTTGTTGGAGTTGGTGTGGACTTGTTGTGTGTGTGGCTTTGTTGGAGTGGGTTTGGCCTTGTTGGAGGTAGTGTGTCACGGGTATCAGAAGATCAAGCCAGGTCCACTGGGTCACTCGCTCTTCCTGCTCTCTGCAGATTGTAATTTAGAACTCCTGGCTCCATCCTGATGCTTCTTTAGAACTCCTCCAGCATCATTTCTTCCTGCCTGCCTCCACGCTTATTGCCATGATGATAATGAACTTAAACCTCTGAAATGTAAGCCAACCCCAATTAAATACTTGCCTTTATAAGAGTCGCCAACGTCATGGCATCTATTCAGAGCAATGCAGAAAGACAGAAAGTAATTGAAATTTTAATCAAAACAAACAAAAGCAATTAAAAACAGAACTTATTCTGTGAAAAAGATAAAATTTAAAAGCTTTTAGCTCAACTAACCAAATAAAAAAGGAGATCCTATACATCAAACATGAATAAGGGAAGATTTACTATGAAACACAATGGAACATAAACTGGCGTAAACTATCCCTTATTCACAGAAAAACCTTCAACAAATGGTCAAATTTTCTGACCATTTATAACCAGCAAGAGTTTGTTTATTAGACATATAAAATATAAACAGATAAAGAGTAACAAGATTGAAATAGTGACTATTTCACTATTTCACATCAAACAAAACTCCAATAACAGAGTTTGACACCTGATTTTTATGATAGTTTTAAAAGTTATTCTAATTATCCTCAAACTATACCAAAACTGAAAAATGAAAGACCACTACTAAACTAATTTTAAGGTACTGCATTATGCTAATATCGAACCAAACACATAAAACTAAAGTCCCATAGCCCTGATAATTGATGTGAAACTTCCCACTAGGATACAAACAAACCATATTCAAGATTCCATTTAAAAAGGGTAAAGTGAGATTCCCCCATAGAGACTTCAGGATGACTAAACATTTACCAATGAATAAATGCAATAGTTAACATCCATATATTAAAGACAAGAGCCGGGGTTGGGGATTTAGCTCAATGGTAGAGCACTTGCCTAGCAAGCGCAAGGCCCTGGGTTCGGTCCCCAGCTCCAAAAAAAAGAATTAAAAAAAAAAAAAAAAGACAAGAGCCGTATGATCATCCAAGTAAGCACAAAAGCATTTGATAATCCCCAATATCATCTCTGATGAAACTGAATAAATTAGATGTAGATAGAGCGTAATTCCAAATAGTAAAGTCTTTATATGACTACCCCCAAAACAACAGCTCACTGGCAGTTACCCAGCATTCAGAAGAAGACAAGAATGCCCAGCTTGACCACTTTTGTTGATATCATTCTAGAAGTCCTAATAAGAGGTAATTAGATGAAACAAAGAAATAAAAGGCATCAAAATAGCAACCTTTCCTAAAACCAAATCAAGAAATAATGCCATTTGCAATGGCTTCTAAAAATTAGAAGAAAACTTGGGAAAAACTTGGGAAGGATACATAGAATTTGATGAGCAGGGGGATGTGAGGGAGAAGGACGAGAAGGAACAGGAGGAGGAAGAGTAGGAAGAGGAAGCAGAGGAAAGAGAGCCTGTGCTTATTAGATTCATTAGTAATGTTAAAATGGCCATACTATCCAATGTGGTTTTTTGATTCAGTGCAGTGACCATTGAATACAAACAACATTCTTTACAGAAATAGGATCTTGAAATTAATATGAAATCTTAAAAGACTCATTATTAAAAAGGGATTCTGAAAAAAAAGTAGACATAGAAATAACTACCTATTTCAAGATTCCAAATCTATAGCAATCAAAAATCCATCAAATTGGAAGACAAATTGACAGATTATAAGGACAGAGTAGGGAATCCAGGTATGAATCCATATACACACAGCCAAGTGAATTTTGACAAAACTGCTGAGAATATACATGGCAGAAATGGCAATATCTTCAAATAGTACTGGGCAACTAGATGTACATACACAAAAGAGAAAAACAGATCACGTAACTTAAAATGGATTGGAGAGCTACATATCCACCATAAACTTAGGTGACTTCTGGAAAACACAGAAGGAAATACTTATAGGCATTGATGTAAGTGGATGGTTGTCATTGTTTAAGATCCTCAAAACACTGGACACAAAAGCAGACAAATGGTATTATATGGACAATAAGTGAAATATGGCAAGGCAAATAAATAATCAACAGAGTCAAGAGCCAGCCTAAAGTTTAGGAAAAAATACTTCATTATTGAAGATTGGCTAAGGATCTAAGTAGACTTTCAAAATGAGACATACAAATGAGCAATAGGTATAGGGTGTTTGGTTAATGTTGTCAACCTGACAGGATCTAGAACCACCTAGGACATGAGCCTGTCTGTGGGCCTGTCCGTAGAGATTACATTGATTAACAAAGATGTGATGATCCAGTTAAAGTGTGGGTAGCACCATTCTGTAGGCTAGAGTCCTGACCTGAGTAGATAGAAAGTGAGCTGAGCACAAGTGTTCATTCCTGTCGGATTCCTGACTGTGGATACAGTATGGGCAGCCACCCCAAGCTCTCTGTGAGCAGATATAAATCCTTCATTCCCTTTGGTGGTTTTCTGTCAGATGCTTTGTCACAGTGATGAGACTATAAAAGGGGAAGAGATCAATGTCATTAATAAGAGCATCATGGGGTAAATAAAATAAAAACGAGACATCACCTTACCCTACTTACTTGGACTGTCTGTTATCTATTACAAAAACTGCTACTAAGAGTGTAGAGAAAGGAGGACTCTTGCTCTTTAGTGTAGCTCCTGTGGCAAAATGTATGGCAGTTTCTAAAAGAAATAAAAAAAATGGAACTGCAATATGATCCATTAAACTCATAATTACAATTATAGAAAATTGATGTGCTATGTGCCAGAGGTGGACCAGGTCACTATGTTAAGTGTAATAAGCCAGGCACAGAAGGAAAAATACCATATGGTCTTATTTTTGGAAACTAAGAAGTCAGTCTTATAGAATGAATAGAAATGTGGTTAGTCACAGACTACAACACCCAATCGCAAAGTTAGAAGTTATAGAAGTAAAACTGTGGAGATGGAAGGAACCTGCTCCTTTCTTCTATAGCACAGTGGGATAAATACTATCAACAACAATCTATTACCTACTGTAAAATATGAAGGGTGAATGCAAGCAACACAGAGAAGTCATTAACAATGAACTAGAAGTGGTTTCATTCTATTTTTTATTCTATTTACATATATATATATGTATATATATGGAACCCGTAGATACACAAAGGGGTTTATCTTAATAAAAAGGAATGGATCACTCAATGGTACATGTATTTTATATTGCCTTTACCTGATGAAGGGGTAGTTTTGAAGTGGTATGACTTTGTTTTAACTAGATCTTTTCTGCAAATGTTCATTAGACCTTGGAGATGCTGACATTCCTTTTTGTTGCATGTATTGAGTGAATCTTCTAGATTAAGTAGATGAAGGTCTTATGACAGGATGTGTAGGCAAGTCTAGGGATTCTTTTACAATCTACTGAAATGGACTGAAATGGGAAAAGTCAGAAAATTCCTGATTCTACTATTCTTTCAACTGCCAATGTGTTACATCATATGCTAAGCCTCATTTGTAAATGCTTCCCAAAGAAGAGAAATAACCAAGTATCTAAAAGCATTTAGTAGCAGTGATAAGGAAATATAAGTTAAAACACAGAGACATTACCGCATACTTTCCAGGCCCTCAGACATGCACAGCCAATAGGGCCAAGAGAAACTTTGTTGCCCGAGGAGAAAAACCCTGAGTCCACCAGCTGCTGAAGCCCCAGACTTGAACCAGCATCAACAGTAGAAAGGAACACTGGGATTCCTGCTATCATCTCTCCTCTATTCAGTATGTGACTTGGGCTGAGTGTGAGGGACAGAGCAAGGGCCATAGCTCCCACACTGCTTTGCTCACTGCAGTGCATAGGTCTGCACTGCTGCTAAGTTGAAAATGTGTTTCAATCCCTTCATTGCTGCTGGAGTTAGCAGTGGCAGAGCCCTTAGAAGTAGGAGGGCTAGCTAGCATCAGTAACGTCTAAGGAAGTCTCCATTACCTCATGGGGCCACTACTCCGGTTGTACTAGTAAGTTCAGAGGGAGCATCCGCCACCCAGTGGTCTTATCTGGTTCCCACTTACCTGAACTACTAGTGTTCCCACTCTTGCATGGCCCAGGGTTACAAAGGGTTTCTCCAACTCTGCCTTAGTACTCAGTGTGCCTAAAGTCATTGATTATAGCCAAGCAACTTATAGGGAGACCATATTACCATGCCAATCAAGAAATGAAGCCAACATTTCATACCTGTATGAAATAGCTGCCTCCTAATGTCATCCCATGAAAAGGGACAATGCTAACTGATTTAAAAGGTGTAAATCTGAACATAACAAGAAAGTGCAAAGACACAGGTAGAGGGATGCCTCTGAAGAATACAAAAAAATGCTCTAGCAACAGGCCACAAAGTGATGGTTGTGAACAAAATGCCCGGGGAAGCATGTAGGAGTTCAGTGATGGCTCTGCTGATGGGCAGCAGGGAGACAGGCTTGTAGTCAAGACTGATGACAAGTGTTCAATCTCCAAATTCCACAAGGTGGAGAGAGAACAGATTCCAAAGATCTGTTCTGTCTTCTCCACATGTGTGCCATAGCATGAGTTCTTCCTCTCACATGCAAATAATTATTTAAAAGAAATCTCAGTGAGATCCAAGAATATGGGTAGACAGTTAAATGACATTCGAAAGACCATGTAGAATAGGAATTTTTAAAAAATCTCAGCAAAGACCTAGTGATCTAAAAGAAAAAAAAATACAAAGAAAAACATTCCAGAACACAATCTGTTGAAAACTATGACAGATGGACCAAGAGGGGGAAAAACTATTTAAGCTTGAGAAGATGAGAGAGAGGGAGAGAACCAACATTTCTGGTTTTTGAAACAATTGGATAAATATGTATGTTTTTGAAATGCCCAATAAAGAAAAGAAGAATGATAGATCATGAAAAGCAATTAAAAAAATTAATATTCAAAGTTACGTTAACATCTCTGTCTGTGGACACATATGACCCCAAGTGGTCATAAAAATTTTGTAGTAGCATGTTATATTTAAATGTATCATACTAAAGTTACAAGATCTATAAAAAGGAAGGCAGAATGTCACATTTGATGATATCCCTTGACTACCCCAGCTGATTTGTTATAGGAAATCTTTCTAGTTAGCAAAGAAGGTGATTATGTGTTCCAATTTCTAAAAAAAAAAAATGCCAACCAAGAATATTGTATACAAAAACATTATTAGAATATTAAGGCCAGAATGTAGATGTTAAAAACATACAAAAGTGAGTGAATTCATAGTGCAGACCTGCCTTACAAAATATGCTTATTTAAGGAAGTCCCACATCCAAGAGTGAGGAAGACAACACAGTAAGAGTGCCGGCATGGGGAGCTCAAGTCTCACAGGATGAGCAGATGCATGAAAGAGAAATAGATCAAATACTCCAATATACCACACCATCAAATACAAACAAAAATATTAAAAATAACTAGAAAGTCATCAAGAATGTAAGGTATAAGTTCTTATGATCAATAAAAATCTTAAATATAAATGGACAACCTCTGATTAAAAGATTCAAACTGGAGCTGGGGAAACATCTGAGTTGGTAAAATGCTTTCCATACAAGCAAGAGGACCTGAGTTCAGAGCCCTAGTACCCACAAGTGGCCAAGAACAGTGCTACACATCTGTGTCTCCAGCAGAGAGCAAGCTGTGGGGGAGGCAAGGACAGGAAGATTTTCGGAAACTTTTGGCTAGCCACCCTAGCAGAAGAGGCGAGCTCCAAGTTGGTGAGAGATTCTATCTCAAAGAATAGAGAGCAATAGAGGAAGACACCTGACTTCAGGCTGGGGTCTTCACACGCATGCACATATATATGGGCACATATGCATACACATTCATAGATGTATATGCGTACATGTAGATAGAGAAGATGCAGACTGACTGAATGGATTAAAAACCCAACATAATGGGTGGGCATCTTTATGTTGGGTCAGGAGATAGAGGGCAATACTGAGGAAAGAGAGAGCAAGGAGAGGTAAGGAATAAAGGATAAAGAATAAAAGATAAATGACTGAAAAATACATAGGGAAACTGATTACGGCCTGCATAAGATTATTATAAAGGATCAAGCTAGTCAGTATTCTAGCATGGAGGAGAAACTCACGAGGAGAGGCTACTATCATTTTATGTTTATTTAAACAACAAAATATGTGTATGTTATTAGTGTATGTAACAGTAACAAGACAATGTCATAAAGTTGAAAGGGAGTAGGAGAGGACATAGCAGCAGTTGCACAGAGTGGGGGGTGTGGAGTAGAAATTATATACAGTACTCAGATATGAAATTCTCAAAAACTGTTGCGAGACAACCAGCAAAATAAACTTGCCTCACCAGTGAAGAAATGCCCCATGGTAGATACAATAATATTATTATACTAAAATGGCATAGTATCAAACCACTCCAAATTCATATTTCTGTGCCCGTTGATTAGTTCAGCCCTCAGTCTGCATCAGAGGAGTCTGTGTGTGCACTGGATGGCAGTTAACCCATAAATTCATAACTGATCAAAGTGTAGGGAATAAGAATTGGTGGAAGACTGAGCACAAATGTGACACATATATAACTCTACGCTTCTTCCTCAGGCTCTGAGACCAGCCATGAAGAGGTGGGACGATGTAAGAATAAGAGAAGAATGAGACTGGAATGAAGCAGAGTCTTCTGGACACAGCAAAGTGGCTATACTCATGGTCTCACAGCACCTGTGATGGCCTGCACAAGACCTAGAAAGGATCAAGCCACTCAGTATTCTAGCTTGGAAGAAGGAGTGGCTCACGAGCCCCTACTCCTAGCTGAGGACCTATTGACAGTTGGTGGCTTTTGTGTGTGTCCCCTGCTCTTTAAAGATATTGACCATGTTCCAGTGGATGGTCTCATATAAATGACTATATGTGTAGCACAAATTGGACTTGGTTTGAGAGAGAGAGAGAGAGAGAGAGAGAGAGAGAGAGTGTGTGTGTGTGTGTGTGTGTGTGTGTGTGTGTGTGTGTGTGTGTGTGTGTGTGTGTTGGGCATGGTGATACATAACTTTAAAGCAGGCTGATGTCTATGAGTTAGAGGTTATCCTGGTTTATACAAGAGTTTCAGGACCACCAGAGCATTTAAGGGATATCATATCTAACATCTACAGAGTACACATTCTTCTCAGAAATCTCTAGAACTTTCTCTTCAGCAAAAACATACATGGGGCATACAACAAGCCTTTTATTTTTTCATGTTCCTCTGTGTGTGTGTGTGTGTGTGTGTGTGTGTGTGTGTGTGTGTGTGTTGTGTTTGTGTGAATAATATTGCTTACATGGGTGTTTAGTACAGTGTGTGTATGTTCATGTAGAAGCTCAAGGTTGATATCAGTGTCTTCTTTAGTCATTCTGTGTCTTATTCTTTGAGGCTAGAGCTTGCAATTCAGCTAGTTTGCTTGTCCACCAGCTTGCTCTGGGGATCCCTTGTGTTTGCCTTCTACGTGATGGGAGTTCAGGTAGGCCATCACACTAACCAGTATGCACAGCGAGCTCTTTAGTCACTAGGCCACCTCACAACCCAAACAAGTCTTACCTCCTTCTGAAAACTGAAACCATACGCTGTACCTCTACTGATCACAATCAAATAACAGTGGAAGTCAACACACAAAAAAAAAAAACAACTGAGAAATTATGCCAGCTCATGAAGACTGAACAACACGCCTTTAAACAAAGGCTCATAGATGCAACCAATGGTTAAATTATCCAATTTCTCAAAAAACATATGAAAAGAGAAACAGAACATTCACAGATTGTTGAGGCAACAAGTCCAGCAGTTCTAACAATTCGTGTCAAATATATGGAAGGCAATGAAAACCCAAATTTGTAGAAGGAAAGAAATTACAAATATTAGAGCAGAAATAAATGGAGAGTAAAGAATATGAAAATGTGTTCAAACAATGAGCTGCTGCTTTTCTGGTTATAAACAAAATTAATAGATTTTCATCTAGGTTCACCAATAAAGAAAAGAATAGCAAATAAATATGATTAGAGGTGGAGAAAGGGGGAAGAGAAATAAATAGCATATGTAGTTAAGCAAGAGGAAGAATCCCAGTTATCCTTGTCTGTCTGTGACATGGCTTTACAGTTAAAGACCCAAAAGACTCCACCAGAAGATTATTAGAGCTAATTATCAAAAAAAATCAGGATAAAAAATCAGTACAGACAAACCAGGAGATTTTCTATATGTTAAAATGAAAATGAATTTGCCAGAAAGTGATCCTCTTCACTTTCTTCACAGATGAGTCTGTTTATTTCCATTAATTTATGCTAGACAATATCACAAACACGCCCAGAGATTTGTTTCCTTACTGGTTCTATATCCCATCAAGTTAATCATTAAGATTAATCATGTTAGCACTGAAGAAAGAAATTGAAAACACTCAGAGGAAGACTAGTATGATTATGACCAGGAATAATTAATGAGGTTTAAGGAATAATTACTACTACTAATTAATAAATATCCATATACTCAAAGTACCCTGTAGGCTCAAAGCAGCCCACATCAAAATAGTAATAGCACTCTTCTCAAAACTACATTCTTCTCAAAACTGGAAAAGCAATCCTCCAGTTTGTATGGAAGCACAAAAGGTAACTGGAAAGATGGCTGAGGCATTAAGAGCACATCGTGTTCTTCCGGAGGACTGGAGTTTAGTTCGCTGCAACCATGTCTGATGTCTTGCAACAACTCAAGTTTCCGGAGAGCCAATGCCTTCCTCTCGCTCCCACAGACATACACATGGTAGAAACTCCCACAGAGACATACATGCATTTAAATAACAAAAATAAAGATTTGCAAAAGGAGGTACAAGAGAGTCTAGTGGCCAGAGTAGCCAAAAGCAAATGGCGGAAGGTGAATGCAAGAGCCATGGTATGGTTTTTTACAAAACAACAGAAACAACGAAAACAAAGTTGGGGACTGAGTCAATCAATGGAACAGGATAACCATCCAAGAGAGAAGCCCAGGTTTTTATAGCCAACTCATTTCCAAGAAAGGTGCCAATAATATATACTGGAGAATAAAAAGGTGTCTTTAATAAACAGCGCCGGAAAAGCTGTATATTTATAGGTGGAAGACTAACACATGACCCTTACCCATTATCTTGCATAAAACTCAAAATAGACCACAAAGGTTTGTAAGGTCAGAAACTCTAAAACTATAGGAGAAAACACAGAGTATTTGATACATTGGTTCTGTCAATGTTCTGCTAATTTAAAAGCATAGAAAACGAAATAAAAACTTGGCAAATGGAATAATGTTAACTGAAATGGCTCTGGGAAAGCAACAGAACTATCAGTGGGATAAAGAGATGGCTTACAGAATGGAGAAGATATTTATCAAGCACTTATTGGACAAGCTTAACCTTTATAATATAGAAAGAACTTAAAAAAACCCAAAATAAACAATGTACTTAAAATGGGCAAATGATGTAAGTAATATTTTTAAAAAGAATATCAATAATCTAACAACATGAAAATAAATGATACATATCACTAGTTGTCATGGAGATAGAAATAGAAAATTCCATGTGCCAATTACAAAAGCTGATGAAGGTAGGTAGAAAAAAGTCTTCACCACATTGTTGGTGGGATACAGATGACCATAACTAACATGGTGACCATTGATACATTGGTGACATTGATACAATGACACTGACCATTCTTTAAAATACTCTCTACCAGCTGAGCATGATGGCACATGCTTTTAATTCCAGTTCTTGGAAGGCAGAGGCAGGCGGATCTTTCTCAATTTGAGGCCAACCTGGTCTATGTAGCAAGTTCCAGGCCGGCTAGAGCTACATAGAAAGACCCTGTCTCAAAACAGTGAAACAACAGAACTAGCTGTCTAGTATGCACCAGGGTTAATCTCAGGAGTTCCCTTCTCTGTGTGCAACCTGATTGACTAGAGAGGCCTCAGTTCAAGGGCATCTTTAGCTCCATCACTCTGATCCTTACAAGGTTCGGTAGCATCCCCTTATCTGTCTTCAGCTTCATTTCTTTCTCACTCTTTCACTTTTCCGAGTCTTTCATAGTGTTCCCAATGCAAAATTCCCCCAAGTCTTCAGCCTCCAAAGCTAAGAAATAGAGTCAACAAGAACACAGTCAAAAGCCAGTTGTGGAAGTTCATGCCTTTAATCCTGGCAGGGCCAGAGATGCAATGTCTTAGGGTTTACTGCTGTGAACAGACACCACGACGAAGGCAAGTCATATAAAGGACATTGGGGCTGGCTTACAGGTTCAGAGGTTCAGTTCATCATCAAGGCAGGAGCATGGCAGCATCCAGGCAGGCACGGTGCAGGAGGAGCTGAGAGTTCTACATCTCCATCTGAAGGCTGCTAGCAGAACACTGGCTTCCAGGCAGCTAGGGTGAGGATCTTAAAGCCCACACCCACAGTGACATATCTACTCCAACAAGGCCACATCTAATAGTGCCACTCCCTGGGCCAACCATATACAAGCCATCAATGCAGTGAGGGGCAGAGAGGGGCAGATCTCAGTAAGGTGGATGCCAGCCTGGATTACCTACAAGGTGAGTTCCAGGCCCTCAGGGCTACATAGTGAGATTCTGTCTCAAAAAACAACGAACAAAACCTCAAGCATATATGGGATGTAAAAATGAAGTTTGTGTTTCCGAGCATAACCTAGACTGGTATGTTTGTGTAGACTCCTCTCTGGTGTTTATGACACACATCTTTGTGACTTAATTCCAAACATTAAACTGACAGCTCCGTACACTTCAGAGCTTACTTGAGAAACAGAGCCTGGCCATGTGCTTCTGCCATCGAATGTAAATTCATTGTTTACATTGTATTTTATGCTCAGATTTTAATACCTTAGGGAGTCACGTATTCTTCGAGCTGAGATTAAAATGCACAGATCTAGAGGGTTAACTGTGGCTAAATATATTTCTGCCTGGACTGAGAAGATAAAAAAAAAATCCAGTAGAAGAATCAGATCAAAGAGAGGACTGTAGCGTACATTAAAAATTTTCAACTTTAATTATGGGCATTTATCCAAAATGCCAGGAGGTGAGTTTCCTCGAGCTTTCTTTTTCTTTTTTCTTTTCTTTTTTTTTTTCATAATCACCACAGAAGTCAGTTTGGCTCTCCTGTGGTTATGCACTAGAAGATTACATGATGAATGTTGGTTATCTACAGGGACTTTTCATTGTCAAAACCAGGCTGCCCTGGCTCGGATACTGTCCAGTGCTGTTCAGAAATTTCTTCAGATTGAAAGCCCATACTGTTTCTCAGCATGACTTCAGGAACATTCACTAACTTGGCAAGTTAGGATTGTGATCAATTCTGAATCCTGGCCAACTCACTATGACAAAATAGTAAATTCAGATTTTTTTTAAGTAAAGGTCATGGTGTATGTGTGCCTTAGATTATTTTGTGTAGAAATCTAACAGACTTTTTTTTTTGCCTCATCCCTAAAGAGGTGTCTAATATGGGCAGAAGTTTAGGGATAATCTTGGCATGAGAGAGATGGGTGCCTTTATGGAGCAGGAGTTCAGTGGGACCAAGTTCATGCTAATTGTGTGCAGTTAACATGCAATAATGTTTTAAGGATGGTGAGTGGGACAGAAATTATTAAAAGCCAAGCAATGCTTCCATATATGAAGGGAGCCTTGAGAATGCAAGGATTTTCTGAGTGGTTATTACTTATGGTCTAGCACAAGACAGAAAAAAAAGGAGAATTTGCTCATTGGTAGAACAATTTTGTGCAGCATGTGCAAGACCTGAACCCCAGCATCCCATGAGAAAAGAAACTGAATAAAGTTAATTATATGAAAGTAGCCAAGCGCACTGGCTTTCATCTATAATCCTAGCACTTGGGAAGCTGAGTCAGAATTGCTTTGATGTAAGAGGCCTGGGCTACAGAATGTGATCCCACTCAAAACAACATAGCTATTAGCAGATGTCCGTGGTGAGGCCTTGGCTATCTAGCCTAAGACTACAGGAATCTAACCCATACTGGCATGGCAGGTACACAGAACAAATATCATTACTGAGCTTGAGATGAAGCGACCAGGCAAAGGCTGTGCTAACCTCGGATAGTACTGTCACGTGCACTGGTCTGCTGAGCTCATTGTGGGCATGGGAAGTCTGTCTTCCTGCCGGGCATCCCGGAAGAAGATTGACTTCAGTTGGTATATATCTTAGCAAGCTATACAACTGTGAGAACTGGGGAATCAGGGAAGGAACCAGTATCACCCTCAATGAGGAAGGCTCTTAGGGCCAGGGTGAAAATAGTCTCAGAGGATCCCTTTCCCCTGGAAACTGAATGGGGACAGTTGGCTGGGAAGCTGCCTTGGGGGTGGGGGGCGCCCTACCACTGTGAGGCCTCCAGATAGGATGGTTCTGAGAGAGCTGCTGCAAAGAGCAGCAGCTTGCAGCTGGCTCCCAGGCATTGACGAAGAGATCATCCATCCACACTGCAGTAAGCCAATGAGGTGATCACCATGGATGGAGGAACTAACTGCGCGTTGATCCCTCTCTCCACAGCTAATAAACAGTGGGTCAGCTGGCAGGGAAGCGGCATTTAGGGAGTCCATTTACACTCTCTGGAAATGAGGAGCTGTGTGTGGAAAGCCCCCTCTGCAATGCTGATGCAGGCTCATCGTCTCCCTTTTCCTGAATGCTGTGTCCCTTCTGTTGTTCCTAGCTTCTGGAGAAGTCTGCTTTAAATGGAAACATTTACTGTCAGGTGCCCTCTTCTGCTTGCTTAATGCCCATTATGAGGTTCAGAGTCTCTTAATGAAGAAAGGGACTTAGTGCAGAGTGTCCCACACAAAACGATGGCCGCTCTGCAAGCCCTCCCACCAGTAGTTACAGATTGATTTGAGGCTCTGATAGAGAAAAGCAAGAAAGCAACTCAGGGAAGCAGTAGTGAAACGGATGGTTGTGGCCAGAGTCTAGTCGCGAGGAATTACCTGAAATATATCGCCACTATAGTTTTCTGTATTGTTTCCTTCGTGATTACCCTGAAGCCTCTAAGGAACCCCTGCTTTCTTATCAGTTAAGTCTGAAGGACACAAGGCAAATAGTTCTTTAGGTCAATGGAGTTTTCCTGTGTATTTATTTACTGCAAGTATTCCTTAACAGGTGATGTGAGAGAAAAAGCACTGGGTCTGAACATCCAGAAACCGAAAGGGTGCTGTTCAGAGAGCATTCCAGCCACTTGAAATTACGACAGAATCTCCATTTTTCTGTGCACTCTGGGAAGAGCTATGTCTTTGGTAGATCAGCCTAATGGTATGGCATTTTCTAAGGAAAAGTTCCTTCTTGCCTCTGCCTTGGTTTAGCATAACCACATATTGAGAGCAACAACTCTGGCTGGTGAGGCCACGTGCTGATGTTGGCTCGGCATGAGTGGAGGCGAGCATGAATGTGGTGGTGAGGTGGGGGGATGGGGAGCCATTGGCTCAGTTGAGCCCAGGAAACACCTGGAAAACCTGTGATGAAATTGAGGTGGGAAACTATGCATGTGTTGGTTCCGGTAGTTCAGAGACTGACTGCCTCCTGCCTCCTGCCTCCTGCCTCCTGCCTCCTGCCTCCTGCCTCCTGCCTCCTGCCTCCTGCCTCCTGCCTCCTGCCTCCTGCCTCCTGCCTCCTGCCTCCTGCCTCCTGCCTCCTGCCTCCTGCCTCCTGCCTCCTGCCTCCTGCCTCCTGCCTCCTGCCTCCTGCCTCCTGCCTCCTGGCCCCTGCCCCCTGGCCCCTGCCCTCTGCCCCCATCTTTGGGCGACCATCTTCAAATCAGCACATAGTAAACTGCGAGCAGGAGTCTCTGGTACACAGAACAAGGCATAATTTTTTGCTGTGTGTATTTTACCTCACGAAGATCATATTGATGTTATTATTTTTGGACCTTATAGTGGAGTTCGCATTTTAAATTCTGTAATGATGTCTTTTCTCGTTTTAAACACTTACTTATTAAAACTATAAGTGAATTCCTATAAGAAAACAAAAATCATTTCTTTGTATGAATAAGGATAACATAAAGACAGACTGAAAGGGAAGTTTGAGATAAGGGAGGCTCTGGGGTTGTCCCAGGATATCAACAAGAGTAACAATGTGAAATAAAGAAATGTTACTGAGTTTTTAGATGTACTTTTCTTTAGGACAAGTTCAGAAAGGGAAATAAGAGAAATAAAACCAATTCCAAGTTTTAAATACATACACAAGGGACCTTAAAATTGAGAAAAGAAAAATCATTGAATGGGTCACCTCTTTTGTGCCATTAAACCTGTCCCCATTGTGGGGGAGGGGGTCTCATTTAGTGAAATCTCTAGTTACAGATAGATATCTGATAACACTGTGTCCCCAAAGCTCCCAGGTAATATGCGGTCATGTGCCATGCCACATCTTCATCTCGAAACTACAGCAAGCTGAGCCTTAAAGACTCATTGTCTGTAAAACTTTTGGAGTTATTATTACTACCACTGTTGTTTAGCGTAGAATGGCAACAGGGGACTCATAACTGTCCAGCATATTTTGAAGATTGCCTGGCTGACCATTCCCAGGCTGGTAGTGACCCAAGCCCATTACAGTTGGATAATTGTGCAATCCACCATTGGATTTATGTTTCCATGGACTCAAGGCTGAGTGAGGGGGAATTTTCTGCCTCTGGAGCCACTCCTCCCCAATCCTTAACTTTTCTCTTCCATAATTGTTTGCTCTCCCTTGCTACCTCTAATTTCTGTTGTTTACTGAAGTCCTGCTGGGCTATGATTACATGTGCCACGAAACTTGATCACTTCACAGACTTGGTTATAGCACAGCCAGTATCAGGAGAGGACACAAATCCAGAAATGTGTTGAATCAGCTTCTTTTTTGTCGTACAAATTGCTCCCCCAAGGGGAGACATGCTCATCGGGAGACTCTAATAATGCAGGCCTCAGGGGTACTACTTTGTAAATTACTACTTCTTCATGATAAGATTCTCTCTTCCATTGCAATTTTCTTGGTTGCTAGTAGTGACTGACTGCTTGCAAGTGTCCAAAAAGACTGGGGAATGGAGAAATGCTTTAGAGATAATAGAAACCAGATGCAGAACTTGAAACAGATTGGGGCAAGCACAGCTGACAATAAAACATGACCTAGAAATGTTAGAGTGTTTTTCCATCCATCCATCCATCCATCCATCCATCCATCCATCCATCCATCCATCCATCCTCCCGCCTACCTCCTCTTTTAGCCAAACACCTAGATATCAAAATAATACCATAACTAAAATTTTACATACCCTGTAAGGTTAACTGAGCACCATATACCTACACCCCCCAAATTTAGCTGTAAAAAAAAATCAAGTAATAACAAAATGCAGGATCCCCATCTGAGGATGTATATGTAAAATATAATGGTGAGTAAAGCTTATATACCTAAAAAAAAGTTTTGTCTTTAACATTCAGGAATCTATCTTAACAGCGTAAGAGACCCATTTTCCTTGATGACATCTAACTCACATTAGTCACTTTGCCTCAAAATACCAGGGGCTGGGGATTTAGCTCAGTGGTAGAGCGCTTGCCTAGGAAGCACAAGGCCCTGGGTTCGGTCCCCAGCTCCGAAAAAAAAGAACCACAAAAATACCAATGTTCACGATGAAAATGGAAGGTACATGTTCTATCTCCACTCTAGTGAACAGGCAGCTGAAGTCGAATTCTGGAGTCCATTGGTGACGGACCAAGTCTTTTTAGTCATGTGGGAAGCAAGAACAACAACAAAAGCAACAAAACCGAAAGCCAAAACACATTTCCGTTCTATTAAAGACAGAATCAGACAGACACGGCGATAAGCAGTATTATTTGAAGTATCTCTGGTAGGAACATGTACATTTGAGGACAGGTGTTCGTAATAGATGGAATGATGGGGGGAAACTTTTATATTTTTGGCCGGGGAAATAAGTCATATTTAAGATAAATGATAGATTTGAAATACTATGAAAATATGAATGTAAAATTCCAGGAAGTCTAGGGAAGCTCATAGCTATCGTGCTGGAGAGCCAGCGCGACACTCTTGTCTATCCTTACCCAGGCCACCTAGTTTGGGGCCATAGGAGGAGGAAGACCTCTGTCCTTAGGCTTTGAATTCATGGAACGACTTTTTATACTTTCCTTCTAATAATGTTTGGGTTCTTTTGTTGAAAACTGAACACTAAACATGGTCAGGGGTTTATTTCTCTGTTGTGGACCATCTGCTGCTGAGGTTAACTCTGTGTGGCATCAAAGCATTTGTGTGTCTGAGTGTTACCATAATATTTACTTCTCAATCTGCTGCTTGATAAATGGCCAAATTACCTGACATCTGTCTGCAGCAGGAGTTGGGATTTTAACATCAGTGGCATCGGGACCAAAGCCCACAGGTAGCCAAACACGAAATCTGCACTCTATTCATGAAAATAAAAACCAAATGTTGCATAGAATACATCCATAAGCAAAGCACATAGAAGACTCTCGTGATAAGCATACACCCCCAAATTTAAAAAAAAAAAAACACAACACATTCTTATTCTTATGCTGCTGGCAGACAAAATAATTGGAAGCATTGGCATTAAAAAAATGATAGGTGATAAAAACAACTTAGAATAAATAAGGACGTAAGGATTTAAAATGTTTGGTGAGCTACCATGACCAATGATGATTCATAAGAAACAATAAGAAATCGAGAACACATTCTAAATAAGATATATAGGAAGGTATGAAATAATAAAAAAAAATCACAAATTAAGATCATTATAATGAGTTGAGCAGCAGATAGGCTAACTAGTAGACTTTGGTGAAGAGATAACTGAGAAATAGAAGCGAAATCTCAACACAACAGAAAGCCATGTGACGCATCCAGAGGCAGATGTAAAAAACGCTTAATGAAATAGGAAACCTTAAGCTTTAGTTGCCAACATGGATCCCACCCGGTTGAAGAATCCCTTCAGCGATGTGTTCATATTTCATGATTCTACAGTGCGCAAAAGTGAAGTTTTTGAAGTGCAATTTATTACAACTCTTAAAACTATGTCACACAGCTTCATTCACACCTTTTATGTAGACTTGCCCTGGGGCTACTCAGCCTGTGTTTGAAGAGGTGAATTTGGAGTTCTCATAATTTCTTTGTATGTTTATTATGGCAGGCATCCTCACCTAGGAAAGGGATCTAGGAATAGTTACTTGGCCACAATGCTTTGAATGACAGGCATTCAGGATTAAGGTCTAAGAACACTTTATAATAGGAAAATACCCCGAGGCACCAGGTGTTGAGACAGTAAGAGTGAAGAAAGAGCTAAGTTTGAGATGTATGGAGTTGAAGTCATCTTACTTACATTCTGGGATGGTAAAGTGTTAACTGGGACACAATCTAGAACCACTTGGCGGGGAGGGCACTGAATATCTTGACGAAGTTCATCAATGTAGGCAGGACCGTTTCCTGCACAGGGATCCTGGACTGTATAAAGCAAGTCAAGCATGATTGTGCCCTCTCAGCGTCCTGACAGTGGCTGAGATGCCACCAGATGCTTTAAGTCCCCTGGTATGATGGATGGATGGCTCTTAGACTGAGCTAAAAATCAACTTTCACACCTGAGAATTGCTTTTCCCAGGTTACATAGCCATCGCACACCAGGAAGAGAAACAAGAATTTATATAAACAAAAGGAAGATGTCTCTATGATGAGCAATAATTAAAACAAGAAAAAAAAAAGACAACACTTATACATACAAATGAGGTGCTGAGAGATCAAAGGACGCTTTAAAAGAGGCTCTGATAGAAGCCCATTAGAGGAGACACTGAAATACATTTCTCAACTAAAAATGACTTTATGCCATTGTCACAGAAGAATGTAGTACCCAAATATAAAGGAGGAAAACGCATTATGGAGTCTGTACAGAAGTTAATATACATATCATGGCATTTATAGGAATATATTTGGTATATTATTTTTTAAGATTTTATTTTTAAATTGCGTTTATAGATTCACGTGTCGGTTTGTACAAGTGAGTTCAGTAGTTACACCAAACCCATCCTCCAAAGACACTCAGAGCTGGATGGACAGTAAGCTGTGAGCTGCCCAGTGTGGGTACTCAGAACCCAGGTCAAGGGCAGTCTAACTTGTAACTACTGAGCATTTATTTCTCCAGCTCCTGTGCATTTGCTTTATTTATAATTTTTATAATTTAAATGATTTCCCCCCTCACATTCTAAAGACATTCTATTTTTGCATTTTATTTTATATTCACCTTTTTATATCATCCCCTAAATGAGTCCCAGATTGTGTAAAGTGCAGACTCCAAAAATCCTGGATCTGTCCCTGGAAGTATGAAAGACAGATTGGCACACAGAAGACCAAACTGAAAAGCTCCAGTTTAATTAAGATTCAAAGGAAGAGGAAAAAGGGAATTTGGAAGAGACAATGTGTAAAGGGACCCTTGAAGGATATTCAAGTCTTAAGTTGAAAAATGTACATTGAAATCTGAATAACACATATTCAAGCGAGCCTTTACCTGATGAGTTATAGTCAAAGAGCAGGTGACTGCAGACTGAGAAAAACCCTGAACTATCACAGAGAAAATAAAACAACCCAAAAATCGGGATCTGTTAGACATCCTTAATAAGTGGACTCCAGTCTTTAGAGTACTGACTGAAGATTTGTCTCGCTCTCTCAACCTATTAAGATTAAAAGCTAGACGAACACTTTTCCAGAAATTTTACATCAAGAGGCTTAGTTCCACAAAAGGAGCTACTTTAATAATTTTTAGCAATAGAACAAAAGAATCCAGAGGAAAGGGAAAATTGAGGACGTGATAATAAACTAAAGTGTTGGTAAATCCCAACACATACTATCCAAAAGCAGACCAAAAACCACTGGTAGCCAACTATGGAAAATTTAATTCAGCCAATACACTAGAATACACACACACACACACACACACACACACACACACACACACACACACACACGAAGCTATTACGGGTTTTTAACCAAATCAAAATTAGACTTTAAGAATTGCCCATAAATTAAAATTCAAAAAATAAAAGGAATCCAACTCCAAAACCAGTAGAGATTTTTTTTAAAGGGTGGAAGAATTATAGTATTCAAATTAGAAAAGAAAGTCCCAAAATTGAAGTCTGTTGTAGAATGTCATCCCTGGGGGATGGGAGGGTAATTGCCATCTTCATGAAATTACCTATGCCTATGTGCAAGAGTTTGTTATGAAGTGACATGTGAACTATGGACATCCCTTCATAGAAAGGTGAGTTGGGGGTCTTATGGAACTTCATGAATCCCATGGGTGTGTCCATCAGCTCCTTCCAGACATTTACATGCAATTCTGCACTAATTGCATGAGGCCTAGAGCTTCTGCAGGTGCTAGAGTACATAGAGTATGGCAGTTTGAATAAGAATGGCCTCTATACGGGGGCTGGAGAGATGGCTCAGTGGTTAAGAGCCCCGACTGCTCTTCCAGAGGTCCTGAGTTCAATTCCCAGCAACCACATGGTGGCTCACAACCATCTGTAAAGAGATCTGATGCCCCCTTCTGGCGTATCTGAAAACAGCTACAGTGTATATAATAAATGAATAAATCTTAAAAAAAAAAATGGCCTCTATAGGCTTATATATTTGAATGCTTAGTCATCGGGGAATGGCATTACTTGAGAACGAATAGGAGGTGTGACCATGATGGAGTGGGTCTAGCCTTGTTGAAGGAAGTGTGTCACTCTGGGTCACTTTGAGGTTTCAAAGCCCAAGCCAGGCTCTCTCTTCCTAGTGCCTAAGTACCCAGATGAAGAACTGGTAATGACTTCTGCCTGAATGCCACCATGATTCCTGCCATGATGATAATAGACTAAAAATCTGAATCTGTAAGCCAGCCCCAATTAAATGCTTTCTCTTAAAAGAGTTACTGTGGTAATTGTGTCTTTTCACAGCATAGAACCCTGACCAAGATATAAGCTAAGGAAGGGTGAGGCAGGGCTCTATCTATGTAGGAACAGGGAAGCCATCATCAATGCTGAGAGAAACTTTTCCAGTTCAGCTGCTTTGAGATTTCTCATGCTCCTATAAATACTATCCCCTTACACACACGCTGTATGTAAACACAATGAAATCATTAGTTCCCAGGGTGAACTTTGATGCAATCATCCTTTGATTTGCGTTGGGTTATCAGGATAGACTAAATGTTTACATCTCTCTGGGAAAAGGAATTAAGGAGTTATTTTTACCTACATATGGGATTCAAATATTACTATTTAGCTATCTAACTATAAGCATTTTACCTACATTCAATTATATAGGTAGTATAAGTAATCTCTAGGCTTTGGTCTTAGGAGTAGATTATTTTCTGTTATTGAACCACAATTCCCAACTCACCCTTAAGAGGAACTCCATCTCTGTGTGTCTTACACCTGGTCTGGTTTGAATGCTTCTACACCAGCTCCCACAGCCACTGTTTCCATTCAAATATTTTGCCTGCACAATCATCTCGTCATAGCTTCATTAATTATTGTTGTTCTAGTTTCTCAAATTCTGCATATTAACTGCCCAAAATTGATTGACATAACCATTCTCATAGCCTAACTTTATTACAATACCTTGACTTTGAAATAGAATGACAGATTTCAATTATGCCAAGTTACGTTCAAATTTATTGTGCTATTTCTTGAGGTGAACCCGCAGATTCTGTTGGATTTCATGATCATGTATCTTAAGAATGGAGCCTAGTCCTAGAACTGGTATCTTTTGCAGGAGGAGCAGAACACAGTCTAGGATGTGCCTCATTCTCAGCAGCCAATACCTTCCGAGCTACATGTGTGGTTGCCTGGGTAGCAGGAAGAGGGCAGTAGTGCTTGTGCCCTGCTCTATATGGCTGCCATCTTTTTGTTACTGTAGGCTAGTAGATTACATTTGTCTTTTGACATTTTCTCTTGTTTCAGTCTACTCCATCAAGCCCATAAGACTTTATTACTTATTGATGGACTCAGTGACTTATTTAAGTAAATGATTTAAGGCATAGAAATCTAGAAAGACCTTTCTTCTATTAAAAAAAAAATACATGTCTAGGAGGGCTTTGGCAAGCAGGCAGATGTGATCTGCCTAGTTGATGTTGTGTCATTTACAGGAGGTACATCTTGCTGAGCGTAAGGGTTCTTCGTAAGACTAGATTGGCTTCGTAAAGACAGCATCTTTTATCAGTCACGTGGATACACACATGTTCAAGTAATTTAATGTTACCATTTAATTTTATTCATGGGTGAGAAAGAGCAAGATTTATATGCAAGGCATAGGCTGACAACAAGATAATCCCGTCATAAAAAATTTTGCTTATCTACAAAATCCCTCTTTAATTCCTGTTTCCCTTTCAGGGCTCAAGTCTTTATAGAACTGTCCTTGTCAGGGTTAAGTTCTATCCAGAAACAGACTTTAGCTTTTATCATTAAAAGCACACCCCACATTCTCTGAATCCAATAA
The DNA here is from genome assembly GCF_021556685.1 of Rattus norvegicus. Classification (NCBI taxonomy): domain Eukaryota; kingdom Metazoa; phylum Chordata; class Mammalia; order Rodentia; family Muridae; genus Rattus; species Rattus norvegicus. The sequence continues at coordinate 19,606,376 of NC_141534.1, read as the reverse complement.
TACTCTTACTTATCTTTCTTTTTAAATACTCTTAAAATGGCATATAACTAGACAGGAGACTGGTGGAACAGAAAAAGAGGACCCAGGGAAAAAAACACAAAGCTATGCCCATTTAATTTTTGTCAGAGAAGACCAAAAAAGGAGGAGGAGGAGGGGGAGGAGGAGGAGGAGGAGGGGGAGGAGGGGGAAGAGGAGGAGGAGGGGGAGGAGGGGGAGGAGGAGAGGGGAAGGAGGAGGAGGAGGGGGAGGAGGAGGAGGGGGAGGAGGAGGAGGGGGAGGAGGAGGAGGAGGAGGAAAGGAAGGAAGGAAGGAAGGAAGAAAGAAAGAAAGAAAGAAAGAAAGAAAGAAAGAAAGAAAGAAAGAAAGAAAATGGAGAAAGATGGTTTGTGCAACAAATTGTGCCGACAAACCTGGATGTCCACTTGCAGAATGAAATTAGATCAGTATCTTTCACCTTGCCCCAAATCAATTCAAAGTGGATCAAGGACCTGAATGTAAGACCCCAAAATGCTGAAACTACTGAAAACCACCAACCACTAGGAACAAGCTTCTAGACATAGAGGCAGCCAAGATCTTTCTCAACAGAATGGCAACAACACAGGGACTGGCCAAACAGATGGGTCTGTATGGAAAAAAAGTCTCTTCATAGCAAAATATCATCAGAGTTGCAGAAGGGAGAAAATCTTTACCATGTGTACTGAAGACAAGGGACTAGTGTCCAGAATTTACAAAGAACTGCAGAAATTAGATATCAAGAAAATAAAACTGCCAATCAGCAAATGGGCTAATGGAATGAACAGAGACTTAAAAAAACCAAAAACAGAAATAGCCAATGACTATTTTAGCATATGTTAAATGTCTCTGCCCACCATTGCAATGCAGATTAAATCCACTTTGAAACACCACTTTATTCCACCTAGTCGGAATGCCTATCAAGATATCTGACAGTGAATGTTGGAGAGATGTGAAGAGGAACCCATCTTCACTGTTGGGGAAGGTAAAGATGAATTCAGGCATTGTGGAAATTGGATTCCTCAAAAGAAAAAAATAACAACCTAAAATAGGACTACTGCCTGACCCATCTATTTCATTCCCAAGCGTACACCCAAGAACTCCGTAGCTTACCACAGACTTGTGTATCCCCTTTTTTATTGCTGCATTATTCATCATATCAAGCAGTTGATCAATCTACCTGTCAGTCAACTAATGAGTGAATAACATAAACTACATATTTAAAATATAACTCCATTCAGCTCTAAAGAAAACTGAAATCATAAAATTTATAGAAAAATGATGGTCTCAGAACACATAATATTAAGCAAGATCTGACAATTTCAGAAACAAAAATAATATATCCTCTCATACATGAACCCTGTTATGCATGTATGATGACAGATGTACACGTGGTTATAATATGTATAAGTATGAACAAGAAAGAGGATTAGATTATGAGTGAGGATTGAATGGTGGTACCAGAGACATAAATCATGCAGGACCATATAAAGCTAATTGTTTTTCTACTTTGGATTCTTTTGTTTTCCCCTGTGGTCAATAAGTACATAAAAATATAATTGATAGTATATAAAGCATAACTGATATGGTGTAAAATGTAATGTGATGCTCCAGAGTTTCAGCATGGCTGTTCTCAATGTGTAGAAGTCTATTGAGAGGTTTACACTTTGGGTCTGACCAGACTTAGCACATGGCTTTTTGTTTGCAAGTATTTTACAATAAGGTTTTAGTTACTTAAGAGAGCCTAAATCCATTATTTTTAGGTCTCATACATGTTATTTGACAAACAATAATTGGGCGGGGCTCTGGGGTATAGTGGGATATTTTCTGCATTGTAGAAAATTCCATTAGGTGAATGAGCATGCCCGACTCTTCACCAATGTATCACTCAGAGGGTAAAGTCTTACTACTTGTCTCCAAACACTATTCTGAAATCTCTCCACTTTTTCTTTCTCATTCTTCTTTATTCTTATCTTTTTAAAACCCAACATTTACATATGGAGATTCCTTCTCTCGGTTTCCCTTGGAGAGTGTACCAGTTTCCACAGACTCTTGAATCTCTGCCTGTTAAAATGGAATCTCGTTCACCTATTTTTCCTTTGAGTCAAATTCAGGGGCCAGTCTGCCTGTTTGATATGGTCGCATGAATCCTTAGATCTAAAATCAAAACATTTGAGAAGGAATGACACTTCATTTGCTCCCCTATCATGAACACTATTAGCCAACAACACAACTCTGTTTATCCCATTTGTTGATAGGAAAAAAAAACTTAATTTTAAGTAAAGACAAATAATATATGTGGATTTCTCCATTATTGGAATGTTTTGTTTGCATGATTTGTTGTTAAAATTGATGCATGAATGTTGGTAAATAACTTTTTGTTTTTTATTGGACTTTTTATTTACATTTCAAATTTCCCAGTTTGTCAGACATGAGCTTTTTTTTAATTTGTAATTTTATTAAATTATTTATTTACATTCTAAATGTTGTCCCCTTCTGGGTCCCCCTGAACTCTTCACCCCATTCCCCCACTCTGCTTCTGAGAGAATGTTTCCCCATTCCCCCACACATCCCTACCTCACCCTTCCAGCATTCTTCTTCCATGGAGCATCAAGTTTCTACAGAATTAACTCATTCTCTCCCACTGAGGCCAGACAAGGCAGTTCTCTGCTCCATATGAACCAGGGTCCATGAACCAGCCCATGTATGCTCTTTGGGTGGTGGCCTCTGGGAGCTCTGAGTGGTTTGGATTAGTTGTTACTATTGTTCTTCCTATGGGGTTACAATTCCCTTTAGCTCCTTCAGTCTTTCCCCTAACTCTTCCATAGGGGTTCCCTACCTCAGTCAAATGGTTAGCTGTATCTACATCTGTCTCCGTCAGCTGCTGGTAGAGCCTCACAGAGGACAGCCATGCTAAGCTCCTGTCTGCAAGCACAACATGGCATCAGCAGTAGTGTCAGGGTTTGGTGCCTACACCTGAGATGGATCCAAAGTCAGGCTGATCAATGGGTAGCTTTTCCTTCAGTCTCGCCTCCATTTTTGTCCCTGCATTTTCATGCATGTCCTTTTGGGTCTGGGTTACCTCACTCAGGATGATGATTTCTAGTTTCATCCATTTGCTTGTAAAATTCACTGTCCTCATTTTTAATAGCTGGATAGTATTCCATTATGTAAATGAACCACATATTTTGTATCTATTCTTTAGTTGAGGGATATCCAGCTATTACAACAAAGACTGCTATGAACATAGTTGAACACATATTCTTGTGGTGAAGCATCTCTTGCGTACATGCCCATGAGTGGTGTAGAAATTAAGGTAGAATTATTTCCAGTTTTCTGAGGAACTGCCAGATTGATTTCCAGAATGGTTTTACCAGCTTGCAATCCCGCCAGCAATGGAAGAGTGTTCCTCTTTCTCCACATTCTTGCCAGCATTTGCTGTCACCTGAGTTTTTGATCTTAGCCATTTTTATTGGTGTAATGTAGAATCTCGGGATTGTTTTGATTTGCATATCCCTGATGACTAAGGATGCTGAACATTTCTTTAGTACTTTTTGGCCATTCAAGATTCCTTTGTTGATAATTCTCTATTTAGCACTGTAGCCCATTTTTAAATTGGGCTATTTGGAGTCTAACTTCTTGAGTTCTTTTTATATTTAGATATAAGCCCTCTATCAGATGTTGGATTAGTGAAGATCTTTTCCCAATCCATGGCTTGTTGTTTTGTTCTATTGACAGTGTCCTTTGTCTTACAGAAGCTTTTTAGTTTCATGAGGTTCCATTTGTCAATTGTTGATCTTACAGCCTGAACCATTGGAGTTCTGTTCAAGAAAATTTCCCCTGTGCCAAACTTGAAGCAATTCCACTGAAATCAGGGATAAGACAAGGTTGCCTGCTCTCTCCCTATCCATTTAATATAGTGCTGGAAGTTCTAGCCAGAGCAACTAAACAACAAAAGGAGATTGAGCAGATACAAGTTGAAAAATAAGAAGTCAAGATATCACTATTTGCAGATGATATGATAGTATACATAAGTGACCCTAAAAATTCTACCATAGAATTCCTAGAGCTGAAAAACAACTTCCACAAAGTGGCTAGATATAAAATTATCTCAAACAAATCAATAACCTTCTTCTACTTGAAGAATAAACAGGCTGAGAAAGAAATTAGGGAAATGACACCCTTCACAACAGTCACAAATAATATAAAATATCTTGGTGTGTCTCTAACCAAGCAAGTGAAAGATGTGTATGAGGAGAACTTCAGGTCCCTGAAGAAAGATATCAAAGAAGACCTTAGATGATGGATAGACCTCCCATGCTCCAGGGAGCATTAACATAGTAAAAGGGGCCATCTTACCAAAACCAATCTACGTATTCGATGTAATCCCCATCAATATTCCAACTCAATTCTTCACAGACATCAAAACAGCAATTCTCAATATCATATTTAAAAAATAAAAATAAAAAAGCCCAGGGTATTGAAACAATTCTCAAAAATATAAGAACTTTTTGGGGAATCACCATTTCTTACCTCAAGCTATCCTACAAAGCAATAGTGATTAAAAAAAAGAAAGAAAGAAACAAAAACTTCATAGTATTGGTACAAAGACAGACAGTTCAATTAATAGAATGGGATAGAAGACCCAGAAGTAAACCCAAAAAACATATGGAGACTTGATCTTTGACAAAGAAACCGAAAAGATACAGTGGAAAAATGAATGCATCTTCAACAAATAAACTAGTGGTCTGTATGTAAAAATGCAAATCGATCAATATTTATCACCTTGTACAAAGCTCAAGTCCAAGTGAATCAAGAACCTCGACATAAAGCTAGATACACTGAATCTAATCAAAGAGAAGATGGGAAAGAGCCTCAAATGCATTGGCACAGAGGAAAATGTTGGTAAATGATTAACTGCAGCTTGCAAGTCATATTATGGCTTACTGTATTTTAGTGGAAGTTGGCAAATGCATGATTATAGATGTCTGCCATCACAGTTTCACACAGCACAGCCCCAGTGCCGTAAAAATCACACATTACCCCTACTTCTCCTTTGCCCTTGAGCTCTTGCAGTCACTGGTCCTTTTATAGACTCTATATTTTTTTTAACCTCCAGAAAATCATATAGCAAGAACCATTCAGTATGTGATATTGTCTCTCTCTATGAACACGCCCTACTCCAGGTCACTACTACTTTGGAGGCATACTATTAGTTTAGCTTTACACATTTGATTCCATTAAAATAAGAAACAATCTATTTACTTTGGAAGAGAAGACCATGGATCCTGTAGCCATGTTCCCACTGAATGTTTTCAGAAAGTGTTTGCCAGTGACAGAAGGAAGGCATTGCAATTGCTGTTGGGTTGAGGGTTCTTTTTTCAATGTCTGTCTTACAACCACAAAGAAAAGTTGCCATATTAATCTTTCATAAATGCATTAGACTGTGTCAATTACAGAACTTCCATTAACAAAATTAGGCCTTTTGTTTTCAAATTTGTACTATGTGGACTACAATAAACATGCAAACATTTTGATAGACAACCAGCCCTTTAAATTATGGAGCAATTTAGATTGATTTATCAGGTAGATGGGTTGTTTAGAAAAATCAGGAGGAAGAATACGGACTTTAAAAAGTCTATATCATTTAATTAATGATTGATTACTCCTTAGTTGTGGTGTGGTACTATGGCTTTCATTTTGAGAAAACACATTCCTGAGAAGTTCATTTATCATCTTGTCTTTGGAAGAATTTGAAGTGACTCCATCATTCTTACAGCATCTTTTGGGCTATCAAAAACTCTGCTTTCAAAACATCAGTCCATCGTTTTAAAGTATCTGTTTCTACTATTGCATATTTAAAAAAAAATCCATTAGTCGGCCTCTGTGGGATCTGAATCGAGGCTTCCCTTTCTGTGACCTTCTCCCCTCTTGCCCATCAGTACTCAAAGCTTCCTCTGAACTTGTGTACACCGTGAAGTCAACCTTTACTTTATCTTGTGCTGTAGTCAATCTTCTGCCCCTCCAGGATGTCCAGTCACCTCTTGGTGCAAGGGCTTATTTTATACAGTGAGGACTGTATTACCTGATCCTTCAGTGGTCATGCTGATTGGACCGCTGGTAGCAAGAGTTGACTCATGCCACCCAATCTGTGGTGTTAGAGGATTTAAAATTGAGATTAGGCATAGCTAGAGCTCCTCCGTGGGCCCCTTGAAAAAGTGCTGATATGAGTGGAAGTTGCCTGTTTCCATAAGTCAATGTTGAGAAACAATTCAGAAGGAGAAAAGACTGAAGCTTAGATACAGTGGGAAGCCAAACTGGATGCACAGAGTGACTACAGGAGGCAGTAGCTTTCAGTCCTTAGCTGTGGCCCTTATGAGCTCAGGTTGCTGTTCTGTCTTTAAGTTCTATGATAATCTCTGCTAATAAATATTCTTCTGGCTTTTTGGCTGGTTTAACATTTTCACTTACAAACTAAGGAAAAGCAACTAAGATTACACATGAATTATCGCCATAGTGACTGCACATGTTAGGACTGAAACAACATATGGGAAGAATGGTCAGATCTTCCAACTCTCTTCCACTTTAGGCTTGCTAGTTTCACCTTTAAAGTGTTTGAAGTCTAAGGGAGGGGGCGGTTTTACTTTCAGAGAACATTTGAGTCTGATGAGGTGAGAATGGGCTAAGATTCGGATTCCTGGTTTTGGGATCTCCTGGCTTGGAATTGACCACATAAACAGTTTAAACCTATCATGTTTCACATCTAAAATGCAGATGAGATGATGGTACCACCATCAAGGACTATTATGAAAATCAGCTAGGCAATCTGGTACACAGTACCTTCTATGCTGTTCTTATGGCCAACAATTAGAATTCCAAGTTACAAGCATGGGGCAATTCTACTCACAGCCTTACAGCACAAAAACCATGGTGGTTGTGAAGCAGAAAAGGCCAGAGTGACAGAAGATTCCAGAATGTAATCTTTCCCCTTCACTCTTCACAACACCATCTCTGTTTCTATTCATCCCCTGGTTCTCCCCACATTGGGCGCCACCTTTCCAACTATCACATCTTACTTCCCTATGCAGGAAGGTGGGGCTTCCAACAGGCTTCACTGGAAATGACATGGCTTTATCATTCCAAGACTTGGTGGAAGGATGGGAAAAGTTCACTTGTTGAATTTTCAGTTTCTGGAAATGAATTCATGGGCTGACCAGATCTCCAAGAAAAAGAGTGAGTTGGAGAAGGCTCCTCTCATTCCTTAATTGCAAAGAGTACACAGCTCCTTTGCTCTGGACAAAGATTTAAAAACATCCCAAACAAAATGCAGTTTATTGTTTTCTGCAAAACGTTATTATGTATTAGCTATGTAAAATCTTCATTAGTTTTATCTTGGTGTGATGGTTTTATTAAAAACAGGTCCTGAGAAATACATGATTTTTCAATGAAATTTGATTTGCTGAAGTTGTTCTTTGCATTTTATTTGATTCCTCTTCCCCTGTTTTTGAAGATCTTCCCCTTAGAGTCTGCAAAAGCAAAAAAAAAAAAAAAAAAAAAGGTTCTGCAATGTTTTAACTCAAAGACAAAATTTTGAACATTATTGTGCTAACTCTGTCTTCAGTTCCTTGAACCCAGAAGTCTGTTTTCAGGACTCTTCATTCTTTTAGAGATGAGCTTCAGGCTGTGACAGAAGACTTGGTATCTGTTAGAATCAAAGCAATGACTATTACAGAAGCTGTTGATTATAATTTTAAATGTTTTTTTGGTTTTAGACATGGAGTCTTATTCTATAGTCTCTGGAGCTCATGACAAATCCTCAGCCTCACATTCTTCAGCCTGTGAAAATAAGCCCGAGCCTGATTAAGGCATACTTTTAAATGCAATATCTCTAGGAAATTAGTTAAATGGTATACAATGTCTAGGCAAACACATATTATTTGGGTTAGTAGATAACTTGTACACATCTTCTTAGTATAATAATTAAAATTATTTTATTATTGTTATTCTTAATTCATTATCAGAAAAATAAAAAAATCACTTGTATTAGTTACTTTCATTCATATAATAAAATACCAATGTCAAAAGCAACTTGGGGAAGAAAGTATATTTGACTTCTTCCAGAACAGAGTCCATTGTAGTGAAGGTATGGCAACAGTCAGGAAGCAGAGCTGTGGGAGCAGGAGGCTGCCTCATCCCATTTTTACCCATACACAAGAAACAGAGAGATTGAACGGGAAGTCCGTCAAGGCTATCAGTGACATACTTTCTACAGGAAATGTCTACCTTCTAACGCTTGTAGCACCACCTACTGGGGGCCAATTGTTAAATACACTCTGTTGGGGAGCATTTCTACTGATTCCTTTTTTTTTTCTATCATACTATTATTTTTGATAATATCCCCTTCATCCTTTTAAAATTATAATCCACAGAAGTAAAGTCATTGGCGTATACCTTATATTTAAAATGCATACTCACAAATATTCTTGTTTATCAAACCAATTTCATGACGTCCTTGTCACTTGGTATGATGAACTTTGGTGTTACTATTGTTTTCCTCTTTCATTCAACTTACTTATATAAATAATTCATTTATATCCTGTAATTTCATGGTATGACCCACTGAAGTGTCTCGGCAATATGATTTGAATAGTCTTGCTAAAACTACACATTATCATGAATAATTCTGAGTTAAAGGGAGTTTTTGTCTTTGTAACACAAAGGTGGCAAATATCTGTGGTTCCCTTTTAAAAAGCATTATATAATTTAGGATAATGTGAAATTGTTCTCCTAACTAGGTACAGTTGAGAAAATACTGGAATACACCAAGTATGAATACTTGTTATGGTGTTAATCTTGTCAAGCTGATTAGACCTGGAACAACCAAAGGAACATGGATCTAGGTGAGTCTATAAGGGAACTTCTGGAAGGATTAACTAAGATTGAAAGACTCTCCTTCAGAATGGGCAGGACCTTCAACATGGCCCAGGTATAAGAGGGTCCGAGGAAAGAGTTTTGCTTTTTGCCTGCCTGCTTTTACTTTGTACTGGTAAATGCATCTACTATGGCTGCAACACTGCCGCCACCATCCTTTATTGCTATCAGAACCCAGACTTTTCAGTCTTTCAGCATGGATGGCAGAGCACTGGCCCTGAAAGAGTCCTCCAGGCCTTCAGTGCTAGATTGAGATGGATGAGACCTCTAGTCTCAGGGTCTTAACAATGCTAAGCCCCTCAAGCTTACCAGTGGCCAGTGTTGACTACTCAGTCCTTATTAGGTTAGCCAATCTAGTAACCCCATTTGTAATATATACTCATTCCATCAGTTTTTCTCTCTAGAGAACCTTGATTAATGCAAAACAATGAATGAAAAACAGATGAAGAGCACTGCATTCATGATGCCAGACACCTTGCTGTAAATATTATGAAAAATTCCACATTTGATTCCTGAGAGCCATAGTTTATATTCTGAATTGTACACTATGATTGCCTGTAATACATTAAAAAAACTGTGACAAGGAGAAAAGAAGCATCTAATTTCCATTAACTGGAACCATTCACAACAAGACACTTTTTTGAGATGTACTTACATGTAATGATATGAAACTTCTTTTAATTGCATAAAGAAGACTAAAAAGGTATCAAAATGAAACATTTGATATTTTAAAGTATAAAAATTTAAGACTTGTAAACATTAGACCATTCAGTTTCTTTGGCTCATTTTATTCAGCACAATGTTCTTGAATTATTAAAGATTAATGCTTAAAATCACATGGGAGAGACAGCTGGACCCTCAGAAGTGCAGACAGTCCTGAGAGCTCAGAGGAGACCACCACTTCTGCTCACATTTCTGGCCCAAGAGGAACCTGTCTGGAGCCCTCTGGATACAGGAACCTAGGGGCAGGAACCTTCCTGTGTCTGTCCGTGCCCAGAGCTGAAAGCCAGTCACCAGGAGCACCTATGCAACTGAGAGCAGAGGTAAGATCAACTCTTCTGCTCCAATCAACCTGCAGGCCTCAGAGAGCCCAAACCCAGGAGCAGTTTGGGAGAGGCCTCATCCCTTTTCTACCTGCACTCAGAGCTGAACCAGTTCCACAGCTCTCTGTACCCAGATCCAGCTGTAAGAAAACAGGTCTACAGGAGTGCTGACACACAGGCTTACAGGAGGGTCAAGGCACTGTCAGAGACAGCAAGACAAGCTAACACCAGAGATAAGCAGATGTCAAGAGGCAAGTGCAGGAACCTAAGCAACAGAAACCAATACTTGGCATCATCAGAGCCCAATTATCCCACCATAGCAAGTCCTGGATATCCCAACACACCAGAAAAACAAGATTTAGATTTAAAATCACATCTCATGGTGATGATAGAGGACTTTAAGAAGGACATAAATAACTCCCTTAAAGAAATACAGGACAACACAGTGAAACAAGTAGAAGCCCTTAAAGAGGAAACACAAAAATCCCTTAAAGAGTTACAGGAAAACACAACCAAACAGGTGAAGGAATTGAACAAACCCATCCAGAATTTAAAAGTGGAAATAGGAGCAATAAAGAAAGCACAAAGGAAGACAACCCTGGAGATAGAAAACCTAGGAAAGAGATCAGGAGTCACAGATGCACGCATCATCAATAGGATACAAGAGATAGAAGAAAGAATCTTAGGGACAGAAGGTACCATAGAAAACATTGACACAACTGTCAAAGAAAATGTAAAACACAAAAAGCTCCTAACGCAAAACATCCAGGAAATCCAGGACACAATGAGAAGATCAAACGTAAGGATAATAGGTATAAAAGAGAACAAAGACTCCTAACTTACAAGGCCAGTAAATATCTTCAGCAAAATTATAGAGGAAAACTCCCTTAACCTAAAGAAAAAGATGCCCATGAACATACAAGAAGCCTACAGAACTCCAAATACACTGGATCAGAAAAGAAAGTCCTCCCGTCACATAAGGGACAAAACACCAAATGCACAAAACAAAGACAGAATTTCTAAAGCAGTAAGTGAAAAGGGTAAAGTAACATACGAAGACAGACCTATCAAAATTACACCAGACTTCTCACCAGAGACTTTGAACGCTAGAAGATCCTGGGCAGATGGCACACTGATTCTAAGCAAACACAAATGCCAGCCTAGACTACTATATCCAGCAAAACTCTCAATTAACATAGATGTAGATACCAAGTTTTCCATGAGAAAACCAAATTTACACACTATCTTTCCACAAACCCAGCCCTACAAGGATAATAGGTGGAAAACTCCAACACATGGAGGGAAACTACACCAAAGAAAAAGCAAGAAAGTAATCTCCTAGCAACAAACCCAAACGATGAGAGCCACACAAACATACTTCCACCTCTAACAGCAAAAATATCAGGAAACATCAATCACTATTCCTTAACATAAATAGAGCCAATTATCTCTTAACATAAATAGAGCCAATTCCCCAATAAAAAGACATAGAATAACAGACAGGATACTTAAAGAGGACCCAGCATTTTGCTGCATCCAGAAAACCTCAGTGACAAAGACAGACAAAACCTAGAGAGTAAAAGGCTGGAAAACAATTTTCCAAGCAAATGGTCCCAAGAAACAAGCTGGAATAGCCATTCTAATATGGAATAAAACTGACTTTTAACCAGCAGTTATCAAAAAGTTATGGTTGGACACTTCATATTCATAAAAGGAAAAATACAAGATGAACTCTCAATCCTGAATATCTATGCTCCAAATGCAAGGGCACCTATATTCATAAAAGAAACCTGACTAAAGCTCAAAGCACACATTGCACCTCACACAATAATAGTAGGAGATTTCAATACCCAACTCTCATCAACGGACAGATCATGGAAACAGAAACTAAACAGAGACATAGGGAAAAAAACCCAGAAGTTATGAACCAACAGATATTTATAAAACATTTCATCCTAAAACAAAAGAATATACCTTCTTCTCAGCACCTCATGGTACCTCCTCCAAAACTAACCATATAACTTGTCACAAACTAGGCCTCAACAGATACAAGAACATTGAAATAATGCCATGCATCCTATCAGATCACCACAGACTAAGGCTGGTCTTCAATAACAATAAAAAAACGACAGAAAGCCCATATTCACATGGAAACTGAAGAACTCTCTACTCAATGATAACTTGGTCAAGGAAGAATAAAGACAGAAATAACAGACTTTTTAAAATTTAATGAAAATGAAGGCACAACATACCCAAACTTAGGGGACACAATGAAAGCAGTGCTAAGAGGAAAACTCATAGCTCTGAGTGCCCCTACTAAGAAACTGGAGAGACCATACATTAGCAACTTGACAGCACACCTGAAAGCTCTAGAACAAATAGAAGAAAATACACAAAAGAGGAGTGGACTGCAGGAAATAATCAAACTTGGGGCTGAAATCAACCAAATAGAAACAAAAAGAACCATACAAAGAATCAAAAAAAAAAAAAAATCAGGAGCTGGTTCTTTGAGAAAATCAACAAGATAGATAAATCCTTAACCAGACTAACCAGAGGTCACAGAGAGTGTATCCAAATTATCAAAATCAGAAAAGGGAGACAACAATAGAATCTGAGGAAATTCAAAAAATCATCAGATCCTACTATTAAAGCCTATATTCAACAAAACTGGAAAATCAGGATGAAATGGACAATTTTCTAGACAGATACCAGGTACCAAACTTAAATCAGGATCAGATAAACCATCTAAACAGTCCCATTAAAAAAATAGAAGCGGTTATTAAAAGCCCCCCTCCACAAAAAAAACAAAAAAAAACCCCAAAAAAACAAAAACAAACAAAGCCCAGGACCAGGTGGGTTTAATGCAGAATTCTATCAGACCTCCATAGAAGACCTAATACCACATAGCTAAAAGATGCTCCAACATATGACTAGGACACATGCTCAGCTATGTTCATATCACTATTATTTATAATAGACAGAAGCTGGAAAGAACCCAGATGTCCTTCAACAGAGGAAGGATACAGAAAATTTGGTACATTTTCAAAATGGAATACTCACTTATTAGAAACACTGACTTCATGATATTCTTAGGCAAATTGATGAATCTAGAAAATATCATCCTGAGTGAGGTATCCCAGTCTCAAAAGAACATACATGGTATGTTTTCACTGATAAGTAGATATTACCCCCAACGTTCAGAATACAGAAGAAAAAATTCACAGACCATATGGCGCTTAAGAAGAAGAAAGAACGAAATGTGGATGCCTCAGTCCTTTTTAAAGGGGAACAAAATATTCACAGGAGGAAATACAGAGACAATGAATGGAGCAGAGACTGAAGGAAAGGCCATCCAGAGACTGCCCCACCTGGTTATCCATCCCATTTGTAGCCACCATTGCAATCATCACCAGTCACTATTGCTGATGCCAAGAAGTGCTTTCTGACAGTAGCTTGATATTGATATCTTCTTAGAAGCTCTGCCAGTCCCTTACTTATTTAGATTGATGCTTGTAGCTGTCAGAGTCAGCATGGGACCTCAATTGAGGACTTATAGAAGGGAAGATTGAATGAGCTGAAGGGGTTTTTAACCCCACAGGAAGAACAACAATATCAACCAAACAGACACCCTTGTACTCCCATTGACTAAACCACCAATCAAAGAGTACACATGTGGGGACTCATGGCTGCAGCTGCATAAATAGCAGAGGATGGCATTGTTTGGCATCAATAGGAGGTGAAGCCCTTGGCCTTATGAAGTCTCTTCTCCAGTGTAGGGGAATACCAGGTTGTTGTGGTGGGAGTTGGGGAGTGGGTCAGGGAGCATCCTCATAGAAGCAGGGGCAGGAGATATGGGAGAGGAGGGACCTGCGAAAGGAGCTAACATTTGTAGTGTAAATCCATAAGCAATCCAATAAAAGAAAAACTAAAATTAAAAAAAAGAAGACCTAATACCAATACTGTCCAAAAAATTCCACTAAATAGAAGCAAAAGGAATACTACCTAATTTCTTCTATGAAGCCACAATTAAGGGTATACCTAACCACACAAAGACCCAAGAAAGAAAGAGAACTTCAAACCAATTTCCCTTATGAATATCTACACAAAAATACTCAATAAACTTCTCCCAAACCAAATCCAAGAACACATCAAAACAATCATCTGTCATGATTAAGTAGACTTCATCCCAGAGATGTAGGAATGGTTCAATATACAGAAATCCATCAACATAATCCACTATATAAACAAACTCAAAAATAAAAAGCACATGATCATTTAGATACTGAGAAAGCATTTGATAAAATTCAACACCCCTTCATGATCAAAGTCCTGGAAAGAACAGGAATTCAAGGCTCATACCTAAACATAGTAAAAGCAAACCAGTAGCCAAGATCAAACTCAATGAAGAGAAACTAGAAGCAATCCCACTAAAATCAGGGACTAGACAAGGCTGCCCACTCTCTCCCTACTTATTCAATGTAGTACTTGAAGTCCTAGCCAGAGCAATCAAACAACAAAAGGAGGTCAAAGGAATACAAAGTGGAAAGGATTTGTCAAAATGTCAGTATTTGCAGATGAGATGATAGTATACTTCAGTGATCCCAAGAGTTTCACTAGAGAACTACTAAAAGCTGATAAACAACTTCAGCAAAATTGCTGGGTATAAAATTAACTCAAACAAATCAGTAGCCTTCCTCTACTCAAAGGATAAACAGGCTGAGAAAGAAATTAGGGAAATGACACCCTTCACAATAGTGACAAATTTTATAAAATACCCCAGTGTGACTCTAACCAAGAGAGTGAAAAATCTATATGACAAGACCTTCAAATCTCTGAAGAAAGAAATTGAAGATCTCAGAAAATGGGAAGATCTCCAATGCTGATGGACTGGCAGGATTAATATGGTAAAAATGGCCATTTTGCCAAAAGCAATTTACAGATTCAATGCAATCCCCATCAAAAGCCCAACTCAATTCTTAATAAAGTTAGAAAGAGCGATGTGAAAGTTCATCTGGAATAACAAGATGGAGTAGTAAAATCCATCCTCCACAACAAAAGGACTTCAGGGGGGATCACCATCCCTGACCTCAAGCAGTATTACAGAGCAATAGTGATAGAAACCGTATGGTATTGGTACAGAGACAGGCAGGTAGATCAATGGAATAGAATTGAAAACAAAGAAATGAACCCACACACCTATGGTTATTTATCTTTGACAAAGAAGCTAAAACCATCTACTGGGGGGGAAAAGATAGCATTTTCAACAAATGGGGCTGGTTCAACTGGAGGTCAGCATGTAAAACAATGCAAATCAATCCATTCTTATCACCCTGTGCAAAGCTCAGGTCCAAGTGGATCAAGGACCTCCACATCAAACCAGATATATTCAAACTAATAGAAGACAAAATGGGGAAGAGTCTTGAGCACATGGGCACTGGGGAAAATTTCCTGAGCAAAACACCAATGGCTTATGCTCTAAGATCAAGAATCAACAAATGGGATCTCATAAAATTACAAAGCTTCTGTAAGTCAAAGGCACTGTCATTAGGACAGAATGACAACCAACAAATTGGGAAAAGATCTTTACCCATCCAATAGAGAGCTGCATCTGATAGAGGGCTAGTATCCAATATATATGAAGAACTCAAGAAGTTAGACTCCAGAAAGTCAAATAACCCTATTAAAAAATGGGGTACAGAGCTAAACTAAGAATTCTCAGGTGAGGAATATCAAATGACTGAGAAGTACCTAAAGAAATGTTCAACATCCTTACTAATCAGGGAAATGCAAATCAAAATAACCCTGAGATCCACCTCACACCAATCAGAATGGCAAACATCAAAAACTCAGGTGACAACAGATGCTGTCAAGGATGTGGAGAAAGAGGAACCACTCTGGAAATCAGTTTGGAGGTTCCTTTAAAAATTGGACATAGTACTAATTGAGCACCCAGCTATACCACGCCTGGGCATATACCCAAATGATGCTACAACATATAACAAAGACACACGCTCCACTATGTTCATAGCAGCCTCATTTATAATAGCCAGAAGCTGGACAGAATCCAGATTCCCTTCAACAGAGGAATGGATACAGAAAATGTGGTACATCTACACAATAGAGTATCAAAAACTGTGACTTCATGAAGTTCATAGGCAAATGGATGGAACTAGAAAATTTCATCCTGAGTGAGGTAACCAATCACAAAAAACACACACAGTATGCATTCACTGATAGGTGGATATTAGCCCAAAAGCTTGAATTAACCCTATATATAATCCGCAGACCACATGAAGCTCAAGAAGAAGGATGCCCAAAGTGTGGATGCTTCAGTCCTTCTTAAAAGGGGGAACAAAAATATTCATAAGAGAAGATATGAAGACAAAGTTTGGAGCAGAGACTGAAGGAATTGCCATTCAGAACCTACCCTACCTGGTGATCCAGCCCAAATATATACATAACAGCCACCAAGCATAGACAATATTGATGAAGCCAAGAAGTGCATGCTGACAGGAGCCTGATATAGCTGTCTCCTGAGAGGCTCAGCTAGAGCCTGACAGATACAGAGGCAAATGCTAGCAGCAAACTATTAAACTGGGAACGGGGTCCCAGTTGGAGGAGTTAGAGAAAGGATTGAAGGAGCTGAAGGGACTTGCAACCCCATAAGAACAACAATACCAACCAACCAGAGCTTCCAGGGACTAAACCACTACCCAAAGACTATACATGGACAGACCCATGGCTCCAGCTGCGTATGTAGCAAAGGATGTTCTTGTTGGGCATTAGTGGGATGAAAAACCCTTTTCCTGCCAAGGCTTGACCCCCCACCCTCCAGTGTAGAGTAATGTCAGGGCGGGCCACAGGAAAGGGGTGGTTGGGGATGGGGAACACCCTTATAGAAAAAGGGGGAGGGGGATAGGAAAGGGGGCTTATGGACGGGAAAGAGTGAAAGGGAATAACATTTGAAATATAAATAAAAAATCCAATAAAAATAAATTAAAAATTAAAGAAGGAAAGATTAATGCTGCCTTAATATATTAAGATGAAACCATAAGCATTGCTTAATAAATTGGGTCTTATTTACATTTTTAAAGTGGACATTTACTTCATAATTAATTGTATTTTTGTCCTCTCATCATCTATTTCTTCCTCCTCATCCTTTTCTCCTCCCTTTCTTCCTCACTCCCTTTCTCTCCCTGCTTTCTTTTTTCCTTCCCTCCCTCCCTTGCTCCCTCCCTCTGTTTCTCCCTCTTCCCTCCCTTCCTTCTTTCCTTCCTCCTTCTCTCCTGCTTCTGTATTTTCATCTGCTCCATCTTCTGAAATGCATATGAGCTGCTGTTTATTTATTTAAATGACCCCTGGATGTTCTGAGACTGGAGTGGGAGTTGCTGTGGAGAACTACTAGTAAAACACAGCCCGCTGGCACAGCAGTGCCTACACTTTGCAGTCTCATTTGGAGGGTGGGAGTTATTGATAGTTCCCCCTTTGTCCGGTTCACCGTGTCTTGGTATATGTGGACTGTGTTTCTCCTGCTGGGCTTCCAAAAGCTGGCAAAAGCTTCAGAAACAGCCTCTGCTTTCTGTCAGGAGCCCCACACAAACAAAACAAACAAACAAACAAAAACCCACTACACTACACAACTATAACATATATGAAGAGGGCCTAGGTTGGTTCCACGTAGGGTTCCCTGATGATCAGTTCAATCTTAGTGAGGCCCGATGAGTCCAGATTTGTTGAGTCGGTGGGTTTTCTTGTGGTGTCCTTGACCCCTTCAGCTCCTACTGGATTGCTGCATTTTTAACTTGGTAAATTTAAAACTGCCTTTCAAATTTGTCAATAACCTGTTCAGGTAGTTCTTTTTGTGGTTTTAAAAACAATAATTTTATTTTAGTTATATATATGGTCATGGACTTTGCTAGTAAACATTAAATAAATCAGGTATAAATAGTTGCAACTATCTAATTCTCTTTTTTTTTAATGTAAAGCTACTAAAATTTTATTTAGGGTTTATATCATGACTACCATGATAGATATAGATATATTTTGTGAGGTTTTTTCTTTTTCTGTTTCTTTTTAATTTTTTATTAGATATATTTCTTTACTTACATTTCAAAGGTTATTCCCCTTCCTGGTTTCCTGTGCATAAACCCCCATTCCCTCCCCTCCCCCTCCCCCTCCCACTCCCCCATACAGGTATTCCCCCTATACATCCGCCTTATTCCTCCACCCCATATTCCCCTGAACTGGGGGTCCAACCTTGGGAGGACCAAGGGCTTCCCCTGATGCCCCAACAAGACTATTCTCTGCTACATATGCAGTTGGAGCCTTGAGTCAGTTCATGTGTAGTCTTTCGGTTGTGGTTTAGTTTCTGGAAGCTCTGGTTGGTTGGCATTGTTGTTTTTATGGGGTTGCAAGCTCCTTCAACTCTTTCAGTTCTTCCTCTAATTCCCACCAAGGGGATCCTACTCTCAGTTTGGTGGTTTACTGCTAGCATTGACCTCTGTATTGGACATGCTCTGGATGTGTCTCTCAGGAGAGATCTATATCTGGTCCCTTTCAGCATGTATTTTTTAGGTTCATCAATCTTATCTAGTTTTGGTGGCTGTATATTTATGGGCCACATGTGGTGCAGGCTCTGAATGTCTGTTCCTTGAGTCACTGCTCTAAACTTTGCTTTCATATCTCCTCCTATGGATATTTTTCCCTCTTTTAAGAAGGAGTGGGAACTTCCGCATTTTGGTCATCCTTCTTCTTGAGGTTCCTGTGGTCTGTGGATTGCATCTTGGGTAATTCAAGCTTTTTGGCTAATATCCACTTATCAATGAGTGCATACCAAGTGTGTTTTTCTGTGATTGAGTAACCTCACTCAGGATGATATTTTCTAGTTCATTCCATTTGCCTATGGATTTCATGAAGTCATTGTTTTTGATAGCTGAGTAGTACTCCATTGTGTAGATGTACCACATTCTTTTAATGCATTCCTCTGAAGGGCATATGGGTTCTTTCCAGCTTCTGGCTATTATAAATAAGGCTGCTATGAACATAGTGGAGCATGTGTCTATGTTGTATGTTGGAGCATCTTTTCGGTATATGCCCAAGAGAGGTATAGCTGGGTCCTCAGGTAGTGGAATGTCTAATTTTCTGAGGATCCTCCAGACTGCTTTCCAGAATGGTTGTACCAGTTTGCAATCCCACCAACAATGGAGGAGTGTGCCTCTTTCTCCACATCCTCACCAGCATCTGCTGTCACGTGAGTTTTTGATCTTAGCCATTCTGACTGGTATGAGGTGGAATCTCAGGGTTGTTTTGGTTTGCATTTCCCTTATGACTAAAGAGGTTGAACATTTCTTTAGGTAATGACTTTTTGGCCATTCGATAATTCTTAGCTGAGAATGTTTTGTTTAGCTCTGTACCCCATTTTTTACAGGGCTATTTGTCTCTCTGAAGTCTAACTTCTTGAGTTCTTTATTTTGAATATTAGCCCTCTTTTGGATGTAGGATTGGTAAAGATCTTTTCTCAATCTGTTGGTTGCTGTTTTGTCCTAATGACAGTGTCTTTTGCTTTACAAAAGCTTTGCAGTTCTATGAGGTCCCATTTGTTGATTCTTGATCTTAGAGCATAAGCCATTAATGTTTTGTTCAGGAAATTTTCCCTGGTGCCCATGTGTTCAAGACTCTTCCCCATTTTTTCTTCTATTAGTTTGAGTGTATCTGGTTTGATGTGGAGGTCTTTGGTGGATCTGGACTTATGCTTTGTAAATGGTGATAAGAATGGATCAATTTGCATTCTTCTACATGCTGACTGCCAGTTGAACCAGCACCATTTGTTGAAAAATGCTATCTTTCTTCCATTGGATGGTTTTAGCTCCTTTATCAAAGATCAAGTAGCTATAAGTGTGTGGGTTCATTTCTGGGTCCTCAATTCCGTTCCACTTATCTATCTGCCTGTCTTTGTGCCAATACCATACAGCTTTTATGACTATTGCTCTGTAATACTGCTTGAAGTCAGGGATGGTGATTTCCCCCAGAAGTTCCTTTACTGTTGAGTATAGTTTTAGCTATCCTCAGTTTTTTGTTATTCCAAATGAATTTGAAAATTGCTCTTTCTATCTCTATAAAGAATTGAATAAGAATTTTGATGGGGACTGCATTGAATTTGTAGATTGCTTTTGGCAAAATGGCCATCTTTACTATATTAATTCTGCGATCCATGAGAATGGAAGATCTTTCCATCATCTGAGATCTTCCTCAACATCTTTCTTCAGAGATTTGAAGTTCTTGTCATACAGATCTTTACTTGCTTGGTTAAAGTCACACCAAGATATTTTATGTTATTTGGAACTATTGTGAAGGGTGTCATTTCCCTAATTTCTTTCTCAGCCTGTTTATCCTTTGAGTACAGGAAGGTTACTGATTTGTTCGAGTTAATTTTATACTCCGACACTTTGCTGAAGTTGTTTATCAGGTTAAGTGGTTCTCTGGTGGAACTTTTGGAGTCACTTAAGTACACTATCATATCATCTGAAAATAGTGATATTTTGATTTCTTGCCTTCCAATTTGTATCTCTTTGACCTCCATTCACTGTCTGATTGCTCTGGCTAGGACTTCGAGTACTATACTGAATAAGTAGGGAGAGAATGGGCAGCCTTGTCTAGTTCCTGATTTTAGTGGGATTGTTTCTAGTTTCTCTCCATTTAGTTTGATGTTAGCTACTGATTTGCTGTATATAGCTTTTACTATGTTTAGATATGGGCCTTGTATTCCTATTCTTTCCAGGGTTTTTATCATGAAGCAGTGTTGAATTTTGTCAAATGCTTTCTAAACATCTAATGAAATGACCATGTGGTTCTTATCTTTGAGTTTGTTTATATAGTGGATTACATTGATGGATTTTCATATATTAAACCATCCCTGCATCTCTGGGAAGAAGCGTACTTGATCATGATGGATGATCGTTTTAATGTGTTCTTGGATTCAGTTTGCAAGAATTTTATTGAATATTTTTGTGTCAATATTCATAAGGGAGATTGGTTTGAAGTTCTCTTTCTTGGGTCTTTGTGTAGTTTCTGTAGAAGAGTAATTGTGGCTTCATAGAAGGAAGCTGGTAGTGCTCTGTCTGTTTCAATTTTGTGGAATAGTTTGGAAAGAACTGGTATGAGGTCTTCTATGAAAGTCTGATAGAATTCTGCACTGATCCCATCTGGACTTGGCTGTTTTTGGATGGGAGACTTTTAATAAGTGCATCTATTTCTTTAGGAGTTATAGGGTTGTTTAGATGGTATATTTGTTCCCGATTTAACTCTAGAAAGTCGTCTGTTTCCGATTTTGCAGTTTTGTTGAATATAGGCTTTTGTAGTAGGATCTGATGATTTTTTAAATTTCTTCAGATTCTGTTGTTATGTCTCCTTTTCATTTCTGATTTTGTTAATTTGGATATACTCTCTGTGACCTATGGTTAGTCTGACTAAGGGTTCATCTCTCTTGTTTTTCTCAAAGAACCAGCTCCTTGTTTTGATTCTTTGTATAGTCCTTTTCATTTCTACTTGGTTGATTTCAGCTCTGAGTTTGATTATTTCCTGCCTTCTACTCCTCTTGGGTCTATTTATTTCTTTTAATTCTAGAGCTTTTAGGTGTGTTGTCAAAGTGCTATCATATGCTCTCTCCTGTTTCTTTTTGCAGGCACTCAGAGCTATGAGTTTCCCTCTTATTACCACTTTCATTGTGTCCCATAAGTTTGCGAATATTGTATCTTCATTTTTATTAAATTGTAAGAATTCTTTAATTTCTTTCTTTATTTCTTCCTTGACCAAATTGTCATTGAGTAGAGCATTGTTTACCTTCCATGTATATTTGGGCTTTCTGTCATTATTACTGTTATTGAAGACCAGTCTTAGTGCGTGGTCATCTGATAGGATGCATGGGATTATTTCTATCTTCCTGAATCTGTTGAGGCCTGTTTTGGGACCAATTATATGGTCAAGGTTCCATAAGGTGCTGAGAAGAAGGTATCTCCTTTTGTTTTAGGATGGAATGTTCTATAAATATCTGTTAAATCTATTTGGTTCATAACTTCTGTTAGTTTCTCTACGTCTCTGTTTAATTTCTGTTTCTATGATCTATCCCTTACTGAGAGTGGTGTGTTGAAATCTCCTACTGTTACGTGTGAAGTGCAATGTGTGCTTTGAGCTTTAGTAAGGTTTCTTTTATGAATGTAGGTGCTCTTGCATAAATATTTAGGATTGAGAATTCATCTTGGTGGATTTTTCCTTTGATGAATATGAAGTGTCCTTCCTTATCTTTTTTAATGACTTTTGGTTGAAAGTCAATTTTATTTGATATTCGAATGGCAACTCTTGCTTGTTTCTTTGGGCCATTTGCTTGGAAAGTTGTTTTCCAGCCATTAACTCTGAGGTAGTGTCTGTCTTTGTCTCTGAGCGGTATGTTTCCTGCATGCAGCAAAATGCTGGGTCCTCTTTACATATCCAATCTGTTCGTCTATGCTTTTTATTGGGGAATTGAATCCATTGATGTTGAGAGATATTAAGGAATAGTGATTGTCACTTCCTGTTATTTTCATTGTTAGAGGTGGAATTATGCTTGTTTGTCTCTCTATTGGTTTCTTTGCAAGGATATTATATTCTTGCTTTCTGTACTATGTTGTTTCTCTCCTTGTGTTGGAGTCTTCCATCTATTATCCTTTGTAGGACTGGATTTGTAGAAAGATATTGCATAAATTTGGTTTTGTCATGGAATATCTTGGTTTCTCCATCTATGTTAATTGAAAGGTTTGCTGGATACAGTAACCTGGGCTGGCATTTGTGTCCTTTTAGGGTCTGTATGACATCCGTCCAGGATCTTTTGGCTTTCACAGTCTCTGGTGAGAAGTCTGGTGTAATTCTTATAGATCTGCCTTTATATGTCACTTGACCTTTTTCCCTTTTAATATTGTTTCTTTGTTTGTGCATTTGGTGTTTTAACTATTATGTGATGGGAGGAATTTCTCTTCTGGTCCAATCTATTTGGAGTTCTGTAGTCTTCTTGTATGTTTATGGGCATCTCTTTCTTTAGGTTAGGGATGTTTTCTTCTATAATTTTGTTGAATATATTTTCTGGCCCTTTAAGTTGGGAGTCTTCACTTTCTTCTGTACCTATTATCCTTAGGTTTGATCTTCTCATTGTGTCCTGGATTTCCTGTATGTTTTGGGCTAAGAGCTTTTTGAATTTTGCATTATCTTTGATAGTTGTGTCGATGTTTTCTGTGGTATCTTCTGCCCCTGAGATTCTGTCTTCTATCGCTTGCATTCTATTGGTGCTGCTTGTATCTACAGCTCCTTGTCTCTTCCTTTGGTTTTCTATATCCAGAGTTGTCTCCCTTTGTGCTTTCTTTATTGTTTCTATTTCGATTTTCAATTCCTTCACCTGTTTCATTGTGTTTTCCTGTAATTCTTTGAGGGATTTTTTGTTTCCTCTCTAAGGGCTTCTACTTGTTTACCTGTGTTTCCCTGCATTTCTCTAAGGGAGTTCTTTATGTCTTTCTTAAAGTTCTCCATCATTATTTAAAAAATGTGATTTTAAGTCTAGATCTTGCTTTTCTGGTGTGTTTGGATATCCAGTATTTTCTTTGGTGGGAGAACTGGGCTCTGATGATGCCAAGTAGTCTTTGTTTCTGTTGCTTAGGTTCCTGTGCTTGCCTCTAGCCATTGGGTTGTCTCTGGTGTTTTCTTGTCTTGCTGTTTCTGGGAGTGACTTGGCCCTGCTGTAGGCCTCTGTGTCAGCACTCCTGTAGAACTGTTTTCCTGTTTTTTTCAACTTTTCCTGAGAACAGGTGCTCTGCTCTCTGCTGTGGTGGCGTTCCTGGAGACTGGCTTCCAGCTCTAGGTGTGGGCAGGAATCAAAGAGTCCTGCCCCTGATAGCTAGTGTAGGTCCTGCACCCATGGGCACAGTTGGCACTATGGGATTCCCTCTTTGGTCTGGACTGTGGGCAGAGGGCATTCTCCTCTGACTTCTCAGGCGTATCCACACTTCTGAGGTTCTAGCTCTCTCCCCCATGGGATTTGGGTGCAGGGAGCTGTTTTGCAGGATCAGTTCAGTCCTGGGCAAAGACCAGAACCATGGGTACTGGTGGCTGTCTGTTCCTATATCCGTCTGTCCAGAGGCACTGTGCAGTTTCCCCTGGGACCAGGGATGTGGGCCGAGGTGTGCAGAGGTGGCAGTCTATCCTGCAACCTTGGGATGTTTGCACTCCTGGTTGGTCTGTTCTCTTCCCCACGGGATTTGGGTACAGGAACTGTCTATTATCTAATTCTTATACTTTAAAAAAAACCATTGTTCTCTGTAATGCATGCTACAAAATGACTAGAAAATTCGATGTTTTCGTGATTGTGTTATCCTAGAGTTTGCATACCTAAAGGAACATAAACGTTGGGTAAGTAGGGTAAGATGTATACTTAGCTCACTTGCTTGCTTACCTGGTATGCTCAAAGCCCTGTTCACTCCCAACACAAGAAAAACCGAATGGACCTCAGGCTTCTGGTCCTAGCACTCTTCAGGTACAGGGTAAAGAATCAGAAGTTCAAGGTCATTCTTGGCCATGTGACAAACCAGAATGGAGCCGGACTACAGGAACTCCTATTTGGAAAGAAAGGGAGGAAAGAAAGAAAGGAAGGAAGGAAGGAAGGAAGGAAGGAAGGAAGGAAGGAAAGAAAAGAAAGAAAGAGAAGAAAAAGGTAAAAGAAGGGAAAAGAAAAAATAAAGAAAACCTATTTTGCTACAGATAATTGGTTTCTGCTTCCAAAGATAAGACTAGATCAGAATTCCCCCTCCCTTTCTGTAAAAGCTAAAGACAAAAATTTGAGAGAGAATATAAAGAGCTATAAATCTTTCTCTGAGCTTGAAAATACATTAAAGTAGCTTCTAAAAATAATATTTACTTCACAAGAAGTTCAGTAATGGAAACAAAAGGTTAGAGGGGTTCAGAAAATTCAATCATACATAAGTAAATTGTGTGAACTGTTGTGTATTTTGAATTAACCTGAGCAAATTCAGTCTGCTATTTTCTTTCCCTTTCTTCTCTGTTAAAGTATGGTTTACAAAGATGAACCTTTTTGACTGTCAGAAAAATATAATGTAAAAACTCCAGTGACTTTTAAGTCATTAACTAATGAGGGAAACGGTAATTTTCAAAAGGCTCAGAGCTTGGTAAGATGTCCAGTCCACGAATTTAATTCCATGATGAAATATGAGAACACCGTAGTTTAGTAAAATCCAGGCTGTTGTGACCTTTTAGTTATCTGGTTTACGTACTTGTGTCTTGGCAAATGCTTCAAGTCACTTGCCCAGTGCAGTTCTGCAATAACTTAGGGGGAAGTCGAGCCTAGTAATACACTGAAAAATACATCTAGAAATTTCATGGTTCTGCCTTCAGACTTCTGTCTGAATGATCTTAGTATTAGTGTCCTCCATCCTCACTCTTTAGGGGTCACACCCAGTCCTGGTATTGAAATCCTGATAACTCCTGATAACTATGTGGATAGTTCAGATCTCTCTCCTGACCTCCAGTCTCTTCACCTACCTGCTCACAGTACCATGCCCTTAAATCCCTGATATACAGTTGCAGTTCACCAAGACTAAAATTCTGTTTTCTTTTCCGTAAAAGACTGCTTCCCTTACCTTTGAGGACTTTCTCATGGGTACTCTATCCGATCATCAGAGGTCCAACAGTTATTTTCTTACACTCCACGGGGATTTCTTCAGGAAAGAGGAATGCACCCTCTGAATTTATCAGCGATCACTTTTTAGCATGGTCACTAATCCCATCTCTTAACTTTTCAGGTGTGCCCTACAGAATCCCTGAACTCCAGGAAAATATGGGAAATACATCAGCACTTAGATATGTCAAAGAGTTAATGATCACTCCTTTAAACCCAAGTACACAGACCAAGTCTTGAGAAAGTCCTTTCTACAGCTCAAGAAACTCTTATTACACTCAACATTAGGTTACTGATTTATAATTCTATGTATCTGTGTCCAATATTCTCTATGAACATTCAAAAAACCCTTGATTTAAATATGCTGTAGCTCAGGAGGCTGAGGCAGGAGGATTGCCATGAGTTCAAGGCCAGTCTCTGCTATAGAATGAAGTCCATTTAGATCAGGCTAAGTAATAGAGTGAAACTTTATTTCAAAAGCAAAACAGCCAACATTATAAATGTGACTATTTTGTTACTTTATTATTTATTTTTCAGTTGTCCTACAAACTATTTTCATGTGTACTTCATTTTGACTGATTCTCTTAGAACTATCATTATGTTCTCCTGCCCCACCCCATCTCCCTGCCCGTCTATTTTCCACTGTGACTTTTTATCTTACAGGAATACCATATGTGCTCCATGGCTTTCTCACCTCTCTCTTAAAGCCTCATCTGTCTTGTGGAGCCCTTTATAGATTCCTGGATTTTGCCCAGTTTACTCCCATGTAGATACACATATGTAAACATTTGAAGCTGGATCCACGTATGAGAGAAAATGGGGACTGTTCATCTATTTATGGCAGACTATACTGATTCCATTCCTCACATTCAGATTTCTCTGTAGTAGGGAACAGTCCTTTGGGTACATACCCATA
Source organism: Rattus norvegicus (assembly GCF_021556685.1). Lineage (NCBI taxonomy): Eukaryota > Metazoa > Chordata > Mammalia > Rodentia > Muridae > Rattus > Rattus norvegicus. Next base: position 19,579,765 of record NC_141534.1, on the reverse strand, counting down.
AGGTGGTTTGAATGAAAATGGTACCTGTATGGTTGAATGCTTGGTCCCTAGTTGTAGGATGATGTAGTAGGGAGTTGTGATAAAAGTTTTTAACACCAGGCAGAGTAAATGCAGACATATATTATAGAAGTTATTATTAAATAAAAATCTGAGGCTCTGGGTAGAGAGCTTAACAGATTGATATATTTTGGGCTAAAGTCCTGGTTTGATAAGTTGCTTATTGGTATTATAATTGATAGGTGTTTAATTTGTTTTATGAATTACCCTGCTAAAGGCCATATGGCTCATTGATGTTGGCTAGCGAGGGTTTGTGGTTATTTTTGATATTTACCACAACAGGAAGCTCAGGTTCTCTTAACGTGGGCTCCACGGGAATTTTGGGTTAATTTCCTGACATGACAGATTAGAAAAGCCTAACAGGATCATTGTTTAACACTATTGTTTAGATTACTTCCTTCTTTAAAATTGGTTCATCTTCATAATGGGTGTGACTTTGAATTTTATAGTTATATTATTACTGTGGGAGAGAATGCAAGATACAAGCTTTTCTGGTTACACACTAAGGAATACAGTATTTTGGGAGAAAGATTTTGTCTTTGTGTTTTTAAAAACAGTGATTAGGCTCAGGAAACCTCACAGAGTCATATTGATAAGATTTGAGAGAGGGAGACCACCTGAAAAACTAGATTCAAGAGAATCAAACAAAAAGATATCTCTATTCTAATCTTTTGTCTTGAAAATTATATTTTGCAAAATGTACCTACTTGATTCCTGATCTCAAGGACTTTCAGCTGGGTCCAGTTCAAGCAGACATAACAAGCTACAACATTTGCTCCATTTTCCTTATTCCCTATCCCCCAAGGATATCTCAGTGCCCACATACAGCTTGAAGAAGTTATTGAATAGTCATCGCCCCAATTCCCTGGACTTTTGGGGGACTGAAAGTGGTTATTCTAAGGTTGTTTTTATGAGGAATTTAGAAATGGTCGTAATTTAACAGGGAGGAATTAGCTCGATTGATTTGTACAGCAATAATCTCATTTGGTAACTAAGCTAAAATCATATCTTTGCTTTGGTATAGAATTTATTTGTTAAAAAAAATTAAAAGTACAAGGGTTAGAGCCAGTCCTTCTATTGATGCCATGACAAGCTTCTGAGTTGGTTACACATGTGAGTTAAGGTCCAAATAGAAAAGTCATGGTTCTGAGTTTGTTAGAGTACTTTCAAGATAATAAGATAGTTAATGGACAAAAGTTCAGATTACCTTATATAGATAGATGGTTTTCAAAAATGTCAGAAATCCACAAAATACGAGATATAAAGTTATTTATCTTTGGTTGAGACATACCTGCTCCTAACAGTTCCCTTTTGGTAGATTTAACAAAGAAATTGAGCATCTCTACTTTCAGGTGAGATAATACTTTGTGGCTAGGCAGCCACTGGGCAGAAACAGCCCATTTCATCTACAGACTAATACTGTCCAAAAAGGGGACACTTTATGCAGAATAGTTGTTGACTGATAATCTTGACCGAGCCAGAATTATCAACCCTTCCATGTTTTTGCATTTCAAGAGTCTGTTAGTTGATTTTGGGCCAGAAGCCTGAAGACTTTCTTTCACAGGTGGCTAACAGGGGACTACGCTAGTGGAGATTTGTCTCTACAACCTCTCAGTTCTAGTTGTATTAGGCTTCCTGTATTTATAGATAATTGGTCATTCTCAGATTTCTGATTGGGTTGAAGACTGATTATAGTCTCATAGCCTATCAGGCTGTTTAACTTTGAAAATACATATTTTGTATGATAGTTATCAGATAGTATACAAGCTAGCCAGGATATAATATGGATTTTAAGGCTTTCTTAAGCTGAAATAGATAACTAAATGTTCTGTTTAACTGATAAAGTGTTGAACTGAGTGTTAGGTCTATTTTATGCTTTTAATTACAAAATGATAATAGTTGTGCTCAGCTTATGTTTGAGAGAAAGTTTTTTTAATTAGATAAAAAGGGTAAAATGTAGGATGATGTCATACAGATAAAGGCAGGTACACGATAGAACAAGACCTGTCACTGGATGAGAAGGAAGGATGGGTGGGGGAGAAGTTTTAGAGAGAGGAGACTGGAGATAGGGGAGAAGCAGTGGAGAAAACATGGAGTCTGATGTTAAGATTCCTCTCTGCACATTTACAGGTTGTTATAAATATTCTTAAGGGATGGATATATACAGGGGTTTGTATGTCTAGGAGGGCAATTATATCTTATCATTTTGATTAGAGGTTATTGTGTTATGTGTTCTTTCATGTGGTGATTTAAGTTCAAGAGAGTGTGTGGTGACTAGAGACCCTAGGCCGTTATGGAATTGGGACGTATATTCCTGGCATGGTGAAGCCTGCTTTGGGAAATAGATGGGTAAAGAGATTGTTGCCAGGCTCAGAGAGAAGCCATCAGCAGTGTGATGTGGGATGGAGCAAAGTGGGTGAGAGGCTTTGCTGACTGAGATGAAGATGTCTACCAGGTATCTTGGGGCACTGCGGTGTGGGATCTAATGTGGGGTAAAAGAAACAATTTTTATAAATTTACAGCAACACCTAGTTAATAAAATTGTTTGGGAAGGATTAGGAGGTGTGATGGTTTGCATACGCTTGGTCCGGGGAGTGGTACTATTAGGTGTGGCCTTGTTGAAGGAGGTGTGTCACTGTGGGGTTGGGCTTGGAGATTGTGCTCCTAGCTGCCTGAGGATGCTCAGGCTGTTCCTGGCTTCCTTTGAGTGAAGATGTAGAACTCCTCCTGAACCATGCCTGCCTGGATGCTGTGATGCTGCCATGCTCTTGCCTTGCTGATAATGGGCTGAACCTCTGAACCTGTAAGTCAGCCCCAATTAAACGTTGTTCTTTATAAAACTTACATTGGTCATGGTGTCTGTTCACAGCAATAAGACCCTAACTAAGACAGAAGTTGGTGCTGGGGAATGGGGTATTGCTGTGATAGGCCTGACCATGCTTCTGTTTGGAAGAATGTGAATTTTGAGACTTTGGATTTGGAAAGCAGTGGAATGCTTTAAACGGGGCTTAATGGTCTATTTTAGTAGGAATGTGAAAGTCTTTGTTTCTGAGAATAATTTGAATTGTGCAGGCCTGGCCCAAGAGGTTTCAGAGAAGAATTTAGGTATGTGCTGTAAAGACTGCTTTTGTGGTATTTTGGTGAAGAATGTGGCTGCTTTTTGCCCTTGTCTGAAGAGTCTGCCTGAGGCTAAGGTGAAAAGACTCAGATTAATTGCATTGACAAAGGAAGTCTCAGAAATGCCCATCATAGACTTGGTTCTCTGGTTAAGTCTCATGAAGACATTTTAATGAAAAAAGGGAAGTTGAGAAAGGAAAAATACAAAATATATGGAGTATTAAAGGGACACCAGGAAGTGAAATGGAGCTGAATCCTGTGTTCCAGGATATTAAATTGAATTAAGGGAGTAATGACCTTGGGGCAAGATCCCACTCAGCTAAATTAGCTCCAGGCAACTTAGTACACACCTTTAATCCCAGGAGACAGGAATACAGATCTCTAAATTCAAGGTCAATCTACAGAGCAAGACCTGGACAGCCATGTTTAGGTAGTGAAGGAGTTGGAAAAGAGGAAGCTAGTGATAATGTAAGTAAGTGATATGTAGAGTAAGGAGGCCATGTTCCAACTCCTACAAGCAGCAGAACTCAGCAGCTTCAGCCATGTGTCTCTGGCTTTATATTCAAGAGGAGAAGGAGACTCCTGGGACAATCAATGCTGGTTAGCTGGAGCTAAGAAAGAGACCAACATCACTGAGCTGAAATTGTCTGGGAAGCATTTTCTAAGAGCACAAAAAAGCTGTGTTCCAGAGATAGTCAAGGTTGCATCTCATGCTGCAGCTGTACTTGGTAATGTGTAAGAGTCACCCAGGTGGTACTAGTTTTGAAGGCATGAAGGGGTCATGAAGAGCAGCTGAGGCTGGGCACTGTGAGAGGCCATAGAAGGCCATTGGTGAAGGTGCACCTTCAGTTGCAATTGACAGCCCAGGACAGAAGGGGTCATACAAAGGAGTTGAGACTTGGCACCATGAAGAGGGCCTGTGAGAGGCTACTGAGAAGCCTAGTTGCAATGGAAAACCCCAGTGTATTGGATGATCACCAAGAACAGCTGAGGCAGTGTAGAGGATCAACCTGAGTGCTACAGAGGGTAGAGCTAGAGAAGTGAAGCCAGCCCTGTAGAGGATCATGTGTGGATCCAAGACATTGAAACAAGCTGCCTTGGAGACCCAAAGATGTTAAAGATACCAGAGCCATGGGCTATCTGCTGAGGAAAGCTGCTAACGGGGAGTGGAACCAGCTCAGGAGAAAGAAGTTTGTTACAATCAACAAAGATGAAAAAGGAGTTGAAGATCTGAAGACCGCGTGACATCAGACAGGGGGATGGCAGAGTGTGAAGTTTGCCCAGCTGGTTGCCTGTCTTAATTTGGGGATTACAGTTAAGTGACTGGATGGATCTCAGAAGAGACTTTGAACTTTGGACTTTTAACATTGTTGATACTGCTATAGACTATGGGAACTTGGGAAGTTGGACTAACTGTACTTTTTTATTATGCTATGTCTAGGTATGGCCTCCATAGACTCATGCGTTTGAACAAGCCTATGGAGGCCAGGGAGTAGAATGTGATGGTTTGCATATGCTTGGCCCAGGGAGTGGTACTATTAGAAGGTGTGGCCTCATTCAAGGAAGTGTGTCACTGTGGGGGTGGGCTTGGAGATTGTCTTCCTAGCTGCCTGAGGATGCTTAGGCTGTTCCTGGCTTCCTTTGGGTGAAGATGTAGAACTCAGCTCCTCCTGAATGCCTGCCTGGATGCTGTGATGCTGCCATGCTCCTGCCTTACTGATAATGGACTGAACCTCTGAACCTGTAAGCCGGCCCCAATTAAATGTTGTCCTCTATAAAACTTACATTGGTCATGGTGTCTGTTCACAGCAATAAGACCCTAACTGAGATAGTTGATGTGATCTTGTTGGAGTAGGTATGGCCTTGTAGGAGGATATGTGTCATTGAGAATCTATTTTGTGGTTTCAAAAACCCATGCTATATCTACTCTTTCTCTCACACTTATGTGCCTGCCTGCTGCTATGTTCCCTGCCATGATCATCACAGCTAACCCTATAAAACTGTAACCAAACCCCCAATTAAATGATATTTTAAAAATTGTTCTGGAGAGCTCAAGATATTGGGAATTCCAAAGCTTTAGAATATTTATCCAGGAGAGCTATAGAAGGGGTGGGATAAAGCCAGGGGAGAGAAGTGTATTGCATTCAACAAAGCTAAAAGGAGTGGGAGATAATGAAAAATATCTAAGACCTTGGACATTGTATATAGAGTTGTAGAATTTGCAGTTTGCCCTAATAAGTTTCCATCCTGTTTTGGTTCAATATTACCTCACTGTTGTCCCAATCCTTGCCTATTCAATAGTAGTGTACATTCTGTGCCTTGCACGTTGGATGCATATGATCTGATTCTTGGGTTTGATTTCACAGGAGATTTCAATTAAGAGATTGCCTCAAGGCTCAGAAGGACTTTGGACCTTTAAACAGTGTTGAGACTGAAAAAGTATGGGAACTTTTGAACTTGGAGTGAATGGATTTTATATTACGATATGGCTACCAGCCTGCAGGGGCCAGGGAGTAGAGTTCAGTAATTTGAACGAGACTGGATTCTTCAGGTTTATACATTTGACTGTTTGGGCCCTTGTTAGTGGAACTATTTGGGAAGGATTAGGATGATGAAACAACCTTTGAGTATATGTACAAGGGAAGTGTATCTGCATCTTGAGTTAAATCAATTCCCATCTTCCGGTGGAACTGTCACAATGGTCACATAGTGTCTTCAATCCCATCAGCAATGAATGGGTATTCTCCCCATTCCACATCTTCCCCAGTATGAGCTGTCGTTTGTTTTACTGATCTTGGCTATTCTGACTGGTGTAAGATATATCTCAAATTCATTTTGAGATACATTTCCCTAATGACTAAGGATGTTGAACATTTAATTTTCTCAGCTTTTTTTTTTTATTTCAACTCTTTAGGATTTGGTTTAGATCTATTTAACCCCATTTTTAAAATGGGTTATGTATCATCTTAACATCCAGTTTTTTTTAACATTGTTTATAAATGGATATTCTATCAGATGTGTAGTTGTTAAAGCCTTTTCCCGATCTGTAATTTTGAATGATGTCCTTTGCTATACTGTAGCTTTTAAGTTTCCTGAGGTCCTGTTTACTAATGGTTGTTTCTAGTGCCTGAGCCAATGGTGTTCTGGTAAGAAAGTCTTTTCTTGTGTCAATGAGTTACAGGCTATGCCCCACATATAATGAATCTATTGGATTCATTATACCTGGCCTTATGCTGAAGTATTTCATCCACTTGGAGTTGTGTTTTGTGCAGTATGACTAAGTATGGGTCTATTTTCATTCTTCTACATGTGGTCATCTAGTTTGAAACACATTCCTTGTCAAAGATGTCTTTAGGGGTGTGTGTGTGTGTGTGTGTGTGTGTGTGTGTGTGTTTGTGTTTCTACATCAAAAATAACTTGTCCACAGGGGTGAGGACTTACTCATAGGTTTCAGTTCTATTTCATTGATCAATATGTCTGTCTTTATGCTAATACTTTATAATTCTTATTCCTCTAGCTCTGGGGTTCAATTTTGTTCAAGGGTCATGAAACCTGATATGTTTTAGATGATCTATTTGTGTGTCCGTGTGTCCATGGTGTGTTTGTGTGTGTGTGTGTGTGTGTGTGTGTGTGTGCATGTGTTTCTATATAAAGCTGAAAACTTTCCTTTCCAGTTCTGTGAAAAAGAATTGCATTTGAATTTTGATGGGGATCATATTGAATTTCTAGATTGCTTTGGTAAGATGGTCATTTTCATTAATTTCATGTTAATCCTACTGATGCATGAGCATGAGAGATATTTTCATCTTCTGATATCTTCTTCAATGTCTTTCTCAGTGCCTCATACAAGTCTTTTACTTACTTGGTTAAAGATACCCTTAAAAAGGTTTTTTTGAGGCTATTGTGAAAGGTATTGTTTCTCTGATTTTTTCCCAGTTTGTCATATTTGTGTATAGGAATGGCACTGATTTTTGGTGTTAATTTTGTATCCAGAGACAACCTTGTTGAAAATGTTTATCAACAGTAGAAGATTTCCCGTGGAACTTTTATGGTCATTTACATATGTGATCATATCATCTACAATTAGAGATGTTTTGATTTCTTCCCTTTCTATCTGTATTCCTTTGATCTCCTTCTGTTGTTGTATTGTGTTAGCTAAGACTTCAAGTCCTATATTGACTAGATATGGAGAGGGTGGACAGACTTGTCTTGCTCCTGTTTTAATGGGAATCCTTTGACTTTTTATTTAGGTTAATGTAGGCCATGGGATTGCTATAAATCACCTCTATCATTTTGAAGTATGTTCCTTGTATCCCTAGTCTCTCTAGGATTTTCTCTTTTTTTATTTCCCTATTATATCTATTAATCCATAAGCATCTGTAGCAATATGTTCTTACTATTTAGTCATAGTAGGCAAGCAAGAAAAACAAGAGTTGACTATATTGATTACAGTGCTTCTTTGGACTTTCTCAATTGCAATTAATAGTGAATAATTACTCTATGCCTGGAATTGATAGTTTTATTTAATTACATATATCCTTTAAGAATCAACACTGTTCACTTGAACAAAGTGCATCTGTTTAAACTATTTTTACTATCATTTCATAATATCCCATAATTCTACAATGCTCCATTAACATTTTTCTTTTTATTTATTTTTTCACATTTTTCTTTTTTATTGGATATTTTATTTATTTACATTTGAAAGGGTATTGTATTTTCTCGAACACCCTTCTCCATCTAATGAGATGATCATGTGCTTTTTGGCTTTCAGTCTGCTTTCATGGTCGATTTCATTCATCAATTTACACAGGTTGAACATCCTTGCATTTCTAGGATGAAGCCCCTTGATCATGGTGAATAATCACTTTGTTGTGTTCTTGGATTTGGGTTGTGTTTTATTGAGAATTTTACATCCATGTTTGTAAAATTATCTCCTTTGTGTGTGTGTGTGTGTGTGTGTGTGTGTGTGTGTGTGTGTGTGTGTGTACGTGCGTGTTCGTTCTTTAGGTTTTAGGGTAACTGTGGTCTCAAAAATATTGAGCAATCCTTGTTTCAATTTTAGGAGTACGGACATGAAAGTGTGGTAGAATTTTGCACTAAAAACATTCTGACCCTGGGTGTTTTGTTTGTGTCTTTTTTGTTGTTCTTATCTGATTGTTTTGTGGAAGTATTGGTTCATACACTTTTAATTACTATTTCTGTTTACGAGGGATTATAGGTTTGTTTAAATTGCTCATCTGATCTTGTTTTTGACTTTGGTAGGGACTATATATGGAGAAAATTCTGAATGTCTTTTAGATTTTTCAATTTGGTGGATTATAGGTTTTTAAAATATGTCCATATGGTTATCTGAATTTCCTTGGTATCTGTTGTTATCCCCCCATTTTGTCTCTAAATTTGTGAATTCAGATTCTTCCTCTCTCTCTCTCTCTCCCTAACTCTCTATTGCCCTCCCTCCCCCTCTCCCTCCCTCCCTCTGCCTTCTTATTATTTGGCTGAGGGTTTGTCAATCTTACTGATTTGCTCAAAGAAGCAACATGATTCATTGATATTTTGATTGTATATTTTGTTTCTTTGTAGTTTATTATTTCTTTCAATCTACTCCTTTTGTGTGTGATAATGTCTTTTGGTTTTCAGAGCTTTCAGGTGTGCTGTTAAGTTACTAATGTTAGATCTCTTCAACCTTTTTTCTTTTTTTTCATCTTTATTAAATTGAGTATTTCTTATTTACATTTCGATTGTTATTCCCCTTCTCAGTTTCTGGGCCAACCTCCCCCTAACCTCTCCCCCCCTCCTATATGGGTGTTCCCCTCCCCGTCCTTCCCCCATTATCACCCTCCCACCAACAATCACATTCACTGGGGTTCAGTCTTGGCAGGACCAAGGTCCCCCTTCCATTGGTGCTCTTACTAGGCTATTCATTGCTACCTATGAGGTTGGAGCCCAGGGTCAGTCCATGTATAGTCTTTGGGTAGTGGCTTAGTTCCTGGAAGCTCTGGTTGGTTGGCATTGTTGTTCATATGGGGCCTCAAGCCCCTTCAAGCTCTTTCAGTCCTTTCTAAGATTCCTTCAACAAGGGTCCCATTCTCAATTCAGCGGTTTAATGATGGCATTCACCTATGTATTTGCTGTATTCCGGCTGTGTCTCTCAGGAGAGATCTACATCCGGTTCCTGTCGGCCTGCACTTCTTTGCTTCATCCATCTTATCTAGTTTGGTGGCTGTATATGTATGGGCCACATATGGGGCGTTCCTTCAGTTTCTGTTTGAAACTTTGCCTCCCTATCCCTTCCTAAGGGTATTCTTGCTCAACTTCTAAAGAAAGAGTGAAGCATTCACATTTTGATCATCCGTCTTGAGTTTCATGTGTTCTAGGCATCTAGGGTAATTCAAGCATTTGGGCTAATAGCCACTTATCAGTGAGTGCATACCATGTATGTCTTTCTGTGATTGGGTTAGCTCACTCAGGATGATATTTTCCAGTTCCATCCATTTGCCTACGAATTTCATAAAGCCGTTGTTTTTGATAGCTGAGTAATATTCCATTGTGTAGATGTACCACATTTTCTGTATCCATTCCTCTGTAGAAGGGCATCTGGGTTCTTTCCAGCTTCTGGCTATTATAAATAAGGCTGCGATGAACATAGTGGAGCACGTGTCTTTTTTATATGTTGGGGCATCTTTTGGGTATATGCCCAAGAGAGGTATAGCTGGATCCTCAGGCAGTTCAATGTCCAATTTTCTGAGGAACCTTCAGACTGATTTCCAGAATGGTTGTACCAGTCTGCAATCCCAGCAACAGTGGAGGAGTGTTCCGCTTTCTCCACATCATCTCCAGCATCTTCTGTCGCCGGAGTTTTTGATCTTAGACATTCTGACTGGTGTGAGTTGGAATTTCAGGATTGTGTTGATTTGCATTTCCCTTATGAATAAAGATGTTGAACATTTCTTTAGGTGTTTCTCAGCCATTCGGCATTCCTCAGCTGTAAATTCTTTGTTTAGCTCTGAACCCCATTTTTCATAGGGTTATTTGTCTCCCTGCAGTCTAACTTCTTGAGTTCTTTGTATATTTTGCATATAAGCCCTCGATCAGTTGTAGGATTGGTAAAGATCTTTTCCCAATCTGTTGGTTGCTGTTTTGTCTTAATGACAGTGTCCTTTGCCTTACAGAAGCTTTGCAGTTTTATGAGATCCCATTTGTCGATTCTTGATCTTAGAGCACAAGCCATTGGTGTTTTGTTCAGGAAATTTTCTCCCGTGCCCATGTGTTCAAGATTCTTCTCCACTTTTTCTTAGTATCAGTGTATCTGGTTTGATGTGGAGGTCCTTGATCCACTTGGACTTAAGCTTTGTACAGGGTGATAAGCATTGTTCAGTCTGCATTCTTCTACTTGCTGACCTCCAGTTGAACCAGCACCGTTTGCTGAAAATGCTATCCTTTTTCCATTGGATGGTTTTGGCTACTCTGTCAAAAATCAAGTGACCATAGGTGTGGGGGTTCATTTCAGGGTGTTCAATTCTATTCCACTGGTCTATCTGTCTGTCTCTATACCAATACCATGCAGTTTTTATCACTATAGTGATTCCCCCTGAAGTCCTTTTATTGTTGAGGATAGTTATAGCTATCCTGGGTGTTTTTGTTATTCCATATGAATTTCCAAATTGTTCTGTGTAACTCTCTGAAGAATTGGATTGGTATTTTGATGGGGAGTGCATTGAATCTGTAGATCGTTTTTGGGAAAATGGCCATTTTTACTATATTAATCTTGCCAATCCATGATCATGGGAAATCTTTCCATCTTCTGAGATCTTCTTCTATCTCTTTCTTCAGAGGCTTGAAGTTCTTATCATACAGATCTTTCACTTTCTTGGTTAAAGTCACCCTGAGGTGTTTTATATTATTTGGGACTATTATGAAGGGTGTCGTTTCCCTAATTTTTTTCTCAGCTTGTTTCTCTTTGGTGTAGAGGTAGGCTACTGATTTATTTGAGTTAATTTTATACCCAGCCACTTTGCTGAAGTTGTTTATCAGCTTTAGTAGTTCTCTGGTGGAACTTTTGGGATCACTTAAATATACTATCATATCATCTGCAAATAGTGATATTTTGACTTCTTTTCCAATCTGTATCCCTTTGATCTCCTTTTGTTGTCTGATTGCTCTGGCTGGGACTTTGACAACTATATTGAATAAGTAGGGAGAGAGTGGGCAGACTTGTCTATTCCCTGATTTTAGTGGGATTGCTTCAAGTGTCTCTCCATTTAGTTTAATATTAGCTACTGGTGTGCTGTATATGGCTCTCACTATGTTTAGGTATGGGCCTTGAATTCCTATTCTTTCCAGGACATTTTTCATGAAGGGGTGTTGAATTTTGCCAAATGCTTTCTAAGCATCTAATGAAATGATCATGTGGTTTTGTTCTTTCAGTTTGTTTTTATATTGGATTATGTTGATGGTTTTCCGTATATTAAACCATCCCTGCATGCCTGAGATGAAGCCTACTTGATCATGGTGGATGATTGTTTTGATGTGCTCTTGGATTCGGTTTGCCAGAATTTTATTGAGTATTTTTGCGTCGATATTCATAAGGGAAATTAGTCTGAAGTTCTCTTTCTTTGTTGGGTTTTTGTGTGGTTTAGATATAAGAGTAATTGTGGCTTCAAAGAAGGAATTCGGTAGTGCTCCATCTGTTTCAATTTTGTGGAATAGTTTGGATAATATTGGTATGAGGTCTTCTATGAAGGTCTGATAGAATTCTGCACTGAACCCATCTGGACCTGGGCTCTTTTTGGTTGGGAGACCTTTAATGACTGCTTCTATTTCCTTAGGAGTTATGGGGTTGTTTAAATGGTTTATCTGTTCCTGATTTAACTTTGGTGTCCAGTATCTGACTAGGAAATTGTCCATTTCCTGCAGATTTTCAAGTTTTGTTGAATATAGGCTTTTGTAGTAGGATCTGATGATTTTTTGAATTTCCTCTGATTCTGTAGTTATGTCTCCCTTTTCATTTCTGATTTTGTTAATTTGTACACACTCTCTGTGTCCTCTTGTTAGTCTGGCTAAGTGTTTATCTATCTTGTTGATTTTCTCAAAAAAAAAACCAAAACAGCTTTTGGTTCTATTGATTCTTTGTATAGTCCTTTTTTTTTTCTACTTGGTTGATTTCAACTCTGAGTTTGATTATTTCCTGCCTTCTACTCCTTCTGGGTGTATTTGCCTCTTTTTATTCTAGAGCTTTTAGGTGTGCTGTCAAGCTGCTGATATATGCTCTCTCCTGTTTCTTTCTGCAGGCACTCAGAGCTATGAGTTTTCCTCTGAGCACAGCTTTCATTGTGTCCCGTACATTTGGGTATGTTGTACCTTCATTTTCATTAAATTCTAAGAAGTCTTTAATTTCTTTCTTCATTTCTTCCTTGACCAGGTTATCATTGAGTAGAGCATTGTTCAACTTCCACGTATATGTGGGCATTCTTCCCTTATTTTTATTGAAGACCAGCTTTAGGCCGTGGTGGTCTGATAGGATGCATGGGATTATTTCTATCTTTCTGGGTTTGTTGAGGCCTGTTTTATGACCATTACATGGTCAGTTTTGGAGAAAGTACCATGAGGTGGAGAGAAGAAGGTATATCCTTTTGTTTTAGGATAGAATGTTATATAAATATCTGTCAAGTGCATTTGGTTCATGACTTCTGTTAGTCTGTCTATGTCTCCATTTAATTTCTGTTTCCATGATCTGTCCATTGAGGAGAGTGGGGTGTCGAAATCTCCTACCAGTATTGTGTGAGGTGCAATGTGTGCTTTGAACTTTAGTAAGGTTTCTTTTATGTATGTAGGTGCCCTTGTATTTGGAGCATAGATATTTAGGATTGAGAGTTCATCTTGGTGGATTTTTCTTTGATGAAAAAGAAGTGTCCTTCCTTATCTTTTTTGATGACTTTTGGTTGAAAATTGATTTTATTTGATATTAGAATGGCTGCTCCAGCTTGCTTCTTCAGACCATTTGCTTCGAAAGTTGTTTTCCAGCCTTTCACTCTAAGGTAGTGTCTGTCTTTGTCTCTGAGGTGTGTTTCCTGTAGGCAGCAGAATGCAGGGTCCTCATTGCATATCCAGTTTGTTATTCTATGTCTTTTTATTGAGGAATTGATTCCATTCATGTTGAGAGATATTAAGGAATAGTGATTGTTGCTTCCTGTTATATTTGTACTTGGATGTGAGATTATGTTTGTGCTTTTCTTCTCTTTGTTTTGTTGCCAGGACGATTTGTTTCTTGCTTTTTCTAGGGTATAGCTTGCCTCCTTATGTTGGGCTTTACCTTTTATTATCCTTTGTAGGGCTGGATTTGTAGAAAGATATTGTGTAAATTTGGTTTCGTCATGGAGTATCTTGGTTCCTCCATCTATGTTCATTGAGAGTTTTGCTGGATACAGTAAATTGGGCTGGCATTTGTGTTCTCTTAGGATCTGTATGACATCTGTCCAGGACCTTCTGGCTTTCATAGTCTCTGGTGAGAAGTCTGGTGTAATTCTGATAGGTCTGCCTTTATATGTTACTTCACCATTTTCCCTTACTGCTTTTAATATTCTTTCTTTGCTTTGTGCATTTGGTGTTTTGACTATTATGTGACAGGAGGAGTTTCTTCTCTGGTCCAATGTATTTGGAGTTCTGTAGGCTTCTTGTATATTTATGGGCATCTCTTTCTTTAGGTTAGGGCAGTTTTCTTCTATGATTTTGTTGGATATATTTACTGGTCCTTTAAGTTGGGAGTCTTCACTTTCTTCTATACATATTATCCTTAGGTTTGGTTTTCTCATTGTGTCCTGGATTTCATGTATGTTTTGGACCAGTAGTTTTTTCCCTTTTATATTATCTTTGACAGTTGTGTCAATGATTTCTATGAAATCTTCTGCTCCTGAGTTTCTCTCTTCTATCTCTTTTATTCTGTTGGTGATGCTTGTGTCTATGGCTCCTTTTCTCTTTCTTTTGTCTTCTATATCCAGGGTTGTCTCCCTTTGTGCTTTCTTTATTGCTTCTATTTTCATTTTAATTCCTTCACCTGTTCGATTGTGTTTTCTTGGAATTCTTTCAGGGATTTTTGTGATTCCTCTCTATAGGCTTCTACTTGTTTATTTATTTTTTTCCTGCATTTCTCTAAAGGAGTTCTTTATGTCTTTCTTGAAGTCTTCCATCATCATGATCAAATGTGATTTTAAATCAAGATCTTGCTTTTCTGAAGTGTTTAGATATTCATTGTTTGCTTTGGTGGGAGAATTGGGCTCTGATGATGCCATGTAGTCTTGGTTTCTCTTGCTTGGGTTCCTGTGCTTGCCTCTCACTATCAGGTTGTCTCTGGTGTTACCTTGTTCTGCTATTTCTGACAGTGGCTAGACCGTCCTATAGGCCTATGTGTCAGGGGTGCTGTAGACTTGTTTTCCTCTTTTCTTTCAGCCAGTTCTGGGAACAGAGTATTCTGCTTTCAGGCTTGTAGGCTTTCCTTTCTACTGGTCTTCAGCTGTTCCTGTGGGCGTGTGTCTTGGGTCCACCAGGCAGGTCACTTGGAGCAGAAGTTGGTCTTACCTGTGGTCTCAGGCCTGAAGTTGCTCCTGGGGGATCTCTTTTGAGGTCTCCATGAGAGTGGCAGGCAACCAGAAGGGCCTGCCCTGCCTTTTCCCGGCCCCCTGTGCACATGGTCCCAAATGGTGTTAGGTGTTTTCCTCTGGAGTCAGAAATGTGGGCAGAGTGTAATCTCTTCTGGCTTCCCAGGCATGTCTGTCCCTCTGAAGGTTTAGCTCTCCCTCTCATGGGATTTGTGTGCAGGGACCTGTTGACTGGGTCCCTTCAGATCTGGGTGGTATCTGGACTGCAGGGGACATGCTGCTTGAATTCTTCATTTTTTTTTTTAATGTAGGCACTTAGAGCTATTAACTTGCCCCTAAGAACCATCTTCACTTTGTACCCTAAGTTTGGGTATACTGTGTACTCATTTTCATTCAATTCTAGAAAGTCTTTTAATTTCCTTAATTTTTGTCCTGAACCATTGTCATTCAATAGTGAGTTGTTGAATATCCCTGAGTTTATAAACTTTCTGCTGTTTCTGTTGTTATTGATATCTAGTTTTAATCCATGACATTTAAATAGAATATCATCACTTTGACATAAATTTTATTGTATCTGATGAGATTTGTTTTGTGTCCAAGTATGTAGTTCATTTTGGGGGAACATTCTATGAGCTACTAAGAAGGTATATTTGTATTTGGGCGAAATGTTTTGTAAATATCTGTTTGGTCCATTTGATTTGTGACATCATTTAGCTTTAACATCTCTCTGGTTTTTAGCATGATAACCTATTTGTTGGTGAGAATGTGTCTTCACCTCTTTAGTTGATGTTTTCCCTCTAGTTTCTTCTTGGGGCTAGATTTATAGAAGAAAGATACTGCTTCAGTTTGCTTGTTTTTTGTTTTTTTAATCATGGAATGTCTTATGTTCTCCATCTGCTGTTGATTGAAGGATTACTGGGTATAGAAGTCTGGGCTGACGTCTGTGGTCTCTTAATTTATAGGTCATCCATCTAAAAGCCCTTCTGGCTTTTAGAGTCTCCAATGAGAAATCACATGTTATTGTGTTATCCAAGGTCTAACTTTTTATGTTATTTTGTCTTTTTCCCTTGCAACTTCTAATATCATTTCTTTGGTATGTATGTTTAGTGTTTTGCTTATTATGTGCTGTGGGGAACTTCTTTTCTGGACCAGTCTAGAAAAGAAGAGCCGGACAAAGACTAGGGGATTGGAACTAGATGACATGAGGGACAGTAACGATCTTCTACAGGATTCCCTGGCCAACATGGCTTATGGGGTTCCAGGGAGTGCCTGCAGCAGTTGGCAGCTGAGATGAGATGAGGGAATTGAGTTGTAGAGGAAGAGTCCAGGAGAAGATCTGAGTGATCTTCTGGGAATGGCTTCAGAGAGAGAGAGGGGAGGCCACAGCAAGCACTCTGTTACAGGACTGAGGATAAGACTAGGGCATTGGACTTGTAGGAGAAAGGCTCATTCATCTTCTTGATGATAGTCATTCTGACTGTGGTGAGATGAAATTTCAAAGTATTTTAATTTACATTTCTCTGATAGCTAAAGATACTGAACAGTTTTCAGAATATTTACTGGCCCTTTCTTCTTTTGAAAACTTTCTGGTGCTCACTTCTGCAGCACATATACTAAAATTGGAATGATACAGAGAAGATTAGCATGTCCCGTGTGCAAGGATGACACACAAATTCATGAAGCGTTCCATATTTTTGCAAAATTCAACACCCCTTTATGATAAAAGTCCTGGAAAGAACAGGAATTCAAGGCCCAGACCTAAATATAGTAAAAGCCATATACAGCAAATCAGTAGCTAACATTAAACTAAGTGGAGAGAAACTTGAAGCAATCCCACTAAAATCAGGGAATAGACAAGTCTGCCCACTCTCTCCCTACTTATTCACTATAGTTCTTGAAGTCCTAGCCAGAGCAATCAGACAACAAAAGGAGATCAAAGAGATACAGATTGGAAAAGAAGAAGTCAAAATATCACTAT
Organism: Rattus norvegicus; assembly: GCF_021556685.1. Taxonomy (NCBI): domain Eukaryota; kingdom Metazoa; phylum Chordata; class Mammalia; order Rodentia; family Muridae; genus Rattus; species Rattus norvegicus. The sequence goes on along the minus strand of NC_141534.1, from coordinate 19,563,019 downwards.
TTGCAGATGATGTGATAGTATATTTAAGTGATCCCAAAAGTTCCACCAGAGAACTACTAAACCTGATAAACACCTTCAGCAAAGTGGCTGGGTATAAAATTAACTCAAATAAATCAGTAGCCTTCCTCTACACAAAAGAGAAATTAGCCGAGAAAGAAATTAGGGAACCGACATCCTTCATAATAGTCCCAAATAATATAAAATACCTTGGTGTGACTTTAACCAAGGAAGTTAAAGATCTGTATGATAAGAACTTCAAACCTTTGAAGAAAGAAATTGAAGAAAATCTCAGAAGATGGAAAGATCTCCCATGCTCATGGATTGGCAGGATTAATATAGTAAATATGACTATTTTACCAAAGGCAATCTACAGATTCAATTCAATCCAATCAAAATTCCAATTCAATTCTTCATAGAGTTAGACAGTACAATTTGCAAATTTCATCTTGAATAACAAAAAGCCCAGGATAGCTAAAATTATCCTCAGCAATAAAAGGACTTCCAGAAGAATCACATCTCTGAACTCAAGCAGTATTACAGAGCAATAGTGATAAAAACTGCATGGTATTGGTACAGAGACAGGCAGCTAGACCAGTGGAATAGAATTGAAGACCCAGAAATGAACCCACACACCTATGGTCACTTGATTTTTTGACAAAGGAGCCTAAACCATCCAGTGGAAAAAAGCAAATGGAAAAGCATTTTCAACAAATGTTGCTAGTTCAACTGGAGATCAGCATGTAGAAGAATGCAGATCGATCCACTCTTAACACCCTGTACAAAGCTTAAGTGCAAGTGGATCAAGGACCTCCACATCAAACCAGATACACTCAAATAGAAGAAAAAGTGGAGAAGAATCTCAAACCCATGGGCATTGGAGAAAATTTCCTGAACAAAACACCAATGGTTTATGCTCTAAGATCAACATCAGATAAATGAGATCTCATAAAACTGCAAAGCTTCTGTAAGGCAAAGGACACTGTCATTAAGACAAAACAGCAACCAACAGATTGGGAAAAGATCTTTACCAATCCTCCAACTGATAGAGAGCTTATATGCAAAATATACAAAGAACTCAAGAAGTTAGACTGCAGGGAGACAAATAACCCTATGAAAAATGGGGTTCAGAGCTAAACAAAGAATTTACAGCTGAGGAATGCCGAATGGCTGAGAAACACCTAAAGAAATGTTCAACATCTTTATTCATAAGGGAAATGCAAATCAACACAATCCTGAAATTCCAACTCACACCAGTCAGAATGTCTAAGATCAAAAACTCCGGCGACAGAAGATGCTGGAGATGATGTGGAGAAAGCGGAACACTCCTCCACTGTTGGTGGGATTGCAGACTGGTACAACCATTCTGGAAATCAGTCCAGAGGTTCCTCAGAAAATTGGACATTGAACTACCTGAGGACCCAGCTATACCTCTCTTGGGCATATACCCAAAAGATGCTCCAACATATAGCAAAGACATGTGCTCCACTATGTTCATCGCAGCCTTATTTATAATAGCCAGAAGCTGGAAAGAACCCAGATGCCCTTCAACAGAAGAATGGACACAGAAAATGTGTTACATCTACACAATGGAATATTACTCAGCTATCAAAAACAATGACTTTATAAAATTCACAAGCAAATGGAATGAACTGGAAAATATCATCCTGAGTGAGGTAACCCAATCACAGAAAAACACATATGGTATGCACTCATTGATTAGTGGATATTAGCTCAAATGCTCAAATTACCCAAGATGCACAAAACAAATGAAACTCAAGAAGGATGACCAAAATGTGGATGCTTCACTCCTTCTTTAAATGGGGAACAAGAATACCCTTGGTAGGGAATACGGAGGCAAAGTTTAGAACAAAGACTGAAGAGACACCCATTCAGAGCCTGTCCCACATGTGGCCCATACATATACAGCCACCAAACTAGATAAGATGGATGAAGCAAAGAAGTGCAGGCCGACAGGAGCCGGATGTAGATCGCTCCTGAGAGACACAGCCAGAATACAGCAAATACAGAGGCGAATGCCAGCAGCAAACCACTGAACTGAGAACGGGACCCCCGTTGAAGGAATCAGAGAAAGGACTGAAAGAGCTTGAAGGGCCTTGAGACCCCATATGAACATCTATGCCAACCAACCAGAGCTTCCAGGGACTAAGCCACTACCTAAAGACTATACATGGACTGACCCTGGACTCTGACCTCATAGGTAGCAATGAATATCCTAGTAAGATCACCAGTGGAAGGGGAAGCCCTGGGTCCTGCCAAGACTGAACCCCCAGTGAACGTGATTGTTGGGGGTAAGGCAGTAATGGGGGAAGGATGGGGAGGGGAACACCCATAGAGAAGGGGAGTCGGAGGGGTTGGGGTGATGTTGGCCTGAAACCGGGAAAGAGAATAACATTCGAAATGTAAATAAGAAATACCCAATTTAATAAAGATGGAAAGAAAAAGGAAACGTTCTGTTCAGTTAATTGGGTTGTTTATTAATTGGTCATTTTGCATCGTTTTAGGGTTTAATTTTTGTAGTTCTTTACATATTCCAGATTTTAACCTTTTATCTGAAGCATAGGGGGCAAAGGTTTCCTCCTATTTTGGAGTGTGTTCACTTTGCTATTTCATATTTTTTTGCTGTGTAGAAGCTTTTCAATTTCATTTTCCTACTTCCAATTCTTATGGCGCTTTACTTTGCTATTAGAGGTCTATTCAGAGTTTTCTGTCTATACCCACATCCTGATTTATTTTCCCATATCTGTTTCAGTGTTTCTAGCTTTAAGGTTTTTGAGGCAGTTTGACTGAAGTTTTGTGCAGGGCGATCTATTTCCACTCTGGAAACGGATCCACACATATGGATCTATTTTCATTGTTCAGCTAAAGAACCAAAATTTTTACTTTTAAAAATTATTAAACTTTTGATAACCATAACACAAAGGACACTAGTCAATTTCGAAATAATTGATTTCGCTAACACACCTGTCACCATTCAGGAAACTGAAATGCACTGATGATTGAGCCTTAAATTAAGAACATATTATTTATACATTAATGAAGGAGCTCTTTGTGTCAGTTTGTATGGTGGTTTGAATAGGAATGGCACTGAGAGATTCATGTATGTGCATGTTTGGCCAATAAGTAGTGGTGCTATTAGGAGGTGTGGCCTTGTTAGAGTAGGTGTGGCCTTGTGGAGGAAGTGTGTCACTATGGGGGCAGACTTTAAGGTTTCCTATATTCAAGCTACGCTCAGTGTGGCATAGATCAAGATCTAGAACCTCGGCTCCTTCTCCAGCACCACGTCTGCCTTCCTGTTGCCATGCTTCCCACCATGACAATAATGAGCTGAACCCCTGAAACAGTAACCCAGCCCCAGTGAAATGTTTTCCTTTATAAGAGTTGCTGTGACCATGGTGTCTCTTCACAGCAGTAAAAACCCTAATACAGTTTGCTTACAACAGTACAACAAAACACTACAGACTGAGTAGTATAAACGATATAAAATTATTTTCTCGTATTTCTGTAAACTGAATGTCCAAGTTCAAGGTGTCAGAACATGGGGTGGGGGTCTCTACTCAAGGCTTCTTTACTTTGTAGGTGGCTGTCTTCTCTCTGGTCTCTTCTTTTAAGGTCACATTGGTAACTGGAATAACTTTATGTCCCTACGTCATTTTAATTAGCTTGTTGTAGGTTCTATTTCCAAAATTAACCATATTCAGAGCTGGAGGTTAGGATTGAACATGGATTTTGTGAGGACACAGCCCACTCCTAATATCCTCATATCAGTAATGGGCACAGAGGTCACACCCACTTAGGTCACTGGTTCCAATTCAGAGCTTTGAGTCTTACTACTATCCAGATTCAAAAGTAACACTTGAGTTCAGCACCCAGGCCAGGCAGCCTTTCTGTCCAGGTGCCTTTGGGACCTGATGTCTGCCCTAATTTCACTGAGGCAAATAAGGAAACTTTGTTTTGGTAAGTGGGCATATCCCTACTGACTAAACAGGAAAGAATAATCAAAACAAGATAAGATAGCTTGACCAGCAATATCAGCAGTGTCCATTACTGATTTGAGGGTATTAGGAGTGAGGCTGTGCAAAAATCCATGCCCAGTCCTAACCTCCAACTCTGAATATGGTTAATTTTGGAGATGGATTCTACAACAAGCTAATTAAAACAATGCGAGGGCATAAAATTAGTGATAAAATTGCAGGTGCTTTTTAAAAGTGCCTCCTCATAGTTTTGCATTTGTGTTAATAATATTTATCAATTTTATACACAAATAAAACCAGCAAACTTGCCATAAAATCAGAAGATTTCAATTTGTTAAAAAAAATTGCCTTTCTTTTGTGAAATAGGAAATCTAGAAGGGTTTTGTAGTTAGAGACAATAGGCTAACTGGAAGCGGGAGACCATAATTATGATTTTTACAACTGCTAATTGAAGCTGTGTTTGTCAGTGTTCTGGTGACTTTTGGCTGAGATCTGTCTGCTCTCTTCTGTATTTTCCATTCTTGGTGACATTTACCATGGTAACTTCCATAAAACACCCTCACAGTTTTTTAAAATGTTCCAAGCACCTTTTTAAGAAGAAAGGCTAACAACCCGGCAGGAGTGAGTATTTGGAAACTAAATGAAAACTATTCAGCTTTGTCTGCGATTGCCACAGTGACAGAAGGCGGGGACATCGCTGAGAAGGTCTGACTGAAAAAAACAATGTAATGTATTGTGGGATAAAAGTTAATGTTTGAAGTGGGCAATTAAGTATACTGGAGAAACTTCTGCCTTTCATAAGATTTATTTTTGATTTTAAAATCTTGATAAGCTCTGTTTAGGCGGAGTCAAGGGTCCAACCCTTTGGTATAGTCTTTGATGACAGAAATCTAGCCAAAGACTGGTAGACTGAATTTCGCCCTCACAGTTACTTCTCTGGGACCATCTTGGGAAAATGTACTAATATGAACATTATAGCTCATTGTCATACTTCAGGCTACTCTTTAGTCCCAACCAGTGAAATATGAAGGCCACAAGAGGCTTGAGTTTTCCGTCTCAGTTATACATTAGATTCAGTCAAGACTGGGGAGTGTAGGTGTGAGAGGACCCTACTCAGGATAATTGCCTAATTGGTACAAGGCCAATCTCCACATATTTTTGTTTAATGTCTTGCTAGAATTGCGAGCTACTCACTGCATCATCTTGGAGGCCACTGAACCCTTCCCTTCCCAAGCACTCATCAAGACTTGATTTCAGTGTTACTTATGGTAAAGCATCAGTCATGCACCTTGCTTTCAAATCTATGTATCATTCTGAGCAGAACTTGAGGGACCAGGGCCATTTTGTTTTGTTTTTTAAATTTAAGGAAGGCATTTTTATTTGTGTTTATCTCACTTAGCATCCAAAGTAAATCCAATAATCTATGTCTAGGTTCACTGCAGAAGTAATGGTTGCCTTTTCAAGACACATTGAATTTCAAATAGTTTAATAGCTTAAAGGCTGATTAAGAAGCAACTAGATTCAATGTAATTTGTTTATGTGTTTGAAAATAACCAAGTAGGAATTTTGAATGACTGTAACACTCAGTTGGCAGGGTTCATGATTTTTTTTTTCTTAATAGTAATGATTTTCTTCCTGGGAAGGATTCTAAAAACTCTCCTTTTCTACACCAAATAGAAATTGCTCTATCTGACCACACGTTTTTGTTTTTTGTTTTGTTTTGTTTTTCCTTTTTTTCTTCTAAATATCCCAAGAAATAGCTTTCAAACCTGAGCTTAGGTAGAGAATCATTTTCAATGGGTTAAGGATGTGTGGACAAATCTTAGAGAGCAAATGGCTAACGGTGAAATGTGTGGCACACACTACCACAGTTAAGAAAACAGGACCTTGGGGTTGGGGATTTAGCTCAGTGGTAGAGTGCTTGCCTAGGAAGCGCAAGGCCCTGGGTTCGGTCCCCAGCTCCGAAAAAAAGAACCAAAAAAAAAAAAAAAAAAAAAGAAAAAGAAAAAAAGAAAAGAAAACAGGACCTTCATTGTCCTGGCGGATGCCACCAAGCCAACCAAGGACTTTACTCTCCTGGAGCTCAAAGTACGACAATGAGGCAAGGTTCCAGGTCTTTTACATCAGTGGTTCTCAACCTGTGGGTTGTAACCCCTCTGGGGATCAAAGGACCCATCCACAGGGGTAGCATATCAGACATCCTGCACATCAGATATTTACATTATGATTCATAACAGTAGCAGCGTTGCAGCTATGAAATTGCAATGAAAATACTTTTATGGTGAGGGAGCCACCATGATATGAGGAATTATATTAAAGGGTTGTAGCAATAGGAATGTTGAGAACTGATGTTTTACCAGTTCTGAGTTATTCAATCATCACAACAATTTCTTCTGAAGGTGGCAATTGAAATATTTCCTTCTAAACTTGATGAATAAAATCCTGACTAATTTTGGTTCCCACACCACTTTGAAGATGGCTGAACACGCACGCACGCATGCACCATGCACATACAAAATAGACTTTTTTTGATAGGAAATAAATTTGTGAGGTCAGACTACATCTTCGAAAGATTAAAGGGAAATGACTTTGAAGTTTCTGGTGGATTGTCTCTTGATAAACACAAATGCCTATCAGCATGCTTCCCTCCTCACGGAGTGTAGGTTGTGACTCCCTCTTATGAATCTAGAGTTCATGATCTCAGTACAGTAGCAGGAGCTGTAAGCTTCATTGTCATTCTGCAGCCTGGGTCTGGCTTCCTCTTGAAGCCTATAAATCATTATCAAACAAGAAAATCAAGTAATCAAGCTTGCTGGCCTGAATCTGATCTATAGTATTAAACTCCAGCATGAAAAGATATTCACTTATAACACTAGTTAAATGCTCTAATAATGAGCTTGGATTAGGGAAATGCTTCTGCACACACAGGGACTGGAGGTCCTGATTGCCTCTCAATCACACGTACAAAACCCACTCAGTCTCAGCGGCTTGAACACAAATCCAAAGGCGACAGGCAACATACTAGGGAGAGAGGATGGCAGAGATATTCATAAATGTTGTCTCCTTTTAAAGTTGCATCCATAAATTATATGAGCTTTTGTTTTTTTTTTTTTTCAAATTTTGTCTTCAAATGACTTCAGGGCATGTTGCAAATTCATTTCATGGTCAGTTACCTTTCATCTTTAAAATCACACGAAACATGCAACTCTTTAGAATGAAATAATTGGTTTAATAATCATAAGCTTGAAAGAGAACTTGAGTTAAAATTCAATCTGTGGTCTGAATTATCACCATCTGACACAATGCAGAGAGAATTTTGTGTATATGCGCACATTAGTTTTTATTAATATGGTGGGAGTGTATACTGTTTAACTTGATATACTTGTCTTGGTGAATTCTTCTCCGGATTGAACTTATCTTTATTAGGTAGTTGGGCATGATACAGGTTGAACACCCCTCAGTTCCAGAGCCTTGGCAAAATTAACCTCCAGCGGCTTGCCTGTCCCTTTGGTGAGCTTCAGAGATCGGATGCAGCCTCGGAACCTAACGTTGGTGGTCAGGCCAAACTGATTGAGGCCATCTGAAAAGACATAGGAGGGGTCACTTTTGTTTCTCATTCTTACAAATGCTGGGGATCCAGCCCAGAAACATGTGCACACTGCACAAACACTCTACCACCAAGTCGACCACTACTCCCTCAGCCTCATTTCTGAAACATCGCTACAGCAAACATTTGCAATCACACGTCCAAATCAAATCTCAAGCCTGAGGTTGACTCGGAACGCTGTCTATTGTAAGCTGTGTGATTTTGCTTGGAGACTTGCTAACTGGTTTGTAGAGAATTACCAACTTCCTACGAGTTGAATTATAAACTGTGGAAACCTCAAACAAGTAATTTGGTTTGGAACAAACGCATTTAAAGTTATAAAGTCAAACTATGCAATTATAGCCAAGTGTGATGGTACATGACTATAGCACCAGTGTTACAGGTGGAAAGGGAAAACCCAAGCTCTAGGGTAGCCTGGGCTAGACAGTAAGAACCTGCTTCAAAATTAATAAGGAAGGAAATAAGTTGTGGTGGTTTGAATACGCTTGGCCCATGGGACGTGGCACTATTAGGAGGCGTGGCCTTGTTGAAGTAAGTGTGTCACTGTGTAGGTGGGCTGTGAGGTCTCTTAATGCTCCAGATCTGCCCAGTGCAGAAGGAACCTCCTCTGGGCTGCCTGCAGAAGAGTCTCCTTCCTCCTGGCTGCCTGGTGAGCAAAATGTAGAACTCTTCCTTAGAGCACCATGCCTGCCTGGATGCTGCCATGCTTCCCCACAAGGATGATAATGGACTGAAGCTCTCAACGGGTAAGCCAGCCCCAATTAAATGGTTTCTATTAGAAGAGATACCTTGGTCATGGGGTCTCCTCACAGCAACGAAACCCTAAGACATAACTAAACAACAATAACCCCCCCCCCCAATAAATCTTATACAGTTGTATTTGATGAAGCAAAGAATTGATAAAATACTTCTAGTGTTAAAGTAGGACACGGGATGTCCTAACACTGAAAAAATAAAACCCCCAAATGTTCTGTTGGTTGGGAGCTTATGGGATTTTTTTTTTTTTAACTAACAAGACTTGCTTGTTGCAACACAATTCAGCAATGGAACTGTGTGAGGAGAATTCTGAGTGCTTTCAAAACAAAACAAGAAGAAGTCTTGTGATCTCAGTTTCTTCAAAGCTCAGAATTGCTCTTGGAGCCTCTGCGCTCCTCCCAGGTATAGAGGGTAGGGGTGAGATGATGTCCAATTACTCATTATTGCTTACTGGTGTTAATCGGTTAACTGTTTACACTGGCCTTTCTATGGAAAAGTTTCTGCCATGTGTTGCTTATCCTTGTGGTCGAATACCTTACTCACGTGATTCTTCATGACCTTCAGAGTATAAATTGCCTGATTCTCTGAATAAAACGGGCTGTTGCATAGTTGTTTACTCTGCCTCAATTTTAGGCCCTGCTTTCCCAGGCTTATGCCCCCAACTAGAGCAGCAAACAGAGATGCTTCTCTTCCCAAGCCTGCTGGATCCTTGGGAGGATCTTGCTTCATAGCCTGTTGGCAGAGAGGTACGCTGTCTCCCTCAAAATACTGAGTTTGTTACTGATAGAAATATTTATTTATATAGCTCAAAAATTCTTATCGTTTAAAATAATGCACAGTTGTGGGTCTTTTTACACAGTTGTGGCTCAGTGTTTAAGAGCACTAGCTGCTTTTCTAGAGGACCGGGGTTCAACTCCCAGCACCCACAAGGATGCCTCCCACTCTAATTCCAGTTCCAGGGGATCTGATGCCTTCTTCTTGCTTTCCTGGGAAGCAGCCATGCATACTGTACACAGACACACTGTGCACAGACACACACGCTGACAGAACACCCATGCCCATGATACAACTGTTAAAACGTTAAAGCCAAAAGTAACTCTGGAAGGAGCCCATTTGTCCCCTCTAACATCTTTTGTTCTGTCAACCTATGCTGAATACCGCACACCCTCTTTTCTTACACAAAGCCCTTCTGCCTTGGAAGCAAAGCTAAGTTTTTTTTCCAGATTTCTGAAAGCTTACTCCAGGACTCTGCATCACTCCAGTGCTCACTACAAAACTGGACTCATTGCCCAGCAGCTCCTGCCCCTGGCTCCTTAGGTAACCCTGGAGTTCATATGCTGAATTTAATGCTGAATTTAATGTACTGGAGGGTTTTTTTTGATGCAGATTTATTGCTTGGGCTCTCTTGTAATATGAATATAAAGTCTTTAATAACCTATGTGGGAAATTAGCTCCGTTTAACCTGGAGAATTCTAGAATGAGAGGAAATAAGTTGGAGGGCCTTTTATGATTCCTCTGATACATTTCACTTTAAAACTGGGGAGAGGGGAGGGGAACCCTCACAATCCTGGCTTCAACCGCTGCTAAATACTTTATATCTTTTATAAGGTAAATTCATTTCCTTTAGTTTTAGCCTCCCCTTGGATAAAACCTTGGGGGTGATTATGAAAATTTCAAGTCCCATGTGGTTTAAATAAATAGTCCTCTCATTTTACAGACTGGCAATTTTAGGCCAAGTGTTATTTATGGAAAGAGATTCTAAAGCGTAGAAGCAAGTGGCCTTAAGTACACATTCTTGGACACGGTTATACAAATACGAATGTTTAAAACCACAAACATAAGGAGCAAAGGGCTTGTTTGCTGCGGCAACCAGCACTCACCTGGGAAACCGCCAACAAAAACAGGGTCGTTTGTATCTGCTGATGTGGAGGCTGCATTTGGGCTCTGGGCATCCACCTGGTTCCCATCTACCACCAGCTCAAGGCGGTTTTTGATCTTCTTGGCAGTGACTTTATGCCATCGTCCATCGCACATATGGCCTGGGCTCCCAGCATCGTAGACCGCAGTGAATCGGCCGGCGCCATTATCCACATGGAACATAAGCTGGAAAGGTAGGAAAATGACCTGTCACAGGTGGCTTCGGTCGAGGCGAGCGCCACAGCCCGCACGATGAAAACCAGAGGCTGAAGCGAACAACATTTCTCAAACACTGGACAGTTAGGTCTGGAGAAATAGCTCAACTAGTCCAGGGCTCGGCATGCAGAGAACACAAACTGCTCTACAGTTTAAACTAATTTATTTAAATATCCAAGTGTGCTTATCTACTCAGTGAGTGCGTGTCCCAGCCTCCGAGTTTATGGGAAGGTTTGAGGAGTGAGGGGAGGAGAGGGAGATGTGGAAGGCACGCTTTAGATCACCATTACCTTGTGGGAAACATCAGCATCACGGGACTGATATAACTGGCACTGTTGAAGTACTTAGTTTCAACTTAAGTTGAAGCTTTTAATTTGGTCCCCAGAACCAATGTGGGAAAACCTAGATGTGGCAATCAAGGTTTCCGAATCTCAGCATAAGAGGGGCAGATTGGCCAGATTCCCTGGCCCGTCCCGTTTCACGGCTCTTTGTACTCCAAATAGCAATGGATAGTACCTCAAACTGTAAGGTGAGTAGCTCCACATACTGTCCTCTGCCCATCATGTGTGCGTGCAACCCATGCACAGCTGTGCATGTGCACACAGGTACACGCGCACACGCGCAGGCACAAACACCCCCAGCGAAAAGTTAGCATAATGCCAAGTTAAAGCTTGGGACCCAGGAACAAGCCGTAGTCTTTGCTCTTGGGCGTTGCCCGTGTTACTTATGCTGTTTCAGAAGAAGCACCCAAGTCCTACACCAAAACAGAACCTAATCGGCACAAAGGTTTTTCAGCTATCCATCTTTTTGGACTATGAGGTGAACCTTCCAAAACCTTCTTAGGAGAAGCCGCTTCAAGCAACTCATTAATGGGCTTTCAAATATACTTTAAAGTATTGTTTATAAATTTAAGCTTTTGAAGCTTTAATTGTGTTTTTCTTTCTCCTTCATGGTTTTCACTCTAAATACAGGATTGAGAGCCACATAAATTACTTTTTGGGGGCACGTTTCATATCACAGGTGCCAAAGACCCGAGCCAGAAGGCCAGTTAAATTCCCAACAAGGAAGAACTTGATTAGAAGTTCTTGTTTAAATGAGAAAAATCTGTTTTTAGTAACGTGGCAGGATCCCTGAAATTCGAGACATCAGAATTCTTTTGAAGCTGATGAAGGAAAGGAACATGTTGAAATATTAAAAACGTTAGTCAGCTACGCGGTGCACTTGACAAGGTGGATGAAAGAAATGCTTTGTTTGAAAAAGATTAATAGGGCTGGGCGAAGTTTGCAAAATGTATAGTACTGTAAATATTAGTGTTTGGAACACTGAGCGGAGTTTGTAAAAGTGACATTTTACTTCTATGAAGAGCTTGATGGAAAAACCACATGACAGAGTGACACATAAGTGGTAAAAGATTACAAGCAAGAAAGGGAATTTGAAAGAGATGCAAGGAACATAGGCTTTAAACATTCAAACAGAACCAGAGAATTTTGTCTATCTGTTAATTTTTTCATCCTTTTTACCTAAAAGCACTTGGATTTTTTTTCTGTTGTTTTTGGAATCGTGTGAGCAAGAAGGAGAGAATGGCAAGGAGGGTATGTTTTAGATCATGTTTTAGATCAGCACCATCTTCCTGAGTGAGCCTGGTAGAAAATCTGTGAGACTTCTTGCTTATTTTCCTTTTAACCCGCTTTCTACATGTACAGCTCATCTCCCTATAGGTTGCTGTCCACAGGCAGTCATGGATAAGGATCTATTTATGATTAGGCTATCGCTCGTCCACTTGTCTATGTTTGATTTTGGGGGGAAAGTGTCTGAGTGCTTGTAAGTGAAAGTCAGGAACTGGTATGTTGCAGGTCTCAGTGATGTAAAAGGTAGGCTGCTTTCAGATAACTTGAGCCACCTCCTTCACTGCACTGGTAATTTTGCCAACTTAGGTGCACAGATGTAGATTCCCTGAAAGCTGGGGATCCAAAACCATGTGGGCCACAGGTGGTCAACCCAGCTGTGGTGTAGTAGGATTGACACATTTAAAATGTGGCTGGGTGCACAGAATGGGTGTGATAAAAGTGTACATGGATTGTGATGACCCAGAGGGGTGAGAAGAACTGACAAGACCTTGAACCAGAGCTTTGAGTGGGGGAAGCCAGTGTCAGGAGAGAACAAGCAGACATTTACCCACCTTCTCGTCAATCATTTCAATACCCATTCCATCCATCTTCTGACTGCTGACTCCCAGGAGGACTCCAGTGGGTCTTGTGGTACGGAATTCAAATTCTACAAGAAGGTCCAATCCAACTTTGAAGCCACCAACTGGGGAGAAAAATTATTGATTAGACTTTGGGGTGAATTAATTTCAATCTGTGGCTTCCCCAGTGTGTTTGTTGCTGATGCGAGAGGCCAGGATTTTAGACTGCTCATAATTTTCCTCTTGGTACTGCATAGGAATCTGGCGCACAGTGGAGCTTTAATCATTGGATAACCAAATGAATGAGCACACAATAGGACTGACTGAATCAAGGGCTCTCAAAACCAGGTATGAGAATTTCCAAAGTCTGCTGGGCTAAGGAAAGAATTTCAATGGATATTCAGTAAAATTTTATTGAGACGTTCTAAATGGCACTACAGTGATTGGAGTGAGTTCTGATCGTCCTAAATATTTTATTAAATGAAAGATTGCAAATGTAATTTTTTATGGAAAGATTCTAGGACATAATCTTTTCTACTTAATCCAGTGAATCTTTTGGTTAGACATTTTGATATTTGACTCATATATTTAGGCCTTCTATAAGGAGTTAAGATATTTCGTTTAGCAATAAAAAATGATTTCCTAAGAACAGTTAAGACTACATGAATTCTGCAAAATATTGGGAAAGCACTCAAGAAAATTCTATCTGTGCTTTCTATTTACCAGGTGGACCATACATGTCATGTGTGACCACTGCTGTCCTTACTGTGGTACTGGTGATGTGGTAGACTTTTTGTTCTTCCAGGATCCTTGATGACCTTGCATGGAAAAGGTGGATAGATTTAAAGTAAGGGTAGAAGGGCCGAACTGTTCAGGAAGATAAAATAAGAGGTAAAGAGGAAAAAGAAATGATGTAAGGTGCTTCAGCTGAAGAAAAACAGTGATGTGGTGAGATGATGTCCAGCAATTGGGGGGCTGGGTAGCTTTTAAGAACAGAGATATCAAGCCTCTTATAGAGAATGTGTATGGTTTGCACCAAAGTAACCTGCAGTTCTGACCACCCAAGTCTTATGTAAATTGTATTCTGCTGTGAGTTGAAGGATTGGGAAGAGCTGTTGGAAACTGGAGTTGAGATTTTTTTTTTTTGGTTCTTTTTTTCGGAGCTGGGGACTGAACCGAGGGCCTTGTGCTACCACTGAGCTAAATCCCCAACCCCTGGAGTTGAGAGTTTTTGTTGTGTGTTGTTGTCGTTGTTCCATATTTTGATATAATACCAAAAAGAAGGTAGGAAGATCAGCCAACCCATCAGCCACAGAAGCTGAAGCCAGGTATCAAGCCTGGCTAAGAGAAGGGCATCACAGCCACTTGTGGACTGGTAGAAATCGTGGGGAACTTTTGGCTTTCATAGCACATGACATGGCTTTGGGGCAACATCATATCCTCCAATATTTCCAAATCTGATATGTCTCTGTATCTCAAGGTTCTGCCTATACAGAGGTGGGTTTCTACCCTAGCCTGTGTTAGAGGATTCTAATGTCCACTTCACAACTCTGCATAGAAGTATTCAACTCTGAATATCTATGCTTCAAATGCAAGGGCACCTACATTCATAAAAGAAACCTTACTAAATCTCAAAGGACACATTGCATCTCACACAATAATAGTGGGAGATTTCAACACCCTGCTCTCATCAATGGACAGATCATGGAAACAGAAACTAAATAGAGACACAGAAAAACTAAAAAGTTATGAAAAAATCAGATATCTATAGAACATTTCATCCTAAAGCAAAAGATTATACATTCTTCTCGGCACCTCATGGTACCTTCTCCAAAACTGATCATATAATCGGTCACAAAACAGGCTTCAACAGATACAAGAAGATTGAAATAATCCCATGCATACTATCAGATCACCACAGACTAAGGCTGGTCTTCAATAACAACAAAAATGACAGAAAGCCCACATACACATGGAAGTTGAACAATACTCAATGATAGCTTAGTCAAGGAAGAAATAAAGAGATTAAAGACTTTTTAGAATTTAATGAAAATGAAGGTACAACATACCCAAACTTAGGGGACACCATGAAAGCAGTGCTAAGAGGAAAACTCATAGCTCTGAGAGCCTGCAAAAAGAAACTGATTGACAGTACACCTAAAAGTTCTAAAACAAAAAAAAGTAAATACACCCAAGAGGAGTAGATGGCAAGAAATAATCATACTCAGGGCTGAAATTAACCAAGTAGAAATAAAAAAGAACTATAAAAAGAATCAACAAAACCGGGAATTGGTTCATTGAGAAAATCAACAAGATAGATAAACCCCTAGTCAGACTAACCAGAGGGCACAGAGAGAGTATATCCAAATTAACAAAATCAAAAATGAAAAGGGAGACATAACAAAGGAATCTGAGGAAATTAAAAAAATCATCAGACCATACTACAAAAGCCTATATCAACAAAACTGGAAAATCTGGAGGAAATGAACAATTTTCTAGGCAGATACCAGATACCAAAATAAAAACAGGATCAGTAAACCACCTAAACAACCCCATAACTCCTAAAGAAATAGAAGCAGTTATTAAGAGTCTCCCAACCAAAAAAAGTCCAGAACCAGGAGATAGGTTTAGTGCAGAATTCTATCAGACCTTCATAGAAGACCTCATACCAATACTGTCCAAACTATTCCACAAAATACAAACAGAAGGAGCGCTACCCAATTCCTTCTATGAAGCCACAATTACGCTTACACCTAAGCCACACAAAGACCCAACAAAGAACAAGAAGTTCAGACCAATTTCCCTTATGAATATCAATGCAAAAATACTCAATAAAATTCTCCCAAACCAAATCCAAGAACACATCAAAATGATCATCCATTATCATCAAGTAGGCTTCATCCCAGGGATGCAGAGATGGTTCAATAAATGGAAATCTGTCAATGTAATCCACTATGTAAACAAACTCAAAAGAAAAAAGCACATGATCATCTCATTAGATGTTGAGAAAGCATTTGACAAAATTCAACACCCCTTCATGTTAATAGTCTTGAAAAGATCAGGAATTTAAGGTCCATCACTCAACATAATAAAAGCAATATACAGCAAACCAGTAGCCAACATCAAACTAAATGGAGAGAAAGTTGAAGCAATCCCACTAAAATCAGGGACTAGACAAAGCTGCCCACTCTCTCCCTGCTTATTCAATATAGCACTCTAAGTCCTAGCCAGGGCAATCAGACAACAAAAGGAGGTCAAGGGGATACAAATTGGAAAGGAAGAAGTCAAAATATCACTATTTGCAAATGGTATGATAGTATACTTAAGTGAACCCAAAAGTTCCACCAGAGAACTACTAAGCCTAATAAACAACTTCAGCAAAGTGGCTGGGTATAAAATTACCTCAAACAAATCAGTAGCCTTCCTCTACTCAATGGATAAACAGGCTGAGAAAGAAATGAGGGAAATGACACCCTTCACAATAGCTACAAATAACGTAAAATACCTCAGAATGACTTTAACCAAGCAAGTGAAAGATCTATATGACAAGAACTTTAAGCCTCTGAAGAAAGAAATTGAAGACCTCAGATGATGGAAAGATCTCCCACGCTCATGGATTGGCAAGATTAATATAGTAAAGATGGCCATTTTGCCAAAAGCAATCTATAGATTCAATGCAATCCCCATCAAAATTCCTACTCAATTCTTTACAGAGATAGAAAGAGCAATTTGCAAATTCATTTGGAATAACAAAAAACCCAGGATAGCTAAAACTATCCTCAACAATAAAAGGACTTCAGGGGGAATCACTATCCCTGAACTCAAGCAGTATCACAGAGCAAGACTGATAAAAACTGGATGGTATTGGTACAGAGACAGGCAGATCAATGGAATCGAGTTGAAGACCCATAAATGAACCCACACACCTATGGTCACTTGATCTTTGACAAAGAAGCTAAAGCCATTGATTGAAAAAACAACAGTATTTTCAACAAATGGTGCTGTTTCAACTGGAGGTCAGCATGTAGAAGAATGCAAATTGATCCATTCTTATTGATTTGTACCAAGTTCAAATCCAAGTGGATGAAGGACCTTCACATAAAACCAGATGAATTAAAACTAATAGAAGAGAAAGTGGGGAAGAGCCTCAAACATATGGGACTAGGGAAAATTTCTTGAACAGAACACCAATGACTTATGTTCTAAGATCAAGAATCAACAAATGGGACCTCATAAAACTGCATAATTTTTGTAAGGCAAAGGATACCATTATTAAGATAAAATGGCATCCAACAGATTGGGAAAAGATCATTATCAAACCTACATCCAATAGAGCACAAATATCCAATATATACAAAGAACTCAAGAAGTTAGACTCCAGAGCACCAAATAACCCTACTAAAAATTGAGTACAGAGCTAAACAAAGAATTCTTAACTGAGCAATATTGAATGGCTGAGAATTACCTAAAGAAATGTTCAACATCCTTAGTTATCAGGGAAATGCAAATCAAAACAACCCTGAGATTCCACCTCACACCAGTCAGAATGGCTAAGATCAAAAACTCTGGCGACAGCAGATGCTGGTGAGGATGTGGAGAAAGAGGAACACTTTTCCATTGTTGGTGGGATTGCAAGCTGGTACAACCATTCTGGAAATCAGTCTAGAGGCTCCCTAGAAAATTGGACATTGAACTACCTGAGGGCCCAGCTATACCTCTCCTGGGCATATACCCAAAAGATGCTCCAACATAAAACAAAGACACATGCTCCACTATGTTCATAGCAGCCTTATTTATAAGAGCCAGAAGCTTGAAAGAACCCAGATGCCCTTCAACAGAGGAATGGATTAAAAAAATGTGGTACATCTACTCAATGGAGTATTACTCAGCTATCAAAAACAATGAGTTCCTTGAAGTTCTAGCCAGAGCAATCAGAGAACAAAAGGAGATCAAGGGGATACAGATCGGAAAAGAAGAGGTCAAAATATCACTATTTGCAGATGATATGATAGTATATTTAAGTGATCCCAAAAGTTCCACCAGAGAACTACTAAAGCTGATAAACAACTTCAGCAAAGTGGCTCGGTATAAAATTAACTCAAATAAATCAGTTGCCTTCCTCTACACAAGAGAGAAACAAGCCGAGAAAGAAATTAGGGAAATGACACCCTTCATAATAGACCCAAATAATATAAAGTACCTCGGTGTGACTTTAACCAAGCAAGTAAAAGATCTGTACAATAAGAACTTCAAGACACTGAGGAAAGAAATTGAAGAAGACCTCAGAAGATGGAAAGATCTCCCATGCTCATGGATTGGCAGGATTAATATAGTAAAAATGGCCATTTTACCAAAAGCAATCTACAGATTCAATGCAATCCCCATCAAAATACCAATCCAATTCTTCAAAGCGTTAGACAGAACAATTTGCAAATTCATCTGGAATAACAAAAAACCCAGGATAGCTAAAACTATCCTCAACAATAAAAGGACTTCAGGGGGAATCACTATCCCTGAACTCAAGCAGTATTACAGAGCAATAGTGATAAAAACTGCATGGTATTGGTACAGAGACAGACAGATAGACCAATGGAATAGAATTGAAGACCCAAATGAACCCACACACCTATGGTCACTTGATTTTTGACAAAGGAGCCAAAACCATCCAATGGAAAAAAGATAGCATTTTCAGCAAATGGTGCTGGTTCAACTGGAGGTCAACATGTAGAAGAATGCAGATCGATCCATGCTTATCACCCTGTACAAAGCTTAAGTCCAAGTGGATCAAGGACCTCCACATCAAACCAGACACACTCAAACTAATAGAAGAAAAACTAGGGAAGCATCTGGAACACATGGGCACTGGAAAAAAATTTCCTGAACAAAACACCAATGGCTTATGCTCTAAGATCAAGAATCGACAAATGGGATCTCATAAAACTGCAAAGCTTCTGTAAGGCAAAGGACACTGTGGTTAGGACAAAACGGCAACCAACAGATTGGGAAAAGATCTTTACCAATCCTACAACAGATAGAGGCCTTATATCCAAAATATACAAAGAACTCAAGAAGTTAGACCGCAGGGAAACAAATAACCCTATTAAAAAATGGGGTTCAGAGCTAAACAAAGAATTCACAGCTGAGGAATGCTGAATGGCTGAGAAACACCTAAAGAAATGTTCAACATCTTTAGTCATAAGGGAAATGCAAATCAAAACAACCCTGAGATTTGACCTCACACCAGTGAGAATGGCTAAGATCAAAAACTCAGGTGACAGCAGATGCTGGCGAGGATGTGGAGAAAGAGGAACACTCCTCCATTGTTGGTGGGATTGCAGACTGGTACAACCATTCTGGAAATCAGTCTGGAGGTTCCTCAGAAAATTGGACATTGAACTGCCTGAGGGCCCAGCTATACCTCTCTTGGGCATATACCCAAAAGATGCCTCAACATATAAAAGAGACACGTGCTCCACTATGTTCATCGCAGCCTTATTTATAATAGCCAGAAACTGGAAAGAACCCAGATGCCCTTCAACAGAGGAATGGATACAGAAAATGTGGTACATCTACACAATGGAATATTACTCAGCTATCAAAAACAACGAGTTTATGAAATTCGTAGGCAAATGGTTGGAACTGGAAAATATCATCCTGAGTGAGCTAACCCAATCACAGAAAGACATACACGGTATGCACTCATTGATAAGTGGCTATTAGCCCAAATGCTTGAATTACCCTAGATCCCTAGAACAAACGAAACTCAAGATGGATGATCAAAATGTGAATGCTTCACTCCTTCTTTAAATGAGGAAAAAGAATACCCTTGTCAGGGAAGGGAGAGGCAAAGATTAAAACAGAGACTGAAGGAACACCCATTCAGAGCATGCCCCACATGTGGCCCATACATATACAGCCACCCAATTAGACAAGATGGATGAAGCAAAGACGTGCAGACTGACAGGAGCCGGATGTAGATCTCTCCTGAGAGACACAGCCAGAATACAGCAAATACAGAGGCGAATGCCAGCAGCAAACCACTGAACTGAGAATAGGACCCCCGTTGAAGGAATCAGAGAAAGAACTGGAAGAGCTTGAAGGGGCTCGAGACCCCATATGTACAACAATGCCAAGCAACCAGAGCTTCCAGGGACTAAGCCACTACCTAAAGACTATACATGGACTGACCCTGGACTCTGACCTCATAGGAAGCAATGAATATCCTAGTAAGAGCACCAGTGGAAGGGGAAGCCCTGGGTCCTGCTAAGACTGAACCCCCAGTGAACTAGACTGTGGGGGGGAGGGCGGCAATGGGGGGAGGGTTGGGAGGGGAACACCCATTAGGAAGGGGAGGGGGGGAGGGGGATGTTTGCCCGGAAACCGGCAAGGGGAATAACACTCGAAATGTATATAAGAAATACTCAAGTTAATAAAAAAAAAAAGGAAAAAAAAAAAGAAATCATATAGATAGCTGCGCTGATCCTTCATAATGCTGGGGAATAAATCTAAGCTCTGAGTCTAAACTTGTTTTCATTTTACCTAGAGCAAAGTTGGTAATTTTTAAATAAACCTATTTATTTTAATAAACCCATTTTGCACAATAAAAAAAAAACAATGAGTTCATGAAATTCACAGGCAAATGGATGGAACTAGAAAATATCATCCTCAGTGAGGTAACCCAATCCCCCCCAAGAAAACCACACATGATGTGCACTCACTGATAGCCCAAAAGTTCCAATTTTCCAAGATACAATCCAGAGACCACATGAAGCTCAAGAAGAAGGATGACCTGTGTGGATGCTTCAGTCCTTCTTAAAAGGGGAAACAAAAATATTCTTAGGAGAAGATATGGGACAAAGTTTGGAGCAGAGACTGAAGGAATGGGCATTCAGAGCCTGCCCCACCTGGGGATCCAACTCAAATATATACAGCCACCAAAACTAGATGATATTGATGAAGCCAAGAAGTACATGCTGACAGGCGCCTGATAGAGCTGTC
The DNA here is from genome assembly GCF_021556685.1 of Rattus norvegicus. NCBI lineage: Eukaryota > Metazoa > Chordata > Mammalia > Rodentia > Muridae > Rattus > Rattus norvegicus. Next base: position 19,542,348 of record NC_141534.1, on the reverse strand, counting down.
TCCTGAGAGGCTTAGTCAGAGCATGACAAATACAGAGGCAAATGCTAGCAGCAAACCATTGAACTGAGAAAAGGTCCCAGTCAGAGGAATTAGAGAAAGGATTCAAGGAGCTGAAGATGTTTGCAACCCCATAAGAACAACAATACTAACCAACCAGAGCTCCCAGGGACTAAACCACTACACAAAGACTACATATGAGCAGAACCATGGCTCTAGCTGCATATGTAGCAGAGGAGGTCTTGTTGTGCACCAATGGGAGGAAAAGGCCTTGGTCCTACCAAGGCTGGACCCACCCCTCCCCCCCCCCAGTGCAGGGGAATGTCAGGGCAGTGAGGCAGGAGCGGGGGTGGTTGGGGAGGGGGAACACCTTCATAGAAGAAGGAGGAGAGGGATGGGATAGGGGGCTTATGGATGAGAAACTGTAAAAGGGAATATCATTTGAAATGTAAATAAAAAAATCCAAAAAAAGAGAAGTATTCAACTCCTATAATAAAGCTTTTTTAAGTATCTGTTTCTCCATAAAAACTTTTCTGGCTTCTAGTCAAAATCAATCTTTCTTGTAAATCTGTAGAATACTCTATATCTTTTATGGTATTTAAAAAATTTCTTTTCCTTTTTGTGATTTCTCTCAAAATTGAATTTTTATTATTGATAACACACTTCTAAAGGCAGAAATTACATCTTATTTTTCCCATTTCTTATAATTGGCATTCACATGTGGCCTGTTCCTTATTTTTTTTCCTAATGAACCAATATGTGTGACTCATGGTCCGAATGTTCTCTTTTAGTAGCTAATGTAAGGGGTCTTATGTGAACAGAGAATTACATTTTATTTTCCTTTACAGTGTGATGTTCAATTTCAGTAATGCAGACATATATATGGAAAGTGATAGTGAATGCCTGGCATAATGGCATTTTTTGCTGTGATCAACAACAAATGGGTACCACTGAACCTGTGTGTGTGTAGATGTCTGCATGTGTGCATGTGTGCATGTATGTGTGTGAAGAAATGGAACCGTGAGAGAACTTGTAAAGGAATAACGAGAGATGGTCTCTCATCTCCAGAACGTGAGACAGAGAACACCGAAAAGCCGAACATTACACATGAGCCTTCTTGTATAGCTAGGTTCATTTTGCTGCCATTGTTCTCCAAATAGCCTTCCTCCAAATAGCCTTCCTTAAGTCACTTAATGTTCTTCCTTATAAGCTTTTCTCAGAATCACACACGTGAGTTTTTGTTGGCGGTGGTCTGCTTTGGCTCTTAGAGACAGAACTTAGGCCCTCAACCTTGCTAGGCACGTGCTTTACCATTGAACTGCAGCCCCCGTTCCCACTATCCACATGTGAATGTTTTCGAGGTAGCTTTTTGTTAGTTATAGAAACTAATGTTTGTTTTAAATGAAGAATAGTAGCTCAGGACCCTGGGGAAACTATCGGTTTTTGACGCAGCAAGAAGTCAGCATTCATATGTCATGAATATTCAACAGAAAGGAAGCAGATGGAGCTTACCTGCTTTAGCAAAACCAGTTCCATCAAAGTAAGTCCCCTTCTCTGCATTGGCAAAGCATGTCCCGACGTGAAAACTGGAGGTAGGCTGGTCCAGATCAACAGGGGCTTGTTCCATGTAAAGATTCCTAACACAGCCATCTAGGCTGTAGGTTACCTGAGCAGTCAGGTCAGAAGGAACAGGTGTCAGGTTTAGCAATGTTGGGCCTCTATGTGTAGTACAACCACCCGTGGTGTACACTGCACACAGGCATTAACTAGTTGTCCTAGAACACGCCTCAAAGCTTCCTGGTATTGGACCTCTGTAGCTCATACTTCACAGCTCAGCTGATAGTAACCCAACATCAAGGTTGTCTGCCAGGATGCATCTAGCTGGGACCATAATGACCTGATGTTCTGAGGACCTACTCACAGTATGTGCCCATTGACTTGACAGAGCTGTGAGCCCCATGTAAGCAGGGTAACTTTTGACTTGTCTGTTATATTCCCGATTCCATATTTCTACGAATAAGTTGTTAACTTTACTATCCATGCATTCAGTTGTGATCTATATTTCAGTTTCTACTAAAAAAGAAGACAATTAAGTTTGGATCACTGTCTTTGGAACAAAAATCTAACAAAAGCAATGGTCCCTCCTCTAAGAAAATACATGTACAAAATGTGAACGTTTGTATAAAACATTTTAGAGATGATGGAATTTAGAACCAACTTAACTCAATGCTCTGATGCACTGTAATTCATTTGCTTTAGAAATTCAAGTTGATCATTTTTGTTGCCATCACTCCAGACTCTTATTTTTGATAGGTAAGTAGTAACCCATAATTATGAAAAGGGTGATTTATATAATCCATACAAACACAGATACAGGGAAAGAGAGATCTCCAATGACACTTGCTAATCAAGTGGGGAAGTGTAATCGCTTGCATTACGAATGCTTATTAGATTTTCCCCAAAAACTGCTTACACAAGTATCTGCACATAGCTTCCTGGAACCTGCCCCCAGTTGGTTCTGATTGGTTAAAAAAAAAAAAAAAGATGCTAACAGCCAATAGAGGGGGAGGACAAACAGAGATGGGTTTTGAGAATTTCTGGGGCTTGGGACAGGGAGAGAGGAAGAATAAGATCCACCATGCTAGGAGAGGTAGAGGAAAGGAGAGATGCCTATGCCTGAGAAGAGTGGAGGGCAGAGAGACATAGTCACCATGTGAAGGAGCCAGCCAGGAGAGGACAGCCCAGAGGGCTGCCCAACTGGCCCAGGAAAGCCAAGATAGAACATAGAATTTAGTAAGCAATAAGTAGGGATTATTGGCAGGAGGTGGATTAACCACACGGAGGTTAGAAAATGGCCCAGCTATTGCATTAAGGCCTATCACAATATAATGGTTGTATGTGTATTTCTCACAGACACAGACACAGACACACACACACACACACACACACACACACACACACACACACACACGTATTCATGCACAAGTCACTAACTCTACCAAATAATCAACAAGGAATTAGACACTCACTGGACCAATTCTGCGTGTGGTATAGTTGATCGGCAAGCCACCAACATACAGAATCCCCACAACATCCAGGATGTCAGCTTTCTTGGGACTGATGGTTTGGTTGGAGGCGTCATCTACAGAAAGAATTCCCTCCTGCTTCACTCTCGTAATCTTAATCTACAAAACAAGGAGGCATCATCGATGCTAATCCTGAACAAAGCCACAAGACAAGGAACTTTTCTGGTAGTTCCAAGAGAGATTGATATCATTTAGGTGCTCAGTCCATAATACGAGTGAAGGTAAATATGTTTTACAGAGCATATCAAATTCTGACTTTGAATGCAATTTCTTTTCTGAGTAAGTTTCAGATAAAATTTCCAGCATAGCTCAGTGGATATATGCCTCAGAGGTAGCTGTGCCATGATGAATTTTACAGACTGATAGCTCTGACTTGAGCTAAGAGAGCTGCCAAATTCATGCCTTGATTATTATAATCCTGATTATTGAAACAAGGTCTTATTACATAGCCTAGGTTGGCTCGGAACTCAAGATCCTACTGCCCTGCTTCTCTAGCACTGGTATGATATCAGTATATATCATTGAGCTAGGTTTCCAGCTCTATGTTTAGTCCTGTATTAATTTACTGGGCTCCTAATACATCTTCACGTAAGCGTAGTAGCCCTCCTTGTGTAACATCAGAGGTGGGGAGATCAGGGCAGGGGAGGGGCACTGCTAGTCTTGTAGCAGCTGACTGGTTTGAAGTCAGGGAGAAAGATAAAAACCTAAGATCAGTGAACGCATGACAGGAGTGTAGGAGAGAGGGAAGAAATGCAAGGCCTGGGGAGTCTGCATTTAGTCAGGGGATGATGTAGACCTTTAAATGCTGGAGCATAAGAGTGCTGGAAAAACAAGATATAAGAGGATTAGAACAATATAGCACCACATTTGAAACACATTTATTTATATTTAGAAAGTGGTTTTTTTTTAACATTTACAAATGAAATCTGTCCCTACTATTAAGGCTAATTACCTTACATAAATTGCCTTTCCTAACCTCAACTTGGTGGTCTGTCAGTACCTCTATTTTTCTTCCCTCAAGTGTTGTATTTACTTGTCTATTAGCTGGAGAACAGAAGAAACTGACAAAGGTTCTCTGACCAGAAGCTTCATCTGCTACGTTTTTTCCCCAAGCTAAAAAGATCTCATGTCTTATTTCCAGGGTTACAAACTGATTGGCTTGAGGTTTATATCGTAATTCTATTTTCTTCCATTCTTTGGCTCTCTCTCCAACATGACAAGCCAAAGCAGGTTAATATATCAAATCCAACATCTAATAATATTGCACTCTGAAAATTAAACATTTTATTGGTCTACCTAGGGAAACTTTACTTAATAGGCTATCGCAGGTGCAGAGACAAATTTCAAGAGTTTATTTTAATCAGGCCACATATTATCTACCTGCAGTCATGCCAGAGAGGAGTAAGTTGGCAAATGAGCCTTCTGTGCCCACAATAGCACTAGTTTCTGGGTGGAAGGCCAACGTTTAAAGTTGTTGCCAATAGCTTTCGGTGGAAATGGTGCCTGGGGGCCACTATCCTTAGTCTTGCAGAGACTTTCAGTCTCCTGACTTTCAGATCAGTGTGTGCTTGGGTGAGGGATAAGTCTTAGGACCCATCGCAATGTATCCGGCGTATATTTTGGCCACGTATCGTTTTCTTAGTAGAGAGGAGTGCACAGCCTTGGAACAAACTTTGTTTCTCTACGCTGAATACAGAAGCCTCATGGGGAAAGCGCTCTGTGGTCTTCTCATTCCTGATTAAACAGATGGAACCATCTGCAGTGGCCTGAGTCTGGTTTGTTGATTGTTGCTTGGGAACCACAGTTCCATTACCAAAAGCAGGACTGTTGTAGCACACTGAGCCCATAAGTGATGAATCAGAGAGCTACTCACATCTAGACACGTTCTCAAACTGTGGCCTTGTACACACCACTCGCCTTTTGTCCCGTCTCTGCCTTTGTTCTGTTACTCTAGAGTTAGGGTCTGCACGAACACAACAGCTCTGGCAGGGGACGGTCCATGGTTACTTCTAGAACCCTTCTTAGAAGACCACCCGCGTCCTGGGGACTGTTACCTTGTGCCACTGGCCATCGTTGATTCGGGTGGGGATCATGGTGCTTGTGTCCCCGCTCCCCAGATCATAACTGAAGTAGGGGAAGCCATTCCTCAGCTGAACAGTAGCAAAATCTGCATGATTGATCCGAGCCATGTAAAAGAGTAAGCCTGATTCAGCCTCAGTTCGCACTTCCAGCTCAATGGTGAGGCTGCCAAATGCAAATGTGGGAGAAAAAACAGATCAGAGCGTCCTTAGGCTAAGACGCAGTGGTTTTCCGCAAGGATATGCATGAAGGATAGAAAACCGGAAGCAGAGGGACTGTCTAGGGCTATGAGGCTCTTACGTTTGTGTTCAAGGCAGACCGAGTTCTATTTTTTTATTTTCCTCAGTGAATTAAAAAACAGATCTCTAACGCTAGGAATCTGACACGTAATTGATTAAATGTGAATATTCAGTGTTCCGATGATCAGTTCTTGTGCCCCGTTGCAGAATGATACATACCGGTTTTTAACTTTGGTGTCATCAAAAGCGAGAGCAATGTGGCTGTTTCTGGAAAGCCCGAACTGCTTGCTCCCCGACAGAAAAGCTGGTTCTGATTCTGCAACACACGGGCCCTGAGAAGTACCAAGGACAGGAGATGAGATCATGGCCATCTGTACACGTTGGGCAACGTTGCTGTCAGGAGTGTATCTTCTGTATTCTCTTCCTGACTTTGAACAATGCAGGATTCTCTAACACTAAAACCTACCTCTTATTCATCTCTGTAATCCGCAGGACAATAGGTGCTTATGAAGTGCTCTGTGAATTCGAACTAGTTTTTCTTAGCAATGCCTTGGAACTGCTACAGGGATGTGTTTAAAGGGGTATGGATACATTTATATTCTGCTTATTCTCTAAGGAAAACACTGCTTATATTCCTGGGGAAATAGCAATTTCTTTTCCACATTTACTTCACTGATGGGGAGTTTTATTCTTAGAAGATAGACCAGGGAGAATTATGGGCTAGCTTTGGATTATAAGAGTAGAAAAATGTGTTCCTCCTCACCTCCTCATTTCCATTTTCCATCATAGTATTTTTCCTCAGAAATTATCAGTCCACTAGAAGGTTGCTGGAAATTCAGAATTTCAAGATGGTGTATCTTGAAACCTGCAAGTCAGCCCATTCAGGGCCTTAGCTGGTTGCTAGGCAACCAGCACATGTGGGTTTTTTTTCTTTTCTTTTCTCTTTTTTTTTTTTTTTTAAATGCAACCTACTGTACACCATTTCCCCTGCTGCTGTTCAAAGATCAGCTTCCTAGGGTCCTTGAGCGGGACAGCTAGGTACACAGATGTGCAGTCACTTGCTCTAATGCTATGCTGTCACCGCCTGGAAATTCATAATAACGTTTGATGAAGGGGGCCCTGCGTTTTCCCTTTGCACACGGCCTCACCAATCACACAACTGATCCTGGAGACTTGGACTATACACTGCAGGGCTCAGGAAATAAGGTTCCTCAAATGACAAAGCTGCACGCCGTCTCCTCGCTCTCTGTCTTCTCAGGCTATCTTTATATACAGGTGGCTGAGGAAGTTGTTTAGAACCTGGGGTGTGTGAGAATTCACAACAATAACCTGCACCCTTGCACGAACGTATCGGCTTTTCAGATCCGAGTTTAATAGCTCAGAGAGGGAGGCAGCCCCAGCCACTGCTGACTAAGCAGGTCCTCCCAAATGGCCTAGGGCAACGTTTTGATGAGGCGTGTTCTTCTCCAACAGACTACCTCAGACATGACTCATCTGCACTCGGGACATCTTTATTCGAGGAAAAGCCTCATTCTCTTTTTTCCTGAGCTTGGTCAAAGGCGCCCTACATTATGCCACAGCAGGTAAAAGGGCTTAAAAGTGTTTCGGGAAAGCTATGAAATTGGTCTTTATGGAGGTAGTTCCTTTTTTTTTTGCCTCCCAGGAGATGGTCAGTTACAAAAAGAAGACTGGCTGAAATTCATACATCTATGTAAAAGCCCAGTGGGCAGGGCAGGATAATCTATTCACAACACACAGCAATGCCTTTGCTAGTACAAGGCCAACAAAGAAAGCCCGAATGGAAAGCTTTCTGTATGTGGCTTAATGTCCTGGCCCTCGAAGGCTATTAATAGAACAAGAATCATTTTCAGCACATACTGTAGCATGTAGCCTTCTATAGAATTCTCTGAGAGAATTCTGTGTTGTGAGTTCTTGGGGAAGAATTTCACCAAAACATCTCTAAACCTTTACCTCCAGAAATAGACGTTGGGAACATCAATGGATGCCATGGGCAGGCTGAAGAAATGTACCAGTGAGGGATGCTGCTGTTAACTGCTGCCGCAGCCACTTAGCCATTCACCAAATAATATGCTAATATGTCATATTCTCAGATGGCTGTCTTTGAATGTCAGGTGATAGCCACACTCTATGACTTCGCCTGTCGGTTAACTGGAGAGGTATTGAACAGGTCCACAGCCGAGCAGCAGTCCCCTACACCTTGAACATATTAGATTTTCTAGTCGGGCATTTCAGAAACATTTCCAGTTGGAAGAGAGAGAGGATTTAGTCTAGATCCTTTGATTCCTATGCCAATACATATGACACAATCACGTAGAAAGAGGGGCACGCTGTAAGGGATAAGTGTCACTTCTGGGCCCAAGGACACTCTTTTCCTATGTTTTGGAAACAATAATCTCTGGGAAAAAATGCTAAAACAACAACAGCAATAATAGTAATTTTTTTTAAAGAAAAAACAGCCTCAAGACGCCCATTAATCTCAACGTGGTACACTTCTGCCATCTGGTGGTGATGCTTCATAATACAGGTAGTATGTGTGTGTGTGATGGGGGAGGATAAAAGGCAGGAAGGATGATTTATTTCTGCTTTTCAGGTGACAATTCTCAGGCACACAGGGATGCTGGGGAGGGACTACTGGAGTAGTGTATTTGTCACTAAAGTAGCTTGAAAGGAAGCCATGTTCCCTAGAGCCACCGTCACAAGGAGAGGGGTCAGTTGTCCCAGCAAACCTTTCCACTCTGTTAAACGTTCAGGCCAGAATAAAGCAGTGGTCGGTTCTAATTCCAGTGCGGTGCCGACACTTGGAAATAGGTGATTGAATTCAAGGACATGTATGCTTCCTTGGTAAGTGGACTTTGAGTTTAGATAGCTGGAGATCAGGGATTCCCACTGCATTTATCAAAATGAGTGGCAAGTGATGAGTCATGCTAAAAATTGTGTAATTTTCTTCCTTCATGAGTCAATGATCCCGCTAATAAGTGTGGGCTACGGTCCCATCTGATGCTTGCCTTCGGTGATCTTTGTGGGTGAATACTGACTAGGTGCTGTTTTCAGTGCTGGCTTCGATGTTCTGATGTATACAATGCCCGCTGCTGTGTTTGCCGAGACACTGAATCATGATACCTCTTTCTCTGTGACCTCTTTAGTAGGAACTGACCATTTGCAGGCATAAGCTGTAAGATGGGTCCAACTTGGGGTGTGGTGAATCCATTTTCCCTTTAAATACATGTCATCGCCCACGTCACTTATCCTATGGCTTCAACTGTAGCTAGCTTTTAACGCGCTGGCACTCACGTTGCTACAGGAGCCACTCTCTCTTGCTCTCCCGTTGTCCTTCTCAGCTCGGTTTTCGTCCGTTTCCTGAGAACCTTATCAGAACTCTTCATTTCTACCAGAATTTGGAAGTGCCACATTCAACTTTCCAGCAAGATTCACATAAAAGAAATGCAGCCAACTTGTATGGCAAACCCCGTGGGCTATGCTTGTCAAAGAGGCTCGGAATCAATGCCGCAGCCATTTTTCCTATTTGAACACATCGATGCATTTCTGTATTGATAAGCCCAGATGCTTATCAGCTCCATCCCCATAATTCTAGATAAGTAACATACACCAACATCTACAAACATAATAAGCAGGATGTCTTTCTCACCAGATAGTAATGGGTTAAATACTCAGGGAGATAGCATGAGGGACCTTAGACTCCAGTGCTGTGAGATAAAGTAACGTGTGGGAAGTATGGTTGGATCTAGGATGGCAGACCATAGGATTGACGTATCCATTTCACAGGGCAGAGATTTTCCCAGGATGCTTTTCAATTAGCCTGAAGCATAGTGAATGTTTTCTTTTCACTACAAGCTGCTGGCAATGTTAGGGGTGAAGAGTGTGAGGAAGGACAAGTGGGCAAGAAGGGAGATGACTCCTCGGTCAGGAAATACAGGGCTTGTAGGGAGAAGTTTCCGAGATTAACCTGTGAGGATTTTAAAACTTTCAACTTGAAATGTTGAGAAAAAAGATCTAAGAAGCATTTCATGCCTGAGTTTGAGATTGCTTACAAAGAGAATACATTTCGGTATCTGGGGGCTTCCAGCACATGTGTTCACCCTCAAAGTGTGAAAGGTTCCATCACCTAGTTCTCACAGAAGGAGATAGCATGGTGGGTGTTACCACAGGCTAGACAGTGTTCTAGCTGTTTTACGGAAGTATGTAATTCCTCACCTAATGATCATCAAAGCTAGCTGTCCTTACTGCCGATGGATTACTTCATGTGCGGGATGTCACCTGCAACTGGCAGGTGGTCTCTTCTCTCTCTCTCTGTTCCTTTCTAGTTAGCCATGAAGGTATCAGTCTTACATTTATTGCACGCTCAGTTAATATATTTTATAAAATAAAATACCAAGTTAACATTTTGTCTTAACTTTTAGTCACTTCTAAAAGGAAGGCTCTTTTTTTTCCCCCAAAGGAGAAAACATAAATCAAATTAAAATGGATAATATATGTCATATGAAACAGGAGCTGAACTTCTAAAATTCTGCTTGGTGTAGTAACACACGCCTTTAACTCCAACACTTGAGAGGCAGAGGTAGGTGGATCTCCTGTGAGTTTCAGACCAGCTTGGTCTACACAATAAGACTCTGTCTTAAACAACTTAACAAAGTTGAAAAGTTCTAAAATTATAATTCTGACCTTACGGTCCTCAACGAGTTCAATGGGCAGGAAGAGAAATTTCAGGTGTGACTTGGGTCTCTCTTATCCAAGACTGTTCTGTAATTTCTCTCATGGGGTCACTTATGAGTTAAAATTTCTGTGCTGGAGAGATAGATTAGAAGTTTAGACCACTGTCTTTGCAGAGGACCCTGTGTTCAATTCCTAGCATCTACATGATGACTCAACTGTCTTCACCTCCAGTTCTGAAGGATCTAGTACTTTCTTCTGAACCATATGTGGTGCACACACATACATACATGCAAAGAAATATTTATAGACATTAAACCATAAGTAGAAAGGATCTGGGATGTCTAAGATCTTTTCTGCCCACGATGTGGTTCTTCCTGATCAATAAGTTAAGCTGCTCCTCAAGCCTTTAGCATCAGTCTTGTCTACTAAGAGTAATGCCGTGTTTTTGAAACCATTAAATCATTTTGCTAAGAGGAAATGAAAGCCGGAATTAGAATAAGAGGTTCCAAGAAAACTCATTTGTAAACGTCTCCATTTTCTTTTCTTTTCTTTTTTTTTTAAACTGTGCTCTTCCGAAACTAGAGTGATGTGTTTGAGGGTCCCTTAAAAGTTTAGAATGTACAGGAATATTCTAGACTGGGATAAGCTTCTCCTAAGAGAGAAGCACAAGAGGATGCCAGCTAGGGTCTGGCACTGTCAGATGAGATAACAAGTGGGACGCGCTGTCTAACTTGGAATGGCTCACGGCGTTATTAAGCAGGAATTGGGTTGTTCATTTCATATGGAAAGATGAGTTGCTTTATGGAGGCCACATGGTCTTCTCTATCCTACCCCAAACAAACCAACACACAGAGATGAAGAACTGCTGATGAGAAGGTCCAAGAGGTTTGCTTGACCAAGCATGATTGTTAATTAGAGGCCAACTAGTTGATGCATTTGTTGGAAACACACATGTGGCAGATCTCAGCAGTACCCCAGGGAGAAATCACCCCACTTGATCACGGCCTTCTGGTTTTGTTTTTTTTTTTTTTTTTTTTTTTTTAAATATTTATTTAATGTATGTGAGGATACTGTAGCTGTCTTCAGACACACCAGAAGAGGGCATCAGATCCCATTACAGATGGCTGTGAGCCATCATGTGGTTGCTGGGAATTGAACTTAGGACCTCTGGAAGAGCAGTCAATGGTCTTAACCACTGAGCCATCCCTCCAGCCCCGGCCTTCTGGTTGTTAATTGGTGACCCTACGCATTTCTATTCTTAAAGACTGGAATAAAAATGTTTCTAAAAATATACATAAGCAAAGCTAAATATCATAAAAGTAATCATTTTCAAAGTTTCACATAACCACACCCTTTGATATGCATATTATCATAAGACTACTGATTACAATATAATCATTACTGTACTTTCATGATAAAAATTTTAGTGCAGGAAGATTCATTTATCAGAGGCTTAAATGCTGATTTGGTAAATACTCAGTTTTTCTGCATAATTATTTGGCTTGTCGTGTAATAAGTATCTTGAGTGACAAGGAACCAGTTAAGGAATAAGCTAAGGGATGCTGTATTCAAATGTTCTCAAAGTCTTTAAAAGCACACATGCTTCAACCATTGTGAGCCGTGGATCAGAGCTGCCATTGATACATTTGCTCCTGAATGCAGTGAGGTGGGCCCTCTCTAATGTTAATGGTGAAGCTATAAGCTGCAGTAACTTCTGGAAAAAGCAATTCTGACACAGGGGAGACCCTTATCTCGCCTGTCTCTTGGCTTTGTGGTTTCCTACTGGAAATCTAATAAAATAATGAGCTGCGATGGAGGACTTTTAATTCTCAGATGCTCTTTGATCCTTATACCTTCTAATAGTGAAAACTAGAAATCCACTCAGTAGTCCTCACTGGTCTATCTGAGAATAATGACTTATGAGGGCTAGCCTTGAGACTCTGACGTACCGGATTAAAATCACCATCCTGACACGTGTTTGAGTGAACTCGTGAGTTAACCTCAGATCGCAAATTCTCGCCCAACCTGCTGAAAGTGGGATACCCATTCCTACTTCACAGAGCTGTGGTAGAACCTTAGCTAGACGTGGGCATGCGGTAGGTAAGCCTTGAAAAAGCAATGGCCAATCATCAGTGTCCCTTTAGTTTATTTCAGGCATTTAGAAACTGTCTTCTGAAATTCCTATGAAGTCTGACAACTGAGCTGTCCATATCCATACTTTCCAAGTTAGGTACCCGGGGCCTTGCTTCATAAAGTAGCTTTCTTTCCCACATTCATTAGGCTGGTAGGTAGGAGAACTGGGATTAGGACACATGCTGGCTGACTGGACCTGAGGGTTTCACCAAGGATATCCTATTTCTTGTACTGTGGTGTGTTTTATGTATGTGTAATGAAAAAAGCATGTTAGACACAGCCATACGTTTAAGTGGTATAGACAGTTGTGATTATGGATTACCATGTTTAAAACTAAAGGCCCCAGATTATATGAGGTGTATGTGTAAAATTCAAAGGGACCAAAGGTTGACATAATTATCTCTGGGAAATGGTGTTATAAATGGCTTTGAATCTAAATTTTGAAAATCTCTGTCCTCTTCAACTCTTCAATGGGAAATCATTTCTAGGTTACGAACATCAAAATACAAGGGATAGATATGAAAATAAAAGCAATCCAAAGAAGATATGAGGAGGGATTTTTTGTTTGTTTGTTTGTTCATTTTGTTTTGTTTTTATAGACAGGTTCCTGGTCCTCCAGTGCTAGTGGCAGAATCTTACTAGATATCTTGAACAACTTCCCTTCTGAAAATGGTTCAATCTAGAAGGTTCTAAGAAGTGTCTATGTGAACACTTACATGTACCATGGTGGGGGCCGGGAAAGGGAAGGCAGGGGTAGGCACTGGCTGAGGCTGGACAGTAACTTCAGCTGGAACGGCATCGTCTTCTTCTTCCCGGGGCTTTTGATAGGCACAGCGGCCAATATCAGCATTTTTGAAAGCTATAGGCTGTGCAAAGTCCATGGGGCTAATGAAACACAATCAAAATGAAAGTTTTTCTTATTTTTCATTGTTTTCTTCCTTCACATTTAAATCAGTCCCCAACCCTGCCTTGAAATGGCCAGGGTAGAAATCCAGGTGTAAATTAAAGGTCTTTATAATCTCTTTCCTATTATGGTTTTAGATAATGTGGATGCCACAGGGCCCTTCATATTAAATTATAAAGCAAACGGCAGCAGAAATATGAGTCACTTACATGGAGTTAATAACAAGGTTCCACACACAGCCTTGAAAAGCTGGGATATTTCTGAGTGGGGAGGGCTGGAATTCAGGAGGAGCACCCCCAACAAAGAGCTTTTTCACTTCGATGGGCTGCTCCTCTGTCAGGTTTTGCATATGTCTTCTGTTTTCATCAACTTGAACAGTGAAGACTCTGATAAAACATTTAAAGACAACAGATACGCAGTACCATTAGAAATGTCTTTCCTGTCCCACACACTCTCTGCTCCCAGGAATTTATCTTTCTATTATGTTGTCATTATTACTATTGTTGAGAACAAGTCTAGATACATAACATGGCTTTGAACCCATGATTTTCTAGCCCATCAACAGCTAGAATTTTATAACCATGTCTGTCCTATGGCATTCTGACCTCCCAGAGTTTCTTAGCTAGCCCAGATTGGATGACTAGGACCTGGACACCAAGCAACTGACACACACATTTGTTTCCTAGGACTTTGTGCCTTGCTCATTAACTTGGATTGATAGTTCATTGAAACTCAGAAATTGCACAACTGTGTCACGTGTCTCCAATGCAGGTGGTAACACAGGTTTGCAGCCCAACACACAATCTGCAAGAAGAAAGGCTGCAGGGCTGTGGAACAATGTCTAATCGGATAAGGATCTGTAAGCTTGGCACAGCATAGGTTGCATTTTGTTTGGCTTTCTGTGTCTTGGTTTGTGCTAGCTATTATCTTCTTGCTAGGGGACAAACTATCCTCCTGAGAGCTTAGATTGGAGGAATTCAACAGCAAACACTTACAGTACATTTTATAAAGAATGTAGCTGCTGGCTTTTGAATAGAAAAGGCAGGCCAGAACACCGAGCTAATTGTTCCTTGCAGTGATTTTCCTCAGTGGCTGTTTCATTAATTTCCTCTAATTTGCTTATGAGCAATTACTCACACACTACTAATTGAGAACTGCATACTATGTATTCACAACAATCCTTTGATCCAAAGGCAAAGAACCAAGAAATGGTGTTCTAATGATGAAAATGACCAAAGGCATGTTTTGTTTTTTTTTTTGTTTGTTTGGTTTTTTTTTCTTTTTTCTTTTTTCTTTTTCCTTTCTTTGTATGGGCAGGTTTTGAGCTTGGTCCAAACAGTGACTACAGTTCTGTTCGCCATCATGGACAGACTGTAAATGGATTACCGAGAATTTAGTCTTAATCTGAAGATGAGACCTAAGTGAATATTAATTGATTTTTGTTAACAATGGGGGGTGGGAAAGAGAGAGAGGGAGAGGGAAAGGAAGAGGGAGGAAGAGAGGGAGAGGGAGGGGGAGAAAGAGAGGGGGAGGGAGAGGGCAAACAAGGTGATCAAGCTGGAAATAATAAATTAAGACATGTTAGGACTTAGAACTGAACAGTGGATCCATTTTGGTCTAATTCCAACATAAGAAAATAGAACAAAATAAACTTAGTCATGGCTTGAAATGGCATAGTTAAGCAGTTATAGAGGCACAGTAAAGACTTTGTTTTAAAACTAGGGAGAATTTTTTGTTTGTTTGTTTTTTAAGAAAAGACTGGAAGAATATGTTGGCAAAAACTGGAGGTGCAACTTCATTGCCTGGACTATCGGTGGTTTGTAAGACTGAGACAGCCATTCGCTTCCAGGCGTGAGGGACTTACTGAGAAGCATCGTTCCCCAACTTCCTCTCATGTTAAAGCAGTATTTTTCTAACATGCAGAACAGAGCTCCTGAGGATTTAGCTGCAGATTCAATCCGCTACTAAGGAATGTTAACTTTCTCATCTTAATCAGAGTATTAAGGAATCGGGCCCAGTCTTTTTATGAGGTAGATTCCCCAACAGTTCTGTTCAATCTCGGCAGCACAACAACAGGCCTTACCAAGCTGTAAGGCAGGAGGAATGTGAGCTTCTAAGAAGCCAGATTGGAATTCAGTATTACTGTGGCGTCTTCCTAGCAGCGTGACCTTGGGCAAGTTATTTAATCATGCTTAGTTTTATTTTATTCATTTATAAAATGGAGATTGAAAATGCTTACTTCAAACAGTGGAATACATTAATTAAGAGTTTGCCCCGAGGCCGTGGAACATAATAGGGGCATTGCTAGAAGACTACAGTTGAGTTTTCCTCACATTTCACATTCAAGAAGCATTAAATATAAATAACTTATTCAGTTCCTTTTTAGATAAGGATGTTAACAATGTATCCATTCTGGCATGATAATCTGTTTTAGCTGTGTTATTTTTAGAGATTCATTGTATCTGTAATTATGCGTGTGTGTGTGTGTGTGTGTGTGTGTGTGTGTGTGTGTGTGTGTGTGTGTATTCCTCCCTGTGTAGGTAAATGTGAGTGTGAGGCCTCTGGAATGGAAAAAAATGGCATTGGGACACCCTGGAGCTGGGATGTAGTTTCTGGGAACCAAACTTGTTCATCCCCAAGAGTAGTATGTACTCTTAACCACATCTCTCCAGCCCCTCATTTATAACTTTTAACTGACAGGCTACTTTATGTTAAATGCTATAATAAATTCTCATCTCCCTATTAGTGTTGTGAAAACAACTAACTATTTTATAATTTCAGTGATTTGATTCTCACAGTTTCATGGGTACTTTATTTCTTATACTTCATTCCTTATTTATCTGCAAATGGGTCCAATGATTCTCAAGTATTAGGCAATTGTGTATGTGGAGGAAGGCATTAAAAGCAGTATTTGTAATTTACATGGAAAAATAAAATGATTTTTTTTTTTATTGACGTATACTGAATGCTAAGGGAGGCAATGTTTGGATTGCTACATCTGAATCATGACTTCTGGAAGTCCTAACTTCTGAAAATCTACTGTCTTATTCTTTAGCTTAATTCTGCAACTGTGTACTGAATGCTTTTTACAGAGAAAGGACAGACTCAGCCCAGGCCTTTCTTTATCCAAGTCACCCAACTGGCTATTTCAGCCCTCAGGATTTAAAGTTTTTGTCCAATTAGAACTGGTGTCCATGGGGTAGACTCCAGGGGAGATAAAAATCAAGGCAGTCAGAAAAAGCAAGGATTGCTGGGTATCAGGAAATTAGATAAGAAAATGACTGAGCTTCTTTTCCCTACAGGAAGAGGTAGAAAGGAGGTGATGCCGTAGGGGCTAAAAGGAAGCAAAAGAGGAGAGAAGGTCAGCCTAGAGAAGTTTGTCTTATGATTTGATACAAATACAAATAATTTAAGGATGCTTCTACAGTTACCACATTATTCTGGAATTTAGGGGAAAAGAAAGATTGACCTTTAGCATATGAAAAGCATTGGGAGAAAGCAAGTGTTTTCAAATTAGTAACAGGATATCATACTCAATACCTAGGAATATAAATCTTTAAAGTCCCCAGTGGGTAAGAACGAATAGCAGGCCAAGCACAGATGAAGCATTTAGGCTGGTTATAATTTGTTTTAAACCTGGCCCTTGTTTCTACTATGCAACTCGAGGCAAATTATGTAATGTTTTCTCATTTGGGATGAAAGGACATTAATACACTTCTCACACACAATTTAGAATAGTTAAACCACAATTCTGGCCTAGAATGTGGCACAGTGGATCCTTCGAACTGCTGTAGGAAGTGGTACAGCTTTTCTGAATGTAGTTTGTATTTACTGTTTATAGTGTTGTTAGTGACATTTGCTTATCCAGCTTCAAGTGTTTGCTTCTAGAATAGACAACGACTGTGCTTCGACCTTGGGGTGCCAAGGAGGACACAGTAGCAAACAGGTTCCTCTTTTGGGCACAGAGATTAGATAACCACACAGTCGTATGTCTAACACATCATCTCGTAATTAACAATGAATGGCAAACCTGTTTGTTTATATGACCAATTAACCGAGTGACCAGTTTTCAGAGGCGTATTGTATACAAAGTTTAATCAAATGAAGGTTGGATTGATGGCCAACAGCTGTGAGGCTGGCATAATAAAATGCCCTTCTTGAAGAAACACCTGTTTAAAGGACACCTTAATACAACATGGTGATGTGGTTCGGTTTGGAATTTCTAAATTCTTTCTCTTGAAAATAACACACTCTTGGTGAATTTGGGTCACCTATGTTTCTATAAACTGCACTTGTTTGTTGAAATAATTTGAGATCTAAGGACTCGTAAAATGTCCTTCTCACAAACAGAAGAATTAACATTTGGCAAGTAGCCTAAAATCTAGATGAGAAGACAAGTAAACTTGTATTCTAAAGCACTGAGCCAGAGTTAAGCGAGAAACTCTAGTTGCCCCCATCCCCACCAGACACCCTGGCTATGACACCTTGCTATTCAACCAGTAAAAGTTCTGAGTTGGTTGAATATTGGTCACTTACTGCTCAATCATAGTTTAAAACCTATCAGTCTAGATACAGCACAAATGCTTAGTATTAATTCACCCTACAAGGGAATGCTCTGTATCATAACAACAAAGTAAAGTAAAGAAGGCTTTATTACTTATGTAGAAAACAACGTGTCCTTGATACTTACCTAAACTCATACCTATATAACAGGTGCACTGGACCATCACTCTCATCTACACCCTTGCTGCCCTCCCAGGTATGCTCTGTGCTTTGACCTTTTATCACATTAGACTTCCAGTACTTTTTCTCTGCATTTGGCTTAATAAGTGGGTCCTGGTCTGGAGGTCTGAGGCCTCAAGTTCCTAGGCTTCTGTTTTTCCTGTCATTGTCCTTCTGAACTAGTTATCTCTCTGAGCTATTCTGCAATACTCTGACGAAGAGCACAGATGATGTTCCCAATAGAGTAAGCACAAAGCACTGTGCAGAAATGAGGGACCAGTTTATATGCTTAAAGAAGATTCCCTCGATCAGGGACCAGGACAAGTATCCTAGCAGATTTGGAGAGAAGTGGCCACCAGAAATGATCACAGATGGCCACCCTTCTTTTCTGCTTTGATCCATTTCTTCCAAAAAGCCACTACAGGGCCCTGCATACTTTAGGGAACAGATAAGGAGGAAGCAGACCCCTAAGAGGCTCAGTAGATCTTACACTACTGTTTTGCTCTGCTTTGTTGATGGCAAGTTTCTAAGCAAATGTCATAACTGGCTTGGAACCTGAACGAAGTAACGGACAGCAGTCAAAGGCTGCTGGCTGGCTTTGAGCTGTCCTGGTTACCTGGTTACCTTATTAGAGGAGAGACTGCAGGTGAAGTGCAGGAGGGATTTTCCTTTACAGCTTGAGAAGACGCATCATCAGTGAGTGAGGTGCAAAGTGGTAAGAAAAAACCATGCGGAAGGGAAACATGAATAGCAGAACTCCCCAGATGCCTGAGGTTCCCAAACACAAAATGCAAGGAGGAAGACACCAGTGAATGGTCATAACTTGGTGTGTGTGGTCTGTCCACACAGGGTGGCTTAGGCAGAGAGCTCTGTTGGCAAAAGGGGTTTACACTAGCTATAGTAGCAATCACTCTGTTTCTAATTACCCTCTGGTTCTTTCTACGTGGACAGAATGTTCTCTCCCATCATGAAACAAATTTGGCTCGGGTTTGATGACAATTTTCCTCATCGTTCGTGTCCCCGAGGAGAGATGCACTTCCAGACGGCCCTTGTTGAGGAATATGGCATAATAAGCCTGCAGCAAAACACAAAAGGGACTGAAGTTTAAACAGAAGTCGTGTCTGTCATTACACGTATGACTTAGCTGTGGGGAGGATATTCTGTCATCTGCTCTAACATTCTGTCTTTCTCACTTTGCACAGGTCCCCTCACGGAACCTGTACCTAACCTGGCATCCCTCAAGGCCCCAGCAAAAATCCCGTTTCTGTCTCCCATAGTTCTGGGTTATATGCTCTCTTACTGCCACATTCATGTATATCCTAGGGATTTGAACTCAGGTCTTCTGCAGAGGTCCTTAGCCATTAATCTACCCCCTAGCCTCTCAATATTTACTTAAACAGAGTTGATGAGATTGCAGGAATGTCTTTTTTCAATCCATTACCATTTTCCTTGTTGAGTATAAGGGGGTATTTGGATATATTAATATCAGTTCTCTGACAAGTTTCTAATGTCTGCTTACCCATGCCCTCTAACTTACAGGAAACACAGGGTGTCAACGAAGTTTTTCTCCATTGCAATCACAAGTGGGCAGCTAGGTTCCTGAAATTTGGTTGGACTCAATTGCCTGGCACTTAATTGCTCACACATTAATTTGTCTCCAAGCTGGTGAAATAGATCACTGCCACAGACACGTAACTTGTCTCCCACAGTCAGAAAGAAGGAAGACAATTTCCCTTCCACAAGCATCCCTGCTTTCTTCTTGTCACTGTTACCATAGCAACCAGTATGGTTTTAATATCGGATTATGAACTCCGGGGAGCTTGGGTGCAGTCCTTGTACACCGTGCTGCTGTTATATGTTCTCCTCTCCTAGGTAGTACTGAGGCACGTGCTGTACAGTGACCACTCCGTCCTCCATGAGTGAGTAAGATGTACTCCGTCAGCATTACCACCTTTTCAATAATTCACAAGATTATCTATGCAGGTATGTGCCCAGTACACAATGTGCTCAAGGTTACCCCACATCAACCCACAAGCTACCTACTTCAAAAACTATTTTAGCTGATTGTTTGATATCACAAGCATATGTAAGGTGACACAATCACAAATAACATTCTGGGTATGTCAACTGATAGCTTTCACAGATTAAAATACATTCGTTTAGGCAGCACTGATTCATAACACACTTGGACAAGTTAAACGTTGTTTTCTTTTCAAGATAACAACTATTCCATGATTTTGAAAAGCTAGACATTTATTATCTTTAAATGTTTGGGGCATTAAAATTTTATCTTTGCTGGACTTTGTGATTCAGTACTACTTATCTTTTTGTTAATTGTTTTAACAGAAACATATTCTATTTTAAGAACTTACCTGAAATTTGGTTACTTAAACCATTTATTCATTGCTAAGATATTTGGAGCTGATAGGAATTTAATGGTAGTGACGAAAGGGACAAATGTCCTATAGTGAAAATTGAAAAATGTTTGGTTTGGCCCTTAATCTCAATATAATCCAAGTATCAGTTGCAAAAGTGAGAAAAGGTTTTTAGTTTTCACGATTAGAAGATGACGGACTTGGTAGGACTCCTTTCAATATCTATTCAATGATGATTACTCTTAGTGAGAAGTTAAATATTACTTGTCTTTCTCTATGTGTCAAGAAAAAATTAAGACTTAAAAAATTTAAATTATATATATTTCTTCTTAATTCTCCGCAAGAGCTCAAGCCATCTTTCCAGCCCCTTGAAAATGTTTCATCCTGATAGCGTGGTCCACATGATACATTTATGTAAATCTGTGGTATTTTGCCATGCAATTTAAGAACCTAACATTATATATTCCATGAACTTCTTCATGACCCCCTCTTTCGACCCCCCCATCTCAGAGGTACCACTAACATAGGATTTATTATGCCAGGATTTTCATAATTATTTTTGAGGATTCACATATGTATCTGTAAATAATATGCTCAAATGTTTCTTCTGACATACACCTAGACAAGTGAAGTTATTGTGTCACTGTTGCCATTTAGTTCTCATTCATCCAGTTCATCCCTCTTGTCTTGTTACTTTGAGGATCATCCCTTGCTACTACTGCTTTCTACACCATTAAGTCAAAATACCAAGTTTACTGCTCTTTTCTCCAGCTGATGAACCTTTGGGTACCTTTTTCTTTTGTGTTGTAAATAAGAACTGTTCTTTGGGGGACACTTTTGTACCTGTCTCATTGCATAGCCATGTCAGTGTTTGGGTCTGTGTACCAGCACTGGCTTGTAGAGTACACATACAGAAGGGATCCAACCCAGTCACCAGAGCAACTGTATCAGTTTTCTCTGTTCCCAGCAGTAAGAGATGTCTTTGACAAAGCCTTGCCAGCACTTGGCATCATTGTACTTCATAATGTGTTTCATTTCAGTGGATATAGAATCTAGTCTGTGTTAAAAGTGCATTCCTCTATTAGCTCGATGTTGAAAGTTTTAAAAATAATTTGGCACCTTTCTCTTCTATGAAATGTCTGGTCAGATCTGTTCATTACTGTTTCAGTTGCATCTTGGTGTTTGCAAGTTTTTCTTTTTTCATATTGTGATTACTAGGCGGTTTGGACATTGTATACACAATATCTTTGCTTTTTGATGAATAGAGAATTTTAATATGTGGCTGTACTTATACTCTTGTTTACTAGATCTCTTCTAAGAGATTGGAAAGATCAAAACTATCTACCTACCTATCATTCATCTAGTGTATCTACAGCTATCTCTCTCTCTCTCTCTCTCTCTCTCTCTCTCTCTCTCTCTCTCTAATGTTATAGATGGAGGGAGAGACAAGATTTTTCTCTCTGTGTAGCTCTGGATGTTCTGAAACTCACGATGTATACCAGGCTAGCTCTAAACTCAGAGAGATATG
Source organism: Rattus norvegicus (assembly GCF_021556685.1). NCBI lineage: Eukaryota > Metazoa > Chordata > Mammalia > Rodentia > Muridae > Rattus > Rattus norvegicus. The sequence continues at coordinate 19,520,593 of NC_141534.1, read as the reverse complement.
CCTGCTTTTGCCTCCTGACTGTTGGAATCAAAGGAGTATGCCACCATGCTCTGCTATTTTCTTCTAAACTTTTAAAACTTACATTTACTTCCATATTTACATTTTTAATTTTTCGGGAACTTAATTTTCAGTTTGATACAAAGGAGAAATTGCTTCATCATTTCCTGTATAGAATGATCTGGGATGCTACCTTGTGGAGAGCTTTTGGGGCTGCTTCTAGAAATTTGGCAAGCACTTGTCACTGGGCTCAAGGAAGTAGGCTCAGGCAAGAGTATTTTCATTAGAGCTAATACAAAGTTCAAGGTAAACTCAGCCTAGGAATGTGTGGCATTCCTTTTATCTTGGTAAGCCTCTAGAAACAGTAACCAAGGAGCTTTGTTTATTGCCTGATTTGATCCCTTTGTTTATTACCTTGTTTAATTATTTTATCTTTGATCTAAGAACTGACACTATTCTCTGCAAGTACCTTGAATGGTATAAAAGCTGATTAGGAAAAAAAATCAACCCTCTACAGCCTCAACACTGGCTGGAGTCATGTTATACTTTTTCTTTTCAATCCCTCACTGCCTGTTGACTGACTGAGATGGCTTGGTTAGGTAAGTGAAGGACGCAGTGGGAATAGAAAGTGTGTGCAAAGGCAGCAAAAGCAAATGGAAATAAACAAGATTTGGGCCACAGTGAGTACACCCTGGAAGAATGGTGAAGGTAATGGTAGAATGCCATACATAATTATACTTAACGCTAAAATCTAGAGGAACAACATTTATTCTTGGTTCCCCGAGGAAGGTACAATAAGTTTGCAGACATGGGTAAAAGTAGGAGAAAGGGTAAAAGGGTACAACACATGGTCCTGAAAAAAATCTCCATAGATACTTTTAGCCTTTGGACCTTAGTTAGAGTTACTTTTGATCCTAGACATGAAAATATAAAATTAGGTAAGAAATTGGAAGACTAAGATAGTGAAAGCAAGAGGAAAGACAGAGTTGTTCCATCTGCACCTCCTATTGAGGTTTTGGACAAGACAGGAAAGAATGATTGGCTTCCTGTTCTGGGGGAGGACTTTGACCTGGAGGAAGAAACTGCTAAAGATCATAACAAGAATTGGCCTCCTTTCCGGGACTCTCTCAAGGGTTTTTTGTTTGTTTTCTTTTTCTTTTCTTTTTTTCTTTTTGCAAAGGAACATGCATAGAAAACATAGAAAATGTAAAATGCAAAATCTCCTAACCCAAAACATCCAGGAAATCCAGAACACAATGAGACGATCAAACCTAAAGAAAATAGGTATAGAAGAGGACAAGGATTCCCAACTTAAAGGGCCAGTAAATATCTTCAACAAAATTATAGAAGAAAACTTCCCTAACTTAAAGAAAGAGATGCCCATAAACATACAAGAAGCCTATAGAACTCCATATAGATTGGACCAGAAAAGAAATTCTTCCAGACATAATAATCAAAACACCAAATGCACAAAACAAAGAAAGAATATTAAAAGCAATAAGGGAAAAGGGTTAAGTAACATATAAAGGCAGACCTATAAGAATTACAGCAGACTTCTCACCAGAGACTATGAAGACCTGAAGATCCTGAGCAGATGTCATACAGACACTAAGCCAGCCCAGGCAACTATACCTAGCAAAACTCTCAATTACAGTAGATCGGGAAACTAAAATATTCCATGAAAAAAACAAATTTACACAATATCTTTCTACAAATCCAGCCCTACAAAGGATAATAGGTGGAAAATTCTAACACAAAGAGGGAAACTATACCCTAGAAAAAGCAAGAAAGTAATGTTCTTTCAACTAACCCCAAAAGAAGACAGTCACACAAACATAATTCTACCTCAAACAACAATCATTGGTCCCTAATATGGCTCAACATCAATGGACTCAATTTCCCCCAAAGAACATAGTGTAACAGATTAGATAGGTAAATAGGACCCAATATTTTGCTGCATACAGGAAATGTACGTCAGTGTGACAAAGACAGATACTTCCTCAGTGGAAAAGGCTGAGAAAAAAATTTCTAAGCAAATGGTCCCAAGAAACAAGCTGGAGTACCAATTTTAATATCAAAGAAAATCAACTTCCAACCAAAAGTTATCCAAAAAGATAAAGAAGGACACTTCGTACTCATCAAAGGAAAATCCACAGAGCTGAACTCACTATTATGAATATCAATGCACCAAATGCAGGGGCACCCACATTCATAAAAGAAACTTTACTAAAACTCAATGTACACATAACACCTCACACATATTGGGTGAGCTCAGGACCCCACTCTCATCAAGGGACAGATCATGGAAACAGAAATTAAAGAGAGACACAGTGAAACTAACCGAAGTTATGAACCAAATGGATTTAACAGATATTTATAGAACATTTCATCCTAAAACAAAAGAATATGCCTTCTTCTCAGCAACTCATGATATCTTCTCCAGAATTGAACATATAATCAGTCGCAAGTCAGGCCTGAACAGATACAAGAAGATAGAGATAATTCCATCCATCCTATCAGATCACCATAGACTAAGGCTGGTCTTCAATAATAACAAAAACGACAAAAAACCCACATACATATGGAAGCTGAACAATGGTCTACTCAATGATAAGTTGATCGAGGAAGAAATAAAGAAATTAAAGACTTTTAAGAATTTAATAATAATGAAGGTACAACATACCCAAACTTACAGGATATGATGAAGCAGTGTTAAGAGGAAAACTGATAACTCTGAGTGCCTCCAAAAAGAAACTAGAGAGAGCATATACTAGCACAAAGTAAAGCTCTAGAACAAAAAGAAGCAAATAGACCCAGAGTAGTAGAGGGCAGGAAATAATAAAACTCAGGGCTGAGATCAATCAAGTAGAAACAAAAAGAACTATACAAAGAATCAACAGAACCAGGTGCTGGTTCTTTGAGAAAATCAACAAGATAGATAAATCCTTAGTCAGACTAACCAGAGGGCACAGAGACATTTTGCAAATTAACAAAATCAGAAATGAAAAGGGAGACATAACAACAAAAACTGAGGAAATTTAGTAAGTTCCCAGATCCTACTATAAAAACTTATATTCAACAAAACTGAAAAATCTGGATGAAATGGATAATTTTCTAGACAGATACTAGGTACCAAAGTTAAAACAGGATCAGACAAACCATCTACATAGTCCCTTAACTCCTAAAAAAATAGAAGTTTTTAAAAGTCTCCCAACCAAATAAAGTTCAGGGTTTAGTGCAGAATGCTATGAGACCTTCATAGAAGGCATGATGCCAATACCCTCCAAACTATTTCATAAAATAGAAAAGGAACACTGCCCAATTCATTCTATGGAGCCATAATTACACTTAAACCTAAGCCACACAAAGACCCAACAAAGAAAGAGAACTTCAGACCAATTTCTCTCATGAATATCAATGCCAAAATACTCAATAAGATTCTTGCAAACCAAATCCAAGAACACATTAAAACGATCATCCATCATGACCTGGTAGGTTTCATCCCAGGGATGCAAGAATGGTTAAATATACTGAAATCCATCGGTGAAATCCACTATATAAACAAACTCAAAGAAAAACACCACACAAGCATCTCATTAGATTCTGAGAAAGTGTGTGACAAAATTCAACACCCCTTCATGATAAAAGTCTTAGAAAGATTAGGAATTCAAGGCCCATACCTAAACATAGTAAAAACAATATACAGCAAACCAGTAGCCAACATCAAGCTAAATGGAGAGAAACTTGAAGCAATCCCACTAACATCAGGACTAGACAAGGCTGCCACTCTCTCCCTACCTATTGAATATAGTAATTGAAGTCCTAGCCACAGCAATCAGACAACAAAAGAAGGTCAAAGGGATACGAATTGGAAAAGAGAAAGTCAAAATATCACTATTTCCAGTTGATATGTTAGTATACTTATGTGACCTCCAAAATTCCACCAGAGAACTCCTACAGCTGATCAATAATGTCACTAAAGTGCCTGATATAAAATTAACTCAAACAAATCAGCAGCCTTCCTCTACTCAAAGGATAAACATGTTGAGAAAGAAATTAGGCAAACATCACCCTTTATAATAGTCACAAATAATATAAAATACCTTGGGGTGACTCTAACTAAGCAAGGAAAGATCTGTATGACAAGAACTTCAAGTCTCTGAAGAAAGAAATTGAAGATCTCAGAAAATGGAAAGATTTCCCATGCTCATGGATTGGCAGGAATAAAGTCCAAATGGCCATTTCGCTGAAAGCAATCTACAGATTCAATGAAATCCTCACCAAAATCCAAATTCAATTTTTCATCGACTTAGAAAAAGTAATTTGTAATTCAATTGAAATAACAAAAAACCCAGTACAGCAAAAAATATCCTCAACAATAAAAGAACTTCTGGGGGAATCATCATCCCTAACCTCCAGCTGTATTACAGAGCAATGGTAATAAAAAAAACTGTATGGTATTGGTACAGAGACTGGCAGGTAGATCAGTGGAATAGGCCAGAAATGAACCCACACATCTATGGTCACTTGATCTTTGACAAAGGAGGTAAAACCATCCAATGGATAAAAGACAGAATTTTCGACAAATGGTTCTGGTTCAATTGGAGGTTAGCATGTAGAAGAATGCAAATAGAATCATTCTTATTACTCTGTAGAAAGCTTAAGTCTAAGTGGATCAAGGACCTCCACATCAAACCAGATACACTAATAGAAGACAAAGTAGGGAAGAATCTCGAACACATGGGCACTGGAGAAAATTTCCTGAACAAAACACCAATGGCTTATGCTCTAACATCAAGAATCGACAAATGGGATCTCATAAAACTACAAAGTTTCTGTAAGGCAAAGGACACTGTCATTAGGACAAAACGGCAACCAACAGATTGGGAAAAGATCTTTACCAATCCTACAACTGATAGAGGGCTTATATCCAAAATAAATAAAGAACTCACAAAGTCAGACTGCAGGGAGACAAATAACCCTATTAAAAATGGGGTTCAGAGCTAAACAAAGAATTCACAGCTGAGGAATATCAAATGGCTAAGAAGAACCTAAAGAAATGTTCAACATCTTTAGTCATAAGGGAAATGCAAATCAAAACAACCCTGAGATTCCACCTCACACCAGTCAGAATGGCTAAGATCAAAAACTCTGGCGACAGCAGATGCTGGCGAGGATGTGGAGAAAGAGGAACACTCCTCCATTGTTGGTGGGATGCAGACTGGTACAACCATTCTGGAAATCAGTCTGGAGTTTCCTCAGAAAACTGGACATTGCACTACCTGAGGACCCAGCTATACCTCTCTTGGGCATATACCCAAAATCTGCTCCAACATATAACAAAGACACATGCTCCACTATGTTCATAGCAGCCTTATTTATAATAGACAGAAGCTGGAAACAACCAAGATGCCCTTCAACAGAGGAATGGATACAGAAAATGTGGTAAAGAAATGTAAATTCTTTAAAAGGGGAACAAGAATACCCTTAGGAGGGAATAGGGAGGCAAAGATTAAAACAGAGACAGAAGGAACACCCATTCAGAGCCTGCCCCACATGTGGCCCATACATATACAGCCACCCAATTAGACAAGATGGGTGAAGCAAAGAAGTGCAGGCTGACAGGAACCGGATGTAGATCTCTCCTGAGAGACACAGCCAGAATACAGCAAATACAGAGGCGAATGCCAGCAGCAAACCACTGAACTGAGAATAGGACCCCTGTTGAAGGAATCAGAGAAAGAACTTGAAGAGCTTGAAGGGGCTCGAGACCCCTTATGAACAACAATGCCAAGCAACTAGAGCTTCCAGGGACTAAGCCACTACCTAAAGACTATACATGGGCTGACCCTGGGCTCCGATTCATAGGTAGCAATGAATAGCCTAGTAGGGGCACCAGTGGAAGTGGAAGCTGTTGGTCCTGCCAAGGCTGGACCCCCAGTAAATGGTATTGTTGTGGGAAGGGTGGTAATGGGGGGAGGATGGGGAGGGGAACACCCACAAAAAGGGGAGGTGGAGGGGTTAGTGGGATGTTGGCCTGGAAACCGAGAAAAAGAATAACATTTGAAATGTAAATGTAAATAAAGATGAAAAAAATGTTCAACATCCTTAGTTATCGGTAAATGCAAATCAAAAAACTCTGAGATTCTACCTCATATAAGTCAGAATGACTAATATCAAAGACTCAGGTGACAACAGATGCTGGCAAGGATGTGGAGAAAGAGGAACACTCCTCTATTGTTGGTGGGATTGCAAGCTGGTACAAGCCCTGTGGGAATCAGTCTGGAATTTCCTCAGAAAATTGGATAAAATACTGCATGAAAACCCAACTATACCACTCCTGGGCATATACCTGAAAGATGCTCCAACATATAATAAGGATGCATGCTCCCCTATGTTCATAGCAGCCTTACTTATAATAGCCAGAAGCTAGAAAGAACCCAGGTGTTCTTCAACAGAGGAATGGATACAGAAAATGTTGTACATTTACACTGTGGAATACTACTTAGGTATTAAAAACAATGACTTCATTAAATTCTTAGGCAAATGGATAGAACTTAAAAAAAATCATCCTGAGTAGGGTAACTCAATCAAAAAAGAACACACATGGTATATACTCATTGGTTATCGGATATTAGCCCAAAAGCTCAGAATACCCAAGATACAATTCACAAATCACAAGAAGCTCAAGGAGAAGGAAGACCAAAGTGTGGATACTTCACTCCTTCTTAGAAGAAGGAACAAAAATACTCAGAGAAGGAAATATGGAGACAAATTTGGAGCAGAGACTGAATGCAAGGCTATCCAGAGACTGTCTGACCTGCAGGATCCATCCCATAAAAGGATACCAAACCCAGACAATGTTGCAGATGCCAAGAAGTATATGCTGACAGAACCCTGATATAGCTGTCTCCTGAGGTACTTTGCCAGAGCTGGAGAAATACAGAGTTGGATGCTCACAGCCAACCACTGTACTGAGAATTGGATCCCTAATATAGGAATTAGAGAAAGGATTAAAGGAGCTGAAGGGGTTTGCAACCTCATAGGAAGAAGAAGAATATCAACCAACCATAACCACCAGAGCTCCCAGGGACAAAACCACTATCCAAAGTATACACAGGGATGGACCTATAGCTCCAGCCATATGTTTAGCAGAGGAATGCCTTATAGGGCATCAATGGGAGGAGAGGCCCTTGGTCCTGTCAAGTCTCGATGCCCCAGTATAGGGGCATCTCAGAGTAGGGAGTTGGGAGGGGGTGGGTGAGTGTGTGAGGGAGCACCCTCATAGAAGCAGGAGAGTGAGATGGGATGCAGGTTTCTGGGGGCAGAAACCAGGAAAGGGGATTTAAAAGAAAGGGTTAGTCAAGTTTATTGAAAGATTTGAGGAACTTCTCAGAGAACAAAGGAGCAGTGGTAGTTCATATTTGAAAAAGATGTACCAATAGCAGAGTCAAAATTGAAGAATTTTGCCTCTTCCTGTGGGGTGATGTCACAGGTGAGGCAGGTACAAGATAGGAGTCCTGTTACTGGATGAGAAGGAAGAATGGGCGGGAGAAAAGTTTGAAGGAAGAGGAGGAGACTGGAACGGAAAGGAGGAAGAGACAGGAGGGAGAGGGAGAGAAGTTGTGACAGAACAATATGGCGGGTGATGTTAAGATTCCATGCTGTACCTTTACAGGTTGTTACGAATGTTCTTAAGGGATGGATGTGTACAGGGCTTTGTATGTTTAGGTGGGCAATTATATCTTATCAATTGGTCCAAAGGTTATTGTGTTGTGTGTTCTTTCATGTAGCGATTTAAGTGTAAGAAAGTGTGGGGCGGCTGGTCAGGGCTGCCACAGAATTGGGATGTGTGTTTCTGGCATGGAAACCTTGCCTTGGGAACTAGATAGGTAGAGAGATTGCTGACGGCTCAGAGAGAGGCCTTTGGCAGTGTGGTAGGGGATGGAGCAGAGCGGGTGAGAGGCTTTGCTGACTGAGAATTAAGATATCCAGCAGACATCTTGGAGCACTGTGGTGTAGACCTAGTGGGGATAAAAGACAGCGTTTTTTTTTTTTTTTTTTTTTTAATTTTTTTACAACAGATGGCAAACCAACATGATAGGCTCGAATCTACTAGTAATCCTGAGTTGAGAGAAAGTTTTATTTTCTAAGTAAGAGGAGGCCAGCACCATGTTAAGTCATGTGATCTCTCAAGTGTGGGGATTTAAACAAAGAAACAGGGAAGTAGCCTGGGCTGGCAGGCTGTAGGTCCCCTGCTGTGTGATGAGTAATGGCAGATCAGAGAGTTAGAGATTAAAAGCTGATTTTTATGAAAGTTGTTTAGAAAGTCTTTCAGGATATTCATATTTCTTTTAATGTGGGCTCCACAGGAATTTTGGGTTGAAATCCTAGTTAGACAAGCTACTTCTTAATGATAGGTATTATCAAAAGGTGATTTTGTTTTTAGAAAGAAGAGAATAAAGAGATTACCCGAATCACATGGGGATTTTCATCCATGGTTTGGAACTTAGATAGGGAAAAATTAGTCACTGACTCCAAGTAGAGAGTTGTAATAAATGTCTGTAACACCAAGCAGAGTGAATACAGACATATATTATAGAAGTTATTAAGGTTAAATAAAAATCTGTGGCTCTGGGTAGAGAGCTTAACAGATGGATATAGTTTGGGCTAAAGTCCTGAGTTTTAAGTTGCTTATTGGTATTAGAATTGATAGAAGGTGTTTAAGTTTGTTTTAATGGGAGTACAGAGATTACCGGACTCATGTGTGGATTTTCATCCATGGTTCGGAACTTAGATTGGGAAAAATTAGTCACCGACTCCAAGTAGAGTATTGTGATATTTACAAGTTATTAAGATTAAGTAAAAATCTGTGGTTCTGGATAGAGAGCTTAATAGATACATATATATTTAGAGTATTAAGGTTAAAGAAAAACATGTGGCTCTGGGTAGCGAGCTTAACAGATGGATATATTTTGGGCTAAACTCCTGGTTTGCTTATTGATATTGCAATTGATAGAAGGTATTTGGTTTGTTTTATAAATTACCCCACTAAAGGCCGTATGGCTTGTTGATGCAGGCTAGTGAGGGTTTGTGGTTATTTTTGATATGTACCACAACAGGAAGCTCTGATTCTCTTAATGTGGGCTCCACAGCAATTTTGGGTTCATTTCCTGATATCATAGAGTACAAAAGCCTATCAGGCTCATTGTTTAGTTTACTTCCTTTTTTTTAAAAATTGTTTAATCTTCATAATGGGTGTGACTTTTAGTTTTATGGTTATATTATTACTCTGGGACAGAGTGCAAGATACAAGCTTTTCTGGTTACAGACTAAGAAACACAGTATTTTGGGAGAAAGAGTTTGTCTTTGTGTTGTTAAAAAGTGTGATTAGGCTCTGGAAACCTCACAGAGTCATACTGATCAGATTTGATAGAGGTAGACTGCCTGAAAAAATTGATTCAGGAGAATCAAACAAAATGATATCTCGATTCTAAACTTTTGTCTTGAGAAATACTTGTATTTTATAGAATGTGCCTACTTGGATTCCTGGTCTCAAGGACTTTCAGCTGGGTCTAGTCAGGACACATCCCACTACAACATTTGCTTCATTCTTCCTACCCCCTAACCCCAAGGATATCTCAATGCCCATGTACAGCTTGAAGAAATTATGGAGGAGTCATCGCCCCAATTCCCTGGAATTCTGGGGGGCTGAAAGCAGTTATTCTAAAATTTTTATGAGGAATTTAAAGTTGGTTGTAATTTAACAGAGAGGAATTAGCTAGATTGAGTTGTGCAGTCATAATCTCATTTGGTAACTAAGCTAAAATCATATCTTTGCTTTGGTATAGAATTTATTTGTCAAAAAAGTTTAAAAGTACAAGGTTTAGAGTCAGTCCTTCTATTGATGTCATTACAAACTTCTGAGTTGATTACACATGTGAGTTAAGGGCCAAATAACAAATTCATGGCTCTGACTTGGTGAGAGTACTTTCAAGATAAAATTAAGATATAAAGACAACAGTCTAGATTGTCTTATATAGATAGATAGTTTTCAAAAACATCAGAAATCCACAAAATTTGAGATTAAAGTTATTTATCTTTTGTTGAGACGTATCTGCTCCTAGCAGTTCCCCTTTGGCAAATTTAATGAAGAATTTGAACATCTCTACCTCCAGATGAGGCAATACTTTGTGGCTAGGCAGCCACTGGACAAAACTGCCTGTTTCATCTACAGACAAAGTACTGTCCAGAAAAGGACAAATTATGCAGAATAGTTGACTGATAAGCTCTGCCAAGACAGGGTGATCAGCCCTTCAAAATCTGCACTACAAAGGTTTGTCAGATGATCCTTGGCCCTGAAGGCTGAAGACTGATGCTCTGACATTTTGAGGAATAGTGGGACTGTTCAGGTGATCATCAGTCTCTATGAATTGGCTAAGCTTGGAAGCAATATTTTGTGCTTCTCATATTTTCAGGTAATATTAATCATTCTTGGATTTCTGATGTGGTTGAAGACTGGTAGTCTCATAAACAACCCAAGCTGTTTAGCATTGAGAAAGATAACAAATATGAAAGGGTGGTTTTTCAGGTGGCATAGGATCTAAAACCAGGATATAAGTCAGGTATAGTCTTTTAGGACAGAATTGATGGACTGGGTGTTGAGTTTATCGTATGTTTTATAAATTGTAGGATGGTAATAATTATACTCGATTTATATATAAGGGAAAAGGCTTTTTAACTGGACAAAAAGGGGGAAATGTGGTTGCCCTGGAGTTATCTGTATTTTGATGCTAATTCCTCTGCCCCAAGGATGGCTGTACTAAGGACTCAGGTGACCTCATCAGAACCTTCTCCCATTGAATTTGTAAAATAAAGGCAAGAGAGAGTGATTTGGGCAGGGGAAGGGAAGTTGGAGGGGAGGAAGAGAGAGAAGTTGTCATCTTAGGAGGAGGAGAGAGAAGTCATCGGAGGAGAAAGGAGCTGAAGACTTGGCATGGAAAAACCACAAGTTATGAGGGATTTCAGAGCTGGGGAATAGGATAGATCTGCCCAATCTAGGCGCTAGCTTGTACTCATATTAATCGAGTTGTGTTTTCTTTGCGCCGGTATATTCAGGTTGCAGAGGTTACTGCAACGTCTTCCAGTGACTTTGAAGAGCAACAGAGATGAAGGGCAATCTCTTATTTTAAATCCTAGTGTTACTCTGTTGACACCTCTTCATGGAGGAGTATAACAAGCTGTAGAATGAGAGGAAGGCATACAAGGATATGCTTTGCAAGTGCAGGATCAACAAGGGAACCCTGTTAGATACCACATTCTAATTCCCTTTAAACAGCTAAAGGAACTAAAAGCCGTCTATGTTCAGTGTGGACCTACTGTTCCGTTTACCATGGCTATGTTGGGTGGCCTGTCCACTGAGGCCCTTCTGCTTGCATATTAGAAACAGTTAGCTAGTGCATGTTTGAGAGGAGAACATAATCTGTTACGGAAAATGGAATTTTTTGAAAACTGCCAGCAGACAGCAGATTTAAATGCTGGAGCTAGCAATCTGGCTACTTATGATATGTTAGCAGGAGAAGGTCGATATCAGGATATACAGAATCAGTTACAGTTTAATCCTGGCACTTATGTTCAAATTGGTGCTGCTGCTCGTACAGCAGGGAATACCTTGCTTACTAAACAGGATTTGTCTCAAGATATTTTCAAAAATAAGGCAAGGACCTGATGAGCCTTTGAGGAGTTAGTAGGCAGGCTGATGAAAGCATTCGGGAGAGTATTTAGAGATGCCAATGCTGGAATGCTTTCTGCAAAGCAACTGGCTTATGAGAATGCAAACACAGCCTGTCAGGCTGCCGTAATAAGACCTTATCGAAAGGCTGGAACTATTACAGACTGTATTAGATTATGTTCTGACATTGGTCCCACTTACGTGCAGGGTATGGCCATGGCCCTGGCACTACAGGAGAAAACTGTACAACAAGTTTTGTTTCAAAAGACCGGAAAAGGAAAAGGAGAATTAATGGGCCTCCTGGAAGTTGTTTTGTGTGTGGACAGATAGGATATCAAGGGAGGAATTGTCCAAATAGAACTAAGGAAAATAGTAATGAGAGAAAAACTGGGGCTCTGTCCTAGATGCAGGAGAGGACACATTGGGTTAATGAATGCAGGTCTAAGAGAGATGATTTAGGAAATCCTTTCCCTTAGGGAAATGGGAGAGAGGGCCAGTGCCGGACCCCGAAACAATGTTATGGGGCAATGCAGTTCATTCCTCAGCAAAACAGTTCTTTCAGGATCTCTTTGGAGCCACCCCAGAAGTGCAGAACTGGACCTCAGTCTCTCTGACTACATAGTAATAACTCCTGAAATTGGGACTATATGGTCCGTTTCTGTCAGGAACTGTAGGATTGTTACTAAGAAGAAGCAGTGCCACTGTGGCAGGATTGATGATTGCTGTGGGAGTTATAGATGCAGACTATACTGGGGAAATTAAAATTATGACTTCTTCGCCTACCCATATTTCTGTCATTCAACCAGAACAGCGACGTGCTCAATTACTCCTTATACTGTTGGATATTTTCAACCTTACGTTGTTTCTAACCTGTCTGTTAATGTTTCTAACCTGTCTGTTAATTCGTGGGGAAGAGATGTAATGAAGGACATGGGAGTCTTTTTATACAGTCCAAATAACAAAGTTACCCAACAAATGTTTGATTGTGGTTATTTGCCTAACAAACCATTAAGAAAACAAATACCAGGGAAAATTAGAACCCATTATAGTTACCCCTGGAAAAGGAAAAACCGGCCTAAGGGTATTTTTAATGGAGACGTTTGACAAGCCTACACTCCATGTAGATAAAATTCCTTGGAAAAGTGATATTCCTGTTTGGGTGGACCAGTGGTCTTTTCCTTAAGGAAGAAATTCTGGCTACTTGACAGCTAGTGCAGGAGCAATTGCAAAGTGGCCATGTTGAACTTTCCATTTCCCCCTGGATCTCACCCATATTTGTAATTAAGAAAAAAAATCAGGCAAGTAGAGATTATTACAAGATTTATGAAAGGGTAGTGAAACCATGGAGCTTACGGGAGCATTACAATCTGGCTTGCTTACTACAGGTGTCATTCCAAAAAATATGCATAAAATTAATATAGATTTAAAAGACTGTTTTCATACTATTTCTTTGCACTCTGATGATTGTAAAAAGTTTTCATTTAGTGTGCCTGTGTGTATAGAAGCTGAATGGGAAAAAACATAAACCCGCTTCAGCCTCAGCACTGGCTGGAGTCGTGTTATAGTGTTGTCTAATTGTCTTTTTCTTTTTAACCCTCCCTCCTTCCCTTGAGGCCCTGTTGGCTGACTGTGCTGGCTGGGTCACCACCTTTCGGCCATATCCATTCTTCTCTATTCTGTATTTATTACCAGGACAGAATTTCCCAGGAATGAGTATATTACTACAGTTTAAATCTCTGCTTAAAAGGAGCTAACGTCTGATACAGCAGCCCTCCCACCATATTTTTCTATTTATGTAGTTTTGGTGGATTTTGATTTTGAATATAAATTTTAAAAAATGTAACATGCTATACTTGGCAAGAAAGACAAGATGGTGCTCTAACTGAAATGAAATCTATACATTGTATTAGGGAGAATTGACATATTTTTAATAATAAGTTCTTCTTTCTTAAAAAGATGAATATGTGCACTCATTGAGGATGCCTTTAATGGCTTTCAACAACACTTTACAGTTTTTTTCATCTATGTCCAACTCGGTGTGTTTATTTTTAAAACATACAGTTCCTTTTCTTTTCTACCTACTCATTTTTTTGTTGTTGTTGTTGTTGCTTCAGCAGAGAAGTCGATGCATATGAAACAGCCATCCTTTCTTAGGTCTTACTTTATAGCATGTCACATATCTATGACGTTCTTCCATCAGGACCAGTGGCCATCAGTTTTTCATAGACAGAATATTTCTTCCTCTTAGTTCACTATGTGTGTTTTTTTTTAAATCATGAATATTGTTAAATTTTACCTAATGTTTTTTATTAATCTCTTAAGATGGATGTATGATTTTTAATTTTAAAATATTGGATTGTAATTTCATTAAGAATTGTCTATTTATTTGTTTTGTGAATGTGTGTGCGTGGATGTGCATGGGGCTCTTGGGGCCATGGCACAAGGGAGAAATGCAAGGATGAGAGGAGTGCTTTTGGGAGCCCATTCTGTTCTTCCCACATAGGCCTTAGGGATCAAACTTGGACAGTCCATCGGCCATCAAGGATCGTAGTCTACTGGGCCTTCTCATTTGCTTCTATCACAGCAGTCTTGAGATTCTAATGCTTATGCAGTGTTTGCTCCTCTTAAGTAATCTTTTCTTGTTGGTGTTATTGTGTTTTAGAGAAGGAAATGAAAACTCTATTGCCTACCAATGATTATTTAATATTAAAACGTTGCAGTTTAAAAGGTCTCCAGTCAAGGCCTGTGAGATAGCTCAGTTGGTAATGTACTTGCTTTGCAAGCATGAGGCGAACCTCAGTTCAATACCCAGAATCCATGTTTTTAAAAAATTCAGGTGTGCTGGGACATGCCTGTAACTCTAACATTGAGGAGGTAGATACAAGCAGATTCACGGGGTATGCTGGCCAGGCAGCCCAGCCTAGCTGGTGAGTTCTAGACCAGTTTGAGACTTTGTTTCAAAAATAAAGATGGGTAGCTGCTGCACTTTGACCTTTACACTTAGACACAAGCACACATATGACAGACACCTGTGCATAAACATACACATACCCTTCCCTACAGACACATATATACATATACTGACATCTAATAAAAACGATACCATCTCATCTGTAAAGGTGTTTTCATATTCAAAGTTATATCTGTGAAAGCTGCTTGCATATTCTTGTGATCATATCTTACTTGGCAATAGCTATGATTTGTCTCACTTAGAATGATCAATCCCAGTCAACCAAGATAATAGCTACAATAAGTGATTCAAGGCTAAACTATAAAACCAATTGAATGGTGCAATGTAAGGTACATATGTCACCAACTGAACCCTCTAAAGGTGCTGTTTAAAAGTGAAGGGAAAATGTCTTACGACTGGGCTGTGAAGGTACCTGTGTAGTTTGTCTCCGTTTTCTCCTGGGTGGTGTGAGTGTCCCTCCACTTCCCAAGAGAATGATCCCAGACTCGTTCCTGGTACTGAAGGACAGGTTGATTTCCGTTCCGACATCAATGGACACAGCAGCAAGCTCTACAAAACCAGGCTTGGGGAAACTAACTGTGTAAACATTCTGTTGGGACAAAAGAAAAGGATGGTTAGAAATGAGGGGCCAAATTCTCCACACCACCTCCTTCCTCAGAAAATTCAACATGTTTACCAAAATAGTGTAATTTTAGGGAGCATGAAACCTATAGTCACCCTGAAAGCTTAAAGACAGCTGAAGTTGAAGTAATATTGTTTCAAACAGTGACTCTTCAGAATAGTTCAGTTTAAAATTTAAAAAACTATGGCCTCTGTTTTAAATATAGAACTATTGACATGAAATGAAGCATGGAAGATATTTGGTAGGTGAAATTTCCTTTTGGTTTGAATCTACCTTGCTGTCTCTTAATTCTCTTGATTATGTAGTAACAGTTTTTTTTTTTATGTTTTAAAGGTGTGTGTATGTGTGTGTGTGCATGCGTGTGTGTGCATGTGTTTGCATGTGCATGTGTTTGTGTGTGTGTGTGTGTGTGTGTGAGAGAGAGAGAGAGAGAGAGAGAGAGAGATATCATGGCTTATATCTATATTCTTCATCATGATGAACCCATGGGAAAATGTTCATTCATATCAAGAATATTTAGAACAATTTCTAGAGAAACAACCTAATTATTAAAAATAAATAAACCAAATATTCCATGTCTGCTTTTTTCAAAATAAAAATAATACCATCGTTTTCTTGTTGACCAAAGAATTCATAGACTCATGCTTCAGAGACTAACACAGTACAAAGGAGAAAGTCACCCACTTCCTAAAGCCATGAAGAAACATATACACAGATCTTATCTGTTCATAAACTTTACTTTCCACAACCTTGTCCTCCTCTTCCTCCCTTCTATCTGTTTTATATCTAGATTGAGTCATCTTTTTACTTAGATTGCATTTAAATCTAAGTTGCATGCATGCATGCATGACTGTTGTGTGTGTGTGTGTGTGTGTGTGTGTGTGTGTGTGTGTGTGTGTGCGTGTTTTGCATGTGAATGCAATGACCATAGAGGTCAGAAGAGGACTCTATATGTACCTTGTGATGGAGTTACAGGCAGTTGTGAATCATCTTCTGTGGGAACCACAGACAATTCATCTTCAAGAGCAGAACAGGCCCTTAGTGACTGAGCTATCTCTCTGGTCCTGCAGGCTCTCTTTTTCTGCCAGTAAAGATTGTTTATCACCACTTATAATATCTGGAGGGGTTCTACATTCTGAAAGTGTTGCCATTTATTTCAGCAAGACCATGTCGTTGGACATTTAAGTGACCTAAAATATTAATTTTTTAAAGTCTTGAGTTTTGTTTTGATTTTTTGTTTTCTTTGTTTTTGTTTGTTTGCTTGTTTGGAATAAAAGCAAAAAATCCTTTCATGTGGGCTATCCCAGCTCCCTTCTGCAAATAGGGTTCCAAGCTCAGTTAAATGGCACAGAAGTAGGTGAAAAGTAGTTGGTAAAATCTCCTTTCTATTCTGATTTTCAAATTTCACAGTTTTAGATGGTTCAGATAAAACTACTGCACAGACTTTGCAATATATATCCATGTTAAATTCCTGTATCCTGTTTTAGCCAAAAAAATTTGATTCTGGAATGCCTTTTCATATGCATTGCCAAGGTGCACACAGCTTGACCAGTTCACTGCTCTCAACAGCTAGCTTTCCACTATTAAACCTTTTGACCACACATAAGAGCTAGACATTGAAGATTTAAACTCTCAGTAAAATTTTCTTCTAGAAGACAGCATAAACCATTAGAGTTTTAATTCCTTCTGCATTTCTTCCTTTCTCATTAAGTTTGGTGTGGGAGTCTGTGGCCATTTCCCACTAAAGCCTATAACTATGAAGATCCAGGCAGGTCTGTACCAATCTTGACCCACTGCTCAGAAGGCAAATTTACTCTTTCAGGTTCTCTGTCCTTTCTTCTGGAGTGACTCAAAATGACTTAGATTGGAGGAATCTATCAGAAGGAACAGTTTAACACAGTAGGTAAACAAAAACTTGTTTTTCATAGATTCAACATTTTATTATTTTAAAATCTCATCACTGTAGACTTTCCATAAAATTCTTGCTAGTATTTTCTGGTCATCTTTAATTGTACCATAGATATTTTAAGAGATAAAAGTGATGTTCTTCGTGTTTTCTCAAACCGAATGGCCAGAATTGAAGAGTCACTCCTGAGTAGGCATCCCTGAGATTTTGCATCTATCACATGAGTCTTTGCAGACATGAATGAGTTGTACAACACGCAACTTCAAAGCTGTAGGCAAGATGCTACATACTGGAGGGAGGGTGGATGATGCTACTGTTTGCGTGGACTACTGATATATCCTAGGGAAAAAGGTAATCAAGCTGTATAATATGGAAAGGGGAAATGGAGTTAGGAAAGACGACAAAGCTGAGAAATAGCATTATTGGAAAGGAAGAGAGACCCAAACAGAAGAGCTATTCATATTAAAGGTACCTGCTCTATACTTAAGAGCTATATGATTTGGGAAGTAGAGTATAATTTTGGCTCTTCATAATGCATTTCCATTGCAGTGATTGGTTGAATGCTTCTGTCTTACTCTGTCATGTACGCATGACTAAGAAAAGATCGGTACAAGTCTAAAACACACTAACAAGGGAACAATTCTAGTAAAAGCACTCATGTGAAGTAACTGAAGTATGATATAAATATGTTATAGAACCTTTAGTAACAGACCAACCTCCAGTGAACAGCCTTTGGTCACACCAACATAATTGGGGCTGCTGAGGATATTGTAAGGAGTCCTTGAAATTTCAATGTCTTTGAGGCAGCCGGAGTATTTCTTCACATTGACTTCTGGCCTGTTGAGTGGGGCAAATGGAGAGCAAAAGGAGTTCCATTAGATGGGTGGCGGTGTAGACTCTGAGCACTGGGGGGCAGGAGCCATATGTAAGAAACACACATACAGGCAAGAGCATGTCTATCAAGGTGCACATTCACACACGTGCACTCAGTAAACCCTGATTTCTATATGTGATGGTTGGATTGAGAGCAAGTTGACACCACTCTGCACCAAGAACTCTGATGCTGTTCTCCTCTCTAAGACAAACTTCACTGACAGCATTTTAATATGAGGCCAAGAAATCAACTCATTTATTAGTGCTTCACATGCATAATGAAATAAGTGCTTCTTGTTCCTTGTTTCCACTAAAGAGCAGATGATTGTGTGGGCAAAATAATTCAATTATTTACAAAAAGCTCTTAAAAGTCTTGTTTGAAATTGTAGGAAGAATATTTGGAAATGTTTATTTGAAATCTTCCTGAAGATATAGAGATGTGTGTGTGTGTGTGTGTGTGTGTGTGCGCGTGCGCGCGCATGCATGCACATTCTTGTGGATATGTTTCCATTTGTGAGTGCATGTGAGAGAGTGTGTGCATATGTACATGCATGTGTGTATGTGTGTGTGTGAGAAAACATGTGTATGTAAATGTGTGTATGTATGCATGTGCCATAACAATAAGGCAACCTAATGCAAAATAGTTCTTTTAATATGGTTGATACCTTATCCACCTAAATCTCACTTGAATACTTGCTCACTAAGACACAGCATGCATGCCAAAAATTCCAAGTCAACTAGAAATTAATTCCTTGCCTTTAACTCTAACATGTGGCTCAGATTATTTGAAATTGACCAAGTGATCTGATTTTTCTAGGACTCCATCCTTGTGTCTATAGGCTGTAGTGGCTGTAGTGTATATGAGCAAAGTCTGGAGGTACTGCTGAGAACAGAACATCGGATGCACAATTGACACATGCAGACAGGATGTGAATGGTGATGACATCTCTGGAGTCTATGACAGCAGGACTCTGTGACGATAGACATGCCCTGTTCAATACTGTCCAGCTGATAGTTTACTAGTTCCCAGGCATATGTGCCTACTGGGACTTGCAATGTGGTTTGTGTGAAGGAGAAGCCAAGTAATGTTAATACTGGGTATTTTAAAGTTAAATGGCCTCAGTGGTTAGCCGCTACCACATCGAAGAGTTGTCGAAATATAAGGGTAAAAATTGTAATTTTTCATTATGTACTGTTAATGAGCATCTGGAACGTGTCCAATCGACACCAATATTGTACTCGATAGGCTAATGATTAATCCTCCACTCGGCGTCCCTTGATGCCAAGTTTCTCGTTTTCATCTTTATAAAAAGCACATGGCATGAGGGAAAACAGGTGGGAGAGCAAATTAGACCCTGGCAGTCTGTACCAGGTGATTTATTTCTTGTCAAGTATTTGTTCTGTTCTTCACCTCCATCCCCACCCCCTTCTTTCTGGAACTTCTTTATTTCCTTTGATCACGGTTGCTGGTCCCCAAGGTCTTCTCTTTCCGTTCCTTCAGTCAGTAATCATGAAGAACATGGGCAGCTGAAGGGAAGGACTCTTGCTTATCATCATGGAAAGACAAACAGGATGTTGGACTTCATTTCCTGTGCTCACCTGTCCCCGAACTGTCTGTTAGAGGAGGAGAAGTCTATGGCAATTTGGGGGGATGAGGGGAGTTTTGTCAACAAAGTAAATCGCACCAAGTTTATCATTTTGTGCAAATACTAAGGTCCTTTACAAAATGTAATGGTTTGGCAAAGTGAACCTTGTAAAAGCCCCAGGAAGAGACACTGTACAGTGATTTGCTTCCTAAGGAGACCACAAGTCTCTTTCCTGAGGTTCACCACTCATGCACAAAAACTACAAGGTGACTGTGATATCCTGCAGTTTTATTCATCAGTGTATATCCACTGAATGTTCAGTCTTTGCCTTTTGCTCATCTCTGCAAGCAGAGCATGACTAGTGCCAGAATGACGTCATGAAAAAAATATGAATTGTTATTTCCCCTACATTCAGTGTGTCCTAGTTTCTGATATTAAAATGTGGTCTTTGCTTTAAACATCCGTGGATCATTTTGGCTTCATTATCTCCTGTTCAGAAATCTGGCACAGTTAGGCTCCTGAAATGGCAAAACACCTTTGGCTTTGGCAAGGGTCAGCCAGCCATCTCCGGGATTTGATGAGCCATTCCCAAGGCTGGCTAATTCTTACTAATACCTGCCAGCAGGGAAGAATGTAACGGTTTCTGAAAAGCCGTGGGGAGACTGTATTTAAACCTCTCAGATTTTAACTCAAATATTTACTTGAAATGTGGCAATGGCACAGGTTCTTTCCATAAATCTCCATAGATAATTTTCTATCTGATGACAAAGAAGCAGCTTTGATAAGAGATACGATGGCTGCGTAAATGCACATCTGAAGAAAGCGTGAAGGCGGGGCTAAGCTTTTGGTAGCACAGGTGGCTGGGCAAGCAGCACAGTACTAGGGAGGCCAGCATTTACGGTTCTGCTCTGGAAGCCATCTTACTATGGTTCCACAGAATTAGACTATATCCATAAGCTTGGCTGACCAGCCACCCTTTTGGCATATCCTGCTGGCCACTGGGAGGAACTATGCCAGGTGTTTGAAGAAGTTGTGAAATTCCCTTAGAGCTGGCGAAACGACAGACATTGTAACCCAGTGATGGTGGGCAAGCACAGGCTCGTCTTAAGTGCTGGGAAGCGTGAGGACTCATCATTTGCGCCTGAAATCTACTGTGGAAGCAACTCCATGGCGTCCCTCACAGTGCCTCTGCACTGATTCTGTCCCCATAAAGCAGCGTCTCCCCAGCCATGCGCTTGAAGAAGGCATGCATAAATTTAAATTTTACCTTGCTTTCATACTAAGCCAAGGGAAAAGAAAGGAAAAAAAAAACAATTTACTCTTAATTGCATTTTCATTTAACAAAACAACAAACTTTAATAATAAATTTTGTTGTAAGCCCATCTTATAGAAAGGAATATTTAAAAAGGACAGGACACCGAATAGATATATGTCCTCCACAGAAGTAAAACTGGAAATCAGAGATTCCCCAAACTATACCTCTTAGACATTTTTATTTTGGAATATAAATTCAAAGCTATTACTTTTATTGGCATGATATATGGGAAAGTGAACCAACATGGTATTTATGGACAGCTTATAAATATTGCCTCTCAAGTTTAACAATACATGTGAAAATAATTTCTGTTTACCACAGCATCATATAGAGATGTTGACTGTACAAAACAGCAGGTAAACACTTGGCTGCTTTGTCAATCACAAACATGTGTGTAAAGATTATTTTGTAACAGAGCGCCATATTACAGCAGTATTATCATTTAAATTGCCAGAAGGAGAAACATTTCAGTAGTAAAGACTCAGAACATAATTTTGAAAACTATACCCAAGGTACAAACCATTCTCAATTAAGTTAATTCATGATGTGTTTGTGTTTTACAAACTTACTTTCTCGTGATAAAACCCGTCACTAGACTATAATGAAATATTTATAGGTAGTCCTATTTCACTACCTTTAATTCATTCTGAATATAG
The DNA here is from genome assembly GCF_021556685.1 of Rattus norvegicus. Taxonomy (NCBI): domain Eukaryota; kingdom Metazoa; phylum Chordata; class Mammalia; order Rodentia; family Muridae; genus Rattus; species Rattus norvegicus. Next base: position 19,498,936 of record NC_141534.1, on the reverse strand, counting down.
TTAATGATTTTTAAAGATAAATCTTGAATTTAAGTACTGGAATACCGGCATTTGGTATGCTGCCTGGTAGATAGCAGGTATTCAGCAATCATGTGTTGAATGTCTGTTGAGCAAAGAAACTACTCAGTAGTAACCACATCACTGCTCCAATCACTTTGACGTTCAGTGATTTTTATAACTTGATACCTCAAAATTATATTACTAAAAATAAATATGCTGATCTATGTATAGATATATATGATAACATATGTGTATGAATATACACACATGACCTGTACCATGAAGATTATCAATACATACTTATAAAAGATTGGCAGTTAGACAGTCGCCTGGTCTATAAATAGACTTTGGGGAAAGCACCTTCAGTTTATATGAAAGTGACATATAGGGAGTAACTCTCCTCCATGATTTCCAACTGTAGCATTTTAAAAATTCTCCAGATGTAGCATAGGACTGTCACACCCTAGATAAACCACCAATAAAAAGCCAAAATCCAAAATTGAGAAACCTCAAAGCATGGTACTTCTCTGAGGGTGTCATAGCTACCGGCAGTTTAACCAGATCGTTCATTCTGTCATAACCAGATGAAGTTAATGTATAGAGCATGCTAGATACTTTACGGGAATTGTTCCCCAGGTTTCATATTAAGCAGTAACTTAATTATATGATGCACAGAATATTTTCTGACTTTTTTAGTTCCTGTTTTTGAACTAAACTGAACTGTGAGCTAAAGATGTCTTCCTGTTCTGCTAACTACAGAGTTTATGAGAAACTTCTAAAGTAAACTAGAGCAGGCATGTGAATAGCAAGTGTCATTTAGTATTAAGTATGTGGGAAAGCTCCGCTATGCTATTATGATGCTAATGACTCACAATAACACAGATTACACTCACAGCATCCTGAACACTGACTAATTTTCAGAAGCCTGCACAATGTCAAATGCCATTCTCTCCGGTGACTGTGCACAGAGAACAGCAATTACAAAACCCACAGTCAACTTCAGCTTCCATTTTTAATTACCTTCATAATTCTTTTCAGCAGGTGTATATAAGAGAAATAGCAATTCCAATTTATCTCTCTAGCAAAGATGTCAAATTAACCCCCAGTTTCTAAATCTTGGTGCTGTTCTTACATGCAACATTATTTTTGTGATTAGTCCTTTCTGTAGCTAAAGGTTATATGACATTGCTATTGTAATGAAACTTTACAATGCTACTGACCGTTTAATTAAAACTTTCACTTTAAATACTAACTAGATTACCTCAAGTTTCTCAGAGTTGGCAGGCCACCAAAATATATTTTGTCATCTGCTTTCAAGTCAAGACCAAAGTTGTTTCCAGAAGATGAAGTAGCTATATTCTCCTCCTGGTTAGAATCAATGTCTACAATTGATATGTTCGCTGAAACGGAAATAGGAATATTCCATTTAATTAGCACAAGGTTCACCACAGCTATGTGCTTGCTGACAACTGGAGATGTGTTGTCCATGTTTCAAATGGGCACTGGTATTCTCTCACCATGTATAGTACACATGTAGCCATTCAGTCTACAACAATAGCTTTGATGTAGTACATTATCGAAACATTCACACCAGAGCAGGAAAATAATGGCTTCCACACAAGGAAGGCAGAGCAGGAGACAAAGGGGGAACGTGTAGATAGATGGCTATCAGCAAAAGCGCCTGATATCATTTCTTACACTAAAGAAAGTGGGTATTGTGTTATCACAACCATCTAACTAGAAATTGGGTAATTAGAAATGTTTCAACTCTTCGCCTCTTCAAATTTGCGAATTTCAGCATCCTCAGAACTACTGAGGTTTCTGTTCATTTGCAAAGTGTTGCTTGAGTAAAACCATAGCACACGCAAGAAGATACGTGTGGATAATTGGTCCCATGAGGTGACGAGATCCACATCTACTGTCAAACACAATGTAGACTAGGAGGCTGTGTTACTGAGAGATGCCCTGTCCTCGTGCCTTATTGCTTTCTTAGATCTCAAAGGGGTTTCCCATGTGGAGGGGAACAGACATAGGAAGGGAAGAAGACAGGAGTTATATCTCTAATGAGACTTCTTTGTTTAGAAAGCAAATGGGAACTCTTCATATTGTCTATTTTCTCACTCATTTCTAAGGGTCAGTCTTGGCTTCTTCTAAATTACATGCTTCCTCAGCACACTACCTACTTAGACCTAACCTTTAAGTACTTCACATGTTTTAGGCCCTTGACATATATTGAGGCATCAGCTTATTAATCTTACAGATTTTGCTTCTGGATCTTTGCCTGGTGGAAGACAAGAATTAGGGTGAATGCTCAAATGGGCATTTGAACCATAAGGGAATCTCTAAATGTTTACTGTTTGCAACGTTAGTTTCTTCCATGTCCCTGGTTCAGTGCCTATGGTATATGCTGGACCAGTGTTGAACATATATCATAATGCATGGCTGCCCAGATCTTTCAGCATGTTTCAGAACAACTCAGTGTTCTAAGAGAGGGGCACGGATGAGGCGATACTCAAATATGTTTGAACATGCAAGATTATTATACTCCGACCATTCATCATTGATTAGAATTGAGATTCTTTGGAACACAAAAAATTACCAAACTCCAAACTTCCTTTGTAGTCTGCGATGCTACTGTCTAAATCTCAAAAATCTATCTTCAGTAAACTTGAATACCATCAACACCTAAAAAATAATGACTCTAATCAAATATCCCAAACTTCAAAACTTTGTGTGTGTGTGTGTGTGTGTGTGTGTGTGTGTGTGTGTGATTGTGTGATATTGATCTGACTGCCCTGTAACAAACTTACTTTACAGTTACAGATCAGAGTGGCCTTCTAATTCCAGGGATCCATTTGCCTATATCTCCTGAGTGCCGGGATTAAAGGCATGCACCACTAAACCTGGCAAAAGTCCAGTTTTGTAAAAAGGAAAAAACTAAACCAAACTAAATAATATAAAAACTATTATAAAGGAATAATTGTCCCATTAAGATATATTTAAAAATCAATATTCAAATTTTTAATTAGTTTCATACATATATTTAATTACCATTACACATATAATTAGCTCTCTATATACATACTTCTTAGACCAGATTGGCAGATAAAGTAAATAGATTTACAGAGCTGTTTCTTTTAAGACTTTTATACATCTTCAATTTTTTTACATTCATATCACAGAGAAAGGTTTACATGGCTCTGTACACTGGAATATGTTTCTTTGAAGACTTGGGAAGTATTTAAATGCTGTGTATGTATGACATGAGACTCTGCTTCTGTCACCACCAGCACGTAGTGTTTGGACATACTTTCCCTCTGTATCCATGAGAGGATATATGTAGTTTTAGAGGCCATTCTCAGAACCAAACAGCATCAACAGAACTCAAGTAGAACACACGAGTCCTACACTAACTCTGAGGAAGGCTGTCTTGCAGCCTTTGAGATGAGGAAGGTTTGGTAGGGAATGTTATTCTTGCCATTTTTTTTTAATTTGTAGACTATCAAAGTAGCTACCCCCATACACATTTAGATTTGGTGGGTTCAGCAATCTATTTTATGAGTAACCATGGGGAAAACGGGTGTCATTCCTTAGTAAGCACAGCATGGGGGCTTTTCATATAATTTTGCAATCATCTCTAGGTTGCTATACACCATTTCTACCTTGGTAATCCTTTTTCTTCTCTAAATCCAACAAAAACCTAGTTATTTTCAGCTTTGGTCCCATTCTGTGCACTCTGGGGATTATGCTCCTATTAGTCGCTCTGTTTCACTCCAGAGTTAAGGAAGGTACAAACAACCTCACAGACTGATTCTGAATTTCAAGAGAGCAGTGTTTTTTTACAAACAATAGTCTGTGATCTCCAATCAAATGCAATCACTTTCATTGCTACAGCCTTACTTCTTCTCACCTCAGTACTTGATGTGCTCCTATCATAAAACCTTCTGGAACTCCCTCCCTACCCCTAAAACCTAAGCAACTTAAGTCCTTACCATAGCTTTAATGAGATATTTGATGCTGTTAGTATTTCTTTCATTGTAGGATTTTTTTTCTTTTGCCGTCCAAGGTATCAACCTCTCTAGTATTTTTACCTTTAATTTTCAATCTCTTCCCCGTTATCCTTAAGGAAGGTTTTGATTATATTTATTAAAGATGTGTTTGCTTGTGTGCATGTGTGTGTGTGTGTGTGTGTGTGTGTGTGTGTGTGTGTGTGTGTGTGTGTGCTTGTGCACGTGCATGCATGTGCATGCACACCTATGTGTGGAGGTCAAGGGGAACTTTCAGGAGACAGTTCTCTCCTTTGACCATGTTGTTTCTATGGATCAAACCGAGGAGGTCAGAATTGGTAACAGGCATCTTCAACTGCTGAGTCGTCTCATTGGCCTTTCTTATAGATCTTTGAATACTTAGGATATATTGATCTCTACTAATGTTCTTTTCTTTGCTCACATCTTAGTTTTAGCCAACACAGGAAGCTCAAGTTTATTTCTATATATAAATATAATAACAATGTCCAAATATTCATGTCTGGTCCCGAATTTACCCAAGAATTCACACTTGGCAAGTAAGACACCATTACTGGCTTTTTAAAAATGAGAAACAGGGCTGGAGAGATGGCTCAGCGGTTAAGAGCACCCGACTGCTCTTCCAGAGGTCATGAGTTCAATTCCCAGCAACCACATGGTGGCTCACAACCATCTGTAAAGAGATCCGATGCCCTCTTCTGGTGTGTCTGAAGACAGCTACAGTGTACTTATATATAATAAATAAATAAATCTTTAAAATGAGAAACATATTCTGAACCGAAGTGGGAAACTCTGGACTCTCAAGCATCGATGAATTATTTTATTTGGTTGCATCATTACTCCTAGTCAGTCTTTTAAACTTGAAGCATCCCCCTCAGCATTCATAGCTAATCAAATCGATGTCCTCACTGATGTGGTTATTCTATGTACATATACTAATTATGATATTTAAGAATAGCTTTAGTGACCCGAGGATCCCGGCCCGCAGCAGCTCTCTGCTCCCAGACCCGGTGAGAGAGAGACCCAACCGCCTGGTCAGGTGGGCACTCCTGAGGCTGCAGAGCGGAAGAGACCACCAACACTGCTCACCCCTGCCCCCACATCCCTGGCCCAAGAGGAAACTGTATAAGGCCTCTGGGCTCCCATGGGGGAGGGCCCAGGAGCAGCAGGACACCTGCCAGAGACACCACCAGAAGGAAACAGACCAGATAAACAGTTCTCTGCACCCAAATCCCGTGGGAGGGAGAGCTAAACCTTCAGAGAGGCAGACAAGCCTGGGAAACCAGAAGAGACTGCTCCCTGCACACACATCTCGGACGCCAGAGGAAAAAGCCAAAGACCATCTGGAACCCTGGTGCACTGAAGCTCCCGGAAGGGGCGGCACAGGACTTCCTGGTTGCTGCCGCTACAGAGAGCCCCTGGGCAGCACCCCACGAGCGAACCTGAGCCTCGGGACCACAGGTAAGACCAAATTTTCTGCTGCAAGAAAGCTGCCTGGTGAACTCAAGACACAGGCCCACAGGAACAGCTGAAGACCTGTAGAGAGGAAAAACTACACGCCCGAAAGCAGAACACTCTGTCCCCATAACTGACTGAAAGAGAGGAAAACAGGTCTACAGCACTCCTGACACACAGGCTTATAGGACAGTCTAGCCACTGTCAGAAATAGCAGAACAAAGTAACACTAGAGATAATCTGATGGCGAGAGGCAAGCGCAGGAACCCAAGCAACAGAAACCAAGACTACATGCCATCATCGGAGCCCAATTCTCCCACCAAAACAAACATGGAATATCCAAACACACCAGAAAAGCAAGATCTAGTTTCAAAATCATATTTGATCATGATGCTGGAGGACTTCAAGAAAGACATGAACACACTTAGGGAAGCACAGGAAAACATTAATAAACAAGTAAAAGCCTACAGAGAGGAATCGCAAAAATCCCTGAAAGAATTCCAGGAAAACACAATCAAACAGTTGAAGGAATTAAAAATGGAAATAGAAGCAATCAAGAAAGAACACATGGAAACAACCCTGGATATAGAAAACCAAAAGAAGAGACAAGGAGCTGTAGATACAAGCTTCACCAACAGAATACAAGAGATGGAAGAGAGAATCTCAGGAGCAGAAGATTCCATAGAAATCATTGACTCAACTGTCAAAGATAATGTAAAGCGGAAAAAGCTACTGGTCCAAAACATACAGGAAATCCAGGACTCAATGAGAAGATCAAACCTAAGGATAATAGGTATAGAAGAGAGTGAAGACTACCAGCTCAAAGGACCAGTAAATATCTTCAACAAAATCATAGAAGAAAACTTCCCTAACCTAAAAAAAGAGATACCCATAGACATACAAGAGGCCTACAGAACTCCAAACAGATTGGACCAGAAAAGAAACACCTCCCGTCACATAATTGTCAAAACACCAAACGCACAAAATAAAGAAAGAATATTAAAAGCAGTAAGGGAAAAAGGTCAAGTAACATATAAAGGGAGACCTATCAGAATCACACCAGACTTCTCGCCAGAAACTATGAAGGCCAGAAGATCCTGGACTGATGTTATACAGACCCTAAGAGAACACAAATGCCAGCCCAGGTTACTGTATCCAGCAAAACTCTCAATTAACATTGATGGAGAAACCAAGATATTCCATGACAAAACCAAATTTACACAATATCTTTCTACAAATCCAGCACTACAAAGGATAATAAATGGTAAAGCCCAACATAAGGAGGCAAGCTATACCCTAGAAGAAGCAAGAAACTAATCGTCTTGGCAACAAAACAAAGAGAATGAAAGCACACAAACATAACCTCACATCCAAATATGAATATAACGGGAAGCAATAATCACTATTCCTTAATATCTCTCAATATCAATGGCCTCAACTCCCCAATAAAAAGACATAGATTAACAAACTGGATACGCAACGAGGACCCTGCATTCTGCTGCCTACAGGAAACACACCTCAGAGACAAAGACAGACACTACCTCAGAGTGAAAGGCTGGAAAACAACTTTCCAAGCAAATGGTCAGAAGAAGCAAGCTGGAGTAGCCATTCTAATATCAAATAAAATCAATTTCCAACTAAAAGTCATCAAAAAAGATAAGGAAGGACACTTCATATTCATCAAAGGAAAAATCAACCAAGATGAACTCTCAATCCTAAATATCTATGCCCCAAATACAAGGGCACCTACATACGTAAAAGAAACCTTACTAAAGCTCAAAACACACATTGCACCTCACACAATAATAGTGGGAGATTTCAACACCCCACTCTCATCAATGGACAGATCATGGAAACAGAAATTAAACAGTGATGTAGACAGACTAAGAGAAGTCATGAGCCAAATGGACTTAACGGATATTTATAGAACATTCTATCCTAAAGCAAAAGGATATACCTTCTTCTCAGCTCCTCATGGTACTTTCTCCAAAATTGACCATATAATTGGTCAAAAAACGGGCCTCAACAGGTACAGAAAGATAGAAATAATCCCATGCGTGCTATCGGACCACCACGGCCTAAAACTGGTCTTCAATAACAATAAGGGAAGAATGCCCACATATACGTGGAAATTGAACAATGCTCTACTCAATGATAACCTGGTCAAGGAAGAAATAAAGAAAGAAATTAAAAACTTTTTAGAATTTAATGAAAATGAAGATACAACATACTCAAACTTATGGGACACAATGAAAGCTGTGCTAAGAGGAAAACTCATAGCGCTGAGTGCCTGCAGAAAGAAACAGGAAAGAGCATATGTCAGCAGCTTGACAGCACACCTAAAAGCTCTAGAACAAAAAGAAGCAAATACACCCAGGAGGAGTAGAAGGCAGGAAATAATCAAACTCAGAGCTGAAATCAACCAAGTAGAAACAAAAAGGACCATAGAAAGAATCAACAGAACCAAAAGTTGGTTCTTTGAGAAAATCAACAAGATAGATAAACCCTTAGCCAGACTAACGAGAGGACACAGAGAGTGTGTCCAAATTAACAAAATCAGAAATGAAAAGGGAGACATAACTACAGATTCGGAGGAAATTCAAAAAATTATCAGATCTTACTATAAAAACCTATATTCAACAAAATTTGAAAATCTTCAGGAAATGGACAATTTCCTAGACAGATACCAGGTATCGAGGTTAAATCAGGAACAGATAAACCAGTTAAACAACCCCATAACTCCTAAGGAAATAGAAGCAGTCATTAAAGGTCTCCCAACCAAAAAGAGCCCAGGTCCAGACGGGTTTAGTGCAGAATTCTATCAAACCTTCATAGAAGACCTCATACCAATATTATCCAAACTATTCCACAAAATTGAAACAGATGGAGCCCTACCGAATTCCTTCTACGAAGCCACAATTACTCTTATACCTAAACCACACAAAGACACAACAAAGAAAGAGAACTTCAGACCAATTTCCCTTATGAATATCGACGCAAAAATACTCAATAAAATTCTGGCAAACCGAATTCAAGAGCACATCAAAACAATCATCCACCATGATCAAGTAGGCTTCATCCCAGGCATGCAGGGATGGTTTAATATACGGAAAACCATCAACGTGATCCATCATATAAACAAACTGAAAGAACAGAACCACATGATCATTTCATTAGATGCTGAGAAAGCATTTGACAAAATTCAACACCCCTTCATGATAAAAGTCCTGGAAAGAATAGGAATTCAAGGCCCATACCTAAACATAGTTAAAGCCATATACAGCAAACCAGTTGCTAACATTAAACTAAATGGAGAGAAACTTGAAGCAATCCCACTAAAATCAGGTACTAGACAAGGCTGCCCACTCTCTCCCTACTTATTCAATATAGTTCTTGAAGTTCTAGCCAGAGCAATCAGACAACAAAAGGAGATCAAAGGGATACAGATCGGAAAAGAAGATGTCAAAATATCACTATTTGCAGATGACATGATAGTATATTTAAGTGATCCCAAAAGTTCCACCAGAGAACTACTAAAGCTGATAAACAACTTCAGCAAAGTGGCTGGGTATAAAATTAACTCAAATAAATCAGTTGCCTTCCTCTATACAAAAGAGAAACAAGCCGAGAAAGAAATTAGGGAAACGACACCCTTCATAATAGACCCAAATAATATAAAGTACCTCGGTGTGACTTTAACCAAGCAAGTAAAAGATCTGTACAATAAGAACTTCAAGACACTGAGGAAAGAAATTGAAGAAGACCTCAGAAATGGAAAGATCTCCCATGCTCATGGATTGGCAGGATTAATATAGTAAAAATGGCCATTTTACCAAAAGCAATCTACAGATTCAATGCAATCCCCATCAAAATACCAATCCAATTCTTCAAAGAGTTAGACAGAACAATTTGCAAATTCATCTGGAATAACAAAAAACCCAGGATAGCTAAAGCTATCCTCAACAATAAAAGAACTTCAGGGGGAATCACTATCCCTGAACTCAAGCAGTATTACAGAGCAATAGTGATAAAAACTGCATGGTATTGGTACAGAGCCAGACAGATAGACCAATGGAATAGAATTGAAGACCCAGAAATGAACCCACACACCTATGGTCACTTGATTTTTGACAAAGGAGCCAAAACCATCCAATGGAAAAAAGATAGCATTTTCAGCAAATGGTGCTGGTTCAACTGGAGGGCAACATGTAGAAGAATGCAGATCGATCCATGCTTATCACCCTGTACAAAGCTTAAGTCCAAGTGGATCAAGGACCTCCACATCAAACCAGACACACTCAAACTAATAGAAGAAAAACTAGGGAAGCATCTGGAACACATGGGCACTGGAAAAAATTTCCTGAACAAAACACCAATGGCTCATGCTATAAGATCAAGAATCGACAAATGGGATCTCATAAAACTGCAAAGCTTCTGTAAGGCAAAGGACACTGTGGTTAGGACAAAACGGCAACCAACAGATTGGGAAAAGATCTTTACCAATCCTACAACAGATAGAGGCCTTATATCCAAAATATACAAAGAACTCAAGAAGTTAGATCGCAGGGAAACAAATAACCCTATTAAAAAATGGGGTTCAGAGCTAAACAAAGAATTCACAGCTGAGGAATGCCGAATGGCTGAGAAACACCTAAAGAAATGTTCAACATCTTTAGTCATAAGGGAAATGAAAATCAAAACAACCCTGAGATTTCACCTCACACCAGTGCGATTGGCTAAGATCAAAAACTCAGGTGACAGCAGATGCTGGCGAGGATGTGGAGAAAGAGGAACACTCCTCCATTGTTGGTGGGATTGCAGACTGGTAAAACCATTCTGGAAATCAGTCTGGAGGTTCCTCAGAATATTGGACATTGAACTGCCTGAGGATCCAGCTATACCTCTCTTGGGCATATACCCAAAAGATGCCTCAACATATAAAAGAGACACGTGCTCCACTATGTTCATCGCAGCCTTATTTATATTAGCCAGAAAATGGAAAGAACCCAGATGCCCTTCAACAGAGGAATGGATACAGAAAATGTGGTTCATCTACACAATGGAATACTACTCAGCTATCAAAAACAACGAGTTTATGAAATTCGTAGGCAAATGGTTGGAACTGGAAAATATCATCCTGAGTGAGCTAACCCAATCACAGAAAGACATACACGGTATGCACTCATTGATAAGTGGCTATTAGCCCAAATGCTTGAATTACCCTAGATCCCTAGAACAAACGAAACTCAAGACGGATGATCAAAATGTGAATGCTTCACTCCTTCTTTAAATGAGGAAAAAGAATACCCTTGGCAGGGAAGGGAGAGGCAAAGATTAAAACAGAGACTGAAGGAACACCCATTCAGAGCCTGCCCCACATGTGGCCCATACATATACAGCCACCCAATTAGACAAGATGGATGAAGCAAAGAAGTGCAGACCGACAGGAGCCGGATGTAGATCGCTCCTGAGAGACACAGCCAGAATACAGCAAATATAGAGGCGAATGCCAGCAGCAAACCAGTGAACTGAGAATAGGTCCCCTATTGAAGGAATCAGAGAAAGAACTGGAAGAGCTTGAAGGGGCTCGAGACCCCAAAAGTACAACAATGCCAAGCAACCAGAGCTTCCAGGGACTAAGCCACTACCTAAATACTATACATGGACTGACCCTGGACTCTGACCTCATAGGTAGCAATGAATATCCTAGTAAGAGCACCAGTGGAAGGGGAAGCCCTGGGTCCTGCTAAGACTGAACCCCCAGTGAACTAGTCTATGGGGGGAGGGCGGCAATGGGGGGAGGGTTGGGAGGGGAACACCCATAAGGAAGGGGAGCGGGGAGGGGGATGTTTGCCCGGAAACCGGGAAAGGGAATAACACTCGAAATGTATATAAGAAATACTCAAGTTAATAAAAAAAAAAATAAAGATACAAAAAAAAAAAGAATAGCTTTAGTGAGGTATCGTTGATTAGCTGACATATTAAATGGAGCCTGTGTTTAATGGGTACACTCTGACAAAATTTGAAATATCCATACACCCGTGGAACCTATGAACGTGTCTATCCTCTTCCTGTGAGTTCCTGCAGGTCTCCCTCCTTAGCATACACTTCTGCCATCTTGAAATCCATAGTACCCTGTTGCTTTATGTGGAATAAATTGCTTTATGTGACTATAGATGAGTTTGCATTGTCTATATAATTTAGTAAAGCTTACTCCTTTTGTCTAACTTATATCATTAAATATTTTGTATTCATTCATTTGTATTATATTGTTTGTTATATTTGTGGTCAATAAGTGTTTATAACAATTTATGTATGTCTATATGCTAAAGAATCCCTCAGTCATTCACTCAAAATAACAAATCCTTGCCATTAATTTAGGACATGCTAGAAACGAATGGACAGCCCTAGAATGTTCTCTCAGCTCCTGACACTTGCGCTCCAACTCCACACTCACAGTTGATAGCTACTACCTTTCACTCCCTCCCCTCTTGGATTTCTGAGTCAAGCTTCCTTTGGAATCAGTTTATTGCCACAGCACCTGCTTTCCCATAGTCCTTTGCACCCTAATAAACAATTACAATCCTTCTTTAACTACATTCCTACTGTTCTTTTCAATACTACTTTCAAACCACAATGTCTTCTACATCTCTACTTGTTATTAATTCCGTTACTCTTATTTCTATCAGCATTCTATGGTTTATGATAAGCTAAATTATTTTTCTTCCTTTTCCTTTGAGACAAAGTCTTATGTAACCATGGCTAGAATTTACTATTTAATCAAGAATGACCTTTAATTCTTAATCCTCTTGCATCTACTTTCCCACAGCTGGGATTGCAGGCATGTGCCACCAAGTCCAGCTCTTCAGTCTTTGAAGAAATGTGTTCTATTCCTACTTTAATGTCAGGCTTTCACAAAGACTCAGTTTGGCTTTCTCTGATTATTTCTTTATGCCCCCTTTACAGGGTCTTCATTTAATTGCTGTTTCAATACTTGTGGGCTTCCAGGCTGTGGGCCAGCTTGAGCTGATATCATCCTACTCAGCTATTTTCAACGTAATCCGTCTCTGACCATTGTGAAGACGAGGATGGTTCCAACTTTTCCACTGCCTCTCTAGATTTCTATTATCCTTACTACATCTAATTGCCTGCCAAGTAAAGAGTATCCCTGGGCCATTGAAGATACTAAAGAAACCATGAATACAACATGTCTCAAATACAACTGACTTTTTCAAACACAACGAAACTCGTGATATCTTTCTTTCACTTTAGCAACTCCTTCAGTAGTACCACCATAATCTTGTTATCTAAGAAAAAAGGATTCCTTGTTTCTCGACTGTATGATATTTGAGATCATTCAATCCCATTCTTCCCTCTCCATTCTCATTACTAATTTTACTTTTATTCTGTTTACTGGACCTTTCAAGATTTCTGAAGCAACCAAAATGGTCACAAAGATCCTGACCAAGTTGCTCTCAAAGAAATTTTCACTGGAGCCTAGATCTAATAGTACCACAATCTTGGTGGAGTTATGATACCCTATGGCTAACATCATTTTATTGGCTCACAAGGCTCTGCAGACTCACCCTGCTATCCAAGCATCATCCAGTAATTTTCTAACATCATCCATCCACTCAGTTTACAGATTTACTGATAGCGATTAGCGCGGTAGCTAACACGTGTTTGGCAGAATATTGATGACGCAGTAGTGGAAGGGTTTGTGTGATTAAAGAACTTTGGGAAACATCTAATTAAATGTCCTTCCTGAACTACACAGAGTTCTTATGGCTTGAGAGCTTTGTGTCTTTCTTACATGGGGACAAAAGATGTAACATGCTAGTTTACACAATGGTAACATTAGCTTTTCTCTTCTCTAAGGAGTTTCTCAAAGGAGATGCATCTTCAAAGTGGTATATCTCATTCTCTGGTGGCCCCAGGATTTGTGCAACTTTCCTTTGAAAATTCTGCAGGTGCTTTTACTAGGCCATTTTTTACCCTTCTTCGTGTCTCAGGGGTATTCCCTGAAGCTGATTTCTCCCTACCACTCAAACAGTTTTCTTCCGAGATTAGGCACCAGCTAGTTTTATATCAACTTGACACAAGCTAGAGTCATTGGAGAGGAAGAGATCCCAACTGAGAAAAATGCCTCTGTAAGATTTGCCTGTTGGCAAACCTGTAGGTAATTTTCTTAATTAGTGATTGATATGGGAGGGCCCAGCTTATTGTGGGTGGTAGCACCCCAGGTCTGGTGGTCCTGACAGCCAGAAGCTGGAAAGAACCTATATGTCCTGCAACAGAGGATTGAATACAGAAAATGTGGTACATCTACACAGTGGAATACTACTCAGCTGCCAAAAACAATGACTACATGAAATTCTTAGGCAAATGGATGGAATTAGACAATATCATCCTGAGTAAGGTAACCCAATCATAAAAGAACACACATAGTATGCATTCACTGATAAGTGGATGTTAGCCTGAAAGCTCGGAATACTTAAGATACAATTCGCAGACCACGTGAAGCTCAAGAAGAAGAAAGACCAAAGTGTGGATACTTCAGTCCTCCTTAGAAGAGGGAACAAAATACTCACAGGAGGAAATACAGAGACAAAGTGTGGAGTAGAGACTGAAGGAGAGGCCATCTAGAGACTTCCCACCCTGGTGATCCAACCCATGTACAGTCACCAAACCCAGATACTATTGGGGATGCCAAGAAGTGCATGCTGACAGGAGCCTGATAAAGTTGTCTCTTGAGAGGCTCTGCCAGAGCCTGACAAATACAGAGGCAGATGCTCACAGCCAACCACTGGACTGAGAATAGGGTCCCCAATGCAGGAGTTAGAGAAAGGATTGAAGGAATTTGTAAACCCATAGGAAGAACAATATCAACCAACCAGATACCCCCAGAGCTCCCAGGGACTAAACCACCAACCAAAGAGTGCACATGGAGCAACCCATGGCTCCAGCTGCATATGTAGCAGAGGATGGCCTTGTCAGGCATCAATGGGAGGAGAGGCCCTTGGTCTTGTGAAGGTTCAATGCCCCAGGATAGGGGAATGCCAGGGCAGGGAGGAGGGAGGGAGTGTGTGTGTGTGTGGGTTGGGGAGCACCCTCATAGAAGCAGTTGAAGGGGAAATGGGGTAGGGGGTTTCCATAAAGGGGATAGCATTTGAAATGTAAATAAAAAATTCAATAAAAGAAAAAAATAACTGAAAAAAGAAAAGAAAAGAAAGCCAGGTGAATAAGCCACAAGGAGCAAGTCAGTAAGCAGCACTCTTCCATGGTCTATGCTTCAGCTCCTGCCTTTAGTGACAATATGGAAGAGTAAGGTATATAAACCCTTTCCTTCCCAAGTTGCTTTTGGACACAGCAATAGAAACACTTACGACGACAGCTAGCTTATTATACACAGCTCTCCTAACAATTAACCATTTTTCTATCATCTGACTAAGTTTTTTGAAGGCAAAAATTTGCTTCAGGTTTCCTTTAGTTCTTGCACTGTGCTAAGAAGATGATTCACAAAAATAAATAAATAAATAAATAAATAAATAAATAAATAAATAAATAAATAAAATACAGAGTGTGGGGTAAGGTGGTACATGGTTAAATCTAATTTTTCTTAAAATATTACTTTGGCTTCATAAATATTAATTAGGTCTATATCTATTTGTAGAAGTATCAAAGTTTGGATTTCAGATATTGGTAATGCAATAGTAAAGAGAATTATGAGATTCTATCCAAATAACAATTGGATCATTACACCATTCTAAATACTAAGAGACATGGCTTTCCATCTTGGTTATGATTAAACATCTTGCTTTAATTAGCTTTCTGTTGCTGTGATAAAACCCTCTGACCAACAACAATTTTGGGGAGCAAAGAGTTTATTTGACTTAGAGGTTAAAATTCATCATGAAAAAAAGCCAACGTGGTAACTTAAGACTGGAACTTGAAGCAAAAGTCATGCTATTCTTTGGCTTTTTCCCAGCAATATCTTTAGCTACCATTCTTTTTTTTTTTTTTAAATTGCACTTTTTTTTTTCTTTTCTTTTTTTCAGAGCTGGGGACCGAACCCAGTGCCTTGCGCTTGCTAGGCAAGCACTCTACCACTGAGCCAAATCCCCAACCCTTTAGCTACCATTCTTATACAGCCCATATCCACTCCACTTTGGATGGACACATCTACAGAGTGCTGGGCCACTCTACTTTAATTGGGAATAAAGTACCTCACAAGTCATTCCTTATACAGCAGCAGATAAATCTAATAGAAGCAGTTCTGGATGTGAGGTTGCATTTGCACAAGTGACTTGAGCTAACAGTCAAGATTAGCCATCACACACACACACACACACACACACACACACACACACACACACACACAATGAATATACTATCTATATGAATGCATTTGTATACACCCACATGTTTGCCAGCATACCTAAATTGAAAGGTACATTTCCCATTCTCTAACAACAGATCAAAATACTTCCTTATATAAAATGAGATAATGATTATTTCTAATAAGTCTCAGAACCATAATAAATGTCATGCCATTTTTCTCAGTTAATTACTGGAACATGTTTACAGTTTTGTTGACATTCTGGAAGAGCACAGAACTGATAGCTGTACCATACCGCCCTACAGATTCTCAAGGAAAGGAACATCTCAACAAACCAAAAGACACACAACCATTTCCAAACCTGTTATAGGATATAATTTCACAGGCTGAGAGACACTTTCATGCTTTCCAGTTAAGCTCTCAGTTTCAAAAAAGAAAATGACAAAGCACCATTTGGCTCTTCAATCAGTCTTATCTAATCCAAACCACCTATAATGTAAGCCAAAGAAATGACTGTATCTTTTTTTTTTTATAGAACATGTGAGTAGCTGAAATTACAGGCAAGGCCCTTCTCATGATGATGTTCATGGGTGCTTTGGGTGGTATGGCTTAGGCCCACACTGCATTCTCCCTTTAAAAACTCACCTTGTTTCTGAATCCTTGACAGCGTGAATGATTTCCATTTCCCGTCATTATGGTTTTGATTGCTGACAACGGAAGCCATTCCTGAACCCAGGTCATAGCTGACTTTCACGTGTCCATCACTGAGCTCTACACTCATGAAATCTTTCTATTAATAGATCAAAACACAGCAGCGATTGGATACACAGAGAAATATGTGGGCATTCACTTTTTATGGGGTTTGTAAAAGGGCCTCTCGGCTAGAGTCACATGGGAGCGGAGTACATTTCTGAAATAGAACTAGTGTTAGACTTTGTAATATTTCTTAGCTTGTGAGTGTGATGCTATAGGGCAGATGGCCACAATCAAATCAATGGGATATATTCCCTTGTGACAATAGTGAAAAGGAGGTTCCTTTGAAAATGCATTTAGCAAATCAAACAGTAAGACCACCAAAAACTGTACTAAAGAAACACAGATCTGAGAAAAGTGAGGGCAAGGAGTATTTGGAAATATCTTTCAGCTTAGGTTTCTCAAATAGGAGCAGGAACTAGATTTGTTGCTACATAATTCCATCCTGGAAAAATGATAATTGTATGCTTCTCATAGTTATCTGGGGTGTGATACTGAAAAGGAAAAAATAACTACATTATATTGTGATTAAATCATCACTGGAAATATATAAGCGTTTGCTGTATCATTCTTGGCTACCCCATAGCTATTGTAAACTTCCTTTAGGCTTAACTGATATTTTATCAGTAAGTAATATAATTATATTGGTATTCTCCAAAAATGAAACAAGCGTATTTCCATTCTCTATGTTACCAGGTCTCGTGTGGCAAGATACATCAGGAGAGCATTTGATGAAAATGTCCGGAACTTGAACATGACTGTGGAGATGTTGGGGTACCACCGGATGGGACGGCTCACCAACGCATACCCTTCTCCATCAAACTGAATAGTCCCTTCACTGTCTTCCACTTGCGGGCTGAAAAGAGACATTTCACACTAGTTAGACCTCTTCAGTTTGTCATCCTTCAATGAACCATATTATTTCCTAGGACTGGATGATAAGCTGTTGTGGGACACAAACTATCTCAAACGTGGCATGGATCTCTCTCACCCCCACCTCCACAGGCCAGTATTAGAACCACAACCTCTTACCTGGACTTTCATGGGCTGAATCTAGTACATCACTTCCCATCTACAAGGCATAGTAGAACATATACTCTCAAAATAATCACCATCCAACAGGTTCTCCTTGGACAAATTACATTCAGATAACGAAAGAAACCTGTGTTTTCACTCTGTCTCTTTAATTTGTGTTTATTATTAGTATGTGACTCTAAGAGGCTGTTTGGATATTAGGGGTCCCTACTTATATAGCAGACATATATTCAAGGTCTAGGCTAGCCCATTTAATAGATTGCAGTAAACATTTATGGGCTAAAGGAGATTTTCATGGAACAAAAGAATTCATAGAGAACGTATGTTCAATATTCATTTAATAATTAGTGATGGAGAAAAATCTTATAAATAAAACATTTGAAAAGTATTTGCCTTTCTTTTTCTCTGTGTGTGTTAGAACTTCTTTTTTTTCCCTCCATCTTTATTAACTTGGGTATTTCTTATTTACATTTCGAATGTTATTCACTTTCCCAGTTTCCGGGCCAACATCCCCCTAACCCCTCCCCCTCCCCTTCTTTATGTGTGTTCCCCTCCCCATCCTCCCCCCATTGCCGCCCTCCCCCCAACAATCACGTTCACTGGGGGTTCAGTCTTGGCAGGACTAAGGGCTTCCCCTTCCACTGGTGCTCTTACTAGGCTATTCATTGCTACCTATGAGGTCAGAGTCCAGGGTCAGTCCATGTGTAGTCTTTAGGTAGTGGCTTAGTCCCTGGAAGCCCTGGTTGGTTGTCATTGTTGTTCATATGGGGTCTCAAGCCCCTTCAAGCTCTTTCAGTCCTTTCTCTGATTCCTTCAATGGGGGTCCCGTTCTCAGTTCAGTGGTTTGCTGCTGGCATTCGCCTATGTATTTGCTGTATTCTGGCTGTGTCTCTCAGGATGTAGTTGCCTTTCAAGTGTAAGTTTATCTCATCTATCTGGGCATTAAGTACCTAACCATGCATCCATCCACCTAGCTGTCTCTCCGCCCACACACCCAATCATTTATGTACCAGTTGTTCTTTCAGAACAAGTCTCACTGTGGGGAGAGTCTTCAAACTTTTAATAGCTGCATATTGCTTACTATCCATGTAATCTCTGAGCGGTGTATTGTTATTCGAGGGTAGAGGGGCTAAGGAGAAGTGTGATGGGCTTGACCTTAAACAAGAGCCTTAAAATGCTATTTTCCTAAAATCATGGCTAGTGAGATAAAAATTATAGACTATGAAATTGAAGAGCTGCTTCATACGTGTACAAGTTGGCTCACTCTTGCTTCCTTGTGTGTGTGTGTGTGTGTGTGTGTGTGTGTGTGTTCATAAAAATCTTAATATGAGGAACTGAATTAGTTTATTAATTACACACTTCCAGTGAGTATCTTGGTTATTATTTAGCCTTTCATTCCAATACAGTAGCTTCTGAAGCACTGCACTAGGAATGAGAGGATGGTACAAGAGACTCTATGCCTTCCTTGTAGTTCTCATTCACCAGAGCTTTGCATAGTAAACCACCCTGATACCAACAACATCCCAGAAAAGGGTTCCAAGAGTCCTCCCTCTCTGCTTTTTATGTGCTTTGTCCTCAGACTTTGCTACTTATTGATAACTTTAAAATTACACCAAAAAAAAAATCACTACACAACTCTAGACCCAAAGGAGAAATGTCAGTTTATTTTCTGATATAAACATAGAAAGTTAAAACCTGACAGCCTCCTGCCCCAAATCTATCTACTTCTCAATGTGGATTAGATATCATGTACCCCAGGGACTGCTGCAGAATCTCACGAAAGTCATTTAAAGATTCGTGTTGGAATTTCCCAAGCGTGACATGAAAGTTTCAATCACTTTTAGATTTGTAAAGTCTCTCTCAACTCCACCACTTGACATTATCTCACTACGGCAAAAGACAATTTATGGGAAAGAGTTTTGGGTGGGCGGTGAGCACGGGCACTGGTGTAGAACGGCTGCCTTCACTCGATTTACTACAGAGTTTAGTCAGAAAGCAAACTCCCACTTTGAATAACTTGGAGGTGAGAAAAGTCAGTTCATTTATGTATATACTATAATATTCCAACATGTAACATTCTATTATTAGATTTATAATAGATTGCCATGTCCATTTTGATCGTATTTTTTTAAAGGAAATGTTAACAATTGTTTCTTATACACAACAAATTCATAGTACCTTATATTTCTTTATTTTATTTCTGTGCTAAAGCTGGGGGTCTGGTCAAGTAAACACAGAGAACATGTCTGCTATTCTGGTGCAGCCACATCCTGTACCTGCTTGCTAGTGTGACAATGATATACACTGTGTCTAATCACTTAAAATTTCAGCATCATTTTCACGTTCAGCTAACTGCATTTTATTTCAGGCACTTTTTTTATTTTAATCCTAATGTGATTTTTCATATTTAAGAAAAGTTGAGTTATTCCTTATCTAATACTCTAAGTATCATGACAACTGCGCCCTCGATTTCGCCTAAAAATGCAGCTTTCCAAAACTGACGTTCCGAGCTCTCCCCAGAACTTTCCCAGCCTACCTCCCATAGACTTATAATTTATCTTTCCCACAAAATCAATTTTATCCTTTAAATTGAATGGTTGTTCTTTGTGTAAAAATGTGATAAAGCTTCCTGAGAAGAAAACAAAAACAACAGTAAATAGAGTTCTAAAAAATTATTATTGTAACAAATACAAGGTCACAAGGGTCAATAGTGCTGGAGATGACCACTCAAAACGTAGGCAACTATAGACTCAAAGCATATAAAACAGTAATAGCAACCCTATCAAAATAATTTTACAAAACAAAAAGATACTTTTCAAAATCCTCAAATATAAATTTTTTTATATAAATATAGAACGTTAAAAAGGAAAGATATTCTCAGTGTTTCTCTTTCTTGGCCCCCATACGCTCTCTTCCCTCTCCCTCTCATCTCTTCATCTCTCACTCCCCATCTCTCTCCTCTCATGGTCTGGCTCAGTCCGCTGGCCTGGTTCACTCTGGACCCTTCCAGATGCCTCTGGCTGTTCTACCATTTATATCTACAATGAAACTTCCTCAATGATAAAAACAAACATAAGCGTTGTTTGGCAGCAGGAAGCATAATGAAGGTCTCTTGAGTCGTTTTTGTCCTCGATAAGCTAGAGTCATTTGGGAAGAGGGAACATTATTGAGATTTTCCGTGAGCAAGATTTTCTTTGAGCAAGTCTATAGGATATTTCCTTGGTTAACGGTTGATGGGGAGGACATCATCCATCTGCTGTGGAGTTTTCTTCCACAGGGCACATGATTCTGGGTCCCAGAAGAAAGGAGGCTGAGGAAGCCACAGGGAGCAAACCAGTAAGCAGCATTCTTCTGTGGCTTCTGCTCCAGTGTCTGCCTTTAGGTTCCTATCCTTCTTGAGGTCCTGCCATGACTTGGACTGTGATCTCATAAGCTGAGACACACCCTTTCTTCCCCAAGTTGCTTTGAGTCATTGTATTTTATCATGAGCAATAGAAATCCAACTAAGACACGAGGGTCAATACTACAGAGAGGTACAGCTGTGGAAAAAATGTATCACGGCAGAGAACTGGGCAACGGACACTGACTCTCTGGATTCCTCACATTCGACCTGGGTAGCATTTTTATTGGACTTTCCCACATTCTTGAGGATCACCTCAGATGTTACCTCTTCCACAAAGCAGATTTGCAAAGGGGCACTGTATACCCTTCAAAGGGGTACTTATTTGTGCTTTCCATTTTACCAATCTTTCCTCCTTTCCTGGTGGTACATCTTTTGATGAGTGAGAATGAATTGAATTCTTCCTAGCATCAGAAGGTTAGAAGTATACATGCCCTAGATAACGTATTACGTATTGACTTTTTTTTTTTTTTACATAGCTGAACCTTAGTGATGGGATAGTCTTAGAATCTGTGCATGACAAAATGAACATTTGCTGTTTCAGAATAATTGGGCACATTGAACCTGTGTTCCCTGGGCTATGCTTTTTTCCATAAGATAGTTATGAATGTGACCCATGCATTGTAGGTGACAGCATCTGACTGCAATCTCAAGGGATTGGATAGTTCTGCAAGACTCTTTTACTACACTTCCTAATAATCTTCTGAAAATGTCAATGAGAAATCTACCAAGGAGATGTTTAGGGCGAGTCTGGGCCTCGTGTCTCTCAGGCTTAATAATCTTCTACCTTGGCATTCTTAGTGCCAGAATTACAGGCATGTGCTGTCAAACCTGGCAACATATCTCAGGGTTTTGGTTGAATTGAAAGAACATGATAGATGGCTTTCCATATTCTGTGTTAATATTTTCTGGACAAAACTATCTTAAATATGTGAGACTCTCTGCTGCCTTGCTGATAAGCTGTGATACCAGAGGGACTTGAACATCAAAACTTTCAGAGATGTCTTAGAGATTCTTCCTATATGATAAGGTAGAGATATTTAGAAGAAAATATAAAATGTTCTCTACTGTGTTGATGGGGGTTGGGATTTTGAAATGCCTATGCACTTGTTAAATTAGAATGAAAAAAAAAACAAATGCCTTAGCAATTCTGAATTCTTGTATATAGTATTTTAATCCTCCAGGTATTTAATGTATACTGCAGAGTATTACTATCATCAAATTATTTTTAGGCTCAAATAACTAGGCAGACTCTAAACTTTTATGTTGAGAAATCCCCTACTCTTAATAGCTTATTATTTTTATACTCTCTTGTAGGGTTAATGGTGGGATCTCTTGGCTACTCTGCCACAGGGCTCGGGCCACTCAGACAGGAAGAATGGGAAGCTGACAGCGCTTATCCCATGCTGGGTGGGTTTTGGGCTGTGGGAAGCCATGGGACACCGCTCCAGGGGTGGAGAAGGGCAGCCTGTGTTGTGGGATACAGCTGGTGTTGGCTTGGGGGTTCCTGGCATCTGGTTCTCAGGCTCTTGGGCATTCAGGTGGTGATGGGATGCCTCAGAAGAGCTGAGAATGAAGTGGGGGCCAACAGGGCTGGATCTAATCTGTGGCTGAGGGACAGGGGAAGCTCTGGCAGGTCCTGGTGGTACGGGGAGTCCTTGTCTGGATGGAGGTGGTGGGTTTGGTAGTCACCGCTCGGAGCATAGGGAGATCTTCTTTGTGAGATTAGTCAGCCACTCTGTGGGTGAAGGGTTTCTCTGTGGCTTCCCATGGAGGATCCCAATGAAAAGAGGCAGTCCATGGTTTTAAGGCATTTATTGTCATGGCAGAAAGTGGATGAGCAAAACCATAATCCATGTCTCAGAGTGGGCCTGAGATTAAATGCCTTTTGCAGGGAGGATTGTCTAGGAATAAAAGGTGATTGGTTGGGGTTGGGGATTTAGCTCAGTGGTAGAGCGCTTGCCTAGCAAGCGCAAGGCCCTGGGTTCGGTCCCCAGCTCCGAAAAAAAAGAAAAAAAAAAAGGTGATTGGCTAAGCCTCCAGGCCTTTAGGTACCTCATTATAATAAAGATCTGTCTTGAGCCTACATGACCTGTGGTCATGTCCTCTACCTGTGGAGGGGTTTGGGGCATTGCCCTTATGTGACTGATGGTCACAAATTTATGGAGGGCTTGCAGCTAGTAGCAGGCCTGGTTTCCTGGGAGTCAGGTGAAACACCTACCATTCCTTTCAGGGTCATTGGCGTTTCAAACCTTCTCAACCAGGAACCATGGTGCCTTTCACAGTCCCACACTCTCTATTCAGGATTATATCAAACTATTTCCTGCATTTGCATTGTATGTTGTATATACTTTAAAATTCTGTTTGTTCTGAACTCCTTCTTACATTTGATGCTATGTATTATGGTTCTTCTTCCAGGATTGACTGGGTACCTGTTATCTCTCTCGTCTTAAGCGGCATCTCAAAGACCTCCCCAGTTATCCCTGTAAGCATTTGTAGGAACTCACATGTCAACTTGAAAAGTCCTACAGGAAAACTAACATAAGCTAGGTTTCTACATGTATACTTAATCAGTTTGGGGGATACTCTCCTTATAAAATAATAATTATGACCAGAAGTCATTAATGGACAGGCAAACTCTTGTGGCTGTGAAGAGACACTGGTATAGGAAGAGACTAGTGTTATTGACTGTGGTTCAAATCTCTCATATGTGAAAAATGTATAAAAACACATAGCCATGTAAATGTATTGTGAAGGGTACTTTTCAAGGTCCTAGGAAGATGCCCACACAGGTTGGGAAGGGATTTGAAGATTCACTGACTTGGTGAATTCACCGTAAGTAGAATCAAACTTTTTCCACATCATGATAGATAGAGACCCAGCAAAATGCAAACTGTGTGCTGCACAGAACAGGCCTTCTCAGCTCAGCTCACCTGACAGTACATCCTTTGCAGTCACCTTCTTTCTCCCGGAAGTTCCATAAACCTATAGGCTTGTTGTCAAAGTATGTTTCTCCCATACAACCGGTGAAGGTAGTCACACGTACAGCATCAGCCTTCTGCAGAGAGACGTGATATTTGTAGGAGTTAAGAATTTCATGAATTACAGTATTTATTAATTATTAGCAGCAGAAGGTAGAATAGTTCTTATATGTTCCATATGACAATCTTAGCAGTCTTATTTTAGCCTTTTTTTGTGTATTTTATTGGATTTTTTTTGTTTACATTTGAAATGTTATTCTCTTTCCTTTCCCAGACATAAGCCACCTATCCCATCCTCCCTTCTTCTATAAGGGTGGTCCTTTCACCATCCACCCCCTTCCCACCCCTCCAACTGGGGTGTTCTACCTTGGCAGGACCAAGGGCTTCTTCTTCCATTGCTGTCCAACAAGGCCATCCTCTGCTACATATGCAGCTAGAGCCATGGGTCAGTCCATGTACAGTCTTTGGGTAGTGGTTCTAATCCCTGGGAGCTCTGGTTGGCTGGCATTGTTGTTCTTATGGGGTTGCAAATCTCTTCAGCTCTTTCAATCCTTCCTCTAATTCCCCCCAAGGGGGTTCTGTTCTCAGTTCTGTGGTTTGCTGCTAGCATTCGCTTCTGTATTTGACATGCTCTGGCTGTGTCTCTCAGGAAACATCTATATCCCATTCCTGTCAGCCTGCATTTCTTAGCTTCATCAATCTTATCTAGTTTTGGTGGAGATATATATATGCCACATATGGGGCAGTCTCTGAATGACCTTTCCTTCAGTCTTTGCTCCAATCTTGGCCTCCATAGCCCCTCCTATGAATATTTTTGTTCCCCCTTTTAAGAAGGAGTGAAGCATCCACATTTTGGTCATCCTTCTTCTTTAACTTCATGTGGTCTGTGGATTGTATCTGGGGTAATTCAAGCTTTAGGGATAATATCCACTTATCAGTGAGTGCATACCAGGTGTGTTTTCTGTGATTGAGTAACCTCACTCAGGATGATATTTTCTAGTTCAATCCATTTGCCTATGAATTTCATGAAGTCATTGTTTTTGATAGCTGAGTAGCACTCCATTGTGTAGATGTACCATATTTTCTGTATCCATTCTTCTGTTGAAGGGCATTTCAGTTCTTTCCAGCTTCTGGCTATTATAAATAAGGCTGCTATGAACATAGTGGAGCATGTGTCTTTGTTGTATGTTGGAGCATCTTTTGGGTATATTCTTATGGCCTTATTATGCCCCCACAGCAACAACAGGGCAGGTCAAAAAAGGAAAAGCTCAAATATTTTATCAGTGGCTCCTACTTTAAATAATTCCTAAACTGGAACTCCATTTATGTGTATTCTCTCCATGTAGAAGTAATTCTTCTTTCACATCTTCCAATGATTTATTTAAACACCTCAGGAGTATACAGTCCTTTGATTCTGAAGTCTCTCAATATGAAATATAGTATAGTATGGTATTTTCATATAACATACATACAGGCTCCTGAATACTTTAAATAATGTTCAAATTACATAAAAAACCTAAACAATATAATATAAATCCTATTTATATTATATTATATTATATTATAAAGAATAAAATATAAATATAAATGTAGTACAATTAGCCATCGTACTATATGTTTTTCAAAAGTGTAAGGGAACATCTGTACATTTTTTTGATATAGGTGAAATTTTATTTTTTCAATATTTTCCATTTTTCATTTGTTGGGTCTGAGGATAGAAAGCCTATGTATACTTGTGGCAGAAATAAATGATTTCTGGCTTCCAACTTTAGGCTAGCTACTGAACTTCGCCATAGATGGCTGTGACATGGGATTATCGTGAGAGATCATTTCTGGTTCTCGATCCAATGCCCACTATAGTGTGTGTTGCCATCCTGTTTACTTTGTATAAATATGGCTTACCACATAGTAAGATGTTTTTTTCCTTGAGATCATAAGCAATTTCCCACTGGAGTCTCAGCAATGAAAGGGAGAACACAGGAATACAATAGGCTGTTGTGATAGTGTTCGTCAAATACAGTGGCTCTCAACCTCCCCAATGCTGTGGCCCTTTAATACAGTTCCTCATATTGCAGTGATGCCCAACCATAAAATTATGTTTACTGATACTTTGTAACTGTAATTTTGCTACTGCTATGAATTGAATTATAAATATCTCTGCTGTCCAACGATCTTGGGTGACCCCTGTGAAAGGGAAGTATGACACTCCCAAAGGGGTGGTACCACGTCTTCCTCTCCTTTCAAAGATGGGTGTACCCAGAGACCAGGAACCAAAATAAACCCTTCCTTTCTTAATTTTCTCTTGTCATGTATTTGGTCATAGCCACCAGAAGAGTAATGGACATATAAGTCTGTCTGAATTATCTCGGGGGAAGAAAAGAGTAGATTGTGATGTTTCAGAAAATAAGTGAGATGGCCAAGAAAGGGTAAAATATTCTGGTTACAGCTTTAGTCCTAATGTAACAATATGCATTTCTTCCCAGTACTGTGGCCATGTAGAAGAGCTGGGGTCAAAGGCCACTGTTTTAGTGAGACAGGTCTCTGGAATGCTCTTAACAGCTGAAGCCTCTTGGTTGACTAGAGATGGACCATCCTGCTGTGGCTTTTACTTGCTTTTCCAATTTCCCTGCATCCTGAGATGCCACGCTTGAGAAATCTTCCTGCTCATTTGAGTTTTAAGCAGTAATTTTGTTAAGTGCGTGTTTGTAGGTTTTTGTCTATCATTTGTGTAGCAGGAGCCTGGGAACTCTTGGTCCAAGTGATTTCTTGAGAGTTTCTACAGATTTCCTTTCTTCTGTGTTCTCTTTATTCTTAGACCATTTAAGAACTGCTTTGCACTAGTGGCACCTGCATCATGATGATGATGATGATGATGATGATGATGATGATGATGATGGTGGTGGTGGTGGTGAGGAT
Source organism: Rattus norvegicus (assembly GCF_021556685.1). Lineage (NCBI taxonomy): Eukaryota > Metazoa > Chordata > Mammalia > Rodentia > Muridae > Rattus > Rattus norvegicus. The sequence continues at coordinate 19,472,032 of NC_141534.1, read as the reverse complement.
GGTAGTGGTGGTGGTGGTGATGATGATGGTGATGATGGTGGTGGTGAGGATGGTGATGATGGTGGTGGTGGTGATGATGATGGTGGTAATGATGAGATGATGATGATGATGAGATGATGATGATGAGATGATAATGATGATGGATGACGATGACGATGATTATGATGATGAAGAATATTTGAGTTTGGGTTTGGGGAGGTGGCTTAGCTAGTGATTTTCCAGTGGCACAAGCATGAGGACGTGGGCTTGGATCTACAGCACATCCATGAAAGTCAGGCATGGCAGCAGACTGTAGCTTAGGCACTGGAATGGACAGCATACCCCCACACTAGAGTTGGGAAAGTGGTTGAGGAGAGCCATACTGGAAGATACCTACCAACCGCCTTTGGTTGGTAAACACATACATATATGTGCATGCATACCCTCATGCACATGTAAACACAAAAACATACAAGTGCACAAAAATTTTTAAAAACTATTTAAGGTATAAAAACCACACTCTAGGAATTTTCCATATATTTTAAACACATGCTCTCCTTCCTCGCTGTGGGACTAAAGCATGGATGTTAAGAGCAGTGTCCTCCTACCCCATGTTCAAGTTCAATCCCTTCCACTAATAACTATGTAACGTGGCCAAACATTCAAATTCTCCTTTCTTCAGTTTCCTTAATTAGGAAATAAGGGGGATTTTAAAATCTACTCTGCTATGGCCTGAATATCTATTTCCTTCCCAAATTCTTATATTGAAATTCTTACCCTACAAAGCCAGGTGTGGTGGCACATACCTGTAATCCCAGCACTTGGGAGGCAGACAGGTGGATCTCTGTGAGTTCCAGACCACTCTAGTCTACACAGAAAGTTCCAGAACAGCCAAGCTATGTGGAAGTTTAGGAAGGTGGAGCCTCCATGAATGGGATTGGTGTCCTTGCACAAAAGGCCCAAGGAAATTTGTGTACCTTTGCTCATACAGAAAGCACATAACAATATAGAGCCTTCCATGTAGAAAGGGCTCTCATTACAAACCAGCCTGTTGCTGCCATGATCCTGGACCATTCAGTTTCTAGAACAGTGAAAAATTTGTTTGTGCTTATAAATTGAGTAGCCAAAATACATCAAGACACTTTGTTATGTGCTGAGTATTGAATAAATCATGTAAACTGCTTAGAATGCAATTTAGCACATGATGAGGATTATAAAATATTAAGAAAGTTTCTCATTGTTTCTTTTAACCTGAGAGTGAGGCATATTTTCTTACTGCTCTTTTGTAGTACAGAACACCGAGCACAAGTGGTTAAGTGTCTTACTTAAGGACATACTTTATATGATGGAGGAAGAATACAAAGGACGTATCTTCAAAATTCATGGCCTTGTATTACTATGTGTTGCCTTAATTTTTCCTTAGGAGAGCAGAGAAAGTTGTCAATATGACTATATATTACTGCGTACTATATATATTTATATGCAGTTCTATGGAAGAGGATGGCTTTACTGTGCAGCTGTAGAATCAGCTCCTGCATTTCAGAGTCCCTTCGTTTGCACAAAGCAAACAAATTAGCTTCACACTCTGAGAAAAGTTGAGTTCTCACGAATGTGGGGTCACCCTGGCTTTTCACATTTTCTGACTAATCTCATCTCAGGGTGATTGTGACAAGTCCAGATTATCCATTATATTTGGTTGTGTTCGTGCATCTCACCCACGGGTCGTTTCTCAACACCTAATTCTATCTAATCAACATAAGCTTCTCTCGAATGCAAACACTTTGCAATTTGAAATGCACAAGGACCTGCCACAAGGCAATTATGAATATTAAGTGTATCGCTCCATAAGGATGAAGAGAAGAGCAACTCAAAAACTTTTTAAAGCATATCATGATTTGAAAGCATATGGCCCCTATGATATTTCCCGAAAACTCGTAAATCTTTTAATTAGATGTATGAACTTTATAGCACTTCACTTTTGTAAATCATAAAGTAATTGCAAAGATGATGCATAGTTAAGAAACACTTTGCTTTTGAAATGACTGGAAAAAGAAAAGAATGCCAAAAAAAGAGCATGTCGCAATTAAGAAATAAACTACTACTAAAGGCTTAGAAATATGGTGCCTCCAGATTGGAATGTTCACAAGTCAAAGATGGCGGTTCTGTTGGGTGTCAGGACACATGCCTGTCATTATAACAGCTGAGAGGCTGAGACAGGAGGATTACATGTTCCAAGCAGGTCTGGATACAGTAAGACCACATCTCAAAAAAATAACTCAGAGCAAAGAAAAAAACAAACCCCCCAGAGAAGAACATTCTTTAACAAGCTAAGAAAACATGGGCGGGTGTGTACGTCATTCTCTACACCTCTTAGTCGTCTATAACGGGGAGAGAAGGGAGGAGAAACAGCTCATTACCTTAATTTTTCCAGTCAGGCCGCCAACAAACAGCATTGCATTTGCATCCACATCTAGGATAGTGTACCCAGGAGGAGATACTGAATGGTGGGTGCTGGGCACCATACTGGCTTTGGGCCCATCCAAAGCTCTCACAGAAATAGATCCATTTCTCCCCGTTCTTCAGGCATACATGTGTGTTGAAAGTGGAAGGGAAAAAATACAAAAAATAAAATATGCATCACAATTGATCACCTTCAGGTCTCAAAGACATAAAGTAGAGATAGTCATCTCAGGTGACTTCAGTGAACTGTGTTTAGGGCCAAGCGCTCTGAAGTCAGTGCTTCTGAAGCAAACACAAAGATCTGACATCTGCGAAGTATTTACCATAACATTCAAATACGGAAAGAACAACCTAACCCAATTCAGTGTATGGCTGTTGATATGAAAGGAAAGCCGCAGTTAGCTGATGGAACAGTTACAGATCAAAAGGGAAGCATTTCCTTCTGGCTTTGCATAATAATTTGCTGCTTTATACGACATGAAACGTAAACAAATTTTATGACTTCATTTGTTATTTTGTCAAATTTAACTCAGCTCGTAGAGTCCAAATGAGCCACCCTTCTGCAGAACAAGCTGCATAATTCTGCCTAAAATTCCTTTTAATGGATCTTAATTTGTTGGAGCAGTCTTCCCAGAATTGCAGGCCTCATTGTTGGTCATGTCATTTTAATGTATAGAGCACAGTCTCTCGTCTGCAGAGTTGTGTATACAAATTTGTAGTACTCTTTTAAATTCAGTTACAGAAGAAAAAAAAAACCCTGAAAGTCATTATCATTTCATTTTCTTTTTTTAAATGATTGATTTCCATAAGTTGTTAAATATGAAAATCTGGTCTCTTCAGAGACAAGCAGTCATAACAAACCTTCCTAATCATAGCCTTCTCCCTGCTGTCTCATTTTGGTAAACTCTATCTTTGAGGCAGTGCTAAGTGAAATCTGTGGAACAAGAGAAGCTTCTTGAATAGGGTGAATCTCTTCAGGTAGAACTGTACAGTGAGGGGATAAACATCGTGAAACACAGTAAAGTACTCAGTCCTTCCGATACTAACATGGGGGGTAAAATCAGCTTCATCCTTTTTCCCTTCCCACCCCTCCTCTCTCTGACTCTTTCTCCTCTCACATACATATCTTAAAAGGAACTAAAGTTACTGCTTTTGATTAAGTTAACATGTAAACATTTGTGTGCACTGGTATACATGAGTGTATGTATAATTCAAGTGTATGGGTGGACAAGTGTGTAAGGCTTCATGTGCATGTATCTGTCCCTGCATGGGAATGTCCAAGGCTGATGAGCAGAGTCTTCCTCAATCATTTTGTCATCTTAATCTCTGAAGGAAAATATGGCAGTTGAAACCAGTATTCACTAATATGAGTAGACTGGTTAGGCAATTCTCTCAAGGAATTCTCCTTACTGCTCTCTGGATGCTAGAATTACTTGAGGGCCACCACACCTGCCTGGCATTTCCATGGGCCTTGGAGGACTGAGCTCTGCCCTGATGCTTGCCTGACAAGCACTTTATCTACTGAGCCACCTCCCCAGCCCTTCTTTCAAACATTTTACTGTAGAAAAGTTCATTCCCATTTAAACTGAACTAAACTGTTTGGATCTCTCACTTTGAGCAAACCCGAGTCATTCTCTTTCTCTGATGAGTTTTACCACCATCCTGAAGTCTTCAACAATTCTACCTAACCACTGGCTCATCTGGGCTCAACAGTGAAATATGAATTGGAGAAAGAGGGTAAGTTAAGGAGAATAGGATTAATATGGTCCCATAGGTAGCCTACATGTTCCTAGATGTTGAAAACTGACTTAGAGTTTTGGAGAGAGCAGGGTTCATTCAGCTCTGTTCTTTCCTTTTAAAATAGTATGGGTGGCTCTTATGTGTTAGATACCAGACCCTGTATATTGGGAGAGAATAGGTCTGGGATTATAGGTGCTGTGTAGACTAGAAGTGAATGAAGTATACAAAGGTAGTGATGACTATTTTTATGCCCTCGTGTCTGTTTAGTAAGAACAGGTAGGTGCATTTTTTTCTCTTGTCTCTTCGGGTTAAGATGTGTGAGACAGCTTTTCTCACCCTACTCCAGCTCCTATCAGAAAACAGATTAAGAAGCCAGGGGCTGGAGATGTGGCTCGGTCATTAACACCTAGGTTCACAACCAAAAATATAACTTTACGAAGTTAGGATTGGAATAGCTTTTCTGCCACTGCACACACGGATCCTCATATACAGCTACCTCGTTAAGATGACAGAGGACTTACTTTTTTTTTTTTTTTTTTTTGGTTCTTTTTTTCGGAGCTGGGGACCGAACCCAGGGCCTTGCGCTTCCTAGGTAAGCGCTCTACCACTGAGCTAAATCCCCAGCCCCCGACAGAGGACTTACTTTAAAACCATACCATCCAGTTATCTCATTCTTTGCTGAGAAGTTACCTTGATGCTTCAATACGGTACCAATATGAGTCGTCGATGGTCAAGTCCGGATACTCTACTCGGCCAACTCCAGAGCCAACATCCCAGAGGAAGCTGACTTTCCCTTTACGCATTTCTATAGCCAGAAAGTCAATCTGGTTCAAAGGAACAGAAAACAAAACAAAACAAAACCACACGTCAGGACAAAGCACTCTGAACAGTGGAGCTTTGGGGAGTAATTTTCAATGACGTGTAAAATAATTGGGTTGAGAATTCTTCATAGTTATACCCAAGACACACATCTTATATCAGAGGAATCTGTGGTGATTTTTAACACAAGTGAGAGAGGCCTCCTCACATGAAGAGCAAATGCTAACTTCTGCCAGAGCCAGTCTGTTTACCACCTTCTTCACCTTGGAAATTTTCTATAAACAAGTCACGTTCATTCTAGTGTGTGAGAGTTTGCAGACAGAGCTTATGTAATTTCTGTTTGAGTCATAAATTCAACAAACAGCACGAGTTTGCCTTGGTTAGAACTAATACACAATTTGTTATTTTCACTTCATTAACACAGAGGGCTATTATTATTGAATTTGAGAACAGAAAAAAACATTTTTTTTATTCTTATTAGATTTTCTTCTTAAACAGCTGGATCTGAGCAAAGTATAATAAAAAACAAATATCAGATATACTGACAGATAAAAAAGAGATGTGCCTGGACCCGGGAAAGAATTGCTACTTGTTTATACTTATAACATAGCTAGAACTGCAAACATTGCACAGCTAAGATTATGAGATTTAAATCATGAAAAGCTACTCCAGCCACTCTCAGAGCTGAACTACTACATTCTATATAATTTCCTCACTGACTAACCTTTGGCTTCTACACAGCTTTTCAAAAGTTGAATATTGCACTTACAAATTTTGCACTCCCAAGGTAGAAAAGGAGGTTGTCAGCAACAGCGGTCTTGACATGGACAACGATATTATTGTAGCTTCCTTTCTTGATTTCTGGCTTGTATGTTCGAATACAGTCACCTCCCGAAGACACAGATACTTTGATCTTCGAGGAAAACAAGAGGCAAAATCCTGTGAATCTCTAAAGCTAAATTTCTCTGTAGATTTGAAGTATATCCCAAACCACCAGACAGTCATCCTCATTCGTTGAAGTAATTTTTCAGTCACCAAGCAGTATCATTAGATATCCACAGGCAGACACCATTGGGTTGACTGGGGAGTGCACGGAGGACTAGCTCTCTATTAGCATTTTGCCAATGATGTTCTTGTAATTCTTCCCCTGGCTGATCATCCTGCCACTCTTTTGGAACCATGCAGCTAACACACCTTCATACTATTCTTTGAAGGAAAACTTTCCAAGTGGGATTTTACAGAAAAAACAAATGGAAATGGTCTTTACTGGGGCTATTTGATAAAAAAAAGTTTTAATCCAATTTTCAGTGATCTGGGTATCATTTTCAGAGGAAACCAGTTTTTGTTTATTTCAAGAGGGTACTGCCAGCCCACCCACGCACTTACAGTTTAAGGAGGCCAGGCAGAGTTTGTTCTAGATCTTCTAACAATATGAGTACTAATCATTGCTCTCTGAATACATATTTCAGAATAAATTACAGTTCTTATTAGCCTACCAAGAAATGAGATGGAAATAATTTTCAAATGTCTATCACTACTAATACATGTAACAGCTCCCTTTCCTTTTGAATAGTACTTCAAAAATTACTATAAATTGCTAAGAAGGGAATTCTTATGTGAATAGAAGGGCACTGTTCATGCCAATTTTTACTTCCGTGAAAGGAGGCTTCTTCGTTCAGTCACAAATAGCACTATTTGATTATTGGATTTAATTTCCTTTAGGTCAGGTACAAAATCACCATCAGTGATTGCTGCTCGGCGCGGCAAGGAGAAGAGAAGATGTGAAACTACTCTGCTACTTGTTCAAATGTCTGGTCTTAGGATACCTACTGGCCTTACCTGGTTGTAATTTCCCACTTTTCACGTCTTCTTTCACTTTTCGCTATTCGTATCGTTTTCATGTTTGAGCAAAGCCAACTAATATTGTGGTTACCCCAATGGAAAACTTGTTCAGACTCTAAGATTGATTAGGATACCAAACACCTCTATGTACTATGGCATACATAGCAGGTATCTCTGTGTCTTACGTTGGGTCTGAGCACTGTGTGTCTTTTCTATGGAAGAGGAATACTCGCTGGAGGAGGTCTAGATGCAAAATGTTTTATGTTCAGAAATGAAAGTCAAAGAGAGTTGTTTGGCTCTGACAGACAGATTCACATTTGGGGACTTCTGGGAAAAGAATGAGTCTGCTGATTCTCCTGCTGTGACAACTGTTTCCTTCTTTGGTCACTAAGCAATGTCTCTATACGGAGGATTGGTCTGCAAAGAAGCAGGCTTTGTGTGGTGCTTGTAGTTATATAAAAAGTCAACTTAGGTGTGTGTGTGTGTGTGTGTGTGTGTGTGTGTGTGTGTGCACGCGCGCACACGTGCGCCTTTGTCACTTGCAAAGCTGTGATCAAACTAGACAATGGATGGCTCAAGCCTAGGGGTCACCTTAGATCCCAGATATTTGCTCTGTGTTCCTCCTATAAGATGGTCTTGGTTGTCTCTCCTGTGAAAGACTTTCCCTGCTATATGCAGTGTGGAGAGTAGTCAAAGCAGAATGAAACATAGAAATTCCAAGCCAGTACTGTGAAGAAGCTGTGTGGGCAAAAGTCAGACAGCAGAATAGCAGCTGTGCAAAGACTTATCCAAGGGTTAGAGGTTAAAAGGATAAAGCAACAGAAAGGAAAGACCCTGTAATAGCGAGTAGTTAGACGAAAATGCAGTTGTTGGATACTTTTTAATGTTCAAACAGAGGTATACTATTCGAGGAGTTTTTAAGAATTTGCAGTGTGTGAACCAAATGCTTCGTGAAAAAAGACTGTGGCACTGAACAAATTGGTGTCTGAGGCAGGTTCTACAAGCCACTGGTATCATAAGAGGATCAAAGAGAACATGAAATAAAAGATCTGACTGTAATTCATGAATAGGATTAAACAGTAGATGCAGCCATCCCTGGCAGGAAACCATATTCAGAATCACCAAGGGTCTGGACTCACGATGAAAAGTAACTGTGCATAGTTTGTTTTATCTTTACTCATAAGTGCTTTACAGGCATAGGTCTAATACCACAGTATCGCTGGGTAAATCGTAAACAAGTCATGTTTCCTTAAAGAACCCAATTAAATAATACCCCTCGGCTATGGTGTGGAGAAGGATGAGTATATAAAATTTAAGCTCATAGGATGAGGTTCAGACCTGCTCTCCATAGCTAAGGTAGAAGTAACAGATCACACAACTGGGACACCAGAAGATGGGGGTGTCAAACGGGAAGAGAGCACCCAAGTGAAATGATAAAGCTCAGTTTGGGAGCCCAGTTCATGCATGTGACCACTGAACCCCGGGCATGCATCATTTTACTAAGATTTGCAACTAAGGTACTCTGTCATACACTTTCCATATCCATAAGGTCTGGTTCTCTGACGAGAAGGGCAGTAGTATACGCAATATGCCAGGATTATCCTGCAAAGTCACCTGCTCTCAGCCCTTACCCATTCATATAAACCTGGACTTGCTGTGTGTTTTTTTTCTAATGTATCCTGAATACCTGGAATATTCAGGCAGTCCAACTGTTTACAGCTAGATCATAACTATACATTTATTCTGGTAAGTACCATATGTTCTGGCTTCCAGTGGGTATAGGCAGTGGTAGAGTGTTTGACTGCATGTGAACAACTTAAAATAGCTAAATCAAAACAGAGCATTTACACAATTCTTGAAGAGAAACCTCTCGGATGTATTCCTCTTGCAAGAGGTGTGAAATTTCTGGAACACAAATACCCTATTGGGATATTCGGTTCTCCCGATTTACTGTATTCTAGTGTAACCTCATGGTGAGGCTTATGAAATTACTGCTAAGATGTTGATATTTCTAAGGTGCTCCCGGCACATTACTCACCGGATAAACACCATAAACACAGTTAAATTTTGCTAGGTATCCCAATGCTCTGCATACTGCAGTCTTTCAGCTGGTGATTAAAGAGCACAAATGACTCAATTATACAATCAATGAGCTGAAATAGCCACTTTTAAAAGAAGTGCACTGAGTTCCTTGGTTAGGAAATGTCTTAACTGAGCTGGCAAGATAGGTCAGTAGGTAAAAGTGTTTGTTGCCAAACCTGATGACCTAATTTTGATTGACAGGACTAGTCCTGGACCATGTCTCCAGAGAGCTGCTGAGGGTAGGCAATGTATGGCAGGACTGGAGTTTGACAAGGATGTTCTATGAGGCTACTGCCTGGATGGGTAAAGGTAAAAGCTAAGTTGCAATGGGAAACTCAGGTCGTTTTTACATGCCAGACTCATGAGCTAGGGAAAGTATTGGACTAGAGCACAGCCAACAAAAAAAGCTGTGTATGCTGTGGTGGGGCAGAGCCGGGGGAGGAGGGAGATTACCCATGCCTTTTATAGCCCAGAACATTCCATCACGAATGCTGGATGCTGGACATGGATCTTCAGGGTTTATTTTTTCCCTGTTGTGTTTCTGTCCAATTAACCTTCCGTTCTTCCCCCTCAAAATGGAAAAGCTTATTCTGCATCGATATTTTTTTATAAGTATGCATTTTTCTTCCTTATTTTGGTTGGGGCTCCCAGGTCAGAGATGGTCTTGTGAAAAAGCCTTACAATCGAGCTGAAATTGCCAAAGATTATGGGAACACTTGAGTTTGGGCTGAGTGCACTTTGCACTGAGCAGACAGAGCCTGGCAGGGGCGGGGGTCAGAAAAGTGGTATAATTGGGCGTGAAGTTTGCAAAGAGCAGAGTCGTGTGACTGACACCGAAAAGAAAATGTCCAGCTCGCCATCTACATTTGGTTAGATGAAGAAGACTCATCCTAACTGTAGGAAGTGCTGTTCCATGGGCTGGGATTTGGAACTGAACCGAAAGGAGAAGGCAAGTTGATCGCCAGCATCGGTCACACTCTGATTCTTGACTACAGACCCAGTATGACCAACTGCTTCCTGCTCCTGCTGCCCTAACTTCTCGGCCATGATTAACCACATCCCTGGGGAACACGGGCCAAATAAACCTGCCCTTCCTTGAACTGCTCTTTTGCAGTGAGGAGACAGAAAACCAATATTAATCCCGATTTTTCATCTACTCTGTTATCAACCTTCTGAGTACAACATCTACCTAATTCATCTTTGCATACTTCAATGGGAGAAGCATTGTGCATAAGAGATACAGTTTTTCATTATGTATGTCTCTGAGTAAGCTCGTAACATTGAGCTTCATTTTACGTTGTGCAAAAAGCACACAATGATTACCTGTCAATCATACCACACCATTTTCATATTATAATGGAATAGGCATCTTCTCTAATATCATTACTGCTGCTTTTTATCTTGTATTATACCGTCTTCTCTAATCTGTTTTTTTTCCCCCTGAGGTTTTCTTTAGTAAATATAAGGTCCTTTTCAATGTTCTCCTGGAACTTGATTGCCACAGCCTTGTTTAGATGTCTTACACACACATAAGGAAGAACAAATATATGCTATCATTCAGGCATATTCTTGGCCACTACTAAAACTAAAATAATTGATGGATTAATGAGAACTTCTTTCTGATTATCCCAGCTACTAAGTTTTTTAATGAAATGTTTTATGAAATTTTAAGTTAAAATTGACAATACTCAAAAGTATCTTATTAAAGTCTATCATTTCTAAAGCCATCATGGCTTAACTTTGCACATCTAAAGTTTCAAAATGTCATTTAAGTATCCTAGTTCAGGAATGGTGAGTAAGAATCCTTGCTTCCAGCCTGACAGAGTTCAATCTCTAGCACCTACAGGGTGGAAGGGGAGAACAGACTCCCACATGCTGTCCTCAGACCTATACACAGACACTGTGGCACAAACCAAAAGAAATAAATAGCATAAAATGTGACCACGCACTACCTTAGCATGTAACAGAGTTCTGTTTGTCTGAATAGTTTTTTAACTGAATAAATACAGGGCAAAAATTCAAGTGAGATATTTCCTATTTTTACTCCATAAATATAAAAACATCCTACAACAAAAATAAGTTTGTGTGTGTGTGTGTGTGTGTGTGTGTGTGTGTGTGTTTATAAAAATAGGCAAAGGCTGTATAACGCTTAATTAGAATAATGGTTCTATTTTTCTTACACTTGCTTGTTAACTCAGGTTGCAACTCCACTCATTGGACTTTTTAGGTCTTTCATGAGTAAGACACTCACGCCTTTCAGCATGGTACTTTTGTTGTCTGATTTACTATATTAAAGAATAAACAAAATATACTGGACTTCCTAATTCTCAAACAGTAAGTATGGCTTATTTTCATGAAATGCCTTTGAAATCTGCAGGGGAAAAAGAAGTGCTACTTCTTCCTTTCTACCCACCGAAAATAGCCTTTAAATTAAAAGGTAATGAATGACTCATTCATCAGGTCCATTGAGGAAGATTCTCTCTGGGAACAACGGTAACACTTATTAATTAGTAGTTCTTAATTCTGAAAATAAGATCTTACAGAGTTAGCTTGTTTCCGGGCTTGGTTGATCAGTTCCTTTATTTCCGAAATGTTTTTCTTTAGGTTGTCCTCAAGTTCCTTGATGGGCTTGAGTTTGTCTATTAGCCGATCAGCTTCCTGTTCTAGATTTCTCACAGTAGCACCTGCGTCTGCAACTACACAGAGCAAAATTAGCATCGGTGTGTGTGGCTGGGCATGCACTGACTCCCACCCCAACCAACCACCACCACCACAGACATAGGAGACAGAACAGCAGGAAACTGTATTCATTAATTTCATTTTACCCACGTGACAAAAGCCAGACTGTGATTGATGGCTGAAAGACCGTGATGGCGTGAGGCCAATTGTGAATAGTTTAGTTAAGATTAGAGCAGGCCAGAGATGTTAGAGGAAGCCTTCAGCTTTGTGATGAAGATGAAATTTGGCATTCAAAACAGAAGATGTGATAAGCTTAATCAGAGCTGACTTTTTCTTCCCAAAGCTGACCTTTACAGGATCGAGCTTTAGTCACAGACAAATGAAAATGGGGTGTGTTTAAAATATTGCCTGTCCTGTCCACACATAAGCCACATTAAAATTAAGGTTCTTGAACAAAATTGTTTGTTTTGTCTTTTCTTTTCTTTTCTTTTTCTTCTTCTTCTTCTTTTTTTTTTTTTTTGTCTTTCCTTGCACATATTTGCGAGAGAAGCTATGGAGATACAGCTTGAAGAACATTATGTTGAACACTGAATCTAAAGTCCTTTGTTATTCTTTAATTAAATCTTTCAAATTTCAGTTCAATTTTACTTTCATAATTCTGCACTGTATACTGGGTTTGTACGCTTTTTTGTAGGTTACAAAGAGGTTGAAAATTTGCAATTTTAAAAGCTTTAACCTAAAAATGGTTAAAGATTATCTGATGCAAGGACCAGTGTGTGCTCACAGGGTTGTGCAAGACACCGTGGAGGGGAGGATAAGGGGTGGGAAGCCAATTATTCAATTTCTGGGATGCTGGCCATCTTATCCAAACCATGACATCTGCTGTCTAACTGTGTTTGTACTGTTCAGCTCTCTATAATTGCGACCCTAAAAAAATTCTATAAGGTCTAAATCTACCTGCTCTGGACTTAAACGATGACTAATCTGCTGCTTGGCTGAGGTTGGGAGGCTGAGAACTAATCTTTAGGACTGAAGTCCATATGTTCACATGGACATAAGCTATTATTCTGTTTCATTTCGGTTTTGTCTGAGCTAGGGCCAGAACCCAGGGCCGAAGGCTTGATTGACAAAAGCTTGACTATTGAGCGCAGTCATCAGTCCTAAACATCAGCACCTTTAAACTGCATTTTGAAATAGGTAACTTGGATTTATGCTCATCAATGTGCATTATACTGTTAGTGGAACTTAAAACAATATACAGCTACTACTAATGTTTGCAGGGTTACTGGATTGAGGCACTAGTCATATAGGGACCGTGTCATTGCTACCTCTTGTGTTCTGTACTTGTCCGTTGTTCTCTTTCTTCTAATCCTCTAGTGTTATAATTTTATGACTTATTCTAGAATTAATGGGGTTTTACAGCTAGATTCATAAAGAAAACGAGGAGTTAAGCCAAGACTACTAAGGCCAAGGTTAAATATTAGGCCCATTTCTCCTAAATCTCCTGGAAGCCTTTTCAATTGCTTTAAAATGGAAATAAATGGAGGTTGGCCCTCTGCCTTTGCCTCTACTTTCCAAAGTTGTTTAAGCCCCATGGAAACCATCTTTCTGCAGCTCTGAGACCCGAGTCATCCATGATGCTGGATCTTTGAGGCTTCGTGTACAGAAGTATTTGAAAATGTTCTCATTTTGCTCCCCAATTGTCTGACTGAGTAGATTTTAAAATAGCTTCTCCAGTTAGAGTTTGACCAATGGAGCTTTCTTCTGGAATACTGTCGGCTGTATGTTGTAGGCATTAGAATGTACTAGCATGGACTTTTCCGAAGTACTCTCTTCACTGCTACACTTTCTTCTTTATATAGTTCTATGGCCTTTAGGAACTACCTGGCTGTGCTTTCATTTTTCTTGACAAACCCTCCGACTATCTGTTTTATTGTTTTCTGAACTCTAACTTATTAGTTGCTCAGTACTTTTTTATGTCGCTTTTATTTTTCTTATACTCTGTGCCAAGGCTGAAGGCCGTGTTCTTCAGTGGTCCTATAGTTTGTTTTTTGTTTTTTGTTTTGTTTTTTTTTTTCCTTTTCTTTTTTTCGGAGCTGGGGACCGAACCCAGGGCCTTGCGCTTGCTAGGCAAGCGCTCTACCACTGAGCTAAATCCCCAACCCCCTATAGTAATTCAGTTCTTCTATAACATTTTTCCACAAAGGCCAGCCTCAATCACGTTTGTTAGATTATGACGTGTTTGATTTTATTATTATTCTCCCTAGTTAAGTGTAATGCTGTGAAGTTCAGCTCAAACTGTGAAATGTTTAAGTGACAATATTTTTAGAATTAAATGAGTTACTCATTTATTTAGGACCAACTTTATTTCAAGACGAGTTGTTTAGAACCAATTTAATCATGAGAATGGTTACTTAGATTGAATGAGGAAAAGTAAGCTTTGGGGGTGGCAACAACATAATCTATTTTAGCTCCTTTCACTCATGTGCAGGGAAGTCATTTGAGCCCTTTGGCTGAATTTGCACTATCAGAGACTTGGTGATTTATCTCAGTCTGTTGAAAAAGTCAGTTTTACACTTTTATGTGGCTAAGAGTCAAATATTTCATTAGGTTTCTACTGCACTATTGAAACATTTTATACTGAATACACCCACATATTAGTCTCATTGGAAAAAGATTCTTTATTTTATACATATATATATTCTTTATTATATATATTCTTTAATATATATATTCTTTTATATATATATTTATATATATATATGTATATATGCAATCATGTAAAGAGTAGCTAGGCAGTGCTGGAAGCAGGTCCTATTCATGGTCACATGCAAACCTGAAGCTCTTTTGCTATAAGCGGAAGAATACAGAGGTTACTGAAAGCATATGGAGAAGGTATACATACTGATTTCTGCAGGAAATTCCATATGGAAGTAAAACAAAAAGAAATTAGAAAATTCGTGAGGGAAAGATTTTCTACAGGAATTATAAAGTATCATAAAAGTAGCACTTTTAAATTGATGCTTTTTACAAATACATTTTATCTTAATTCACATAAGCATTGAAGATAAAAGCACTCAAAAATATGATCAAAGAACATTGCACGAAAAACATTTTAACTAAGAAAAAGAAAAAAAGGCCCCTTCAGCAGGCTGTTTACACTGAAGAAGATGTTAAGATAAAAAGATAATATTCGATTAATATTTAGCAATAGATGTTTCTTTGGTGGAGGATGTAGTTACACAAGCAACAGCATCATGTCAATGGCTTCATCAGCTGAGATTCGTTCTGAACCACAACAAAATGATATCTTACATTATGAGATAAGAGAATTAAAATGGTAAGTCTACTTTTAAATCTATTTTCTCCTGACTTGAAGACATGTTGTGGCATGTCAGAAGGAGTAAGTCCAGTGGGGTGGCTAAAACATATGGGTTATCGCTGAGTCTACACAAAAAAGAATAACATTTGTCCTTATCCCCTTTCTTCTTTGAAGAATGGTGAGGGGGTAAGGAGTGGGTCTTTCTTTCTTCCTCCCAGATCGGAAGCACATAACATTTGTCTTTCCTTTCCTCCTTGCCCAGGAGGCTGTCATGAACATCTTCCTGAATGACTACCATAACAAGGTCTCCTGTCGTCACAGTCTATAAATGTTCTTACACTTTATCAAAATGCTAGTGGATAGTCTAGTTTCTTAAAAGCAAAAAGTAAAAAGAATTTACACATTCCTTTTATGGAAACCATATGCCATGATACTGTCTTACCATGTGACAAGGAAGGAAAGCATTGGAAGAAATACCAATGTTTGTGGACGCAACTTAAGCAAAAATATAAATCGTTACACTAAATTCTTTCAGATTTCTCAGTAAATTCTAATTAAGTCAATGAATTTGATGCAATATATGAGATGTGGGGACAGTATTAGTTATAAAGTAGGTAACTGTTTTATTTCCTAGAGATATTAATTGGACTTTAAATAATAAATACAGAAAAACGTCTAAAGTTAATTCATTTTAAAGTGGTATCTTGCTCTAATGGGACTCCTGATGAGTATGCCCCTTAAACTCTGTTCCAGGCAACTCCAGTCTTAAGCATATAGTCACCTGAGTATAACCGTATTTTCAATTACACTAACAGATTAAAAAGTTTTGACATCTACATACCAAATAGCCTATAAACTTTGAGAATCCCTAGCTTCCTCTTGATTGGATAAAATTAAATGAAGAAGGCTCCTAGGCAGAGGTGGGAGACTTCAATGCTGGCATGGTGGGCCCTGCAATTCTTACACCCACATCCTCGCATAAGACGGCATGAACTCAAGGGTTTCAAGCTCTACCACCCGTGAGTCAGGGCTACTGTCACAGAGTGGAGTAATAGATGATATTGTCACAATGAGAAAGGAGCTCTTACTGTTTTTGGAAGGATCTTTCACCACAGCATTCGTTTTGGCCACGCTGTCTGCTAGTTTATTGTAGTTTTGCTTCAGGCCATCTAGGTTCTGATGCAGATCTTTAACCTGGGCCAGGACAGCTTTTGCGGTGTCATTGGCTTCTCTGGCTTTCTCTTTGACAGCCTGCAGTTTAGCAGCCGTGTCTGTTGGCACAAGTGGGCATGAAAAAGGAAACAAAGAACAAAGGTTGATGGTTCCATTCATGCTTGGCAGAGGGAGGTTGCAGCTGGCTAACCTCAGGGACGCATTTACGGAGGGCAAAGGCAGAACTGGTGTGTCAATCAGCTGTAGCAAATGAAGCAATTGATTTTTGTATTTTGTTTTTGTTTTTTTAAACTAAATTAAATTTTCTCAGGGAGCTTTATGATAAGTGCCCAATTAGTTTTTAAAACAGCAAAGTGATTATTTTCTAAGTATGCAGTTTAGGGGTTATATGGAGATTTCTTGTGGAGGGAGGAATCCATACCCATGGCCCATGAAACTACATCAAAACTAGAGTTAAGGTTTATCCTGTACGTCCATGGAAGGAAAATGATTGTACTTTCATTTTAGGGTAGACTTCTTGGGAATGTTAGAGCCTGTGACTCTGCATTTCTACTTGTTTTCTGCACGGGCACTTTGCCAGTTTCCATAAAAAGTTACTCAATAAAATAAAATCTAATTTTTAGTATTTTTTTATTTTGTAGTATTATGGCCTTACTTCGGATCGTAACTTGTATATAAAACACAGTTCTTGTGGTTTGGCTAGAAGTTCCTGTGTTAAAGGACTTTTGCCAGAGCTTGGACTTTAGGAAGTGTTTGAATGATGAGTTATTTCATTCATCTATGGCTGAATCCACTGATCAAATAATAATTTGATTGCATTATTAGGGGGGTAGAAACTGTGAAAGATGGTGGTGCCTGACCAGAGGAAGTAAAGCACTGAGGTATGATTGAAGGTTTTGAGTCCCAGCCTCTGTCTTCTGGACCTGTCTTTTGACCACTGTGAGGTAAGTGGCCACTTGATATTCTGTCCCACCACAAGGACAGCTGGGTAGTCAGCTAACCGTACACTGAAATCATGAGCTAACATTCATCTGTTTCTTTAACCTGTTTATATGCTTTTTTTTAATTTCAGAGATATAAAATGACCAATACAATTGTATAAACAGACCCATGCTTGTGTGGCTGTCTAGGTGGCTTAGGATACAGGCTCCAAAGATAAACTGCAAAGTTCAAATCTCATGCACTTCACTTTGAACAATGGCCTTCACTACTCTGTTTCTTACTTGCAAAATAAAAATATCAATTGTAGCCACCTTGTAGAATTGGCATGAGAGATTAGCATGAGAGATTAGCATGTAGTCTGCTGGTAAAGTGTAAAAATAAGATCCCTAAAAGAATTTTCACTGTCAGAAACTAATGTCAAACAAAAATTGTAAATAGAAAACCATTGTTCAACAATGGGTTGGGTGATATTGCAGAAATGGGTTGACCAGTAATGTTTTGGAAATTTGGATTGGTTAAGGAGTTCATTCTAGCTGAGCAGGACACGAAATTGGTATAGGCTCTTGTCTGTTGCTGTAGTGACTCTAATAATCTGTGACTTCGTTATAGTAGAGACCAGTACATTATGATTTTGTTCTTTCTCACTGCTGCCAGAGTACTTAGGCCAAAACAGGGATGACGACATAGTAAGATGACATCTATATTCTCATTTTATAACATTTTCCTATGCATGTCAGCTGAGGGTAATGAAGAATAAGCACTATCATAATGTTAAACGAGGTTCTGGTTCTCAAAAGAACAATGCATAATTAGGGAAGCCTGTGTCTGATGGAGATGTAATGTTAAGGAAAATGGTAAAAGCTACCAAGACTCATCCATATTAAAAATCAGCTGGTGCAGAACGCAGGGACCCCGAGGCTTACCATTCGGAATGGCTGATAACTTGTCCATGGTGTCATTTAAAGCTCCTAGGAGTCCACTGTTTCTAAGGTCAGCAGTTTCTAACCTGGTTTTCAGGCCACTTAGATCATTGTGATTTTCTGTGAACATAAGCCAAAAAGAGATGAAACGGTTTATATTATTCTTGGATGTTTGAGTTCAATGAACTAACACACTGTTAACAATACACAAGTAGAAGGATATAATTCATTTATCATTGTCTATCCATTCACACATCTCTGCCCTAAATACATAGATCTATGACCATTTGGGACTTTAGAATTTTAGCCATGCCACTTTTCTCCTCATGTCTGGTCTCCAAGACTTAATTTGATGGTTTCCTATGGGTTAGAAATCTCTAAAGATTGAGTCTCCTTGTACATTTTTGTTATTCTGTTGATCTCGCTCCATTGATTTTTTTTAACACATTCAGATTTTATTATCAAAATGGAACATTGTGTTCGGTGTTCAAAATCTCATCTATATCACAGATAATAACATCCTATTTCAGTAAACATCACTTAGTGCTATTTGGAACAGAAATAAAGACTAAAGCAAAGGAAGCCAGATAAGCCTGCCATGTTTCACAGAGAAAGCAACCTTTTTACAAAATCCCTCAAGAAGACTTCAGTGAGGACTTTTGTCTTGCTACATTAGCTTATGTTATCTTGCACTCAAATCCAGTGCTTTCAAGTGATGACTTAATGTTACGTGTTCATATTAGCTTCTTTATCTTATCTTTTTATTTGTATTAAAAATTTTAAACTTTAGTGTTTATTGTCATAAGAACTGTGTGCTTTATATTTTAGCAATGTCGAGAACTTTGCAATCTCTAAGAAGTAAAATAAAGGTTAATTTAAGGATTTATAAAAGATAAGCGTACAAATCTTAAGCTTAGTAAGCTTAAGGAATGAGTAAACCATAAGTATACACGTGGTGGTTTGAGTTTGTGGTAGTTTGCTCCTTGCGACTCCCCCTCCCCAGTAGGGTGAGGTCTTTGAACACTTGGTCCCAGTGGCTGGTAATGTTTAGTGAAGTTAGAAAGCATTTGAGGAGCTGCCAGACCTTGCCGGAAGACACTTGGCACTGGAAGGCTTTGAGGGATTTTAGCTCTGCCTGACTTCCAGTTCACTCTTTGTATTTTTGGGTGTGGATGAAAATGTGATCTCTCAGTAAACTGTTCCTATCCACATGTCTGCTTCATTACATCCATGCCTCCCCTGACATTATGGACACCCCTCCAAACTGTAAGCCAAAATAAACTAATTAGTCCGTAATTGGCTTTAGGTCACGGAGTCATAGCAAATCATAGAACTGAAAGTCACTAATACAATATCTGAATATTGGAGTTCATCATGAGCCATCTTTTCTTTCATTATTTATAAATAACCAAATAATAAATATCCAATAAATATGTACTTGGAAAACCAAATTACATAAAATTGGCTTCACTGAATAGTATTTGCTATGTCTTGAGATGTGTGTGTGTAATGTATCTCTGTATGTGCAAGTATATGCACCTGTGTGTGCATGTGCATACCTTGCAGAATCCAGAGGTCAATATTGTGTGCCTTTTTTCTCTCACTGTCTTAACTGTTGAGGCAGGATCTCGGTTCTCTCAGTGAACACAGAGCTTGCTACTCTGGTTTGACTAGCTGTCCAGTTAGCTTGGCAAATCCTCTCCTCTTTACTTTCCCACTGGATAGTAGGGATCCAAACTCAGATTCTTGTGCTCATGCTTCATCCACCGAGCCACTTCTTAAGTCCCTTTGAACATGTTTTTGATAGTTTATTATACCATAATGTTAATTTCCTTTGGGATGTGAATACTGACTTTTTTAAGATGGCCTAAAGGAACACGAAGTGGAGAGAAAATGGCAGAATCTCCACGTAAGGAGTTGCATTGAAAAGGGGACAAGGAAGAGAGGGTTCTTTCGCCTTCTTGAAAGCATTGGGCAGCATTTGGTAGTGGTGATGGTAGCTGCCTGTCAGTGATTGGGTGATACATGACGCATGCAATGACTGACAGCTCTAGCAAGTCCCTCCCTCCTTTCTCTCAGCGTGATTTCAGGGTCAACAGAACGAGGGCATCAGGCGGTAATGGTCTTCCCACCTCCGCCCACAAGCCCGACCTTTCTGCACATCCCTCCATCTAGTGCCTCCATCTCGTGTCTCCTTTGTTGTTACAGTTTCAGAAACGAGAGGAGAGTCTCACGTGTACAGTCCATGTGCAAAAGCAACAGGCTAATATGCCATGTCTTATGAACTGAAGATAATGGACAAAATTGGCAAAGGTTGATTACGATAAATTAAAACAAAAAGAACCAGTTATAAAATTAAAATAAAATTCTCAACATTATCGTAATATAAAACCATAAAGCAGAACCAAATATATATGTATATCTATATATGTGTGTGTATAGATATGTGTGTGTTTACATATACATATGTGTGTGTTATGATGCCTTTCCAGTAGTAAGTTTTCATATGACTTTTTCAAAAGGTCTTTAGTTTTTTTTTCTCCACGTATTTCATCCTCTGATCTACAGCCTCTCCATTCCACACAACTCTTCCTGTCTCAGTCCTGTTTATCCATTTAAACCACTACATTATACCTTTCCTCCATTTAAAGCCACCTTCACGACTCCTTACTAATTTCCTGACTTCTATGATATTCCAAGTAAAACACACATATCTAAAGATTCCAAGTAATCATTAATCTTAACCACACGTGAATATTGTGAGCTACAGTTATGATATAGT
This sequence comes from Rattus norvegicus, assembly GCF_021556685.1. Lineage (NCBI taxonomy): Eukaryota > Metazoa > Chordata > Mammalia > Rodentia > Muridae > Rattus > Rattus norvegicus. The sequence continues at coordinate 19,451,292 of NC_141534.1, read as the reverse complement.
AATAGCACCTACTATTAATATTCTACTAAATTGGTATAATATTAAACTGGGTGCTAAGGATATCATTGCTATAGCCATAGATTAGTGTATCTCTCAGTCCTCATTAGAAGCTTCTTGAGTTTCTTTTCTTGATGGATGGTCATTAAAGCAGAGACACACGATTGGTCAAGGTACAGAGAGTGAGAATCTACAGAGCACAGGGGCGCCTGTATCATATCCCTCTTCCCAAGGCTCAAGGTTAACTGAGGAAGAAGGAGTAAGAAGATGACAAGAGATAACGGTGGTGAGGGTAAGACCACAAGGAAACAGCATTTCCTACAAATAAGAAGAAAGTTGGACATATAAGCTCACAGTGGTTGTGCTAGCATGCACCAGAACTAAACAAGCTTTAGCTAGATAAAGTCCCAGCATGGGCAGGAGATGGATATGAATACCCATGGTTGAGAAGCTGCAGGCAACTTTAGAAGATGGAGAAACAATTTTTGTTAGGGCACCTGGCAGGGCATCCGTATACACCCAAGAGTAAATGGCCAGCATGAACTGAATTTGATGAAGTTGATGGGTTTTAAAAAATACAAGGACACAGAATTGGGTGGGTACAGAAGTAGGGTATGGATCTCAGAGGAGTTTAGGGATAGGGTGGATATGATCAAAACACATTGTATGAAATTTTTAAGCAAATAAAAATGAAGGGAAAGTCTGAGAATATCAAGAGCTCACAAGAGTGGAAATTGACAAACAATTCTGCTTTCTAAGGGCCCATAAATTTAGTAGAACTTTAAATGGACATGAATTTGGTTTGGGAGTTTATTTCAGTACTTGGGATTGAATTCAGGCCTCACACATGCTAAACAAGTGCTTTACCACTGACCTTTGTCCCCAGCCTGGGACCAGCAGTTCTACTATAAAACGTAGCCCATTATTACATGTGTGGCATAAGCTTAAATCCTCAGCACTTACGAGGCAGAGGCTAGTGTAAGATATACAGAGCAAAAGCTTTCAAAGTTTGCTAATTTATATCGTCCAGGATACACATTAGATCTTCATCTTAGAGAAAAAAAAAGAAACTGTTATGTAATTCAGTTAAATGTATTTTTTACAGCAATATAGCATGTTCATATAATAGTATGAATGATGTAGCCTTTAAAAAGAATTATATGAATATATGTAGGTATATAAGGTCACTGAATCTTCTCTGTCAATCACAGTTCGTCTTTCCTATGACCCCTGCCTTCACCACTGGTTCTAAAGTAACCGAGTGGCTTATCAAAGCCTTCCTTGTGAAATGGAGCTGGTCTGATGGCGAGAGCATCTCTGTGGATTCCCAGGATTAGACTGAGAACCTGGAGACCTCCCTTGGTTCAGTTTTTTTTTCTTTAAAGCCATTAATTTTGAGATATCGTTGGGTTCATAGCATTTTGTGCATTCTCACAGTAAAAAAAAAATGACTGAAAAAAATCTGCCCATTTTTCAGGAGAAAGAGTCACTGAGAAATATTTTGGTTGATATCCTTCAAATTGTATTTCAGCATTACTGTTTTGGTCCTTTGCTTTCTGTACTAGAAAATAAAAATGTAATAAAATTAAAAACTAATGCACATACTCTGAGTGTTCCGATTTTATGTTTGAGCTCTTTGACTCTGCGTCCTCCTTAATTATCCATCCTGACAATGTTCACTTTATTAGAATTTTAAATGGACATGAACTTGGTTTGGCACTTTTCTTCAGTAGTTTCTGGAACGCCGTGAAGCTTTGTGACTAGAGCGGGTAAGCAACAGTTGGACTCAGTGAAGGAAGCACGGATTCTAAGGCAGACTACACAAGGACTGCAAAAAGGCGAAAGGTGAGTACGGCGGCTACGTGAGGCCTAACGGAACCACAGCCACGACAGGACAAAGAAGACGTGCGGTCCACCTTGAATTATAACAATGAAGGAAACAGAGTCATCTATGGTAATCACCTTATCTAAGTCTTCTGCCTTTGGGAGAACTCTTGTTCTCCACAAGCTGCATGTATAGGTATGCCTTTACCTTTCTACACACACACACACACACACACACACACACACACACACACACACACACACACACACAAAACGACACCCAGGAACAGTAGCCACATCATTCTCTCTTGTCTTCTTTCTGAAGATTACATTTACCAAACCTCAAACTCCCCCTCCTCTTTCTTGCTCTGGCTGTCTGGCTCTGGCTCTCTAGCGCTCTCTAGTGTACTCTCTCTCTCTCTCCCTCCCCGTCCCTCTTTCCTTCCCTCCTCCCTTCCACCACCCCTCCCTCCCTCTCCATTTTTTTTTCATAGAAGATCATGTTTCAAGCATGAGCTGGATACAGATGGAGCTCATAAAGTGAGGAACGCTGAAGCCCTCCAGAAGCGGAGAGCGAGAAGGTGCCTGCCAGCGCGACTTCCTTTGTTGCAAGCACAGTGGTTCCTATCCACACTAGGAAGTCCAGCCAAAGCAACTCCCTGGACAGAGTTGGAAATAGCATCTACAGTTGCGCTTTCTCAGGTTTTCCATGTCCCTGGGACAGTGCCATAGGCCCTCTACTCCCACTCTAGGGCTCAAGATAGTTTCAAGTTCTCAGAATTTCATTTTGCTGTTCTCTTAAGATGCATAAAGAATATGGGGAAGGATGTGACATAGCAATTATCTAGGAGAGAGCTCAACTTGTTTGGGCCAAGAGTTGAGAACCACTTCCACGTAAAAACAGATTCGTGTTCAACTGCTTACTTGACCACACTTAGTAACTAAAACAACAGAAGGAATGGGACCTTCAGATCAGGGTGCTTTGGCCTGGTTTATCTCAAATCTTAAGCTTTGTTTTGCAAAACGTGAATTAGGTTTCAAAACTGAGTAACACCCAAAGCCTTTGATAAGTGTAGAAATTTAGTGGCTTCACCTTTCCCTGAAGTCATTTTCCTCATAGCCTTTGTGGCTGTTTCTGCTGGAATGTACTTTTTTTTTTAATAACCACATATACCTATATAATTACTTATTGAAATTTCCAATGTCTAGATAATTTCTGCATGTTGTCATTATTTCGTAAGGTCTTCCTTTCTTAAATGTGTACACATACACCTTCTTTTAGAACATCCAATTCTTTGTTAAACCAATGAAACATTTTACATTATTCTTGATCATTACTTTATTTGACTGTTGTTTGTATTGTTTATTTTGCTCTGTTGAAAGTCTCATGTACGCTAAGAGACACCCTGTCACACAGGAGGGAAGGCTATACAACATGGCTATAATGTAATAGCTATGTAAACTTCAAAATTGAAATGTTGACTGGAGAACCTATCACAAACCCTTAATAGACTGCTCTTCCTTTAAAGATTTGATGCAACCTCAAAAGATTTAGCTTACTTTAACTAAAGTAATGAGTTTTTTTCCCCAACACTTCAAAAATTCTTTTGTTACCTATCTAGAAAATAATTTTAAAAGAGAAGGGTGTGTTAGCCACATTGGTCCTAGCAGAAGAAATGTTATTTTTCCAGAGTTGATACTAACCAGGTTCACTCATGTATATATAAATGCACTGAATTATATATATTAATTTATAAATATAAAACATATATTACATTAATACATGACTGTCTACAGTAGACAGTTTTTTAATTCCTCAGATATATGGGACTTTCAAGATGTATATTTGCTGTGCTGTCCATCAACTGTCATGATAAATCAGAGACAAAGCTGAGATCATATTGTCTGCATGGCTTCCCTGGGCCACAGTTCTTCCTGATCTAAGCACAGAACATCAAATGAGTCACATCACAATCTTAGTTTGCTTTGTGCATTGCTCATTTTTCCCCAAAGATGAAAACATATCTTTTATGCTATTTTGATCTCCTATAGATTTGGAAGTACACATGGGGACACGGACACACACACACACACACACACACACACACACACCAACATTTGTACATTTTACATTATTTACCAAGCACTCATTGAGGAAACAGAGAACATCCAAATTAGGTCTTCTAGGACTGGGTACAGTGATTGACAGTCCCCTAATAGATGCCAGGTACAACTGCTGTGCTTTTCCTCACACTGGGAGATCATAGCAGACCTTTTCTGACAGGAGCTGGGGCACATGTCTAGTGACAGGGTCTCTAAACGTTTAGGATGTGAAACGAGGTAGTTCTATCCACACCTAGATTAATAAAACTAAATGACAAGACTTGAGACCCACATCCTATTCCTACCTGACAGCCCGTAGACTTCTTTTGTTTTAGCCAGAAAGGTAATTGGACTTGAAAGCTTCTAAATAGGATAGGTCTCTCTGGTTTATTCATACCTCGTTACTGTTCAAGTTACACGGTAGTTGAAGATATTTGTATTATCTCCACCATGTGCAATCCGACTGGTAAATTCCCTTCCACCTCCTAAAATCCTCGATTCTGATTCTAAATGGAGAACGAAGCCTAGGTAACGTGCAGGTCGGGTACCCACTTGTGTTGTGTAGGACCCTATCTCTGCCTAAGACAGCACTAGTGAACTTCCTGAAGGTTCGCTGACAAAATGAGGCAAATGCTAACTAAGCAGCTTCACTCTCAGGGATGATCGTTCCTAGTGCTGATGTCTCGACGCAACTCTTTTGCTATTTCTTCGATGTCATATTTAACAGTGCCTTGGTATTCCTATTTTTTAACATGGGCATAAAATACATAATAAAATAAAATCTTTTTATAATGCTAGAAACTTAACTATAAGTATTGCAAATGCACCATATCTGTTGTCTCAGATTTTTCAGATACAGTGGTGTGGGCTACTTGCCTGAGTATGTGGGACCCTGTAGTACAGAACAAAGGTATTGACTGGTCCAATAAATGTAAAATGATGGGAACACAGTTTTTATAGTTCTATATGTGCACAATACTATATATCTAGGAATTCTCAGTTTGATTATTAGTTAATTAATTATTCTTGAGCGTAGAATGATCTCTTTATTTCATGTCAGCAATTCCCAGTTTATAGACGGATTACTTATTTTCCCAAGTAATTAACTAATTTCACTTTCCTTGGGCAAAGCTAACGATTAGAGCTAAACCAAGAAGTGAATTAAATTGAAAGCGACTCCATTGAGATAAAGCACATAAAATCTAGCATTAACCCAGTTTCCACACTGCAAACTACCTCACTCTTTGCCCTGCACATAGTCTGTGAGAACCCCAACAGACTATTTTATTGACAAAACTTGTCCCTCTGTAAGGCAGCATTCATCTGGTGGCGTGAATTCATCTTCTGACCTGTTCAATCCTCAGCTTGTCCCTCGTCCCAAATCCATCACCAACATGATTTTTAGTTCCACTGACATTCAACTGTGGGTTGGAGACCACTTCAGAGCTCAAACAAGTGCAAGGGCAAATTGACTTTTAATAGATGTATATTCAAAAATTAAAAAGCGAAACAAACCGCTGCTGGCAAGTTCAGACTCCCTCAAGGCAAGGACAGCATAAAAAAGGCAGGGAGCAGCAGTAAGTCATTTGTGACCAGAGTACGGGAACAAACTGAGCTGTGCTGACTTGAACGAGCAACAAATTAGAAATATGGAAGGCATGCTGGCCCCACCATTTTTATTCTCTCTAACTCCAGGCGCCACAGAGAGAGAAATGACTAAATCTCTATTTTAATAGCTGCTGTCAAGAGTTTTGCTCTGCGGGGCCCATTTCAGCAGTTCCTCTTGGTAATATATGGCATTTCCCTGATTAACAGCCATTTTATAACCTGTGTAATTGGCCACAAATCAGGAGAATGTCATAACGTAGCAAGAAAACATTCCCATCTCCGTCATGGCCTTGGCTTGGTTTTCTGGGGGAATTATTACTTGAGTAGTTTGTGGGTTTTCATTACTTTAAATAATGTACTACCTGAAGTACAGAAAAAGACATTTAAACTAATGAACACTTCTGTCTCCTAACCCTTTCTACCACCCGGGTCTTCAGATTTTCCAAATGTGACAAAATGGATTTGGCGTCTTTTTATGTGGAGCACTAGGATTTCGGGGAAACAAAGGCAAGGACGGGGTGGTCAGGAATGTCAAGCACTCAGCTACTCTGTCAAGGAATGAGATCTGAATGGACATCCCCAGAGCCGGTACTCAGAATACAAGCATTTTCATAGATGGTGTATTTTTTGAGACAGGGTCTCACATAGTCCAGACTGGCCTCAAACTTACTATGTAAGGAAAGGTGATGTTGAACTTCTGATCCTCCTGCCTCTGCCTCTCTAGTGCTGAGATAACAGGTCTGCAGAGCTACACACAGTGTATGAGGGACTAGGAACTGAACCCAGGGGTTCATGCATAATAAGAACATACTCTACCCACGTAACCACACTTCTAGTCACCTCCACTTTTAACATCAAAATTAATACAGACATAATTCATGAAGAATAATACATCAAATGTTTGAATAAAGACAGAGTCTGCCTCTGTATGGGCACAGACTCTTTAACACTACTGAGTTAAGGCTCCGAGTAAACTGGAGTCTCTGGCATACTCATTAGATAGGAAAGAGTAGCTATAAGGGATTTGGAGCAACTCTACTTGTTCAGTAAGAAAACAGACCGTGGCTCTTTACTGAGTGGACTTATTATGTAACTAGGAACTTGTGCACAGTCCAAACCATCTGGGTATCAAAGTGACTGTTATATTAGAGGTGGCTCTTATAATTCCATTATCAGTTGCTAAAAGACTCCAAGCTATTTAACTTTAAAGCATATCAAATCTGTTTTAAAATTGTGTGTTCTAAGTCAAGTATAACAATTAAAAATTCTGCTGCTATTCACATATAATTTATTATTTATTTGAAGTCAGTAATTATTTTATAATTTGAGCTAGGCAGTATGTTATACATTATAAATTCAATGTTAAAAAAACCTTATGTCTTTCCTGAAGGGTATAAAGCCCATAACAGATGTGGTTTAACATGACTATGACAAAGATTGCACAGACAGGTTGAGTGTGAATCGAATATTCTGTTGTGTGTTAGAGAAGCTCAGCAAAGATTGTTTATATTTTTTCTATTCAAAGTCTCACAGTTATTTAACTATTGAGTGAGTGAGTGATGAGTGTGTGAGTGTGAGTGAGTGTGTGAGTGTGTGTGTCAGTGAGTATGTGATAAGTGTGTGAATGAGTGAGTGTGTAAGCAATTGTGTGAGTGAATGAGTAATGAGTGTGTGTGAGTGTGAATGAGTGTGTGTGAGTGGTGTGTGTGTGTGAGTGAGTGGTGTGTGTGAGTGTGTAAGTGTATGAATGAGTGGTGTGTGTGTGAGTGGTGAGTGTGAGTGAGTGAATGTGTGTACATGAGTGTGTGTGAGCATGAGTGTGTAGTAAGTGTGAGTGTGTGAGTAAGTGTGAATGAGTGGTGAGTGTGTGTGAGTGGTGAGTGTGAGTGAGTGAATGTGTGTACGTGAGTGTGTGTGAGCATGAGTGAGTGTGCAGTAAGTGTGAGTGTGTGAGTGTGTATGAGTGGTGAGTGTGTGAGAGTGTGTAAGTGTGTGAATGAGTGGTGAGTGTTGTGTGTGTGTGTGTGAGTGGTGAGTGTGAGTGTGAGTGAGCATGTGAGTGAGTGAATGTGTGTGTGAGTATGTGTGAGCATGCCAGTGAATGTGTGATAAGTGTGAGTGTGTGAAGAGGGCGGGATGGAGCCTATGATCCTGTGTGCAGTAGGTGAGTCCTCTACCAGAGATTCTTGTCCCAGCTCAGGGACTCCTTTTATCTTGCGCTCGTTCTTCTCTTGCCCTTTCTACCTCCAGCATCCGCAATGCTGTTAACCTCTAATGTGATGCTGGTAGAAGATGTGTAGATGAAGAAAGTACAGGAGAACGAGCAAAGTTAAGGAGATAGAATCTATGAACATATGGCACCTTGGAATGACAGTGTGTGTGCGGCTCCATGTGTAGCAACAATTGGGAGGTGGATCCAAGCCAGACAACGCTAGGCATGAGACCAGAGAAAGCAAAGTATTGAGAAAAGGTGACACGTGAATGAAATGATAAATACAATAGCTTATATTGACAGCAACCATGTTTATGAGCATTAATAATATATCAGAGTAGAAGTTACTTTATGCACTTTTATGTTTTCAATTAGGAAGAAAATACGAGACTATTTTGTAAATATTTATAGACTTTAGAATCTATTAACTAAACTGAAGGTTTCACAAACACTTTTCTGCCATATCTTCCTATCTGGTTTTTTTAATCTGAATTTTATTTCTGAAACCATATAACATGGGGTTTGGCAGTATAAAGATTTATTACAGTAAAATTTTCTGTTTTAGATAGGTGGAGCAATGCTGTAGAAACTGGATTGAAATTGTGAAATGCTGTTTGATGAAGCTTGGAGACGAAGCATTGCTAGGCTTAGGAGAAAGGCCACTTGTATTACAGATAGGTCGTGGCACTCAATTTCATTTTTAATGGTGTGGCATGGCATCCTCCCATTACAATGCTACTAACCTTATCATAATAGAAACACCGGCCACACTAACCTTTCACATCATTTGCCAGCTTCTTGGCTTCGTTGAGGATCCTGAAACTTTTCTGAAGGGAGCCTTTGGCATCTTCCTTTAACAAGCCCTGGGGACTTGTTGCCTGTGGATAGAAGAAGAGGGGTCACACATTAAACCGCAGGGTGGGAAACCATAGGAAGCAGTGTATATACAGAGTTCAGGAACTATGCGTTTAGAGTTGCGGGGTTTCCATGCATATTTGATGACTGGAAACTGTTCCTTGTGGCTTGAGACTGTTTATAGCAGAATCCTTTGGTCTTTCCTGTTTAAGGCACGTAGAGAAAGTAAGGCTGGTGAGTCCCTTGGCATACCAGAGATGAACAGAAGAAATGAAGAGGGTTACTATAAAATTAACGACACAAAGTAGAAATTTGGATTCCATGAATGAAACCTTCAAGAGTTGTAGGATATCATCTGTTAGTATTAGGAGCTACAGAAGTGAAGCAAATTAAGACCTAAAACCATATACTAACTGTCCCTCTCATCATCTTTATTGTTACAGGGGGACCAGAAAGCCCTCCCTACATTCTCAGTGTGGAAATGGAGACAAATACCAATCGCTTCCCAAACACACCCCCAGGTTCCACTGTAATGGTGGACTTCTAAATGAAATCTTAGAACTGCAAGGATCTCTAGTGAAGTTCAGGCTCAGATATGAATGGAGTGGTGTAAAGATAAGAGGACTGAAAAGGCATTGCAGAGAAAAAAAGAACATTTGTTCTATATCCCTAGGGTGTCTGTCTGTCTGTTGTCTGTCTGTCAGTCTGTCTGTCTCTCTCTCTCTCTCTCTCTCTCTCTCTCTCTCTCTCTCTCTCTCGCTCTCTCTGTGTGTGTGTGTGTGTGAGAGAGAGAGAGAGAGAGAGAGAGAGAGAGAGAGAGAGAGACAGACAGACAGACAGACAGACAGACAGAGAACATATTGGAGGCTGCTACCATTTTCCTTTGAGGTACCATTTCCCATTGGCCAAGAACTCCCTGGTAGGGTTGGGAATCAGTGTGTCTCTGCTTCCTCAACCTTGGGAATACAAGCAACTATGCTTAGTTATGTTTTTTTTTTTTTTTAATTTGAGTCCTAGGGATTGAACTCAGGTCCTTCCTTCCAGACTAAGGAGAGCCTAACATTTTGACATAGTACAACCTTGATACCATGACAATAGAAGCAGAGAAAACACAGTACTTTCTTATTATTCTCTTACTTTTCCCTCCACCCACATCTTCCTTGCACTTCATCTTATTTCCAATATCATGTTTGCATTTTATGCAGTCTTCTATAAATTGAACAATTTGGCGTAGCGTCCTTTTCTCCAGCTTCTTTCATTGGAATGCATTTGGATATTCCTGAGTTGGACATGAATATTTGGTTGCAACTGGCATGCAGTTTCATTACACGGATGTGCCTCAAACCCTTTATTCGTGTACCCATTTATCACCTGATGGCTGTAGCCTTTGTTTTTAGCCCTGTGTATTCTAAAGACAGGTTCTTTGACCATTCTTGCACGATGTGTTTACTAACATGTGTCTTTATTTCCTTAGAAGGAATTACCTTGAAATGAAAGACTGGATCACATAAAGGTGTAGGGTTGAGATTTTTTTTAAAAAACCACCAGCAGATGGATAAACTTTCTAAAGTTTTTAAGTTCTCATTAATATAGAGTGTTCTATTTCTGTACATTCTTTCCAACACAATCTCACTGTTTTGAAGTTTAATATTCTAATGTTGGCATTTTGCTTTCAGTATTAGTTTTTCTGTTGGCTCGCCACGCTAAGCATCTTTTCGTGTGTTTATCTGCCATCTTCCTTGGTGGAGAACCCGTTTAAATCTTTTGTTGTTTGCTCTGCGGGTTCCATGCAGCCCAGGATGGTGTAGAAGTTGCTCTGCAGCCGAAATTTAACTCCAGTTCTTCCTTTCTCATTTTCCACAAGTGCTGGGATCCCAGATGTGCCTGATGTTTAAGTGTTTTGTTTCATTTTTTATTGAGCTACTTGTTCTTATTAAGTTTTGAAGAATATTAACATGTTCTTGTTCTGAGTCATTGATCAGACACATAATTTTCTAATTGATTTTACTATATTGGGATTTAAAATCTTATTGTATTAAAATTAATTTATTAAAGGCATCATCTCCAAATTCTAATGAAACCTGTTTATAATTTTTTCTCATGGCAAGTATCAAGCTTTCATTATTGTATACTAAAAATCTTTCCCTATGATGAAATATATTTCCTTCATATTTTAAGTGTTCCATATTTTTATACTTTATCCATAGGTCTATAATGTTTTGTGGGTACTTTTGGAATATGGTATAAGATATTTTTTGTACACAAATATCGAATTGTTATATGTGTATTTATTGACTTAACACGAATTGCTTTTGTAAGCATCAGGGTCTCTGGTCCATGAGGTCTTGCTATACCTCATGACTCTTCTGATTTAAGGAGCTGCTTGTTAACATTCCCCAACACCACATTGTCTATACATTGCAAGCTCGTGGTAAGTGTTGAAGTCCAATAGAGCAACTGGGTTACTCCCAATGATTTCAAGAGATGCATCATTTTATAAGGAATAAAGGCTAGCCAGGTTTTATTAGGATTTCTTTCAGTGTATATTCCAATACTGGATTTTCTGACCCATAGACATAGTGTATGTCTTGACTAGACAACTTTATTTATTTCAAGGGTGTTCAGTTTCTGAGTATTTTGAGCTCTTACAAAATTTGTTCCTATCTTGATTAATGATGCTATTGCCCATTTTATACCTCAGCTTCAAATTCCTTTCTGACAGAATCTACAAATGATTAACTTTATGTATTTCAGCCATACTCTTTAACTGTGATCAATCTATCAGTTTTAGTAACATTTTTTTAATAGGCGGCAATAGCGACCACACTTAGCATGGTGCTTCAGAGTGAATACCGATGTCATTGCACTCAGTGTGGATAATTTTGCTTCCTGTCCCCTCCCTACAGGGCTGGCTGGTTCTGCAGGACAGCAATAAATTAAAGTGATGAGCATAGATATCCTTTAATTTTTCCTGAGCTAAGAAGAAAACTTTGAAACATTTTGCTCTGAAGTGTGATGGTAGGGGAAGGCTTTACTTCTAAGTAACAGACCCTTCACAGCTAATATGCAGAGAAGTTCTCTTAGTCACAGTACGCTGAGAATATTGTTAAGAAATGATCTTGGGTTCTGCTCCTTTCCCTACAGTCACAGACATAACTGATATGATTTATTTCTTTAATATTTTAAAACATTGATTTTCAAATATTAGTTCTATTTCACTCCTTTAATTAATGTTACTTAGAAATATCGTATAATCTTTTTAATGAACAGTTGGATTTGACGTGTTATAATTTTGTCAATAATTTTTACACATGCAGCCATGATGAAAAGTAGTGTATATTTCTGTTGTTACTCACAGGTTTGCCCGGAATTTGTATGAGAGTAATAGTAGGCTGATGAAATGGAGTGTATGCATGTGTGCCTGTGTGTGCATGTATGTATATGTGTGTGTGTGTACGTGTGGTTCTAAACTACAAATATTCTCTCATGAACACAAAGTTATACATTTCTGATATATTTTTTAGAAATTTTTGAGGGTTTTTATTTTTACTTCATGTGCAATGGTGTTTTGCTTGCACACATGTCTGTGTGGGGGTGTAGGATCCCTTGGAACTAGAGTTATAGGCAGTTATGAGCTGCCATGTGGGTGCTGGGAATTGAACCTGGATTCTCTGGAAGAACAGCCAGTGCTCTTACCCTCTGGGCTACTTCTATAAAGCTATACTAATTATTCATTTATTTGGGGGTAAATTTTAACAGTTTGAAATTTGTAAAAAAAGTATCTATTTCAATAAGATTGTTGGATTATTGGCAAGCATAATTTAAAATATATTATGAATTTATTTTCCTTTCTGCATAAGGTACAGTGACATCACATCTTTTATTCTCAGCTTGGAAGGTGATCAGTCTGGCTGGCTGGTTATCATCTGTCAATCATCTATCGCCTGCTGTACCTTTCTGTGTAACAAGCCTGCATTCTTCCTGGCTGATTTTCCTACGACCTGTGGTCTCATTTTGTTTATTCTTTCACGTTTGCTTTTTAAAATATGTTATGCCTTTTCACTCCAATAATCTTATTTTCCCTAAATTCTAGAAATCTGGGAATTTCTGTAGAGCTATAGTTTCCTATTCCTCATTTTCCTCTGAGGAGATCAGTGATGGATAAAGGCAGAGAGGGGATAGAGTAAAACCAGTGTTGGTAAAGGCAGAGGGGCAGGCGATTTTGATGTATGGATGAGCAACCAAGTATTTCTATTCCATAGGTTTATGGAGTATGCAGACTTACCATGAAATAAAATGTCATTAGATGTGACCTTCCCATCATGTTGGAAATCAGATTAGGGGTACTGGGAAATGAGCAATTGGAGCCATTATATATAGTTTCAGAGTTGGTGGGTTTAAACAGTGTTATAATGAGAGAGACTGAATTGAGTAATTATAGAAGAAAAGGGGCCCTCAGTCGACCATTGCAGTAGGTCTGTGGAACTGTAAGGTTTGAATGCACAAAATGTAAAGGAATTAAAAAAAAAAAAAAAACTGGGGCTGGAGAGATAGCTCAGCAGTTAAGAGCACTGACTGCTCTTCCAGAGGTCCTGAATTCAAATCCCAACAACCACATGGTGGCTCACATCCCTGAGATTGTATCGGGATGCAGAGCCCTACTTGGGTGTGTCTGAAGACAGCTAGAGTGTACTTTTATACATAAGTAAAAAATGTTTTTAAAAAAAGCCTTAATGTTTTCAGACAATCTTCAAAATATTAAACAGCTGATGGGACGCAACTGTCAGTTACAAGCAATCTGCTGGTACCCAGGTTTGGAAGGCAGGCTCTCTGATGATAAAAGAACGGTGCACACTAACATCTTATGGATGAACAGAACTGTTTCGACTCGCTGGGATTTGGAGAGACCCTTTCCAACACTGCTCAGTGAGGGACTGAAGCACAGAGGCGGAATCAAGGCAGGTGATAAAGCAGCATTCTCTGAGCTAATTATGCCTCATACATATTCATGAGCACCACATCTGAGTTTTTGAGCTGTGTCTACAACATATGGGAAATACAAATGAGTGTCTTGGAGCTGCGAGATATTGTATTTCTTGTTTTTAAAGAGTGTATTTCTATAAATATGCTCTTTTGTTCGGAGCATATGGTTTTATATGCGTTGCGTGTGTATGTATAACTATACATACAATTATACAAATGTTATTTAAAATAGTGTTTATTTTATATACACTTCTGTATGAATTATTCATTTATAGTTAATAGTATGTGGAAGAGTTTAAGATATTATATATGTATATTATATATGAAATGACAAACTTTGCAAAGATTTAACCAAAGGATTAACGTTTAAGTGCACTTTCATGTAAATTTTAGTCTTTGTTAGAAACCCAAAGTGGTTCATATTAAAACAAAATGTTATTAACACAAAACGAATTTATTAACTTGTCTGACAAATGTTTTCGGTTTTGAGCCCAATGGTTAGTCCTGGGTTTCCAAAATGGGAAGACGGCAGTTTTTCCTGATGGAATTAGAGGGGGAACAAAAGAGACAGATAGGCGTGAAAATCACTGCCAAGGAACAAATGACCTCTTCCACTAGGGATCAGACGCATGACACCAGGAGCTGTGCTGTCAGAGAAGGAGGGGGAAGGACTGGGTGTGAAAGGAACCCTGAAGGTCGGTTAGAGTTCATCAACTGGATAAACTAAGCCTTAGTGACTCATGTTTTAAAAGCTTAAAAGTTGTTTGTCTTGCTTTCTGTATTAGACTTTACAATGTCCCTGAAATAAACTTAACAGAGATAAATTTCCCGAGTTTGCTGGAAGCATTGACGATTTGAACACATCACGCAAGATATTCGTTTGTATTTTGTTAAAGCAGTAACTCACAGTGCCGTTCTGTTTATGAAATAACTCATTTCAGAAGACAAATCACACACTTCCAGAAGGGGGAATGTGCCAAGATAATATGCCAGCTGACGTGATTTTAAATTTAAAATGTTTTCAACAAAGAAAACTATTTAAAATGTAAAAGTCATAGGTAATGTTGGTGATCGGGTGCGATGTGTTTACATAAAGTTTGTAAAGAGGTAATTATACACGCTGTGGTGCTAGACTGCTGTGGGAATTAAGAGTGAAGCACTGGTTAGAATGACTGATCAGAGGATCGAGGGAGTCTCCTGTTACATATACTTGAAAATACATAACTTTGGAGGGTAATGCTAAGAATGTGTTTTTGAAGTCGGTTGCTGTACGACGTTACGAATCAGTTACACTCAAAAGACGCAGTTGTGGAAAGAGTGTTAGCATAAGAAAAAATAAGGGATAGACAGACAACAACGTTAGAAATAATCATTTGTGGTTAGATGGATGCTGCATGGTTTGATTCTCTTCCCTCTTCCTGGCCCACATTTCATATTTTTAAATAATAGATATGAACTGTCTGTATACTAATGCTATATGGTTCATATGTGTTTGAAAATAAAGAAACCACTGTGTATCAATTTAAATATAGTTATTAAAGTTAACCTTATTTTCTTTTTAAACTTCAGCATCATTAGCATCTGTGTGTATTTGGCACACGTGTGAATGTAGGTGCAAACATGTGTTTGCACACAAGTGGATGTTAGAGGACAACCTGATTTAGGAGTCCCCTTCCGCTTCAGGACCCAGGAGGTGAACTCAGGCTCTCAAGCCCTCCTAGCAGGCACTTTTGCCTGATGAACCATCTCGCCGGCCCCAGTTGTGGATTTTTAAAGTACGAGTAACTAAGAAGAAGTCGAGTGGATCGAGTTGATCACTAGTGGATCACGGCACTACGTGGTACGTTCTAGAATGATAGGAGGACTGGGTGAGTTCTTGTGGAGGAGAGAAAATGTGCAGAGTCCGCAGAAAATTCCCAGGATTACTTCCGGGAATCCGAGTTCACGGCTAACTTCTTAGCTTGCTGAGAACACAAAGACAACCAGAGGGGAGCTTAAAATATGAAAGAGTCTGATAAATATTCCGTCAAATGTCCAAAAAATAAAAACATAAAAATTGTTTTTCTTTGATTCTGCTATGATAGCCACAATCGATTTAGGGGCTGTAAGTGCCATGGGCTTACTATTATAAGGCATGAACTGGGCTGGCTAGACCTTTGGTAACATTTGATGCTATCACTTTTTAAATACGCCCAATGTCCAGCCATGAAAAAGCACTGGCTTTTTTTTTTGCTTCTGATAGACAATCATTTAGTCATTGACTTAAGTGTGTGTACTGCGTATGAAGATGATGACCGAGGTCCTGGTGGTACAATGAAGCTGGTTTTCACACGCAGGCAGACTTAGTATGGACTCCGCACCTTAGATGCTCTGTGACATTTTTGTATTTGCTCATGTGGGAAATGTTTGGTTCTCAGGTACGATGCCACTCGACAATAAAGAGGAACAAGGTGCTGTTCACCACTTTCGATGTCACATTGAACTGTAACATCAAGTGTGGGTTCTTATTTTTTCACCAACATTACATGGGCATGCATGTTAATTCCTAAAATTATAAAAATGTATAAAGAGCCAATTGCTATCTGGGTGACTGTTATGTTACTATTTAGGGAATAAAATTGGAAAACAAAAACAAGAAGAAGTGCCTAGATTATAGCAGATGCATCATGGCTGATATCATACTGTATTTGGACTCGCAAAATTATTTCTGTAGGAAACTCTCCAAAATCACCTTCCTGCTCTTTTTTCAATTGTGTTGTTTCACCCAGTTATAAAAAGAAAATTTAAATATTGAACATAACATATGCCCATATATCTAAACAAACACTCTTTAGCAAGGCTCTAATGTTTAATCACGTAACTGCATGATTCACATTGACTCACTGTCTTATAGTGAATAAAAATATCCTGCCCCCCTGGATCCCAGAGATATCTAAAGCAGAGGATAAATTATTTGGGTTAGGAGTAACATGAAAGAAAATAATATATGAGAGAAAACAGCAGGAGGAACAGAATAAAATAAAGGAAATGAGGAAATTCTATGGATAATATTCAGGAAACCCTTATTTTTTTATTAGCAAGACAAGTGATAAAAAAATAAATGTTTATTCTTGATTTGAGGGCAGAGAAGAATTTCATTCATCTTCATATATCCTATGTGTTTAGTAGTACTATTTATTCATTAATTTTAGTTGCTGTTCAATAAAAATAACTTTAATATTAAGCAATAAAAAATATAAGCATGTTTAATATGTCAAGTAAACAAGTACTTTATAACACATCTATTATGCATATTATAACTTTCCTGAGCTTGGGAATGAAACGATCATCTATAGTTGTAGAGTCAACTAAAATTAAGATCTAAAGTTGAAAGGTACAAAATCTGCCCATGGAAATCAGTATGTTTTGTTTCCAGTGGGATGCTAAGCACCCAATACAAACTAAGGAAATTCCCTTGTGACATATGCTCACACATATGGGTCACTGCCTTAGAGATATCAGCCAGGTTCAAAAAGACAAAAGCCACATGACATGATCTCACCACTGTGTGGCACCTGATGTTCTCACAGAGGTAAATTGGTCATTTTGAGAGCTGTGGTTAAAGACAAATGAGGAGATGTAGGTAAAAGGATACAATTACATCACACAGCAGGCCTCCAACTGTCCTCAGGGAACTGTGGTGGATGGTGGCCTGTTTTATCCTCTTGAGATACTGTGCAAAGAATGGGCCTTAGCCACTTTTACCACAAGGCGGTAACACTGTCAGGTAAAACTTTTAGTATTACCTAGGTTTAGTCATTCCACAGAACAATCAATGCAGAGAGGACTCACAAAGGATCATATCTGGATTGTCTGTCTGGCAAGGACTCAGTCCTGGTAAATTTTTCTATATAGCAGTATTAAGATTTGATTAGACAATTAAGAGATGAAGACCACCCACCTCCGTGGGAGAGAGAGCTCATTGCCCAGACTTGTGGGCACTCCTGAGACCACCAGTACTGTCCACCCTTGCCCACATCCTTGGCCCAAGAGGAAACTGTATAGGGCCTCTGAGAACAGGAAGATAGGGGCACGTAAGCTGCAGGAGCCCTGTGGTCCAGACTGTGCCCAGATCTGAAGGGAGATGGACAAACAGCTCCCTGCACCCAAATCCCGTGGGAGGGAGCGTTAGACCTTCAGAGGGGTAGATACACCTGGGAAACCAGAGGAGACTACTCTCTGCCCACATTTCTGACTCTAGAGGAAAACATATAGCACCATCAGGGCCCCCTGTGCACAGGGACCCAGAAGTAGGGGCAGGCCCTTCTGGTTGCTGCCTTCATGAAGAGCTGAAACTCAGCCCTGAGGAGCGACTACAGGCCCGAGACCAGAGGTAAGACCAACTTTTCTGCTCCAAGTGACCTGCCTGGTGGACTCAGGACACATGCACACAGGAACACTTGAAAGCCAGTGGACAGGAATGACTACATGCCTGAAAGCAGAACACTCTGTTCCCATAACTGGCTGAGAGAAAACAGGAAAACAGGTCTACAGCACTCCTGACACACAGGACTATAGGATGGTCAAGCCACTGCCAGAAATAGCAAAACAAGGTAACACCAGAGACAACCTGATGGCAAGAGGCAAGCACAGGAACCCAAGCAACAGAAACCAAGACTACATGGCATCATCGGAGCCCAATTCTCCCACCGAAGCAAACACTGAATATCCAAACACACCAGAAAAGCAAGATCTAGATTTAAAATCACATTTGATCATGATGATGGAGGACTTTAAGAAAGACATAAAGAACTCCTTTAGAGAAATGCAAGAAAATAGAAGTAAACAAGTAGAAGCCCTTAGAGAGGAAACACAAAAATCCCTGAAAGAATAACAGGAAAACACAATCAAACAGGTGAAGGAATTGAAAATGGAAATAGAAACAAATAAAGAAAGAACAAAGGGAAACATCCCTGGAAATAGAAAACCAAAGGAAGAGAAAAGGAGCCATAGATACAAGCACCAGCAACAGAATACAAGAGATAGAAGAGAGAATCTCAGGAGCAGAAGATACCATAGAAATCATTGACACAACTGTCAAAGATAATGAAGAATGGAAAAAGATACTTGCCCAAAACATACAGGAAATCCAGAACACAATGAGTAGATCAAACCTAAGGATAATAGGTATAGAAGAGAGTGAAGATCCCAACTCAAAGGACCAGTAAATATCTTCAACAAAATCATAGAAGAAAACTTCCCTAACCTAAAGAAAGAGATGCCCATAAACATACAAGAAGCCTAAAATAGATTGGATCAGAAAAGAAACTCCTCTTGTCACATAATAGTCAAAACACCAAATGCACAAAACAAAGAAAGAATACTAAAAACAGTAAAGGAAAATGGTCAAGTAACATATAAAGGCAGACCTATCAGAATCACACCAGACTTCTCACCAGAGACTATGAAAGTCAGAAGATCCTGGACAGATGTCATATAGACCCTAAGAGAACACAAATGCGAGCCCAGGTTACTGTATCCAGCAAAACTCTCAATTAACATAGATGGAGAAACCAAGATATGCCATAACAAAACCAAATTTACACAATATCTTTCTACAAATCCAGCCCTACAAAGGATAATAAATGGTAAAGCCCAACACAAGGAGGCAAGCTCCACCCTAGAAAAAGCAAGAAACTAATCGTTTTGCAACAAAACAAAGAGAAGACAAGCACACAAACATAACCTCACTTCCAAATACGAAGATAACAGGAAACAACAATCACTATTCCTTAATATCTCTCAACATCAATGGACTCAATACCCCAATAAAAAGACACAGATTAACAAACTGCATATGTAATGAGGACCCAGCATTTTGTTGCCTACAGGAAACACACCATAGAGACAAAGACAGACACTACCTCAGAGTAAAACAACTTTCCAAGCAAATGGTCTGAAGAAGCAAACTGGAGTAGCCATTCTAATATTGAATAAAATTGATTTTATTTATTTGAAATAAAATTTTCAACCAAAAGTCATCAAAAAAGATAAGGAAGGACACTTCATATTCATCAAAGAAAAATCCACCAAGATGAACCCTCAATCCTAAATATCTATGCTCCAAATACAAGGGCACCTACATACATAAAAAAAACTTACTAAAGCTCAAAGCACACATTGCACCTCACACAATAATAGTAGGAGATTTCAACACCCTACTCTCATTAATGGACCGATCATGGAAACAGAAATTAAACAGAGGCATAGACAGACTAACAGAAGTCATGAACCAAATGGACTTAACAGATATTTATAGAACATTCTATCCTAAAACAAAAGGATATACCTTCTTCTCACCACCTCATGGTACTTTCTCCAAAATTGACCATATAATCTGTCACAAAACAGGCCTCAACAGATACAGAAAGATAGAAATAATCCCATGCGTCCAATCAGAACTCCACGGGCTAAAGCTGGTCTTCAATAAGAATAAGGGAAGAACGCCCACATATATGTGGAAGTTGAACAATGCTTTACTCAATGATAACCTGGTCAAGGAAGAAATAAAGAAAGAAATTAAAGACTTCATAGAAATTAATGAAAATGAAGGTACAACATACCCAAACTTATGGGACACAATGAAAGCTGTGCTAAGAGGAAAACTCATAGCGCTGAGTGCCTGCAGAAAGAAACAGGAAAGAGCATATGTCAGCAGCTTGACAGCACACCTAAAAGCTCTAGAACAAAAAGAGGCAAATACACCCAGGAGGAGTAGAAGGCAGGAAATAATCAAACTCAGAGCTGAAATAAACCAAGTGGAAATGAAAAGGACCATAGAAAGAATCAACAGAACCAAAAGTTAGTTCTTTGAGAAAATCAACAAGATAGATAAACGCTTAGCCAGACTAATGCGAGGACAGAGAGAGTGTGTCCAAATTAACAAAATCGGAAATGAAAAGGAAGACATAACAGAATCAGAGGAAATTCAAAATATCATCAGATCCTACTACAAAAGCCTATATTCAATAAAACTTGAATATCTGGAGGAAATGGACAATTTCCTAGATAGATACCAGGTACCGAAGTTAAATCAGGAACAGTAAACCATTTAAACAACCACATAAGTCCTAAAGAAATAGAAGCAGTCATTAAAAGTCTCCCAACCAAAAAGAGCCCAGGTCCAGATAGGTTCAGTACAGAATTCTATCAGACCTTCATAGAAGACCTCATACCAATAGTATCCAAACTATTCCACAAAATTGAAACGGACGGAGTGCTACGTCTATGAAGCCACAATTACTCTTATACCTAAACCACACAAAGACCCAACAAAGAAAGAGAACTTCAGACCAATTTTCCTTATGAATATTGATGCAAAGATACTCAATAAAATTCTTGCAAACTGAATCCAAGAACACATCAAAACCATCACGATTCATCATGATCAAGTAGACTTCGTCCCAGGTATGCAGGGATGGTTTAATATATGGAAAACCATCAACGTAATCCACCATATAAACAAACTGAAAGAACAAAACCACATGATCATTTCATTAGATGCTGAGAAAGCATTTGACAAAATTCAACACCCCTTCATGATAAAAGTCCTGGAAAGAATAGGAATTCAAGGCCCATACCTAAACATAGCAAAAGCCATATACAACAAACCAGTAACTAACATTAAACTAAATGGAGAGAAACTTGAAGCAATACCACTAAAATCAGGGACTAGACAAGGCTGCCCATTCTCTTCCTACCTATTCAACATAATTCTCGAAGTCCTAGCCAGAATAATCAGACAACAAAAGGAGATCAAGGGGATACAGATTGGAAAAGAAGAAGTCAAAATATCACTATTTGCAGATGATATGATAGTATATTTAAGTGATCCCAAAAGTTCCACCAGAGAACTACTAGCTGATAAACAACCTCAGCAAAGTGGCTGGGTATAAAATTAACTCAAATAAATCATTAGCCTTCCTCTACACAAAAGAGAAACAAGCCGAGAAAGAAATTAGGGAAATGGCACCCTTCATAATAGTCCCAAATAATATAAAATACCTCGGTGTGACTTTAATCAAGCAAGTGAAAGATCTGTATGATAAGAACTTCAAGCCTCTGCAGAAAGAAATTGAAGAAGATCTCAGAAGATAGAAAGATCTCCCATGCTCATGGATTGGCAGGATTAATATAGTAAAAATGGCCATTTTACCAAAAGTGATCGATAGATTCAAGGCAATGCCCATCAAAATTCCAATCCAATTCTTCATAGAGTTAGACAGAACAATTTTGCAAATTCATCTGGAATAACAAAAAGCCCAGAATAGCTAAAACTATCCTCAACAATAAAAGGACTTCAGGGGGAATCACTATCCCTGAACTCAAGCAGTATTACAGAGCAATAGTGATAAAAACTGCATGGTATTGGTACAGAGACAGGTAGATAGAACAGTGGAATAGAATTGAAGACCCAGAAATGAGCCCACACACCTATGGTCACTTGATTTTTTTCCAATGGAAACCATCCAATGGAAAAAAGTTAGCATTTTCAGCAAATGGTGCTGGTTCAACTGGAGGTCAGCATGTAGAAGAATGAAGATCGATCCATGCTTATCACCCTGTACAAAGCTTAAGTCCAAGTGGATCAAGGACCTCCACATCAAACCAGATACACTCAAACTAATAGAAGAAAAAGTAGGGAAGCATCTGGAACACATGGGCACTGGAGAAAATTTCCTGAACAAAACACCAATGGCTTATGCTCTAACATCAAGAATTGACAAATGGGATCTCATAAAACTACAAAGCTTCTGTAAGGCAATGGACACTGTTGTTAGGACACAATGGCAACCAACAGATTGGGAAAAGGTCTTTACCAATCCTACAACAGATAGAGGGCTTATATCCAAAATATACAAAGAACTCAAGAAGTTAGACTGCAGGGAGTCTAATAACCCTATTAAAAATGGGGTTCAGAGCTAAACAAAGAATTCACAGCTGAGGAATGCCAAATGGCTGAGAAGCACCTAAAGAAATGTTCAACATCTTTAGTCATAAGGGAAATGCAAATCAAAACAACCCTGAGATTTCACCTCACACCAGTGAGAATGACTAAGATCAAAAACTCAGATGACAGCAAATGCTGGTGAGGATGCGGAGAAAGAGGAACACTCCTCCATTGTTGGTGGGATTGCAGACTGATTTTGGAAATCAGTCTGGAGGTTCCTCAGAAAATTGGACATTGCACTACCTGAGGACCCAGCTATACCTCTGTTGGGCATATACCCAAAAGATGCCCCAACATATAACAAAGACACATGCTCCACTATGTTCATCGCAGCCTTATTTATAATAGCCAGAAAATGGAAAGAACCCAGATGCCCTTCAACAGAGGAATGGATACAGAAAATGTGGTACATCTACACAATGGAATATTACTCAGCTATCAAAAACAACGAGTTTATGAAATTTATAGGCAAATGGATGGAACTGGAAAATATCAACCTGAGTGAGGTAACCCAATCACAGAAAAACACACATGGTATGCACTCATTGGTAAGTGGCTATTAGCCCAAATGCTCGAATTACCCTAGATGCACAGAACTCATGAAACTCAAGAAGGATGATGAAAATGCAGATTCTTCAGTCCTTCTTTAAAAGGGTAACAAGAATAGCCTTGCGAGGGAATAAGAAGGCAAAGTTTAGAACAGAGGCAGAAGGAAAGCCCATTCAGAGCCTGCCCCACATGTGGCCCATACATATACAGCCATCCAATTAGACAAGATGGATGAAGCAAAGAAGTGCAGACCGACAGGAGCCGGATGTAGATCGCTCCTGAGAGACACAGCCAGAATACAGCAAATACAGAGGCGAATGCCAGCAGCAAACTACTGAACTGAGAACGGGACCCCCGTTGAAGGAATTAGAGAAAGGCCTGAAAGAGCTGAAGGGGCTTGAGACCCCATATGAACAACAATGCCAAGCAACCAGAGCTTCCAGGGACTAAGCCACTACCCAAAGACTATAGATGAACTGACCCTGGGCTCCAACTGCATAGGTAGCAATGAATAGCCTAGTAAGGGCACCAGTGGAAGGTGAAGACCTTGGTCCTGTCAAGGCTGGATCCCCAGTGAATGGGATTCTTGGGGGGAAGGCGGTAATGAGGGGAGGATGGGGAGGGGAACACCCATAGAGAATGGGAGGGGGAGGGGTTAGGGGGATGTTGGCCTGGAAACTGGGAAAGGGAATAACATTTGAAATGTAAATAAGGAATACCCAATTTAATAATGATGGGGAAAAAAAGGAAGACCCATGCATGACATGCATGTATGAAATTATTAATGAATTAAGAGAAAAAATTAAAATAGAATTTGACAGTCATCAAATTCTGCTTCAGAAGGAGCTAGCATTTTATTGTAGGATTCACCTAGTTCTCACAAGAGTTTAACATAAGAATAAACCTCCTTTGCCCAGACTCTCTTTTGTCCTTATCACAGGATCTCATTCTCTGATACATGCTCCCACTGAGACGCCATTAGTTCATTGTGCTTTAGAACACTGTATTAATGATGCCATCTAATTTTGGAATTTCAGCCTCCAAAGCTGTGGGATAAATAAATCTCATTTCTTTATATATTCCTCAGCCTTGGGTATTTCATTTCACTGGCAGAGAATGAACTAATTGGAGATGAAAACTTAAATAGAGATAAGGGAGTTAGAAAACAGCCACAGAAAACATAAAGGAAGAATGCCACACACAGGGTCACGTGTTTTTTGGTTTAAGATATATCAGAAAAAGCACAAGCGTTAAAAAAAAAGACAGACAAAGGAGAGTACATAAAACTAAAAATCTGTGTAGGAAGGAAGAAATTAACAGAGTTTCTTATTGAAGGGGAAGAAATATATGTAAGGCACACACTAATTCCAATGCGTATAAAAAAAAGAGCTCAGGAAAAAGGAGAAGATAACAAAGATGATCAAAGAAGTGAAGTGCATCTCTGAAGAGGAAGAAGGCGTTTATGTAAAGCATTCACAAGATCATCAACCACCAGGGAAATGCAAAGTAAAGCCACAAACTATGACCTTGAGCTTACTAGAATCTCACTCAACAGGCATGCTATGTTTACAAGCTTGAGTTTGTCGATTAAAAACCTGAATCATGTTCTGGGAAATATAAAAACTAGTGACAGATTACTGCCTGGATAATGAGAGACAGAGACAGAAACCTAATCCCCCAATCTCACTCAGTATTGTCTTCTCCTAATGTGAGTTCCAAGCATAGTGTTTGAAGCTAAGTAATTGATGTCATATAGAACATTTAGACTCACACAAATATTTAAATGGGGCCCAACCTACGGGCAGAGAAAGAGGGGGGGAGAGGAAAAGAGAGAGAGAGAGAGAGAGAGAGAGAGAGAGAAATATTTGTGTTCTCTGTTCAGCTTCCCTATGTCTATGTCAATATAAATGTTTTATTAACTTTTAATATCTGTATCATAATTATTATGTATTTCTAGTTCTATTATCTGTGTCTGGGCATGGAGGAGGCATTCAGGGTTTCCTAGTCACTAACTGTATACAAGGCATAAGAGGGACAAGTAGTGTTCAATAGTCGTCAACTCCATGGAAGGTACCTATAAGAAAATTATGGAATACTGGGTAGAATGAAGTCAAAGTCTCAGGGTAATTTTTGGTTATTCAAGTTTCTGTTCACTAAGGAAGTTTGTTGACAGCTTTAATTTTAAATCTGGAGACACTGTAGAAAAGAAGAGGAGTAGAAATAAAACATTGTCACTACCAGGCAGAAAATGCAGAGAAAGGAGCCACCAAGTAGACGTTTTACAACCAGGAGAAGAGAGAACCTCAGACCTCCCCAGATCTATCTAGGAACTGTAGATACCAGGGTAGCACTTGAAGTTTCCATCCTTAGGCCGAGAGAAAAGGCATGTGTACTTTGGCTTATTGTCTTTCCTACCTCAGACCGTAACTAGTAGACCGTTGGAGGCCCCTCAGATATTTTTCCAATGGTTAGAGTAAAATACAAA
Source organism: Rattus norvegicus (assembly GCF_021556685.1). Classification (NCBI taxonomy): domain Eukaryota; kingdom Metazoa; phylum Chordata; class Mammalia; order Rodentia; family Muridae; genus Rattus; species Rattus norvegicus. Next base: position 19,425,687 of record NC_141534.1, on the reverse strand, counting down.
GTAAGAAATATATATTTTATGTGTATGTTACTCAAGTTAAATTTGAATTTTCACCAAAGGACTGGTCATTCTTTACAAGGTAGCACTGAGAATGGAGGGCGGGTCAGTGGGGAATTAGAAATAGGATGGAGGTCTTTGGGGAAGTTCAAAGAGGCCACCCCTCAGCAGAGAAAGTTTTCATCTACGGGATGGACGCCCTTCTCTACCATGCTAATATGGTTCTATGGGTATTTAATTTTCTGCATTTATTCCTTTACATCCCGTATAGAGGAGAATAAAGCAGGGGTTAATCCACAGAATCTGTCACACAAAGACACCGGGAAACATGGAGAGATGTCAAGGATCGGAGTCTGTCATGAGAACAAAAAGAAACTTCTCTGCCCTCTGTCGTCCCTTCCTGCAGAGTGCCCCCCCCCCCCAATCCCTCTGGAGGAAGAACAACCAGAGGGTGTCCTTTAAGGAAAGCAAATGAATGGAGAGAAAAGATTCCTTCATTAGAACAACTAGGGGGAATGAGAGACAGGGGGAGGGAGCAGGGGGGCAGGAGGGCAGGGAGGCAGGGAGGCAGGGAGGCAGGGAGGCAGGGAGGCAGGGAGGCAGGGAGGAACTAACTCTTTAAAAAGTTGGAAAAGTGGCTGGGCTGTTGAAAGTGGCTGAGATGTCAAGAGCATATACTGCTCTTGCAGAGGCCTGGGGTTCAGTACACAGCACCCATGACTAGACAGCTCGCCCGCTCCTTGTAAGTACAGCTCCAGAGCGCCCTCTTCTGCAGGAAGCTGCACATGCACAGAACTCATTCCCGGGGACACACACATGCACATGCGCAACACAACACGGAAAAATAAACCTTAACAACAATACACATTACCGTTAGCCCCTGAGTTTGTACCCAAGATATTTTTCAGTTTTATAAAATAAGCTGGGGGCCCTCGCTTTCCTTTCCTGTGCTTTGGGAAGTTTTGTTTGCGCGGTCCTTGAATTCATGGTAGACTTTACCATTTGGCTGGAGATAAATTGTGAGCTACTGGTTTAATTCATTTGACGGAATTCTTTGGAAGTCTATGATTTTGTTTCTTGAGATAATTTTTCTCTAGACTTATTTCCTCTTCATCTGAGTATGTAAAGTATATCGCTGCGGTGGGACTCCGGTGTATTCATGTTCTGTTTTGAACCTGCACGATCTCTCGTAGCTATGGGCTTTTCATTCCTAATCCTGCTCCTGTGTTTGCTTAACCCACTCTGCCTTCTCCGTTGATGTGCTGCCCGTTTGTCTTATGAACCAGTTTTCTATTTTGTTAAATCTAATGTTTTTTCTTATGCCATTAATTTCAGTGTTTATTTCTTCTTTTGCTTTTTAAATGCCTCAAACAGAACCTTAGATTTAATTAGTTTTCATTTCTATCTTTTCACATCTTTCAGTAATTACCAGTTTATTTGCACTCCATAATTAAGTTACTTTTTCGGGGCTAAGTATTTGGTGTTTTTAAACTATTCTATATCCTTTGACTCCTGAAATATTTAGAAGTGTGTTTTAAACTTTAAACTTATACTTACTTGTCTTTTGCATGTGCAAATGTGTGCATGGATGCCATGTGTGTGCACTGTACCCGTAGAGGTCAAAAGAAGCTCTTAGATCCTCTGTGCCTGCAGTTCCAGGTCGTTGTGAGCTGCCATGTGGGTGCTGGGAACTCTGCAGGGACGGCCAGTGTTCTGAACCACCTTGGGTTGAATTTGTCCACGGACAGTTATGCAACGTTTTTGTATGTTTCTGTTTTTATTATCTATGATGATAGTCTGCAACCTGGATGACTCAGGTCATCATGTCTTTCTGGTACAGTCTTTGTTCCCTGTTTCACAGTCCTGCTGTTGATGTTGTTAGAGTCCATGAGGACTTTAACTAATGAGGCATGAACAATTGATCCTCTGACTGTTACAACGTTCCAAAAAGGCATTTGTTCATCCTGTCTATGGTACTTCTTAAAGTTGCGTGCCTATGTGTCTCTTCCAGACCTGTCAGTTTTTAAGAGACATGGGAAAGATTCCCACTACAGACCGAATGAGTTTTTTCATTTATTTCTTTATTTATTCTCTGGCTCTTCTGTAAAGACCCTGTGAGTTCACCAGGCCTGAGTTTTACTATGAATTCATTCTCTTCCCTTTACTCTAATGAGGTTTCTTATTGTTCCCTAATAACTCCTTCTGTGAACTCTAAAGCCAATTGTGATTGTTGCTATTAACAATCTGTTCCTCCATTTTTTTTCTCATTACTTTCCTGAGTTTATCCTTCATTTACTATCTTGCCACATCCTCACAGTTCAGTGGTATTTTGTGTAAGCTCTAACAGTTTTAATCCAAAATGAAAATCATTCTAAACTGGCTGCATATTTGAGTCACTTTGCATTTAATTATAAGAACAACTTGTGTTATAGCCTGTTGGTTCTGGACAGCATTTCGGTGCTTTCTTTATGCGTAGCCTTCATGTGGCTGGATTGGGGTGCTACTCCATTCTGGTCAGTGCTCGCTTGACCCCACATGCATTCAGGTCATGCATCATATGGTGAGAGCTAGAATGTTGCTCTCCCTCTCTGACAGGACAGCCCGCGTTCTGTGGCGTGTGGTGTTGGCTGCAAGGAGGACAAAGACTGCGCCTTGCACAATGGACTGTGATGTAAGGCACAGAACTGAACTGTGTCAGGATCTGAAAGTTCTAGAATTATTAATGTCAACTAGTGAAAACTGTTCTGACTTGTGTACTTGGGCTAAATAAATTCTATCATTTTAATCACATACAGACATATGTGCCCATGAATGTGACAGTTTACCATTTGTGTCGGCCTTGCCTTTTATGGCGCAGATTGAAGATTGTTCTGGTCACATCGTGGTGGTTATTCTGGTTGTCAATGTGGTTAGGCTATGGTTCTAGGTTCTGATTCAAAGATGTATTCTATCCCTGCTTCGTAAGCTACGGTTTATGGAATGCAAGGGCCACTAAAAACGGGCGAGCATTCAAAGGTCTCTGAACGTGTAAATGTGAATCCCAGGCGCGCTGGCCACTCTGCCCAGCGTTACTGCAGCCTTGACATAGGAAGTCTACACTTTGCACTGTGGATTCTGACACAACACACTACACCAGTGGAGCATCACCATTCAGATTTGAGACTGTCGTAGGTTACAAATCGCAATGATTTGATTATGCACGTGCTCTCTGCTCTTATAGAAACATAACGGTTTAATTATAGAAAAGAAAATATTTTCCAACTATTTCCAGCATGATTGTAGCACATTATCATGTCTTTATTATGTTAGCGTGCTTGGCTTTAAAACATGCTGCTTGAATTGCTGAACTGAATTGCATAAAACACCATTATGTAAAATTTTGTTTAGGACTAGGCAGAATTTTCAATAAATCTTACAGGTTGATAAACATATTTTTGTCATTTTGAGAACATGTTTATGTGAAGTGGTGCCAATTACAAAATCAAAATATTATCTCTGAAAAAGATGTTGAAGATTTTCTATGTTCTGCTATATTAAATATTGAGCCAAAAATTTGTCCATGTAAAATTAAACAAGAGTATAAATCCCATTATTAGGCAAATTTGTTTAAGGTTTTTTTTTCTTATGAAAGATAATATTTATTAAAGATAAGCTCACAGAATGATAAATGAAGCATATGATAGTATTCTGTGCCCTGTGTGTTCAATGCTATTAATGAAAGTATCCATTCCAAAGAATGACATGAAATTAAACAAGTAAATAAGGTACCATCATTATCCTTTCTCTTTGCCTTTTCCTTTCTTCTTCCTCTTGAGCTTAACTAAAAAGTACTTATTTTCCTTTTAGGTTTTATTTTTTTTCAATGTAAACACAACTTTATTTATAAAATGGAAACTATATTATGGGATATGGTTTTAAAGACATTTATCAGAAAATAACTACATAGAATACACAATGGATTTGATACACACTGCATGAATGAATAGTAAGAACCTGATTTGCATTTGAGTCTAGTCTATATCTTCTTCTTCTTCTTTTTTTTTTTTTTATTAACTTGAGTATTTCTTATATACATTTCAAGTGTTATTCCCTTTCCCGGTTTCCGGGCAAACATCCCCCTCCCCCCTCCCCTTCCTTATGGGTGTTCCCCTCCCAACCCTCCCCCCATTGCCGCCCTCCCCCCATAGTCTAGTTCACTGGGGGTTCAGTCTTAGCAGGACCCAGGGCTTCCCCTTCCACTGGTGCTCTTACTAGGATATTCATTGCTACCTATGGGGTCAGAGTCCAGGGTCAGTCCATGTATAGTATTTAGGTAGTGGCTTAGTCCCTGGAAGCTCTGGTTGCTTGACATTGTTGTACTTTTGGGGTCTCGAGCCCCTTCAAGCTCTTCCAGTTCTTTCTCTGATTCCTTCAACGGGGGACCTATTCTCAGTTCAGTGGTTTGCTGCTGGCATTCGCCTCTGTATTTGCTGTATTCTGGCTGTGTCTCTCAGGAGCGATCTAGATCCGACTCCTGTCGGTCTGCACTTCTTTGCTTCATCCATCTTGTTTAATTGGGTGGCTGTATATGTATGGGCCACATGTGGGGCAGGCTCCGAATGGGTGTTTCTTCAGTCTCTGTTTTAATCTTTGCCTCTCCCTTCCCTGCCAAGGGTATTCTTTTTCCTCATTTAAAGAAGGAGTGAAGCATTCACATTTTGATCATCCGTCTTGAGTTTCGTTTGTTCTAGGGATCTAGGGTAATTCAAGCATTTGGGCTAAAAGCCACTAATCAATGAGTGCATACCATGTATGTCTTTCTGTGATTGGGTTAGCTCACTCAGGATGATATTTTCCAGTTCCAACCATTTGCCTACGAATTTCATAAACTCATTGTTTTTGATAGCTGAGTAATATTCCATTGTGTAGATGTACCACATTTTCTGTGTCCATTCCTCTGTTGAAGGGCATCTGGGTTCTTTCCATTTTCTGGCTATTATAAATAAGGCTGCGATGAACATAGTGGAGCACGTGTCTCTTTTATATGTTGAGGCATCTTTTGGGTATATGCCCAAGAGAGGTATAGCTGGATCCTCAGGCAGTTCAATGTCCAATTTTCTGAGGAACCTCCAGACTGATTTCCAGAATGGTTTTACCAGTCTGCAATCCCACCAACAATGGAGGAGTGTTCCTCTTTCTCCACATCCTCACCAGCATCTGCTGTCACCTGAGTTTTTGATCTTAGCCATTCTCACTGGTGTGAGGTGAAATCTCAGGGTTGTTTTGATTTGCATTTCCCTTATGACTAAAGATGTTGAACATTTCTTTAGGTGTTTCTCAGCCATTCGGCATTCCTCAGCTGTGAATTCTTTGTTTAGCTCTGAACTCCATTTTTTTAATAGGGTTATTTGTTTCCCTGCGGTCTAACTTCTTGAGTTCTTTGTATATTTTGGATATAAGGCCTCTATCTGTTGTAGGATTGGTAAAGATCTTTTCCCAATCTGTTGGTTGCCGTTTTGTCCTAACCACAGTGACCTTTGCCTTACAGAAGCTTTGCAGTTTTATGAGATCCCATTTGTCGATTCTTGATCTTAGAGCATAAGCCATTGGTGTTTTGTTCAGGAAATTTTTTCCAGTGCCCATGTGTTCCAGATGCTTCCCTAGTTTTTCTTCTATTAGTTTGAGTGTGTCTGGTTTGATGTGGAGGTCGTTGATCCACTTGGACTTAAGCTTTGTACAGGGTGATAAGGATGGATCGATCTGCATTCTTCTACATGTTGCCCTCCAGTTGAACCAGCACCATTTGCTGAAAATGCTATCTTTTTTCCATTGGATGGTTTTGGCTCCTTTGTCAAAAATCAAGTGACCATAGGTGTGTGGGTTCATTTCTGGGTCTTCAATTCTACTCCATTGGTCTATCTGTCTGTCTCTGTACCAATACCATGCAGTTTTTATCACTATTGCTCTGTAATACTGCTTGAGTTCAGGGATAGTGATTCCCCCTGAAGTTCTTTTATTGTTGAGGATAGCTTTAGCTATCCTGGGTTTTTTGTTATTCCAGATGAATTTGCAAATTGTTCTGTCTAACTCTTTGAAGAATTGGATTGGCATTTTGATGGGGATTGCATTGAATCTGTAGATTGCTTTTGGTAAAATGGCCATTTTTACTATATTAATCCTGACAATCCATGAGCATGGGAGATCTTTCCATCTTCTGAGGTCTTCTTCAATTTCTTTCCTCAGTGTCTTGAAGTTCTTATTGTACAGATCTTTTACTTGCTTGGTTAAAGTCACACCGAGGTACTTTATATTATTTGGGTCTATTATGAAGGGTGTCGTTTCCCTAATTTCTTTCTCGGCTTGTTTCTCTTTTGTATAGAGGAAGGCAACTGATTTATTTGAGTTAATTTTATACCCAGCTACTTTGCTGAAGTTGTTTATCAGCTTTAGTAGTTCTCTGGTGGAACTTTTGGGATCACTTAAATATACTATCATGTCATCTGCAAATAGTGATATTTTGACCTCTTCTTTTCCGATCTGTATCCCCTTGATCTCCTTTTGTTGTCTGATTGCTCTGACTAGAACTTCAAGAACTATATTGAATAAGTAGGGAGAGAGTGGGCAGCCTTGTCTAGTCCCTGATTTTAGTGGGATTGCTTCAAGTTTCTCTCCATTTAGTTTAATGTTAGCAACTGGTTTGCTGTATATGGCTTTTACTATGTTTAGGTATGGGCCTTGAATTCCTATTCTATCCAGGACTTTTATCATGAAGGGGTGTTGAATTTTGTCAAATGCTTTCTCAGCATCTAATGAAATGATCATGTGGTTCTGTTCTTTCAGTTTGTTTATATAATGGATCACGTTGATGGTTTTCCGTATATTAAACCATCCCTGCATGCCTGGGATGAAGCCTACTTGACCATGGTGGATGATTGTTTTGATGTGCTCTTGGATTCGGTTTGCCAGAATTTTATTGAGTATTTTTGCATCGATATTCATAAGGGAAATTGGTCTGAAGTTCTCTTTCTTTGTTGTGTCTTTGTGTGGTTTAGGTATAAGAGTAATTGTGGCTTCGTAGAAGGAATTCGGTAGTGCTCCATCTGTTTCAATTTTGTGGAATAGTTTGGATAATATTGGTATGAGGTCTTCTATGAAGGTTTGATAGAATTCTGCACTAAACCCGTCTGGACCTGGGCTCTTTTTGGTTGGGAGACCTTTAGTGACTGCTTCTATTTCCTTAGGAGTTATGGGGTTGTTTAACTGGTCTATCTGTTCCTGATTTAACTTCGATACCTGGTATCTGTCTAGGAAATTGTCCATTTCCTGAAGATTTTCAAGTTTTGTTGAATATAGGTTTTTATAGTAAGATCTGATGATTTTTTGAATTTCCTCTGAATCTGTTGTTATGTCTCCCTTTTCATTTCTGATTTTGTTAATTTGGACGCACTCTCTGTGTCCTCTCGTTAGTCTGGCTAAGGGTTTATCTATCTTGTTGATTTTCTCAAAGAACCAACTTTTGGTTCTGTTGATTCTTTCTATGGTCCTTTTTGTTTCTACTTGGTTGATTTCAGCTCTGAGTTTGATTATTTCCTGCCTTCTACTCCTCCTGGGTGTATTTGCTTCTTTTTGTTCTAGAGCTTTTAGGTGTGCTGTCAAGCTGCTGACATATGCTCTTTCCTGTTTCTTTCTGCAGGCACTCAGCGCTATGAGTTTTCCTCTTAGCACAGCTTTCATTGTGTCCCATAAGTTTGGGTATGTTGTACCTTCATTTTCATTAAATTCTAAAAAGTTTTTAATTTCTTTCTTTATTTCTTCCTTGACCAGGTTATCATTGAGTAGAGCATTGTTCAATTTCCACGTATATGTGGGCATTCTTCCCTTATTGTTATTGAAGACCAGTTTTAGGCCGTGGTGGTCCGATAGCACGCATGGGATTATTTCTATCTTTCTGTACCTGTTGAGGCCCGTTTTTTGACCAACTATATGGTCAATTTTGGAGAAAGTACCATGAGGAGCTGAGAAGAAGGTATATCCTTTTGCTTTAGGATAGAATGTTCTATAAATATCTGTTAAGTCCATTTGGCTCATGACTTCTCTTAGTCTGTCGACATCACTGTTTAATTTCTGTTTCCATGATCTGTCCATTGATGAGAGTGGGGTGTTGAAATCTCCCACTATTATTGTGTGAGGTGCAATGTGTGTTTTGAGCTTTAGTAAGGTTTCTTTTACGTATGTAGGTGCCCTTGTATTTGGGGCATAGATATTTAGGATTGAGAGTTCATCCTTTGATGAATATGAAGTGTCCTTCCTTATCTTTTTTGATGACTTTTAGTTGGAAATTGATTTTATTTGATATTAGAATGGCTACTCCAGCTTGCTTCTTCTGACCATTTCCTTGGAAAGTTGTTTTCCAGCCTTTCACTCTGAGGTAGTGTCTGTCTTTGTCTCTGAGGTGTGTTTCCTGTAGGCAGCAGAATGCAGGGTCCTCGTTGCGTATCCAGTTTGTTAATCTATGTCTTTTTATTGGGGAGTTGAGGCCATTGATATTGAGAGATATTAAGGAATAGTGATTATTGCTTCCTGTTATATTCATATTTGGATGTGAGGTTATGTTTGTGTGCTTTCATTCTCTTTGTTTTGTTGCCAAGACGATTAGTTTCTTGCTTCTTCTAGGGTATAGCTTGCCTCCTTATGTTGGGCTTTACCATTTATTATCCTTTGTAGTGCTGGATTTGTAGAAAGATATTGTGTAAATTTGGTTTTGTCATGGAATATCTTGGTTTCTCCATCAATGTTAATTGAGAGTTTTGCTGGATACAGTAACCTGGGCTGGCATTTGTGTTCTCTTAGGGTCTGTATGACATCAGTCCAGGATCTTCTGGCCTTCATAGTTTCTGGCGAGAAGTCTGGTGTGATTCTGATAGGTCTCCCTTTATATGTTACTTGACCTTTTTCCCTTACTGCTTTTAATATTCTTTCTTTATTTTCTGCGTTTGGTGTTTTGACAATTATGTGACAGGAGGTGTTTCTTTTCTGGTTCAATCTATTTGGAGTTCTGTAGGCTTCTTGTATGTCTATGGGTATCTCTTTTTTTAGGTTAGGGAAGTTTTCTTCTATGATTTTGTTGAAGATATTTACTGGTCCTTTGAGCTGGGAGTCTTCACTCTCTTCTATACCTATTATCCTTAGGTTTGATCTTCTCATTGAGTCCTGGATTTCCTGTATGTTTTGGACCAGTAGCTTTTTCTGCTTTACATTATCTTTGACAGTTGAGTCAATGATTTCTATGGAATCTTCTGCTCCTGAGATTCTCTCTTCCATCTCTTGTATTCTGTTGGTGAAGCTTGTATCTGCAGCTCCTTGTCTCTTCTTTTGGTTTTCTATATCTAGGGTTGTTTCCATGTGTTCTTTCTTGATTGCTTCTATTTCCATTTTTAATTCCTTCAACTGTTTGATTGTGTTTTCCTGGAATTCTTTCAGGGATTTTTGTGTCTCCTCTCTATGGGCTTCTACTTGTTTATTTATGTTTTCCTGGAATTCTTTCAGGGAGTTTTGCGATTCTTTCAGGCGTTTTTGCGATTCCTCCCTGTAGGCTTCTACTTGTTCTCTAAGGGAGTTCTTCACGTCTTTCTTGAAGTCCTCCAGCATCATGATCAAAAATGATTTTGAAACTAGATCTTGCTTTTCTGGTGTGTTTGGATATTTCATGTTTGTTTTGATGGAAGAATTGGGCTCCGATGGTGCCATGTAGTCTTGGTTTCTGTTGCTTGGGTTCCTGCGCTTGCCTCTCGCCATCAGATTATCTCTAGTGTTACTTTGTTCTGCTATTTCTGACAGTGGCTAGACTGTCCTATAAGCCTGTGTGTCAGGAGTGCTGTAGACCTGTTTGCCTCTCTTTCAGTCAGTTATGGGGACAGAGTGTTCTGCTTTCGGGCGTGTAGTTTTTCCTCTCTACAGGTCTTCAGCTGTTCCTGTGGGCCTGTGTCTTGAGTTCACCAGGCAGCTTTCTTGCAGCAGAAAAGTTGGTCTTACCTGTGGTCCCGAGGCTCAAGTTCGCTCGTGGGGTGCTGCTCCCGGGCTCTCTGCAGCGGCAGCAACCAGGAATACTTGTGCCGCCGTTTCCGGGAGCTTCAGTGCACCAGGGTTCCAGATGGTCTTTGGCTTTTTCCTCTGGCATCTGAGATGTGTGTGCAGAGAGCAGTCTCTTCTGGTTTCCCAGGCTTGTCTGCCTCTCTGAAAGTTCAGCTCTCCCTCCCACGGGATTTGGGTGCAGAGAACTGTTTATCCGGTCTGTTTCCTTCAGGTTCTGGTGGTGTCTCAGGCAGGGGTCCTGCCGCTCCTGGGCCCTCCCCCACGGGAGCCCAGAGGCCTTATACAGCTTCCTCTTGGGCCAGGGATGTGGGCAGGGGTGAGCAGTGTTGGTGGTCTCTTCCGCTCTGCAGCCTCAGGAGTGCCCACCTGACCAGGGGGTTGGGTCTCTCTCTCACAGGGTCTGGGGGAAGAGAGCTGCTGCGGGCCGGGATCCGCGGGTGTGGGACTTCCCTTGTTTAACGTTTTTATGAGTCATAAAATTATATGTATATCAACCTAATATTTTTAAATAACTGTATGGATGTATGGTCTACTTTTAGTCAATCTCTGATAAATATGAATACATCAATAATTGCTATCAATACATATGTTTTACATATCTATTAACTGGGGTTCTGTAAAACTTTCTCAAGCTAAACGAAGTCAAGGAAAGTTTAATAGAAACTAGTTTAGATGTTGTTATAATTTTATTTTTAATTGTGATTATATTTTAATTCAGTAGATTTTGCATAAAACAGATCAGTCTCCTTAATGGGGGGAGCCTTATGCTAAGAGTTGGAGCAATATTTGTCCATGCAAAAATAAACAATTTCATCTTTTTTTTCAAGAGGAAAGACTGAGGTCCATTATGAAGAGCTTTTCCATCTTCCTCTAGAGTCAAGATGGCAGCCTCCTTTCTGGGCTTCCACCCTGCTGGGCTGACCCCCAGATCCAGCACTTGCCAGATTTCACAAATTCATGAGTTAATTCTTTATAATCTCTTTCTGGAGTTGGACATGAGCCATGTTTTGGTCGAGAAGGATTACTTATGCAGTGGTGCTGCCCACCATACGGGCTAGTATGCGGCCAAAGGCATTGCGTTTTGTGTGAACTCATGGGGCTGCTGGCGTGAGCAAATGCCTAACACTGCATTTCTCAGGACAATAAATGTTACGAATCTATGCCAAGGTCTAACCAGTTCTATTTCTCTGGAGAAATCTAGTGTTATTATTTTTATGCATTTATGAACATTTTCAATATTATATCTAATAAAGTTTATACTTTATAAAGGTTGGGGGTGGTCAGCTATTTCACTCTCTTTCCCCAAATCCAAGAACCATAAAAATTTCAAACTGCCCACTTGTTTTGTTTTCCTCTCACCTCAAATATTTTAGTCCTTCCTTTTATAATCTGTGCATTACTAATAGTTATCATTATGTCTTTTCATCACATTTCCTTAGATTTATACACAGCTGTTATTTTTGTTTCTCTATGTGTCTTTAGTTCTCATTCTCATTTTGTGCAAGTTTAGTTAGTGAAGTGAATTCGTCACGCGTGGACTTCCCCTTGCTTGTCTGCCAGATTATGCTGTAACAGTTTGTTTCTCAGACATTTGAACCTAAACAAGAAAAATGTTCCTTGGAGTTCCTGCAGATTTTTGTTCTCCTTATATTAGTAAAGGACCACTGGCAAGTCCCTTACAAAAGCCTCTTCACTTATATATCAGGACACAAATTGACTTTTAAGGCATTTTATATGGACATTTTCTATAAAGGCTTCACATTTTCTTCTATTTGTATAAATCTCATGTATTGTTCATAGCATTTTAAAAAGATTTATTTATTTATACATTTTATTTATATTTGTATTTTGCTTGTATGTACATTTGAACACCAGAAGAGGGTATTGGATCTCATGGGATTACCACAGATGGCTGTGAGCCACCATGTTAGTGCTGACAGTTGAACTCACGACCTCTTGAAGAGCAACCATTGCCCATAACCACTGAACAATCTCTCAAGCTTTGATTGTATTATTCTTTACTATCCTTGATTACTGTTTCGATGAGACAATGCAAATATTTCAAATTGCTCAGACTTTCCTGTATTTTATGTTTATCATAGAAATGCTTGGGAAATACCCTGCAGAAGACTTTTAGAATCACATCTCCCAAGCTATATGAGTTAGTGCAGAAATGAACACCTTGGTGTTGAAGAACTTAGAAGACTGTTCTAGGTCTTGGAACTGAAGGCTAGTGTCATGGTTATGTATCAAACTGTCTTGACATTTGTGTCCAGATAGAACTTTGTCACTGGGTTTATCCAGGAGGATGCTTTGAAATCACAGTAAAGAAGACACACTACTTATGAAAGGCTATGCATGGATTATTACCATGACTGGAGATAAAAATCATTCAGATATATGTATAACCTAGAACTTCAAATCTCTAAAATATTAGTCCCACACATATTTTGAACAATGACAAAAAGAGAGGAGATCTTTAGCTCAAAAATATAGTCTATAGATTTTAGAAACACATGCTCTGATGTGTTTTATAAAAGTGTACTTGACAGTTGAACTTCATATACAATCAACACAATGGTGACTGAAAGTAGAAGTGTTCATTTCAGGATATATTTCAAAGCTGATTCCATGTGGACTAATAGTGATTACAGTTTTGTTTAGAGCCATCTATTTGTTTAATTTTGTGAGCTGCAACAAAAATCTGCTTGAGAGTGAGCAGTGAGCTCTGAACTTGGACAATATTAAGTAGACTTGACTGCTGTGACTATAGATAGGGAATATTTTAGCTGAAGTTTTATGAAATTTTCAGTAACGAGTCTGAATTCAAATAATTATTCCAATTTACTAGGTTTTTCATATCTCACTTAAGTTTGAAAATTAATTTTAAAAGATTTGACTAGCTATCCCCTAGAGCTAACCAAAGAGCTCCACAGAACTGATAAAGAAAATGTGGTCCTTATACACAAAGGAAAATTTTCAGACACAAAGAAGAATGAAGCTAAGTTGTTAGTGAGAAAATGGAGCTAATGGTATTGAATGAATCATGCCAGTGCCAGAAAAACAAATATTGTATGTTTTCCTCGATTTTCAGCATCTGGGTTTTTTTTTTAATAGTGATATAAATCATGTATGTATATGTGAAGTTGAAGTTGAATTGAGATTGTCTTGAAACGAAGAACACACATGGGAGACAGGAGGATTGAGAAGTAGGAGGGATGGGGATGGGGGACAGGTTGAGTGTTTCAACTTTCATTGTTTCATGGTTCAACTTTCATTGTTAGCACAAGGTTCCCCCAGTTTCTCACCAGTTTTGTAGCCTCGTGAGCAAGCTCTTTGGCTTCTCTGGCCACTTTCTCAGCTTCATCGATGTAGTCTTTAATATTACTGTAAGCTCTGAAGGCCGCCGTGGCATTGAAGGAGATGTTCTTAGCCTCATCCAGGATTCTGTCAGATTAGACCGAGAAAAGAACTTTAGAGGAATTAGCACTCAAATAAAGAACAGTCAAGCCATAACAAATCCAGCTTCAAAGGGATCATGGCCAGTATACCCAGAATAATTCTAAACCCTAGTGAGGTGTCTATGGATTGTACTGTGCTGTACTGTTCCATTGAAACTTAACATTCCTCAAGGCTTGTTGTGAAGGATAGCCAACATTTCTTTAAAAATTTACATTCATTTAGTTTCTCTCTCTTCTTCCCATTGTCCCCCTTCTCTCTTCTTGTGTGTGTGTGTGTGTGTGTGTGTGTGTGTGTGTGTGTGTATTTGTGTTTCTCTGTGTGTATACAGACAAAGATATATGCACATGTGTATAGCTCGATGGGAGTCAGTTCTCTCCTACCGTTTGGGTTTTACAGACTGAACTCACGTTATTAGGGATTGAATTCAGGCTTGGTGGCAAACATCTTCACCCACTGAGCCACCTTGGTAGCCCCCACCAATATATCTTAAACATCTCAATAGCCTGCAAAGGCTCGTGCAACTATGTGACCAGGCAAATATGTTCGGGGCAACTGTACTTCCTGTTATTTGTGAAGCAAAATACAGTTTCCAGAGCACTTGTATGCCATTAATCAAATGAATTTTACAATGCCTTCAGAGTAGGCAGACTTCCCAGAGAGCATAAAAAGATCACAGAAAAATCGAACCATGACTAACACATCCCTAATGGGATATCTGGAACCTGGGTCTGCCGATTACTGGCCACTAATTCATCTACTACCCTTTGCTCTAGACTGGGAAAAGTTTGTGGGGAAAAAAAACTAATTGTGCATGGGTTGCCAAGTTTTTAAATAGTAATTCTTTCTTCCTACATCAATGATTATCAAAGACGATCTTGCATATAGTGCATATTAAATAGATTTATTTTGGAAAATTATTCCTAGGATGACTAGCTCTTGTGATTTTGTTTTGTTGTGTTTGTTTTATTGCTGTTGCTTTTTTTTTCTTTTTTCTTTTTTTTTCTTTTTTGTGCCAGTCACAAAAGCATAAAGCGGTGGTTCTCAATCTGTGGGTCATGACTCTTTTGGGACAGGGTGTCAAATTATCCTTTCTTAGGGGGGGTCACATAGTAGATATTTACACTGTGCATATCAGATATTTATATTATGGTTCATAACAGTAGCAAAATTATAGTTATGAAGTAGCAATGAAATAATTTTATGGTTGGGTCTACCACAAATATGAGAAACTGTATTAAAGGGTCACAGCATTAGGAAGGTTGAGGACCACTGAACCAGGGCAAGTAAATCACACCTAAAATGCAGTCTAATGAACAAACCCTGTTCTCCAGCTTCCTTTCCCTGACTCATGAGATAATCCCCACTATAGGGAACCGTTATTTATTTCATTTCTTTTTCTTTTTGGCAGGTTTTCTTATAGCCCAGGCTGGCTGTGAGTACACTGCAGTTGAGGCTAGCCTTGAACTTGTATCCCCCATAACCACTTTTCAAGTGCTAGGGTCACAGGTGTGCACCATCAGCTTTGGAAGAGACTGCAGAATCATACAGGAGAAAGGAGACCGGAAGGTACTGCATTAGGCTATACTTTCCAAGGAGACTTTCAAACAACGAAATGGTTAGGCTCCATTAGAAATGTAAAATTAAAATTTGCAGCAGAATGAGTTCATGTATTATTTAAAATGCTAATCAGACAACCCCTGTGCTTTCTAATGGAGAACAGTAACAGTATTGTTTGAGTAGCCTGAGGCTGTTCATTTTCTAACCAGGCGTTGCTGAATTCACTTTTAGCTGGGACTGGTGATGCTTTCTCAGGAGTTCTTTGCCTCCATTCTCCTAATTAGGATCTTCCATAGAAAAGCCATGCGGCTCTTTTGTTCATAATTACAGAAATCAAGACTTGAAAGTGATTTTCCACCCTTTCTGCTTGTCTAAACTTTTGGATGAGTGTCAAGCTAGGCAGACACTTCCAACAATAAATGCCTTACCCATCAAGCACAGCAGACGAGTCGTTCAGCTGAGCAGCGTGGCTCTCAGCCTGGAACACCTTCTCAGCAAGCCTTCTGTCCTTTATTTCCTGGGCGAGGTCATCTATTTTGTCACTCAGCTCCTCAGACATTGGTGGCAACTTAGTTTTAATGTCTTCAACATACTGATACAGAGAGAAAAGAGACAGCATCAAGAGCAGTCCAGGCCTCTTTGAACTTGTTAATTTCTCTAGGAAATACAATTGCACATGGCTAGGTTTTTGCCTTTAGAAAACTATTAATCTACCAGCAAAGAAAGTAGAGAATAAAAACTGTTACTTAATAGAAAAACACAGAATTGCATGAAGCCAATTTACACTGGAATGTCTATTATTTTTGGTAAGGTTACTTCCTAGTAACAAACGAACAGGCGATGGTCATTAGGACCTTTTTGTGTCCCTATTCTTGCACATCACGGTGCATGAGACACAATGTCAAAGCTTTGTTACAGATTTGTATTTCCTTTTTAACTACTGTTATATGGGATAATGACAGATGGTAAGTATTTGCTTAAGGACAAGGAATGACCTGGCCACAACACTTAAAAAAAAAAAACCAAACCAAACCAAGACAAACAAACAAACAAAAAACCAAGTACCCTAAAGGCCAGTTCTAGTAAGAGAACTATTGCCAGTAGATGGGTGTGTCCACAACATTATATTTCAATAATATATTCTCACACAAAAACAAACTGAGGTTCTTGTTTCTGTTGCTGAGTTCCATTGGCAGCGTATGAGGGAACTGTGCTGTTATCATCTCTTGATTCCAACCTGTATTGAATACTCACATCTATGACTGAGGTAATTTCGCCCGCGAGTCGGTTGGCTTCATCAAGTATGTCATTGCCTTCCTTTAAAGTGTTCTCTATTTGTCGCTTGCTACCTTCAATAGCCTCCTTCTTTGTCTGTGGCATGTGAAGAAAAAGGTTACAACAGTGGGTCAAATCCTTCTCTTGTGTATTCTTACTTCTGAGTTGTCTGAACAAATGGTTTGCAAACACAGTGTATGATACTGACTGTTAGGCTAGACAACAACAGTAAAACTTACCCGGTCAACTCTCTTAAGAATTCTTCAACCTAGAACACATCTAGGTCATTTTTCCTTCTCAACTGACAGAGTCATCCAGGCAAAGAGAAGAAAGTGATAGTTGCTAAAGAATTGAAAGAACTGCTTAAAAAGTGGGCTATCCATCTTCAGGACAACGCCCGTGTAGGATGTGTGCCATTGGCATCTAGTATGCCAGACTAAACGGGAAGTATGTACAGCATTCTACTACCTATTAGAAATAGTTATGTTGTGAGCATAAACATGCTCTAGAGAGAAAGTGTAAGATTGAAAAGGTAGGATTTTTCAGGGAAGTTAGAGAAAACACTTTTGAAGAAGAGGAAGAAGAAAAGGAAGAAGAAGAGGAAGAGGAAGAGGGGGAGAAAGAGGGGAGGAGAAGAGGAGGAGGAAGAGAGGGAAGAGGAAGAAGAAGAAGGAGAAGAAGAAGGAGAAGAAAAAGAGGAGAAGGAGGCGGAAGAAGGAAAAGAGGAGGAGAAGGAGGACGAGGAGGAGGAGGAAGTGGAGGAAGAAGAGGAGGAAGAAGAGGGGAAGGGGAGGAGGGGGAGGGGAAGAGGAGGAGGAGAGGAAGAAGAGGAGGAAGAGGAGGAGGAGGAGGAGGAAGGAGGAGGAGGAGGAGGAGGAGGAGGAGGAGGAGGAGGAGAAGAAGAAGAAGAAGAAGAAGAAGAAGAAGAAGAAGAAGAAGAAGAAGAAGAAGAAGAAGAAGAAGAAGAAGAAGAAGAAGAAGAAGCAGCCACCGCCGCCGCCGCACCACCACCACCACCACCACCACCACCACCACCATCATCATCATCTATCACCTGAAGGAAGAAACCTAGTGGGCTATTTCATAAGATGGTAACAGAGTAACTTCTCTGTGAAACTTACAGCTGTATCAGTGCTATGTGAAACTCATTCCTAGCCTAGATGAGGAAAATCAATGGGAGAAAATTACTGCCAATGCCTTCCTATGGAGTTTACCTTTGCCTATTATTTTCTTTATACTTCAAATGCATTCATATCCTTCTAATCCTCATTCTCCCTACATGTTCAATGAAAATAATTACAATGTAGGTCTCTGGCCTTTATATGTTCTTTGAATAAATTTTAATAATAGTTTATATTCATGGGGTTTTTCTACATGTACAGGGCAGACTGTAAGTCTTTGACTTTGATTCTATGGGTCCAATGTTCATCACTAAAATGAGCAGGAAACCACGCCATTGCAGTGTTGTGGTCTTAGTGTTTGGTCTCCATCAAATTTCCATGTTGAGGTCCAATACTCCAATGTGTTAGTATTGGGAGGTAACACTTTGGGAGGTGATGACAGCCTGCACTGAAAACCTCATAAATGGGGCCAGTGCCTCTATGAAAGAGTCCCAAGGAAGCTTATTCACCCTTCCACCATGTAAGGACACAGCAAGGAGATGAGCTTGTGAGCCAGCAAACAGGTCTTCACTAGTCACTTGTACTCTAACACCTTGATATTGGACTGTCTACTCCATGTCCCCTGGGCTGTATGTTATACATATGCTAGAGAATCCTGGTTATTTTGTGATAACAGCCAGAATGGAGTAAGACATTATCTGGTCTACGCAAGGAACCGTAGGCAGCATAGAGTAGTTGAACGTGTCATGCTGTGGGTTTGGGACTGAAGAGATAGCTCAGCAAATAAGAGCACTTATTGGTCTTGCAAATTACTCAAGTTCCTTTTCCAGCAACAGCATGGTGGCTTGAAACTATGTGCAACTACAATTCTAAAAGATCTTAAACCCGTATGACCTCCCTGTGCCCAGGAAGGCATGTGGCACATATACATACATTCAAACATACATATATACGTATAAAACAAACACAAATTTTAAAGTGTAACTCTGATATAACTAACAGAATGGGCTGTGACAGGACCATGTCTTCGATTACAGAAATTACAGTTCTTAGTTGCATGGGGTAAGTGCTGATTTCATATCTTCTTTTCCTAATCTTACCACTTGCCCCTTCGCCATGCTCCCGGTACATAGGCCTTCTCAGTCCCATCTACCACATGTTCCACAGCCCTTTGGCTTTGCTCCTCTTTCTACTTTATGCTCATGGCCAATTTCCTGACTATCTCCCTGAAACAGCACCTGTGTTCATCCTAACCATTATGTACATACTAGGAATTATAGCTTAACACCAGCAACAGCCTACCTGCAATGAATCAGCTTAGAAATCTACAAAACTCTGAGCAAGCAACATGGCCTCTTCCAAATTGCATAGTTCTTCACTACTCGAAGTGAGGCTCAGTGAGAAGCAGCCTTGGCCTCAACAAGAAGCTTGTTAGGAATACATCATCTCATTATTTTCTGGGAAGTACTGACTCAGAACCAACATTGTAACAAGAACTTGGGCTTCTGTGAAATCAGATAGAAAAGACTTGGCTGATAACTGCTGGGCACAGGGACCGCCTATGTGATTATTAACCATTATGTTGATGATTTTGTTCTTAGTCCTCTCTTATCTGAACTGTGTGTGTGTGTGTGTGTATGTGTGTGTGTGTGTGTGTGTGTGTGTGTGAGAGTATGTGTGAGTATAGGAGTGTTGTGAATGTGTGTGTATGTGTATGAGTATGTGAGTGTATGTGTGATTGTGAGTATGTGTCTGTGTGTGTGAGTGTATGTGAGTGGTGTGAATATGCATGTGTAGGGGTGTTGCGAATATGCATGTAGTTGTGTGTGGGGGGTGTGAATATGTGAGTGTATTTATGATTGTATCTGAGGGTAAGCGATGTGAATATGTATATGAGTGGGTATGAGTTTTGTGAATATGTATGTAGGTGTGTGTAAGAGTGTGAATGTATATATGTGAGTATATGTGTGATTGTGTGTGAGTGAATGTGAGTGGTATGAATATGTGTGTGACTGCATGTGAGTATATGCATGTAAGTGTGTGATGGTATAAGTGTATGTGTGATTGTATGTGAGTGTGTGAATGTGTATGAGTAGTGTGAATATGTAAGTGTGAATGTCTGTGAATGTGTGTGTATGTGTGATTGTGAGTACCTGAGTGTATCTGTGTACATCTGAGTGTTTGTTCTTATGTGTCCTATATGTATGTTTAGGTGGGTAAGGTCATATCTGCAAGTAGAAGCATGTTCACATATGTACATGTGCACGTGTTGACAATAGATGTTCTCTTTAGTCGCTCCTCATCTTACTTCTGACACAAGGTCTATCCCTTGAGCTCTGGCAAAAAGAGCTCCAGGGTGTGTTATGCTGAATGGCTGAGGAGCTGCAGGGATCTGCCTGTCTTTGCACCCAGTCTTTGGGGCTGCAGACATGGGCTGCTAGGTAAGGGACCTAAACTCAGCTCCTTGGGCTTATGTTGGAGGCATTCTGTCAACTGAGTCACATGTGAATTTTATTCTATGGGGTGTTCATCAAACATAAAAATAAAAATGGCTGTTACTTTTTAATATAGGTTGACACATCATCTTTTTAGTTTTATTGGAGTGGGTTCTAAAAAATACAAGTTAGTTAGTTAATGGACATCCAAGAAATAAACACACAGATTCATAGTCCACTAAACTGTGTGTAGAGATAGACCACACACCAAACATATCATGAAGAATCTTAATACAGATTGCAGATCATGCATATACAGCAAACCATTACTGTATACATTATCTCACATGTCCAGACACCCAAACGTTTCATAGACTTTCTAATTGGTACCGTGAATATATTCTTCATGACAGTGTGAACCCCACAGAGACAGTCTTATGCATCACGGTCTCTTTAGTACCTCTAAGAACTTCCTCAATGAATGGTTTTGAATGAGTAAGTGAAGATGAAGTTGTGTTGTGACACAGCTGACTGAGGCACTCTGGACGACTCAGTGGAATATTTGATGTGTCAATGCCTCTTCCTTGACAACAAATGCAGAAGAAGTTTCAATGTCCCTGATTTCTGACACCTTTGCTTCCAAGAGTCTGAAATTCATTATATAATAGCCATTCACTCACTCTTGTGTAAACTTATGCAAAGGCACAATGTACACAGAAGTTCAAAGTGCTCTTTTGATTGTGGCTTCTTTGTATTAATACACTAAGGTCATTTAAAATAATACACCAAATAGGAGGAAGGGCTATTTCCTTGGATGTGTTAAGCAAAGAGTTAAGTTTATTTCAGTTTAAATAAACTGGAGAGTATGTGTTTATAGTTCTAACTAGGTCAGTTTAGAAAGCCAACTTCAATATAAGGTCACCGTGTTCTTTATCACAATAAAGTAAATGATGATCTTGACAGTAAAGCACTTTTAAAAAGAACTAATTTTTCATGTTAGATGATATACTCTAGCTTTGAAACAAAGAAATATGGAGATTTGTAGCTTGGGAGGAAGTCAGAGAAAACATTGATCTCTCTTTGCTTTATGCCATTCTTCTTATTGATTAATGAAAGTGTGTTGTATTTGTGCTGTCAACCATTTGGGGTTCTGAGGATACAATCAGAATAAAAGTGTGCTTTTCATGACTCCTCTGGAAGAGTATTATGGTATAGATCTTAAATATTCAACAAAGGCCACAGGTACCACTAATGCACAAAAGTGAAACATTTAGCAGATGAGTCAGTCTCTCTCTCTCTCTCCCTCTCTCCCTCTCTCTCTCCTCTTTCTCCCTCCCTCCTTCCTGGCCATCATAAGGTCACCATATTTTCTCTACTATGATTTTCCAGCCATGATGCTGCTTGCTTCTAAGTGCATCAAGTGGCCATGGACTGAGATCTCTGCCCATTGGAAATTAAATAACCTTTTCCTCATCATTTTTTTTTAATTTTGTATTTGTTCTGTTGCAGTGATTGAGAGATAACTAACACAGGAGGAAGAAAGCACTTCAGTAGATTAGTGAGTCATCTTAGGTCACCATGAGATTCGTGTTATAAAATTAAAAAGGAATGGATAAAGATTGATGGAAGTTATTAGAATTACAAGACAGGGAACTCAGAGTGTCTAAGAGACCAAAAAGGAAGTCCCATATATAGAGATATATAGAGATAGAATTCTTTAAATTTAAGCCAGTGATGGGAGAGCATTGATGAAGTCATAAGGACTCCTAAAGAGTTATTGGCAACTACTGGCTGCTGTGGAAGGGAAAAATGAGTTTTCTTTAAAAATGTAGCCATTTGTAGGTTATGCTAGCTCCAGGGGAAGACCTCGTATCTATGGATATATTTAAAGTGGAAGGTTCTAGTTTCTATGGAGATGCTGGACGATTGTAATGATGCTTTGCTGGGGCAGACAGGTGAAAGTATGTTTTGCTGACGCAGACCTGGGTGAAAGTATGTTTTGCCATAGCAAACACATGAAAGGATGTCCAGAAGAATAATGTTTAGAAGAAATATAAGGATGACCCCACAGACAGTGAGAGTTCAAGCATTAGTTTACTTTGCTCCAGCTCGCTCGTCGTCGCTGTCATAGTCATAGGGCTATGACAGGACATGAATGAATTAATTCACCTTACATTGCATTGCTGAGATTTGCTTGTGGTGACGTCATAAAAAGAAACTCGCCAAAGAACTTCTTGTAAGGTTCCTGCATCTTCTTCCAGCTTCCGCCGACTCAGGCCAGTTGTCCAGCCTCATGGTTTCAATTGGATTGAACCGCCCTTGCTGGTTTGTGTGTGGTGTCTGCCAAGTGGACTGGACTGCAGCTGCCAATTCATGTTTGATGTTTGCTAATGGACTCGACTAAGAAAACTGAAGGTTGGAATTGCCACAAAGAACTATTTCTAATCAGGTCTACCTCCGCCCATATCCTATTAACTTTTCTTTTTATTACTTCTGGTGGGTGGTGGACTATCGAGGAGGTTAAACCCTTACTAAAATAGGGTGAGAAAAATAGAGGCCTACATATATTGGTAGCTCTAAATGGCCACAGTGGGGTTAAAAAAAAAAAAGCAGACACATGAAGTTGGGATGGGAAAGTGGTGTGCATTGGAAAGAACTTGTGGTGAATTTGATTAAACACACTATAGGCATTCATGAAACAATAAAAACGTATGCCCTAAGCATAATAGTTAATTCATTTGTTTAGATACCAAGGATGGTTATACTCCTGACTTTGCCTTCTAATTGATTAGATTCACCCATTCAGAGCCCTGCTGGATAAATGCTGTCCTTCCCTTCCACTTCTGTTTATCACAGCTTACACACTATCTCCTTGTATGCCTTTATGTTTTCCTTCTCTTCTCCAGACATGTTGTAAGGGAAGACTTTGGGGCAGAGGGTTCGGTGTGTAGCCCTTGCTTCCCTGAATTGCACATGTGATGTCTTTCTGTTCATCAGTGCTCAACCCCTACCCTGGTTCCTGTCTACTCCTCGAAATACCTTTCTAACTGAGCTCCCACAGTATTTGGTGTTCAAAGCCTTCTATCATCTCATCCCAGCTGGCATTTATGTAGGTTGTGAAGGAGCTGGCCCGCTCTACCTGACATTTCCCACAATCACCTTGTACCTTCACAGTATTGTATTTGATGCATATTGTTCTCTCTCATTTCTTTAAATTTCTCACAATGTTTTGTGTAACTAAATGTGACAATATTTTTACAAATCTTTTTTGACCCTCCTAGCCAATATAAATTACAGTATTAAGTATAGGAAAAGATAAACTAGATATTTTTCCTATTATAGGTTTGATGCAGCCAGTAATTATTCATGAGTGTGTTACCAACAGCAGCTAGATTTGATCAACATTTAAATGTTAGATCTGTGTACTCTCTGAGCCTAAGAGCAAATTGTTTAATAACACACAGCTGAGTTTTCAGTTTACACGTGCCCTTAACAAACACTTCAACGTGTAATTTTAATATATGACTCCGCATTTTGATTGCTTCCTATAGTGTTTAAGCCACAAACAACACTCTGTAGTCACACAAGCCAACTTTCTTGTAATGAAGAGTCTGGAGTCTGCTTATTCCAGCTGGCTATCTCAGTCACCATCCAGCCATACACACGCTGTTCCAATTCTACTAAACATGAATTCTCCATCAGATGTTAACTCTTTACTTTATAGTCTCCTGTTTCTTAAAGGTACCTGCCCCTGCTTCTACTGAGCGGTACTCATATAACAAACGTAGAGACGAAGGTGCAGAGAAGCTGTCCCTATCCACTTCTATGACTGCTGTGATAATTCAGTGAACAAAGTGGTTTGCGTCTTTGCCTGTGTGTATCTCCGAGTAGATTCGGGTTATTAAAACCACCAGTTGTTGTTTTACATCACTGTTTCTTAGACTTCCGGTTGTATCTGAGTGATTGGAGAATTTGTTTTGTTTTGTCTGTTTCTCTTGTTAGGGCTATGACAGGCATCCAGTATTGTTTGTAAGGTATCCTTCTGCTTCTACCCCACAGGTACAGAAATTACAGGTGTGTGCCACCACTCCCAGATTTAGAGAATATTTTTAAAAACAAGGTTACTAGCTGACTACCTTAAAAAATAACTATCCATTTCACCTGTATCTTAATATCATTTTAATAGTAGATCCAGTACAATGGATACTTAAAGCCATATCATTATTGAACTCACTGTGTACAATGCACAAAGCCAGTGTTTTCAAATCTGTGTGGCTAGTAAGTGAATCCAAGGAGTCTTAGGAGATGGGCCACCAGGTAACACCCTAGAAAAGCCTGTACAGATTCTTCAGTGGAGCCCAAAGACCATGGATACATGGATATACTCTGTTTAATGAATTCTCAGTTGACTTTTGTTATACAGTGTGTGTGTGTGTGTGTGTGTGTGTGTGTGTGTGTGTATGTTTCTGTATGTGTGTATACTCATGGAAATGTGCATGCAAAGTCAAAGAACATAGAGTCAGTCTTCTCCTTCTACCACAAAAGCTCTAGGAATTAAACACAGTTTATCAGGCTTGGGTATAAGGGCTCTTCCCCATTGAGCAATCTCAAATGGCCCCAGGTGACAATTTTTAAAGGCTAGTCTAGCATCAATCTTAGTAGAGCTGCCAACTTAAATTACACATAATTTATTTGTAAGAATTTACACAATGCACCTCTTTTATCCAGCAAGTATTTAAATAAGTCTTTAGTTAAGCATAGCATCTGAGATAAAAATATGAGAATGAAGACTTGGAACTCCAGGGGTAACTGCATAGGCTCCAAGCCTCTCCCACAGTGCCTGAGAAGTATAGTTCTTGGTTTTATTCACCACTAATGTGAGGAACAGCTGAAATTCCCATTCAGTGTGCTGCTATAACACCTCTCAAAATAATTTCCAAATACCGAGTATGCTTTCCACATAGGGAATTTTAATTTCTTAAACCGTTGCCATGAAGTGGAAAGAGAACTCTGTGTAAGTTGCTGCACCGGGGTGTCTCAGGCTGAGTGTGTTATGCCACAGCCAAGATAGCACAGCCTTAGCATTTCCTGCCTTTCCAGACAGCACTTTCTCTTGACTATAGCTAGTTTGTTAGTGGTCCCAGATTGGTTAAGATTAGTCACATGACTTAGAGTGAAAGTTCTCTTCCTCAGCTTTCTACCACTGTGACAAGGCTAAATCACAGAACAGAGAACATCTTCTCCAATTCTCTCTTATTTGATTGTCTTTAGACTTAAAGAAAAACAGATCAAATAAGAGAGCAAAAACTAAAATGTGTGGTTATTTAGTTGTCTGTCAGTGATACTCAACAAACATTTGAGAGGTCTTGGGCAATGCTCGAGTATTGAGTTATTGAGAAATTCTACATTAGCAGAGCTGTGGGTTTCCTGAAGCACTCAGATCCTCTAAGAAGCCAACAGCAAGATATAGGGTTATAGATGGAGAGGAAGATGTTTAAATACCAAACACAATTGTGTCCACTAAATACAGTCTCAGAGAATATAAGTATTAACTATGTTATGATCAAGGAAGAGACTGAAAACAGTAAGAGAAAGAAACATGGAAGGGAGGGGAAGGAGGAGGGTGTAAGAGAGGGAAGAATGCTATTTTTATTTTAAGCTCAGCAGCACTCTGGGAAATAGTGACTGGTCTCTGTGAGGAAGAGGAGGAAAATAATCCAGACTCACCAGTCACATTTGTACCTTTGAAAATGTCTTGTCCATAAAGTCATTGCATAGAAGATGGGAAGGAGGGTCTCCTAGCTCTAGTCTCTCTGGTTTCTCATAAGCTCAGCTTCCTCACAAGCAGAAGGGACTGTACTAGTTGCTGGCAACCAGGTCTCTGCACTCAACATGTGGAGTAGGTGAATCTCAAAACTGTATGACACTGGGGTTGAGCCATCCTTTGTGTAACTTCCATTATAATGACTCATTGTAGACTGTGGAATGGATTAATCCCAGGTGGATTTCTAGGTGATAACTTGTCATTGATATGAGATTCCCTGTTTCTCAGGGATGAGCTTTTTCCATGCAACTTTTTTTTTTTAATACAAACCTTCTACAGTCTGACTGCGCCTAAGTGGTCATTGACTCAGTGGGAGATGGTCATTAAGGATACATGGAAACATGGACAAAAGACAGACAGACAGATAGACACACGCACAACAGAGACACATACACTGTTCTGTTTCTTAGAAGACTTTATAGAGTCATGGTCTCGCCTTTGTAAACATATGTCAACTTCATTATTCTAGACATGTTCAACCTGCTTTTCATTCCAAGACAGTAATGAGTGGACCCCTAGCTCTCACCTCCAAGATGGTCATATTCTTTTGGTTGGCAGCAGACAAGCGATCAGCATCTTTAGTTTTCTTGGTGGCTTCTCTCAATAGATCCCATGCATCATCAAGCTTGTTCTGGTACTCTGCCAGTTTCTCACGGAGATCCTTTTCCATTTCTTCATTCTGGGCTCTGGGCTCTCCAAACAACTTGTTTACTCTCTTCAGAAGGCCTTCTGCTGCCCTGCAAATACCCCCAGCCCAAGAGTACAAAGTGATATTATTGCTCATAGTAAGTCTTTTCTTATATTAAACTAAGTTATAAGGAGATGCTAACATTAAAAAGTTAAAAATACATGCAAACACACCAACAGATTCACAATGATTGTCAAGGTGAACTGATACTGAATTGTGGCAGAAATTTTTGTTAAAATTGAAAAAACTTGCTCAGTTTATTAGTAAGCTTACATTTTTAATTGTTTAGGAGTCTTGCTACATGGTCACATTGTGACTGGCAAAAGAAAAAAATATGTTTTACTGCACATGTAAAAGCAAACAGACCAAAATGCCAGCTGTCCCATCACAATGAGAAACTTTCTTTGACTGTATAGGATTGTTGACATGCTTGCTTAGTAATTGCAGATAGAACTCTCATGTTTTTGCCATCTTCACCTAATGCCATAATTTTGATCTTCTCTACCTTTTCTTACAACTCAGCAGTCTGAAAATTCCTTGACTTAACTTACCAGAATTTTCTAAAATGGTAAATAATGATGACTTTGAAAAGTATGACATTATTTGTCATTTATTAACGTAGATGGTTATGTCCTTTTCCTTTTTCTGTCCTTCATCCTCCTCTTATTCCTCCTCGTATTCCCCCTTCTCCCTTTCCATTTTTTCTGCTACTCCCTCCCCTCTTGTCTTGCCTCCATTTCTCTTCTTCCTCCTCCTCCTCCTCCTCCTCCTCCTCCTCCTCCTCCTCCTCCTCTTCTTCCTCCTCCTCCTTCTCTTCTTCCTCCCCCTCCTTCTCCTCTTTCTCCAGCTCCTCCTCTTTTCCAATGAGACAGGGTTTCATATATACTAGGATGGCCTTGGACTTGTTCTGTGGCCAAGATGATCCTGAATTTTGGATCTTCCTGCCTTTATCTTAACAGTTCTAGGATTGTAGGAGTGCCATCCCGTCTACTTTCCATAGTGCTGGGAATCAAAATCGGACGTGTTAAGCAAGTTCCCACTAATAAGCAAGTCACATCTCTAGCCTTATTGATAGTTCAAACATTTCTAACACCAGCCATTGACAAAGCAAGCCTATCAGCCTAGTTATAAAAAATAACACTGCAAAGTTCAGTTATTTTATATACAAGAAAACATGATTTTAATTGATTTTAAAGCAAAGTATGTAGGGCTAACTGAAGACATGAAGACTAAGTAGTACATATTCCCAGGTAGGAAAACTGTGCCCTGCTCACCCGTGGGATAGAAACTTAGGAAACTTAGTACGGCTGTTCATTTGCCAAATGAATAGCCCCCCAGAATGTCAACTTACACCAGTTCATCCTCAGCAACTTCCTTCTGTGTCTGAAGATCTTTACTTCGAAGTTCTTTCAGCATCCGGTCAATCTCCTTCTGAAGCTCTTGTAAGTTTCTCTCTGCTGTCCTGTCTTGACTTCCTAAGGTCTCATTTAGTTTTATAGCTTTTTCATTTACAGCTGTGGGGGGTGGGGGGTAAGGAAAATTTAAATTTTGTAAATTAAGTAACAAGCACATCATATGCAAAACTGGCATTCAACACTTGGTCTTTCCACCATCCCCAGGGTCTTTCTGAGAACCAGTGGCAGGTACCAGGCCAGGCAGTGAGGAAAGGAAAAAGTGACATAGTTCTCCAGGCTAAACTCCTTTTGAGAATATAGTAATTTAGGTATTGTGTGTAATGGAGGGCATATAAACAATGAACAGACTCAAACTCTCTTCAGGTAAGAGGTAAAAGTAAGAGATGTATGGTTCAACACTATGTTGCTAAACACGTAAGATCTTTCACATTGTTGACCAGTTATATCTACCAGCTTTAGAATCCTGAGGATCGAAATACTCTGGGCTGTGAGCTTACTGAACATGGACCTGCCTGTGCATTTCTCCAGCCTTGTCACCTTCAAGTTTTAAAGGAGGAAAGGTTCATCGGTCTAGGGGAATAGATTTGGCTGGAAGGATGCCTTCAGTAGTAAAGCCCATCCCAGGAGTCTGTGTTTACAATGACGTAAACAGGGTTTGGAGCTGTGCTCTTTGGAATATTAGGATTCTCCAGGTGCTCGGAGTACTCTACAAATGATGTCTGCTCTGCCAGGAAACAGCATGATAGGTTGGCGTTCTGTGCACGATTTCATCTGGAAAAAGAATTCTCTGTCAAATAAAAGTTTAAAAACTTGGTGAATTGAAACAGTTACATGGCGCTATCATTCATTTTAGCCTTGCGCTCTCTGAAGAGTGTTCTATGGGACATTAATTTGGTGAGTTGAAGGGAGATATTTTCTCAAGCTCTTTGTCTGTGGAATGTATATTTCTACAATATTACACATGAAAATCTTCAGAGTGAAGAGTCTGGCCTGCCCAAGAGCTATTTCCTAACATTTAAAGGTACATCTGAAGACCTGTTTAAAGTGTAATAGATCATGAACTTTCCTTATTAGAGAGATTATTCAGATTTTCACTTGGCAGAGCTCCGTCAGGCACACACAGAAGCCAGGATGGGCTTTGAGTAGGTGGCTCTGAAGTCTTGAACTCCATCCAGAGGCAGCAGGAGCAGCTTGGAGGTTTTTAAAAGAAATGCAGATTCCTAGGCTCCACTACAGATTACCTGAGACAAAACTTCTGGGAGTCAGGGACCTACATCCTGGTGTTGGACCAAATCCTTCAGAGGCTTCTAATGCTTGCTCGGTAGAAAGAACTCCGAAGAGTGGGAGAAACTGAGTCGGTCTCATCTGTTCTTTCCAAACCATACCTTCTCCTTATAACCGTGTTCAGGAAAGGTGCTACAGCCAATAGCTTCCTGAACATCATAGCTAAAGACAGAATGTTTATTTTCCTTCCAAAATCATGATGGAAAATTTAATTCTTACAGGATGGTAGGTAAAGATGGGGTCTCTGAGACCTTATGGTATCTTCTGTATCTGTTCTCAAAGATAAATCTCTGCAGAGAAAATGAGCAGAGAAGAATGAGGAAACCCAGACCTCAGCTGCATTCTCTGGAATGCACGTTACTTCTCTTCAACTGAGGTGACATGCAAAGAACTACAGAAATTAATGGGGCATGGGAAAATCATAAAACAAGCAAGAAAATGTTGCTGCATTAAGAAAGAGAACATCATTTTTATATAAGTGGGTCAAGGGTCAGAGGTCAGTGGTAGAACATTGCCCAGCATACACTTAATTCCCAGCACTAAGAAGAAAGTTGAGTAGACCAGGTTTGATCTTTCTACTGCTTATTTTGTATAGGTGGGATGAGATTGTAAACTAAAGATTAACAGGTTATTAAATCCTTATTCCAAAATATATAGTGTCCCTTTCAATATCTTTTCTACAGGGTTGAAAATAATTGTAAAACGTATTGCATGCATTGACTTTACTTATTCCAATGTAGCTTCAGAAGAGGGTTTTATGCTAACTAAAACTTTCTGAAGACAAGATAAAAATCAACTTAAAGGGAATAAGGAGGAAAGGAAAAATGAAAATGAGGAAAGTATTTCTAGATAGAAAGGTATACCATATTGTTTGTTCTGAAATACTACAAGTCCACTTAAAATCATGGCAGCTGCTGGTGCATAGCAGAGAATAGATGGGGTCTTCTTAAGAGAAGTGGTCAGCATCCTTAAAACAACCAGCTCACTGGAGGGAGGAAATATACTTTCCATATTAAATCTGAAAAACCCTTTTATGAGTTAAGTTTATCAGGAACGAAATTTGTTCACCTGTCCTGAGAAACAGCCAAAGAAGATGACTAATATTAATTAAGTCCTGCAATAAGCTAGGACATAAATAGTAATGGGGTTAAGCTCTGTCCCTCACTAATTCTAACCCAGGAAATAAAG
The DNA here is from genome assembly GCF_021556685.1 of Rattus norvegicus. NCBI lineage: Eukaryota > Metazoa > Chordata > Mammalia > Rodentia > Muridae > Rattus > Rattus norvegicus. The sequence goes on along the minus strand of NC_141534.1, from coordinate 19,395,370 downwards.
TGTAGTTCACTCATGGTCAGATTGAGAGTCAGGGCATAGTAGATATAAAATTACAGTTGACATACAAGTATACTGCGGTTGAATAGAAGTTGATTACCCATAAAGAGGTCATGACACATGATGGAAGACACTATGTGAGATGAACAAGCCATCTATCTAAACAACAGACAAATGCCAGGGAGAACCACTCATTTTCCATAGCAACTTAGTGCCACTAACAAAATACAAAAGTGCTCCTGATTACCTCTATCAGCGAGGTATAGGTAAAGGAATAAGAAGGGTGGCTGTGTAGCATAATATAGTTAATATTTAGGCAATTCCTTTTCCTCCTTGCTTTCCTTCCCCTCGTTTCCTTTTCCCCTCATTCCTCTTCCCCAAACCATTAAGCCTTCTCCAGTACATCTTGTAGAAGTCTCAACTAGAATTTAGCATATTTCCAGTACAGTGTATGTAAATTTGAAATTTTATGTAATTGTAGATATTTTACTAATTCTACCAAACAGTGTCTGCTGGCAGAAATGGACCCAACTATCCCACAGGACACCATACATGAGGAAGAAGATGGTACCACACCACAGATGTATGCAGATCATCTGACCAAAGCATAACGGAGAGAATGAGAGATCTTTCTGCTGATTGGCAAGGCTTCGCCAGGCCTACAGACCCGCAGATCTGGTTGGGTATCATCTTTATATCATTCCTAATGGTGACTTAGGGCCACGGACCAAACTGTAAGATGATACCCAGAAAAACAAACAAACGAAAAAAGTCTATGCTGATCAAACTACAAAGCTGTATCTATGTCTCTCTATAGGTAGAGGGGGTTGGACTATTGCAGTGAAAAAAGGAAGCTGTGATAAAGCTGATGTCTACTAAGCCATATTAGCAGTTATGTTTGTGAACACACACACACACACACACACACACACACACACACTTGTATTTTATTTGTATGTGCATGTGTCTAGAGTGTTTTGTATGCATGCCTTATGTATGCAGATGCTTTTCTGAGCTGCCTGATGTCAGTGCTCAGAATCAAATCTGAGTCTTCTACCAGAAGGGCAAGTATTCTTGACCCACAGATTAAGGTTGAACTGATTTTAAAATGAGTCTCCAGAAGGCTGTTGGGTGTTGAGACTTCAGACAGAAGATGGGGAAAGTTACCATGAGAGATCCACCTGGAGGAACGTGGCTCTCTGTCATACACTTGGTATTTGGGGACATTTTCAAATAGCATCAGTGGAAAAACAACGCCAGGGAGAACACCACAGTGTCATGGACCAGAGTATGCAGCACCGTGAGATTAACTGAGATGCTTTTCTAGGGGAAGAAACTTGTTCTGTCACAAAAAGAACAGCCTCCTCAGAAAATGCTGCTGCTCCACACAATGGGTAGTCAGCCATTACCGATGAGGAAGCACCAGTTAAAATCTACTGTGAACGTGAGCTCATATTACCAAAGGTCCACAGCACTGTAGCACAGTAAAGATGATTACGTTTACCCACCTTTAAAGATGTTTAGAGACACAAAAAAGCTACCTTTTGAACCTTCTGAACATACATGCATATTTAACGTTTATTTCAAGAGACTGGAGAACTAAGGGCTTCTTAGTCTGGGCGTTTGCCCAGAGAAGTGACTTCCACTTCAGTTCTCAGCCACATTGGGAGATGCCAAGAACTAATTCCTAGGGAACTGTGGACTAAATGCCAGGGAGCCTCTGGTGAACATGGGTCGCCAAATCCCAAGCACCAGATGTTCTCCTGCAACTCGTACCAAGTACTTGAAGAACCATTTTGAGAAATGAAAGAATGGCGTCTGTATACCAAATAGAATGGTGAAAGTCACTTTTAAAAAGAAAAGATGAACAAATCTTCACTAGCTCTGATCACAAAAAGAGCGAAGCATAAGTTTTCAATGAATTATTTAAACTGCCTAGAATTCATTCCTATTCTACACCCATAATCTTTATTTCATCAACTATCACTGCTCACTTGATGCTACAGGCTGTAGATTTCAGCTAATCATGACCCTGAATAGCTCAACAAAATGCTTTTTTACACCTATGACTTGAATTTAAAAATAATACCTCCTTATAGGGGCTATTCAAAGCCCCTGCAATTCCTTCTTTTAATTTTTCTGTAAGAGGAAAAAGAAAAGTTAAAAATGTGATTTTTTTAAAATACCTTCAGCGTGCTGGACAAGCCCTTTAATGAATTCTTCCAAGGACTGTGCTCTGCTGTTGGTCCTCTCAGCGTCTTGTCCCGTTTGCTCACCATCTGCTGTCACTTTGGTTGCCTAAATGATCCAAATTTAGGAAAAGCATAATTAATAGAGATGATGAAATTAGAGCTAGATAAGCTCCCTCTGGCTACATTTTTCTTTCAGATTTTACTTTGAGCCCAATGCAATCGATGAATTATTGATCAGATGTCCTGGCAATGACACCCTGTGCTCAAGTATACAATTAAACTTTACGACTATTTCCATTTAATGGAAATCAGAGAGCCATATTTGGTCCTATTAAAGTCCCCTTTATAGGTTGCGACACAGAAGTGTTAGAACACGGGGTCGTTCTGAAGTATATCTTCAAGGTTCCAATGCTCAAGTCTTTAATGGAATCCTCAGCCTCCACATGTTCCTGTTTTGTCTGAATTGTATTTTATGAAACCTTGTGGAATGCAGCAGTGACCTGTTGAGAGAGGAACTGGCCATCTGTCTCCATAAGCTTGATCTTATAGATTCCGTTTTGATCAATACATTAATTAAGAAGCACAGGGGGCAGAGAGTACTTAGCTCTTCAGTAGTAAATTCTGTTTTGTAACACTCCAAAGATGCCCGTAAAACATTAAGGCAGAATTAATACTTGCTTTCCCGTACGACATCACCAGAAGTAATCAAGACTCACACGCCATGGTCAGAAATGGAACCAGAAGGCCCCAAACATCTCTGCCTTCCAGTGTGTAGCCTAAAACATACTTATTTGTGTTCACATTGGACATTCCTTGGATGCAATGGGATGGATTCGCCTTCAAGGCAGACATAACATGGTCAAATACAAACAGTGTGGATGATGTTAAATATTTCTTAATATAAAAGATACAAGATTTCCACCACAATAACATGGGCTTAAGTGTAGTTTCTTGATGTCATAGGACTTCTCTTTTGTTCAAAAGAGGCTGGTAATCTAGTTACTGACACTGACACTGAATCGAAAGGTGCATTTGTGTGCTATTCCGTGATACTCAGGTTTGCAGAGTTTAACATTCTAGAGCAGTGGTCCTCAATCTGTGGGTCATGACCACTTTGGGGCCAAACGATCATTTTGGGGGTCAAATGGTTTTTTTCACAGGGGTTGGGTAAGATCATATATTTACATTGAGATTCATAACAGTAGCAAAATTAGAGTTTGAAAGTAGCAAAAAAATAATAACTTTATGTTTGGGGAGGTCACCGCAGGATGAGGAACTGTATTAAAGGGTTGCAGCGTTGAGAAGGTTGAGAACCACTGCACAGTCTTATGTCAGAATGTTTTCATTCTAGGAAGAACCAGAGAATTAATTTTTTTTATATAAATATACAAGTGGATTTTAAATAACCAGTGTTCATTTGGCCAGCACATAACAGGACGGGAGATGCGACAGGAATTGATCTGCCTTTTATCTCTATGCTGGGGAGGGAGGAAGCCCCCCATTGCAGGAGGGGCAGAAATGGTTAAATTCAAGGTGGACCCTGAATTCCAACTATTGTTACACAGTCTTTAAATTTGCAAGTATTAATATCACAAGGATGAGAAGGGAAGACGCCATTGGACCATTTAAAACTCCAGTTTGAAGCTGGCAGCAATGACTCAGAATATTAATCAACACACCGGATGCTCTGACATTCTTCTGAAATATTAATAATAGGACTATTTTTCCTTTAGATTTTTGACAATTCTTTTCAGAAGTAAACTATGCACATAATTTCCAAGTGTCTCAATTACCTGCTTCCATGGTAATTGTTACAAATGTGTCCCCAGTGATTTATTTCAAATCAGCGTTCTCTAGCTATTTATAGTCATGGCTTAGATGGGTTAAATAATTTTACACATACATACACACACACACACACACACACTTCAAAGTTACTTTTTTTATTGATAACTAAGCTAGACTATTCAAGATATTGACAGTCTGAAATATCTTAGAAGTTTTTGTAGTGTAAACTGTGTCCTGATTCTGCCTGCCCTCCATGACCCCTTCTATGTTAACATGTCACAGAACACCATAATGGAATTGGTCTACAATATGGTCATCATCCAATATCTTATGAATAAGTGTATCCACCAGTACCTGTATATCTTAATACACAGAAATATATACTTTTTCACTTAAAGTTTAGTTTTTGCCTTACTGATATCTTTTCTATATTACCAATATAGTTGTACCATCAGGTGCACTAATTCTTAAGAATTTAATATATCTACTCCTTTAAAATGTTTATCGGTATGCCCTCTCTTATATTTAGATGGCCAAGAACATATCCATTGTATTTCTCTCCTGAGTTATTGCATTTATTGAGTATTGTGCAAGCAACTTAATTAACAAATACTTCAGGTTCACATCTTGTCAGCACTCTAGTGTCATCTTGGGTAAGAAACATGTTTACCAAGGTAATGGCTAAGAAAAACTCTCTGGCTTCCCTTTGGCATGTCACATAAGCCATGTATTCTCCTTCTTTGGATTCTCTTGTTTCTTACTTTCTCTAACCAGATGAGCTCATCAGGTAACGTTCACAGACTTTACCTTTATTCATCCAGCCCCTTTCCAGTTTTCTTCTAAGCATGGCTGTGGACAGGGCTCTTGCCTAGGTCTGTACATTCACTGCGGAGAAGTGCTTCCTCCACAGCACAGCATGTTTTAGAACCACACTATAGAGAATAGATAACCGACGTACCCACTTGGTGACTTCCCCTCTTCCCCAAAATATAAGTGCCATGAGGGCAAGTTACGGCCTGCCATATTCATCTTTCTGTATCTCTCTCAGTATGGTGCCTATGTTAAAACCATCCCTGCATCTAGTTAACTAGGTCACTAAACAACTGTCTGCACAAAACTCATCAGAATTGTTAGATAATTTGCTGTATCTATCTAATTTCCACCGTTGGGTGCTAGCGATTCTGTTTTACTTTCTTTATTCCTGAGCAAACCAGTTATAGTCTGAGGCAAAACTGCAGGGGTTTTCAAATGTTGGATGGATGGCTGGTATAAAAATAATCAGACCAGCTACCCTTCTGAAGTGCTAAAGCCTGCTGGAGGGATCCAGTGCCATTCAGACTGACCATATGCCTGGTGATATGCTTGCCAGGAAATGTGGACAGCGGAACAGGTTTCTGGGCATTTCTCACTGCTCACATGAAGCGGCTACTTATGAACTGCAGCTGAGGACTTGGGAGGAGAGCCAGGCAAGAGGCTCTCCATTTGCAGGGGCACCACATTCTGTCTCATAGCTTCTTGGTAACTCTAAACTCTGATGATACATGAGCCTCCAGGATGTTGAAGGCAGGGTAGAGATTCAGGATGGGTGGAGTGCTCAAATCCCGTTTGATGCTTACTTAGGGTGAGTCTCTTTGGCACCTATAATCACTTCCTCTCCCTGGCATCAAGACACTGGCTTGGGTGGAGTAACATGTTAGAGGGCAGATTATAAAGTCGGCCTCCACCAGACTGCATTCAGTGCACAGTCACAAGGGCTTACAACACTTCCCATCCACAACTTTCCTTCCCTGACAGACATCCCAGAACCTGGGCCCAATTTCTACAGGATACAAGTGGAAGTGAGGGAAGCTTAAATGCTCTACTTGAAATCACAGAAATGGAGCTAAGGGGAAAACCCTGCAGATTTACTGACTTTTTTTTCTTGGTCTGTGCCAAGTGCTATTGCATATCTAGCAACATCCAGGTATATGTGGAAAATACATAGAATGTCAGGCCATCTGAGGTGCGAAGAGGAGGCCATGGTTGACGTGAGGTGTATTAAAATCATTTGATAAGTCAACACACTTCACGGTCCACACAAGAACATCCCTTAGGGATAGATATTTCAAATCATATTATTTCATATTACCTAGGTCATCATCTCCTCAAAAGGGCCCCAGAAGAAACCTAAGAAGGAAGTCTACAAATGTCCTGTCGCCTAGGGCAGTGGACATTGGCAGAGATGTCACTTAGGGTCATCTCCGACTTTTCGTGCTAGGACTGTGTATTCCTAAGATTACCAGGCACCATCCTTCCTACTAGATGTTATCATTCCTGACAACTGGCTTGGTATACACAAAAAGCAGTTTACGCAGGACAGGCTGTTGGCAATACCACTGAAGAAAGCTAAATATCAGCTAATTGGGGCTGCCTCCCTCCAGGATTCAGTCTGGGTGTTCTTCTGTTTTAGAAAATTGCCGTTCCTATCTGTGAGCCATCCTCCCTTTCCACTGCGGTTAATACCTTTTACTTATCCAAACGCCTTTCATCATCTTTGATTCTCCTACTTTCCCTGCTTGTATGCTGCAATGTTCCCATATAAAGATGCTGTGCACCTTTACCTTTAATGTCTCTTTACCTCTGATTATCTTTTGAAAATATTATGCTCCCTCAACTAGATTATTTTTCCCCAGGTTTTAAGTTTTTGTTGATTTGTTTCACAGTATTTATATTCAGACAGCATGCTTGACCACCATGCTGACATTAATTTGCATCTGAATGGTGTAGCTTTTCCCTCCCTGAGGTAGCTCAAGCAGGTCTCACCACATCTCTTAAAATTTGCACATCATTTTCTTGGTTGGATATTACTAGTATCTCACATTGCAGGCTTCCCTATGTTAAAACAAGAACCTAATGGAGCAAATCTAACTACTGAAATGACGACATTGCCTAAATGCCATCTACTTCTGAATCGGCACACTCATATGGGTTCTTGCTATAATTAAATTTCAGATTGAATTTAATATCAGTTACATGATATTTCCAAGGGCCATCGTTAGTCACTACTTGTGCCGTATATCTAGGTGGTAATTGGTTCACTCCACAGCCAAGCTGTTGGGCCAACAACACACAGGGAGAGAGACAGGAAGCTGTCACCTGGCCCTGTGGAATGACAAGCAATTCTCTAAAGCAATGCCTTCCTAAATATGTCCTGTGTCAATGTTCCAGGGCACAAACCGAAGCAACGTGAGGAACAGTAAAGGGCAACCAATGCCAGCTCCTTGAACTTTAACTTTCGAAAACTGAAAATAAGCAGCGCACACATATGACATTGCTGGTATGTAAACATTGAAAAAAACGAGGTTTTGTTACTTTGCAAGCGCTTCACTTCCTTCAAGCTTGATTTCCAATAGACAGTAAAAGACAATGTAAGCAAAGCTAAGTTTTGGTATCCAGGCTGTTTATAGTACTGTCTTCTCATAGAATGTGAAGCCTGCGGGAAGCAGCTTTCAAAGATCATATCTAACTAATGTAAGTGCTGCCTCATTTTAGTCCAGTTTCAAGTCAGTGCTGATTTGGGATTTGTCTACATTTCTTGTAGCTATTCTTAGACTTAGGTGTAGAATGAAAACCTCTAAAGTTACCAAAAGGTAAGACAAGAAGAAAGCAGCAGCAGCAGCAATAAGAAACCCAGACAGCCTTGGGTGATGGTGATGAGTTCTAGGCTAAAATGCCAAATAGACTCTCATGAGGATCAAAGAAAGAACAAAGCACAAACTGATACACTGGACTACATTAGAATGAGAAATTCCTGCCCCTTTAAGAAAATGAGAAAATAAGCTAAGAATAGAAAACAATTACCCAATAGAAAACAAAGACAAAGACCTTTTAAGTTTAACAGACAGGCTGGGGAGATGGCTAAGTGGGTGTGGTACCTGCTTTACAGTCATGAAGAGCAGCACCCAGGTCAAAAGCTGAACATAATATTCTGACTCTTTAATGACCCAATTCTCCAAACCTAACAATATGAAAACCCACTAGGGAGGTGGAATGACAGAAACTCCCACTCAGTGCTTGGAATTCAAAATTCCCTAGTTCAGAAGACACAGGAACTTTCTTATGATAGTAAACATACTTGTGGAGAAAACACTCCAGCAGTTAGGCTGCTTGACGCTTACTCGAATGAGAAGCCTATCTATACAAAAAATCCGAACAGAGATATTGACAGTGAATTTCTTCACAATGCTAAAGCTTGGAAGCAATCAAGACATCCTTCATTACGTACATGGATAAATCAACTGTGGTGTGTGAAGGGAATATTTAGAGCCAAAAAATAATGAGCCACTAAGCCTGGAAGGATGGAGGGGAGCCTTAGGTGTGAATAATTCAGGGGGAAAAAAAAGTCAGTCTGAAAATGCATTTTGTGTTTCCAATTATGACATTCTGGCTGAGACGACATGACAGAGAGACCCTAGAAGGTATTGGCTTTATAGGATTGTGTGCAATGACGGGGTGAATGGAAAACCAGGTGACAGACCTTGGAGAACACGTAGCACTGTATTCTACATAGTGCTGTAGGTTCACGGACAATGGCCAATGTCCCATGGGCATTTAACATTGGGCAGGTAAACAGTTGGAGTAGTTATGAGTAGGGGGGCTAACAGTGTGTAGAGACTCTCTTCACTTTCCAGTCAAGTTTGCTTTGAGACTTTAACTGTTCTTAAAAGGCTTCTAAAAAATACACAAATTTAGTCTGTTGAAAAGAAAAATAAAAGGATGTAGGCTGAGGCATAAAAGAGATCTGATGTTTGCAGTGAAATAGCCCTGTGTTTCTAGACTGAGATCATTAGGCTACACAGGTTCCGGGAGGGCAGGAACTGTGGCAGCTTCCCTTGCAGGTTTATCCACAGGTCTTGCCATAGAGCTTGCAATGGTGACACCAGCAAACAACTGCTGGGTAAGTGACATGCTGCCTGTTTCATGGCCTTCTCTTCTAATTGTGCCTGACCAGATTAACCTGTTACAGTTTTAGGCATTTCTCATGTATGCTTTTTTTTTCATTCATTTCATACTTTATTGTGTATTTGCATGCAGTTATATTATCCTGCATACACCTAAACACACACACACACACACACACACACACACACACACACACACACACACATACACACACATACATGACTAAAAGCTCCAGCAGGGTGTGTGGGGCCTCGTTAATATTTTTCATCAGCCAACCCTTAACATGGGCTTTGGATGGAGTGGACAAAGAGAAGAGAATGAGTTGAACGGAACTGAATTTAGCAAGACTTCCTTAAACTCTCATTCATGCAACAGGTAAAAAGCAACTAGCTAAATTAAACCAGTATAGGTTTTTACCAACTTTAGCCAGAGGTTTTGCTCTGTCTTCAAGATTTGCTTGGGTGAGCTGGAGTCTTTCAAAAGGGATTTCCAGGGATTTGGACCCTCAGGACGGTTGTTCATCAATATGTACTTAGCCACTTAATTTTCCTGCAGAAGTTTCCTGATCCAGTAGCAGATTTTGTGGAAAGTACAGGACCAGGGCCAATCTGGAGCTGGGTCCTGCTCAGGACTCGCAGACTTTTAGCGAGTTGTAAAGCCATTGTTAATTTATTCCCTGTTAAGCCTTTCTTTAAATAGACTAGGTACTCTCCAAGGATATTCTAACTCCAGCGTTCTTTGTCATTTAAATCCCGTGGATCCTAGATTGTAGGCCAGTCTCTGTATTCATGAATTTTTCTAGCCACAAGATGGCAGACTTTATGCTGTTTTTCCTCTGCCTCCAGTGGTAAAACAGGGCCTTCTTGCGGGTTTTGTCAATTTAGCCTAAACCAATTGCTGGGAAAAGCCGGCTAGAAGCAGCATGGATTTTTATATCCTGACTCTAAATGGTGTCTTAAATGCTCCAGATTTTGACAGTAAAGATTTCATTTTCTGTGTAGGAGTACTGCTTGAGACTATATTTCTGTAAAAAATGTAGAAACTCCATAAGGATGAAAGACACAAGTATTTTCATCTGTTTTTCTTTTCTTTTACACAACCAAGGTCAGAGTTTTTGATCCTTAGGATTGATTAAAAGAAAAAAACAACTTGTACAGTGGAGTCTACTAGATAAAGATACTCAAAATATATAGTCATCCTTCATCTTTTTCCCCAACCAAGGGCAAGTATGTCAACCTTGTTTATTGATTTATTATTTGTGCCTTTGGAGACCACCACAGGGAAATAAAAATTCCTTTGGAAAAGATTTAACCAACCATTATTCCTGGAATTCATGAGAAAAGTTGTGAATTAGAAAGGAGATTTCAGAACATAAGTGTTGTTTGCTTTAATTTGAAGGCAACCAATTCCCTAAGAGATGTGTGCTTTAGGGACATCCACAACTTGTCCTACTCACTCTGGTCAGAAGCTCATTCATTTCCATCACGAGTGTGTTCATGTTGCCCTCTGCCAACTGAAGGAGCCTCTCTGGTGCCCGTTGCGGCGAGAGCAGGTGCTGGAAAAGATTTCAGACCGTATACATCTTAGTAAATGCTTTGGCAGTCACCCTAGGGTCAAAAAGAGCACATTTCTTTCCCTATATATACCGAATACTTAGCACTTCTATGGTCAATACAACAGAAACTACTCTAAGTGGGCAGTTAACTCATCAACTGCCAAACCCAAACCAGATATGGAGGTAAATATTAAGACTTGCTGTACTTTATTGAGAAATTAAATGAACTAAAGTCTTTTGTTTGCTTCTTTGTTTATCCTTCCCCCCCCACCCCCATTAATGTCTTATAAGAACTCAGTGAGATAAAAGTTACTCCGTTTTCTGGAAGAGCAAATGTTGACTGTAGAGAGTTTTTAACAATGGCTCATGAGCTGGTACTGAGCTGCATTTAAAATGACCTTTGCATTTATCAATACTCACATTCCAATCAGCCTAGCTGCCGTTTACAAATGAGAGAGAGAGCAGCCGCTGCTATGAGGACCTTACTTGCTAGGCTGGTCCTGTTGTCAAGATTGGTAGGCGCTAGCTTTATACACACAGCTGTGCCAGATTCCGCCATAATCTACGGGGCACTATTTTTAGACAGCGTCGCCAGATAATGATAAATGTAATGAGAATTAGGCTACCAGGCCACTCTGCAAGCTTGTCAAAGGGCAGACATCTCCGTGTCCTTGTACATATGAAAAAATAACTACCCCAACCTCATGACTAACTAGGAGCGGCCATTATTCCTCATTAATCATAATTTTAGTACCCCGTTTTTTTTCTTTAGGTAAGATTCACTAGAATTTCCAGTTAGGGGTTTACTCTCTCTATCGAATGGCTCAGTTGACTACTAGCTCCTGTATCTAGGAATCTGGTCCATGGTAGAGGCCATGTACAAGTCTAATGATCATCTGTCATAGTCCATGCACTCTCACGGAGATGTTGCGTGATTCCACGCGGCTTAAAGACAATGATGGCAAGGAGTTAATATGTTCAGCTTTGGCCATCATGTGTATTGTCTTGAAGAACGTTAGAACCAAAACACCACAAAATATAGTTTCTCAGACGCTGTAAATTATCAAGAGAGGATCTTAAGTTTTCAAATAATAGATAAATCATGGGAAAAGGATAGAGATAAAGAACGAAGAAAAGACTGGAACTTCGGAACTATCAAGGTCATTTTCATAAAGTCTAAGGCATAAGGAAGGGGAATGATGGAAGCCTTTGCTATTAATGATGCCCATAGGTAGATCCCCTCAGAGAGTGCCTCCAAGAACCTCGTCATCCACTGGCTACATGCCATTTAAATGTTTATGTTTAAAATGTTTATGTCCAATGGAAATATTTGATTTTTTAACTAATTTCCTAGCCTGTATTCTTTCTGAGTGTGTGGAAAATCACTGGTCAGGCTCCTTTCCATGTAGTATTTATGTCTGAACGGGAGATGTGAGGTAAGTAGGTCTATAGCCTAGCTGTCAAGGTTTTCCTTTATATTGGCCTGTCCTCTAGAGTTTCAGCCTTATCTTTCCCAAGCAGACCAGACTTCTAGCATCTGCTGACAGGTCCAGTGCATATCTGTGCACTGTGCATATCATGCAGGTGGCTCTCCCAGGCAAGAGCCAGCGGGAAGAGCCTGGCCTTGGGCCAGGGAGGCCTCAATACTGGTTGAGTAGATTTTTCTCACATGAATTATTTTTGTCTTTTTAAGGTTGGAAAGGATGTTCAGTCTCAAAGGCCCTAAAGTCATACTGCCTATATTCAAATGTCACCTCAACATTTATTAGCCACGTAATTGTGCTTCAGGCAAAACTATGCCTCAGTTTCCCTACTTAAAAATATCTAATACAGTACTTTTGTTTTAGTAATTTTGCAACCAAAATTTCCATAGGTGGCTTGAACAAAATAGATAGTTCTCAAAACTGAACAGCCTAAGGTGCCAACGAACTGGGTTGCTGGTGAGGCCTGAATATGGTTGTCATCTCCCTGTGTTCTGAAATGGCTGGTGAACAGGAAGCTCCTCCTCCCATTCTTACAAGGATCCTATTGAATCATGCTGGTTTCATTCTCTGTCCACGACTTAACAAAGATCACCTCCCAAAGATTCCATTTCAAAATACCTTTACAATGGGAAATGGGGTTCGTGTAGTTACTGAACTGATGTGTTGAGAGGCTACTCCTGTAAGGTGCTTTCGGGAAGTGATTAGGTGATGAGGGAGCCCCCTTCTGCTTGGGATTGTACCCTGTGAAATATACCCAGAGAGCTCGCGATTCCTTTCTACTATATGGGGCCACAGCAAGCAGTCACCCACATACAAGGAATGAGCCCTTACCAGAAAGGAGGCTGCCTTCCACTTGGGCTTTCCAGCCAGCAGAAGTGTTAAACTAGCACTGCTATTGTTCATAAGCCAGCCAGGTATGGCATTTGGTTAAGGCAATCGAATAGACCAAGACACAGTTTCAGAGTAGAAGCTTAGGGAGGCATATAGTTCATCAGAAATCCATTTCTGCTTCTTGTGTTTTGCTGTTATAATACATTAACAATCTTTTCTTTCTCCAGAGAACACTGGTCTAAGCCACCTTGATGTGGAAGCACATTCACTACACATTCTTCAGATCACAAAACAGAAGGAAAAACAGGCATTATATACTCCATGAAAAGCATTTATATACATTCAGGTAACATGATTACATCTAGAAAATATAAACCAAATCAGCAATATTATTTTATTCATACTGTTCATACTTATTCATACTATATAAAGACCATTAATATTTTTCTTTTTTGCATTATATAAATTTTTCATGAAACGTTCACAATCTTAATTATATAGCTTTTCAACAAATGTTAGTTATTTTTACTGCTATGAGCAATAGTGACAATTAAAAAATATTAAAGAATATATTCCCCAGAAAAAGCAGAACCCCTAGCCAGTTACTGAAGTAATGATTCCCCCCTTCCTCACTAGCATTCTGCACTTCTCATTCTATTAAAGCTGCCTCTGCCAGACAAGCCCTAGCAAGCCTGTGCTCTCACCAGTTTTTTCTGATTATTATTACTTTTTGTATTTCAAAGTTTTAGAAGGTATGTGGTAACCATGCATTTCTGCTCATGGCATAATTATTATTCAACTTTTTTAATTTCATTTTTTATTTGTTTAGTTCTTTTATTTTTTCATTTTTCCTTTTTCCTCTTCCTCCTCCCTTCCCCTCCCCCTCCCCCTCCTCCTCCTCCTCTACTTCCTCCTCCTCCTCCTCTCCCTCCTCTTCTCTTGTTTTACTTTTCTGTTTTATCTTTTTAGACAGGGTCTCACTATGTGGCCTTGACTATCGTGGAACTTGCTCTGTGGACCATGCTGGCCTCAAACTCATAAGAGATTCACCTGACACTGCCTTCGAAGCGCTGGGATTAAAGGTGTACACCACTATTCACTCATTCCACTCCTCATTTAACTATTTTTTTTTTCTTAAGCAGCAGAGAATGTATGTAAGCTTCCTGAATGTATGGGAAAATCAGACCAGTTAAGACATGTACAGGGAACTGAGTGCAACTGGGGACCCTGTGGATTTTCAAGTATTAAAAACTGAGTGACAACATTTGAGTAAGTACTTCTCACCCCGTGTAAGCCATGTTAATTTCTAAATATGACTAGCCTTTTACAGACTGAAAGCTTAAGTTTTAGAACAGCTTAGAATGCCTTGAATTGGTACCTTCCAAAGGACTTTCAAAGTTGCTGAACATTTTAATCAATTTGGTTTTTCAGGAATATTAAAGACTAGTGAAAGCTTTCCTGGACCCCAGGGTATGGAACTTGGAGACAGGCGCTAGCCCTTAAGACCTGCTTTGGCATCAGTCAAAGGTCAATTTGAGTGCATAAGTTGTGTGTGTTATCACTTCAGTACCCTTTGGAAGAGGCTGTTTAGTCCCACCGTAGAAATGTGGAACTGAGTAACCTACCAGCCACCTGCGGGGGTAAGAGGCAGTATTATTATAGTCAATATCATAGTCTCCTTGCAAGAAGCAATTTACTTTCAGCCAAAATCATATTACTTTAGATTAATGCTTTTAATTTGAGTTTTATTGGTTTTGCAGACTTTTGCAAGGATTAATTTGTTTTGATTTTATGGAGCTATAAGTATAAGGGGTACATACCTGATTTTATGTTTGCACATATTTAGGTCACGTAATAAAACTGATTTATACCAAATGTAGGGGGATAGAAGAGTATTTGTCTTTAATGGCACTCTGCGTAATACAGTTCTCCAGTTTGAAACACTAGTTTAGGTATTACTTTCCTGCATTCGCTTTCCTGGTTTGGAGAAGTAAAAAAAACAAAACAAAACAAAACAAAAAACAACAACAACAACAACAACAAAAAAAACTAAAAAAACAACAAAAATAAAAACAAAAACAAAAAACAAAAAAACAACAAAAACAAAAACAAAAAACAAAAAAACAAACAAACAAACAAAAAAACCATGGACTAATGATGGCCATGACCATTTAGGATGCCTCATTTATCTCAACCCATGGACTTGCTGCTATTAGGGCTTGCACCTACCTTGAGCTCCTGAGTTGCATTTTCAAGACCATACAGAATTTTATACGGAGCAGGCAGTGGGCCGGTGAGGTTGATGTTCATGGCCATCTGCTCTAGATGAGCCAGGTCACCAAGAAGAAGGCCTGTACACTCATCTCCACAAACTGTGAAAGGGGAAGAACAAAGAGCATTTGTTCATGCGGAACTCTCCAGCCAGATGTTCAAAGATTCCAGCCGTGAAACGGTTTATGGCCCAACCATAAGTCTATGAACGATGATGGCATGCAGCATCTCAGTTCATTAATGTTATCACACCGACGACAGCTGACGAAGAATGAGAACAACAAAGGAGCAAGTAATATCTGTTACCCAGAATGTGAAAGACAGAGGGACCCAAGAAGAAGAGCAAATGGAGCTTGTAGGGGGGAGGAGGAAGCATATTGCAGAACTAGAAAGGAAAGGCAGAGCACAGAAAGTGAATCTATGAGAACATTGGAATGTTCTCTGTACCCAACATGCTGTTCATCCTCTGCAGTATGGCAGAGCATCTGTAGCAATTTCTCCTGCAAAGGCGTCATGTACTATGAAAAAAGGTCCGTAAGTACTATCTTGTTACATAATAAAAATTTTGCATGTGTCTGTATGTGCATTTATGTACAAGTGCAGGTTACATGTGGGCATTCTTTGTGCTTATGGAGGCCAGAGGTCAACGTTAGGTACTATCCCTGGACAACTTCCCCAAAGCTGGGATTATAGTCCCACCCAGCTTTCTACTTGAGTGCTAGGGATATGAACTTAGGTCCTCATAATTATATGGCAAGCGCTTTACTGACGGAGCCCTCTCCTCCTCCACTGGTGAATTTTAAATCAAAAGAAGGAATCTTTCTTTCTGTGGTGATTTTCTTCCTTGTTTTGATGTTCACCATTTTGGCCAGCATCTCCTCCTTCCCCAAGCATTTTCTCTTTCTCAGTGAGCTGCAGCTCCAGGAATCTCTGCCCTGATGATTAATTTTATCCAGTCTTGTAAGTAAGTAAGCAGCTCCCAAAGGGAGAGCACGGTCTAACCGTTACATAATTGATATTGCTGGTACTAGTCATATTATCTTTAGTGATCAGAAAGAGAAGCTATTCAAGTTTCCTAGAGGTGGTGGTAAGAGTTGGTAAAAAGAGAAATGGACTTTTGTTAGTATGTTATCCAGTTGAGCTTAAAATCAGCATCACAATTTCTAAAGAGAAAACATATTCACTCTGTGGAAAGTGTAAAAGCGTACATACTTAGTTTCGCCTGTCTTTTAAAGACAAGGTCTTATTTATATAGCCCAGGCTAGCAGTTAATGTGCTATACAACGGAGGATGATCTTAAAATTCTGATGCTCTGGACTCTACCTTCTGAGTGTTGAAATTACACGCATGAGCTACTCTGTCTTGTTTACGTAGTACAGGAACCCAGGGCACTGCGAGTGCCGCATAAATCCTCTGGCAACGAAGCAACATCCCTGTCCCCACATGTTGCACCATTCAGTTTCACATGTAGAGTAAGGCATGTATCTTTACACCAAGGAGAAGAGAATGTTGTAATTATGCTGTATACATAAATCCACATATACAAATACAAACTCTATCTTCTAGTCTGCTGATGGATCAAAACCACATCCATGTCAGAAGAGAGAAAAATACGTGACTTAGAAAACACTGAGTTCTGGAGCGGGATTGGCTTGTGCCCCAGACTGGCAAGAATTCAATTAGTTCTCTAAACAGCACTCCCCTGAGCACTTAATGGAGAGGAAACCATTAACAGAAGCTTGTAAACAAAGAGAAAGAAGTACAGAAGGGGAATTTTTGTGATAGGACAAGCAGTTAGAGGTAAGCTGCCATATCCCTTCACAGGGATCTAACAGCCCCAGCAGGGCTTTTAATAAATCACTTCCTTGCGGGTGGCCAGTGCAAGCGTAGCGTGTCATCTGAGTTACTCTGCAAGTTCCTGACATTTTACAAGTGAGTGAACAAGCATCTCAGGAGGCAGGGGCAGAAGTCGAGAGCTAGGACCAGGCCTCTTACTGTTGTTCCTGCTAGAAGGAAAGAAAATTTTTGAGTCATGGAAACAAAGTAAGAGGAAGAGAGAGCAGTGGCTTCTTCACACCCTTGGGCCGTGCGAGCTTCAGGAGACCTGTCGGAATTCGGCTAGAGATGACGAAGTGCTGGCCCGGTGTGGTTCTCAGACTCCATTTGGCTTCTGGATCACTGAGAGGGGTTTTAGAACTTCAGAGACAAGGCAAACTTTTGGATTTCTCATTCTGGAGGTAATGGGATGCCATGCTTTCTGATACTTATGTTGAAAATGCACTTCCCTGACAAGCTCAAAAGAGACACTGATACTTCTGGTTTGGGCACAATGCTGTGATAAAAGGTGGACCAGGAGTCTTGGCATCACCTGGGAGCTTAATAGACAAGCAGAACCTTGAGCATATTGATCCCAGACTGCACAAGTCACAGGCTGCACTTGAGAAAGAAAGAGTCCATGTAACCCACATAGGAAAGACTGGCCAGTCTGCTGGAGACCAGTGGTTCTCAGCCTGGGATACACAGCAGAACCACAGGGATTCACAGTGTGCTCTGACCTGGGCCTTCCCCTTTCCATCTCCTAAGAGTTGGGTTCAATATGTCCATGGAAAGCTCAGCCATGAGTATTTCTAAAAGATTCCAGTGGATTCTGGAAGCCAGGGTTTTGAAAGGGTGTGCTAATATGAAATGGTGGGAATTCCCCAAGGAGGAGGGTATTTTGCTTGTTATCTTCTCTGTCTGGGGATTTCACCTTCACAGACCTGGTTCATAAGCCATCAGTTTAAATGTTAAATGATTATTCTGAGAAGGGAAAGCTGACTACTGAAGTTAATTGTTAAGTGAGCTAATAAGTCGTAACTCTCTCCTGTATTCTTCATGTTTTAACAATTTAACTCTTGTGCCGGCTATTATATTTTATTGTTTACACATTGATAAGTTGTTTCTCCTTGAGTTGAGAACAGACTTTAAACATCTTTTGCTGAGGACTGGCCTTTTGCTTGTGTTGTCATGTTAAATACTGGCAACCTAAGGCCTGGTTGCTCCCAGGGATGAGTGTGTGCAGTGTACCCAAGTGACTCTATATAACCTTGCCCCGAGTTATCCTTGACTGGGGAAAAAAGATGCCTATGGACAATAACAGGGCAGAAAAGAGTTAGGCAGAGTGTTTGGATTCCTAGATTTGGGGTTTGAGAAGTCTACGAGGGAGAAAGAAGGTGGAGAGGAGAAAGACACCATGGGTTAGATGATTCCTGAGAGCATGCCCGTGAGGGCTGGCCAATTGGAGTTAAGTGCAGCTAAGACAAAACCTAGTAAGTAGTAACTTGGAGTTATCAATAGGAAATATATTTTTTTAAGATTTATTTATTTTATATATCTGTGTACATTGTGACTGTCTTCAGACACACCAGGAGGGCATTGGATCCCATTACAGATGGTTGTGAGCCACCATGTGGTTGCTGGGAATAGAAGTAACGTTCAGCTACTGAGTTATCTCCCCAGCGCAGGAAAATAGAGGATAGATATCTGACCAGCTCTAGTGCTGATTAAGGCTTATTATAATAATAAAAGTTTTGTGTCCTTTGTCTGGAAACTGAATGATCAAAGGCAGGATAGATAAAGCAGATAGGAGATTAAACATTCGTGATAATAATCCTTGCCACAACGTCTAGGACACTGTACACAGTAAAAATTCAATGGATGTTTGCACATTGTTATCTTTGCTAAAGAAGGATAAGAAAGTATTTTGGACAAGAATAACAGGGGTCAGCATGGCATAATTATGCACATTCCTGAAAAGAAAGGAAAAACAGGGAGGTGATGTTTGAATGTGAGAATGCTGTGTTTAATGGCAAACAAAGAGCCACATAGATGCCTAAGGAATACAAAACAAATAAGAACAACCGTTGGAGGAAAATATGGTAGCGTGGGTGACTACAGAGGACATCTCAAATCAAGATGGATGGCTGCTCTTGTTATGCTCCTGGCAACATACCTAGAGAAGTTTATATCCCACCCCTGAAAGAGTTGCTTATCTGTGTTATTGCTTCTCAACTCAGAATAGCTAAGAGAATCAGCTTAGAGGTGAATGAATAACGAAAATGTGAAAAAAAAATCACGCAACAGAACTGCCTTCGGCTATGAAAAATTGATATTATGGAATTTGAAGGTAAGTGGGTGGAAGCAGAAAAACATTATAAAACAGTTTTGATTCCTCTTCAGTTATTGAAATGAAACTCACTTAATTGCCTTTCCAAGAACTCACAGGTGTCCTTTTAAGTCTCTGGATCCAAGGGTCTACTATTCGTTCCTATGTTATGGCCACTGTATTTGCTTTTTAAGGTACAAAGCAAAGCAAATTTCTATAAGCGAAAGGTAAGTTTTATAGTAAGTGCCAGGTATTACTTTCACGTCTGTCTGAATCGTTCAAAAAGACGTATGAATGTAACAGCCACAGGGGACTTTTCAAAGCTTCTACCCAACTGAACCATGGAGTTTTAAGGTGTATACACTGGTCGGGTTACCATTTACTTAATGGCTTGTCATTTTATTCTGACACAAACCAGTTTACTTATGCCTCAAACTACCTTAAAGTGTATGGAGTGTATGGCGATGGGCACGCAAATGAAAACAAATTGAATTTACTAGGACAGGAAGTTCTGAAGAGCATGGAGAGACATGGGGGCCTTCTCATCTGATAAGAACAGCTCTCCGATAAGACTGCTGGGTAAATTAACACCTGTCTCATAATCAGGACACCCTCCAAACCTCTCCAGACCATTCTCCTCATTCTATAATACAGGTAAGATCATAAAGCTAGAGCCTGCCAAAAATGCATGAACGTAAAAGCAAATATTTCAAGACTATGATTAGATTTTACATGACTAAACACTTCCGAGTCTTTGTCTATAAAAGTGTCAGGATAAATTTGTGTCTGATATTAACAAATGCGGTACTAAATCCAGATCGTTATAGCTGGGCACACTGAAGGGGCAAATCGTGCAGCCGATATTGCACATCTTTCTGTTAGCAATTAGTTCAAAATATTGCATTTCCACCAGGATCCCCCATGCATAGTAATTGCCGGCTTACTATCACAAAAAATTCACAAACCACATTTAAAAAACGAAGAAGCTGAAGCCGAAATGAGCACACTGACTACTTGCAAAGGCCAAACTCTTTAAGTAATTTTAGACAGAGATTCAAAAATTGTCTGCTCAGATCAACTAGGGGTAAGTGAATATAAACTCACATTTTTAACAGAAGATAAAATGTATGCCATAATATGTATCTGTTAACTTAATTAGGAGAACTCAAAGACATTGATATATATCTTTGGCTCTGGCTCTGATTGTGTGTGTGTGCATGCGTGCGTGCATGCGTGCGTGCGCGCATGTGTGTGTGTGTGTGTGCGCGCGCATGCGTGCGTGTGTGTGTCGCTTATTCGCTTGAAAAAGCAACCCTCAAGCAGGACAGATAGTTCACATTTACAACCACTGTGTTTTAGAGGAAAAGACAGGAGAATTGAGAGTTCAAAGCCAGCCTGGGATACATGGAGAATACGAAGCTAACCTGAGGTGAAATCCCTGTCTTAAGAAACAAGGAAACTTTGTATTACCCGATTTGGGGCTTAATTAAAAACAGATTCGGTGTAATATTTCATCATTTGTAAATCAGAGTCTGTTGTAAGATTTGATTTCAGACATATTCAAAAAGTTTATTCACCTATTCTTTCTTTTGTTAAGAGGAAAAGTATTTGGTAATTGTTAGACTAGCATGGGAAGGCCCATTATGAGAAAGCACCACCTCCTAGGCTCCACCTCTAGGTGGAGACGCGCTGTCTCCTTGTTTAGAGTTAATCCCGTTGGTCAGATCAAATGGCCTAGCTAAGGGAGGCAGGTTCACCTTAAGCCATATTACAGAGGCAGAGAAACTGTCCCTAAGGAGATGGTCTACTTTATTTTCCCAGAATTCCTGTCATCTTGGACAGTCCCTATGAGGCACGGTGAGATTCTGCTGGTCAGACTGCCTTTCTGAATCCTGACTTAGACAGCACTAACTCTTCTTGTTCCTTCTCCTGTCTTTTTCTTTCCAATGCCCAGCAGAGCCTCATTCTGCTTTTCCTGGTACTATAGGCTTTACTTTTCCTTCGAAGCCCACTTCCCTGCTGTGTGCGTGCCTGTTTACCTTGTGGCCAGCATCCATGCTGTCTTAAGCTCAGACAGCATTGCTTTGTTTCTTTCTCTTTTATATTCTCTCCTCTGGGTGCTGCTGAAATCCACAGCTTGCCTACGCTGAAGTTTTCTTCTCCTCTTCTCCTTTTCTCCCTCCTCTCTCTCTCTTCTTTCTTTCTTTCTTTCTTTCTTTCTTTCTTTCTTTCTTCCTTCCTTCCTTCCTTCCTTCCTCCCTTCCTTCCTTCCTTCCTTCTTTCCATCCTCCCTTTCCTTTCTTTTTTGCTTTTTAATAAAATCATCCCAGGCCTTCTGTTTAACTTTGTTCTTACATCCTTTTACTGCGACTAAGAATTATAAGAGGGGACCCTGATTTCTCTGGTCACATCAGATAACAACAAAAACATCTCCCAAATTTCTACTAATGTGAATTTAGGTAGAGATTCAAAAGTCTTTAGATATAGAAGCTGCAAAATACAATGTGTGTATCATTTAAACAAAACCAAATTATGAGTCAGGAAAAGCACAATTTGGAAAGAACTCAGACAGTACAGTGCTTGGCACATAATATGAGGACCTGAGTTTGAGCCTCAGGACATCCTTAATAACCCAGGTATGATGGGAAGTCAGAAACAGGTGGATGCACTGGGCTTAGTGGCCATCCAATCCAGAGGAGTCAGTGAGTCCTGGACCACAGAGAGCCGGTCTCAAAACAAGGGCACAGAACTTGAGGAAAACTAACACCTACAGTTGTTCTCTCTCTTCTACATATATGTACACAAAATTGCACACATAGCAGCAAAATACAGAACACACACACACATACACACACACAGAGTAAAATTCAATGGAGAAAAATAAAGCAGAAAAGACGTGCCTATTGCAGTTCAGTGATGATATAATTTTTCAAAAACAAAATGGAATCATAAAAGCATATAAACACCAGAGGAATATAGCTTTTGTCTGCATAACAGTTACACCATAGTGGGCAAGTACTTTGTCAGCTCTAGCTCACATGATCCTAACAGCAGTTTGGCGAGGATGGAAACCGTCATGGACAGTGGTTAGGACTGTAGAAAGAATGAGTGCAGAAAGGAAAGCGGAACGTAGAGAGAGCCTAAGAAAGGTTGTCACGGACATGGAGTATAGAGAACTAGAGATAATTAAGAAAAGTGTGATTCAGCCCTAAGCCAAGGAAATATTTCATCCAAAACTAATGAGACGTTCAAAACACCTTGCTTTTAAAAGTAGCCAAAGTGTTAACAGGAGAGGTCAGGTTCTGCCCTGGCCTGCTTTCTATTGAGAGGCTAAGCATAATGATCAAAAGCAACTTGGGGAGGAATGGGTTATTATCATCTCGCAGTTTTATAATCCATCATGACAGGAAGTCAGGACAGGGACCTGGAGGCAGAAAGGGAAGCAGAAGCCGTGGAGGGATGCTGTTTTCTGACTGACTTGCTCTTCATATCTTGCTTAGTTTGTTTTCTTAGACAGCCCAGATTCACCTGGCCAAGAATGACACCGCCCATGGTGGGCTGGGTCCTCCCATACCAGTCTTTATTAATAAAAACAAACAAACAGACAACAAAGCAAATCAAACCAAATCAACAACCAAAAATCTTTCCCAAGTCTTTCCTACAGGTCAGTTTGATGGAGACATTTTTCTTACCTGTAAATCACTCTTCGCAAATGACCCAAGTGTGTGTCAAGTTGACAAGAAAACTAACTAGCATTTTTATAAAGATACTTTCAATATGTATTATTTCAGTTCTAGAGATTATGAACCAATAGGTGAGTCTACTCTTCTTTGGGGAGGGGGTATTAATAAACCTCTTGGGCTCATTCAGAGTGAAAAATTGAAGTAGACTTTAGTTTACTCTTAAATCAACGCCTGATTCAAATGAAGGCAATAATGACTAGCAGTCTCCATTAGCCACCTGCCCGGTGCCTTAATTTTCTAAGGCACAGGGTTGTCAATGTAACACGAAGAGAAGTCATCCAGAACCAGCCTCACAAATGTTGTTTTACACAACAGTAGTACAGAATGATGCAGAGTAGACTGTTAACAAGAAAAACAAGCGTGTACTACTACTAAAAGAGATAAGTAGAGGAAGGCTCATAAACTACCTTAGCACACCGCTCTGCACTTGAATTTGAACATCACGGCATGGCTTAAAGTTCTACAAAGCTACGGCCAACATACTAGCCTTTGCAAAGTAGCCTCCTTGAAAACTAAGCGGTGGTAGAGACAGTATGACATTTAGGGGTGAGAATACAGGGTGATCACATTTGACCATAGATTAATAAATCACTTCCGGACATCTTGTTAAGTCATATTTTGGAACAGTAAGTATTATGTATTTGTATAATGACAGGATTCCACTATGTGTTATAGGAAAGACTAAGTGTCCTTAGTAGTCTTCTTTGATTAGAATGGGTCACCAGTATTCTAGAAATAACAAGGGCTTGTATCTTATGATGGTGAGGTGCTTATTGGCAACTAGCTATTTAGAATGTTGGGCCAGCGAGATAACCTGGTGATTAAGGAGGATGGCTGACAAACTCAGTGATCTGATTTTGATTCCCACAACTTACACAGTGTAAGGAGAGGATAAACTTCCTCAGGTTGTCCACTGACCTCCATATGGGTTCCATAGCATGGACGGCACCCTCACCAATAAAGACTATGAAATAAGATATAAAGAAGATGGACCCTCACTGTGTCTCTGCAGAATTGAGAACATTTGTAATTGCAATACTGATAAGAGAAGCACCTTTTTATATGCTACATTTTAAATAAATTGTGATATAAATAATAAAACAGATATGTCACAAATACCTCTTATGCACTGGCTAGAACCATAAGCACGAATTTGATATTTATAAGCTATGAGGTGGAATTTTGGGTTCATTCTATGGAGTAAGATTTTGTCAAAGTTGCTAATTTTAATTGCAGTTCCCCAGGAGTTTTCTATATTTTACTCTGCCACTCATGGTCTATTTTAAACATCGTGTGAGTTAGTCTGTTAACTATACATTTAAAGAAAATAGGACATGAACAAATCAACTTTTGGATTTCAGAAATTTTTTCTTTGGCATTGAATACATAACAGCTTTCATGTTTGTTCTCAAGTTTCAGGGTAGGTGGGTATTCTCATTTTATGAAATGACATATCAGTTATAAATAAGAGAGGAGGATGGATTTGTAATACTTAACTTGACCAAATAGAAACTCTGTTCTATGAATTACAATAAAATATTCAAAAGCACAAATACACCTAAGGGATAAACATAATCCAGCTGTCCTAAGTAAATCCTTTTGTTTTAAAGTTTGGATTAGGATGTAGTTCAATAGTAGACTGCCTGGATAGTATGAAAAACAAGCAAACAAACAACAAACAAACAACAAACCAACCAACCAAAATCCTCTGAGTTAGAAATAAGAAGAAAGAAAAGTCATGAATTAACCTAAGCACTGACATCATGAATCTTTTTACTGCAATGAAGTATAGCCTCTTTAGACAATGCCTGGTGAGTAAGTATTGATATTAATTAAATATATGATATTTCAAATTTAAAGACAGGCTCTAAAAGAACAACAGATGACATTGTGTTGATAAGACAGCTCAGCAGGCTTGCTCCCAAACCTGACAACATGAGTTTTATCCTTCGGATCACAAGGTGAAAAGACAGAAAGCAATTTCTCTGAATTGTTCTCTGACCTCTGGAAACATGCCTTTTTTATACTCAGACATGTTCACAGGTACACACACACATACATGAACACTCATACACATACACATACATGGACTAAATACCTAGAAAAATGTAAATGCCATGAAATAATTAAAAAAAAAACAAATAAACTGTAAAGCCTATCTAACATGTTGCTTAAAATAGTGGATTTCTCTGATTATATCCCTTCTTGTCCTAACATGTTTCAAATTATAAAACCTTATGTGTCTTCTACACTATGGTCTATGGGTCTCATGCCACTCCTCTGAATTAGGATCACCAGGGGGCTGAGATAAGGCCAGAACTGGTTCTTAGTGACATTTACAGATAGGCTGCAAGAATGACCAGGAATGCATAGGGGTTGAACACAACCCAGACACTGGGACGTCCCCTGCAAGGTGAGCCTCTAAACATTGTTATGACAAACCTGTTTGTGGTGAAAGGAGTGCTTCAGGGGATGTCTGACATCTGAACTTGGAATCTGAAGGGGCTGGGTACTGAGTAATTATTGACTCAGTGGAGTGAGTTAATCACTATGATGGTGCTAAAGCCGGCTTACTGAGAGACTCTGGGGCCTCCATATTTCCCAATGAAACAATTATTGTATAAATTATTATTATTATTATTGAAATATAGTATATACAATGATTGCATCCTGTAGGAAATCTCTCTTCCCTTCCCAGTTGATTTCTTTTTCAGACAGGGTCTCATGAAGCCCAGGCTGTCCTCAAACTTGTACAGTATCCAAGGGTGACCTTGAACTGCTGATCATGTTGTCTCTTCTACTTCTCAAGTACTAGCTTACAAGCATTCACCATCACACCAGGTTGAGGAAAGTCCTTTTTAAATACAGTTGCTTTATTGACCATGATGCTCATAAATAACTAACAGACATTTGCAGAAATTCAGGTAGTGAGAGGCATCACAGGATTTCCTCATTTGTTCTGTGTTGTCCAAACTTTATAGCATAAATCTACATCTTTTATTAAACAAATAGTGAGTCTGTGGATCTTAGGCCTATGGTTGTATGCAAATGTCCTGTATAACACAGTACCATGTTCAATGGCTATACATGATGAAAAGTAGTTTAGGAATGAAAAAAAATAAGGATTAAAAACAAAACATTTAAATTTATGATATGAATCGATTTCAATTGTGTTTCTTAAAGAATTAATAAAGGAGAACCAATTTAACTCTCATATAATCCATACAAAGAAATCATCAGAGCAGTATCTGGTTTCTACCAAGCCGAGACATAACTCTTCTCACAGCCAACACGACACTCACCGAGAGCAGCATGGACATTTATTTTTCTTACTTCTCATATTCTGTCTCTGCACTGAGGTCCTTCTCCTAACTCACACCCCCAGGCAGTGTAAAAGCCCACTGTGATCCCATGTGATGAAGCAGGCCCCAAAGATAAGATACACCCGGTCAGTCTAGTCTTTGGTCCCTTGATCTAATTTAGCTTGGGGATAGAGAAGTCTCTTACAAAGAGAATTGAGGATGAGGCAGAGTTAAGTCCTCGCTGATTCTTGTTTTCTTAAGATACGTTCAAAGCAGGGGTAGGAAGTAGGAATTGAGAGCTGTAGGCTGAGGGAGGGGAGCAGCTGAAGCAAACCACAGCATGTTTGTACTAAACCGCAGAAACTGCCAACGATGAGAAAGGAAGGAAAATCCAGAGTAGCTCTGTGTAATGGTTCTTCGGGTCAACGTAAAGAAGGGTGGATGGAAAGGTGCAGAAGCAAGAGGGAACCAGTAAGCCTGGAGGAAGATTATAGAAGTAATGTCTACTTATACAACATAGCTATACATAATATAGGACAGAGGTACAGAGAGCAAAGAAAGTTCCACAATTTAACCTTTTATCACGAGATAAGAGTCATTGTAATATTCCAGAAGGAAATGAAAATCTCCAGGTCACAGAAATGGGGATGAACCCCATGGTCAACGGGTGAAAATGCACTGCTAGACAAGAATAATGCGAACGGACAGTCCAAGGTTAAGTGGCTGTCACCACGGGCTCAGTGCTCTTCACATGAATATCAGATAGAGAAAGTGGAAAATAGAGATGTACGTCAGGGATGAGTTAAATGTTCGTATGATACATTTATTCAATATGTAAATAAAGAATTAATCACCAGAAAAAGAACATGAAGCTAATTTGGCTGGGAAAAAAATCACAGTTCTTTTTGAAAACAAATGTTTAGAAGAGTAATCCTTTTATTTCATCTTTCGTTGCCCTTAATGTGCTGTTTAACGTCTACATGCCTCATTAAATGTGTTCCTTTTCCCAGGTTGACACCTGCATGATTAATAAATCGATTATTCATAGTTCAGTGATTATTGAGATGTGTTTATATGTTACTCAGCTGGTTATATATCCATGATATATGACGGAAAAAATTAATTTTCCAATAATGAAACAGTGCTGTGGAATATTTGGCAGCCCACTAAAAACCATTTATTTATTTAATTAATCAATTAATTAATTTATTTATGTGTGTCTGTGTGTGTGTCTGTGTATGTGTGTGTCTGTGTGTGTCTGTATGTGTATGTGTGTGTGCATATGTGTGTCTGTGTGTATATGTGTCTGTGTGTATATGTGTCTGTGTGTATATGTGTCTGTGTGTATGTGTGTGTGTGTCTGTGTATATGTGTCTGTGTGTGTGTGTGTGTGTGTGTGAGAGAGAGAGAGAGAGAGAGACAGAGACAGAGACAGAGACAGAGAGAGGAGAGAGAGAGAGAGAGAACTGTACTATAATGTCTTGGTATCTTCTCTTTATAGTCTTTCCTCACACCAACCCTCACTCTTAGTGTTACCTCTTATTCCCCATCATGGTGCAAAGGTCACGAGGGAGGCTCTGCACAGGTGGCTTAAGTGCTCCAACACTCACCGAGTCACCCCCAGAGGCCTTCTCATGTACTTCAAGCATTACATATTTTCATTAAAGAGACTTGGAATTCAGAGAAAACCCTGCATCCGAGTGTAAACACATTTTTATTTGTGGATGTGCAGTGTGTCTCTGTGTGGGTGTGTGCACGTGAGTGCAGGTGCCTATGGCCTTCGGAAGAGCCCTTTGGATCCCCTGGAGCTAGAGTTACAGGCAGTTATGACCCCCTGGCATGGGTGCTTGGCACTGAACTTGGGTCCTCTGAAAGAGCCACAAGTACTCATTGTCTGAGCTATCTCTTTAGTTCCTAGCCCACATTTAAAAATTTAAAACTTAAAAAAATTTCCGAATGGCCCAGTCTGAACATTTTAACCTAGTTTTAATCCCACCTTTAGCTTTTGAGGCAACTTTTTATCAAGCTGGAGCACGACCTAAGTTCTAAAAATGCAGCTCAGGATGAGACACAATGAGACCATGGTAAAGGGAAGACGAGTCTGCACACTGAAATCTGTAAATACCACAGGAAAATGTGGTGAAATAAATCTCTTTAAGAAGAGCTTAGCCTGGCTCACTAGTCTCCCTTTGACTTTATAAATAACTTATTCTAGATTTGAATTGATATAAGTAATTTTCAGTGTTACATATTTAAACTACTGAATCCAATGTAATTTCAACACTGAATCCAGAATCAGGTGCCATGAGAGACAGTCAAATAGGCAAGGGTGGCGGATGTGGGGGGGAGGGGGGTGAACAATCAATCCTCCACTGCTGACGGAGTCAGTAAAAGTACTTAAACACTTGAATGTACTGTAACCACATCCAGTGTTTGTAGTTCAAGAAGAAACCGCAAAGCATTATGTAAAAGCCGTGGAAAGAAATCAGTTTTAATTCAAGGCTTAAAATGCCTATCTAGCCAATTACAAATTCAGGAGGATTCTAAAAATTTAATACAACGGGATCTTTAATCTGTCACAAAGGCAGCGCCAACTTTGGGCGAAATGGCAAATCCTGAGATGGGCAAAAATAAGACTTGCCTGGGGGAGCGTCATCGTAGGTGTTCAATGAATTGACTAAAGCATGCTGAGAATTTTTCCACAGCTCTTTGCTTAGCGGGAGGGAAACAAAGACAGCATGCCAGCAGGGGAAGGTGGGTAGACAGCTTCAGAAAGGAGGCAGAGTAGCACCAGCTACAGCAAACAAGGAAATGCAGACGGAGCTTGTAGGAACTGAGACAGACATGGAGGGCAGGACCACAGAACTAGCTGCTAAGTTAGTATACGTACAGACACACTCTGCGCCCTCGCGCGCATGCCCGTGCTCGCAGCCATCACACTTCCTTCCTGTGGCTCCAGGACGGCACGTGCAGAGTCCCGTGACCGGGTCACAGGGAACTGGCAGGGAGCCATAAGGGTCACACTCACATTCTTGGCAGGAGCCTCCAGGGCTGCTTGGGCTGCCAGCGTAGCCTGGGGCACACCTAGATTGGAATAGGAGAAAAGAATGGAGATCAATGAAAGTCTTAACTTTGTTAAGTTTGCTTGGTGTGTGTGTGTGTGTGTGTGTGTGTGTGTGTGTGTGTGTGTGTGTGTGTGTGTGTGTATGCACTCATGCTAGTGTATGTTCACATGTCTTGCATATGAAAACATGTACTATATATCTCTATTCATTTTTGGTTTTGTATTCAGTTACCCAGTTACCCAGCCTGGTCTTAAACTCAGTTTGTAGCAGTTTGAACACGCCATCCCCCTGCCTCAGACTCCTGAGTAGCTGGGAATTGACTTGGCTTGATTACTGTCATTCCAATCTAAGATAACAAGTGTTTGATAAAAGTATTATTTAAATAAAACCATTGGAATTGTTTCCTAACAGGTGCACACAAAATGTACATTCTAAGCATGTTCAAATTGATTATTTCTTTCAAGGGTTCATTACAAGTCTAATGAAGATAAAGTGTAGGGAGGGGCTTCTCCATCACAGGACAATCAAGAAACACAAGCAGTTTTAGACACTGACTGCATCTGGGCAGGTCATAAGGTGATTTAAATGATTTAAGGAGCGAGCTCTCATAAGTGGAGCACATTTATCTGGGAGGTTACAAAAAAATGTACCCAGACCTTTGGTTTAATTTTGCTGAATAGAAGCAGGTTTTAGGGAACTATAACCTGATCGCTCATATGCTAGTGATGATACATTCAAAGCCATAACGACACTTGAGAATTGCGAAAACAATTCAAACCACTCACGTTTGCTAGTATATGACCCTGCTCATCCATAAACTGCATGAACTGCCAACTCCTACTGATTCTATATTAATGCATATTAAAATGATGGATTTTTGTGATCACTCTGCTACCAAACAGTAATTGTGATCTTACTATACACTCTTCTAGTCTTTTCTACACAGCTGCTTTGGTAGATAGCGGTAATATCAATTTACAAAGTTATTTGCAGCATAAAATATTTATATTATGAATTGCTACAGAAGATCCATTGGTACCCAGGGTTGCTTTCAGTCATGATGCTACTGGAATTTACAAGGGCATTAAACGAGTATTCATTTCAACATAACCCCAAAGGACATGGCAGCCATAACGAAGACCTAACCTTATCATCTCTAATCTACGTCCAAATGATGTATGCATCTTCCAAATAACTGAAAAATGTTTCTGGGTGATTATACTATATACTGTTGAATCTCTGCTAATTCTTAGTGATCCGGGCCATATGAGCACACCATTCTGTACACATATGAAAGTGCTAGGTAAAATGTATAGTTATCATATACAGATATTTGAAAATATATCTTATAAACATATTTTATTGGAATTCATAAAACCTACATCTAGCTTCTCCATTCAATTCTATAGCCATTATCCATATAACTATTGCTAGTTGTATAAAAGACTCATAAGTAGTTGAAAGGGAATAATAGCAAATACTTTTTTAGTTTAAAATATGACTAACGGTTTCAGGAGCTTCTAGGAATCTCTAGTGAGATGGGCAAACAGGCTATGGGAATGAAAACTGTGTGTTGAGTGGATTTCAGGTGACTTGCAATCTTAGCTTTCTTAGACAGAAAATTTTAGAATATAAAGAAAATCTCAAAATTTGTTCTGCTTTGAGGCAGAGGATATAGACCTTTGAAATCCATTCTCTTGTTAATTATTGACCATGAGCCACCAGAGAAAGATGGGGAGTAAATTCTCAGGCAAATTATACCTATTCCTGTGAGGGAACCTGGGCAGGATACCAACGGGGTCCCTTACACACCTGATGATCAGGAAAACAGTGTTAAGCGGGAAGAACAATGGGACCCAGATAAATTGCTGGAAGTAAGTTATATCTAGGAATTGTTATGAAACTGTTAGATTGTTATCAATTATACAAAGATTACAGAACATGTATATTAAAATAATAGTTTCAGTTACCCTGCAGTGTCTTAAATACTAGTGCTAGTAACCATTTGAACATCTAGCTTCCTGGTCTCATGAAAATGTGTATGTGGAAAATGTGAATTTGCTTCCTGAGAAAGAGACTGGGGCTGTGTCCTTAGCTGGACATTTGCATGGAACCTAATTTTGGTTTCATGGTGCTTCCCCAGATTTTGTGTTTTCTGAGTTCTTTGAAGAATATTGATTACCTATTAAAAAGGGGGCTCAATAGCAAACATTTTATTTTCTGGACAGGACTAATTTCCCTCATTACCGTGTAATTCTAGACTACACAAAGTACACAGGCAAAGAGCAAAGAAAAGTACCATGTTTTAAGTTGGCCAATGACCTGAGAACAGTGTGGCCAGTGTTTCAAATTCCATAGCTACCAAAAAGCTTTGGAAGAACACTGACATTTTGTTCTTATAAAATTATGTGCCTCTTTTTGTATTAAAACTAAATTAAATAATCATGAAATTATTTGGGATCACTAAGTTCTCAACCTGAAATCAGAACAAATACATTTTTAAAGGAGCCTTTTTAAAGCTATTAAAATATCTGCAAAGCAGTAATTACTCAAATATAAATGGTGAAAGTCACTAAAGCAATGAATGGTATGGTGACCCTTTACGGTCCCATGTGCGGTTGTCAGTACCTTTCACAGTACTGTCCTTCATACCCCCTTGGGCAGGCTGTGCAGCGATAATCTTCCAGACCTTCTAGTACACAAGACGGGCTGAAACTGAACCGGAAAACAACACAGAAAATGTTAGTCACATACTTGATAAAATTCAGTATTTCTACCCATTACCAAGGTCACTGGGACACTTTGTTGGGGGTGCGTGATAAAAATATTTATAAATGTCAATAAAATTCTTATTTATGGCAAGACAATTAAAACTACTAGTGATAGATAACAAAATCCACAGAAAAATATCAGCATTTTGAAATCATAAATTATTTTATGAAACGTGTATAAATATTACATCTCAACACAATTAATCACAGTTATTAATTCCAAGAATTTTGATGTGATTGTAAGTACACAGGTCTCTTAGTGGGTCAGGGATGGCTGAATCCGCCAGGTTAAAACCAAACGAAAAGGAGGATACAAGGACCATGGTTTTTATTTTCTCTGAACCCTTAGTCTAACTTGCACCGGAAGTTTAATATATGAAATGTGAGTGGATGTTTCACACAGAATACAACAGGGCCCTTTGCAGCCTACGGACTTCAACACTCACAGTACGCAAAGTAATTGGATTTAGCGTGTGGCAAGAAGACAGAGCTTTCCAAACCAAAATGAATGATATGTGCTGTTTTATGGGCTTTTAAATAATTGCCCTGTAATCAACTTCCCTATCCCATGTACAGACCCCAGCCAGACCACAGCTCAAACGAGTGGTTCATTCCCAGCAGAACACTAGGAAGAGACGACTTCCTCCCTGTAAAGGGGTGATTCAGATAACTGATTTCAAATCATTCCATACAAAGAAGCAATAGGAAGGATTGTTCTTAGGCCAAGACCCAAATCATAGCACATAATAACACCAGACTCATTGGTGGGGACATCTTTAGGGTTGTATCTTATTATAGCTCAAATCCATGGTTTGTGAATGGATGCCAGGTTTTAACTTTTGCAAAGTGTGTGAACAAATGAATCTACTATTTATGACCTCATTATCTGATTTTTTTTTCCTTAGATCTTGGGCCCCCTTCCCCCAAACTGGTAAATGATATGTTTATCAAGTGTTCAGTTCTTTAACTTCACATTTGATGCTGAAAACATGTGTGTGGGTGCATTTCCATGCACAACACACTGACTAAAAGTCATACGTAGGCCCTGGGAAACAGACTCTAGACATTTTAAATATAACCTACACTGGCCTGTAGAACGAAACTACAATCAATTTCTTTAAAAAAAAAAAACTTCCCCAATAAATAAAATATCTTTAAAATATTGTACAGGAATACAGCAGTTCTAGATGAGTTGATACAAACTGTTGAATTATGTGTTTCGTTGCAGAGTTTGATTTTTTTTCTTCAAGCACTAAAGGGGCTTTGGAAGGAGCTCAGAGGGATGAAACAGTGTTCAACAGCTCCTCTCCACTCCCGCCTCCTATTTCGTTTGCAGAAGCACTTGGAAATCCTTGTTCGGTTCGCTTAGGGGCCACTTGTTTTTATTTCCCTGTGAAGACTAGTTTCAAACACATCACCACGCAGTTTGTAAAACTTACAGGGTCTGTTTTCTGCGAGACCCACTCTGGATCACAGAACTGACTGGGCTCCTGGAAACCACTTCCTTCCGGTTTTGATCCCTGCTCTCAGTCTGCCTTTTTCGTGGATCTGTGCTGTTAACATGATTTCGAGCTCAGGGTCCGATTTCTTCTCTAAGTCACTGCCTTCACCCTAGGGGCTTCAAATACGGTGTTGACTCTAACACCTAAAGCTGATTTTCAACTCCTCTGGAGAAATCGCACTGGATTTTCCTCAGCATAGCCAATGGTTATGCTTCTGTGTCCTCTGCTGAATGCACAGAGGCAATGTTGTCCCCTTCTTTTACAGTCCATCAGAGTGCCGTTTGATGTCTAAATGTCACGGGAGCCACTCTCAGTCACATCATCCTATACAGCGCCGCCTCTTACCTTCATGGAAATTCTACCTCTCCCAAATCGCTCTACTTCAGCCGCATTAAACCGGTCTTTGTCAGTTGCCGGCCAGGCAGAGGTTTTGCTGTAGAGCCAGTGCACTGTTTCTCCTCAGCTGGATTAATGCTGCAGCT
Organism: Rattus norvegicus; assembly: GCF_021556685.1. NCBI lineage: Eukaryota > Metazoa > Chordata > Mammalia > Rodentia > Muridae > Rattus > Rattus norvegicus. Next base: position 19,361,302 of record NC_141534.1, on the reverse strand, counting down.
TTTCCACAAGTTCTTTCTACCAGTTCCATTCACATCTCTGCACCAGCCACATCTGTCTGTGGAGGTCGTTGGCCCTAACTGAAAATGCCCCTCCCTCCAAAACACACACACACACACACACACACACACACACACACACACACACTGTGACTACATGCTTTTCCTGGAAGCGCTGTCTCAGGCTAACGATTACATTACGAGACAGTGTTCTAGATGGCACTGCCACTCAGTATTAGTCATCAGAGGAACAAATAAAATGCTACCCCTATCTTCATGGAACGTACACTTATGTGGGACCCATACACAAATGTAGGGCAGGACTTGTGTTTTCTCTCTTATTCAGGATATTGAGATGGAGTACTTACTATTTAGTAAAAGCTTGATATCTGAAAGAGCATCTGACTGAAGTCAAGACATGCCGTAAAAGCATTCGCGGCATGAAAACGGATGAAGGCGAGCGGTGCCAGGGAAACCACTCCCATGGAAGTGGTCCTTGAACTGGATTCTTAAAACTGGCCTGGATTTGATATGAATTGTCTCGGGCCTTAGTGACAAGAAAGATTTCTAAGTTTGTTTCAGCCTCACGTGGAAAGGTGCTGTGAGCCATGGCTTGCAAAGACAGACGGGCGTGGGTTCCTGGTGCTACCATAAAGGGGTCTGCCCTTCCCTTGGATGTACAAAGCAGAGCATGCAATGGTGTGTGAATGGCGCTGCTGGGCCACATGGCTGAAAGTCTGTGGTATCTGATGTGAGATAAGGAAGCTAAGACTGTGGCAGTGATCCACTCAGCACTGAGTGTTCCTTGCCCTTTCTTCTCATGGACCATGCAAACTGAAGTCACAAAATAAGACATTTCACCTCTCCCATCTGTAGCTCAGACTCTATTTTTACAAACTGGAAAAAAAGAATGTCTCTCTTTGCCCTGACTTGTTTTTCTACTTTGCCTCTTAATCCTTCTTACCATTCACGGATCTTTTTTTTTTTTTTTTTGTTAATTAGGCTAAAATGTTCCAAGTTACGGCTGGTGAGATTAGTGGGTCATGAAATCAGCTTAGTCTTTTTGAGTAGCATTTCTCTAAAATGTATGAGAAGAAAATTTAATAAATGGTAGGATACACGCACATATATTTGAGTGTCTACATATTGGTTTTTGAATACTGGGTTATGATATTTTAAAAGGACTAGTTACAGTTGTGGTTGATAAAATCCAAGTCCCATCGAGGCTATAACTATGATGTTTTAAGCCTTTCAGGCTCCTTGGAATAGAATTTATACCCAAATAAAACATCAAATTATGATATAAAAACTGAATGAGATGTTTTATTGATTCTGCTAACCAACAAAGTTAGAACTGTATATTTTCGACTTCCTAAAACTGGCACATTCTCTTAAGACTTCCACTATTGGTGACCTTCAGGAGGGACACTTTCAGGTCCAAGCTGCTATGTGTGCCCAGCCTCCCCTGGAAGAACAACACTGGATGCTGCTAACTATTGCTCCTCCCTTGGTAACAACACAGCCTGAGGTTTGGTCCCTCTGGCTTCTCCTGCATTTGCTCTTCATTTTCTAGTGATGGAGACTTCTCAACTAAAGTCCCATCTTGCCTTCATTCTTTGTGCACCCCTCGGGGAACATCTGCCTGGGAAATCCAATCTGACTTTAATTCACTTATTAACATATTTCTTCCTTCTTCTGCTCCTGCAATTTTCAGATTTCCATTCCGCGAAGCTATTTGCATATTTCCATTCAGACAGACCTTTCACATCAATTTTAACCCATTTAAACCGTAAATTACCTGTCCTTAGCAGCAGCTCTCTCCGGATTCCCTGTGTGAGCTCATGGTGCCGCCTTTTTGGGGGCCGAGATGGCTAAAATCATCAGCCCAACTCCTGCCTGTCTTGCCCTCACATCTAGTTAGTCACCAGTTGTGTAGTGCATATAGAGAAGTCCCTCCCACTTATCCCAGCACTGCCCTCTTGTGACTGTTACCTAGATACTGGCTCTCAATAGCTCTTGCCCAGGTTAGTGCAACTGCCTTTTAATTGGTCTCATTTCTTTTCTTCTTTGCCTGTTTCATTTCTTTCGATTCAGGTCCCCCATGACAGGCTTCCTAAAATGTGCATCTGATCATATTAACCGTTTTGAAAAGAAAGCAAGCCTGGGTGTTTTAAATTAACATAGAAAGTTAAGTAGTAATTTCATGGACTGGCACTCAAATATTTCTCCAACACAGTCCCCGTGTTTCTCATCATCCCCACATCATCTTCAGTAATTGCAGAATCCTGTGTGTAACGTGTGCTCCAAATCCTTTTGTTTACTAGCTCTTAAGCATGCCTGCCATTTGTTTTCTGAGCAATTGTGCATATAATTTCTTACCATCCAAACCTGCAAAAATCCCTAATCTACTCTTGGTAATATATTATATATAATAGTATTTCTTTCAATGTGTTCTTGACTATTCTACAATTAAGGATGATATTTGGGGACTGGAGAGATGGCTCAGTGGTTAAGAGCACTGACTGCTCTTTCAGAGGTCCTGAGTTCAATTCCCAGCAAGCACATGGTGGCTCACAACCACCATGCAGGTGTACATGCAATCGGAACACTCATAAACATAAAATAAATAATACATCTTTAAAAAAGAATGGTATTCATGACTTTGAATTCTGTGACCATTTCTTTTAGTCCCAAACTTTTATAAGAAGCATCTCTAAGAAGTGGCAGTATTTTTATTTTGCACACTGTAGCTGTGGGTATTATAGTATACCCAAGAGGGAATTATTACTGATTTTGTTTTAAATCTAAATGGTTCACATTTTAGTAAACAATGAAATGAATGGCATTCCTTTGTTTAAGCACGGGCATCAGAGGAAGAGCTGGGAAAGGGAAAAATAATATTCTATTTCATACAACTATAATTTTGTACTTGAGAAATAAAATCATATATTTTTATCTTCGTCAGTAGCCACCATACCTAACAATCTTTGTTTGACACCGTGGAAAGAATTGTACTTTTGAAAAGAGACAGCAGTGATTTGGATGAAACTGTTTTCAGAACGCAGACAAAGCTAAAGATGAGGAAACGGTAAGTGTGCACCATCGGAAGTTCACTTCATCTGCATGGCTTTGTGGCCTTTTTATTCCTAAGGTGTGCAGAATTCTAACGCTACTTTCTCTTCAAAAGCAAATTCTTAGAGGGAAATGACTTTACCCTGTAGAGACTGCAGTATACAAATCACCCAAGAGAAAGTCCTGATAGTCTTAGCAAAAAGGTAAATGAAAACATGGAGGGGTCTGCAATAATAGATATAAACAACAACAGAAGTTTCAGACAGCATGGAAATGAGATATTTCACCACTTCTTTCCCTGTGGCAGTGTTTCCATGGTACCACGCTCAAACCATCTGAAATGAAAGGGGGGTCTGTGCTCTTAGCCAGCGTCGATTTCTTATAAAGCACTTAACAATAAGTTACCCTGACTTCCTCATGCTCTTTTTCAATTGCTTCTTTGATAATTATTTCCCAATATTGAACCAACACATAAGATGAAACATCCACACATGTGGTTTGGTGTTTATTCAGACTTTCCTTTCCAACTGAAGCACAGATAACATGTAAAGCTTACACAAGACCTGTGCATTCATCACACCACATGCATCAACGTATGCATACATCATTTGTCTCAGCAACAGACCCAATGCCAATATTGATAGTTACATTTATATCAATAAGCATTAATTACTTAAAAGAGGGTTCTAGAACAGAAATGGATCACAGAGTATACACACACTGACATTACTTGTGTTTCTATCTCATTTTAAAAATATCTGCTGTGGCTTGAGATTTTTTTTTGTCTATTCAGAAACATTGGCAAATCATAGAGGCCGTGTGCCAGGCAAATGGGATTACTCATGGGAAAATGCAGTAACATGCATCAATCTTACTTGTTGCTGGGCGAAATCAGAGGACAAGCGCATGGTTGGCAGTCATTTGGCAGTCCCCTGACAATTCCATAGTAGCCGAGGGCACACCGTTCACAGAAGTCACCGGCGGTGTGATGCTGACAATTCTGTAAAGGAAAACAAAGAGTTGCTTTCGGTGTAAAAGGGGTTACAGTGCATTGTATCATACAGTTTCCTAGCAATACACGGGTTGAGCTCACACACACACACACACACACACACTTACATATTCACATACAAATACACACACACTCACACATACACTCACACATACACTCACACACAAATATACACACACATGCACACAGACGTTCACACACGCTCACACTCACACATGCTCACACACATACACTCACACACTCACATACAAACACACACACACTCACACACGCTCACACACACACACTCACACACATACACTCACACACTCACATACAAACACACACACACTCACACACGCTCACACACACACTCACACACATACACTCACACACAAATACTCACACTCACACACAAATACACACACTCACAGACACACACAAATACACACACAGAGAAATAGACAGTGATCAATTCTTAGAGATACATTTTTATTTAGGAAGCTGATGCATGCGTAGTTGCTACGTTATCAATAAGAGCTTCTGTTTCACATGAATTAATTTCTGTGTACATTGTTCTTTTACTCAAAATTAGCAAATAGAAATTCAAGAATATCTCAAACTTTAGTTCTGTGGGGAGCTCAGGGAGATGCTATAAAACCAGGGCTCTGGTGTACATCCTTTGAGGGGTGCCAAAGACAAACTAAAGCAGAAAGCTTAGCTATATTGAGAGAAGATGTACACAAAAAATGACCAGCTTTTATTACACCATGAATGTCATTTATCTATTTCCTGGGAACCATGAGTGGTTCTTCACCATCATAAAGGAGTCAATCTGACATTGTAATAACCTTTGGTCAATATTTCCTTTTCATGTCTTCTTTAAAGGGAAGATATTCCACTAATATGTTTGAAGGCATTTTTATGAAGAAAGGAGATGCACTATGTAGTAAGATACAGTTTTGGTATAAAAATGCTCACCATGTAGAATCATACTTCACAAAAAGCAATCAGTCTAGATCTGAAAGGAGGTACCCATGAGGCACTCAAGTGAGGAGAAGGATAAAACAATATCCTACCTTGATGAATTTATATCCACTCTAAGGATTTGGAAACAATTAGGAAACACAACAACAAAAATGTAACCACAAGTATTGTTTAGGAAATATATGATACAGTATTGAGAGTGAGAGGGGAAAGGGGGACACAGGGAATTTAGAGTAAGAGTTCAGGTTGGTTTTGTAAGACAGGATTTGCAGAAGTCAGAGCAATGACTCACTCCTTAATATGCTGAAAGAAAGACTGAAATACTGCAGTAACAAGATATATGTAAATGTATGCTCCCTCTCCAGCCTTGTCTCCAGCCAGTGCTGCCTATGTACTTGGAGCTCACCTCCAGAGAGCATCTGAAAGTCCCTACTTAGGTGTGACCCGTCCTTTCCCTAGGGACTTTTCATTTGTAAATCCTGTGTTCAGTCAGTGTCATTTCATCTTCTTACTTGTGCAGCTCATATCAAATGTCTTTTTCTCTCTACCACAGTCCCTAGTGTCCTAAACGTGGTTTAACAGCTCCTTCTATCTAGCTCAACATGGGGAAGGAAACGCCATCAGCATGTTATTATTCTAAATGACTGAATGAACGAACTCATGTCCTAGGCAGCATGGATGAGATGGGTCAAGATTTTTAAATATGATAAAGGACAGGTACCATAGCTCATAAATGCAGAAAAGTGGTTAGCAGGACGAAATGACTTGTTGAATTATGATGCTAATTTAAATGCCATAATCCTCCTTTACTTGACCATCCAGAGGAATCTACATATTTTAGCAGTCAAAGCCCTTCCATACTTCACTGTAGCACTCTGAGACAATGATTCCAAAATAGATTACTGCATATGGATTTTTGTGTCAAATTATCTAACAAGTCATTGAAGGAATGTGTTTCCCAGGGAAGCCTTTAAGATCACATTTTCTAATTACAGAAATAATAGTGCCCAAGACAAATTGGTCTTTAATAGTTTTTGGCATTTTGGCATTTACAACAAAATAATTGATTTTTATACAATGTATATATAATGCTAACAACTGAAATCAGTTGCTTAAGTATAATGACCACTGCTAAAAATACAAAGGCCACAAATTGTGGTTTTAATTTTCTTAAATATGAAATTTTACATTATCTGATTACTAAAAAATAAAACCAAGCATATTTTAACCTTTTTTGAATTACTGAATTTTCACAGATACACTAACATGCTATACTTGGCTAAGTGAATAAAATATCCTGTCTTAGTCCATAAACAAAGCATATAAGTCGTAATGCTATTTTAGAAACGTTGCCACACAGCTCCTTTATAATACTACCCAATATGTTTTGAAACAGGATGCATAGTATTTTTCTTACATAGGAAATTTTCCATAGGGAAATTTATATACTGTACATGCCTAACAAGTTTAAACACATCCACAGAAGTTTAAACACACTAGTAATTTTTTCATTAGTATATTAGAATATGTGAAATTTGAATGCTTGCCTTACACCCTGGATTACAGGTGGTCCATATGTCTTCTATACTACCCAATGAATATAACCCAATTTTGTATTTTAGACTTAAGGTGAGGAGTAACTGAATATAATTTTACACTATAGGGACATTTTCTACGTTTTCTTTCGGGTATCACAAAATGCACAGTTCTTGTAAAGCAGGCCTCTCAGTCTCACACGACTGTAAACTAGAAATGTTCCTTGTGCCATGCCAACATTTCATTTCCTTCAGTCTTGTTTTAAGGCAGCAATCTGAGTTATGAGTTCTGCCTTCTAATGTTTGGCAGATGAAGTCCAATTCTCATCTCCCAGAGAGGTGCTCAAATATCCAACATTACTTCGCAGATCTCTCCTAACAAGCTAGGCTGTAAACAATATCCTTACTCAGAGTTTCTTTCAAAGCACTGTGGGTGGGGAGGGTTTACAAGTATGCTGCTGAGATCTGCAAACGTATTACGACTCCTTCCATCCTTGATTTCTGGAGCTTGTAGGCACATCAGTGCCAAGCATGAGTACCTAGTAAATCTGCAATCCAGTGTTCACATCTACATCATCTAAATTAATATAATATGCTGCTATCTTCATCTTCGTAACCCAGCACTGAACACAAGATGGACATATTGGAAATATTTGTAAAGAAAGCCACAAAAACAGATGGACAGGTGAAAGAAATTATTTTTTTCCTGTTAATTTCATACTGTTAATTGTGGGTCAACAGGTCACCTGTTAGCACGTTTTCTGTCATCCTAAAGGTTAGGAACCATTTCAGCTTTATGTAATGGAATATCACTGGGAAACACTTTGAACTTTTACTGTAGAGGGGGTACCCTACGGTTAGTGATGTCTCTGGAGTCTACTGTGTCCCATCTTTTGCAGCCATTTTTACACCCCCTTAATCTTCCAACTCTGACTTCGCAGATTCTATCTGTAGCTTTGTTTGTGGGGATATCATAGAACACGAATCAGTTGTTTACTTAAACAATCCGGCATTTGAACAACAAATCCCATCCTCACTGTTTTCGGCTTAAGCAAGTTATTAATTCTGTCATATCACCTAATCTGTTATGAAAGAAGAAATGATACTGCCTGTCTCATAAATGTATTATAAGAATAAATGAAAAAAATCTATGTATAGTGGCCTGTATTTTTACCAGTATCTTACCAATATATTTCTAGTCCTGATATATACACATAGTTGGGCACACACAGCTAACATTGCTTTAAAAGAATTTGAGATATAATTCATCATCCTGCCTAGGATTGTGATAATATACTGCAGAACGAGAATGCAGAGCCTCACGCATTGTCTGTGCAGTCGGCCTTCCAACTGGCTGGATGCTCACTATGCTCAAAGAATCTCTTTTCATCTCTAGAGAACAATGTTAACTTTTCTCCAGTTTATAAAACCTTGTTAAATAAACCATAGTGAGATATCAAAATTAACCTCTTCCCTGAGATTCTCCTACCCCGTTTTAAAAAACAAAACCTGGACAGACTTATAACTCACTTCTACCCTGGTACAAATTTTACATTTTGATAATCTCTCGCGTATTTTTCATACGGACCTCTTAATCACCCCTGTAGAATCTGCTTGTTCTCTAGAATTCACCTGAGCTTTCAAAAATCAAACATTCAATCAAGTAAGAATGTGTTCCCTCATCTCGGTTTTTAAGCAGCATTTTGTAGTCAAGTTAAAGCAAAATTTTCATACTATTTGGCCAAAGATTTTAAAGACTACCTCATTTTTTAAGCATTAATAGTCAAAGCTATTACAAAATATGAATAATCATATTTTGGCAGTGTTGCTAGATATATTAAGGAAAGTTTACATTTTTTAAATACTATACACTCCAATTAATGTCTATTTCTTGAAGAGGAAACTTATTATTTTATTGGATATTTTTTATTTACATTTCAAATGTTATTCCCTTTCCCGGTTTCCCATCCATAAGTCCACATCCCCTCCCTCTCCCCTTCTTCTATACAGGTGTTCCCCTCCCCATCCACTCACCTTCCTGCACCCCCCAACATTCCCTTACATTGGGGGTTCAGCCTTGGCAGGACCAAGGGCTTCTCCTCCTCCCATTGGTGCCCCAAAAGGCTATTCTCTGCTACATATGCAGCTGGACCCATGGGTCAGTTCATGTATAGTCTTTGGGTAATTCCTGTGAGCTCTAGTTGGTTGGCATTGTTGTTCTAATGAGGTTGCAAGTCCCTTCAGCCCTTTCAATCCTTTCTCTAATTTTCTAACAGGGTCCAATGGGGACCCTGTTCTCAGTTCAATGGTTTGCTGCTAGCATTTGCCTTTGTGCTTGTCATGCTCTGGCTGAGCCTCTCAGGAGACAGCTATATCAGGCTCCTGTCATCATGCATTTCTTTGCTTCATCAATATTGTCTAGTTTTGGTGGCTGTATGTGTGTGTGTATATATATATATATATATATATATACATGTATATGTATGTATGTATATATATATATATATATATATATATATATATATATATATATATATATATATGAGCTGGATCCCAAGATAGGGCAGGCTATGAATGGCCATTCCTTCAGTCTCTGCTCCAAACTTTGTCTCCATATCTTCTCCCATGAGTAATTTTGCTCCCTCCTTTAAGGAGGACTGAAGCATCCACATTTTGGTCTTCCTTCCTGAGCTTCATGTGGTCTGTGGGTTGTATCTTGGGTAATTTGAGCTTTTGGGCTAATGTCCACTTATCAGTGAGGGCATACAATGTATGTTATTTGTGATTGTGTAGCCTCACTCACACAGGATGATATTTTCTAGTTATATCCATTTGCCTATGAATTCCACAAAGTCATTGTTTTTGACAGTTGAGTAGTACTCCATTGTATAGATGTACTATATTTTCTGTATCCATTCCTCTGTTGAAGGACATATGGGTTCTTTCCAGCTTCTGGCTATTATAAATAAGGCTGATATGAACATAGTGGAGCATGTGTCCTTGTTATATGTTGGAGCATCTTTTGGGTATAAGCCCAGAGTGGTATAGGTGGGTCCTCAAGTAGTGCAATGTCCAATTTTCTGAGGAACCTCCAGACTGATTTCCAGAGTGATAGTACCAGTTTGCAATCCCACCAATAATGGAGAAGTGATCTTTCTCCACATCCTTGTTTACATAGAGGATCATGTTGATGGATGTCCATATATTGAACCATCCCTGCATCACTGGAATGAAGCCTACTTGATTATGATGATCATTCTGATGTGTTCTTGGATTTTGTTTTCAAGAATTTTATTGAGCATTTTTGTGTCTATATTCATAAGGGAAACTGATCTGATGTTCTCTTTCATTGTTGGGTCTTTGTGTAGTTTAGGTATAAGCTTAATTGTATAAGCATAGTTGTGGCTATATAGAAGGAATTGGATGGTGTTCCTTCTGTGTCTGTTTTTGTGGAACAGTTTGGACCACATTGGTTTGAGGTCTTCTATGAAGGTCTGATATAATTCTGCACTAAACCCACCTGTTCCTGGGCTCTTTTTGGTTGGAGACTTTTAATAACTGCTTCTATTTCTTTAGGGGTTATGGGACTGTTTAGATGGTTTATCTGATCCTGATTTAACTATGGTACCCGGTATCTGTCTAGAAAATTGTCCATTTCATCCAGATTTCCCAGTTTTGTTGAGTAGAGGCTTTGGTAGTAGGATCTGATGATATATGAATTTCCCCAGATTCTGTTGTTATGTCTCCCTTTTCATTTCTGGTTTTGTTAATTTAGATACTCTCTCTGTTCCTCTGGTTACTGTCACTAAGGGTTTATGTAACTTGTCAATTTTTTTCAAAGAGCCAGCTCCTGGTTTTGTTGATTCTTTGTATAGTTCTTTTTCTTTCTACTTGGTTGATTTCAGCCCTGAGTTTGATTATTTCTTCCCTTCTACTCCCTCTTTGGTGCATTTGCTTCTTTATGTTCTAGAGCTTTTAGGTGTGCCGTTAAGGTGCTAATGTGTGCTCTCTTCAGTTTCTTTTTGGAGGCACTCAGAGCTATGAGTTTTCCTCTTAGTACTGCTTTCATTGTGTCCCATAAGTTTGGGTATGTTGTGTCTTCATTTTCATTAAATTGTAAAAAGTCTTTAATTGCTTTCTTTATTTCATCCTTGACCAAGTTATCATTGAGTAGTGCATTGTTCAACTTTGATGTATAGGTGAGCTTTCTGTCGTTATTTTTGTTATTGAAGGCAAGCCTTAGTCCATGGTGATCTGCTAGGATGCATGGGATTATTGCAGCCTTCTTGTATCTGTTGAGGCCTGCTTTGCAACTGATTATATGATCAGTTCTGGAAAAGGTACCATGAGGTGCTGAGAACAAGGTATATTCTTTTGTTTTAGGATGAAATCTTCTATAGATATCTCTTAAATCCATTTGGTTCATAACTTCCGTTAGTTTCTCTATGTCTCTGTTTAGTTTCTGTTTCCATGATCTGTATATTGATGAGAGTGTGGTGTTGATGTCCCCCACTATTATTGGGTAAGGTGCAATGTGTGCTTTAAGCTTTAGTAAGGTTTCTTTTATGAATATAGTTGCCCTTGCATTGGAGTATAGATATTGAGGATTGAGAGTTCATCTTGGTAGATTTTTACTTTGATCAATATGAAGTGTCCTTCCTTATCTTTTTTGATAGCTTTTGGTTGAAGGTCAATTTTATTCAACATTATAATGTCTACTCCAGTTTGTTTCTTGGGACCATTTGCTTGGAAAATTGTTTTCCAGCCTTTTACTCTGAGGTAGTATCTGTCTTTGTCACTGGGGTGTGTTTCCTGTATGCAGTAAATTTCTGTGTCTTTTTACATATCCAGTCTGTTAGTCTATGTCTTTTTATTGGGAATTTAGTCCATTGATGTTAAGGGATATTAAGGAATAGTGGTTGTTGCTTTTGTTATTTTTGTTGTTAGATCTAGAATTATGTTTGTGTTTCTCTCTTCTTTTGGTTTCGTTGCAAGGAGATTGCTTTCTTGCTTTTTCTAGGGTGTAGTTTCCCTCCTTGTGTTGGAGTTTTCCATCTATTATCCATTGCAGGGTTGGATTTGTAGAAAGATATTGTGGAAATTTGGTTTTGTCATGAAATATCTTGATTTCTCCATCTATCTTAATTGAGAGTATTGCTGGATATAGGAGCCTATGCTGGCATTTGTGTTCTCTTAGGGTCTGTATGACATCTGCCCAGGGTCTTCTGGTTTTCATAGTCTCTGTGAGAAGTCTGGTGCAATTCTGATAGGTCTGCCTTTATATGTTACTTGACCTTTTCCCCTTACTGCTTTTAATACTCTTTCTCTGTTTTGCTCATTTGGTGTTTTGACTATTATGTGACAGGAGGAATTTCTTTTCTGGTCCAATCTATTTGGAGTTCTGTAGGCTTCTTGTATGTTTATGGGCATCACTTTCTTTAGGTTAGGAAAGTTTTCTTCTATAATTTTGTTGAAGATATTTACTGGCCCTTTAAGTTGGGAGTCTTCGCTTTCTTCTACAGCTATTATCCTTAGGTTTGATGTTTTCATTGTGTCCTGGATTACCTGGATGTTTTGGGTTAGGAGCCCTTTGCATTTTAGATTATCTTTGATGGCTGTTTAGATGTTTTCTATGGTATCTTCTGCCCCTTTGCTTCTCTTTTCTATCTTGTATTCTGTTGGTGATGCTCGTGTCTATGACTCCTGATCTCTTTCCTAGGTTTTCTACCACTAGGGTTGTCTCCCTTTTTGCTTTTTTCATTGTTTCTTTTAAAACACTTTTAAATCCAGCATGATTTTATTCAATTCCTTCACCTGGTTTGTTGTTTTTTCCTGTAATTCTTTAAGGGATTTTTGTGTTTCTCTTTAAGGGCTTCTACTTGTTTACCTGTGCTGTTCTGTATTTCTTTAAGGGAGTAATTTATGTCCTTCTTGAAGTCCTCTATCATCATCATCATAAAATGTGGTTTTAAATCCAAATCTCACTTTTCCAGTGTGTTTAGATATCCAGTATCTGCTTTGGTGGGAGAACTGGTCTCTGATGATGCCAAGTAGTCTTGGTTTCTGTTGCTTAGGTTCCTGTGTGTGCCTCTTGCCATCTGGTTGTCTTTGGTGTTATCTGGTCTTGCTGTCTCTGACAGTGGCTTGACCCTCCTCTAAGCTTCTGTGTCAGCACTCCTAGAGGCTTGTTTTTGTTTTTTTGTTTTTGCTTTTTTTTTTTTTTTGAGTTGGATCTGGGACCTGAGAGCTGCTTCTGGTTTTGCGTGTCCTGAAGCCTCCAGGGAGGTCACTTGGAGCAGAAGAGTTGATCTTACCTCTGCTCTCAGATGTGTCAGAGCTCCAGGGGACTGGCTTTCGGCTGTCAGCACAGGCAGAAACTGGAAGGTTCCTGCTGGGGATTGCTCCTAGGTTCCTGTATCCAGTGGGCATTAGGCAGATTCCTTTTGTTCCAGGAATGCGGTCAGAACTGGCAGTCTCCTGTGAGCTCTCAGGATTGTCCCCACTTCTGAGAGTCCAGCTCTCTCCCCCATGGGATTTGGGTACAGAGAGCTGTGGGAGTGGTTCAGCTCTGGGTACAGGCAGAAACATGGAAGTGTCCAGTTCCAGATGACTTCTGCCTTTGTGTGTCCTGAGGCCACCAGGTGGGTCCCTTGGAGAAGAAGAGTTGCTTTTACCTCTGCTCTCAGGTGTGTCAGTGCTTAACTGGCTTTCTGCTCTTGGCCAAGAGAAAACTTATAATTGAATTACAGGTATTGATGTTGTGTCAGACAAGAGTGAAGGGGATTTGTATTTTTTAATTTCCTTCTAAAATTATACTTCTAACCCAATAAAAACATTATTATTACAAACTACCCCTTTAAAATATATGTTAGCTAAAGGCTCAATATTATGGAAAATAAGACATAAAACTTACAGGGTATAGTGACAACAGCTACTGTGTATGCCTCTACCCACCTGTCGTTTATCCATATGACTCCTTTTATATTCCTCTCTATTCACTCGTAGTTAGCACACTACCTCTACTTCTTAGGGTGTAACATCTCATAAGTTTTAACCTTTCATTGATAGAAAGCCAAGTCCTATCAGGTTCAAGGACAGCCACTGACGTATTTGTAGTAAGAAACCGTGTGGAAGGTTTAGAAACTATTCAAACCGAGGATGAGGCGACCACTCTCTTGAAAATGTCATATGCAATTAGGAAGAGCACAGCCACACAGTAGTGCTTATTGGGAGAGTTGTTTAACCACATATTTCTCTATAATTATATGCATATTCTTTCTATTACTTATAAAGGAAGATAAAAAGTAAATATAGTAAGAAGAATAAATGAGCTCCCACCTCTAGATACCATCTCCTCAAGGGGTTTAGCTTGGAATTTGTTTGTTGAATGTCTATACCATTATGGTCCTTTGATGTAATCCTAACTCCTAATGGGATGGTCTTGGGAACTAGCCCTTTGAGATGGAGTGGAGGATTATGTTTGAATACTCCTGGTTGGAACTGGTGCTCTTACAAAAATTAATTGCAGGGAGCTACCATTAGAGTTCCTCTACCATGTGAGGACATTGAAAAAATAGTGTTCCTTGTGACGTGGAAATGTCCATACCAGACATAGAAGTTGGTGAATAGTCCAAATTTTAGAACTATAAAAATTATTTTTGTTGTTTATAAGCCTATGAGCTTGTTGTATGGTGTCTTGTTGCAGTAACTCCAATAAGCTAAGAGAGAAAATGTTCCATAGTGCTAGACACAATAATGATTATTTGGATTGTGATTATATATTAATTAATAGCTTGTTAGTTTTAAACTAAGACTACAAATGAAGGATAATGTGGTAATTGTCAATGCCACTTAGAGTGCCTTTTAATTTTATTTTAAAACATTTTATTTAGTTTTATTTTATGTGTTTTGCTTGCATGTACATATGTGCATCATGTGGCACTCATGGAGTATCAGGCATATGTGGACTCCTCAAGAGTGTGTTAGATGCTTTGGAACTAGAATTACAGGTAACTGTTAGCTTCCGTTTGAGTGCTGTGTCCTGAACTTGGATCCGCTGGTAAAGCAGCAAATTTTCTTAGCCACTGAGCCCCATTTAACTGCTCTTTATGAAGTCAACCATCTGCTAAGTCATGTTTTAAGCTGTTTATTGACTATTTTATTTATACAATAAACATCTGTATACAAATTCGCTGAGAGGTACAACTATTATTGTTATCAATTGACAAATATAGAACCCCAGGCACCACAAAAATTAAAGAAACTGCCTAGGTTCATCCAGTCAGTTGAGAGTTGAAGTCAAAATTTGAGTCAAGATAATGGAGCTAAAGCCTGACACTGAAGCAAAATTAGGGACACAGCAAAGTGTGACAGATATAACTTTAAGCTGGGGTGGTAGTTTAAATATGCTTGCCCAGGGAGTGGTACTATTAGGAAGTGTGGCCTTGTTGGAGTAGGAGTGGCCTTGTTGGAGGAAGTGTGACATCATGGCAGGATTTGAGTTCCTCCTCCTAGCTGCTTTGGAAAAACAGTCCTCTCCTGGCTGTAGTTGGATCAAGATGCAGAACTCTCATCTCCTTCTCCAGCACCATGTGCTATGTCTGCCTGGACACTGCCATGCTTCCTGCTGTGATGATAATGAACTAAACCTCTCAAATTGTAAGCCAACCCTGATTAAATGTTTGCCTTTATAAGAGATGCCTTGGTCATGGTGTATTTTCAACGCAATAGAAACCCTAGCTAAGACAGCTGGAGTCCACAGAAATCAGTATGCTTCTGTCTCCTTGATTGCACCATGAGGTTATAATAATAGTTGTTTCCTATTTGCCTCAGAAGCCTGCTTCTAAGATAAATAAATATGTCTAACTTCAAAAGTTCCCCTAAGGACAATATAAAAATTCAAGGCATAACAATTTATATATAACTGTGTGTGTTTGATGAACGTATTTATTTGTTTCTTACTTCATCTTGGGATTCCTAGAAAATAGACTCTCACTGAGGATTCTTAAGGCAAAAAACTATTCATAAGAACCAACTGAAGAACAACAATAACAACAACAAAAACAAAAAGAAAACAGGAAAAGGACAGTAACTTTTGTTTAATAAAAGGGAAATTAAACTTTCATTTATGACTGTGTTTAAATCAATCATTTGAAGCAAATGTAATCCTTTAAAACTACATAAGGATAGTGCATTTAACTTCCACATATTATGTGTTGAAATTTACAGAAAAGGAGAAAATAAGACTATGACATCAAAAGCAAATACTAATTATTTTGGGAACTCAAGGAAAGTTAATATTACTTATGATTTTACTCTCAGTTCTCTCATCTTTAGTCAGAAAAACTATGCACAAAGACCTCTAAAATCTGCCTTTATTCTTGGTCCACCCGCCACAATCATGTACTGCATTTTAATAACCTCGCCTGACTGAAAGAAGTATTTCTGAGAATATAGGAATAAAAAGACATTTCTTAATATGACAAGGAACAATTGTCTTTCTCAAAAATTATTTTCTTTTTCTTTATAATAATTTATGGTTTATTTTATCTTATGTGCATTGGTGTTTTCCCTGTAGATTTGTCTGTGAGGGTGCCTGATCTCCTGGAGCTGGAGTTATAGACAGTTGGGAGCTGCCATGTGGGTGCTGGGAACAGAGCCTAAGCTCTCTGCAAGAGCTGTTAAGCTCTTAAGCGTTAAGCCATCTCTCAGCCCAGGAATGATTTTTCTTTAATAAACTAGTGCTGCCAAGCTTACTGTAGAAGAATGAGACTCTAATATTAAGATCATGAATTAGAAAAGTTGTTGATTATTTATCTATTTAACATTTTAGGCTATTCCTGTCAATAAAATTTATAAAATAATTATTATAGATATGGTATATGACAAGAAGCTAACATGTATTGTAAAATAATAATCAATAACTATACAATAAATATAACTAGCTGAACATTGATAGGTTGTGAATAACAATGTTTGAATATCAAACACATATTAAGATTTTATTGTAAAGACTAGTTAGTGAATGATCTGCTAACAAAAATACTGGAATGTTAACTACTGAAATTAAAATATATAATATATGTAATTTTAATGTGCAAAATATATAACCTATCCTTTATAATAGTTTAACCATAAGATATAAAATGTTTAAAGAGAGAAGACAATAACATTCCTAGCTTAAGGAAGCACAACAAACCTGTATAAATACAACAGTTCCTTAAAGTGCAGTTTATTTCAATTTCAATCAAAATCCTAGTTATATATCTTAGAAAAATGGATAAAATGATGATTAAAATGTCACTGGAATGAATATATGGAATCTAGTTCAGAAAATTACAAGAAGTAAGGGTGATAAAATCTGTGTATGTTACTAAATAGCACATTTTAAAAGGAAGGGAAGCAAAGCATTACAGTAAAAACCAAAGGCAAACAGACGATCTGAGCCTTAAGCAGATTTTAATATGAAAAAAGATAACAATGCATATTTAGAAATCATGAGTTATAAGGAAGAAGGGATATTAATCAAGAAGATGTGTCTTTTAATAATATCTTTGAAGGAAAAAAACCACTACCACAAAAACTTTTAGAATTACTAGAGAAGAATTAAAATTAAGTGGTAGGAATTATGCAAACACTGTGGGATCACTGTCTAGGTGCGATACTTACATGCCTGTTCCAGATCACTATGGGAACATGTGTATGTAGAGAAGCAAAAGGCATTGCATCCTGGGAATGCAATGTATTGATAACAGGGTAATGAAAAGAGAGGGACAAAGAGAGGAACCAGGGGGAGGAGGGGGTGTTTCGAAACCCTCATGCTGGCATGGCTGGGCAATCAACCAAACATCGACTTCCAAAAACAATGCAGAGATGTATGGTGACAAACTCTGTTGATATGTCACAAAGGGTAAACCCTGGGACTGAGTGAATCACGGGCTTTACCATAGCCCTGGAAGTAAAAATCTTGATTTTATTAACTGGTGTTCACATAGAATAAGAGAAACTGCGAATGGCATAAAGAAAACTCTTTGGTGACGGAGGGAGTGGTAGTTAGAAGGAGGTATAGAGCCAAAAGACTTGTTCTGTTTTGAATGATGGTGCGAATGGGATGGGAGATTAAGAGAATGGTATCCTTGAACAGCAGAAACGGTGAGGATCAGACATACACAGTGAAGCCTTGTCTCTCCCTCCTGGACTTACACTCTCATTTACCACTCGCTAGACTCCAAACACACAACCTTGTGTGTGCCACACATGTGCTCCACTATGAGTTACATCTCTAGCCTAAAAGTCTGTCTTTTCTAGAAAGAATATTTTTTTTCCCAATGGAAGGAAGAGAGTAAGAGGTAACAGAGACAAAAAGTGATCAATGGTTGCTGAGGTCATGTGAGCTATAGCCCCCTTTTTTTCTGCTTGCTGCTGGTTTCATATGAAACAACACCAAGGGCTGAGGAGATGTCTCAGTTAGAAAACACTCCATCCACACAAGCATGAAGGTCTGCATCTGAGTCCGAGGACACTAACAGGCTTCGCGTGGTGTTGTGTGTTTGTAACCTCAGCTCTGTTGCAGCAGAGCACTCTGTCCAGCCAACAAGGGTTACTTGGCAAGTGCCATGGCACTGAGAGACCCTGCCTCAAAAATCGAAGAGAAAGAGACAGTGAAAGAGAAGGGGAACGAGAAAGACAACCAAGGTAGATGGAGAATGATAAGAAAGCCCACGAGGACATGAGAAATATAGTGCAAGTCTTGATGAGATTATGATGTTGAAATGCTAAGGGCTGAACAGGAGAGAAACCGACAGAGGCCCAAAAAAGAAGATATTCAAAACGGAGAAGGCAAAGGCAGAAGAAATTAAGAAGACAAAGAATGGAGAGTTGGTTTTTTATGATCATTAAAATCAAGGAGGATTACATCAGTGGTTTGCTTAGGTGATGGAAACGCCACAAAGGAAAATGATTAGAGAAGCAAGCGTCTGCTCAGGGGTGAGTGGTTAACTAAAGAAGCTGACAGAGCAGAGACAGACATGAGAAAGAGCTAAAGCTGTCTGATGCCACAGAGGAGAAGGTGCGGAAGGCTGAGACTGGCAGTATGGGACAGGGATGCCCACCCTCTCTTCAGGGTCAGGAACATGAAGAACAGCAGAAAACAATGACTGCTTAGGAGGGCCACAGGACTGGCAGCCTGTGAGGGGACAGTCAGATTTCTATAAGCAAACTGAAGAGAAAGCTAGGGGGGAAGAGAATTCTACATGGGATTTTATTGATGTTTTACCATGAGTTCTACAAGGTTCAGTGGAAAAATGTCAGAAGACTAGAAGAAGATGGGAGAAATGGATGCCTAGAGCTATAAAGTGATTCAACTTTAGGGGATCAGCAATGACAGAGGATCCTGAAATACCAGTGAGAGACTGGAGGGCCCAGATGGTTCAAAAGCAAATGGTGGTTCAGGGTTCTGCCTGTCACAGGAAGATGCACCACTAACAGTTGCCTTAACTCTATGAGAAATAGGTAAGTGATAGTGTATACAACCAACGCACTTAAGGATGTTCATGATAGCCACTTGTACAAAGCACAATATAAAACTCTAACAGTACTGCATGCCCGGTTTCTAAACACAGACAAACCCAGTGGGAAATATTTAAAATACTAAAATATTTTGACTTAGGTTGTATTGGGGGAAACTTTTTTTGTAACAACTTTTCTTTCTCTTTTCTTTTCTTGTCTTTTCTTTAGATCTTCCTTTTTCCACCACCACCCCTTCCATTATTTTCTTTTGAATTTTCAAAACTGGAAATCAAAGTTAAGACTTCATATAGGCCATACTCACTCTACCATCCTAACCCTTTAAGCATTTGGTTATAATTTCCAGATTCCATAAAAACCCACTTTTCTCATAATTAGAAAATAATATACCACATAATTTTTGACCAGTGTGTTCTCCCGTGCTCTAAGATGATATTATTCCATTTTTTTTGGAGAGGAACTGAGGGTTTTTCCCGATCATAATCCCTCATTACATCTTAAAACGTAGAACATGGCGACCGTCCTTGCCCCTTGCGTTTTCTGTTTCAAGCACACAGCTATGCTCCTTGCCGAGGAATCTGCCTCTGCGTGGAGGACTGCATATTTGGAAAGCGAAAGGAGCGTACAGGTCTTGTCCAGGAATCTGCAGGTACCTACCTGGCATACTGAGGTCTCAGGATCACACTGGCTACTGTGTCCATGACACTGACAGGGAACACAGGTTCCTAAGGTTGGTCCGGGAGTTCGGCCACCTGGTTCAGAATGCACTCGGTAAAATCCTGGTGCACACGTCTAGAAGAAAAAGAAGGCGATCAGGACAGGTATGTTAGCATGCTTGCTTCCGTACAGAATTTCTTCAGTAGTTTTAAAGATGTCCTCTCTGTGTGTATGTGAATTTGGGGAGTCCCACTTATAAGCATAAATGACAATTTTAATATGTTTCTGTTATGGTTTGCCCTGGAGTTACCTGTATTTTGATGCTAATTCCACTGCCCCAAGGACAGCTGCCTAATCACATACTCAGGACTCAGGTGACTTCACCAGAACCTTCTCCCCATTTAATTTGTAAAATACAGGTGAGGGGCAGGTACAGGACAGAAGGAGGCCTGTCATTGGATGAGAAGGAAGGATGGGCGGGAGAAAAGTTTGAAGGAAGAGGAGGAGACTGAACGGAAGGGAGGAAGAGACAGGAGGGAGAGGGAGAGAAGTCGTGACAGAACAATATGGCGGGTGATGTTAAGATTCTGTTCTGTGTATTCACAGGTTGCTATTAATGTTCTTAAGGGATGGATGGTACTGGGCTTTGTATGTTTAGGTGGGCAATTATATCTTACCAATTGGGTCAAAGGTTATTGTGTTGTATGTTCTTTCAT
This sequence comes from Rattus norvegicus, assembly GCF_021556685.1. Classification (NCBI taxonomy): domain Eukaryota; kingdom Metazoa; phylum Chordata; class Mammalia; order Rodentia; family Muridae; genus Rattus; species Rattus norvegicus. Next base: position 19,340,822 of record NC_141534.1, on the reverse strand, counting down.
GTGTAGATTTAAGTGTAGTGGAGTGTGGGGCGGCTGGTCTGGGCTACCGTTGTGGGATGTGTGTTTCTGGCATGGAAACCTGCCTTGGGAACTAGATGGGTGGAGAGACTGCTGCCAGGCTCAGAGAGAGGCAGTGTGATATGGGATGGAGCAGAGCGGGTGAGAGGCTTTGCTGACTGAGAATTAAGATATTCAGCCAATATCTTGGGGGCACTGAGGTGTAGGACCTAAAGTGGGTAAAAAGACAGCATTTTATTTTTTATATTTTTACAACAACATACTTCTGCTAGGTCCCTCTTCTGTTCTCCAGCACAGGCAGCCTCATGTCATCAGATTTTCGCAGAGGAAAGCTTTCATTTGCATCTATTGCTTTTTGCCTGAGAAAGCCTGAAAGTGTCCTTTTCTTGAGTGGTTTATTTTTAACTAACATTGTCATATGGACTAACGAGATGCTAGCCCAGTGTCCTTGACAGCTGAAAATATGCTTTTCTACACTTGATAGCTAACTAGCAAATGTCCAAAAACATCTTAGTAAAACAAAATAAAAAATCCTATAGTTACATTATTTATATCAATATGATTTAAAACTCATATAAAGGAAAAAATCAAAATAATAAAATCTCTGGGTCTTGAAACTACCAGACATTTATAAAATGTATCCTTTCCTGATTTGTATTTTTTTTTCATTTTGCAATGAAAACAGAGCTAACAGAAAATTGTTGGTAAGCCTGACATATGCAAAACCCTGAGTTTCATCTTCATGAAAGTTTCGTCATATGCTTGTATCAAGAATAGCATTGGAAAAAAAAAAAGAACAGCATTAGATTTCTGTGAAGAGGCCCTCAGTTTGAGGTGCACTGACATGCATACCAGGCTCAATGCTGTCTCTCATCAGACAGTGTTTGATTTCTGATTAAGAGATGGAAGGCAGTTCCTGGATACCACGGAGGATTATGAAGAGGCTGTTTAAACACCTCTCTTAAAACTCTCTTCTGTTGAAAAAGAGAATGACAGCTGGCTAAGTAGGCATATATGTTTTTCCAAGAACTTCTTAAAGCGTGCACATGCTTTGGATCTGGCCTAAGCAGCTCAGAATAAAATAAACAGAAGTCCCCCAGAGAGAGAGAGAGAGAGAGAGAGAGAGAGAGAGAGAGAGAGAGAGAGAGAGAGAGAGAGAAATAAATGCTCAGTGTTCTCCTTGAATTTATTTTGATTTGTTTAATGTGTACCTCAATTAAGCACTTAATGAAGGGTCTCTTGGCTTTTATCAGCCTATAAGAAATTCTAATGAGATTTAACTCCTTCCCGAATTTGAGCAAACTATAGAAAGGCTGAACCCATTAGTAAAAAAACAACAGAACAAACAAACCCAAAACTTTGTATCTTTTCGGTCTTATAGTACATTCAAATATATATTGTACATTTGGGTATGTAATCAATCATGTTATTGACACTTGAGGTTAACTTTCCCCATTGTTACAGAAAGAGTGTAGAAATTACAGCTGAAGAATTCATTTATAGATAACTACCCTGTGAGCTACAATGTATGCTTCGAGCTTTAGTAAAGCTTCTCTTATGAATGTGGGTGCCCTTGCATTTGGAGCACAGATATTCAGAATTGAGAGTTCATCTTGGTTCATCTTGGTGGATTTTTCCTTTGATTCGTACGAATTGTCCTGCCTATCTTTTTTGATTACTTTCGGTTGAAAGTCCATTTTATTCAATATTATAATTGCTACTCCAGCTTGTTTCTTGGGACCATTTGCTTGGGCATTTGTTTTCCAGCCTTTTATTCTGAGCTAGTGTCTGTCTTTGTCACTGAGGTGTGTTGACCCTCCCGTACCCCTGTGGGTCAGCACTCCTGGGAGACCAGCTCTCCCCTGGCCAGTTTTGGGTATAGAGAGCTGTGGCAAAGGGTCAGCTCTGGCACCGATGGAACCCAGAAGCAGGCCTTTCCTTTTGCTGTTCAGTTATTTGGGGAATTTTGAAACGTTCTGATGCTTGGCTTTACCCATAAAGACTACAATTGAGTTGATAAAATGAAGGGCAAGAGGCAAGTTAAAACTCCTGAGAAGGTGTTAGTAGTGCTCATGGCCAAGGGTCACTGAGGGTCACAGACACACCTATCATCCTGTGTTTTTAAAGTGTATTTGAAAGGGGAATATGGGCTCCCTGGAACTACACCCTAATGGATATGGGAGCTGTGATTTCGAAGTAAGTCTGTGTGAAGGCTATGGTCCAATTATTGTCTTTTGGACATGACTTCCTTATCCCACAAATCAGCAGGTTATTAACTGAGCTGACATCTAAACTTTCTTCTTAAAAGTTTAATATTTTGTTTTTTAAAAAGCTCTCCTTCTCTTTGCTCCTTGCTCTCTTGCTCTTCCCCTTTGTCTCTTTTTACCCCACTCCCCTCCCCTCTTTCCTCCACATGCTCATGGCCGGCCTCTATTCCTCTCCTCTTCTATTCTTCTTCTCTCATTAAACCTTTCCACATTGGAAAAAAAGAAACAGTTTAATATGGTGTTTTGGTGGACTGTATTACTAAACAAAGAAAAAGTGACTCTTTTTCAATGTAAGAATTAGAGTATTATCAGATTGTTTAAAACAACATGTCACCATTTATCTCCTTTTAATCCTGTCCCTTCCTGGATCACCTTGAATTTATTATTTCCATTAAGAGTTAATTGGAGGTGTTTTTAAAATATCAAGTCTTTCTGCCCTCATTGAAAACAAAGGGGACAAAATTCAACAGCACAAGAAAGCCTGAATAGGACAGAAAAGGCATTACTTTCACATGTTCTCAAAAGACAATTTTTTGGAACCTGATGAAGAATTTAAGAAAAGCAAATAAACACGTCTTCAAACTTCATTTTGTTAGCTTTTCTTCCACCTATAGTTCCGATTTTTCCAAAATTCTATTCTCCTGTCCTGAAATTGGCACAACTCAATTTTTTTCTGCCCTTTTTTCATTTTTCCTTTCACCATGTGATATCTCTCAAAAAACTTTAGAATCAAGTGTGTACAAAAGATGTGGGGAGTAGAGCTAATAGAATTAAGAAGAGCGGTGGGCCAGCATCTCTCAGATCCTCTCCTCGGAGACAATGGAAGCTGACAGGGGCAGGAGCCAGTGAGCACAGTCTTCCTGGGATCCCTGTGCTGGTTTTGCACCCAGGCCAAGGTGGCTTTAGCTTTTCTCCTGACACTGCCACTGCAGACAGGTTTTGAGTGCAGTCAGCCTCAGTTTCCTGACACGAAACACGTGGATCTTTTGTATCATAATATTTGAATGTAAGGAAACACTTTTAGAAATAAATAAATCTCAGTTTAAATTACAGCGTTTCTATTGCATAGCTGTGCAATGGTGGGCAAGTTCTTTTACCTGCCTGGGTCTCAGTTTCTTCAGTGGGAGATTATAAGTAATGCTCTATGAATAAGTCTGACAGTGTACGTATGCCATGTGCTTGGGATTGTACAGGATACAGTATGTGTACAGTAAACTTTATTCTTGTATAGGGATGTTGTGGGAATTAATCTACATACCTAATGCTTTCTACAAATTAACATAAATACTCTGTCCCAGATAAGATTCAGATGTAGTTGCTGGGAAAAAACTAAAAAAATAAAGGCAGCAAGAAATTTTCTAACGTTCTCAGGAGAGAAAATGACAGCACAACCCATCTCTATATAACGTGTTACAAAACAATGCTTCTGTCAACTACATACCATTTACACAGTAAGGGCCTTATAGATTTCTCTGACTGGGAACATAACAGTCATCTTACTGGGTGCACATGCATGCCATGATATCTGCACAGCATGCAGTCTCCTAGTGACACAGTTCTCACATTATGTTCCCACTGTTAAGAACATACTACATGAAAGCAGCCCTCAGGTCTCCCATATGCCATGACACTGAACTGATAAAGGATCCCCTGAGGGAAGTATGCATGTGGAAGGGGCCCACTCTGTGGAAACATTATGAATTTTGAATTTTCTGACTATCTAGTATGTATGCATTGGGGACTTTGCTCAAACTGATAGATACCAGTTCAACTCCGATCCAAGCAAATAAGGAATTGAGAGAGTAGAACTCTCAAAACATCAACTAGGCATCATTATTAAACTTCTTATCTGGGGCTGGGGATTTAGCTCAGTGGTAGAGTGCTTACCTAGGAAGCGCAAGACCCTGGGTTCGGTCCCCAGCTCCGAAAAAAAAGAACCAAAAAAAAAAAAAAAAGAAGGTAAACTTCTTATCTGTTATGTCATTGCAGAATGCCATATACACAATGCTGGAAAGTCATAAATAATGGTGTCTGTGTGTAACTGAAAGTGATTATAGGTTTAGGTAATAATCGTACCCTAAGCTACTCTAGAAAACTGGCTAAGTATGGGGGCTCTGGAAACAAGTATGATACAAAGAGAGAACCTTTTATTTGACTTCTAAAAGAAATCTAGTTTCCACTCCAAATTACTGTGATCATAAATCACAAGAACTAGCTCTTTCAAGGACAGGAATCTGTGCTGAGGAGAACAATAGGCAAAAGAGTAGAATCCTTGTAACTGGCTGCATTTTAAATGGCAATGCTTAAGTCTGTCTTCCTGCAATCGTATTTTGCCTAAACATATGAAGTTGTTAGCTTACCAAATGTAAATATCTGTAGGATTCTGCACGCTTGGTGAAGATGTTGTAAAGGAACCGTCTTGTGTATTCATAACCCAAAGCATATGTTACTGGAACGGGCTGGATTATTTCAAAACCTTCCTTAGCTCTTGCTTTGATGATTAGATTTTATGCTTGGGTAATTACACTTTAGAATCAAAATGAATTATAAATAAGATGTATAATGGATTAGAGGCAGTGGGGTGTGGAGAACATGTCAGGTGTCTTATTATGAGAGATAAGCCTTTATCTCCATAATCTCTCCACTAAGTCCTCACTGTGATCGTTGTCTGTAAATAGGAGCGGCGCTCACAGGACACAGATGAAGCTGAGTGCTCACACTTACGTAGGCTACATTCTAGGAGTTTCCCGTTTACTTTCATTTGCGTTTGCTTAATTTGTGCTAGTTCATATTTTTAAATAAGGGCAAGTCATGAAAATATCAATGCTAAAGTGTGTTTTAGTCTTCTTAGAAAGCCTATAAATCACAAAACAAACATATAATGTGACATTTGTGGATAAATGTAGATTGTAGTGAAATAATTTTATAACCTTCCTGTTTTTGTTGAAATATGAAGAGAATCGTATTAAATAAGTGGGGAGAAATGGATACATAATATCTTTCTTCTCAAGATACCGGAAGTCAAGCTTGATCTGGATATTCTCCATAGGAAAATTATGTTACCAAGTCAGAAATTTCAGAACTTCTATCCTATAGTTTAGATAACTACATAACGATAACTATATATAATGACTGCTAGTGCAGTTAAAGGATTTGGCCAAACTCATACAGCTTTCCAGCAGTGCAGCCACACAATGAAACACAATTCCCTTTCTCTGGAAAGTTCCGTGTGTCCTTTCTGCATCTATCTCTCCTGCTTACAAAATGTTAGCCCATTGTGTGTGTGTGCATTGCTTCATTTTCTAGCCGCGTACCACAGATGTTTGAAAGGCATATGTAGATAAGTGTAATAGTTCGTGTTGCGTAGAAATGCATGTCCAGGGGAAACTACTGCTTAATAAAGAGATGTGTCATTTGATTGTTTATGAGACTCAAGTGTGCATGTTACAATGAATATCTCCCTTTGAGCAGGCGACGGAGCTGCTTCAAGGCAGTTTAGTCATCCCATGAAGTTGTTCTCTCAACACTGTGGAGTCATACAGTGGTGGCTAAGGTAACAGCATTGAATTTGCAGTGTGGTTTTTCTTCCGTGAATTCTCATTTATATTAATCCTTGAGGTGATTCAATAGGTAAAACCCTGGGGTACAGCAATAAGCCAGCGAAAGAACCTGAAGTGGTGAAGTGAGACAGGAGTTACAACTTTGTTTGTTTGTTTATTATTTAATTTATATGTGTGTACTTTGGTTTATGCATACCACAATAAGCATGTGGAGATGCTTTTCGAGGGAGGGCAATTCGAGGGAGTTTGTTATCGCTTTCTACCACGTGGGTCCTGGAAATTTCAACAAGTCGGGTGGTAAGGCTTGGTGGCAAGGGCTTTTGCCCACAGAGCCTTCTCACCCACCCCACTTCAGAATATTCAAGATGCACTTTGGCTTTGGCCTTGAGTCATGCATGCCATTCTTGAGAAAATTTCCAAAATCTCATTTACAAAGTTGTCAAATTAAACTACATTAAAAATATATCAGCACATAAACCTATAATTAGTACATGTGTCATAGTATCGACTTGATACAAGTGCCAGTGATCACAAACTAGTGACTTGTTTAAGGTTCCCAGCCTATATAATTGTCATAAGAGTCTTAATCTGTAGTAGGAGGAAACATCAATAACATCAAACTTCATGCAAAGGGCACCAATTCGTGTGACCAATGAGACAGAATGCGGGATACAGTAAGTCCCAGAAAACTCTTTAAAAGTCAGGAATTTGTAGATGGCAGGTTATGGAATACCACTAATTACTCAGTCTTGAGTATTTATCATGTTTAGCTTCTAGAGTTTTAGATATCTATGCAAGGTCTCAGCCCTAGTCCTGAATACAAATAGCTCTAGTAATTGATGATGAAGCTCAAATTCAGCCCAGTTCCTTATCTCTTCAAACTTACCAATATTGTAGTATTCTTTTGACAAACTAGTATTTGTAGAAATTGATTAGACTACCAGAAGGCATTCAGAAGAATACCTTCAGTCCTACATTGTGGGGGGAACAGGACGATTGTGGGAGGTGGAGAGAAGGGGAACAGAAAGGAGGGGGAGGAAATAAGAGTGGCAGCATCAAGATCTGGAGGAGATATGAGAGAGGTATAGAAAGCCAGAAAATCAAACACAAATATGTAGCAGGGAGGATGGGGAATTAGGAAGAGCCACCAGAGGGTCCCAGACACCAGGGAAACAGGACCCTCTCAGGACCCAAGGGGGATGACTTTAGCCAAAATGCACAGAGGAGTGGGGGTAGATACTGTGGAGACCTCCTTCAGCAGATAGGCATGGTCCCTGGTCAGGAAATGGGGCCACACACCCATCTCAAAGTTTTTAACCTAGAAATGTTCCTATTCAAAGGAAGAACTGGGACGAAAAATGGAACAGAGACTGAAGGAAGGGCCAACTGGGGACTGCCCCACCGGGGGATACATCATGGCTGCAGACTCTTGCCATGGTCAAGAGGTACTTGCCAAACCTTGTATGGCGGTTCCTGAGGAAGTCTGGCCAGCAACTAACATGAGTCTAGACCCCACCAACCAAGGTGTGTACCTGGAGGAATCCATGGTTCCAGATTCATATGTAACACAGGATGGCTTTTCCTGACAGCAATGGGAGGGGAGGCCCCTGGTCAGGGAGGCTTGATGCCCCAGCATAGGGGGATGCTGGAGGAGAGGGGTAGAAGAGTGTGTGTGGTTCAGGGAGCACTCTCATACTGGTAAAGGGGAGTGGGAGAGCAGATTTAGATTGGGGCTGGTGGAGGGGTAACAGGGAAGTGGGATATCATGGGATAGAGGTGGGTGGGTGGAGGGGGTAACTGGGAAGTGGGTTATATGAGATACAAACGAATGGAGTGATTACTAAAAACATTTAAAAAATAGAAAAAAGCCAATCTAAATATAATTGAAACCCAATAAAGGAAAGAAAAATGGTTTTAAAATTGTGATAACTGAATGAGGGTAGCATTGTGGAAACAATTAGGAAGACTATGTTGAATGGAACAGCCTGCTATTTAGTGTAGATGTTTTGTCTTTTCTATATAAAAAAACACTCTCAAACTGGATAGGACCATATCTCATAATCACTACCGCTTAAACGCTCTAACTGCTCAGAAATGGTGCCAAGAAGATAGATGGGATATACACGCCAGCCTTTTGAGACACGCTTACCCCTGGCTATGGCATATTGTTACAAATCTTTTAATCAGATATTTCCCTCCAGTTAAGATTCTTTACAAGCTAACAATGACAATAACATATTGCCAATATGCACGACTAATAATCAAATAGGCTAAGAGTACACGTGGAAATCAAGGGCAGAGGAAGTTTGAGAAGGACGCCCATTTGGCTCTGGAAGGGAGCTGAGCTCAAGGGAGTTCTTAGCAGCTAGCTTACCTCACAAGACAAGCCGGAATAGCCAGGAGGGCAGTCACATCTTTCTATCAGGTTTGCCAGTGGGCTTGCCGCTGACACCTGTCCTGGTTCAGCTCCTTCCATGGAGATTTCAGAAATGCTACAAAGATTGCAAGCAGAGTTAATGATCACACAAGCAGATATAGCCTCCAAGAACTACTCAAGGCTTAAGGAAACCCTCCCCCCTCAGATCTCTGCCAGTCACAGGTAAATTCTTTTCTTTGCTTCTTTCAATGAACCAAAACACATCTGTTTGTCAAGGCAACATGAAATTACATATTGTAGAAGGGGGCCATCACGCTAATAACTACGCAGTTTTGAAGTCGCTTAAATTCCAGGCGCTCATTTACCTCGTCCAATTACTGCATTTTTATTTCTTCTCAGACTGCGGTTACATACTAGGAAAATATCCACATAAATCCTAAAGAGTTTACTAAATTGGATGTCTGCTGTCCTGTTGAGAAGTTATTATAAGGATTTTTACTCCTTGGTTTTCGAAATGTGAGTAGCTTCATGTAGACATGGCCAATCAATTAGACGTTTATATTATTTCAAACAGGCAACCCAAGGTCACCCTCTCTTAGAATGTCTCCTGTAGTCACAAGTGAGATTGCTTTTAATTTACTCTCTTCCTCCAGAGCTTCTGTATGTCCTTTCGAGAACTTGGGAAAACCCCCTAGAAAACAATGCCAGGCATCATCTGACCCTGATCTTTAAAAGGATAAAGTGCCTTCCAAATTAATATTTTATTAGCTTTATTAAATAAATCCATCAAGTGACTTCCTATTGGTGGGAAAGCCCTTATGGTAAGGGAAATATTCCCAGTGAATCCTCCAGTACTTTTTTCATTAATTTGAAATTATGCATTAAAATATATGCAGCCCATAAACCCAGACTATTTCATGACTGACTGACTGCAACATGAGAATGTTCTGCAAATAAACTTTTAAGTGAGACACTGGGTAGTTTTGCCTCCATAAAAGGTACCTCCGATAGCTTAAGGAGGTTGAATCATAAACTTTATAACAAGTGTAGGTAAGTTTTATTGAATTATGAATGCACATGCTGATTTCACTAGCATTGTGATGAGCGCTTGGGAGCCCTTACAAAACCAATTTTGGGCTAAAATGCAGGTTTTGCTTCCCTTGCCTAAAGCAGCATCGTGGTAGCAAGGCTGGCACAGAGCTGTAAGCAGCCACTCCTCTCTGATAAGAATGCCTTCACTCTTCCACTCCCTGTGGACTCCGTGATGCAGGAGGAAAAACCGCTATTTGTTTGACTAGTCTTCTTTCCACTGAAACCTTCTGTGGGGATCCATAGCTACTTGTAGAAGATATAAACATCATCTTGCCTTCAATTTCTTGTACAGACATGCTTACAAGAGAGCAGGGCTTAAAATCAAAGGCTCTTGAAGAGTGGCAGCAATAGATCCTCTGCTGTGACTACTGCTTCTCAGGTGATTAGGGGAGCTCACATGTGGATGAAAGGGTAGAGAGGTGAGGAGGACGGAAGTGCAAGCAATGGCTTTCCTTGTTTCTGGATATGGCCTCCACTTGAATGCATACTGAATTCTAGAAGTTACTACATACATAACTCACCCGTAAACTCTGGCATTGCCATAGTTTATGTAAACTATGATAAATGATAAAGATGTTGGGCTATGTCTTACTGGGGGATATTTTAACTTTTGTCATATTTCCCCTGTCTTAAATATTCAAGTGCTGGTGATGTATCTGCCTTATTTGTTTTTCTGGTGAATATACAACTTTGATAGGGTTTGAAAAAGTGATGTATAGTGAAAAATGAAGAAAACTCTGGTCCCTGAAATAACACTAACAACGTGTGCTGTAAACTACTAGACTCTTAGGGTGGTCTGGAGGAATTTGCAAAGTAGTTCACTTACATATATAACAGGTAAGCCAGCTTTGGTGTCTATAACTGATGTACTTTGCTATTCTAAAACAGTGATTTGTTTCTAGTACATGTTTTTATCTTTATGATAAAAATATAAATATTTTTTAATATAAATGAGAAGATGAGATTTGGCTCATGATGATCTCTTCCACTGAAAGCCCCTTCACCAATCTAGTGAGCAACTAAATCTTCTATTAGACAAGAGCGAGTCCTTAAGCAAGATTATGTATATGCTTAGCACAACATGAATATCTGATATATATATATTTTTAGATTCATTAATTTGATTATGAGAGGCTTCCTCTATTTTCTCTAGCTTAGTCTATTCATTTGTCACAAGACTAATTTACAAACATCTTTGGTCTCCATGTTTTTCCTGAACACAAAAGGAATATAAGACTTAAAAGAGACATTGAGTTATTGAGTAAATTAACAAAATGTTTAGCCTCTGCGGTAAGAAACTTACTTAATCTGTGTGAATCCTCCTTTCATCTCTTTGGAGGATTCCTTCTGCTTGTGAAAAATCTCCTGGAGTCTCCATTGTTCTCTCTATGCATTTTATTCTATTTTCTCTAATCGCCACCTTTATCATAATCTACAAACATGCTTACAGCATTTTCCAGTGAGACAAACATGCCTTGATTTTATCACTCGGTCCTCCCATCACTGTGTGACTAGAGTCATGGAAAACAGTGTTCACACTTTCAATATTACATTCTTTGTGTCTCATTCACTCTTTAAAAAATTGAGACTATTTCCAACCAAAGCCCTCAGTGAATGCTGACACTGAAAATGATTCCAAGGACCCCGGCCTGCAGCAGCTCTCTGCTCCCAGACCCCGTGAGAGAGAGACCCAACCGCCTGGTCAGGTGGGCACTCCTGAGGCTGTAGAGCAGAAGAGACCACCAACACTGCCCACCCCTGCCCACATCCCTGGCCCAAGAGGAAACTGTATAAGGCCTCTGGGCTCCCGTGGGGGAGGGCCCAGGAGCGGCAGGACCCCTGCCTGAGACACGGCCGGAACCTGAAGGAAACAGACCGGATAAACAGTTCTCTGCACCCAAATCCCGTGGGAGGGAGAGCTAAACCTTCAGAGAGGCAGACAAGCCTGGGAAACCAGAAGAGACTGCTCTCTGCACACACATCTCGGACGCCAGAGGAAAACAGCAAAGGCCATCTGGAACCCTGGTGCACTGAAGCTCCCGGAAGGGGCGGCGCATATCTTCCTGGTTGCTGCCGCTGCAGAGAGCCCGTGGGCAGCACCCCACGAGCAAACTTGAGCCTCGGGACCACAGGTAAGAGCAACTTTTCTGCTGCAAGAAAGCTGCCTGGTGAACTCAAGACACAGGCCCACAGGAACAGCTGAAGACCTGTAGAGAGGAAAAACTACACGCCAGAAAGCAGAACACTCTGTCCCCATAACTGATTGAAAGAGAGGAAAACAGGTCTACAGCACTCCTGACACACAGGCTTATAGGACAGTCTAGCCACTGTCAGAAATAGCAGAACAAAGTAACACTAGAGATAATCTGATGGCGAGAGGCAAGCACAGGAACCCAAGCAACAGAAACCAAGACTACATGGCATCATCGGAGCCCAATTCTCCCACCAAAACAAACATGGAATATCCAAACACACCAGAAAAGCAAGATCTAGTTTCAAAATCATATTTGATCATGATGCTGGAGGACTTCAAGAAAGACGTGTAGAACTCCCTTAGGGAAACACAGGAAAACATTAATAAACAAGTAGAAGCCTACAGAGAGGAATCGCAAAAATCCCTGAAAGAATCGCAAAAATCCCTGAAAGAATCGCAAAAATCCCTGAAAGAATTCCAGGAAAACACAATCAAACAGTTGAAGGAATTAAAAATGGAAATAGAAGCAACCAAGAAAGAACACATGGAAACAACCCTGGTTATAGAAAACCAAAAGAAGAGACAAGGAGCTGTAGATACAAGCTTCACCAACAGAATACAAGAGATGGAAGAGAGAATCTCAGGAGCAGAAGATTCCATAGAAATCATTGACTCAACTGTCAAAGATAATGTAAAGCAGAAAAAGCTACTGGTCCAAAACATACAGGAAATCCAGGACTCAATGAGAAGATCAAACCTAAGGATAATAGGTATAGAAGAGAGTGAAGACTCCCAGCTCAAAGGACCAGTAAATATCTTCAACAAAATCATAGAAGAAAACTTCCCTAACCTAAAAAAAGAGATACCCATAGGCATACAAGAAGCCTGCAGAACTCCAAATAGATTGGACCAGAAAAGAAACACCTCCCGTCACATAATTGTCAAAACACCAAACGCACAAAATAAAGAAAGAATATTAAAAGCAGTAAGGGAAAAAGGTCAAGTAATATATAAAGGCAGACCTATCAGAATCACACCAGACTTCTCGCCAGAAACTATGAAGGCCAGAAGATCCTGGACTGATGTCATACAGACCCTAAGAGAACACAAATGCCAGCCCAGGTTACTGTATCCTGCAAAACTCTCAATTAACATAGATGGAGAAACCAAGATATTCCATGACAAAACCAAATTTACACAATATCTTTCTACAAATCCAGCACTACAAAGGATAATAAATGGTAAAGCCCAACATAAGGAGGCAAGCTATACCCTAGAAGAAGCAAGAAACTAATCGTCTTGGCAACAAAACAAAGAGAGTGAAAGCACACAAACATAACCTCACATCCAAATATGAATATAACAGGAAGCAATAATCACTATTCCTTAATATCTCTCAACATCAATGGCCTCAACTCCCCAATAAAAAGACATAGATTAACAAACTGGATACGCAATGAGGACCCTGCATTCTGCTGCCTACAGGAAACACACCTCAGAGACAAAGACAGACACTACCTCAGAGTGAAAGGCTGGAAAACAACTTTCCAAGCAAATGGTCAGAAGAAGCAAGCTGGAGTAGCCATTCTAATATCAAATAAAATCAATTTTCAACTAAAAGTCATCAAAAAAGATAGGGAAGGACACTTCATATTCATCAAAGGAAAAATCCACCAAGATGAACTCTCAATCCTAAATATCTATGCCCCAAATACAAGGGCACCTACATACGTAAAAGAAACCTTACTAAAGCTCAAAACACACATTGCACATCACACAATAATAGTGGGAGATTTCAACACCGCACTCTCATCAATGGACAGACCATGGAAACAGAAATTAAACAGTGATGTCGACAGACTAAGAGAAGTCATAAGCCAAATGGACTTAACGGATATTTATAGAACATTCTATCCTAAAGCAAAAGGATATACCTTCTTCTCAGCTCCTCATGGTACTTTCTCCAAAATTGACCATATAATTGGTCAAAAAACGGGCCTCAACAGGTACAGAAAGATAGAAATACCATGCGTGCTATCGGACCAACACGGCCTAAAACTGGTCTTCAATAACAATAAGGGAAGAATGCCCACATAGACGTGGAAATTGAACAATGCTCTACTCAATGATAACCTGGTCAAGGAAGAAATAAAGAAAGAAATTAAAAACTTTTTAGAATTTAATGAAAATGAAGGTACAACATACCCAAACTTATGGGACACAATGAAAGCTGTGCTAAGAGGAAAACTCATAGCGCTGAGTGCCTGCAGAAAGAAACAGGAAAGAGCATATGTCAGCAGCTTGACAGCACACCTAAAAGCTCTAGAACAAAAAGAAGCAAATACACCCAGGAGGAGTAGAAGGCAGGAAATAATCAAACTCAGAGCTGAAATCAACCAAGTAGAAACAAAAAGGACCATAGAAAGAATCAACAGAACCAAAAGTTGGTTCTTTGAGAAAATCAACAAGATAGATAAACCCTTAGCCAGACTAACGAGAGGACACAGAGAGTGCGTCCAAATTAACAAAATCAGAAATGAAAAGGGAGACATAACTACAGATTCAGAGGAAATTCAAAAAATCATCAGATCTTACTATAAAAACCTATATTCAACAAAACTTGAAAATCTTCAGGAAATGGACAATTTCCTAGACAGATACCAGGTATCGAAGTTAAATCAGGAACAGATAAACCAGTTAAACAACCCCATAACTCCTAAGGAAATAGAAGCAGTCATTAAAGGTCTCCCAACCAAAAAGAGCCCAGGTCCAGACGGGTTCAGTGCAGAATTCTATCAAACCTTCATAGAAGACCTCATACCAATATTATCCAAACTATTCCACAAAATTGAAACAGATGGAGCACTACCGAATTCCTTCTACGAAGCCACAATTACTCTTATACCTAAACCACACAAAGACACAACAAAGAAAGAGAACTTCAGACCAATTTCCCTTATGAATATCGACGCAAAAATACTCAATAAAATTCTGGCAAACCGAATCCAAGAGCACATCAAAACAATCATCCACCATGGTCAAGTAGGCTTCATCCCAGGCATGCAGGGATGGTTTAATATATGGAAAACCATCAACGTGATCCATTATATAAACAAACTGAAAGAACAGAACCACATGATCATTTCATTAGATGCTGAGAAAGCATTTGACAAAATTCAACACCCCTTCATGATAAAAGTCCTGGAAAAAATAGGAATTCAAGGCCCATACCTAAACATAGTAAAAGCCTTATACAGCAAACCAGTTGCTAACATTAAACTAAATGGAGAGAAACTTGAAGCAATCCCACTAAAATCAGGGACTAGACAAGGCTGCCCACTCTCTCCCTACTTATTCAATATAGTTCTTGAAGTTCTAGCCAGAGCAATCAGACAACAAAAGGAGATCAAGGGGATACAGATCGGAAAAGAAGAGGTCAAAATATCACTATTTGCAGATGACATGATAGTATATTTAAGTGATCCCAAAAGTTCCACCAGAGAACTACTAAAGCTGATAAACAACTTCAGCAAAGTGGCTGGGTATAAAATAAACTCAAATAAATCAGTTGCCTTCCTCTATACAAAGGAGAAACAAGCCGAGAAAGAAATTAGGGAAACGACACCCTTCATAATAGACCCAAATAATATAAAGTACCTCGGTGTGACTTTAACCAAGCAAGTAAAAGATCTGTACAATAAGAACTTCAAGACACTGAGGAAAGAAATTGAAGAAGACCTCAGAAGATGGAAAGATCTCCCATGCTCATGGATTGGCAGGATTAATATAGTAAAAATGGCCATTTTACCAAAAGCAATCTACAGATTCAATGCAATCCCCATCAAAATACCAATCCAATTCTTCAAAGAGTTAGACAGAACAATTTGCAAATTCATCTGGAATAACAAAAAACCCAGGATAGCTAAAGCTATCCTCAACAATAAAAGGACTTCAGGGGGAATCACTATCCCTGAACTCAAGCAGTATTACAGAGCAATAGTGATAAAAACTGCATGGTATTGGTACAGAGAAAGACAGATAGACCAATGGAATAAAATTGAAGACCCAGAAATGAACCCACACACCTATGGTCCTTGATTTTTGACAAAGGAGCCAAAACCATCCAATGGAAAAAAGATAGCATTTTCAGCAAATGGTGCTGGTTCAACTGGAGGTCAACATGTAGAAGAATGCAGATCGATCCATGCTTATCACCCTGTACAAAGCTTAAGTCCAAGTGGATCAAGGACCTCCACATCAAACCAGACACACTAAAACTAATAGAAGAAAAACTAGGGAAGCATCTGGAACACATGGGCACTGGAAAAAATTTCCTGAACAAAACACCAATGGCTTACGCTCTAAGATCAAGAATCGACAAATGGGATCTCATAAAACTGCAAAGCTTCTGTAAGGCAAAGGACACTGTGGTTAGGACAAAACGGCAACCAACAGATTGGGAAAAGATCTTTACCAATCCTACAACAGATAGAGGCCTTATATCCAAAATATACAAAGAACTCAAGAAGTTAGATCGCAGGGAAACAAATAACCCTATTAAAAAATGGGGTTCAGAGCTAAACAAAGAATTCACAGCTGAGGAATGCCGAATGGCTGAGAAACACCTAAAGAAATGTTCAACATCTTTAGTCATAAGGGAAATGAAAATCAAAACAACCCTGAGATTTCACCTCACACCAGTGAGAATGGCTAAGATCAAAAACTCAGGTGACAGCAGATGCTGGCGAGGATGTGGAGAAAGAGGAACACTCCTCCATTGTTGGTGGGATTGCAGACTGGTACAACCATTGTGGAAATCAGTCTGGAGGTTCCTCAGAAAATTGGACATTGAACTGCCTGAGGATCCAGCTATACCTCTCTTGGGCATATACCCAAAAGATGCCCCAACATATAAAAGAGACACGTGCTCCACTATGCTCATCGCAGCCTTATTTATAATAGCCAGAAACTGGAAAGAACCCAGACGCCCTTCAACAGAGGAATGGATTCAGAAAATGTGGTACATCTACACAATGGAATATTACTCAGCTATCAAAAACAACGAGTTTATGAAATTCGTAGGCAAATGGTTGGAACTGGAAAATATCATCCTGAGTGAGCTAACCCAATCACAGAAAGACATACATGGTATGCACTCATTGATAAGTGGCTATTAGCCCAAATGCTTGAATTACCCTAGATCCCTAGAACAAACGAAACTCAAGACGGATGATCAAAATGTGAATGCTTCACTCCTTCTTTAAATGAGGAAAAAGAATACCCTTGGCAGGGAAGGCAGAGGCAAAGATTAAAACAGAGACTGAAGGAACAACCATTCAGAGCCTGCCCCACATGTGGCCCATACATATACAGCCACCCAATTAGACAAGATGGATGAAGCAAAGAAGTGCAGGCCGACAGAAGCCGGATGTAGATCGCTCCTGAGAGACACAGCCAGAATACAGCAAATACAGAGGCGAATGCCAGCAGCAAACCACTGAACTGAGAATAGGTCCCCCGTTGAAGGAATCAGAGAAAGAACTGGAAGAGCTTGAAGGGGCTCGAGACCCCATATGTACAACAATGTCAAGCAACCAGAGCCTCCAGGGACTAAGCAACTTCCTAAAGACTATACATGGACTGACCCTGGACTCTGACCCCATAGGTAGCAATGAATATCCTAGTAAGAGCACCAGTGGAAGGGGAAGCCCTGGGTCCTGCTAAGACTGAACCCCCAGTGAACTAGACTATGGGGGGGAGAGTGGCAATGGGGGGAGCGTTGGGAGGGGAACACCCATAAAGAAGGGGAGGGGGGAGGGGGATGTTTGCCCGGAAACCGGGAAAGGGAATAACACTCGAAATGTATATAAGAAATACTCAAGTTAATAAAAAAAAAATGAAAATGATTCCAATGTGGCCCCAAGTGCCATTGTCAATGACCCTTGTATTAATGAACCTCTCTAATCATTTTTTTGAAGTGTGCCCTGTTTGGCTTCCTTGATATCATGTATGTTTCATCACTTCATCTATGCTTGCTTTTTTTTGCTATGATTTTCAATCAACGTACATCATGCTATCCAGGGTAAATAAACATACATGTTTAAATGGCATGGACACATATGTTTGCTTAGGGATGGAGGACTGGACCAACTTGACCTTGTCTATTCCTCTTTGTGCTTCAAGGTCATTTTCTGAACAGTGTTATAACGGACATACAGCACTATTGCTACCTACACGTGACCTACAGCATGTGCTATCCTGAACTTTCTCCTCGTGCATTTAATTCACCATGACTAATGTAAGAATATTGTTCTTATGTTATTTATTTTGGGGGTAAACAATGGCCATCCTCTATCAAGCGACTGGGAGCCTTCTTTGGCTTGTCTTTTGCCACCTCAGTCACAAACAACCAGTTACTGATTTCTTATCTGATGTCTTCTTGACCAGCCCTGTGGACCCTAGAATAAGAACTTAAGTATTTTCCTTACCGGCTTTGTCTCACAACATTGCCATAAGTAGCCTTGATCAGAATATAGTGAATATCATACAGTATATCCAAGAAGTCTTCCCGGGTCACAGTTCTACTGATTCGAGGATCATCACCATAATATTTCCATTCTTTCTGTAAATGAGAACCAGAAACACCTTCGTGACAGAACTGAGTGAAAAACCGTTAGTGTCTTTGCATCAAACAGCTACCAACTTTACCTCTGTCATTTCAATTTCATGCCGTGTCAACTGGCCAATGAGAGGGGCAGCCATGTGCCTGGTAATAATTCTAGCATGAGTAGGAGTTCCACCTCGAATGATAACTTGAGGTTTATATGTGGCAAAGCCTGTCTCATCCCGGGCCTCAAAATAGATGGTATACTTGAGTTTGCCCCCATAGGCCATCAACTGAAAAGAAAAGAATAGAATAGAGATGAGGAGGCAAACTTCTAATGGCCTGACTCCTACACCATGTTTATTTAGTTGACGTGTGAGGTATTTTTACCTTTTTCCCTTCAAATTGTTCTGGGAGTTTCCAGTAGAAAGGTTCCAAATGGAGATCTTGCCTGACTTCATCCATCTTTGCAACAATCTCTGGGTTCTGGAAAGCAATGCCTTTGGTAGTTGTGTGCTGCAGGGCCTCATCCACCAGAGGCAGAATGGTCTGTTCATCACGCAGAGTCACCTGCACAGGTCAAATTTTAGCAGGAAGTGAGATATGAATCTCTCGGGCATTCTTTTAAAGCTAGGTATGAGTGCACGTCTCTCTGACTTCCTGTCCCCACTTTGGTGAGTTGTCCCAGAAAATGAACTGAGACAAGGTTGTTGAGAGTGGTAGGAAATGATGCTTTGGAATGAGTTGCCATAACTAAACTCAAAGTCTCTGAAAATTGCAATATTTTTTTCCCCACTAACAAAAGTTGAAATTAAATTCTGGAGAAACAAAGGGAAATCAGTCAAAATAAGCATGAGGTCATCCAAACAATGTACGGTGTCCTATGGCTGGGGGGAAGATGTGTAACAAGTTCTGATTTACGGGGCTGAATTAGGTGGTCACAGTCACCCTTCAGTGCCTCCTTCCTCAGGATGTGGCTGCCTCCAGCTACCACAATGCTTCCGGTTTCCACCTGCCACTTCCTCATCAACAGCGAGTGAACAATCTCCTAGGAAGAATTTTCAAGAGGTGTTTGCACCGACTGTCTAATGGCACATAGAGCCTTTACTGTTTCTGAGTGCACACAGGGGATGAGGTTACTTAAATGTTTTGCTAGTTGGTACTACCCCTTAGGGCCCGGCTAAACGATTCCTGAAGGAAGGAGCGCCATACCATAACATGGCTCAGTGGCTTCTTACTCACCCACGTACGGACCAGTCCCTTTGCTTCAGAGCATTGACTGGTGACTCCGAAGCAGTAGCAGCTGCTGCAGCCAAGTGGATTCTTGGCCTCTAGTCCAAATTTGCCAGGCCGGCACCTGTCACAGTGGACACCTTCCACGTTCACCTGAAGAAAGAGGAGGGCCCTTCAGGGTTCGTTGTAATTGTTATTATAAGGGAAATCGACTTAAGAACAGGGAACAATGACACATTTCTTTTTCGCTAATGAAAACCAAACAAATGAATGAAGACCAGGCCACTTACATATACCTCAAATGGTATTTTGAGTTCATAGCCCTGTCAGGATCTCCTAGGATTTTGAAAGGTACCTGATTCCTAAATGTATCTGTTACTGGGGGTGCTCTATACTGTTTGTGAGGTCTAAGCTGTGCATTTAATACAACTCTGTTGTGAGTAATGAAATTTCCAAAAGCAAATGAAACCAATGATTCCTACTGATAAAAAAAGGAAACCTAAATTCCACATTTATATATTTGCTCTAGTATTATATAATTGCTATATTATAACACATATGCAACATGCAGCAAATGTAACATATCACCATAATAGCGTGTGCATGTATAGAGCATGATAATCTGTTTAAGAAGGGTCTTTCACATAGAGGCTATTTTCTTAAAGTCAAGGTCATATTCACCATGGCTTGTTTACTCCCCAGGTTTCTGTCGACTGTTTTCACTGGCTTCCTTGGCATAGACCTTGTCTTGAAAAACTATCTGTGACACTGTTTTAACCACATTTATCCTGGGATTGATTTTTTTTTCTTCAGGAATATATAAAGGATTAAAAACCCATTTTAATTGGCTGCTTTTCTCCACCATTTAACAGTTTTAATGAGGGCTGAAATTTTCACATCCTTACCCACTGTTTGTAATGTCAGTGTTCACATGTAATGAAATTTTACTGGATTTACATAGGAATAAATATGCTTCAGTGTGCAGTGCCTATCAACTAACAGCGGGAGAAAGGGGTTGTGATGAGCTTGGTTATCATCTGTGGCTTTTCTCTGCCTGTGCCTGAAAGACCCCACTGCCCACTCTGCAGACATTTCTTTAAGCAAGAACACAGAAGCAAAACAACTTCAGTCGCTGTGGAACCTATACCCTGTGTACTGACCAGAGACAAGGTTGCATTTGGGTTGAAAGTAGTTCTTGAAAAGTGGCATCTGTATGCCAATGAGCACACGTCAAGGAAACCTGTATCTGGACATGAAGGTTTGTTTGCATTGCTTAATGAGGCAAGAACAGAAAACAGTGAATGAAAGTAAAACCAAGACTTTAGCATGAAGGAGTGCTGAATTTTGTCAAATGCTTTCTCAGCATCTATGAGAAGATCATGTGTTTTTTTTTTTTCTTTCAGTTTGTTTACATAGTGGATTACATTGATGGATTTCCATATATTGAACCATCCCTACATCCCTGGGATGAAGCTTACTTGATCATGGTGGATGATCGTTTTGATGTATTCTTGGATTCAGTTTGCGAGAATTTTATTGAGTATTTTTGCATTGATATTTATAAGGGAAATTGGTCTTGAAGTTCTCTTTCTTTGTTGGGTCTTTGTGTGGTTTAGGTATAAGCGTAATTGTGGTTTTATAGAAGGAATTGGGCAAGATCAGGAATTAAAGGCCTATGCCAAAGCAACATCAAACTAAATGGAGAGAAACTTGATCCCACTAATCAGGGACTAAGCAAGGCTGCCAGGACTAGACTAGACAGTCAGTGCGGGAAGCAGGAGGGTGTGGGTGGTTGGGTGGGAGAACACCCTCATACAAGAAGGGGGAGGAGGAATGGGATAGGGGGTTTAGGGACAGGAAACCGGGAAAGAGGATAACATTTGAAATGTAAGAAAAAATTATATAATAATAATAATAATAATAATAATAATAATAATAATAATATGAAAGTAAAACCAAGTGACAGAACGTCTAGCGAATGGTGCCTTTTCTTGGAGCAGCTCAGTCATTCATACCTTACAGGTGCACTGTCCGGTTTGATCGCTACAGGAGCATTTCCTAGTCTCTGAATCACAAGTCGTGGCATCTGTCCCTGGAAGAAAGCAGTCACAGAGACTGCAGAGAGGATAGTTCCAGTGACCTCGGTTGCACTCTGAGCATTTCATACCAGAGAATTTTGGATGACAGCTGCACTGGCCTGTGTTTATGTTGCATTGTGAAGACAAGGACCCCACTGTGCTGCAGTTACAAACCTGTGGAAGGGAGAAAAACAACTGCTGACTTAACTGCATAGAAAACTTCTTAAAGTTTTAATCCTAACATTTCAATCCCATTATGCACATATCTCTTGAATCCTTCATAACGTCGAAATTTAGTTCTTTGGGAGAAATTAGTGAACATAGCATTAAAAAGCTTCCTGCATTTAGAAAAATGGGTGATAATCTAGAAATCACAATGCTATGTGATAAGAAAGAAAACATAGGCTTTGATTTGTTGTTTTGTTTTAATATAAGTTATTTTAATTATATTGTTTATTTGAGGTGTGCACCAATGTGTGTGTATGTATGTGTGCACATGTGCTTATAAGTTTGTATGCACATGTTCCTGTAGGTGCATGTGGCAGAGGCTGGCCTCAAGGGTCCTTCTTCAAGGACTACCCATCTCATTTTTTGAGATACTGTTTATTACAGGGGCCTGAGGACGCACCTGACAACCTGTCTTTGTGGGTTTGGGGGATCAAGGGTAGGGCTTCATGTGTGGCAAGCACCATGCATACTAACTATGGCCTCAGTTCTGTTAACAAACTATTTTCCTGTCTCTTCATTGCTATGCAGTGAAGAGGCTGAGAGAAGAATTGCCCTGCAGAGTTTTGAGGGCTAATGAGATGGCTCAGGGGTAGAGAGTAGTGCTATGCTAGTGTACAAGCCAAATGATCTAATCCTACAAGGTGAGAAGAGAGCTGACTCCACGTTCATGCTATGGTGCATGTGTGCCTGTCTGCAGGCATACACACACACACACACACACACACACACACACACACACACACGCACACACACACACATACAACACACACACGCACGCACACACACACATACACACACACACAGACACACACACTTAAAAACAATCCTTAAAAAGTTATTTTATACTACCAATATGCACTATGGTTATTATTATATTACAAATATGGATTCTTTCCTTTTTCCTTTTTCCTTTTTCTTTTCTCTCTCTCTCTCTCTTTTTTTTTTGTAGGGGTGGACAGGCTGTCTTTCCCTTTCCATTTATTTAATTACATTAAACATAACAATAAAAAGGAACAAAAGGTACTGTATGGGTCAAAAAAATTCAGACAAAACCAAAACAAACAACCCATTTCTATATTGTATTCCTTCCTCCTGAATATGGGAGGAATTAAATTTAGTAATTAAATTTAATTGAAATTGAAATATAAATAAGCTATTGAGAACTTGAGAATCCATCATGTGCCTGGAACTGTATGAACATTTTCACACTTTCAGTCCCACACGCTAAACATTTTGTTTTACTTCTACATGAGTTCAGTAAGCAGCAGAACTTTATTGCCGTGTGATAGCTAACACTTGTACAGTGGCAAAATTATGTGTCCAGACCTGTGCTTCACTTACATCAACCACTTATTAGCCATACAGCCTGAGTCAGGTTACTTCAGCTCCTGATGCGTCAGGTTTTCCTATGCTCAAGAAATGACACAGTGCCCAACTCATAGAGATGCTGTGAGGAGGTCATGAATATCCAAGGGAGTCATTTTTGTTATATTTCACAGAAAATGAGAAAGAAGTTGTAAGAGGTTTTCACACTTGCCCAGTCACAGTTAGGTGGCAGGACAGAGATCTGAATGAGCATGTTCTTCAGGAACGTACAGATTAGTGAGAAAGTAAGAGAGAAAGCCAGATGCACCTTTTCCTAATTTTGAAGAAGGATGTAGGGACACTCAAGACTGCCCAATAGTAAAGCTAGGAATGAGCTTCCAACTCAACAGAGTACTATGTTCCTGGAGGGAGAGAGGAGGCAAGAAGGAGCCTTCTAACAAACAGTTTCCAACACAGAGAATAAACCACTGGGTTGGCTCTGGCGCCTCATCTTGCTTGTCAACTATATTACATCTTGAATCAAATAAAACCCAAGCTCTGGGCTTTCCTGTGAGCGATTTTATTAGATTATTTAAAACAAGAAGGCCCACCTTAAATCTGGACTGTACCTTGGGGCAGTCCACCTAAAGTCTCACAGAAGAAGGAAACTTCACTATTTGCCTGTTTGTAACTCCGTCTTTATGGCAAATCCAACTCTCCTGTGGCTGAGTCATTTCTTTGCTGTCATTAAAGCCAGGTTTGTGGGCATTCCAATGTAGACTGAAGACAAGCAGCTCTCCAGGAACTGTTCAGGACTCCAGGACCAGAGTGAGACTGCTGAGTGACTGGCCTCATGGACAGAGTAAATACAGGATTCTCTGTTTTTCCTTGTGATGCAACCATTGTTTGGACTAGCTGGACCAAATCCTATAAGCTAACCTAAGAAGTCCCCTTTTAATGTAAATATGTATTTCTATTCATACTACAAGCTATGTCTTGTAAGAGAACACTGATTAATACAAAGACTCTCACATAACTCACTGTTAAAGAACATCAGATGTACAATGAACTTTCAAAATTAAAATGATTTAGTTATTCACAGAAAAAATTTGGCCCATTTTACTTAGTATGTATAGTCTTGCTTAAAATAACCAGAAAAAAAATAATGACATGTCATGGAAACTACCATCATGGGGTAGATATTAAAAAAGTTCCACAGAACATCCTTATGTTTAGATAACAAAAATATGAAATGTTTTCTAACCACTTTGCTGTGTAAAATCAAGTAACTAGTTCTTGAAATGTTGCTGACAGTACAAGTAGACCTTGGTGCGGGTCCAAATCAGGAAGTTTATTTGAGAAGTTACTGTGGGAATAACTGAGACAGTCAAGTGTATGATTAGATAGCACTATACCCAATATCAAACTTAAATTAAAATTAGATGTAAGACTTGATTAGCCACAGAGGATTGATTCTCCTTTCCTCTATGACTAAATGATGGCAGGATGGATATTCTCGTACGAAGGCAGCTCAAATGATGTGCATGCTCACACCTCTGCATGGAGCAATTCTTGGTGGCAAAAAAGCACAAAAGTCTCTAAATCTCAAATCAATGTCGTTTTGAACTATAGTCACCTGAGTAGAATGCATGCTCATAAGTAATTTCTAATAGCCACATGGGTTTTTATAAGTCCTCCTAATAGAAAAATATATACTCACTCAAAAATTTAGATTTTTTTAAACAATAGTTCAATATAATAAAATTCAATTGAGACTTCAATCAAAGTAATGTTTATTCAGTGACTAGTAAAGAATATCCCAAAATAACTTTGAAGGACATGAAAGCACATCTCTGCTTGATTTATATACTGACTCTAAAGAATCAGCTTTAATTTTAAGAATTTTATTATTAGTATTTGTTCATATGCATTCTTCTCATGAGTATTTTTTTAAACAGTCCCAAGTGACTGAGTAGACACTTGAGTTTGACTTTAAAAAAATCACTTAGAAACTTAGACCACTGTTTGCACTCAACAAAAACTTTCAAATTAATTGAGAAAAGGTATCATTTTTCAAAAATTTAGTACTATAGAATTTCAAACTTAATAATACCATGAGAAGTAAGAAAATGAGTGTTCTGTTCACTGTTTATGATGCCAAGTCATATATTGAAGCCAGATGTCTTAACTTCCTTAAACACTTATCAGTACTGTAATTCTTTTTGAGGTCAGGGTATTCTAGGCCAGTGTTCACCTTGCATTAAATTTTTATGAATTCTTGGAGAATTTTGAAAAATGTATTTTTATCAAATTCACTCTCAATCCTCTTTCTGCTAACACTTTCCAGACCTACTACTTACTGTGTGTTCTCCTTTTAGGTTTTTAAAATAACCCATCAGCTCTAATTTGTGCTGACAATATCCTTCTAGTATGGGCCAGCTGCCAGGGCATGGACAGCTTATGAGGAGTTGTACCTTAATAAAGCTGACCCTTCCTCCCCAAGAATCCATTGACTGCCCATATCTCCTTCCTTAGAGGTGGGGGAGGGAATCATGAATTTATTCCTCTTATCATGAAAAGATACTTTATATCTACTCCATTGAGAATACTCCATTGAGAATATAGTTCACCGGTCTAGAAGATATTGCCAGGGTGCTTGAAAGACCATAGTTTGTGGTCATACTTCTTTCTTCCCACACTCCGTGTGACTGATTGGTCCTTATCTAATGCTTCAAACCCAGTAGATAGTTCAGATCGTCCCTGAACCTTTTATATTTCACACACACACACACACACACACACACACACACACACACACTCACACACCCCTAATTATTTTTGGAAACTAATTCTGTGTTTAAGCCATTAAACTATAATAGCAAAACACAAGAAAAATGCATTTAGATACTTGATAATAAGGCAAAGAACTGATATTTCTGAGAAAAGAGAAGGAAATGAGACTGTGAATAGAGGCACCTTCTAGGCTATACCTCTAGAAAGAAAGCAGGCCAAGAAAAGGCCCAGCAAACAGCTGATCTGAGAGACAAATGGTACTTGTTTTGAAAATCTGAAGAAGCTAAAATTTACAGAGCAAGCATAATGTGCTCAGAATGGGAGTTCTATACTGAGAACTCTAGAGATATGCAAAAGAATGTGTGGGGCTGGGGTTGATGCAGATGTGCACAGGGAAGAAATGAAACCATGCTGGGAGAAAGTGAAGCACTGAAGATATCTAGGAGGAAACACTTTTAGACCTCATAGAAACCTTAAACTGTTCAATAGTTCTGACTATAACTTGGGAGAAACTGAACAATGCTTTGGTTCAGAAGGGTTATCAGTTGCACTAGGCTTTGTAGCACCTTCCCATGAAAATATATAAGCAAGACTCCTAAGGGTCAAATGATCAGCAAATGAACAGTGTTGGGTAAATTCCAACACTCTTTAAAGGAATCCAACAAAACCTACCATACATTTTATCTAAAGACCCAGGAAATGCTGGGAATGAGAAATATAGCTGGAGGGTTTATATGATCCATTCCTTGCTATAAAACAATAGTAATTAAGTCACTGTAATATTCATAAAGTTAAATAAGGAAATAGAAAAGTCTCAAAACCATGAACATGAGACCAGATACTCTGGTAAAGGAAGCAAGCTGATTCAATAGGAAGGGAGTCTTTTCAACAAATGCTGTTGGAAAAATTAGACATAAAAGAATAAATTTAATTTCCTCACACTAGATAAAAATTTATAGTAAATGTGTAATGTGAATCTAAATTTAAGAGATAAAATTTTTACAAGAAAACATACACACAAAAAAAGAAATCTATAGGTTTAGGCAAACAAATTGTTCCAAGGAAAAACATAAGAAACAGGATCTAGAAAAGAAATGATACAAACTTGTTCATACATATAAGAATTGGATTAAGATACTAAGTAGAAGGCTAGTTACATTCTTGGTTTACACGTGTTCATTTCATGTGTGTGTTAAAGAACAGATATTTAGAATACACAAAACTCGTATAATTAATTTTAATGGAAAATGTTCTCAGAAGAAAAGTGAGACAAAGACTGGGATCAACTTCTTAAAAGAATGTACACAAATGGCAAATAACTGATTAAATAAGCAACCTGATTCCCACCATTGTTTGGCCTAAAGAATCGCAAAGGAGAAAAATAGGAATACACAACCAACTAAATAATTCAAATAAAAATAGAATAAATAGAATTGTCTGTATTGGCAAAGGTGTGGAGTATTCTTTAAGAGAAATTAGAAATTTGTGGTTTATGAATAGACTGCTAACTCCCACGCTAATGTTCATAGCAAAGTTACTAATGTATGCTCCAAACTGCCTATCAATATAAACAAATTAACAAATTACAGTAGCATATACAATTTATTATTATTAAGCAACTAAATAGAACAAACTTTGGGTGTATGCAATATGAGAGATAAACTACAAAAGCATAACCCTAAGGAACAAAAGGATAATCAAGTTCTCTTTTCTCAAGGCTAGAAAAAGCAAAATATAGATGTCATCGTGATTCCTATGATTCATACGTGTGTGTGTGTGTGTCCTCTCCTAACCTGTCCAGACTAGAGCCAAGAAGTTGTCCTTAAGCCTTTTCCTTGTTGCCTGGAAAGTAGAGGGTTCAATAAGATTCAGGTGTCTACACTGAAGCCCATACCACAATGTCATTGAAGCCACAGGGTCCTGCCATGGCATCTTTCATGAATATTTCTATAGCAGTCTCACGGCTCATGGATGCTAAGCAAATCTGGTTATAACACTTTCGATAGTCTGTCCACAGGGAAAAAGTGGGAATATTTGCAAGCTCAATATAGTTTATTTGGCTCTTCATATTCCTTTTAATCACCTCTTAAAAATGGAAAGCAAGATAATTTGGTACATTTTTTTTCTTTTTTTTTCAGAGCTGGGGACCGAACCCAGGGCCTTGCGCTTGGTAGACAAGCGCTCTACCACTGAGCTAAATCCCCAACCCCCAATTTGGTACATTTTAACAGCATTTTTAGAAATTAATGTTTTAGTCTCTAATTTTACAGTTGTATTTTATTATGTCTATGAATGGGATAGTTTTTTGAGGTTTTATTATATATTTATTGCCTTTTCCCTTCTTTTTTTCATTGGATTTTTAAAAAATTTATTTACATTTCAAATGTTATCTCCTTGCTTGGTTTCCCTTTAAAAACTCTCCTGTCCCATCCCCCTTCCATTGCTTCTATGAGAGTGTTCCATCACCCATAAGCCCACCCCTTCCCACCTCCTCGCCTTGACATTCCCCTGCACTGAGGGGTCCAGCCTTGGCAAGACCAAGGCTTTTCCTCCTATTGGTACCCAACAAGACCATCCTCTGCTACATATGCAGCTGGAGCCATGGGTCTGTCCATGTGTACTCTTTAGCTGGTGGTTTAGTCCCAAGGAGGTCTTGTTGGTAGATATTGTTGTTCTCTTGAGGTTGCAAGCCCCTTCAGCTCCTTCACTCCTTTAACTCCTCTGATTGGGCCTGTTCACAGTTCAGTGGTTTGCTGCTAGCATCCACTTCTGTATTTGTCATGCATTGGCAGAGCCTCTCAGGAGACAGCTCCTGTCAGCATGCACTTCTTGGAATCAGCACTATTGTCTGGGTTTGGTGGCTATATGTATATAGGCTGGTTCCCCAGGCGGTGCAATCTCTGGATGGCCTTTCCTTCTGTCTCTGCTCCAAACTTTGTCTCCATATTTCTGCCTATAAATGTTTTTGTTTCCCCTTCTAAGAAGGACTGAAGAATCTATACTTTGGTCTTCCTTCTTCTTGAGCTTCATGTGGTCTGTGAATATTATTTTGGGTAATTTGAGCTTTTGGGCTAATATTCACTTATCTGAGAGTGCATAGCATGTATGTCTTTGTGTGTGTGTGTGTGTGTGTGTGTGTGTGATTTTGCATTTTTTTAACTCACACAGCATGATATTTTCAAGTTCCATCCATTTGCCTATGAATTTCATGAAGTCATTGTTTTTGATAGCTGAGAAGAAATCCATTGTGTAGATGTACTGCATTTTCTGTATCTATTCCCCTGAAGGGCATTTGGGTTCTTTCCAGCTTCTGGCTATTATAAATAAGGCTGCTATGAACATAGTGGAGCATGTGTCCTTGTTATATATTGGAACATCTTTTGTGTATATGCACAGGAGTAGTATAGCTGGGTCCTCAGGTAGTACTATGTCCAATTTTCTGAGGAACCTCCAGACTAATTTCCAGAGTGGTTGTACCAGCTTCCCATACCACCAACAATAGAGGAGAGTTCCTCCTTTTCCACATCCTTGCCAGTATCTGTTGTTACCTGAGAATTTTATCTTAGCCATTCTGACTGGTGTGAAGTGGAATCTCATAGTTGTTTTTATTTGCATTTCCCTGATGACCAAGGATGTTGAACATTTCTTTAGGTATTTTCCAGCCATTTGGTAATTTTCAGTTGAGAATTATTTGTTTAGCCATGTACCCCATTTTTAATAGGGTAATTTGTTTCTCTGGAGTTTAACTTCTTGAGTTCTTTGTATATGTTGGATATTAGCCCTCTATTAGATATAGGATTGGTAAAGATCTTTTCCCAAACTGTTGGTTGCCATTTTGTCCTGATCACAGTGTCCTCCACCCTACAGAAGCTTTGCGATTTTATGAGGTCCCATTTGTCAATTCTTGATCTTAGAGCATGAGCCATTTGTATTTTGTTCAGGAAATTTTCCCCAGTGCCCATGTGCTCGAGGCTCTTCCCTAATTTTTTATCTATTAGAGTATATCTGGTTTGATATGGAGGTCCTTGATCCACGTGTACTTCAAGCTTTTTACAAGGATATAAGAATGAGTCAATTTGCATTCTTCTACATGCTGACCTCCAGTTGAACCAGCACCATTTGTTGAAAATGCTGTCCTTTTTCCATTGGATAGTTTTAGCTCTTTTGTCAAAGATCAAGTGACCACAGGTATGTAGGTGTAAGATGTCATACGACTTACACCTGAGGCAGGTACAAGTTAGAATGAGGCCTGTCATTGGATGAGAATGAAGGATGAGTGGTAGACAAGTTTGAGAGAGGAGCAAGAGACTTGAGTGAAAAGCGGGGGAGACTGAAAGTAATGGCAGAGAAACCACTGGGAGAGAACATGGAGCTTGATGTTAAGATTCCATGCTGTACCTTTACAGGTTGTTATGAATGTTCTTAAGGGATGGATGTGTACAGGGTTTTTTATGTTTAGGTGGGCAATTATATCTTATCAATTGGATCAGAGGTTATTGTGTTGTGTGTTCTTTCATGTGCAGATTTAAGTATAAGGAAGTGTGTGGCGGCTCGAGACACTGGGACGCAAGGGAGTTGGGATGTGCGTTTCTTGCAAGGTATCTAGCAGATATCTTTGTGCACCGAGGTGCCAGATTTAGAGGGGGTAAAAGACAACTTTTTATAATTTTACAGTAACATATAGGTTCATTTCTGGGTCTTCAATTCTATTCCATTGATCTACCTGCCTGTCTCTGTACCAATACCATACAGTTTTTATCACTACTGCTTGGTAATACAGCTTGAGGTCAGGGATGGTGATTCCCCCAGAAGATCTTCTATTGTTGAAAATAGTTTTTGCTATCCTGTTTTTTTATTCCAAATGAATTTGCAAATTTTTCTTTTTAAAATCTATGAAAAATTGAGTTGGAATTTTGATGGGGATTCCATAGAATGTGTAGATTGCTTTTGACAAGCGGCTGTTTTTACAATATTCATCCTGGCATTCCAAAAGCATGGGAGATTCTTCCATTCTCTGAGACCTTCAATTTCTTTCTTCAGAGACTTGAAGTTCTTGTCATATAGATCTTTCACTTGCTTGGTTAGAGTCACACTGAGGTATTTTATGTTATTTGTGACTATTGTGGAGGGTGTCATTTCCTTAATTTCTTTCTCAGGCTATTTATCCTTTGAGTAGAAGAAGGCTACTGATTTGAGCTAATTTTATATCCAGCCACATTGCTAAAGTTGTTTATCAGTAGCAGGGGTTCTCTGGTAGAATTTTTGGGGTCACTTAAGTATACTATCATATCATCTGAAAATAGTGGTATTTTGACTTCTTTCCAATTTGTATCCCTCTGACCTCCTTTCGTTGTCTGATTACTCTGGCTAGGACTTCAAGCACTATATTGAATAAGTAGGGAGAGAGTGGGCAGCCTTGTCTAGTCCCTGATTTTAGTGGGATTGCTTCAAGTTTCTCTCCATTTAGTTTGATGTTAGCTACTGATCTGCTGTATATGGCTTTTACTATGTTTAGGTATGGGCCTTGAATTCCTGATCTTTCCAGATCTTTTATCATGAAGGGGTATTAAATTTTGTCAAATGCTTTCTCAGCATCCAGTGGATGATCATGTGGGTTTTTTCTTTGAGTTTTTTTATATAGTGGATTATGTTGATGGATTTCCATATATTGAACCATCCCTGCACCCCTGGGAAGAAACCTATGATCATGATGAATGATCATTTTGATGTGCTCTTGGATTCAGTTTGTAAAAATTTTATTGCGTATATTTTACATTGATATTCATAAGGGAAATTGGTCTGACATTCTCTTTCTTTGTTGGGTCTTTGTATGATTTAGGTAAAAGTGTAAGTGTGGCTTCATAGAAGGAATTGGGTAGTGTTACTCCTGTTTCTATTTTGTGGAATAATTGGGACAGTATTGGTATTAGGTCTTCTCTGAAGGTTTGATAGAATTCTGCACTAAAACCATCTTGCCCTGGGCATTTTTTTTGGTTGGATGACTTTTATTGACTGCTTTTATTTCTTTAGGAGTTATGGGATGGTTTAGATGGTTTATCTGATCCTGATTTAACTTTGGTATTTGTCTAGAAAATTGTCCATTTCATTCGCATTTTCCAGTTTCCTTGAGTATAGGCTTTTGTAGTAGTATCTGATGATTTTTTTAAATGTTCAGATTCTGTTTTGTGTCTCCTTTTTCCTTTATGATTTTGATAATTTGGATACTGTCTCTGTGCCCTGTGGTTAGCCTGGGTAAGAGTTTATTTATCTTGTTGATTTTATCAAAGAACCAGCTCCTGGTTTTGTTGATTCTTTGTATAGTTCTTTTTGTTTCTACTTGGTTGATTTCTGCCCTGAGTTTGATTATTTCTTGCAGTCTACTCCTCTTGAGTATATTTGCTTCTTTTTGTTCTAGAGCTTTCAGATGTGCTGCCAAACTGCTAATGTATGCTCTCTCCAGTTTCTTTTTGGAGGTACTCAGAGCTATGAGTTTTCCTCTTAGCATTGCTTTCATTATGTTCCATAAGTTTGGGTATGTTGTGCCTTCATTTTTATTAAATTCTAAAAAGTCTTAGTTTATTTCTTTATTTCTTTTTGACCAGGTTATCATTGAGTAAAGTGTTTTTCAGCTTCCATGTCTATGTGAGATTTCTGTTGTTTATGTTGTTATTGAAGACCAGCCTTAGTTCATGGTGATCTGATACAATATATGGGATTATTTCAATCTTTTTGTATCTGTTGAGGCCCGTTTTTGGACTGATTATATGGTCAATTTTGGAGTAGGTACCATGAGGTGCTGAGAAGAAGGTATATTCCTTTGTTTTAGGATAAAATGTTCTATAGATGTTTGTTAAAGACCATTTGGTTCACTATTTCTGTTAGTTTCACTGTATCTCTGTTTAGTTTCTGTTTCCATGATCTGTCCATTGATGAGAGTGGTGGGATGAGGTCTCCCAGTATTATTTTGTGAGTTGCAATGTATGCTCTGAACTTTAATAAGGTTTCTTTTATGAATGAAGGTGCCCTTGCATTTGGAGCATAGATAGTAAGGATGGAGAGTTCATCTTGGTAGAATTTTTCTTTGATGAATTTAAAGTGTCCTTCATTATATTTTTTGATAACTCTTGGTTGAAATTCCATTTTACTCAATATTAGAATGGCTGCTCCAGCTTGTTTCTTGGAACCATTTGCTTGGAAAATTGTTTTCCAGCCTTTTTCTCTGAGGAAGTAACTGTCTTTGATACTGAGGTGTGTTTCCTGTATGCAGCAAAATGCTGGGTTCTATTTATGTATCCAGTTTGTTAGTCTATGTCTTTTTATTGAGAAATTGAGTCCATTGATATTGAGAGATATTAGGGGCCAATTATTGTTGTTTCCTGTTACGTTTGTTGTTAGAGGTTGAATTATGTTTATGTGGCTATCTTCTCTTGGTTAGTTGAAATTATATTACTATCTTGCTTTTTCTAGGGAGTGGTTTCCCTCCTTGTGTTGGAGTTTTCCATCTATTATCCTTTGTAGGGCTGGATTTGTGGAAAGATACTTTGTACATTTTGGTTTTTTTTTTATGTAATATCTTGGTTTCTCCATCTATGTTAATTGGATATATAGTAGCCTGGACTGGCATTTGTGTTCTCTTAAGATGTGTATGATATCTACCCAGGATCTTCTTGCTTTCCTAGTCTTTGCAGAGAAGTCTGGTGTAATTCTCATATGTCTGTCTTTATGTTTCTTGACCTTTTTCTCTTACTGCTTTTAATATTATATTCTTTCTTTTTGCATTTGGTTTTTTGACTATTATGTGATGGCAGGAATTTCTTTTCTGGTCCAATCTATTTGGAGTTCTGTTCTTAAACATACTTCTTGTATGTTTAAGGGCATCTCTTTCTTTAGGTTAGGGAAGTTTTCTTCTATAATTTTTTGAAGATATTTACTGGCCCTTTAAGTTGGGAATTTTTGCTGTCTTCTATATCTATTATTCTTAGGTTTGATCTTCTCATTGTGCTTTCTATTTCATGGATGTTTTAGTTTTGGAGCTTTTTACTTTCTGCATTTTCTTTGACAGTTGTGTCAATGTATTCTAGGATATCTTCTACCCCTGAGATTCTGTCTTCTGTATTCTGTTGGTGATGCTTGCATCTAAGACTCCTGATCTCTTTCCTAGATTTTCTATCTCCAGAGAGGTCTCCCTTTGTGAATCTTTATTGTCTATTTCCATTTTTTAGATCCTGGACAGTTTTGTTTGTTTTTTTCACTTGTTTGGCAATGTTTTCCTGTAATCCTTTAAGGGATTTTTGTGTTTCCTTTTTAAGGGCTTCTACCTGTTTACTCTGTTGTCCTGTATTTCTTTAAAGGTTTTATTTATGTCCTTCTTAAAGTCCTCTACCGTCATCTTGAGATATGATTTTATATCAAAATCTTGCTTTTCTGTTGTGTTGGGGTATCCAGGGCTTCATGTGGTGGGGGGACTGTGTTCTGATGATGCCATGTGGCCTTGGTTTCTGTTGCTTAGGTTCTTGCCCTTGCCTCTAGCCATCTGTTTATCTCTGTTTTTAGCTGTTCCTGCTGTCTTTGACAGTGGCTTGACCCTCCTGTAAGCCTATGTGTCAACCCTCATGGAGACTAGCTTTCTCCCAGCAGGATCTGGGTACAAAAAGCTTTGTCCCTGGGTTAGCTTCAACCAGAGGCAGAAACCAGAAAGATCCTATCCCAGACTGCTCCTAGGTTCCAGTGTCCAGAAGTTTCTAGGCAGATTCCTCTTGGGCCAGGAATGTGAGCAGGAGTGGTGGTTTCACCTGTACTTTCCCTCTCCTTTTGTAGGTACCATAAATTCATATAATAAATGTCTCTGTCATAGTAAAATGGATAATAATGGCTTATGCATTTAAGATACTCTTTAATAATTCTGTTATTTGGTGAGATGATACTGGGTTGAAATATACAGTTACTAATCTCAGCTGAATGAAAACTCTATAGAAAGTGATTGGAAGACTATGACCCACTTACCTTACAGCCAGTGACAATGCTGTGGCCCCAAGTGTTAGGTAGGCACTCAGAACACTTTTCTCCAATTGTATTGGGAGGGCAAATGCATTGACCAGTTTTTGGGTTACAATTGTTGCCAAGGTGAGAACAGTCACAAGCTTCAAATGAAAAATAGAAAACAAAGATGAGTCAAAAAAGGTAAAATTTAATATAAAATATCAAATTCTTAACTAGTTGGTTTGCTTCTTTCTACTTAAGTTTAAGGATCCTTGCATGGTGGGGGGTGCCTACCTTTCTATTTATATCATAGTATAGTATATCTCACAAAAGCGTTCCATCAATAAATGTTCCATTTTGTTTCATAATTTCCAAATTTTTGCATTTCCATTTTTTCTATAAAGTATGCAATACTACTAAGTTCCCTAACTATTTTTATATAGATACTATAAGATATGTTCATGTTCATAGATTTATTTTATTGATTTGTAGATGTTGATTGTTCTTTAATTAAAATGATGAGGAGCTTCAGTCTCTCTAAGGGAGTAGATGCTTGTATATTGCGGCCCAGGGACCTTGGGGGTTTTACAGGGTAGATTGGGGACTCTGGAGTAGAAGATTCCATCTAAGGTCTGGTTTCCTACAGTCTCAAAGTTGTAAATCCTGAAGAAACTGGATATATTGGCCTTATTGTCAGGAGATCCCTAACTACATAGAGATGGCATCAACATGTCAACTTCTTGGCTCACTGAAGGATTTTGGGCAATCAGACTTTTATTCTATACCCCAAGGGAGGAACAAGGGTAAGGGAGGCTTCAGGTTGTTTTCTGCTAATATGGCAGAGTCAGGCTTTTAGGGTCTCTCTAATTGTCTAACAGGGATTAGGGTGGTTGATTTCATATATTTATTTCAAGTTCATTACTATTTTTTCTTTGCTATAAAAATTAAATTTTTCTCCCTGATAATAACATATCAGATTTTCATTAAAACAAATAAATGTAATATTTATGTCCAATATGCAATCATAAATAGCATAGTATATTTAAGTTTTATATATATTTAAAATAGTTTCATTATAAAACTTTTAAAATAAAATTATTTCTAAATTTTCTTGTTATCCAATTTTGTTCTTTAATTCCCATGTTTTTTCTCAACATAAATGAATTATAACATTATGATTTTCCTGTTTCTCATATATTCTCAAAGATGGTAAGAATTGTGTTTGGGAAGATCTTCAAAGCCTACCATGAGAAAAGTGATAAATGCTATTTATTGTGTAGACTCAATCCAACTGCTAAGAGTACAGTTAAGCACAGTACTTAACAAAATAAATTATTCCAAGAAAAGAAATAAGAATACTCAAATTGAAATTGAAGATCAGTGCTGTAGGCAAGCTTTTTACTGGTCACCTGATGGCTAAATCATTTAGGTATTTGATTAATTTAAAATTTAAAGTGTCATACTTATCATTACTCAAAGTGTATTATACCAGCTGTGACTGCTTAGCACAATGCTTGACACAGAGTAAGTGCTAAATAAATGTCAGTGGTGATTGCCAGTGTTTTTGCTAATGATAAGCTGATACCATTATTTACATATGACATTCATTAAAAAGAAATAGATCATTATGTGATGTAATTTAAATTTATGTGCTACAAAACATGATGGTACAGTGGAATCATTATTTGAAAATAGAAATTCTCTATGTAGAACTACGGTGTGATCACAGAAAGATCTGAGCAATGAATTAGTTTTCTCTGCCAAAGCATAATGTGTGCTACAATTAAAACTGTTAATAAAGATAATGACAAGAAGTAGGATACTTATAGATCTCTAACCATTATTCTAAAGCTATTATTAACTCAGTGAATTCGTACAAATCCTTTTGATACACTTTTTATATCCTAAGGTACAGGCTGAATTTTTCAGTGATGAAACATAATCATATTACAGAATCAAGGTCATAAAATTAGTTTCTAACTGTGCCTAACCAGATACATATCCTATAGAGGATGTTTGGCATGAGTGATACTCTTACTTTGTAAAGACTCCTATGGATTTGGAATCATCCTAGCTCTCAACTCTGCGTGTGTCTACTAGGGAGTTTCTAGTGATGCTTAACTAAGAGGGTAAAACTAATCATTCATTCCGTGGCCTGGGATCCCAGATCAAATATAACAGGAAAGAGAGACAGCAACTTGGATACCATCATTGATTTCTCTTCTGAACAATGTGGCCAGATGCCTTATGCTCCTGTCAACATGCCCGCCCCAGCAGGATAGAATATGTCATCAAGCTATGAGCCAAAATAAACCCTTCCTTAAGTGCCCATCCAAACATTTAGATAGAGACATGAGAAACCTAACATATATGATTATAATCTTATCCAGTCTGATTTTTGCTCTTCTCTATTCTGTCTTTCTGGCTTACAATGAAATTAAGAATGCATTTGTCATGTTCTGCCACTTGATAAATTTAAATCTTCTTATTTTTATCAATAACTTTTGCTAGTAAATCTCTTTCAATATATAATAGGTCGTGTGCTGCATAGCTCTTTTTTTTTGCCAATCTGATTCAAAGTAAGCCTATTTGGTGGGCGAGAGATCCTCAATTGAGGAAATGCCCCCACCAGACTGGCCTGTGGGCAAGCCAGTGGGGAATTTTGTTAATTGATGATTGACACGGGTGAGTTCATCTCAACATGAATGTTGCCAGCTCTAGTCTGGTGGCCCTCAGTTGTATAAGAAAGCAGGATGTGCAAGACATGAGGAACAATCCACTAAGAAATACTCCCTTTTGACCTCTGCATCAGCTCTTGCCTTTTGCTTCCCACCTTGAGCTCCTGCCCTGATTTCTCTTAGTGATCGAGTGTGGCCTGAGGACTGTAAGCCGAAATAAACCCTTTCTTCTCCAAGTTGCTTTCGGTCATGGTGTTGTATCACAGCAATGGAATCCCTGACTTAAATAGCTCAAAATTAATTCATAGCATGTCAAAACATTAATCAGAATTGTGCTTAAAGATCAGAATATTTTAAAGTGGTTCTTGATAATTTTGGGGGGCTTACAGATATTAGCTGAGGGATCACATACAGTTCTTAGAAAATCTTTACCACATCACACATGGTTTAAAATGACCTTCTGATAAAAGCCATAAGTTTAAGTTTCAGGAGACAATCTGAAAGACAGTGGTTCTTTAAATCCTTTGAAGTGTTATTTTGATCCCAACATAAATTTGTGAAAAGAGTCAATGAAAACATCTTAAAATCTTTCACTGGGGCTGTGAATAAAGCATGGGGGTAATGGCTGTCAGGCCATGAATTTAGCAAGCAGAGGTGCAACTCATTTTTGTGGTCGTTGGAATAGCATCAGTAGCGATATATAAATCAAAGCTAATTTCAATCTACTATCACTACTAGTATGCTGATTGGTATGTGTGTATGTGTGTGTATGTGTATGTGTGTATATATGTGTGTGTATGTGTGTGTATGTGTGTGTGTATATATGTGTGTGTGTATGTGTGTATGTGTGTGTATATATGTGTGTGTGTATATATGTGTGTGTATATATGTGTGTGTATATGTGTGTGTGTGTGTGTGTGTGTGTGTGTGTGTGTTCAGTTCATGACTTCTGTGAAAGCTCTGGTTCTACATGCAGAAACACTCTTTCAGGCTACCATGTTAGAAACTCCAATCTATATTTCCCCATGAATACCAAGGGCCAACTTGTTTCTCTCCTAGAATGTCAAGGTTTCTGAGACAGCTTTTGTACTAGAAAAACAAACAAACAAACAAAAACACAAAAACCAACTTCTTGGGTACATTTTATTGTAGGAGAAGTTGAGATGTCTTGGTTTGAAAGGGAGTGCAAGCTAAGATGACCCTGGCATACAGCACCCTGAACACTGGAAGTTCAAGCTACAACAATCATGGGATTGGAGGGCAGAGATTATAGGGCACATCTGGATTGGGATCTGCTGATGGCTGTTCAGTACTTGAAAGCATAGTTATACTCAGTGTTTCCACCTGTACTGTGCTCTTTTAATTATTAGAAATCAATGTATTTGTTACTTTAAATATTCTGCATCACGTATTTGACTTCCTTATGCCTTTGCTTTAACAGATAAATCATTAACAAGAACCAGGACTACAAAATCCACGAGTGAATGGATAGGACATATTAGTCTCAGTCACAGACCTGTGCAGCCTCCTTCTTGGAAGTTGAAGTAGCCGTGGGCACAACGGTCACATTTCTTCCCTGCTACTCCGGGCTGGCACCAGCATTGTCCACTCGCTTCACAGTCAAAGGATTTAGAGCCGAAAGAATTGCAGTTGCAGGGAATACATCCCCTTCCCAGTTGCAGGCCAAAGGTTTCAGGCTGACACGGAAGAGAAAGGAAAGCTAGTGATTCTCAGAAAGCCAGCTGAGACCCTCAATCTAGACAGGGCGGTAGCGAAGACCCGTGGGCCACCAGGTTCTGTGGTGGCATTGATAACTGTCTACTACTTAATAGATTTCTTTATTTTGACAATGTGAAAAGCATACTTACTTGAAAATGTTATCAAAATTGTATCAAAACAGGCAGTGTCTATGTTTTTATCTGAGTCTCAGCAGCCTTTATGGTCATTTTTTGGTTCCAACAGCAATGGTCACATTTCTGGTTTTAACTTAAAGTTTTACTCTCTTTACACTAAACTGATTACTTCCCAATTTTGCAAACTTGTTTAAAATTCTTTTAAATGTTCAATATTCTAGTCATCGAAACCACTTTGTGAGGAGAGATCAATTCATTACACTAAAAGGGTAAAGCCTTGTCTTTTATCCAAGTTTGAAGACTGTAGATCTCACAGCTATCGGTACCACATCCCCTTCCCATCAGAGGTTGTATTACTAGCTTTGAAGACATTCTTGATATATATGTTATCAGGGTAACTGATTAAAAAGACTGGGGGATTCGGGAATTATCAGTAGTACTAGGAAAATGGAGAGTATATATTCTACTTAAAGTTCACTACTTTTCTTTTATAAATATAAAGTATGCCACATTATTATGGCATTTTAATCTGGAAAATTACTCTCGGTAATTACTTCTTTGTCAAAATAATTTGTATTTAGGAAGATTAGACTTCATAATTACTTCTTGGTAAAAAATTAATCTTGCCATTTATTGGGAATCACGAAAAAGAGAAATGAATAAGCTTTCTCAGATTTTTAATATTATTGTCAGCAGTATTAGAAATTTGAAAAATTAAAATTACACTGAGAATTAGACTTAATATGACTAGCTAAGAATAGCTGTATTGTTTAAAATGTACAATGAGTTGATTGAATGTGATAATCATGTTAATTTTTACTGCCAGCTTTATTTTAAGTTTTAGTTATAATTCAAATTTATCATATTAAAGTAAAAATTATATAGCAGTGACAATAATGAATAATTTTTGAGATTAAATTTACCTATAAAAAGTAAAGTAAAACATTTTTATTCACACAAAAAAGTCATTTCAATGTAAAACCCTTAACTTTAGAGAAATCTGCTGTCAGAACAATGAGTAAATAGCAAACATGCTCAGTACACAATGTTCACCACAGCATGTAATCATAGCAACACTCAAATCTTCACAGTTAGAGATGCACCAAATAAATTATATTGTAATATATTAATACTATGAAATGAGAGGCAATTAAGTCAACTCTATTTTCAAGTAGTTTTAATGATAAGAATATATTTATGATGCAATGCCAAATAAAAATTCTAGAAAGCAGCATACACATTATCTAGACTATAATTTCACTTACATAATGTGTCATCGCACTCACACAATGAAACCCACAGGGACACACACACACACACACACACACACACACACACACACACACACATCCAGAAACACACACATAGAGACACGCATACAGATGTACACAGAAACACAGATACACTCATGCATGCTCACAATATGTCATGGACACAAGCACTGGCAGGCGAGGGCACTTGAGTGAGGTTGGCGGAAATTCCAAGAGGATGTTGGAATCCCTGGGACATGACTGGCTGTGAGCCGCCCAATAGGGAAGAAACTTTGGAAAGTGGAAAGTTTCTCTTACTTTGTGTCTGTAAGCGTGAGAATGTATTTCTTGTGTTTGGTGAAAACGATGAAATTAGCCACATCTTAATTTAAATGAAACGAGATTAAGTTAACATCTTCATTAACTAATTGCTTTAGCTCTTAATTCTCTAGAAAATGTCACTTTTGATACCTTAAATTCCCTTCAGCTAAAATGTTTTGGTTTGTCCATAGACATGCTTTTAAAAATACTTTACTTTTTGTGAATCAGTGCTTTTTCTGCATGTATGTGTGACACCATGTTGGTGCCTGGTGCCTGCAGAAGCCAGAAAGGTGGTATTGGATTCTCAGGAACTGGAGTTACAGAAGATTAGGAGTTAGGTACTAGGAATCAAACCTGGGTTATCTGGAAGAGCAGTTTAACGCTCTTAACTGCTGAGCCATCTCTCCAATCCCCACGGCCATGCTTACTGGAAACTTACACACTGAATGCAATTTTGAAAGCATAAACACACCAATTTTTAAAAGACAAGCTTTCAGTCAGGCATTGTCTAATTTCTACATTTGCAGTTTGCACACTTAGTGACCAGTCTGCACACTTAGCGATCAAAATTATTTGAGAAAAGATCTCCAATGCAATTCATGGGCAGCCCAGGAACACAGCATGCTCAGACAGCCATGCAGTGCCTACCCGCACAGGGGCCCGATAGGCTCCCCGAGGGCACCCGCTGAAGCCGCTGGAACCCCACCGCCGCGGAGACCCCAGCACCTGCTGTGCTCTCCGTGAAGGCTCCTCCTGATGGCGCATCAGCCTGCTGAGGCTGCACTGTTTTCCTACAAAGCCTGGTTTACACATACATCTTCCTGTTACAGCACACTGTGATGACACAGAGCCCAGGGGACTGCAGTCACAAGGCTCACAGAATCGCTTCACTGGGTCCCACCAGGTACTGAACTTTAAGACCCAATGGAAGGAAAAAACAAGGAGACAAAGCAGAATGATCATGTGATATTATTCAAGAATTACAGGCAGGGATATTTTGACACTTTCTACTAAAGCCCAGCCTGGAGCCTGAAAATTACTTTCTTCTTGTAAGAAAATGTATCTACGTGTCAGGAGCTAAAATCTACAGGCTCCAGGCGCCTGCCTTATGCAGGGTAGGACCATCATTGTAGGAAGATACTGAAGACGACATTCCAGTTGATGGGATATTTCGTTTCAGCCAACTGAAAAGTCTAAAACCGTATGGAAAAATCTTCACTAAGTAGAACATTTATTCACTGAAACTGACTTTAAAAGGACAGAACTTGAGGAGGTGGCATTTGCTAACCTCAAAGGAGTTGCACATTTTAACTTCCCCAAGGTAAATTATTGAACTCTGAATAGACTAGAATTAAATCTATGTTATTTGATGGAGAAATACTTAAATTACAGTAATCACTATATAAATTCCGGAGGTAGGAGCACAGGTCAACGGAAATGTTGAGTTTTCTGTATGAAAAAGTGTTTCAGTGAGTACAAATATCTCATCTTCAGAAGTAAACAAGTCTGCCCCCTTTGTTCAACATGAGGGTGAAATCCATCACTGAAAGGTGAGGGTAATCCTTACCTTACACTCGTCACAGCGCTGCCCCTGCACATTGGGTCTGCACTCACATTGTCCCGTTTTCCTGTGACAAATCTCTGAGAAGGAGCCATTGACGTTACAACGGCACGCTGCAAAGACAAGACACAAGCGATGAAAACACAGTCTTACAGATTACAAATATGGATTGGGTAGCCCCTACCTGAAATGCTTGTGGCCTGAAGCTTCTCAGATTTGAGACTCTTATTACGTTTGAAATATACGCATAGACTTCTCTGGTTGAACATTCCTAGTCTAATAATATAAGATTTGAAGTGCTGAAAATCTGTAGGAGAGTTATTAAAGAGAACTGAAGCCATGAGAATATCAACACCTGAGTTCAGCATTGGAATGTCTTCTAATGTGCTGGGTCGTCTTTCAGCAATTATTTGTTAAATAGTAATTCAATTATTTAATCCCTGCAACATCTCTCTACATTGTAGACATGCTTGGCACATCATTCTACTTAAGTATCAATACGATTGTTATAATGACCTTGAGAATAAAGACAAGGAAGCACAAAGAAGCAAAAACATATAATGTCACATGTGTGGTAACTGTTATAGCAGGTCCCAGAATCTGCTTGAGCCATGAAGTTCCCCATTTCTAGGTTCAGTGCTTTTACCTTTTAGACACATTGGGGTAACATCTAATTGTCATATTCCAATTATATATAATATATACCCCTGGAAGGCTGGAGCACTTTTGAGGAATTATCAGTATCGATAATCCTTTTGACACAGCATTAGTATCATTTGTAATAAAACATTTTCAATATGATATTATTTACTACTGCCAGTTTTTTACTAATCTTCAATAATAAGAATACTTTTAAATGAATATGTATCCCTTTTATACCACAAAAGCATTTAAAAGAACAAAACATTATTTCAAATCTATTAAAATGAAACATAATGATATTTATAATTATATATTGCTAAAAACTCACTTTTATTTTACAATTTTTATTTTTCTCCAAATGTAGGAAGTATAGTAACTTTAATAACTTATCTTTTTTGCATTAGAAAAGTTTTGTAAAGATATTCTGAAACATTACTGACTATGTAAGTCTAAAACCTGTTTTAGTTCTCAGGTATGAGCAGTAATTAATGGCTTACTCTGCTTTGGATGTGTATATTTTTAATGGTATAGGCAATTGTACTTATACCAGAATAAAGTTGTGAGGGGGAGGTGACATGGGATTTAGTCATACATGGCTTTGATAAGTATGTACAACATCACAGTTGATGAATTTCTTGTCAATAGATACAGTGAAATCTTCTGATACTATTCTGTTGACTTGGCTCTAGGTTCTAACACTCTTAATTGCTTTTCAAAGTCCCTCTTCCATCAATGTTTGGCCTTCTCAGTGACCTCCAATTTGAGACCATAGAATTTGGCCCAGCCAATTAACCATTCCTTCCTCTCAGTCAAGAGCCCAAGGAGAGTCTACAGGTGGAGTCTAAGAACAGAGTGAGAAAATAAATCATTAAAAGTTCACTTTCTTGTGAACATGAAAATTACTCTGCATATTATAACTTTATATATAAATTTCTCATGTATATTATGTACAAGTTTTGCAAATTTCAAATTATTTAGAATCACTAACTTGACCTTTTAAAAGTGGGAACTACAAAAGTAAATTTACCAGGAAGGTGGTGGTGACTGATAAATGTGACCTAAAAATAACAAAAGTAATATCAGATTTTTATAAGTATTCATGAAAAAT
The DNA here is from genome assembly GCF_021556685.1 of Rattus norvegicus. Classification (NCBI taxonomy): domain Eukaryota; kingdom Metazoa; phylum Chordata; class Mammalia; order Rodentia; family Muridae; genus Rattus; species Rattus norvegicus. The sequence goes on along the minus strand of NC_141534.1, from coordinate 19,296,681 downwards.
ATAGGGTACATAACTTAAAATATTTCTATATACTAGTGAGATATCTATGAAATTTATATTGACAAAAATACAGTTTTAATAAGAACCATGTGTGTGTGTGTGTGTGTGTGTGTGTGTGTGTGTGTGTGTGTGTGTTTGTGCGTGCTTTAAGATGGTCCCAGTTTGTAGCCCAGGCTGGCCTAGAAATTTGTGATCCTTCTGCCTTAACTTTCTGAATGCTGTGATTACCACGAGTTTAGCACCACGAGTTACAAAGTTAATATAGATGTGGGCTTACTTTCTGCATAGAGGAGATAAAATACACCTGAAAATTATAAAAATATTCAGTAAAATATTTTATAGATTTTAAATCAAATTACATGCTGAAGAGCCTTAAAAGTCACAAGCAGATCTATATTTCCTGGCAAACTAATGGTGATTCTTATGTTTAGTTGTTGCTGTTCTCAGATTTTTCTCTCATGATCTCACAGTACTTCAGGCCATGGATCATAGTAAAATGAGTTGAATGTCCTTAGCTTCGTGGAGGGAGTTATCGGAAGACATACAGAGAAACCGTGAAATGGATTAACTAGACCTAGAATTAGTGAGGCACCAAGAATTATGACTACACAGGGAGACCACTTCCAAAACTGACAATGGGAGGGATCTCCTGAATCACAAGCTTGCCACATTCCCTGTACCTACTACGTCCATTAATCCCCACAGAAAACGTGTGACCCTTTGCGTATGGGGAAACCATTCCTAGAGTCACATAGCTAGAGACTGAAACTCCCAGGTATGCACATGAACAGAAAACAGTCTTGAGTTCTCTGATGTTTCTGAGTAATGCCAAATTCCATAGTGTTTAACGTTACTCTGGCCTCGTGGGAAATTTTTTTCATCTTTACTAACTTGAGTATTTCTTATTTACATTTCGATTGTTATTCCCCTTCTGGGCCAACATCCCCCTAACCCCTCCACCTCTCTTCTCTATGGGTGTTCCCCTCTCCATCCTCCCCCCATTCCGCCCTCCTCCCAACAATCACGTTCACTGGGGGTTCAGTCTTAACAGGACCAAGGGCTTCCCCCTTCTACTGGTGCTCTTACTAGGCTATTCATTGCTACGTATGCAGTTGGAGTCCATATTTAGAAAGTCGATTTGCGGTTTTAACGAAATGCCAATTATTCTAGAGGGTGATTTATTTTGACTTACAAATTATCATTCTGAAAGGATAGAAAGCTAATACTCGGCATTATAATTTATGAGAGAAACTTCTCTTCCTTTGTGATGGGTCTCCAGGCAGAGCTTCCTTCGGTTCCTGCAATTCTGTAGTTCCTGGTCCCACCTCAGCATCGAGTCTCTTCTTACAACATTAATTCCACAGAAGTAAACGACTGTTAGCCTCATAGCTCTCTTCCTAAAGATTCTAACAGTGATGTAGATAACTGACAAATAGATCATCAGAACACTGACATGCATTCATATTTTTGTGCTCATTTTTTTGCATATCGTTTACTATAAAACAACTGTAAAATCTGAGTATCATTGAATTCTATACGTAAGGAGGAAAAGATTAGAAGAAGAATATATTGTAGCAAAAAGCCTCAAAACTTTGAGAAGCATTCTATAAACAATTCCGGAATGTGAATTAATCAACTCAACCAGCAGGTGCCATTCCATAAAAGTATTTACTTATAAAATAAAAAGAAGCAAAAACCTGTAAAGTCTTCACATGAGAGCAAAACCAGTTAACACCTGCTGATAGGTATTATGCAATAATATAGAGACATGATTTATTTCAATCAAATGATTAAGTTGATACTAATGAAAAAGTCCAAAGAAGCCTGTATCATTTCTAAACTCCTTTGTTAAAGATTTCAATTCAATTAAAACAAAATTCCTTTGTAGGCATAAGTACAAATATGTGTACCCCTTGAAAAACCAGTATTTAGCAATATGACAAGTTTTAAGGATTTATTCTATTTACTGCTACAAGAAATATTTTGAAACATGCAGACTTCGTGTCCTCATGGGCATTCGTCATCCATGTATTACAGATAATTTCCTGGTCTCCCATCCTCACTCGAGAGCTCATCAGCTCCTCTGAGGTATCATGCATCAATTCTGTCAGGGACATCAATAGTTCAGGACTTACGTTGACAGTTCTTTGCATCAACTGCATCTCCAAAATACCCGTCAGCACAGAGCTCACAGAACCGGCCTGTTGTACCTGGCTTACAAATCAGACAGGAGCCAGACAGGCTGTCACAGCTGCCAGGGATGGAGAAGTCAAGGTTGTCATTGCACAGGCATGGCTGACATGATCCTCCAGGTATGGAAGGTTGTCCAAAATAGCCTTCCGCACACCTAAGGTGATAATTTCCAATAGTGAGATTTTAGTGTGTAAGGACAGGGGACAGCAGGAGGGGAACTCAAGAATCCCACCCAACACAATATTTACATTTCTATCATATTCCTCTGCGAGAATAATGGCTTAAGTGCTCCTTTCCTCAACTGCAGAGTGATTTTTAAAAATGCCTTTGCGACAACTGCAGTATAGATACAAGATGAAACGCTGCCTGTTTCACTCATAATTAGATTTCAGCCAGAAAAAAAAATCCTGTCACTGACATTGAACATGAGACCAAAGAAAAGCAAGAATCTGTGGCTGGCACTCTGAATTAAATCTAGGTTCATACTACAAAGCCTTTGTAATATAGCACATCATTGTCTCCACCTCCAATTGGTTGTTCTCTATCCACATATATAAAGTTCATTTTTTTTCTGATGTTCTTATAGCAAGAACTTATGCAGAAACAAACTCAAATACAACATTTGTCAGATAGAAATTGTGACTCAGAAAATAGTGACACTTGGCTAGGAGCTCTGGTCACTTCTGAATTAGTAACAGTTTTGTATACATTTGCACATAGATTAAGATGGTAGGTTCAATGAAGTTCAATAACTCAGGAGGGGTCTAAGAAGAAATGCCTGCCTGCTATGATACTGCATGAAAGGGCAAAGCTGAGAGGTTACCCAAGTTCACATCAGAAAATTCTAGGTTTCCATAAAAATAAAACCCAACCCCAAACTATATTTATTTGAAAAAAAAACCTTTAAGTTTATCATGTATAAACTGTGGCAGAGAAATTATATACAGCTTTTCCTATCCACTTGTCCCTGATGTAGGTGTTTTACAGTGCTGCCCAGTGCTACCGATGTTCAGATTCACACTGGACAAGGTCTCACTTCCATTCAGCTTGGTCCTCTCAGTTAAATGTTCTCATGCTTTGCATGAAACCACACTCATCAAAGAAGAATTGAAATAGCATTAGAAGGCTGTGGCCAGTGTACCTCTCTTATCTGTGGCATCTTATGAAATAGAATACTCTGCAGTGATGATGGAGAGTGAGGGGAAACAGGAGCACAGTACAAGAATATCATTAACTTCATGGTATACAATACCTGTGTTCGGCTCAGATGCAGAAATATACTAGAAAGAGGCTTTCTATCATTTGGAACGCAAGGGTTTGGACTCCAATATGGGGTAGGAGGGAAAGCATTAATAACATTATTAGGTTGGTGTTGTTAATTTGATGCAGATACATTTATCACTCTTAGTTTTATTGAAGCTTTATAAGTGACAATATAACGATACAGATTTGAGGTTTTATCGTCATCTTTTAAAACTTTTTAAATTATAATCACAAAATGGTTTATAAAATTATGGAAGCTGAATATTCAGAGAATAAAAGAATATTGCTACTAATTAATATTACTAATTATTACTTATAAATTTTATTTTTCTTGGATACTTTTATTTACATTTCAAATGTTATTCCCTTTTCCTGTTTCCCGAACATAAGCCCCCTATTTCATCTCCCTCTCATTCTTCTATAAGGGTATTCTCCTCCCCAACCACCCCCCTGTTCATGTCCCCCTGAGATTCCCCTACACTGGGGGGGTCCAGCCTTGACAGGACCAAGGGCTTCTTCCATTGGTGCCCAACAAGACCATCCTCTATAAATTTTCTACTATAGACAATGAAATGGCACTACAGTGCATAAAATTTCCTCACAATCACTTCTAGAGTGTGTTCAAGATAAATAATTAAGGATATGTCTTTGACTAGTAACCCGATTTTTACCTTATTTGATCTTTAGATATTATGATAGTATCTACATATATTCACATCCCATTTGGCTTATCCTAAGAGTGCCTTTGGCCAGTTAGAATGGGTTCTACACCAGACAGTATCAAACCCCACAGAAAACTATTACTTTCATCTTGCCCCCTTCAAAATGCCTTAGTGACCCCAAGAGAGATGGAACTATTTAATAGAGTATTAGACATTTTCTTAACAAAGATAGCAATAAGTCCAAATTCTCCTGGAATTGAAAATATATACAGAAAATATAACTAAAAAGAATGAGGAAACAAGCATTTGCCATTTTAATTTCAGGATTATATATATATATATATGTATATACATATATATATATATGGAAAATGTGTGAATATCTATGACAACTCATTGGCCACTTGACTAAAGTAGAACGATTTTCTCCCTCCAAATGCATAGTAACATGTGAGCAACCTCTTAAACAGTTAAACATTGGTTTTTATTACTGGTGTGTGGTGTTTGCACATGCATATGTATGTGTGCAACCATAAATGTGCATGTATGTGTGTATGTGGTGTGTGTGTGTGTGTGTGTGTGTGTGTGTGTGTGTGCATTAGATTTTAAAAAGAGGTGAAAAGTTGAGGGATGTGGCCACCCACCCATCTCAAAAATTATAACCCAGAATTGTTACTTTTTAATGGAAATGCAGGGACAAAAAAATGGAGCAGAGACTGAGGGAAAGGCCATGCAGAGACCACCCCACCTTGGGATCCATCACACCTGCAGACACCAATCCCTGACACTATTGCTAATGTCAAGAAGTGCTTGCTGACAGGAGCCTGTTATAGCTGTCTCCTGAGAGACTCTGCCAGCATTTAACTAAGACAGATCCAGATATTCACAGTCAATCATTGGACTGAGTCTGGGGACCCCAAAGAAGGAGTTAGGGGAAGGACTGAAGGAGCTGAAGGGGACTTAAAACCCATGGGAAGAACCACAGTATCAATTATTTGGATGCCTCAGAGCTTCCAGGGACTAGGCTACCAACCAAAGAGTATTTATAGAGGGACCCGTGGCTCTAGCCACATATGTAGCAGAGGATGGTGTTATCTGGCATCAGTGAGAGGGGAGGCCCTTGGTCATGTGGAGGCTTGTTGCTCCAGCATAAGGGGATGCTAGAGGGGTGAGGTGGAAGTGGGTGGGTGGGGAGGGGAGCACCTACTTAGAAATAAAGTGGAGGGAGGATGGGATGGGTGTTTATGGAGCAGAAACTGGGAAGGGGAATAACATTTAAAATGTAAATAAATAAAATAACCAATTAATTTTTAAAAAGAGGGAAAAAGGTTCCATTAGGGATTAAAAAGTTATCCTAATCATGGAGAATATTATTCTGTGTGTCGATTAAGAATAAGAATTACTGTTATTACTTTTTGTGTGATCTAATTAAAATTAGTAAATATCAATCCCATAGCTCTTCCCAGACTCTCAGATTTTCTCTTCAGCATACTAAGTTGAATGTGAGATCTCAATCTCTTTCACTTTCACCAACAATGCAGTGTGAAGACAGTAAAAACAATCTGTATGATTCTTTGTTAAATATGGGCATCCTGGCTATACTTTTTCATATTAATTAATTTTTCAAATCAAATTATAATAGTTTAACAAAAAACTCTTTAAATGTAAATGTGAATTCAAGCCACACAACAGTTCTGTAGCTGAGTGGCTGCTGCTAGTTTAGGACAATATTATTTATTATAGGAGGAGAAATACTAATGAAAATGAATGGCAGACATGGAAACCAAGGAGGATAGAAAAACATGGAATAGGACCGATGGACCTCTGCCTCTTTCTGTTCCATCATTCCTTAATTCGGTTTTCTGTTATCATCTGTGACCTACATTCCCATCCCCATCTTCCTTAAACTTCAAAAGAAGAATAGAGGAATCAACAGAGCCATTTTATATTACATTATTAGAAACAAGGAATCGTATTATTCTACTATACAAGCACAAGAACTACACACTTGCTTATCTAACACAGAACAACTAGAGATACCCAAGAGTTAGAATCAAAGCCTTTTCACAGTGGTGGAGCTGAATGCTGGCAGCTGAACAAGTGACAGTGCCTGGTTCAAGTTTAGAATGACTGCAGTCTTCCAGAGAGAAAGCTACATCATCAGAGGAGGAGCCTGCAGTCTAACCGGGTTGCCTAGACTGTACAATGCTCTCATTGCTTCCCATTCAGCTAAATGCTGGCCTACTCACATGGTGCCTGTGCCAAACCAGAAGGCACCGGTGAGGCAGTAGGCCCAATTGGACACCTGAGCACAGCCCAGAAGCTGCACTGGCAGGAAACAGTTGTTGGGCACAAAATATGGTGCTAGATCCAAGAGCCGATTGCTCCTTCCTCGTAATGATGAGATCACTTGTGCACAGCCTCTAAAACCCTCAGCTGTTACAATTCTGATAACAGTGTCATGAAGGAAGTATACTTCTCTCTATGCAGCCAAGACCCAGGGACTAAAGATCACCTCTTGGGCAGGAAATGGCTGCAGAATTACACTTGAGGGTGAATGGACTTGATCCAGATTAAGATGCTTCTGAAGTAGAGAATATATAAATGATATTTATGATTTGAAATAAAAAAACTCCATTTATATCTAAAATGAATCTTGTGGTTAAAACTATAGGTGCACTTTCATAATTGTAAGCCTTTGGAGTCAAATTGCCTTTCACATTTTCAAGGGTTACTTGTAAGTAGCCTTTGGGCTTCTCTCTCTTCAACTAGTGAGTTCTCCGTATTTGCCATTTGGGGAGAAGATGGGTTTAAGGAATCTGCACATTGTACTGTTTTATATTTTCCTATAGTTGAGGCATCATGGATTTTTGATCGTCTCTATGATGTATGATCTGTTGTTTCAGCAGTAGACGCTGAAGTTGGGTATCAACTGTCACTGACCCTTCATTAGTTTCATGTTCTTTGCTTTAACTTTCCTATACTGTCCAATGCTCACTTGGTCCCTTCGTGCCTGTGGAATGCTATTTCTTTCTGCTTTTCTAAGCAATAAAAATCTAGAATCGAATCATAATAAATGTCTCCTTGTCTTAATATCCTAACTTTATTTCCATTATGAAACTATACACAGCATAGAGACTACCCGAGAGTTTCCAAGCTATAATTAACACTTAAAATCCTAAGGACTCCCCTTAATAGTTTGATCCTTGGCTGTATTTACAAATTTCACTCCACCTTTGTTGGTGGGTTGAATTGCTTGTGTGTCATTCCCTCAATTCAAGGAGCAAATCCATCTTGTACAATATGCCACAGGAAAAATAGGAAAATGGGAATATAGTTCTGGAATGTCTAGGCTTTGAGTTGTGGTTTCTAGTGGCTTCTCACCTCTTGTAAGTCTTGTTCAAACAACAAAAGTAGGGTGATTCCTCAGCAGAGTGGAGGGGAGGTGGACACTAAGTCCATGTTACAGAGCTGTTGGCTTTTGTGTACCATTGGAAAAGGAAAAGCCAGCCTTCTTCAATAAATGACACCATGTATATCAACCACACTCCTGAAGCAGTCACACAACAAAGTGGATTCCACGCATTTGAAGGATTTTGTTTGTTTGTTTGTTTGTTTGGTGTGTGTGTGTGTGTGTGTGTGTGTGTATGTATGTATGTATGTGTGTGTATACATATGTGTGCGCACGCATGTGTGTGTGTATGTCTGTTTTAAAGAGGGAAGAAGAAATTGGACTAGAATGGAGGTGAATGGATTTGGAAGGAGCTAAAGGAGCAGAATGAATACAAGAAAATATGTTGTATAAAATTACAGAGAATAAATGCATTATTTAAAAAAATGAGTTGATGGGAGTCAGAAAGAGACAGAGAAATAAAGATATAAATACTGTCAGATTCCAGTGTTATCCTCAAAGAAGATAAATGGTTCTTGAACAATTGTTTCCCTAAGAGTGAGAAGGAGGAGGAGAGAATTAGCTGAAATATTGGAATGGAAAGCTAATGGTGAAGACCAGGGAAAGGAGAAGTCAGCTGCAACATACTTGGGCACATCATTTTGGACTGGTCAGCCACACTGTGTCAATTCTTCTGAAACACTCATAACCACAAACACTCGTCTACTGAGTACACACATGCACACAAACTCCTTGAACTGCATCAACTGGTTAGAGCTCTAATTCATGATGGCTTGCAAAAGAGAAAGGAGAAAAACTCTACTTATCTAGTCCATTCTTCTAAGGCATCACAACTTCCACAGAAGACTGGCGTCTCAGGAAGGAAATTAATTGAGATAGAGAATATAAAGTTGAATTGTATCTTCTTGACACATTCATGTCATAAAATAAGTTTTATGTACATGTATAGTCAATGATGAACCAGCCAGGCTGCCTGAGTTTCCTCACTATTCACTACAGGGAATGTTAATATGTCTGTGGATATCTCCTAAGCTTAAGTGGTTGTGAAAGTCCCTACTATAGGAATGGTGACATCATGGAAGACACCTTTTCAGCTACAGAATGGTGGGTTTCACTGGGCTGTGAATTCAATGTTGGGTTTGGTTGTGCTGACTTCAGATTTCTCTCCTTTAATGCCCACAAATGCATTTAAAAATATTTCTATTACTATCTCTGATCCATCTGATGGGGCTTTCGACTTAAAAAAAATCCTCTGAAATGGAAAATCTTAAAATATTCAAGGAAAACCTTAACCCAAGTTCTGGCTAAGGAAATACAATATCTCATTGCCTCTCTAAGAATACTAGATTATTTTAGGCTGGCAAACTTAAATTGCAAGTAAGATGTACCATTTGCCACACAGTCTATGCATCTTACCATCTTCTGACTCTGATTAATATAGATTTTAGACAGGGCATCATGCTTTCTGTCAGCTATTTCTTTCCTTGCAGACTTGTATTACTCAATTAGAATTCTCCCTAGAACTCATGTGTCTATTCTCGCCCACATTCAAGAAGGTTTTGAACTACTTGAGGACAAAGATGGGGAAAAGGCCTCTGTTTGCATTCAGTGTCTTACCTTGTACTTACCATATGGCACTTGGTAAATAAATATTTATTAAATAAAATGTAGCTTGTTAAATTGAAGATGGCTTTGGAAGGACAGAGCACACAGCAAAGCAATGTAAATACATCAGAGGCCAGGCTCACCCATATAAGCAGATTTAATAGCCTTGTATGACAGAGCAGCTGTCATTTTTCCAGTTGCTTAAAAAAAAAAGGTTGCCTGTGGTAAGCTAGGGGGTATGAGACATTACACAAATCTGTCCTGGCAGTGCTGTGCTGTCCTATTAGAGTGTCATGCGCATGTACCTTTCTTTATTTAAAAGATACACAATTAAAGACCTCCAGTTTCTCAACTGCACACAAATCCCCCTTTTCAGGTCCAGTCTTCCCTAGATCATTTACAGAAGCTGCTGCAGTCACAAACAGGACTTATTACTGCTGGATACTGCTATTGGCTTGCTGTACACAGACTACTAGCTGATGGCCAATGCTCTCTGGGTGAAAGCTTAACAGTAATGGCTGCCAAGAAGGTAGAAAAGGATGGGTAGACATAGCAGTCCTTGAAGTTAGCTGTGGCAAGGAGAAGAAAAACCAGGGCATGGGCATGGGCATTGACATAGACATGGGCATGGCCTTGCCTTTCTTCTTATGCCTTATCCATATTTTCAGCAGTGGTTACCGAGGCTACTACATTTCAAAGTTAAAAACCGGTGGGAGGGTTATTTTATTTGTCTGTGTCATCAAGGAAGAATTTGCGTCTCTTTTAAAATTGGGACTGAATACACACAAGAAAAGTTCCTCCGAATGTATTTCAGGAGAAAATATGTGATTATGGAAACCATCTGAAACAACATCTATGTCCCTGCTCCCCAGAAACTCAACAGGAATTAAAACACCAGTTTAAGAATGATTAGAAGGGGGATATAAATCATGATAATAAATTATGCTTTGTTTTGTTCCGAATATGTTTACAGTAGCTTATAGGCCACTTGCTGAACTATGAACTATAAATTTAAGCCACATTTTAAGGACAAAAAGCTAATTATGAAAAATAAATGGTGCCAAGGGAAGACAGCAAAATAAATCTTAAAGTGATGGCTTTCCACTCGAGCAACAGTTTTTAAAGAAAGAGTGTAGGTTAATGCTCGACCTTTAAGATGAAAACATTAATCAGATATCCTCAGAGTGAATGGAGATTTATAACCAATTTGCAGAGGATAAATAAACTATAAAAATAGAGTACATCTGTGTGACAGGTGTGATAAGAAAGTTTATTTCCCCCCAGTGAGCACCACAGCTTTTCTGGAGCAGGGAAAGATCGTGTCTGTGGTTTTATAACTCTCAAGGTAGAAGAAATCTTTTTGCAAGGCAATGTGGCACGTGCTTACCTCTCACAGCGTGGTCCTGTGTACCCGACAGGACACTCGTCACAGATCAATCCCAGACTCCGGTCTAAATGGCATGTTGGACTAAAGCTGGGTGACAGTGTTCAGGAGACAAAGAAGGAACATATACATGAGATCATTAGCAGTATATTCTCATATTTCTTTCTCTGCTACTGCTGTGCCTGAAACAGACAGGGTGGCCATTCTCCTCTCCCAGACAGAATAGAGTCTGGCCAATGGAGGAGGAAATGACATAAAATGCTATTTTAGCAGACATGAATCTAGCTTCAGTTGAGAGCAAGATCCCTGTGTCAGGTTATTAACTGACCTCTGACTATTTTGGCTCTGAGATCACCAGCAAAGTGAGTGGACATATAACAGCTTTGCAAAAACTCTTCAGGTTGGGGAAAAAAAGAGTCTAGTTCACATTCCTCATTTCTGGGCATAGACCTGAGAATCAGAAGCAGCCTGGAGAAATCTGAAGACGCTAAAGAGCAGTGGAGTCATGGTGGCTGTGTGGGATCGATATCCAGACCAGGGGCCATGGGGTCTGTGCGTCTGCTATTGCAGCTGTAGACCCAGAGGCATGACGTCACGTGGATGGAATCCTTAGAAACACTTTTAGCAAAGACCTAATGCATACACTCTGCTTCATTTGTAATCAAACAGATCAAACAAAACTAGCCCTTGCCATTTCATATCTCCCAGCATGTTCCAACATACGCCTGTCTTTAAACACATTTCTAGTTCGGGACAGAAATAACAGAGTGTGATATCAAGACCAACCCAGTACTATTATACAGTAGCATTGGTTTCACTTTTTTGCCTGGTAAGAAACACCTTCCGTGCAACAACTGACCTGAGGTTCACTTTTTTCTGTTTTTTTCCCATGAGCCCTCATCGACTTTGAGTTTTGTGTTACACTGTTCGTTTTAAATTTTTATTTTTATCTCATATATAAATTATATATAATCTAAAGTTTATATAATATGATCATATGTGTATATATAAACATGTATACATACATATATGTATATATGTAATTACATGGGGTGCCATATAGTTTTTCATGGTATAAACTGTTCATACATAATCATGTTAAGTATATCTCCTAAAACATCTTTTATTTCTTTATGGTAAAAGGTTTCAATGTCACATTTGCATATTCTTGCAATGCCCCTTTTATATATAATGTCATCTGAGAGATTCTTGGCCTCAGTTAACTATAACTTCATATGCTTGATCAACCTTTCCCACTTCCCTGCTTTCCATGCTCTCCCAGCCTCTTCTCATAAGAATGATCTCTGCAAGATCAACTTTCCTAGACTCTACACCACCATTTTAAAGGGAAACTGTTCTCAATTAATCTTACTCCAATTATGTTTTCCCTGTGACATTGTCTATTTTACAGTACAAAAGAATGGCTTAAAATCAAATGATTAGATCACAACAAATTAAAAACATTAGGCCCTGTCTGGTTCTGCTTCTGAGGGTTGGTTTGACTCGGGAACACTTTTCCATCTTTGCTGCTAATCAGATTATGGCAACTCTTAAAAGTAACCTCGCTCTGGCTTACCTCTGCGCAGACCTGCAGTGCTTCAATAGTTCTCATTTGTCTATAGTACCGAATTATTAGGATGCATTAGGCACATCGTACTGGCTATTTCGACTCATTTCAAAATCTAAATGAATCTGTGGTGTCAGGGAGAAAGTCTGGCCAGAAAAAAAAAATAAAACCCTTGAATTTATAAAAGTTATCCAAATGAGGGAGGGTCAGATGGGCGCTGGGGAACCCAGATCATGGGCAAAGGAGGAATCTTCTGTTAGAGAAGAGCTTACAACAAAAGGGTTCACATGTGTGATGTCTTAACACATATTAAAACAAACAAATGGAAAGCCGATTCCTCCCATTACTTACTTGTGGTTTTTGTTGTCTGCAAAATTGAAAGAAAGAACCAGATTCTGACAACTCACAAGTACGTACCTGTGTTTTTCCAAAATTGCCGCTCTCTAGTTGCCTCATGTTTAAGAAGAGAGGGACCTCCAAGGAGAAAGCTGGGTTCTTTAATCTTATCGGACCACATGCTGTGACTGCATGAAAACTGCATGAATCGTTCTCCTAAAAATTCTAAATCAGTTTACCATCAAGACATGTCAAAGGTGGCTGACGTGTGGCTTCTGACACCTTAAATCCACTTCTAAAATAAATTTCAATTTCTTTAAAAAAAATACTCTCTTGTCAGTTAAAACTAAGAGCAGTAAAGTCAAATGTGCTCCCTGACAGAGAGTAATACTTTTCCAGGAAAGGTATTAGGCAATAACAGTATAGTCTATTTGACTGGCTTTTACATTTTTTTCAGAGTACTTTTTATCATAATTGTACTGAATTTTAGCAGAATCCTATGAGCTGGTTGAGACACTCCTAATTTTACTTCCTCAAGGTTGCACACTATTCTCCAGGAGAATTTACATGAGATCCGTAACTCAGGGGTCTTCTTTTGATCCTCTCCTTAGCTCTAACCGCCTGTCATTCAAACTTGCTGATGAGATTTCCCTAGTGGAAGCTCCCGTGCTTACTTGGCCATGCTGTATTCAAATGAAATCTCTTCTTAAAATACCGCCCCCCCATGCACGCATGCTTTCACACTCTTTAAACAATGCTAAGCGAGCATTATTTCTTGCCTAGAGTGATTATAGTCACAGTCACAAGAAAAGGTGACGTGCAACAATATAAGTGAAATCAGAACAGGAAACTAATGTACATAGCTATGACGCCCCGGGACTCTGGACTGGCGGAGTGGGCATCTTCCCACCGACTCTGTCCCATGTGTGGGGCTAATTGCTGGGAGACACAAAGAGAAATGAGATCACCATCGATCTCAAGAGATCCCAATCTCGGGCCATCAAACACTGGTTGGTTCATGCATCACTAACAGAAGAAAAAAGATCCTGCTTCATAGATTTTCCAGCCCATGACACCGAACATTAAGTGAGCCAAGAGCAAAATGGGAAGAAAGGCAAGGTGTTGTTGGAATGAACTGTACAGCCTTTCTCAATAGCCAAGTATATATTATATGTACAAGGACTTATTTATAAGTATGTATGCATATATGTATGTATGTGTACATATACATATATTTATATACTTATAAAGTCATACATGACTATGTGTGAATCTATATGAAATATTAATTCACATGTACAGTTATAATTAGCTTTCTTTTAAAACATTAAATTGTCACAGAATATATTGCTATACCTTATCTTGAAACGCATTTCCCAATTATGAGTACTAAATTTGATAATTCAAATTACTATGTGCATAGAGGTGTCCATATGTGTGGCTTACATGTGTGTATGTACATATGTATGCATGTGTGTATGAGGCTGCAAATGCATGTGTGTCCAGGCTTGTAGAGGTCTGAAACTGATGCTAGTTATCTGACTTAATTATTATCTACTTTAATTATTGATGTAGGGTCTGTCTCTCTCTCTCTTTAGACCGACTGCTCATCAATTTGGCCTAGTCCAGCTAGGTAGCTTGGACTACCTTCAGACCTCTTTTCCTTGTTTTCCTGATTGCTGAGACCATTGGTCTCTACCATGCCTGGTTAGCTTATACATAAATGCTGTGAATTTAAACATTGATTATCATGCTTGTATGGCAAGTACTTTTCCATTGAGCCATCTCCCCACGCCAATAGAATCTTATGTGTAAACCCAAGAATCAGCTCGAGAAATGTTTTACTGTTTAACAAACATAGCTCTTAGCATTGCTGATGCCCACCAAGTATTAATGTGACAGTGGTACACAGGACTTGTCAAGGCTCCACCTCATGTCCATGCTGTGACAACAATCCCTCTAAAGGCATTGTAGAACTATATAACTGAGGGATAGTTCAAAAGGCTTTAATGATAGCATCTACTTCTGTACAACCTAAGTACTCGAGCAAAGATATTCATGGGTTTTGTCTTTAAACTATGGGCTTTGAAACTAAAAATGAATGAATATAAACGGAAATGCTTATACTTTTGTTTATTTCTCCTCCAGATGTAAATTTCATTACTTCAGTTATTATCTATAGTTAAATTATAAACATCAGTAAGATAAAAAGGACAAACTGTACCCACTGAGAGTTGCTGATGGAAGTGATCTTTATTTATAATTTATGCATTATATGCTCATCTCTATCCATATATCTTAATAATCATACCAATCTATCTTTATTTCCCTCACAGTTGATTTATTTAGCAATATTATCTAAGAAATTTGGAGCCCAAATGCCTGCGATTTCTAAGATTCATGACCAGGGTTTAAGAGATAAATCACTAAGATAAAGTTAACACTAAGCCTGCACTTCGAGTGGAGGTTGTAGGAACCTTTAGATCTTTTGCATTATTTCTGAATAACCTGTGACAATTCAAACCTCATCTTACAAACTAACTGTGACTATTCAATTATACCTCTGAGTACCTAGCTAATACTATAACAGTAAAGTTTTTCAAAGATATTTTTCAATTATAAAGATGGTTTCCTTTACCAGTGAGTAGCTATACTTACTGAATATTTAGATTATTAGAAAAAGATAGACTTTTCCCATTGCAGTTGTATACTACATTATAATAACTTTGTAAATTGTTCTCAACTTAATAGAATATATGACTTGAGTTGCAAAACTTATAAACATAAAACTTATGACTATGCATAACATAAACTATGTGGAGTACCATTGATTCTTAATTTTATTTTAAAAAATACAACTAAATCTGTAATTTAAAATAGGCATCATTCTCCTCACAAATCCACTATTAAAGATAAAAAGACTATGGCACATTGAAATAGTTACTGTTGATAAAATTATCTTAAAATTCAATGAATTATGCCCTATGTTACGAATGCTATCATATTTTTATTTCTTAGAAAACTTGACCAACATAATTAAACGAGACTGGAATGCATTTTTGTTTTAGGAAACACCATTAGACACTGGGACTCCAATACCTTTGACAGGATGGATGGGGTTTTAACGTTTGCCGAGTTTGTTGTCTCAGGAAGAAGTAATTAGAACTATTATAAAAGAGACACACAGCAAACCAAGAGAAGACATGGGCAATGATTACGGGGAATTAGCCATCTAACTTCATCCCACAAAGGACTCTTTTTCTCTCATGTACAATGTTGGTCAGATTTGAGAGGAAGTCCATTATATTTATGCGTCAAATCATCTCTATGCTTGTAAAGTATACAAGGTGGGATTGACATGATACACTGAGTGGTCAGTATTACTGAACTGACAGCTGTGTAAACCAGGACAGTGTTTTGGCTGGGGAGATGCATTGTGGGAAAATCCTGGGTACCACCTGTCTTTCTCTGTAAAGACTGGTGTGGAGCTGTGATTTTTACATATAAGCAGATGGTTTGGACAATATCATTCAGCTGCAGTGAACACAGAGGTCTTGCATGATGAGGGTGAACCCTTCGAATGAGCAGCTCTCAGCAGTCTTACCACGTTATGTCCAGCAGAGACCTGTGTAACCATTACTTAGGGAGGAACTTCCTTCTTTTATTCCCTTGCAGTCTTTGCTTTTCTGTTTCCTTCTTTCCTTCTTTTTCTGACACCATTATTGATTAAAGTTCTTTGGTCCTGAGTCTGTCTGGACTCCTACCCTGAATGCTAGAAATCTATTATCATTAAAATACATCAAAGCGGAATCTCATTTCTTTTTAGCCTCTTGTCCTCTCTAGGAAGTCCAATTTACCAGGCAGATCCATGAACTGTTTTTAGAATTATCAATTAAAATATATATTTTATTTTTGAAAAAAGTTATTTGATATATACTGCAGAGGAATGAAAACAATGTGTTTAAATAACTTCACATTTCAATGGGCTACTTGAAATTATGACTCTGAATAAGTCCCTTTAAATCTGTTCTCAGTTCTCTCTTTCATCCACTATTTTAATTGGCCTGTACATCTGAATGGTGTTAATTCTCACACAGTCCCACAAGGGGGTTAAGCTGGTGAATGGAGTGGCATTTTGGTAACCTGCTCAAAGTTTCGCATCTGGAAGTGTGGAGTTAGCATGAAGCCAAGGAATTCTAACTTTCGATATGACATCCAGAGGCTATCTTCTTTTCAGAAACTTCATTTATTCATCTACAAGAATGGAAACAATTCTACTGACCTCACTGGGATATTTTTGAAGATGAAACACCCAAACGTGGTGTTCTGGTCAATGTGTAGCTGTCCTCACTAAAATGTTTGTCCTTTCCTTTTGTCAGCAGTAAATTTGGAATAGGGGCAGTTGGAGCAAAGGGTGAAAAGTTCAGAGGTTCGGAATAGCAGTAAGTTCTCGATCGGACTTACGGAATGGCAGGATGATTTCCCAAGCCTTTTGCTTGGACTCTTACCCTCTGAATCTAACAGATTACCATACCATATAGCACAGGGGTGTCTTGGATATGGCCTCAGAATTTGCCTTACTTAGTCAAAATCTCGTGTTGAAAGGCTACAGCTGACAGATTTCCCTTAATATTTAAACTTCTGCTCTATAGTGTTATCCCAGTATCTGGAAAGAGCTGAAGGAATATAGTATAGCAAGAGGTTTATTAAGCACCAACTTTGCCTTCAATAGGCCTCTTCGAAAAGGACTTTTCTTCATTTGAGCGTAGGTAGTGGTTGAGCTCAGTGGTAGAGCATGTGTTCAGTCAGCATGCTCTGAGTTTCATTTTCAGTACAATGAATGACAACAATATGAAATAAAATGACACTTATTTATAAGTATTTCTTCTAAAAATATTAATTTATGCTCAATGTGTTGTTCCTAATAATGGAGTTTGTTTGTTTGTTTGTTACGGGGCCATTTGCTTAGATATGCCTATGCTTTAGGGATGTGTCACTTTAGGAACTGAAATGGAGTAATCTCGTTAAGACTCAGTCAAGGTATTTTGTGTTTTTATTTCTTTTTAAAATGTCTGCTCCCACTTGTAAGCACGCAAATGAGAGAGATTGATTATAAAACTTGCGTTATACTTTTTCAAAGTCTACATTATTTATGCAAGGTGATACAGTAAGCATCACTCAGAGTTCAATGCTCATTTACGATACAGTGTACGCTATGGAGCAAGGTTCGTAAGACATATATAACATAAATATATTACAACAAATGATTATTCCTCAAGAGTATAGATTTGTACAAAAGGGGTCTGTTCCTCAGAATTAATTTAGGAATTTGAGTTTTATCTCTTAGATTCTAAATCAGATCTATAGCTGAAATAGCAAAGTCTTTTGAAATGGTTATGATTTTAAACACTTCACCTTTCAAAACATACGTTACCTTCTTGAGAAATCCACAGTCTCTTCTGATATCAAAGGGGCAACCAGAGCAGTGGAAGGGAAGCTCTGTGGTAAGGGGAATCTGCTACTTACTTATTTGATGGGATATTGAGTGGACAGGCACAGGGCTGGCAGTCTTCAGAGGTTCCTCGAGTAGGATCACCATAGAAACCAGGGAGGCATTCGTTGCAGTATGGTCCACCAGTGTGATCCTTACAGCTCTGTGAAGGAAGTCCACACCAGTTCTTTGCTTTCATCTCAAACACAAGCACGTGACTACAGATAGTTCTTCAGAGTCATTAGTGTGTTCCCAATGGGGAGAGTAAGTTCCCACACTCAATGTTAAATTTCATTGCAGGAAAAATAGCATTGGGAATTAATTAACACACAATTAATATTTACCTTGCAACTTCTCTCTAGTTTTAGCGTAGCAGAGTTTTAAAACACGACCAAAATTCATTCAGAAAATTTTTCAATATGAAAATTGCATTTTGTTCTATTTCATAAGGCAATCTATAGGTTCGTGTGTGTGTATATGTGTGTGTGTGTGTGTGTGTGTGTGTGTGTGTGTAGGTATAAAGCTCTAAGAACATTAAAAGGAATGCTGGTTTAATGAGAACTGTAGCTCAGTATATAAATCTCTTTTGACTTGCTTTCTTAGCTAAGACAATAATCTGGAACTTAGTAGACTCTGATGGATTAGACGATGCATTCCCATATGACATTTATAAGGGCACTGCTTGGGGGCATAATTAAATGTAAAAAATAGTTTAAAAATACAATATATAATCACCCACATATATTTATTATTTTACAGATAATCATATATTTACCATTATATAATTACAATATATAGTTATACTACAGGATATGTAACTATTGCCTTTAGAAATAAAAAAGAGCAGAAACTGCATTTTCTTGCCATTTGTTTTGGGAACACATGTCTTTTTCAAAAATATAATAAAATAATTTACTTCTGGATCTCTTCATATTAACTAGGTACCTTCCTTGGGTTGGGCCACATTTATAAAGGTCACCAAGTCTGAGATTCAGGTGAAGGACTCAGTGACCCGCAATAGAATTGTCTCGGAGGGTTCCAAGAGTCAACACCATTAGTCTCCAATGATCAAATAAGTGTGTTGACTTCAAAATGCATTCATTATTACTCAAATATTTTTATTTTAATAAGAATACACAATTAATAATTTTCTTGAATTCGGCAAGAGTTCATAGACCCCAGGAGTATGCATCCTTTATTTTATGATCAATAGACAAATTCTGTAAGAGAAATAGCTAAAACATAAATTAACCTTAAACTGAATGTATAAAGTTATTAACCTTCATGACCATTGGAATAGACTAAGTTAATGACAGTCTGAATATTATTTATTTTGATGTTTTAAAATAAGAGTGATCTCAATTATGTTCAGTAAATGGACTCAACAGGAGGATAAAAATAAATAAGTAAAGATACAATTCTGAGAACAACTTATTAAAATTCCTTGGAGAGGTCAGGTTTATTGGTTGAAAGAAATCCAAAATCCCATTTATTCAATTAACTTTGAACCTCCCATTTAATTCTGTGAGGTAAAAGAGCTGAAGTTCATTAACTACAAATACACATATTTGTTTTTACATTAACTGGTACATTTAAAAATGAGTTTTTCTTTGTTTAAAATTATTTTAAAATTATTTAGCAAGCATTGTTTTAAAAGGGCACAGATAGTCTTGCTGTTAACGGTTATCGTCCAATACCTGAGGGTCCATTTCTAGTCAATTCTTTTCCCTTTGACTGGGTCTTCCTGACACTTCCTCTCACTTTCTAAGTTCACTTTAAATTGCCTAGTTTTTAAAATTTAAGAAATTGTTTCTTCTTTGAAAGAAAATGGTTTTTGTATATTTTCAAGATGAAAAGATGAAAATTAGATCTATAAAATCTTAAAAAAAACAAAAAACAAAACAAAAACCTAGGATCCTTAAACTGATTACACAGTAACCAGGCCAAAATAAGAATTTCTGAAATTCAATGGAAAAATCTTGAATAATTTGCATGTCTCCAACTACAGATTTAAAAGAGAAATAAATGTAGGGTGCTCCTTATACCTTCTAATTTTTTACCTTTCATCGAATTGAAACAAGAGTAATCTTGAAACTCAAGTATGTTTGTAATCAAAAATGAGCCAGCATCAGGCAAGCAACACAATGGAAATCAAACCTGGGAAAGATAAATGTTTTCCTCTGATGAGCTGCCTGCTTTCATAGGTAGCTTTTCTATCAAAGTGACTTTTAAACATCGCTTGCGATTCATATCATGAAAGCCCTGAAATCCAGACACCTCCCGAGCTTGAAAGCTCCCTGGGTTTTCTCCAAAGCATTAAGAGTCCAGATGACCTCGCCATACAGATCCACTCTATGGCAGAAGCCTGGATCCCATTTTGAAGCCCAAAGTGCTCCTTTATGATCAGGTAATAAAGGTAAGCCACACGAAAACACTGTTTTAGAAAGAACTAACTTGATTATGTTCTCCCTGAATAATAAAAAGGACATAAAATGAAAACTTGGCTGAGCAGTAAAAATTCCTTTCATATGTGATATTCTAATATTATTCTGTGTAGATTGTATCAAGAGTGATACATTCAAAATGGGAACTCACCAGAGTTAGTTCTAGTACAGGGTAGTGGAACTTCCCCATCTCCCCACTAGCTCCTGCCAGAAACTCAGGAAGAAGAGATTAAGTCTCACTAAGATACCCATGGTTTGCCCAAGACCGTTCCTTCATTTAAAGGTAGACTTCTCTTCTGGGCCCTCACACTATCAATAATCTGGTTGGCTCCGACTACCAATTTCCTCATTGTTCCTCTTCTCAGCACTGTGCTGAAGAACTATTTTCTCTGAAACAAACGTTTCCTACTCTGCAATTATCATATCATCAAATGGACCAATATCAGGGTATGATTAATCTTAATGAACTCAACTTCATATAATACCTTAGAGGGACATTATGAGGGTTGTACTGTGACATTTATTTTTTGTCCTTTCAGGGTAAGTAAAGCAACTTCATGTTAGTTTGGAATGGTATATTTTTTATGGCATGCTAATAAAGTGTCTAAAGGTAATTCAACATTTTCCCCAGAGTCATTTTAAAAGACTATAGTATAATTAAAATGGAAATCACTCAGTATTTTATTTGTAAAGTCATCATTTGAAAAATCTACGGATCCACAAATTAGAGCTATCATGCTTTATGCTGCTATGCAATTGAATATGATCTTTTACAGAGAAAACAGAAAAAGCATCAATAAAGTGAAATGCCAAATTACATTAGAACAGAAGTCCTAATTTTTCACCTTGGATTTTCCCCAGCAGCATTCAAGTATACAGGAGAAAACAGAGAAATGGGTAAGAGGAATACCACATAAAAATTACAGACAACAGAATCAGCCTTAAACTCTGCTGAGAGAAGGGAGTAGGGTATCCTGCCAAATTGGCATTGTTTCAACTTGTGCTTCTGTCAGACTAATGCCATGAGAGGTGTAGTTTTAAGGTTCATGTCGTGTCGGACAATATAGCTATATATATAGCTAACGGCTCTGGAGTTACCCTGGATGTCTGTTCTGAGAAACTCTCCAGGCCTTGAGCTCCTCAGTAGCACGGACGGAGCTCACCACTTTGTACAGTCTGTTGTCTGGCTGGCAATACAGAGCCGATTGTACAAGAAGGGACAATCTGCTGAAGATGCATTACACATGTTTAATATTGTAAAATCATTGCGCAGCATTTTAACTGACCTCAATGCTCATGAGTTCAAATAAACGTATGCAATATGCTCTGGATGCCAATGTGAAAGAAACCTCTAAGTATCAAAATGTGAATTGTTTTTATTGAATGGTTGCAAATTATGTTTTTCATGCTATAGGGATATAAATCATCTTATGTTTTAGAATAGTCCACTTTGGGTAGATTTACAGAAGAAAGAAAAGGCTTATATATTAAGAGTAGATGTGTATCTGAGTCATTAGTTACACTTTACAATGATATATTTGATCCTAATTCAGTTGTTAGACAATATGAGAAAAAAAATCACTTTTTCATAGTTGCTAGGGAGATCAGATATGAAAGAGCATTCTTAGCTTCTAACTCACTTCTGGATAAAGACGTTTGACCCATCACTTCTTGACCCACATGTTTGAGATTGCAAAGGTAGCAGGCAAATTCCACGGCTTGCTGAGTGAATTTCAGCCTTGTGGATTAGTAGCTTCAAGAGAGAAACACTTACCAGACATTCTCCTGTGACGTCATTACAGGCTTCCGCGTGACCAAAGCACTGACATGGTTCACAGAGGCCACCGAAAATAGTGCCATTAACTCTTCGGTGCCGAGGCCAACACGCCTAAAAGAAAGATAAGGTTTCAGTCACTTTCAGTATTAAAAATAAAAGGAAAGCAATTCCCTTTTTCTGATAATAGAAAACAACCCAGGTAGCAAGCTCAGCAAATGTGCTTGTCAACGTGGATCCATTACGGAAACATTACTACCATACCATTACCCCTGACACCGGGGCTTCGTACTGACCTTACTGGCATTGGCAGGTATGGGATTAGAGGAAGCATTAGTTGGGTGTCTCTTCTGAAATGGTAAAATAAAGCACAGATATAAGGAAATGAAATGAGACAGTCTCAAAGGTAAAAGCACAGACAAGGAAACAGAAGGAAGGGCACTGAGAAAAGCAGACAGCATGAAAGGAACCATACAGAGTCCCAGGGCACAAAGAGTACACAGCGTCATCACAGACTGGTTCTTGGCATGGACTAGCTTTCCCCGCGTACTGACTGCCTCTAATGCTGCTACTTACAGAAAGTCTTTGGGATCGTTTGGAAGACATACCCGTCTCCCCTCTTTCATTGGGAAATACACCCAGTGACTGGTTCATGTTCAGGATTTTGTACATTTCATCTTTCTCTTCCTCCATTCTTTATGCATTTGAATAAAACAGACTATGATTTATTTAGCATACACTGCCTTGCTACTTTGTTATTTGACTATAAGAATTCACCACTGATTTTTTTTTAATTTGAAGTAAAATTATTTATAATAATAGATATTTATTTATTTATAATAGAAAGCCAATTACAGAGGGATACTGTCACGGCGGGTTTTACCTGTGGGTGAGCATGCCACGTCTCCTCTCATTGTTTATTACGTTGCCTTTATGTGTGGACTTTCACAGATGAGAGGAGATGTAAAAAAAAAATGTCCAAATATTGCTGCCCTCTGGAAGTTTATGATACCTTCAGGTTGCAATTGCGTCTTGTGAGTTATTTACTATGTTTCTGGTTAAATATACCATCATATGTCAGAAAAAGGTCCCTATTTTGGAAGGAAATGGAAACTAGAGAGAACCACTGAAGTAATAACCTACATAGAACCACGCTGTGTCACGGTGGAAATGATCCTTTTGCCTCAGGATGTGGGGAATCTTCTATCTGAACAACAATAACAAACATATGAAAGAGATATACTGATTATTTCTTATCTGAGGAGAAAGTAAAATCTACTTTCCTCTTAATTTGGGCGGTATGGAGACAATTGTTCTAATTTATTTTCTCCTTTCAGTAAATTTTTCTCTGTTTTAATACAAAGGATTCTTTTTGTAAGATATATTTTTCAAGACCTGTAAGCCTACACTATTCAGATGGAGATAAAATGTAAAGATGTTGACAAGAAAAAGAGAAGTGATTTATTTTTGTCAAATCAGGTCCTCAGAGTATCATTCTTGAACACTTTTTTTTTAAAACAACATTTTTGAAATGTCCTTGAATCAGTCCTCATTTTAAGAGCGTTCCAGTTCCTATACTTTCTAGTGGTTTGAATGAATATAACGTCCGTATGCTCACATACTTGAGTATGTTGTCTCCATTTAGTGGACTTATTTAGGAAGGACTTGGAAGTGTGGCTTTCTTTGAGGAGGTATGTTACAAGGGCTCTGGCATTTCACAAGACTAGGCTCCATTCCCAGCATGCCCTCTGTTTTCTGCTTATAAGTCAAGATGTGAGCTCTGAGCTGTTCATACCAATGTGGATTTGCTTTGCCACCATTGCCTATACCCCTCTGAAGCTGTTAGCTAATAATTTCTTCTGTAAGGTATCTTGGCCATTGTATTTTTTCACAGCAATAGAAAAGTAACCGACACACCCTTTTCCTTAGCCATGGAATTTATATTAATACTCTTAGAGAAATTAAAGCCAGGATACTCATTTTTCCACTTATAAGCCAACTAGCATCAAAATATATCCACACCTCTCTAACCATCCCCCCTGAAATAATAGGAATGAAGAGAGCAGAGTATTCTAGAAGGAATAATATTTCAGATTCTAAAACCCAATTTATGTTTTTATAACATATGTTTTTATAATCTGTCTCTCAGATTCTTCTTAAATTGAATAATCACTATCCTTGTGAAAATAGGGCCTATTGTCTCCAGGTAAAATGATCACACAAGGCAAAAGCAGCAAAATCACCCTCATAATCTGTCTTGTTTCCAACAAAACTGACAGCATTTCCTTCACAGTGATCTTGCACATTTCACTCTATTCTTATGTCTACTCAAGCAACATTGTGTTTGCACTGGCCCAAAACTTCAAGGTAGCTGAATGAAATCCTACTACTCCATTCTGTTTCACCCGTCATCCTTGTCATGTGACCAGGTGAGTCCTCTCTCCCTCAATAGCTTCTTTTTCCAACTCTAAGCCTTCACACTTCCAAAAAGCTCCATCCTTTCTCTTTGCCATTCTTTCCACAGGTATTTAATGGACTGTTGTCAGAAGGCCTCTGTGCAGTACTCTTCATCTTAATTCTCATGCTCTTTCTTGAATAACTGATTTGATGACTTAACTCCCAACAGTCATCAAACTGGAGAAATGTGCTCCTTCACGTCCTACACTCTAATCACCCTGACATGGATCTCAGAGACTGCCCAAACAGTCTCATTTCTCAAACCAACTCTTAACTTTTCTCTTTCTATCAATCAAAATATCCCTTTCCAAATCTTCTTCAGTTCAACTGATGGCATCATATGTTGCCATTTATCAAACCACAGCCTCTCATTGCTTTCTATGACATTTAAATAAAATCTCAAATTCTTATTAGGCAATCCAAGGCTCCGCAAGTCACACCATAGGCTACGCTTATTAAGCTTTGGTTATATTTGCACACTCATTGCTTAATATCATGAGTTTACTGTCTCTGTTACAACAGCTATGCTTCGGTTTTTCAACGTTCAGTTTCCCATCACCACAGAGAGACTATTCTCACATTTTTAAGTAGCCCCTCCAGTTTTCTACACTCACACTCACCCATCCATCTACAGCTTCCTTTATTTAGTTCAGCTACTTTAAATTGTATTTATTTACTTTATGCTTTGCTTGCATGTCTGTTTATCACATGTGTGTCTTGTGACTTAGGAGAGGGCATTATATTCCCTGGGACTAGAGTTACAGATGTTTGTGAGCCACCATATGGGAGCTGGGAACAGAACCAGCATCATCTGGAAGAGAACACAGTGCTCTTAACTGCGGATATGTCTTCTCAACTGTAGTGATGCTTTTAGACTCAACATCTGTAATACTTAAAACATCTATGTCTAAAGCCTTAGTTGTCTCAAAAATTGTCAGCTAAAGGAAAATATAAATACATCTGGAAAGTAGTTAATACTAATTTAATTTTATAGAAAAGAAAGCATTTGCATAAAACCTTTATTATTAGCCCAGTTCATTTTCACTTCTTCCTCTATCAGAGAGGCAAATTATAAAATATTAGGCACAAAAAATTTTTAGAAACTAGTCAGAGAAATTCATATGATGTAAAACACAATGAGAAGCAAAAATAATAGAAAAAACATACTGGAGTCAGTGTTCAACACAGAGTTGTGTCTATGGTGAGTCATAGCAAGAGGAATACTTTTGTTCCTAGATATAGAGAGCATACAACCTATATTATTATATGACTTACTGCAATAATCCTATAAAACCCTCTATAAACCAAAGTACTGTTGTAATACTAACTTATGACTTATCTATTTAAAAGGTTGTTACTCTTCATGAAGAATTACCTCTGATATTTTGTTCCTATAGCATTTTGAAGTAAAATTTGATAATTAAAAATAACCTATCAACCATTATTCTGAGTCAGCATTGTGACCTCCCCACCCCAAAATAAAAGAGAATGACTTACTAATAGCATTATCTGATGGGCTGATTTGACTTATCAAGCTAGAACTAACACATAACGGTCTTTGAAGTTTGTTCAACCACACCTCAGAATATTAGTGATGACAAAGTAAGAGCGACTCGCCCTAAGAATTAAGCTCAATGATAAAGGCAAACAAAACCAGTCAGGGTCAGAGATGGAGAATATTTCCTCTGGGGGAAGAAAGATTTGATAAAAATTTCTGGGGTTAACAGAGGTTAAATAAAGAAAAGGAAGTTCAGAGTTTAAAAATTCATTGCCCCAACTCAATGAGGCCTTTTTAACCATTTCAAATAATTATCCATTATTATACTAGAAGAAGTTTAAGCTTTTATTTTCTCTTTTCTATTTCTTTGTTCTTTCCATGCTTGCATGCTTCATTCTTCCTCTCTATTGTGTCTTAAGTTCTCCATGATACTTGGCCAGACGTCTCCCTATACTGAACAGCTCAAGCTTTGAATTATTGTCACCACTACGATATGCACCTCTTACTGCTCCTTTAATTACAGGAGTGCTGTGACTCAATTTCCTAGTGGTATTTGTTCTGCCTGTCTAAACAGATTACTAGATCTTTAAGGACAGAAATTATGCTGTATACTTATTGCTAGTTTATATATATATTTCATAAAATATACTAAATATAAAATTTATCAAAAATATTGCTAAAGGAAAAAGAAAGAAAGCATATAATCCAACAAGCCTAATATTCAGATGATTTTATATTCAATGGGCATATAGCAAAAAAAATTGATAGGGAGATCTGGGAGTAAAGTGGGACTAAATTAAAAGCAAGAATAGAATGAGGGCATTTATTATTCCAACTGAAATAGGAGTTTAAAGCTTCAAAGGGAGCTGCCTGGTTTGAAATCAAAACTAGAAGTCTTGTAATAAAGGAATATCTAATCAAGTACAGCATGTGTTTTATATGTAAAATCAAATTTGAGTTGACATAACTAATTCATATCCATGATAATTTTTCTCTTATCTCTATAAATTTTGGAAAAGCAAGTACTTCAATGAATTCCATTTAGTTTCATTTCTAGCTGGGCAAATCTGTACTCAGGTTAAAAGAAAGCACATTAGTCATGAACATGACTTTAAGCTCTGTGTAGCCTCTGGAAGCATGTATTACTTTAAAGCACATGAGAACCAGCGAAGTTATGCCTGGGGTGTCTCTACAAATGGCATGAGTAGTGTTGTAGAGTTGAACATCCCAGAGCACTCAAACGATTCCTTCAAGATACTATCTTAATGAAACTTAAACTCTTATTTACCTACAAGCCATTCCTTCCACCTAGAAAAATCACACACACACACACACACACACACACACACACACACAGAATACACATACACACACACACACACATACACACACACACACACACACACACAGAATACACATACACATAGAGAGATTTCAAGTAAATCAAATTCCAAACTACCTATAAGAAGAACAGAGAATTAATCTTTCAAAACTTACTCTAAAATGATATACCAAGTTAAAAATATTAATATTTAAAAATTACAAATCTAGAACAATAAGACACCAATAAAGATCTCAAGTCTCGCTCTTTTTCTCTTGCTCTCTTGCTCTCTTACTTTCTTACTCTATTCCTCCTCTGCCCTCTACTCCTTTACTCCTCTACTTTGTCTGTCTCTGTCTCTGTCTCTGTCTCTGTCTCTGTCTGTCTCTGTGTCTATCTGTGTCTGTGTCTGTGTCTGTCTCTCCCTCTCCCTCTCCCTCTCCCTCTCCCTCTCCCTCTCCCTCTCTCTCTCTCTCTCTCTCTCTCTCTCTCTCTCTCTCTCTCTCTCTCTCTCTCTCTGTATGTGTGTGTGTGTGTGTGCCTCCGTTTCACTGTCTCTACTATCCCCTCAACTCCCCTCCCCATGCCCTAAATAAACTCTATTCCATACTGTTAAAAAAATGAATTTCAAGCTCCATGTTCTCAAGCGTGGAAAAAAGTCTTCAGGAGTAGTTGTTTCTCTCACATGCTCTGCTCTTGAAGCGCTAAGGGTTGAATGCTTTAGAAGACTGGGCCTTGAACATTTTCTTCAGAAAGAAATAGAAGGGAAGGGTGATAGGACATAAAAGAGGGAGAGGAAAGAGAAATAAAACACTTGTCTGTCTTTTAATAGGAATAAAAGGAAAATATTTTGGAATATTATTTTGCTACAATCAATGGATTGCTGGCTAAAAAGGGAAGAAATATAGAAATCACAGTTATAGTAAGACAAGATACTTTAAAGAGAGCTTTGAAAATACATGGTTAGTATTCTATTTAAAAGCCATGAGCTCTAGGCAGACATTCGAATTACTCCATTAATCTAGCATAGATGTAGGAGGGGCTCCTAAGGCCCTACACCATACTGAGGAGCCACTGGCAATAGATAGCTGCTAGGAGAGGGACAGTCATTCTTCTTTGGGGTTGTGGACACTGTGGGGTAGGCTGTTCTTGCTATTTAAGATGGTCCATGCCCACACACATACGGAAGGCACTCATTGGACTTAGCAAACTAGTATCAGCATTCAGAAAGTAGACACACATTAGAAAAAGAAAAGAGAACTCATTGGGGGACCCAATGACCTGGTGGAGGAAGTAGCGCTAGATACCATCATATTTCATCAAAATCACCTATGGAATTATCAAAGGATTAAAAAACAAAGCCAATTTTATTTAGGCAATATGCTATCACTTGTCTGTGAAGCCACAGGCTGAACTCTCCAAAGCATCCATTTTAGAGCGGTTCATTGACAACACTGTCTGAGGGATTCATGCCTATGAACTTACTTCACAAGAGCTGCCACTGTACCCGGGTGGACACTGGCAAACTTCCACGGCAGACGCGATACTTCTATCAGTAGGATAGGGGACGGCAGATTCAAGATTCACAGAGCTCAGCCTGGGAAGAGAGTAAGTATAGAAACTATGACGTATTTTGAAACCAGATGGATGGTAATATGTGATTAGCCATAACAACGTAAATATGAAGGAGTTACATATGCTGAAAAAGAATGCTTCTATAACTAGAAGTTTCCATCTTTTATTATAGGATGAATATTGACTACCAATGGACTCGGCATCCATTGACTCAACCACTATAGACTGAAAATACTTGGGAAAAAAACCCTTGCATTTGTACTGAGCAGCTACAGACTAATTTTTGTCAAATTTTGCAAGCTTTATTTTCTTTTTAAATTATCTTTAATCTTTTACAATATTCTTTGTCATTATTTCCTAAATAATAAGTCAACCACCACCTATTTATATAATAGTAGGCTTGAATTAGGTATTATTTATAATCTAGCAATGATTTAAGGCTATAATTTAAATTGAAAGTGTCCTTTATGGTTTCACATGGAGTGTTGAACACTTGGTCCCCCACCAGCGGTAATGTTTTGGCATGACTGTGGGGTCTTCTGACATAGGCAGTAGATAACAGTGTGTAGTCATAGACTTTGTCCTTTAACCCTATTTCTGCCTCAAGATATTTCTGCTTCCCAACCCACTGAGACACAACAAATGATACTATATAAAAATGTCTTCCAAACATGCATGTGTTTGAACATACTCCTTAGATGATGGTGCTGTTTTGAAAGGCTATAGAATCTTTGGATACTGGGTGACTGGCAGAGAACTGTAAAGGTATATCTTGAGGGTTATAGTCCCTCTGTGCTCTGGTCAAGCTTTTCTGCTTCTTAGTCTATGGACAAACAAGACACTGGTTCTTAAGTTGCTCTCTCCATCAACCTCAACTATGAGCCAAAATATATTTCTCCTCTCTTTAGTTGTTACAGTCAGGAATGCTCTTTAATTCATTTTAACTTGTCACAATATAATTGATATATGTATTTAGAAAAATTTGCCAAGGCAAAGAAACAGAAACTATCCAGATGGTCAGTAAGGAAGTTAAACTACTCTACTTGTTATATTTACCATGTGTGTGTACATGTATAACTATATAGTTATTTATCAAGAAAAACTTAGTGGCTAGAATGTTATAGAAAAATCAGAATGGATAATTTAGGAAAATTTGTGTACATTATCAACAACATTGCTGAGAAAGAAATTAGGAAATAAATTTAATTCTAAAAATATCATGTAATAAATTAACCTAAGAAATAAGTTCTTCTAGAATGAAAATTAGGACAACAGTGACAGAAATTGAAGAGGAAACAAACTAAGTGGACATCTAGAGTTCATGGACTGTAATGTCTAATAGTACTGAAATGCCCATAACATGCAAAGCCTACTACATACATATTCAATGCAGTTTTCATTAAAATATTAATGGTATTTTTAATGGAGCTAAAAACAAAGAAGAATCAACAATTCTCTAATTCAAATAGAAACATTAGAGTCCTGTAACACAGAGAGCAAACTTCAACAACTCTGGATGCATTTCAGTTGCTGATTTAAAAATATTTTCAGAAGCCATAATGACCTGACTATTCTGACGAACAGAACACTTAGAAAAATTAAACAGCCAATGGAATAAAAAAAAAAAGAGAGCACAAAAACACATACACAATATTTTTTAAAAGGTATCAAAGACCATACATTAGAGCAGGAGAGCTGGCCCTTGCTGGCTGGAGCATTAGGTGAGCTGGCAGGCACAGTGCTGGAAAAGCTGGTCCTACTGGTGTGGTATAGGAGAATTGGCAGGCTCACCAACTCAGTTTCCACCTAGGGCCAGATCTGAGTTGGCCCACTCCAACATCTACCCCATCTATGAACACCAGAAGTGTGTGAAAGGACCTGTCCTTCAGATCTAAACCTTCAGGATCTCCAAAACAGGAGGCAACATCAGGATAACGAAGAGAAGTCTTGGTGAGGATCCAGTATTGATGGTGTAACAGAAGCCAGAGGCCCTGAACCAGACCAATGTTTCATTGCAATGAATATTTGCAAACAAAGATGTGTGGACATACTGTGACACACTACAGCCTCCATGATAAGATTTTTTTATGCTTTTTTATTTTCTTAACTTTTGTTTTTGATTTTTGTTGGGGAAGGTTGCAAGGACAGAGGGCAGATTTGAAGAGGTAGGAGTTGAGTGGGATTGGGGTGCATGATGTGAAACTCACAAAGAATAAAAACAAGTTAAAATAAAATATAAAAGTGACGACACCTTCAACAGTTAAGAGAAATCTGTATGCAGATGATAAAGCCTGAACTCTATCTCTCCTTCTACACAAAACTAAACTAAAACAAACAGAAAGAAACAAAATAAGACACAATGACAGAAAAGGCAAAAAATTGATCAAAGTCCTAAATGTAAGAAATTATGAAACTAGTGGAAGAAACTACAGGTTGGAATGAGTTATGCAGCAAAATTTTGTCTCAAAAAATAAGATTATTCCACTTAAATAAAAAATTGGTAGATGATAAGATCATCAAATAAAAATCCTAGTATTACATGTGGGATAACTCACTATCAGGTAATTGTACAAAGAGGCCCTGACTACGCCAAACAATACAGAGTATTGTTAATGTCCTTGATTGCCCAACAGAACTAGAACAGAAACCCATGTTGCTTAAGACAGCACACACTTGGGTTGTAGGATATTTGGAAATCAGGTACGATCTGAGATGACATTCCCCTTCTGACTAGTTTTCATAGCACTGCGATAGCGGTGATTCAAGTTGTTTGAAGAAAAAAAAATTCCATCAATAGTCCTACTAAGCTGTAAACCCTATGAGGTACAGTAATGACCTAGCTGGAGAAAATGTCCTCTGGCCTAATAATGACATGTTGTTATAGGGGTAACCAGTAATTAATCACATTCTGATGAATTCTGACCAAAATGTCATGGCTGGGGGATCATACACCCTAGGGTTAAGATAACTACTGTTTTTTCTTAATGGGCATAGTGTCATTTTGCCTTCTGAGTATTGATTAGTGTTTCTCTCAACCTTCATCAAAGATGTTTCTTTTTGCAGTGGACATTGGTTAATGAAGAGACTCAAATCCAGTAAAACTGATGGGAACTAGCAACAGTGGAGTGTTCCTGGGAGTGCTCTTCTCCCAGGCTCAGGAACACTGTGAAAGAGAGAGAAGAAAGAAGGTGCAAGCCAAGAGACGCAAAGGCATATTGTGAGCCCTTGGCTTGCTGTTATGAATAGAGCAGGTACAAACATCTATATGCAAGTATCCCTGGGGTAGTATGAAGAGGACTTTGGTTGAGTAGTCATATAGCGGGATCAGAGGGTCATGATGTTTTTAGAAGCCCCACATGGATTTCCACAGTGGCTACACCAGTTACCCTCCCACTAACTATAAACAAAGGCTCCTCATTCCTAAATCCTCACTCATATTTGCTGTCATCTGTTTTCTTGATGCTGGTCATTCTAGTGGAATGAGACAGAATCTAAAGCAGTGGTAAGATCTGTTTCCCTGCTGGTTACACATACTGAATACATTTTAAACTATGTATTCCCTATTTTTATTTCTTCTTTTGAGAGCAATCCATTCAGCTCATTGGTGCCTTTATTGGTTGAAAGTAAGTCTCTTTCTTTCTTTCTTTCTTTCTTTCTTTCTTTCTTTCTTTTTTTGCTGCTATTCACTTTTTTCCTTCCTATTACCTGATAGACCATTGGAATAGGTGTTAATTTTTATATAATCCTTGAAACGGGATGGAAATTTAATTGAATCCTTTAAATAGGTTGATGGATGGAATCATTTTGGGCACTTAGTGACATCTGGAATCTTAAAGTGCATATCCTCTCCACACAGTCAGCACTATTTTTGAGTGCTTTCTTTGAAGCTCTTGGTGAAAGGTCTTAGATTGATAGGCAGTCTTTATTGTGTTTCTATACAGGCATTACTTTAAAAAAAATCACAAAGTGGAGTTTTTGCTCACCAGGTAAGCCTATACATGAAAGGCACACTTTCATGGGCATTTCCTTATGTATCTCTTACTCTTTAATATTACATCCACAAAATAAAATTAGTATGCTTTTTTATTAGTTGAGAATTTCATACACATGTAAAATGGACTTTGATCAAATACATTCTTCACTCCTTCCCTTTCACTTCCTCCTCTATTTTCCCAATCCCTTTTCCTTTCTACAAAACAATATAATACTCAGTTCATTGAGTACTGCCTATACATGTTAAAGTGTATAATTCTATATACTATATAGATATATAGTATAATTACTATAGGACTCTATTCCTGAAGAAAATTGACCCTCTCTGTCTGTCTCTTTCTGTGTCTGTCTCTTTCCATCTCTGCATTCTTTCCTTCTTCCTTTCATTCCTCTTTGAATTTTCAATAATTCCACAGTTGGGGGTAGAATTTCACGAGCTCTTCTCTTATTTGAAAGGGCACAATTATATCATTTAGGATACTCACAATATCATAAAGCAGCTACTTCTATCTAGATCTGTGGCCCCTTAATACAGTTAGTTTTTTGTGTTCTGGTGACCTTAATCATACAATTATTTTAGATGCAACATCATAACTATAATTTTGCTACTTTTCTGAATAGTAATATAAATAACTGATATGCAGATGGTCTTAAGTGAACATTATGAACTTCTGATAAATAAATGGATGGATAGTTGAATGGATTAAGGAATAAATGGATGGTTGGATAAATGGTAGACATATTCAGGATTAATTAAAATACACATACGTTTGTAGGTAAATGGAATACTGTTACATTACATGTGATGTCTAAATTAGCCAATGACAACCGGTCTATCCACATTTCAAAAATATAAAAAGCAGTAAGTAAGAGTTAAATTATATATTTGATCTGAAACAGAAAAAATGAGGAAAAGTTAATTTGGGCTTAAAACCAGAGTCTAGAAATGTCCTTAATATATCATGGCATCTAGCTGCCTAGAATTAATGTACTATCAAATAATAGGCCTATAATTCTGATCATTAAGAATCAAATGGTTTCACTGTTGATAAATTAGTTGATTTCCATATAAAAGAGCCACAGCTTACTAACTAGCAGTTTGATTTATAAAGACAGATATGTTTCAGAACTTTCATTATAAAATTGACATTTAAACCCAAAGAAAGGACATCTAGAAGAATGATCATTTGAGTTCTTTAAGAAACAATTT
Organism: Rattus norvegicus; assembly: GCF_021556685.1. Lineage (NCBI taxonomy): Eukaryota > Metazoa > Chordata > Mammalia > Rodentia > Muridae > Rattus > Rattus norvegicus. Next base: position 19,262,496 of record NC_141534.1, on the reverse strand, counting down.
AAAAATGAGGATACAAAACAAAAAAATATTTTCAGTGAACTGCCAAGTCTCCTTTGTCTTTTGAACAGCAGATGTTCATCTCCTTAATCTCTTAACCATTTTGAGCTGTGAGAAATTTCAACACTAAACCATCTTTCCCTGTAATATTCCACATTAGCATTCACTGAGGAATCCCAATGTTCATTAAGTTCTGCTGTTTGTTAAATGAGAATTTAATGCGTTTAACAGTTTTAAGTGTTACCCAGGAAAAAGGCTGTGGTTTATTTCTTCCCGCCTCAATATGGTCATTTGCTTTTCTTGATACCAGGCTGCATTCATTTAAATACAAAGTGTTGGCAACCATAAAGTACTGAACATTGAAAATGCATGAACTCTCAAAGCATTGTCAAAGAAGTCAAATGCCTGAACTAATTCTCCTTATGATAACTTAAAAATATTGATAGGATAATGGATGGAGAAAGGAGACATGGCCATAAAACTGACTGTGGAAAATATGTGAGTCACGTCAGACACTGTCCTGTTAACATATTCTGGTTTGATTAAACTTCTCAACAAAGTTGACTAAGTTATGGTACAACTAAAACCACCAAAACAAAATGAAATGCTGGTATCACTTGCCTTTTCTTTTGTATACACATTTTACTTAACCAAACACTTTCATTTTATTCAACTTAAAAAAAATTAACTTAGGGTTAGTCAACATAGAAAGATTTTATGGCTAGAAAAATAGTTTATTTGGTTTGCATTTGTCAAGGCCTAAGGTGGTGATTCAGTGGAGCTTGGCTATGTAAGCTTTTGATGACAGCATTCGGAATACTAAGAGGCATAAACAAGGCCATTTCAAGGCCTGCTTGAGCTACAGAACCATCCATGACAACTCAAAGACTATGCTTTAAATGCAGAATAAGAAGAAAGCTGGGGTTTTAGCTCAGCATTGACAGGATAGACTAACATGTGCAAGACCGAGATTAACCAACACTACAAGCTTGTGTGGCCACTACAGTTTGGGGATTTTACAAAGTCTTTCTCATTAGAGGTGACTGATCACTTCTACCTCATTTCTTCAAAAGAGGCAACAGGATGACTTACTTGTCTGAAAGAAGTGTGTATGTGTGTGTGTGTGTGTGTGTGTGTGTGTGTGTGTGTTTAGAGTTTATGATGTGGTGTGTGTGGTATGTGATGTGTGAATGATATGTGTGATATGTGTATATGTGTTGTGTGTGTGGTATGTATGTGGTATGAGGTGTGTATGTGTTATCAAGTACTTTAACTGACTTGTATTATGACTTGAAAATATAGATAAGGAGAATTGTGGACAATCCTGACAGCAAAGGGGAGACCACCACTTCTGCTCACATTCCTGGCCCAAGAGTAATCCGCCAGGAGCCCTCTGGACACAGGAACCAAGGAGCAGTCTGGGACAGGACCACTCCAGTTTCTGTCTGCATCCAGAGCTCACCCTATCCCACAGCTCTCTGTACCCAGATCCTGCTGGGAGAAAGTTGGTTTCCAGGACTGCTGACACACAGGCTTACAGGAGGGTCAAGCCACTGTCTGAGACAGCAAGACCAGATAACATCAGAGACAACCAGATGGTGAGAGGCAAACTCAGGAACCTAAGCAACAGAAATCCAGACAACTTGGCAAAATCAGAGCCCAGTTCTCCCACCAAAGCAAATACTGGATATCCTAACACACTGGAAAAGCAAGATTTGATTTAAAAATCACATCTCATGATGATGATAGAGGACTTTAAGAAGGATATTCCTTAAAGAAATACAGGACAACACAGGAAAACAAGTAGAAGTTCTTAAGGGGGAAACACAAAAATCCTTTAAAGAATTACAACAAAATACAACCAACACAGGCAAAGGAATTGAACAAAACCATCCAGGGTCTAAAAATGGAAATAGAAACAATAAAGAAATCACAAAGGGAAATAACCCTGGAGATAGAAAACCTAGGAAAGAGATTAGGAGTCATAGATGTAAGCATCACCAACAGAATACAGGAAATAGAAGAGAGAATCTCAGGGGCAGAATATAACATAGAAAACATTGACACAACCACCAAAGAAAATATAAAATGCAAAAATATTTTAATCCAAAACATCCAGGAAATCCAGGACAAAAAGAGAAGATAAAACTTAAAGATAATAGGTATAGAAGAGAGCAAAGATTCCCAATTTAAAGGGCCAGTAATTATCTTCAACAAAATTATAGAAGAAAGCTTCCCTAACCTAAAGAAAGAGATGCCAATGAACATACAAGAAGCTTACAGAATTCCATATAGATTGAACCAGAAAAAAATTCCTCCTGTCACATAATAATCAAAACACCAAATGAACAAAACAAAGAAAGAATATTAAAAGCAATAAGGGGAAAAGCAACATATAAAAGAAGACCTATAAGAATTATACCAAAATTTTCACTAACGACTATAAAAGATAGAAAATACTGGGTAGATGTCATACAGAACCTAAGAGAACACAAATGCCAGCCCAAGCTACTATACCTGCAAAACTCTAATTAACATAGATGCAGAAAGCAAGATATTCCATGACAAAACCAAATTTACACAATATCATTCCATAAGTCCAGCCCTACAAAGGATAATAGATGGAGAACTCCAATACAAGAGGAGAAACTACACCATAGAAAAAGCTAGAAACTAATCTTTAAACAAAGCCAAAAGAAGAGAGCCACACAAACATAATTCCACCTCTAAGAACAAAAATAACAGGAAAAAAAATCATTGGTCCCTAATATGTCTTAACATCAATGGACTCAGTTGACAATGAAATGATATAGACTAACAGACTGGATGCATAAACAGGGCTGAGCATTTTGCTGCAAAAAGGAAATGTACCTCAGTGACAAAGAAAAATACTACCTCAGAGCAAAAGCCTGGAAAATATTTTTCCAAGCAAATGGTCCCAGGAAACAAGCGGGAGTAACCATTCTGATATCAATTAAAGTCAACTTTCAGCAAATGTTGTCAAAAAATATAAGGAAGGACACTTCATATTCATCAAGGGAAAAGTCCACCAACATGAACTCTCAATCCTGAATATCTATGCTCCAAATGCAATGGTACCTACATTCATAAAAAACAAAGAAAACAAAAAACAAAAAACAAAAAAAAAAACAAAACAAAAAAAAACCTTACTAAAGCCCAAAGCACACATTGCACCTCACAGAGTAATAGTGGGAGACTTTAACACCCCACTCTCATCAATGAGCAGATCATGGAAACGGAAACTAAACAGAGAGACAGAGAAACTAACAGAAATTATGGCTCAAATGGATTTAACAGATATCTATAGAATGTATATAAAGAAACTCAAAGAAAAACACCGCATTACTATCTCATTGGATGCTGAGAAAGCATTTGACAAAATTCAATAACCCTTCATGATAAAAGTCTGGTAAGTATCAGGAATTCAAGGCCCATACCTAAAAATAATAAAAGCACTATACAGCAAGCCAGTAGACAACATCAAACTAAGTGAAGAGAAACTTGAAGCAATCCCACTAGAATCGGGGACTAGACAAGGCTGTGCACACTCTCCCTACCTATTAAATATAGTACTTGAGGTCCTTGCCAGAGTAATCAGAGAACAAAAGAAGGTCAAAGGGATACAAATTGGAAAGAAGGAGTCAAAATATCACTATTGCAGATGATATGATATTGTACTTAAGTGACCCCAAAAATTCAACCAGAGAACTCCTAAACCTGATAAACAACTTCAGCAAATTGGCTAGATAGAAAAATAACTCAAACAAATCAGTAACCTTCCTCTACTCAAAGGATTAACAGGCTGAGAAAGAAATGACACCCTTCACAATAGTCCCAAATAACATAAAATAACTTGGTGTGTTTCTAGCTAAGCAAGTGAAAAATCTGTATGATAAGAACTTCAAGTCTCTGAAGAAAGAAATTGAAGATCTCAGAAGATGGAAAGATCTCCGATGCTCATGGATTGGCAGGATTAATATAGTAAAAATGGCCATTTTTGCCAAAAGCAATCTACAGATTCAACGCAATCCCCATCAAAATTCCAACTCAATTCTCCATACAGTTAGAAAGAGCAATTTGCAAATTAATTTGAAATAACAAAAAAAACCAGGATAGCGAAAACTACCCTTAACAATAAAAGAGCTTCTGGGGCAATCACTATCTCTGACCTCAAGCAGTATTAGTAATAAAAACAGTGAGCAACAGTGATAAAAACTGCATGGTATTGGTACAGAGACAGGCAGGGAGATCAATGGGATAGAATTGAAGACCCAGAAATGAACCCACACACCTATGGGCACTTGATCTTTGACAAAGGGGCTAAAACCATATAGTGGAAAAACAATAGCATTTTCAACAAATGGTGCTAGTTCAACTGGAGTCCACCATGTAGAAGAATGAAAATTGATCCATTCTTAATGACATGTACAGAGCTCAAATTTGAGTGGATCAAGGACCACCCCATAAAACCAGATACACTCAAACTAATTGATGAAAAAGTGGGGAAGATTCTCAAACACATGGGCACTGCGGAAAATTTTCTGAACAGAACACCAATGGCTTATGCTCTAAGATTTAGAATAAAAAAATGGGACCTCATAAAATTGCAAAGCTTGTGTAAGGCAAAGGACACTGTCATTAGGACAACATGGCAACCAACAGATTGGGAAAAGATTTTTATCAACCCTACATATGATAGAGGACTAATATCCAATATATACAAAGAACACAAGAAGTTAGACTCCAGAGAACAAAGAACTGATTAAAAATGGGGTACAGAGCTAAACAAAGAATTCTCAGCTGAGAAATATCAAATGACTGAGAAGTACCTAAAGAAATGTTCAACATCCTTATTCATCAGGGAAGTGCAAATCAAAACAGCCCTGAGATTCCACCTCACACCAGTCAGAATATCTAAGATAAATAACTCAGGTGACAAAAGAGTCTGGTGGGATTGTGGAGAAAGAGGAATACTCCTCCATTGTTGGTGAAATTACAAGCTGGTACAATCATTCTGGAAGTTCCTCAGAAAAGTGGACATAGTAATACTTGAGGACCCAGCTATACCACTTCTGGGCATATACCCAAAAGATGCTCCAACATATAACAAGGACACATGCTCCACTATGTTTATAGCAGCCTTATTTAAAATAGCCAGAAGCTGGAAAGAAAATCCAGTTGTCCTTCAACAGAGGAATGGATTCAAAAAATGTGGTACATCTACTCAATGGAATACTACTAAGCTATTAAAAACAATGACTTCATGAAATTCATAGTCAAATGGATGGAACTAGAAAATATCATCCTGAGTGAGGTAACTCAGTCACAAAAATACACACATGGTATGTACTCACTGATAAGTGAATATTAGCCCAAAAACTTGGATTATCCAAGATACAATCCACAGACTACATGAAGCTCAAGAAGGACGACCACAAAAGTGCGGATGCTTCAGTCCTTCTTAGAAGGGAAACAAAAATATTCCTAGGATTAGATATGGAGACAAAGTTTGGAGCAGAGACTGAAGGGAAGGTCATCCAGAGACTGCCCCACCTGGGGATCCAGCCCATATACACACAGCCACCAAAACCAGACAATATTGCTGATGCCAAGAAGCGCATGTTGACAGGAGATTGATATAGTTGTCTCCTGAGAGGCTCTGCCACAGCATGATAAGCACAGAGGCAGATGCTTGCAGGCAACCATTTCACTGAGAAGAGTGCTCCGCAGTGGATGAGTGAGAGAAAGGTGGAAGGAGCTGAAGGCATTTGCAATCCCATACAAACAACAATAGCAACCAACCAGAGCTCCCAGGGATTAAACCACCATCCAAAGCAAACACATGAACAGACCCATGGCTCCAGCTGCATATGTAGCAGAGGATGGCCTTGTTGGGCCCCAAAGGGGAGGAGAAGCCCCTGGTCCTGCCAAGGCTGAACCCACTAGTCTAGGGGAATGTTAGGGAGGGAAGGAGGGAAGGGGTGGGTGGCTTTGTGGGAGAAAGGGGATAACCTGTGAAAGGTAAATTAAAAATATCCAATAATAATAAAGAAAGTATAGATAAGATAAAATTGTATGTGTATGTATGCTATGCTTGTGTCAGGGATACCTGTGCATTGTGTGTGTATGTCTCTGAGAAGTCTGTGTGTGGATGGGTGTGTATGTGTATGTGGGAGAGGTACATGTTTGTGTATGGTGCATGTTATGTCTGTATGAATATTTTACTCGTGTGTGCCAAAAGCATGCATGTGAGCATGCACGAGGTCAAGGCTGGGTATCTCCAGGAATATTTCTCTAGCTCATTTTTACAAACATGGTTTTGCACTCTCAAAATCTGCAGTGCACCAGTTGTACTAGATTAACTGTCCAGTGCCTCATTGGTAATCATTATCCCCTCGTCCAGGGTGCTGGGATTACAGTGGAAAGTTGCTGCTAGGGCTCTAAATTTTAGTCCTCATGCTTGTGTGCCAAGCAGTGCGTTTAATAAACAACCTCATCTCCTCAGCCCTTCTCCAAATAGTTTGATCTGTGTCAAGTCGGAGAAATGAAAGAGGGATTCTGATGCTACTACAGTCATTTCTATAAACATAAAATGCTGGCATAAGATTTCATTTCCTTTTCCTTAGCCATTCAAGTGCACAAAGTATTTACTCATATTGCAGCAACCCTTATATTACTATAAATATATGAATCTTGCTTCTATTTTGGATTTTGCTTTCTTTGAGTTCATTGCCCCATATTGCATCCCAACCAATGCTGCTAAATCAGGTGCTAGACAGGCATTGTTCCCTCCCCTCATCTTCATTCCAGAAATTCAGGAAATTACTTCCGCCAGTTTACAAGGCTAAGCACTGAGATTTATCGGATACACACGAGACGCTCAGCATGTGTTTGCAGATTGAGTGAGTCAAATATTTACAGACACATGTTAAAGATGCTGGGATGAAACGCCTGTGGGTTTAAGCCCTGGCTCTATCTCTCATTAACAGCAGGATGAAAAGTGTGTTCTGTAAATACTTTTAAGTCCTAGGGTCCTTGTCAATGTATTTCGTTAAAATATGGACACCTGGACGGTTCCTTTCAAAAGTAGAGACCAAGTATGTACTCATCGACGCCATGTCTCTGATTACCAAATTATTTTGCTCTTTTTGCTTTATCTTGATAGATAGAACTCTGTCAAATTGTATTCAATACAAAACTTCTAAATTCATTATTAAATTCACATAAAAATATCTTGGCTTTAAAAGGTTCTGTATAAGGCTGAGTTCAAAGGGCACAATATACCTGAATAAAATATTTATGAAGCTCCTCAATACGTATAACTGTTATATGTTAAATAAAAACATTTTCGTGGTGCTGGAGAAATAGTTCATCAGTTAAGAGGCACTGGCTGCTGTGCCAGAGGACCCAGGTTTGGTTCCTAGCACCTACAAAGCAGCTCATACCTGCCTGTAACTCCAGCTCCAGGTAAACTTATACCCTCTTCTGGCTTCTAATGTCACCACATGTTCACATGACACATCAACATACAACCAGGCAAAGCAACAATATAATGAAATAAACAAATAATTTTAAATGTTTCTTTTTAAAGATGCTTGCTTTCATTCAGTGAATCCATTTGAGGTGTACCTTCAAAAAGTCACAGCAGGTTTGATTCTGTCATGGTAGCTACTTCAAATTTGGATCCAGGTCTATAGGAGGATTTCAAAAAAATCAACCTTCCTTCAGTAACTAAAAGATTTAAAAAGCCAGGGCACTGTCGTCCACATCCTGTTGGAACTTCAGGTTATTCATTTTTCTGGTTGCTGAATACACTCTAGGAAGTCTTACACTGGCGGTTAAGTGTTCCTCTTCAGGGAAGATGCCAATGACATTAATTTCCTTTGCACTGACCAAACTACATCCTCTGCTCTCAAGAGCAAAGGGGATGTAAAAATTTCCAAAGGAATAGAATTTGGTGAACTATGATAATGTCTAGTGTGGAGCCAGAAGAAAATTTGTGAAGAGTTTTGTGCCTTATAGGTACTTAGGAAATATTTTGTTTAATTTAATTGTCAAGGATGTTACTAAAGTCAAGATTTGGGAAACGTATAGGAGAAGTACATGCAGGTACTTGATTTATCTTACATTTCTTATTTTGGGGTGTGTGTGTGTGTGTGTGTGTGTGTGTGTGTGTGTGTGTGTGTGTGTGTGTGAATGAGTTGCATATGGAGCCAGAGGTTGGTACTTGATGTCTTAGGATGGATATGAAACTTCACATACTGAGACAAGGTCTTTCACTTAAACCTGGAATTTATAAATTTGTCTAGTCTAGCTTGCTTTAGGGAACAATCCCCTGTCTCCACTTCTTTTTTTTTTCTTTTCTTTTTTTTTGGAGCTGGGGCCTGAACTCAGGGCCTTGTTCTTGCTAGGCAAGCGCTCTACCACTGAGCTAAATCCCCAACCCTTCCACATCTTAAGTAATAGGATTCCAGGCAAATGTTCATGCTCACCCGAGACTTAGGAGGAGCTAGGTATCCAAAATGGTACTGATGTTTTGTGTGCCAAGACATTGTTCCATGCCTTTATCTTATCTTCGGAAAAAATAACAAATATACTTATGTTTTCTATTCATCTTACTAAGTTAGATCAGAGGATTGATTAGAGGATATCATCAGCCACACTGACTGAGTCTGTCAGCATTGTACATGACCACAGCAATAACAGTTGTGGAAATGGCAGAGTATTTCATATGCTGGATGTCTGCAAGTCTAATGATATTTATAGAAAGTATATTCACCTGGAATGAGATTGGTCAGACATAAACACTTCCTATGTGTGAGCTGATTTTTCTGTTAGAAAAGTGTTTGAGCAATTCTCTAATTCCATTCCCAAAGTGACCTCCTGAGATTGTCGAGGCAATTGTCGTCCTTGTTTCAGAAACGAAGTGACTGGGGCACAAAGAGGTCAAAGCCATATTCATGTTTACAACTATTAAGTAGCTGTGTTGGAAACAGAAGTCAAAATCCTTGACCCTCAGCTCAGTTTCCTATCCAATTCCACCTAACGGCGGAACTGGGCAAACCTAAGCCCATTTTGCAGGGATAACTATCCTTCAGTAAGTCTAAATATGAATTGTTGCAATAGCTTCAATTTCCTTGTGCTTGCACGTGAATGGTACGCCAACTCAGAAGCCCACGGTGCAGCACGAGTTGCAATCAATTCAGGCGGTGTTTAACAAACATGACTCATTCTATTGGTAGATCAGAGATGAATAAAATATGGCAAGCTTACTAATTCAGGATTCATGCTGACTTTAAGCTCTCCTAGAATGAGTTGGGGCTTCAGTCTGACTCTGTCTCTACTTCTTAGAAAATAGCCCTTCAGTAATAAGGGTGGCAAAAAGCAGTCACCTGCTTGAAAAGCTACTAAATCTTTCCATATAGCCATACTTCATGACCACATTCGTAAGTTCAGAGAGAACCCCAGAAAGATTTAAATGAAACCAATGCTTTTAAGATGGGTAGACTTTGAAATTGTCTGACATAAATCAGGAGGAAGTGTCTTTGAATTAACTAGCCTGAGAAACAATGCGACAACAAGAAATAAGCCCTCTAGCCACTTTTGGTCAATTTGGTTGTCATTCACTCTGAAAGCTAGAGGACTCATTTCTTTATACTGTTTAAACATCATGACAATCTCTATTTACTAAGCGGGGAAAAACATAATTAATTCCTAAGTGCTGCCTCTCATCTTTACAGCACTTTAACTCAGCATCTAGCAGAATTGCCTATGCAAAAGAGGTACATTGTTTGGCCATGATTTTGTTTATGAATCTGCAGCTCCCTCCTTTGGGAAATGGTAATGATGATTGGAATTTGCTGAAATATTACTAGTGAAAGACAAGCCCAGCAGCACTAGCAGACAGTTGTGGTAGAATCTGCTACTGAAAAATCTGGAGGACGATTAATCTGATTGAGGATGAAGGCGCGGTGGTATTTTGTGTTACTAACTGGATTTTAAAAAGGACGAAAAGCATATTCCAGTATATATGAAATAAGTTTTTTATCAGACAGGATGTCATTGTTTCTAATTTAGAAACATGGGAGATTTTAGTCAGACTTTGGAGAACAGTTTGACTCAAGTCATGGTTCTTTCTTTATAATAAAATATATAGATACTAAGAAGGAATTAGCCTTTTAAAATGACAAAATTAAATATTATTTCAACCATACCCATGAGGGATGAGATAGATATTGTTAAGGGCTTTATCGAACTTAAAATCGAGGTGCCATAAATACCAATAAATTGCCCAAATCAAAAGAGGGTTATCTTCAAAATCTTCTACTCTTTCCTATCATATCTGACAGTGTTTTATAAAGAGATGTGTGATTATGTAAGTGAAGAGGCCTGCATTTCTTATTACAATCTAAATTCTATTAGAAACTAGTTGATTGATTAATAAAAGAAATATTTTACAAACCACTTTTTGAATATGAGCACCCTGCAATCATGTATCTTCAGTATTTTGCAATCTGAGATGCTGTCCTTTTTGTTTGTCAATAAGGGTCATTATCATAAGCTCTAAAAAAAACTATAGAGGATTTATAAGTATTAAAAGTCCAGTACATTGTTCTCAACATTTAAAATTTAAAGGGTGTATATAATTACTTCCTAGAAACTAGAACTTATGGCTATTTATTTTTTACTTAAAGCCATAAACCTAGACCTTTTAAAATATGTTTTTCTGGCATATCTTCGTTTGTCTCAGATACACAATGGCTCTGGAAGGTGGGGTTCTCGCACTTACCTGAAGATGACGTCCATCCCTAAGTTGTATGTGGTTTGGATGAGGACTCTCTCCAAATTTGTGAGCAAGATCATGAAGTCCTTTCTACTGACGGGCAGATTTGTTCCATGTATGGTAAAGGACTCTTCCTTGAGTGATAATTCCTCAACATGTTCTTCAGATGGCTCTAAGTGTACCTCCTTATAGGCTGTGCTGATTCTCAAGTTATTTCCCTAAAGGGGGTGAAAAGTATATGTAAATAAAATTGCAAGAAAGGTACAAAAATTAGAAAGGGCTTCTGAGTTTGGACTCCCTACTCAAAATTATCCTCATGAGGGCTTTAACTTAAGGTCAGTTTCCTCTGTCATTCAGTATGTTTCTGATGAGCATGAAGCAAAGACTTAGCAATGGAAGATCACCCTTCATCTTCTCCATGACAGAGTCCACCATTATAATTTTGTATATTCCCACTTTCTCCATTAACTGAAATAATATACATCTTATATGCATATATTGTTACAAACAGTTTCACTTCATGAAAGCATGAAACTATAATAGAATTATGGCAGAAATAAGAATTAGAGGCAAGTAGGGAGGGAACTTTCAGTAACATGTACATAAAAAGATTTCTGGCGTCTATAGCAGGAAAGTTCTGCACACTAATGTTCAAAATAGGACAGCAGTCTCATGTTAAGAATCATGTACGCTGAATAAAGGCATTCAGGTAACTGTTTTCATTTAACATTTTAGAGGTACATCATCTCTTGATCTCCGTGTGCAAGAGAACTTCAATTCTGAGAGAAATTCACTCTGCGAGAGTGATGTTGTCTTTCTGACCGTGACCCCAAAGCAAGGAAGGCTCTTGGCAAGAACAGTGCCTGAAGCTCAGCCAGCACCTTTTGGAACCACTAACTCACATTCATGTGTGTGCCTATGGTACCCCTGTGGCTGAAGAAAGTATTACCACAGCCCAAGAAAGTAAGAGTTGTAAGCATGTTACTGTAGTAGATTTGGACCATGGTGGTCCATAGCCTTCTAGTTCCCAAATGCAGTTTATCTCTTACCCTTTCTTCCTAAAGTAAGATTTTGAAGTCAGGAGTTGTCAACAGCTCAACAAGGAAATTCCTCTCCCCACCCTTTCCTTTTGGCTATCGAAGCAAAAAGCAAACAATAGAATCTACAATATAACACGTTGCATAAATCAGTATCGATACAACCTTATCAGTATGGAAATGCAATCACATTTTAACTTTAAGTTTCAAAATATTTCTAAATGGTCTCTCCTTTTTCACCAGCACTCATTTTTTAAATTTTCTTGACGTGTTTCAGATGAAAACATGAACATGGCAGGAAATTGCTGAGGTGTATTTTCTTCCATAGTGTGTGAATATATGTCAGCCAACTTGTATTATAAGCAGTGTGAATGACCTGAGGTAATGTAAAGATATCATATGTTTGCAAAGTGACACGCTTATTTTCCTACCTCTAAGATAATCATCAGCTGAAGGATTTTTTCTGTATCATCTTCCTCCTCTTCGAGGTCATATGAGATGGTAAATGACAACTGTCCTCCAACTGCTGGGAGCTGGAAAAGAAAGATGCATGATAATCTCAGCAAAGGAGTTGTTTTTAAAGTAATATTTCATGTATACCTTAAAATAATTTTATTGTTGTAGTGGGCAATACTTGGAGAAGCAGCGATCACCGAAGTTCAAAGTGGAGACATTTGACAGACATTTTGACATTTTGACATTTGACAGTCAAAGGACAGACATTTGTGTAGGAACAACCTTTATGTGAACTTTCGCTCATCAACAGCAAGTTTGACATGAATAGACATCCATGTACTATTTCCCCAGGAAGGCAGGCTTGATGAAGGAAGCTAGGTTCTAATCACAGACTCTCCTCTTACCTCCTTAGTCTGTAGTTCTAGTTTCAGACTCCTAAAACAGAAGGCTCAGTGGACAGTGTTCATGCATCCCTATGGTTACCTACATTCCAGTGACTCTGAATGCATTCAACAAAGACATTCTTCCATTTGAAAGACACTTTACATAGGCCATGAGCTAAGTTGACAAACATTATTGGTCAAAGAAAAATAAAGTTTCGCTGCAAAATTTACATGCAAATTCGATCAGAATATGCCTGAGAAGGTCTACTTTTGCCCACGTAATCAAATAAGCTACTCTGAATGAATGTTATTACCCTACTTTCATTAAGCAAACTCCATTCCTTCTAAAGTCTGCTTGATGTCTACATTTTCTGACACTGATATTAACCTCGTAAAAAATATATTTTTTTAATGGAACACAAGATTATTTTACAGGGCAGGAATCAAAATTAGATCTGTGAGTGACAGACTCAATGCAAATGTGCCAGGCCTTTCAAAATTCCTCCCTGGCCCTGTAAACAAAGACATTCCTAGAGCAAAGCTGATGATCTGTATTCTGCTGCTTGCTCTCTGCTGATATACAGGTCCCAGCTTCTCTGACCTGGGCTCTCTTTGTCCTTTCATGGCAGACCCTGACCAGAAGGCACTGCCCGGAGAGGCAGTGGATGGAGGAGGAGGAGGAGTCCTGGTTTTTGTAGTTGCCCCATAGGACCACACAGAGCCGGCTATGGCTCATTACACAGGATTTTATACTGCAGTTCAGCATTGGCTTAGAAGAGCTCATTACATGGTACTCCGGAGGGACCGAATTTCAGAAAACATTTATTCCCTTGCTCCGCCAAGAAATGTGCTACTCTAATGTCTTTTCATATATAAAATAATAAGTGTCTGCCTGGACAATAGCAGTCGGAATTAATATAAGTAATGGGGGAAGAATCTGTATACCAAGGTTTTAGCTCCATTAGGGTAAGCATCCAACATTTCACACAGCCAGTTTGCTCAAACCAGTGAGATATCAGCAAGAAACTAAAAAGGCTGCACTGAATTTTATTAATATCTCAAAGAAATCTGAATTATTTAGTGCTTTCTAAATTAATAAACACATGCAGCAGGAGGTAGATATTAAGGATTCCAACTTGGAATCTTTAATCCTGTCTGAGGTAACGGGGACCATGGCATCTGAATTTTGGGTGACATAACTAAACTCAGAGTTGTATATTAAATTGTCTAACAACACCTCAAATATTCAATGCACCCATCTTTAGCTTCAGTTCCTGAATCTTCCTTGAAGAGAAGCTTGATCATTTTTTTTAAACTTCCATTACTGGGTCAAGGCAAATGGTGCATTTTAACTTTGTATGCAACCCAATATTGTTTTTACATTATTAAATAATTTTCAAATTACAATGTTCTTGCTAGAGAATTTCTTATAGAATCCCTGTGGTTTTTCAGTAGCACAAATACTTTTCTGTTTGCCTGGTTAATGTCTCAACAGCAAAACCTCTAAGGCAAAGCATTCTTTAATCCTTCTGAAGCGCAGTAAAGAATCATTATAAAACATCATGAGTATTAGAGCTGAAGGGTTCTAGAATGGGTACAGATGTGCCCGGTAGCATTCACTGAATAGATTAACAAAACATGATATCCATGGAAAATGTGTACTGCATGTAGTTAATTTGCCATAATTTGTGGCTTTCTAAAATCCATTTATAAATCTCATCACTGGGGCTTTCAAATTAGTTCATTTTCATAATTTTATTAAGCCTTGTCATACATCAATAGAACATCTAATTTACTCCCATGATGCAGGAATGCTTTCTTGCTATCTCTCCATGAGCTAGAGAGGGAAATGGGGCTCACACAGGTGGAAGCAGGGCACTTTCAGCTCTCTTCCATTTGGTTCTTGTATTTACTGGATAGATTACACTATCCCCATAAGAGATGAACGCTGTCTAGCTTTTCAATGCTGAGAAAAATTAAATTTAGTGAGAATACATCATTCTGTGAAATGTGATACTGACTTAGCATTTTACTTTTTTCTCCATATTTATTGGGGATTTTTTTTTCCCTGTGGGGAGACTCGGCTTAGAAGTAAAGAAGAAATTTCCCACTGAAAATACAAACAACCTTCTATTCCGGATGTGGTTTAGGGCTAAATTCTGCACTCTCCAGTCTTCCATTAAGAAAAGAACATTACAGATAGCTCTTTCCCAGGAGTATCTGCTTTAATTCTTCCTTTGTTGGAAAGAAATAGCTTGCTTGCCTATACTGTTGTTTCCATGCAACATGGGTCACCTGTGTAGCATAAGAACATGGTATACATGGTATACTTTTCATTGAAGATCGAATCAATCAGGAAAATTTTTCAATAGTGAGTAAAAAATGCTGAAGCCAATTTGTAAAAATTAGCTTTACCAAAGTATTGGGTATGGGGTTGTATTTGTGTTTATTCTACTAAGTTTCAAGAAATATAAACTGGAGGAGTATGTGGTGGGACACAGTATTAAGAACACTGTACATGGGGTTGGGGATTTAGCTCAGTGGTAGACCGCTTACCTAGCAAGCACAAGGCCCTGGGTTCGGTCCCCAGCTCCGAAAAAAGAAAAGAAAAGAAAAGAAAAAAGAACATTGTACGTGAAGAGGAAATTCTTCTCAGAAAACAAGCTTTGGTTTTGTGATCTCAGATTATCATCACTGCTATTCCAGTAAGTGGATTGTAAAACTCAAGATTTGCTTCTTCTTACCAGAGCAAACATTTCAAGAGGAATGTAGTGAAATGAAATGGCTAAAGAGCTCTGTAATACTGAACCAGATAAATTAAACATAGCTGTCAGATTCTGTTTAGTATAACAGACAGGACAAGTGATTCATCTTTCTGGATTCTGAAGACTTAAGGGACTAAAATTTCGAAACATTATCCCTTCTTCCTATACAAGTATTTACAGTGTGTGTGCGTGTGTGTGTGTGTGTGTGTGTGTGTGTGTGTGTGTGTGTTTATGTTCAATCTACTCACGAAATGTTGAGGCATAATTGGGATATTTGTATTATGGCCCCTGTCCCTGAAGCCCAGGGATCATGTGGAAGAGGCAGAGACAAGCTAATCCCCAGTGTAGTGGATGACATCAAGGAAACTTTTCTGAGAGAGCAGGGCAGGCGCACATGTGAACTCATATGTGGGAGCATGCATGGCACCTGTAAAAACTCAAGCCAGGTAAAAAAAATCTCAGCAGGGAGATGTGAGGGGAGGGGAAGGAAGGTGAGGTGGGGCGTGAGGTGAGGTGAGGTGAGGACCAAGTTCTATGCCCAAATGAGGAACTTTTGGGAATTAACAGTTGCTGGCAGAGGCATGTTTAGTTTTCTTTAAGGGTGCCACCAACCTGTAGTAGTATTTGATGGCATTCTAGGACAGCCTCAATACCCAGAAGTGTTTGGGAAACAGAAACTGGACTCAATTGTCTCCCCTCTCCCTTCCTCTCCCCTCTCCCCTCCTCTTCCCTCTCCCCTCTCCCCTCCTCTTCCCTCTCCCCTCCTCTTCCCTCTCCCCTCTCCCCTCCTCTTCCCTCTCCCCTCCTCTTCCCTCTCCCCTCTCCCCTTCTTTCCCCTCTCCCTTCTCCCTTCTCCCCTCCTCCCTCCTCTCTCTCTCTGTGTCTCTCTGTCTCTCTGTCTCTCTGTCTCCCTCTCTCTCTATCTCTCTCTCTCTATCTATCTATCTATCTATCTCTATCTCTATCTCTATCTCTATCTCTATCTCTATCTCTCTCTCTCCACAACATTGTGGTTAGCAAAGTGGGAGAATCTTCTGAAGCATTAGGGTATGAACACTATCCAAATATATTAAATACATTTTTAAAAGATTTAATCAAGTATTATTCAAGAGGAAATTGGAGACAGTATTATTCTTTGTGGCTGTTAATAGAGGCTTTCTTCTTCCCTCTCCAACCTGCCTGCTTTCTCTCCTACATTTCTTGTTCTCTTTATTCCTTTGACCCATGTGATCCATTACTTTCTTTTCTTTTTCCTAACTCAACAGAGTTCTAACAATTTTCACACTTTTTATTTCATTAATTAGAACTGGAAAAGGCAAAATCTAACTTCTGGACCTTCCTTTGCAACATTACTACTACAATCAACCCAATCCGATTATTTTAGATTACTTAATATGTGGTGGAAAATACACTTTGAAAATAAAAATGTAGTGGTGAAAATGTTGTATGTAGCTGCGCTTACAACTGATCTGTCCTGATAACCAGGATTGTTCCTCACTGTAACCAACCAGGGATAGTTCCTCACTGCAACCACCAGATCCATGAAGCATACAGGCTCACCTCACTAAGTTTATTATGCTTAAATTTTACCCTATTTCATCAGAATTTCACTAATCATATTTTCTTTAATGTTTCTTGTTGATAATTATAAGATAAAAAGTAATGTAATGTTTTGATTAACAACACAAAAAATAATTGTGAAAGCAATATAAAGAGGGACTGAGAGACTAGGTGAGTGTCCCCATGCACATACTGGTGAATCTGTGATCCCATGGATATATTCTTCGTACATTTTATGTTCCATGTTATAGACCAAGACCAAGTTACATGGTTCATACACTCATCTATATTCAATTAAAATAGTATTATAAAAATTTTGCTAGGTCACAATAATTTTGGCTAATTGAAAACCACACTATTGGTCTACCTATAAGAAGAAGCCTGTTGGTTCGTTTTCATATGTAGTAACCAGTTTAGTGTTACTTTACCTCATTTCTAGATGTAATTGTGATCTCTAGAAAGTATCAATGACCTCCAAACATATTCCCTGGACACTGCATAGAAGATGAACAATACTTTAAAAGAGAAAAAAGAAAGCTTCCTGTATAGTAAATTAACACTTGCTGTTTCCTGAAAGTTGCCTTACTCAGAGAGCTATTTATATTTTGTGATACACACTGATAAGATCTTCGGTTGAAAGTGGAGACTCTCAACCAAAGCAAGCTTAGCAGCCAAATTCACAAAACTCTTTTGTGTTCTCAGGCTCAGACTCAAAAACAAGGTCTTTGCAACAGCTGTTCACTTTCCATTACTTATGTTTGGATAGAACATTCCACTGGCACTCTTGCTATGAGGTAGATTAATTTATGTGCAAACATCCTATACAAAATACATATAATACACAATTAAACATGGATCTAATCAAATAAACCATAAAATATAGCTTTATATGTATATGCATTATATATGTATGTATTATTTTTCTGTCTAGAGCTTAAATTTTTCTAAGATCTCTGCCAAGAAAATTGCATCATCATGCTTAGGAGACACAACATTGATGCTGGTTAAAACAACAGAGTACATTTTAATCCAAGTTATATTAAATTAAAAATAAAGTTTTATTGTTGTAACATAAATGACAGAGGGGTAATATCGAGATGAACAATCCTTTAATGTTGTGGGAACACTGGGGAGATACAGAGAGAGAGGGAAAGAGAGAGGGAGAGAGAGAGGGAGAGGGGGAGAGAGAAAGGGAGAGAGAGAGGGAGAGAGAGGGAGAAGGGAAAGAGAGAATAAATCATTGCTATTCTCCTTTCAAAGGAGAATTATCCTCTCTCTCTCTCTCTCTCTCTCTCTCTCTCTCTCTCTCTCTCTCTCTCTCTCTCTCTCTCTCCCCCTCCCCTGTTTAGGGAATTGTTTTATGTCTTAACGATATTTATTACCTTTTATTGGATTAGCCATTGTCCAGTTTTCCCTTGCTTTATTACCAAAACAGAAACAAGAGTGAAGAAAAACAGAACTTTTTCCCCTTCAGGGAATCCTCAGTATTTGCAGCTTTGGTAACCCGAGCACAGTCTACGTGGCTGCCTGTTCAGTTCCTTTCAGTTCACATTATTCAGACGAAGAGTGTTTTGAAAGAGCAGTTAATATTTTCTGCAAAAGCCAGCAGTATTCTGATTTGATTCTAAACGTTACTGATCCACTAATATTTCATTTCCTCCCCTCCTTTGTTCATGAACTCTGCGGGTGACTCTTTATGAGGGCAGCAGGAGCTGGTTGTGAATTTCAGAAGATAAGAATTCTAGAGGTTCAGAGAATATGCAGTCAGAATCCAGAGAAGAATCAACAATCCAGTAAAGGACATTCAAGTGTCTTCTTCCAGAATAAATGGCTGGGCTTGTGTCTGGGATTTGATGCTTCTATTAATATTCAAGTATTACATAAATCACATAGAGATGAAGCTCATTCCTAGAGTTTTAACATCCCCATTTGGTATTCAGACGTTGCCTTTTTGTGGTGTGTGACTCTTGGGGAATTTATTTATACTTTCAGAGGTTCAGTTACTTTTTACTAATATGACCTGAATTGTTCCTCCCTTAAAAGTTCATTTTGGTAATAAAAGAAGATAAACATGGAGGTCATTTGACACCATGTACATACCATTGTAGTAAGTGTCATCTTCCAAATTAAAATTCTACAAAGAGCCATCACTTAAGCCCTAATGGCAAGAGTATTTATTTCATGATTCTAAATGTTATTTCTTTTTATTTTGAGATTTTTGGGGAGATCACAGTGATGAAAGGCTCAGCCGTCTTAATGTTTCCCTGTGGTACTTTGCAAAAAGCATTTCACAAAGAGTAGACCTTGCATAAATATCTGCTGAATTTTAATAGCATTCATAACCATCTATCATTCCAATGTATTATATATGGAGAGAGCATGAAAGCAAGATAAAGTTGGGCTACCCCAGAGATAATCTGCAGTTGTTTTTAAAACATGCATCTCTTGGTTTCTCTATTCTTATCTTTATTAGTCCAAAAACAAACCAAAGCAAATAAATTCACCCCTGAGTTCACTGAAGTGCACTCTATTGCTATCTAGCAAACAATAAATGCATCAATTTTAAGGAAGAACACTTTACCATTTAGAAGTGTGATCATTTTCAGTTGTGAACCAAAGCCTGACAAAGACTATCACTTTGAAGAATGATGAAGATGAGCACTGGCCATCATTAAGAATGGTCAGGGGGTTGGGGATTTAGCTCAGTGGTAGAGCGCTTGCCTAGCAAGCACAAGACCCTGGGTTCGGTTCTTAGCTCCAGGGGAAAAAATACTCATGATAAAGAATGGTCAGTTTAGGGCAGGGGCAAAAGGCAAATTACACATTGTAGAGACAGAAGCAATGAACTATGAAGATGGTCCAGTTAAACTAATACTAGCAACTCTGAAAATGTCTGTACAACTAGCAGCTTCCCTTGGGGGCTTTGTGGTTACACTGTCTGTGTTTATCTAGTGGACAGCACCTTGTCACTAAAGAGGAAGATGTAGAGTCAGAAGATGAAGATGAGGATGATGAGGATGTAAGACTCTTAAGTATGTCTGGAAATCAATCTACCCCTGGAGATAACAAGGCTCCACAGAAAAAGTAAAACTTGATGAAAATATGAGGATGATGAAGAAGAGAAAGAAACAGAAGAGAAGGAGGAAACTGAAGAAAAAGCTCCAGTGAAGAAATCTGTATGAGGTACTTTAGTCAAAGATGCATAAAAAAAGAGCCAAAATGGAAAAGACTCAAAACTATCAACACAAAGATCAAAGGCTCAAGGGTCTCTCAAAAACCAAGAAATTATCTTCTAACACCAAAAAGACCTACCTCTATAGAAAACATTAAGGTAAAAAGTGCCAGCAAGTATGGAAAAAAGGTGGTTCTCTTCTCAAACTGGAAGCCAAGTTCACTAAATATGTGAAGAATTATTTCCAGATAATTGACCGGGTGGCCATTTAAATCTCTAGCAGGGAAGAAAATCTCTTTTAAAAAATGGCTTAAACGGTTTGAAATATTCCATGTTACTTTATTCTGTAACCCCTGATGTCTAGCTGTCTTTCTTATAAGGCAAAGTGAGAACTTTCCCTATTGTGTTTGGTAAATGTAGTGCAGGTTCCATTGCCAGGAACGTGCTGTCTCAGATGTCTGTTTGGCTTTCAAGGATGCTGCTCCACCCTTCACTTGGTTTGAAGTAGGTACACGACGTTATGACGGGTCATAGTAGTAGTGGTGGTCAGATGTGAAAACGATAGGGAGACAAAAATATACATGTGAAATAAACGAAGTATTTTAACAAAGTAGCACTGTTTCTATTTGGTTAAAAACCAAAACCAAACCAAAACGAACACACCCATGAGAAGACAGAATTGAGGAAACAGAGATGTACCTGTACCTGGTGCCCATCATTAGTTCCTGACATCACCGTGTCAAACGGTAGCTGACAAATTCATCGGAAGAGGCATGGGCAGGATGCTGATGGCCAGGTGAGCTGAGCCAGGGGTTTATAAAGCTAATATAAGTACTTAATCTTAGAAGGATAAGCCTTTGAAAGGCGCTTTTCCTAGAACATTTGAAGACTTACCATGTGTGATAGAAAGGGAAACTACTGTTTATTGTGTGTGTCAGAAAAATGTCAAGGGAAGGGTACTTGATTTTTTAATTGGTTATTTTATTTATTTACATTTCAAATGTGTCTTCCTTCCTGGTTTCCCCTCCACAAGCTCCCCGTTGCATCCCCTCTCCCATTGCCTACAAGAGGATACTTTTTAAAAAATCCTACATAAAATTGACGTCTGACATCTAGACTTGTCTGAAATGAAGTAAGTAAGTTGTGAGCTAGCTATGTCTCTGAAAGAGAGATATCTGTGTATCTGGAAGGTAGAGAAAAGTGTCTTTCTTAGCTGAATTATGAGACTAGAACTGATGTCTTAGTAGGACGTGTGATTCCTTCCTGATAGCCTTACAATTAATTTATTAAGAGTTGATTTCTTTAACGTTAGAGGAAACCTTTTGTAAGGTTTAGCATAAGGCACCAGAAGAGGAATTAGTTTATTCATACCTGCTTTAAGATTTAGGGCTAAACCATATTCATGGCACAGGGATATATATTTATAAATACAAATAAATAAATAAGTTAAATATGTAAAAATGAAAAACTACTACCTCTCTAAATGTAGTTCATATATTTACTTTGTGACCTTGAGGGAAGTTAACTCTGAAGTAAAAAAGGGGGGGGACAACAACAACAAAAAGAAGTTTGAATCTAAAGGGCAAGGATATTTTCCTGCAAGTTTTAGGTTTCTTTTTAAAGCAAGGAATCTATGACGGGAACATGTGTGTAAAGCATATTCTTTATCTTCTATACAAGACATATAGAATTTATTTAAATATCTCTTTTGCTTTTTTATTTGTACTTGGAATTCCATTAAAATAAGTTTAAAAATGTAACGTATATAAAAACAGAAATATTATTTTCAACATTACAACATAGTTTCCATCGGAGAGAGACTGTTGAAGTAGTATCAGTCACCTACTAGACAGATAAAGATTAAAATCCTAATAATATGCTCCAGAAGTGAGTTTGGAGGGAACAAATATATTGAGTGTACAAAAGCTGGGGAGGAACTGTTTATGGTAAACACAAACCTTAGAAAAATACCCTCATGTCTATTAATGTGGATGTCTCATTGACATAAAAATGATGTGACTGAAGACAATGGTTAAGTGACACGGTCCTGGGTGACACTCTGAGCTGCAGTTTTACAAAAGCTAACCTATGATATGCCTGGCCTTGGGAGTCAGGCATGTTAGTGCTGACATACTTTCGTTTTAACCCTTGGGAAACATTAACTTGGAATGATGACATATTCAAGGACATGATGTCACAGTGCAGGGCAGAACCAGGGAGCCAAAGATTAGCACAAGAATCAACAGTGAACATTTATTCCAAGTGCTAAGCCAATGTGAGTCTATCGATTCAACTGATAAAGCATTTTTTTCACGTCATATCAAATAAAAACAAACTACAACATCATACGTGGCATTTGATAAGGACTTTTATATATTTTTACAGTATGACTTTGAGAAAATGTAATTTAATTCTGAAGTAAAAAATAAATGTTTGTATCTAAAGGATCAGAATTCTTATCTTTAAGTTTTAGGTTTGTTTTCAAAGCAAGGAATATATATATATGTATATATACATATATATATGTACATATGTATGTATATGTATATGTGCATATATATGTGTGTGTATAATATGTGTGTGTACATAAGAATAATGTATATAAATGTGTGCATATAAATGAAGTTATATTTAGAAATATAAATATGAAAATAATCCAAAAATATATGATTATTATTTTGATGTCATTTATTTTTTAAATTTATTAGATGAAATATCTCTCCCTAAAAATGTTAAGAAAAATATCAGCATTCTTATGTAGAATATGTGAGTGAAGTTAAATATTTGCAAATCTTCACTACCTGCAGAATGTCATTGTTTTTAAATAAGAACTTGACTTTCATGAAGAGTACTTTGAAAATGCATTCAGGAATTCTGAAGGAGTTTCTCTTTGGCTAGCACAGACAGCACAGGGGAAAAGCATCCCTCGGAAGAGTAGTGCTCACTTAGCTATGTCATTTAAAAAATAAATCACTTTTTTCTTGAACAAACACAAACACACACCAACTCCCACCCCCATAATATGGACTACGGGTGCAAAAAATATGAGCAGATATGATGCCTCAATTTGAGTACTTCTTGGAGTTATGGCTTGGAATAATATTTATTTATTTATCTGCAGTGAGCTTTAAAATCCTCATCTTTTGTGCGTAAATTTTAACATTGTTATGTTTGCTTTGAGATGTGTTCAATATATTTAGGAAGTACACACATGCAAATTTTTAAATAAGGGCTATTTTTATTATTTGAAAATGTTGCCTTTGCTTATACTGTACTTTGAGTATAGCCACTCACATCTCCCTAGTTTCATGAACTGTTTTCTTTTTGAAACTCACTAATTCTCCTTAGTGCTAGTGGTATGTGCATGGCTATAGGATCATCTATTAGAGCATGGGTAGCCTGCCAGTGAGCCCTGACCAAACTGACCCATTGGCCCTTAATCACCAATTCTCAGTAGCTCCTTTAGAGGGGCAGAGCTTAAAAACTCTCCCCCATCCATGCTGGGTTTCAGCTGGCCTGATCTTATATATGCACTATCTCACTGTTTGACACCATTAATTATACGTTACCTATCCAACGTGGAATTTAAGTTCACATAAATAGAAAACTCATGCTTCTTAGGTCATACAACTTAATGGGAGTCCTCAAGACCTCTTGTTTAACTGAAAAATTCTTAATCATGCAGAACTCACTGCCTCCCTGTGAACGGGTTACATAGTACTTCAGACTTTCCTTTTATTTTCTATAAATAACTTTTTAGCATAAAAGGCTTCTTGGGAGCAGCCCTGGGGAAGAAGAGGCAGATGGATTTCTGTGAGTTCAAGGCCAGCTATGGCTACTTATTGAGACCTGGTCTCAAGAAACAAACCCAACCAAACAATGAAACAACCAAGGAAGCAAAAAGCCAGTTTTCTCAGGATCTGCATATTTAATCATTTGTAGATTATTAAGTAGTTCAGACTGTGTCATTCCTAGCCTCAAGAAGGATAGGAGAGATGAAAACTAATGCAAGAAGAAGAGAACAAACATGAAGAAAAGCAAGAAGGAAAACCATGCCCTGTTTTCTAAGGGAAGTTGAGCATTTGCTCTATGATGTACGAATAAGTTTGGGATGTTTTTCTACGGTGCTTAATTCCCATAAACTATAGGTACCCTTCAAGAACAAAGGGAATACAAACAGTATTCTTTACTATTTTCTAACAAAACAGAGTTCCTGACACACAAAAGCAGACAGCCCCTCAGGGCACCCTACAGTCCCCGCTAGGAGTTCAAAGCAGGACAGGAAACCCTTGCTATCAATCACTACATGAAACGCCATTTCTCACACTCTCATGGGGCTGCACATGTTTGTGCAGCTTGGGAGACTTGCTCCCTTCATGCTCTTTCCCATCAGCACAGTAAATGCATACTTAGTTGGGGGGTGGGCACTTCTATGTGTCCTGTGAACTTTCACCCACTGCTTTAGATTTTGCCGCATGCGCTGGACTTTATACATAGTTTCTGCTTTTCTTTTTATTTATTTTTTTTTTTGTTTCTTAATGAAAACCCCTTCCACACAGACCAGATGTTTCTCCACTTGGAAGAAGGGAAGTCATTTCACATCATAAATAGCAAATCACATCTCAAGGTCACAGTCAAAAGCTTTTATGTCTCATTAAATGTCAGCCTTGTCATTTATTTCCCTCATTGAGCGCCATTGAGATCTTGGACCGTGAACATGCACGGGCCTGGTATTATCAGTGAGAAGGCTTCCAGGGCAGCTAACAACTAATATAAAACATCTCCAATTACATATCCAGCATTTCACATGCTTACATCGGCAAGTAGCAAACACTTTCCTAATTCTAAGCTCCAACAGCTTTATGGTCTACGGAACAGCAACTTGTCCCATGGCGACAAAGAAACAGGATGCCTTTGTACGGTAACCCATAACAAAGCTACTGAGATACAAATGTATTGATCATTACTTTTTCTCCAATTAAATGAATTTAGGCCACTTGTAATTCTCAGAAGTGACTGTTGTCATTCTTATATAGTAAAAATAATTCTTGGATTCAGGAGTGAGCAAAGGCAATCGTAACCTTTATTCACCCAAGTCTAAGCCTCAGTTTTCACATGCCGACCGAGTGGTATTTTGAGAACAGGAACAACATTCCAGCACATCATAACTTTGCAAGCTAACTTTCAAACGCAATCGTCCATCATCAGGCAAACAGACTCCAATGAACTATATTCATATCCTCATTTGGTGAAGAATCTTGGGTTATTTTGTTTTTAGTGAAGTCCTTATTTCAACAAAGAGAAAACATGATACAGGGAAGATACATAACCAGCTAAAGTCTACCAAAATATGGGTAGAGAATCTGGGCCTTGAGCTTCAAGCTCACATGTTCATATGTAATCCTATGTATTAATTGCTTGGATCAATATGGTTTTTTTTATTTGCTTTACCTTGTTACATTGATTTTAAAATATAGCACATATTTTTTTGGCATCCATTCCAGTGAGTCACTGAAGCCTTTGCAGATAAACAATTTAAATAGGCATACAATGGTAAAACAGAAGCAATGATTAAAAGTTTCCCACCAATGCTCATCAAATTATCCCTGAAATAAAAACAGAAGGAACATCAACAGTGGTATTTTAATATGGTAGAGTTACCCTGATACTGAAACCATATAAAAATTCAGCAAAAGAAAAAAGGATAACTACAAACTGATTTCCCTGATGAATATAGATGCCAAAATACTCAAAAAGTAATTTCATAATAAATCCAAGAACACAGCAAAAATCCATAAAGGCCAAATAGGCTTAATCTCAGAGATGCAGGGATGGTTCAATATATGAAAATCAATAAATATAATTTATCATATAAGCAAATTGAAAGGAAAAAATGATCATCTCCTTAGATGAAGAAAAGGATTTTCACAACATTCATTGCTCTTCCTGACAAAAGTACTTGAGAGATTAGGGGAGTAGACTTTAACATCCAACTCTCACCAATGAACACATCATGGAAACAGAAACTAAACAGTGAACCTAACAGAAGTTATGAACCAAATGGACTTAACAGATATCCACAGAACATTTCATCCTAAAACAAAAGAATATACCTTCTTCTCAGCACCTCACAGTACCTTCTTCAAGATTGACCATACAACCAGATATAAAAGAAGCCTCAACATATACAAGAAGATTAAAATAATCCCATCCACCCTATTGGATCACCACAGACTAAGGCTGATTCTCAACAACAAAAGCAACAGGAAGCAGAACAACTATCTACTCAATAAAAACTTGGTAAAGAAAGAAAGAAAGGAAGAAAGAAAGGAAGGAAGGAAGGAAGGAAGGAAGGAAGGAAGGAAGGAAGGAAAGAAGGAAGGAAGGAAGAACTTTTCAGAATTTAATGAAGATAAAGGCACAAAATACCCAAACTTATGGGACACAATGAGAGCCGTGCTATGAGAAAAACTCATAGTTCTGAGGGCTTCCATAAATAAATTGGAAAGAGCATGCACTAGCAGCTTAACAGCCCGTCTGAAAGCTCTAAAACAAAAAAGAAGCAAAAACACCAGAGAGGAGTAGATGGCAGGGAATAATCAAACTCAGGGCTGAAATCAACCAGATAGTAACAAAAAGAACTATACAAAGAATCAACAAATTCAGGAGCTGGTTCTTAGAAAAAATCAACAACATAGATAAATCTTTGGACAGTCTAAGCAGAGGGCATAGGGACAGTATCAAAATAAACAAAATCAGAAATGAAAATGGAGACAGAATGACAGAAACTGAAGAAATTCAAAAAAATTATGAGATCCTACTACAAAAGCCTATACTCAACAAAACTGGGAAATCTAGATGAAATGGATGATTTTCCAGATACATACTAATTACCAAAGTTAAATCAGGATCAGATAAATCATCTAAACAGTTCCATAACTCCTAAAGAAATAGAAGCAATCATTATAAGTCTCCCAACCAAAAAAAGCCCAGGACCAGATTGTTTGAGTACAGAATTCTATCAGACCTTCCAGAAAGACTTAATATCAATACTTCTCAAAGTATTTCATAAAATATAAACAGAGGGAACACTACCTAACATATTCTATAAAGCTACCCTTCCACTAATGCCTAAACCACACAAAGACCCAACAAAGAATGAAAACTTCAGACCAATTTCCCTTATGAATATTGATGTAAAAATACTCATTAAAACTCTTGCAAACTGAATCCGAGAACACATCTGAATGATCATTCACCATGATCAACTAGGCTTCTTCCCAGGGGTGTGGACATGGTTCAATGTACAGAAATCCATCAACATAATCCAATATATAAACAAACTCAAAGGAAAAAAAACACATAATCATCTCATTAGATGCTGAAAAAGTCTTTGACAAAATACAACACCCCGTCATGCTAAAAGTAGTGGAACTAATAGGAATTCAAGGCCCATACCTAAGTATACTAAAAGCAATATACAGACAGCTAATTGCCAACATCAAACTAAATGGAGAGAAACTTGAAGCAAAATCAGGGACAAGACAAGGCTGCCCACTTTTCCCCTATCTATTCAATATAGTACTTGAAGTTCTAGTCAGAGCAATTAGGCAACAAAAAGAGATCAAAGGGATATAAAATTGAAAGAAGTCAAAATATCACTGATGATATGATAGTATACATAAGTGACCCCCCCAAAAAAAGATCCACTAAAGGACTTTTACAGCTGACAGTGAACTTCAGCAAAGTGGCTGGATACAAAATTAACTCAAACAAATCAGAAGCTTTCCTCTACTCAAAGGGTGAACAGGCCAAGAAAGAAATTAGGGAAATGACAACATTTATTATGGTCACAAATAATATGAAATATCTTGGTATGGTGCCAATCAAGCAAGTGAAAGATATGTATGACAAGAACTTTGAGTCTCTGAAGAAAGAATTTGACAATTTCAGAAGATGTAAAGATATCCCATGCTCATGGATTTGCAGGATCAATATAGTAAAAATGACCATCTTACCAAAAGCAATCTACAGATTCAATGTAATCCCCATCAAAATTCCAATTCAATTCTTCACAGAGATAAAAAGAACAATTCTTAGATTTATCTGGTGTAACCAAAAAACCCCAGGATATCAAAAACCATTCTCAACAATAAAAGAAATTCTGGGGGAATCATCATCTCTGATCTCAAGTTATACTACAGAGCAATAGTGATAAACACTGTATGGTATTGGTACAGAGACAGATAGGGAATCAATGGAATAGAAGTGAAGGCCCAGAAATGAACCCACACACCTATGGTCACTTGATCTTTGATAAAGGAGCCAAAACCTTCCAGTGGAAAAAAGACAGCATTTTCTACAAATGGTGCTAGTTCAATTGGAGATTAACATGTAGAAGAATGCAAATTGACACATTCTTATTTACTTGTAGAAAGCCCAAGTCCAAGTGGATTAAGGACCTCCACATAACACCATATATGATGAATCTACTAGAAAAGAAAGTGTGGAACCTGGGAATGTATAGCTACCAAAAGTGGGTCATTGGAGATAAGCCATGGAGGTGGTATCGACTTCTGGTCCTATCCAAACTCCTTTTCTTTTGAGTCATCAAGATATAAGAAGTTACTACAAGTTCCTCCTGCTGTAGACCAATCAGCCCCAGCTGCAATGCCATTCTTACCTCCAAAATCATGGACTAAAGAAAATCCTTTCTGCTTAACATGTTTCTGACATGTATTTATTCTATTAATGTGACCAGAGAAAGAATTGTGTTTAGCTTCATAGACACATTGTGGTTAATGCCCAGTTTCACATGTCTGAGTATGGTTATGAGGACTGAGATCGGTAAACTATTGAATATTTAAAAATCCGTTCCATGAGTTTGAGTAAATGACATTAGATACATATACAATGAGCAGTGAGCCTATTACTGTTAACTTACATTGATAATACCTAATTTTAAAACTGCAGTTTGGAGTTTGAAACTATTCATAAAATGTGCTTATCAGAATCAATATTTTGGTGTTGTAATAAGATATAACTAAATGTAGGATGAAAAACCAATATAACATAAATGGGAGGAAAAAAGGAACAGGATTACAGTCTATTCTCATATCATCACCCTTCCTTTGTTTAATTTCAAGCATCTGGTATTTTGATGGAAAATTTGAGCAAACTGGCTTGGACTTGCTAAACATCCACAGTGGTGAGAGAATAGGATACATTTATGCTTTGTAAAAACATTTTTATATGGACTCAATTCAAATTATCTAGGCATATTTCACTGCTGTGCACACGATGCTAAACATGCCTGGACAAAAGCTCTAAAATGGATCATTCGGTATGAGGAACCCCATTTGCTCATATTTTTCATCAAAATATCTCTTTTTTGGGCTGGCGGTGCATGCCACAGAGACTCAGGAGACTGAGGCAGGCAGATTACAAATTCAACTGTAGCCTAGGCTACATGGTAAGATCATGATCAGCTTGGGAAGATTTTTCTGTAAAAAGTATCAGTATTAGGTGAAACAGCCCTTCTGTAGTTTGCCATAAAGTGTTTGTCACAAACCTTTTCTTTCACACTTTCATGCTTTGATGGTTTTCTCTTTTGCAATAAGGGTCTAGATAGTTTTCCGAGGCCTTAACTAAATGGGAGATAGGAAAGGGGACATATTTCTTCATTTCTTTTATCCCACTGTTTCCTCCTAGTCTCGTATATAAAATAATTCCTAATTCCCTCTATCCAGAGAAGGAGCCAATGCGGTGTTTGTATGTGTATGTTATCAGTGTGGCTTCCTATAGTATTGGTGTTCTTTTGCTGTCTAAGGAACTTAGCAGTTACCTCAGGAACTAAACAACATAAACATATTTTACCTCCACTCCATAGGTGAAAATTTCAAAACAGGTTTCCATGGCAAAAGTAATTCAAATTGTTTGTATGTAATATGTCCCCTCTGCAGCTTACAGGGTAAAGCTATTTTCTTGCTTGTGCAGACTGATGGAAGAATCCAGCTGTTGTGGTTGTGCTAGTGAGATTCCCACGGATATGCTGGCTGGCAGTGTCCATTTCCTGATTCTGAAAATGCTCTATGTTCCTGGGCTCACGTGCTCCTCTCTTGGCAAGGTCAATGAGTCCCGTTCGCCCTTCAAATTTCACCTCTGTGGTGACAACACTCTGAAGATCTTTTGTCTTCCTCTTTTGCATTTAATGCCTCTTATAATTAGATTGTGCCCTCCCTCTTCATCTAAGACAGACTTTCATCTCAAGGCCATTCAGGAGTTAAGGATGTAATTCAGCCAATGATGTCCTTGTCTAGCAGGCCATATACAAAGCCCTGTGGCAAAGTCCAACACTGCATAAATCCAGGAGTACATCCCAGAACTTGGGAGGCAGAGGCAAGAGGACAAGAATTTCAACATCATCTGAAACTACATAGTACACTATGATTGCCTCAAACTCAGAGACCTGCCTTTGCCTCCAGAATGCTGAGATAGATTAAAAGTGTGCACCACCACACCCAGCTATAGAATACATTTGATTACATATATTAGCATATTTACAAGGTTGAGATATTAGGGTCCTTGTATCTTTTTTAGGGGGCTATCGTTTATCCTACCATAGCAATATAAGTAAATACCATTCTAGAGCTATATAAATCAGAAATTCTCAACCCGTGGGCCACAACCCCTTTTAGAATACATATCAGCTACTCTGCATATCTGTATTTCCTCTGTATGTATATATTTAATCATAACTCATAGCAGCAGCAAAATTATAGTTCTGAAGTAGAAACAAAATAATTTATGATTGGGGGTCACCACAACATGAGGAATTGAAAACTTGGGGAATTATATGAGGCAGATTGAAAATCACTGATATAAATAAATGTGCCCCACGAGAAGGTCACAGGATAGGATTTTTGCAAGTCTACCCAGAATTTTGGTTTCGAGTCAGGTGCTACGACTATAATTTTGAAATAATGTATTATAACTTTTGGGAGAGGTCTTGTTATAAGACATTAGATGGCTGCACAGCTCTCAGGGAGTAATAGAATTAAGCAGATTAAATCACAATATCCAGAAAACGACGAATCACTGAAAATTCTGACAGGCTTCTAGTAACAGGACTGCAGCCCGAGCAGACACGGCTTATAATAGAAACCTTCCCAGCTAATGTCATTCTGCCGAGTTTCAAGCAGGAAGATGCCGAGATCAACTCAGAATATAAATCATGTCAAAAGTAAGAGTTAAATACCAAAATAGATTCCTTAAAGTTTAAAAGTGACTTTGCTAAGGCCAGCACACGTTGACAAAAATTAGGGCCATGTTGTCTTACTACTTTGTGATAACATTTTCCCACCAAACAAAAAGCATGCTTTCAGATTGTGAGCTGAAAAGAAAGAACATTACAAAATGCAGTTTTAATCAAGGGGAAGTAGGTGGCCGCTTTTAGATTTACACTCATTCAGGTATTTTTTTGTGTATGTGGAACTCCATGCGTGTTTTCTGGGTGCTTCAAAATTAACTATATATAGTCAAAATAGAACTACACACTTATAACAAATGTCCCCAATATCTAATGGCATGCTGTTACAGAAACTGGCATTTCCTTCGAAGGGTTAAGTCTTTTGATATTTGAGATGATCTGAGCACTATTTTAGAGCGTACATGCATCGCCGGCTCGCATTTTCTTCAAAACCCAAACCCAAATAAAATACGAGCAAACAAACAAACAAACAAATAAAAACAACCCTAAACTCTAAATCTTAGTCATCAATAAGAAGAAAGAATGTAAACAGTTTGAGGGACTAAAGGACAGAAACATAAAATGTGTTTAAGCCTTGGGAGGCAAAGGTATATTTTAGTGCAGCTATCCCAGATTGAAAACATCCAAAGCAGCCTCCGGTGTGGATGAAGGATGAGTGCCCACACTGGAGCACCGTGAAGCACTCCTCCCTCACTGAGGAGTGAACACACTTCATACCATCAGCAGTATAGTGAAGGGAATGGTAACATACTAGAGAAATATGCGAAGAACAAATCAGACAATACAGGTAAAAGAATTAGCACTGTGCAAATTACATATAAGACACTGAACCTATGACACACACATGTGTATCCTCAATACATTTAGATTATTTATTGTTATTGTTCTTGTACAAGAAATAAAGTAACTATGGAAACCACCAGTTGAAGCTGTTCCCCATGAAGAAAAGTGCAATTTCTCAGCGTTGATTTGGCCTCTCTTTGTTGCAATATTTTATTTGTGATAGACCAAGCACATGATTGGTATGTCTTTTTGAGTCTGCAAAGCATTGTCATATTATATTAAGTCATTTGGTTTTAGGGAGAACTATAAAACCTCCACTTCAATGGAGAAGGAACTGCAATATGTTTAAAATCATGACAAAGATTACATACTATTCACCAAATGTATAATGAAGTAAGTTAAACCTACTGAATACCGTAACTGCTTTGAATGGGCAGAAAATCCAAGATTTGCCCAACATCGATTGCTCAACAATGTATTGGGTCTTTTGTTTGTTTTTTGTTTGTTTGTTTGTTTTAGTTTTTGAGACAGTGCTGTATTATGTAGCTCTAGCTGGCCTAGAATTCTCTTTAGTCAACGAGGCTGTCTTTGAACTCCCAGAGAACCACCTATATTTGCCTCTAGAATGCTTGGATTAAAGGCAGAGACCACCATGACTGTGGGTGTTTTACCAGCATGTTTATCTGTGTACATCCTGTATGCCTGCTGCCAGCAGAGGGCAGAAGACACTGGGTCTCCTAGAATTGGAGCTAAATGTAGATCCTTGTGACCTTCCTTGTGGGTACTGGGAATCGAACCTGGGTCCTCTCCAATAGTAGGCAGCCCTCTTAACAGCTGAGCCACCTCTCCACCCCCAAGAATAGTATTGTTTTATGGACAAGGAATAAACATCTCTTCTGACTTAAATGCATCTGTCCTGATGGCTCAAACATTTTTTTAATCTTCTATTCAGATTTTTATACTGAACAGCAGATCTGTATATTATCATTTTTTAATATTTCCATTTGGATATTTCATAGGGTTCTCTGGAATCTTCTTTCATATATCTCACAGACGAGATGGATAATCTTCCTATGAACCTGATGGGATTTAGAATCTCTGTGTGGTCATCCACCTCTGGTTTTACCCATGAAGAGGTTTCAAGGACTTTAGCAAAGCAAGGAAAACCCACCTTGAATATTGTTGGCCCCACCCCATGCCCTGGCGCCATAGACCACATGAAAGGGGAAGAGAAACGAGCTGAACACACACACTTAGTACTTGTGCTTCCTAACTCAGACATTATGTAATTAGCTGCCTTGTACTTCTGCAATCATGCCTTCCCCAACCCCATGGTGCCTTTAAACTGTGAACCGAAAAACCTTTTCTCTTTTAGGTTGCAACCTTGTTGTAACAAGAAAGATTACTCATTGGGCTCAGCTTTATCTTCAAAATCTGTCCAGTGCTGTCACATGTGCTACTCCCACTCTGGACCAAACCATATTAACCAGTGACTGGAAAATTATGGCGTTTCTTAAGGAGAACTGCAAGTCTTCTTGTGGTTCTTGTCCTTTTTCATATTCACTCAAGCAGAAGAAATATTTGATTGTTAAAATAAGTCAAGGAATTATGATAAGGTGTGCAAAGGTCTGGTTCCCCGATTCTTGAAAAAATAAATACCAATTATAGTGGCAATTCCCTGTCCATCTTGTCACTCTTGTTCCCTGTCCTACTTGTTCCCCATCCAACGCTCTGTTTCTCTTCTCACGTCTTCCTTAAATGTGCAGGGACATGTATGTGCTGTGCTCAGTGTGCTGATTTTCTTCTTGCTTTAGTACCAGTTTTTGTGGAAGAAGGAAGACCCACCCTCAATGTGGGCAGCAACATCATAAGGGTTGTGAGGTGATGGCTAAACATTAGGGGGGCACACAGACATCAGCTTGACATCAGCATTAATCTCTCTCTGCTTCCTGTCAGCACACTTGGGAGTGAACAGCTAGTTCACCCCTCTTCTGTGATGTCATTCCACCCTGGTGGATTGCATTCCTCTAAAATGAGAGCCAAATAAAAAATTTTGGTCTTAGTTTCTTTCTTGCTAGATATTTGGTTCCAAACTAAGAACAGTATCCAATATAAGTTTCTAAGTGTGTGTGTGTGTATGTATCCTCCATAAATATATATGCCATAATATAGCTGTGCTTTTATTAAAAATATAAAACACATTTTAAAAAAGAAATAAGCATTAGTTTAAAGTAGTAATTTGTTGATTTAAAATTCATTTGGCTCAGTGGTTAGGAGCACTGACTGCTCTTCCAGAGGCCTTGAGTTCCATTCCTAGCAACCATGTAGCTCACAGCCATCTGTAATAGGATCTTCTGGTGTGTCTGAAGACAGCTACAGTGTACTCATATACATTGAATAGATAAATCTTTTAATTCTTCTCACTGTAATAACCTCTTATAGATATAATGTACATACAATTACATTATAATGCCTTGAGGATATGAAATGAGAAAAAATAAAATCCAGTTTTTGTACTCAGAATAATAATACACCTTATAGGAGGAGTAATGTAGTAAAATATGCTTTTACATTTAAAAAGATCTTTTTCTATGGATACAAACATTTGAAGATATGTTTTGTTTATTCAATACTACAGATTAATGATTTTGCACACAAATGATACAAAAATATTTAGCCTAGGATAAGAATTATAGCTACACTGAACCTATTAAGTATGATCCCCTTCTTTTATGCCTAATTATTTTAGGATCCAGTTAAAATTTAACTAACATGTGCCTATTATTTTCCAATATTCTTAAACTATAATAGTTTAAGAATACATTGATAGTGTATCATTTTAACATGTTTGAAAGAAAGGATCAAAGCAGGAAGAGGAGGTGGAAGAGGAAGAAGAGGACGAGAAGAAGGAGGAGGAGGAGGTGGAGTAGTAGTAAGGGACACCTACCATACCACAGGCCAAAGATGCCATGTAGTCCTCTTCAAAAGGGATTAATGTCTAGGCTGGAATAGCATAGGATCTTATGTACAGATATTTGACAATATTTATTATCATTCAGAAATACATTTAATAAACAACATGAACATACATCTAAATCTAAGCTCTTGCAAATGAAAATATTCTCTACATGTATGATGTCATTTGGATATATCATACAGAAATGAGCAATACTGCCTGTGTCAAAATTACAATTTCACCTTGTCTCCCATTCACATGTTTTCTCTACCTAGATAACCACGATTCTCTCATTTATCTTACCTCTGACTATGTATAACAATGTTATAATAACCACAATCTCTTCATTATAATCAATTTTCAGAAAACACTGGTTAGTATTAGGCATTTAATGAATGTTATTAAAAAATATAAAAAATACATTTTAACTTAGGTCCTATTGCTGATTTGTATTACAAATAAAGGTTTTCACAACCAAGCATCTTTCCAGTTTTTCATGAGGCTTTATAATTTTCACAACTACACCGAATGCATACTAAGATTTTTAAACGAAGACTTAGTCATTGTTATTGGATATAGTAAGGCTGCTGAACAGCTTCTGTGTGGAAGGGCATAAGAGGATTTACGATCATCAGAACATTGTTCCCTAGGTTAAGCTGTTTTGAGTTCTGAGGAGAAGAAACACTGAACTTTTTCATTAGAGTAAGATAGTTCAGTTCAAATATCGTTAGATCACCACAAATTATCTTATTTTTGATATATTAGGAATTAATTTGGATGCCCTGTATAGCAATGGTGAATCTGCTCTTAACGTCATCTAAAATAATGGACTTGGGCACAGTATGTGTATTAATCTAGTTCATATTTCAGGGCTTTAAGCTCTGATTCATTACGCTCATTTTCCGTTCTTGCATTAAAATGGCTGAACGCACAATGAGAGGTTGATGTTTCTGTATTTGATAAAGAGTTCAATAAATTCTGGCAAATTCACAAGGGCTCCACAGGAAGAGTAACCGAGTCATCTATCCTGGACCCTTGGAGGCTTCCAGAGACAGAGCCGCCAACCAAAGAGTGAGCATGCTCTGGTCCTCTGCCTGGGACACGTGGAGCAGACATGCAGCTTGGTCTTCATGTGGATTCCCAACAGCTGGAGTGGGGCCAGTCCCTGACTCTGTTGCCTGCCTGCCTGCCTGCCTGCCTGCTGCCTGCCTGCCTGCCTGCCTGCCTGCCTGCCTGCCTGCGGTTCCCATTTGCCTAGTTGGCCTCAGTGGGAGAGGATGTTTCTAGTCCTGAGTGACTTAGTGAGTGTGTATAGAGAAGTGATAACTGGAGGGTTCTTCATTCTCAGAGGAGAAAGGGAGGGGGAATGCGAGGATGGTCTTTGTGATGGGGGTATTGGGAGGAGAGGGGCTCTGATATTAGGATGTAACACAAATAAGTAAATAAATTTAAAATAGCTGGCAAATTCAAGTTTTGTGAAGTACATGCTTTTGACTGACTTTTGAAGAGATCTACGACAATCACACATGGTCGGAACTTCACTCTGTTTCTTAGGGACAAAGGGAGAAAGGTCCTTTTTTTTTTTTTTTTTTTTTTTTTTTTGACTCTACCTTGTTCCTAGGAATCTGCTAGATAGAAACTGTGTGCCATTACCCCAAATGTATTGTTGTCAAATGACAGTTATATAAGCATGTAGGGGAACTTTATGATGTCCATTTGTATCTGAGCTTTAGACGTATTTCAAGCCACAGTGGCTGACTATACCCTAGCCTATAAATCTGAAACTGTGTCCAATCGTTAATAAGTCTAAAACACATTATACACTGGGGCCTCACAGAACCTTTAGTTTCTTTTTTTTCAATGAGAAATACTGAAAAAGCAACAACTAGACCCTCTATTATCATTTCAAAGGTAGAAGCAGTTCTTGTTGTAATAGGAACAGAATGAAAAGTTGGAATTTCCTTGTGATTTGACAACAGAGCTTGTCCATGCAAGGAACCTTGAGGATGCTTGCAGGAAAAAAACTCCTTTGAATAGAGCAATGCACTGTCTTTGGTAACCTTGCTGACAATGGTTGATTGATACTTGTTGCTGTGAACTAAAGAGAAAACCAACTATTTCATAAAGAGAGTAGCGACTTGCTAAAAATAATTGGAAGATTGTCCGAACCATCTCTGTACTGATGCTTATACACATAATATAACTTCAAACCCTTATACATGAGCAAACTTTAGATACCTGATGTTTAGGCTTACATACAAAAGAAGTATAGTAGAAGGTAATGATTCTAAAATTGTTTTGTGTTCTAAATGCAGCCCTGATTTACCTACTATTTTAAGAATGTAATTATATAGATTACTTTCTTGCCCCAAATCTAATTTTCAATAAAAGATCTTAACACAACTTTATGAAATAATATGAGTTTCTGATAATTATGCCACCTACTAAGTATTCTACATAACTTAAAAATATTTTCTAATTCTTGACCAGGAAGTTGACAACATAAATATTAAAAATTTTACTTTTCTAGTTTTATCTTATTATTTAATATTCAATGTATTAGTAAAAGGACACTAGTTTTATTTAAGAATGAAAATAGAAACCATGCAGTTCTTAATTCTTAAAAATTCAACAGTAGCGTGCATCTTCATAATAAATATCTTCAGTCACAAAATAGATTATCTTATACCCCCAAGAAAATGTCCTTTGTATTTAAACCATTAATTAATAATTACTGGTAACACAGCATGATTCATTATATATTCTAGAAAAGCAAAATCTACTTACTGTAACAGTAGCTCAAGGCTATTCAGATAACCATGTGTCTCCATATTTTTTTCTGAAGAACATCATTTTAATTGCACAGATTACTTATTATTTATATAACGTACCAGAACATGCTCTGGGCAGTCGTAACATATGAAAGACATGTTTTGCCCTCAAGGATGTTCTTATACCCTCAAACTGACAAGAAAACAAAGAAAGACCATTTCATAAAATATAAATGATGGAGCTGCAATCTCCACATTGTTATTTACTCTGTAGAAAGTTGCTGCAGGTTACCAGGACGGTCAACTGGATTTTATATTTTCCATTTGCTCCTTGGGTTGTCTGTCATTTCAAAAATAAAATTTTCTTTCTCATTGGAGTTTTTAATCACATTGTGAGCTGTTTGGATTTTTTTCAACCATTCCTGTTCACATTTACACTGAAATCATCATTCTATCCATAACCTTGAGAGGTATGGGTTATGGTTTTGCTTTATCAAAAGCAGAAAGCATATACTCAGCAAAAAGCTGTTCAAATAATGAGAAGACAAGCAACCAACGGGAAGTATTTACATAAGACTATATCTGGTTAAAAACTTCTC
The DNA here is from genome assembly GCF_021556685.1 of Rattus norvegicus. Taxonomy (NCBI): domain Eukaryota; kingdom Metazoa; phylum Chordata; class Mammalia; order Rodentia; family Muridae; genus Rattus; species Rattus norvegicus. Next base: position 19,223,944 of record NC_141534.1, on the reverse strand, counting down.
AAAATATTCAATAACCACTTCAATATCAATAGATAGAGCGAGGAGTCGAAATAGGAAGTTGCTTCGTCCACTCCATGTATCAACCTAGTATTGCAGTAGCACCAGGGATGGCACAGCCCCTCTGGGGAATAATGATGGTTAAATAAAAGATTTAAAACTCGAAAGAGAAAAAAAGAAAACGTTTCTCTAGTGTGGTCATTTCTGACCTATTTTCTGTAGTACAGACTGTCTGGACCTCCAGAGACAGAAGCAGAAGTTGGGGATGAGGTTCAGATGGCAGATTCTTTAACGAACATGAGTGAGGCCCTGGGTTTGATCCAGCATCATATAAAATTAGACATGGTAGTGTATGTTTATAGCCCCAGTGTGGAAGCAAGACAGTCAGAAGGCTCCTTGACTACATCAAATTTGAAGTCAGCTTGGGATATGTGAGACTGTGTCTAAAAAAAAGGGGGGGAAAGAAAAAAGATAAAGAAAAGAAAAAGAAAAATGAATATGGGTTCAAAAAAGTGTGCAAACACATGAAGAAACCCTGTGAAAGATTACACACACATGAAATTAAGCTTGTGAAGAGGTGCTCGGCATCAAATCATTATAGAATCATAAGTCAAAATAACAAAATGTTACCACTCACCTATTATAATAGCTTAAGTGTGAAATAATAATAGTCAGCAATGATTGAAAACAGAAGACTTTCATGCTGATAAAAATATAAAAATAGCACAACTGCTTCCCAAATGTAAAGAGATTAAATTTACTTTAACCAAATTCTTAAATCTGATGTCATAAACTTGAAATTGATGTTTAAAAACAAGTTGCTTGATTTTGCCTTATCTTGTTGATAAAGTGGCCTATGGTTGTTTGTTTGTTTGTTTTTTGGTTTTTGGGTTTTTTGTTTGTTTTTTGTTTTTTGTTTACATTTTGCACTGGAAAATAGAAAGAGGTATTAGTGGATTTCAAAAAGTCATAAATTCTGTGTGAGCTTGATCTAAAGAAGTTATTTATTCAAATTTTACTTAATTGCTTGGTTTTGCACCTTCTAATTCCATTCCAGGTGTTGTTGAAATGTTAAACAGGTATCAGAGAAAACAAAACAACACGAACTAACCCAAAACACATCCACTTAAGAGGAAAAAAGAAGCCCTATTGCTCCCTGTTGCCTCCTAACACAGAATGGATGACAACAGGGAACACAGAAAAGCCACATCAGGGCTCAACAATGCAACAGGGTTTGGAAGTCAGTAAGAAGACGGAAACTCAGACTTTTCAGTCCTGAAACTGTGTCTATATAATTGCTCACGTCTTAAATTCCTCCAGAACACAAGGAAAAGACTTGCACCCACATACAACTGTACAGGTTCGTAAAACTAGAAGGTTGGGAAAGAATTTAGAGGACTATTTAGGCCTGCCTGTTGGTTCTGAACAGATGTGAACTTAAATGTATATATATTACATAAAATAATATATGTTATATACATATAAAAATATACACTTAATATACATATTAAGTGACCCTAGGTATATTTTATGTAATGTGTAGATATATATATATATACATTATATAAAATAATATACATATATGTTATCTAGTTACATATATATGATATCTACTTAGATATTTCTCAGAAAAATCAAGTAGTTTTACTCGTTTCTATTTTTTTCTTTAAAGAGTATTCAACCTATATTTTCCCTTCCTCATCTTCTAAGGAAATAGAAATAATGACTATCATCACAGAAATCACGTATTTACTCAGTCAGATGAAACTGTAGAACTGTCTAAAGCAATCTGTGTGCTTCTGGGAGTAGAGAACCCAGCTGTAAGATCTGAGGAAGTAACAAATGTACAGAGTCAAAAGGAAATGCCCTGGTGTTTGAGGAGGGCCCAGGAAAAGGTCCCACTCCAGAGCTATCCAAAGTCATTCCTATAAGCCTATAGAACTCACCAGTCCTCATCAATCAGGAAAATTGTGGATGAGATGCTGATGTGAAGAAACTGAGAAAGCATGAGATATTTATGGACATTTAATGGTGGACGGCTGGCTTCTTAAGCTCCAAGGGGTTGTGAGTACAGAAAGAGCTCTGGGTTTTTTCATTTTACTTTTCTAACATTTGGCTTCCTAATGGAGACATTGGTAAGCAAGTTCAGGTTTCCTCAGCCTCTCCCCATCAGCTATGTGAATAGCATTTTAGATCCGGAAGGTAAGGTGGAAAGTTCAGTGGAAGTTTCTGTAATGTAGGCGGAAAGTAATCGGCCCCAAACACTGGTCGTTCCCGGACCTGAATCATCTTTGTGGCTTTGCCTGACACTTTTCCCATTGTCAACGGCTGTGCTCATATCTCATCAGCACATCCAGATGTGGACAATAGCCCAGCGGGTAAAGCTTTTCTCTTTTCAACTGTGGTCTGATGGTGCCTTTACCACAGTTTGTCGAGCTTTTATTTCCTGCCTCATAGTCAACGGAAAGAATGATTCTCTGTGGTGTTAGATTCAAGCTGTAAAGTCTGCACGACGTCTAATTCACCCCATCTATTAGTTTGTACAACACGTGGCTCCAAAATTAGGCTTTTCTATGGGGAAATCAGACAAAAACTAGAGGTATAATGTAGAATGCCTAACCGTATTTCCTGCCATATCTACCTCCGACCAACTCCTTGCCCTCCGGGCCACTCTCTCATCCCATAGCCATCCTCTGCTATATAGGTCCCTCTATATATACTCTTAGGCTGGTGGTTTAGTCCCTGGGAGCTCTGGGGGGACTTGGTTGGTTGATATCGTTGTTCTGCCTATAGGGTTGCAAACACCCTGAGCGCCTTCAGTCCTTCCCCTAACTCCTCCACTGGGCTCCCTGTGCTCAATTCAATGGTTGGCTGCAAGCATCAGCATTTGTATCAGTAAGGCTCAGGTAGAGCCTCTCAAGTGACATCCATATCAGGCTCCTGTCATCAAGGACTTCTTGGCATCTGCAATAGTGTCTGGGTTTGGTGTCTGCATGTGGGATGGATCCCCAGGTGGGCTGTACATGCCTCAATTCTACTTAGAAGGAGGAACAGAATACTCATGGAAGGTAGAGGGTAGGAGGGACTTGGGAGGATGAGGGGAGAGGAAGCGGAAAGGGGGGCAGGATCAGGTTTGAGAGGAGATGTGTGTGGGGTGAAGTACAGAGGGTCAGGAAATTGAACAGAAGTGTGTAGCAATGGGGGATGGGGAACTGGGGGTAGCCACCAGCATGTCCCAGATGGCAGAAAAGGAAGAGGCTCCCAGGACCAACAGGGATGAGATTAGCGGAAATGCCCAACAAAGGGGAGGGAGAACCTGTAGAGACCATATCCAAAGGTTGGGCATGGCCCCTAGTTGAAGGATGGGGCCACCCACTCATCTCCAAAATTTTAACCCAATATTTCTCCTGTCTAAAGGACATACAGGGACAAAGAGGGGAGCAGAGACTGAAGGAAAGGCAAGAACTATTCTTATCTCCTCTACCCAGAGTAATATCCCTCTGTGGTCAGAGACATGTCTACCTTCAACTAACCTGGGCTATCCCATTCTCTTACAACTTCCTCATACATGTCACCTATTTAGTGAGTTTTGAATGTTCTAATTAAGAGTTTGTTTAAGAGCCTGCTTTTTCATTGGTTTATTGGGCAGAGGCACCCGCACACAGACCAGATGACCTGAATTTGAAATCCAGATTCTATGAACCTACTCCAGAGGGTTTCTTCTAACCATTCATTCCATGGCATGACTGTACTTACACAAACATATGCCCACACAAACACACAATGATGGTGATGGTGATGGTGATGATGATGATGATGATGATGATGATGATGATGATGATGATTTTTATTATAAAATGATTTTGTTTTAAACTAGGTCTTTGGCTGAGTGTATTCACTATTCCTGGCAGTCAACTTGTCTATATCTGGAATGAAGTATAATCCAGAATTGGAGGGCACAGCTGTGATTCAGTTCTTGAGGCTGGAAGACACAAGTTTCTGACTTGGATCTTGGCATGGAGATCTTGAGGCACAGTGACTATGAAAAGCTTAGGCCCAGGCAAGGTAGTGCACTGTAGTGCACTCCTTTAAATCCAGGAGACTAAGGCAAGGAGATCTCTGAGTTCAAGGTCAGCCTGGGATAAAACAAGTCACAGATCTAGTCATGGTGGTCCACACCTTTAATCTGAGCCACACTTTCTGCTGGAGACCCACATAAGGAAGGACATTGGAAGAAGAAAGATTCGCTCTTCTTTGCTTGTTTGCATTTACTAGCCAGCACATCTGTTGGAATCTGCTTCTACAGAAGAGCAGCTGAAAAAACTAGCCTTGTGGGACTGAGCAACTTCTACATCCTTGGACTTCCCAATCACAGCTGACCGTTGTTGGGGAGTTGGACTACAGACTGAAAGTCATCATAATAAATTCCCTCAATACAGAAAGACGTTCCGTATTTTCTGTGACTCAAAAATCCCTGCCTAATACAATGAGAAATTATAGCCTTCCATTATGTGAGGACTTGAAGCTGTGAGAGCTAAATAAAGGGTTTGCCTATGTTTGTACTTGTACTAGTGGTATCCAGATGGCAGCACTCTGAACAAACTTTGGGAAAGTTGTAGCCCTTGTAGGATATGAAACTGTTCCTGACCCCCCCCCCAAAACATTCTGTTCTCGCCAATTCCCATTTCTTCCTCATTCCAAAAATTAATGGCTGTGCATATTAGACTTCCTATTCTGAAAGAAAACAGCTGTTTGCTAAGATTAATTTTCTCCCTATGTGAATGTGTGTGCCTAGATTATTCTGCTTATAATGAATCTGGTAATACATTTAGATTTGCATAACTTGTAGTGGTAGCTGAAAGAGATGTTATGGTTTTCTTGTACATACTAAACTATTAGATAATAAAGCCAGTCTTTAAATTCAAATAAAGTATATTACAGTAAATTGTCTTAAACCTTGGAAAGCCTAAACTTGCAGAACCATCAACAGATAACTATGCATGAGTGGTTTTAGAAGTCATCCTAAAAAAGTGAAGAGCCTATTGGTAAGGTTGCTAACCTATAGATTCTGGGGCTGGAGAGATGGTTCATTAAATGGCATGCTCGCACACATGTGATGAATTGACTTCAGAGTCTTATAGAGTAAGTAAGGCACAGCAGCTCTAAATTCCTATGACAAGATGGGAAGCAGAGAGGAGATTCTAACTGGCAGGATGGAAACTAACTGGCAGGCCAGCTAACCTAGCACATACATAGCTGTGAACAACAGAATGACTGTTTGAAAGGTGGAAGGCTAGGGCCAACACCAAATGTATCCTCTGACCTACAGATACAAAATCACCCACAAGCATCACAGACATGTGCGCGTACACGTGCGCATGCACACACACACACACACACACACACACACACACACACACACACGCACACTTTTCTTTAAAACAGAGAGGAAGAGGGAAAGACAGACAGACAGAGACTGAATTTTGACTAAAGTATAGATTCTCAGGTATTTTCTCAATACTTCTGGGACAAGAGATAGTAGTGTTGATGCTAATGAAGACCCCAGATGACTGACACCCCAGGGATGGAGAGACCCACCCTTCAAAGGCTGCCACGGCTATCAATACAACTCACTTTCAAAAACAGATTTAGATTTAATTATTTTCTTAACCCACTACTGTGGTCTGTCAGCTTTTAGTAAAAATATTACACTGTGTGAGTCAGGAAGGTAGAGTTAAACGCTGACCGGGCTGTGCTTAAGGAATCAAGCTGTTGTGGGCTTCATTCCCAGCACAGTTAACATTCTCCCTAGCCTAGATATCTTCACTGACAGGAAGATCAAGAGCTTGGCACAACAGAATGATTTACTTTCAAACCAAAATCCTATCCATCATACTCCATGTATCTGCCAGACACGAGATACACTGAATTACTATAGTTTAAAGTTACAAGATTCCTCATCAAGACAGTAATTAAGATTAGGTGTTACCATATGGAAATTTTATCTCTAGACTTATTTGGATGGAGAAAAAGCCAGATAAAACACTTTAATCTTTAAACAGTACTATTGAATCAAAACTTTAAATTATTGGATATCAAAATAGCAACAGCAACAACAACACATGGATCATCTGTTTCTGCTGTGAGGTGAGTAGAAAGAAGCTTGTCAGTAAAGGGCCCAGAGGGTCAACCATTTTGTCTATTGGTTGTTAGTGCTCCATTTCACTAAGGGGGACATTACCTAGGACGACAAAGCTGAGGAGCCTTTCAAATCCAGCTCCAGATGAAAATCAGAGAGACAAATCAGCATCACTTCCTAGACAGGATAACAGATCCTGCTAGTCGTGAGATAGTCAAAATACTCTAAAATTAAGTTTACATCACTGGACTCTTCCTTCTCATTTCCTTTTGTATTCTATTTTTTTTTTCATTTTTTATTTACTTTTTCTTCCCCTCTACCTCCTCCTTTTCTCTTTCCCTCCTCTCCCTACTTTATTTTCCTCTCTCCTTTCCCTTATCCCCCACCTCCTCTTTTTTTCCTTGCTTTTGTTTTCCTGTCTTGGCGAATTACAGTAAAGCCTCAAAGGAATAATTTCGCAATTAGAGTTAACAATAATAGCTCCATGTAGGTATCTATTATTTTCAAAAACCATTGTTGATTGATGGATATTTAATTCATTTTATTCCCACAATTGCTCTATGAATTAAGTAGTAATATTAATCCATTTTTCACTTGAGGGAAACTGGATACAATGAAATAATGTTACTACACAGCATTCATAAAGCAGCTGTCTGTAAGAACAAAGGCCAACAGAGTTCCTTGATTCCATGTTAAGCAATATTGGGGCTGAGCATAATTTCTAATCCTTATTGTAAATAAATGAATATTTGAGTATGTGTCAAGATAAATTTCTTTCTCAACTAAGATCCAGCTAAGCTAGCATATTTATGGATTTAAATCAGACTCTTCAATGTGTGATACAAGATCTTTGCCCCATCTTGTTGACAAATGCCAAGGTTTTATAAAATGTGTTCTACACAGTACCAAGAGAGGTCATGCAAGAACTACATCAAAAATCTTGTTTTTCCCTAAAGTCTATAAGTATCACCCCCCACACTCCTTCTGAGCTGCTATTTCTAGTCACTCAATATATTGAGGCTTTGATAAAATTACAGGTATTTTTTTTATAATTTCCAGAATTTAGAAGCCATTTTTCTAATACATTATAGGAAACAAAAGATTATATTCTTTAATTTGAAATAACTATCTTTGAAGTTCTCCTAAAGCCAAAATGTCAGCTACAGTAGCATATGAAAACTATGCAACTTCAATAACTTCCTACAGAATTTTTGACACTCCTTCACAGCTCCAAATCAAAGCATCTACATTTGAGTGATTTTTAAACTACTGTCCTTTATAAAATTTCTCTATAAATAAAAAGAAGGCTCTAAATAGTTTCCCTTGCCCTCATGAAAGATTTAAGAGTTGAAGTTCTTTGTTTCAAAAATTATTCATACATTCATATGTCTTCAGTGAAAGAATTTTTCTTTGTAAGTTTTACACAACCAAGAGACCAACAAGAATGAAATATTCAAACACTGTAAACAAGCAAAAACTTAACAGAAGAAAATTCCCAGTCCTATAACCTCAGAACATTACACCAAGAGAAGGCTGTTTCCTAATGGAAGAAGCCAGTACTGTAAATCTTTCCTGTATCAATACATAAAGCACAAGAAGGCCCATTTCTTTGGGAATCACTGTAAATATATTCATCGTCAGGAAACAATCATCTGTATCTAGTCATGGGTGCTCTCTGCCTCTGTGGCTGTCACTGCTGTCGATCTGAGGCTGAGAGGTAATGGCCTCATGATTCAAGGGAACTGCTGGAGTGTGTGTTGAGACTTCACTTTGACCGATGGCTTCATTCATCATCATAATAAGCCATTACTGCTGATAGGTCACAACTCATCGAAGAGACAGTCAGTGTAATTGGCTCAATTCCGCTAGCTCTCGATGTGCCTCAAGGAGATAAGCACTCTTTTGCAGGTAATTTTCAATCACCTACAAAACTACCTGTTTAGCAATTCATCACATTGGGGTCCTATTGTCTAGCTCCTTCTTCAATGTGGCAAATGTTAGATTTGGGCCGCTCAGCAGCACAGACTGGGTTATGCAGGGCGAGCTTTAGAATGACTTGCAAAGGAGAGAGCACCTGTTCTGACAAAGCCACTACCACCGGAAGTTACAGGAAGACACAAAAAATAACACTGTCAACTCTGTGCTTCTGAAACAGGCCCTGATGAAAAAGCCAAGATGTACTGAAGAGTCTGGAAAGACAAAAGTACTGTTGCTTGAATCTCTGAGATGACTTAAGCGAGCCAACCACTTTTTAACAGATAGGACAAGACCCTTAATGCATATTAAGGGACTGCATTTAAGGAGCGATTTTTACAGCAATTTGTAGAAAGAGAAATAACAGCTGATAGCAGAGTAAACTATAAATATAAATTAAAGTTGTTTTAGTTAGCATATATCATTTCACAAATTTGACAATTTTTTTCCTGAGAATGGGAATAGAACAGTCTTTGACACAAGTTATTCTCAATGCAAATGTTAAATGCGACTCTAAATAACCAGCCACCATATAATTATATAATATTATTTTCCGCCACTTGAAGATGAATGCTTGTCATACATGTACGTGTATGTGTGTATACCATGTGTACACTTAGCTATTTAATCTGTGTGTATCACTATCACTCCATATTATTTTGCAGCTTCTATATAATAAAATTCTAATTTATTTACTGCTATATGCTGTTTGTTTGTATGGCTATAACAACCTGTAATGTGTCATCTACTGTCTTAGGGTTTTACTGCTGTAAACAGATACCATGACCAAGGCAAGTCTTATAAAGGACAACATTTAAATGGGCTGGCTTATAGGTTTAGAGATTCAGTCCATCATCATCAAGATAGGATTAAGGCAGCATTTAGGCAGGCAGAACTGAGAGTTCTACATCTTCATCTGAAGGCAGCTAGTGGAAGACTGATATCCTGGAAGATAGGGTAAGAATCTTAAGCCCATGCCCACAATGACACACCTACTTCAACAAGGACACATTTTATAATAGAGCCACTCCCTGGGCAGAGCATATATAAACTATCAAACTCATTGATTGATGGATATTTCAGAAACTATGATGCATTGGTGACTCTTTTTACAGTTCTACAGACTTCTAGGCTAAGTGCCCAAAGGCAAATTTTGTAGAAATATGTGCATTTGAGACTTCAGTGACAGTTTCTAAAGTTGGTTTCTTGGATTGCACCAATGTATGTTCCAACTCTCAGATGATGAGGATCTGTTTCTTTAAGGCCTCATTAATGAGCATACTATCTGTTGTCTTACTTTATCATATGCCATGAGATGAATGACTGCTCAATTTAATCACCATAATACAAAACAATTGTTACATAGTTTCTCATATTTCAGAGCCATTTTCTTTCTTCTCCAATGAACCATTTACTCATTATTATTCATTATTTCAATTGTTATCTATCCCCCTTCTCCCTCCTTCACTTCCCCTTCCCCTGTTTCTGTGAAGATGCTTTGGCTCCCACCCATCCACTCCCACCTCAACACCCTGGCATTCCCCTACACTGGGGAAATGAGCCTTCACAGGACCACGGGCTTCTCCTCCTAATGATGCCAGACAATTCCATCCTCTGCTACATATGCAGCTTGGACCATGGATCCCTCTGTGTATACTAATTGGTTGGTGGTTTAGTGGGGGGTCTGGTTGGTTGACATTGTTGTTCTTCAACTTCCTCAGTCCTCCATTGGAGTCCCTGTGCTCAGTCCAATGGTTGGCTGCAAGCATCTGCATCTGTATGAGTAAGGCTCTGCCAGAGCCTCACAGGAGACAGCCATAGCAGGCTCTTGTCAACAAGCACTTCTTGGCATCTGCAATAGTGACTGGGTTTGGGGGCTACATATGGGATGGATCCCCAGGTAAGACAGTCTTTGGAATACCTTTTCTTCAGCCCCTGCTCCACTCTCTGTCCCTGTGTTTTCTCCTAGAGTATTTTGTTCCTCCTTCTAAGAAAGACTGAAGCATCCACATTTTGGTCATCTTCTTGAGCTTCATATTGTCTGTGAATTGTGACTTGGGTATTCCAAGATTTTGTGATAATATCCACTTATTAATGAGTGCATAGCATGTGTGTTCTTTTGTGACTGTGCTTTTCTATTTCCATACATTTGCCTAAGAATACCATGTAGTCATTGTTTTTAATATCTGAGTATACTCCATTGTGTAAATGTACCACATGTTCTGTTGAAGGATATCGGAGTTGTTTCCAGCTTCTGGCTATTATAAATAAGGCTGCTATGAACATAATGGAGCATGTGTCCTTGTTATATGTTGGAGCATCTTTTGGTATATACCCAGGAGTGTTATAGCTAGGTCCTCAGAAGTACTATGTCCAATTTTCTGAGGAACCACCAGACTGATTTTCCGAGTGGTTGTACCAGCTTGCAATCCCACCATCAATGGAAGAGTGTTCCTCTTTCTCCACATTCTCACCAGCATCTGCTGTCACCTGAATTTTTGATCTTGGCCATTTTGACTAGTGTGAGGTAGAATCTTAGGGTTGTTTTGTTTTGCATTTCCCTGATGACTAAGGATATGAACATTTCTTTAGGTGCTTTTCAACCACTCAGTATTCCTCAGTTGAGAATTCTTTCTTTAGGTCTGTACTTCATTTTTAAATAGGATTCTTTGATTCTCTGGAGTCTAACTTCTTGAGTTCTTTGTATATATTGGGTATTAGCCCTCTATTGGATGTAGGATTGGTAAAGATCTTTTCCCAATCTGTTGGTTGCCCTTTTGTCCCTTTGACAGTGTCCTTTGCCTTACAAAAGCTTTGAAATTTTATGAGGTCCCATTTGTTGATTCTTGATCTTAGAGCAGAAGCCATTGGTGTTCTATTCAGGAAATTTTCCCCTGTGCCTCTGTGTTTGAGGCTCTTCTCCATTTTCTCTTCTATTAGTTTCAGTGTTGAGGAAGTCATTTGTTTATGACACAACATGATATGTATTAACTCTTTTCTGAGATGTTCAAGATAAAGTGCAAAATGTTCTGCAAGCATTTCAAAGATTAACTATTTCTCTTTGTTGCAAAGCTGCTATTGAAGTCATATAATGTTCTTACTTATTAAAATCTCCATAGATGAAGAAACTAAGATATTCCATGTCAAACCAAGCTTATGCAGTATCTTTACACAAATTCAGCCCTACAAAAGATAAAAGATGGAAAACTACAACACAATGGGGGAAACTCCATCCTAGAAAAGGCAAGAAAGTAATCTTCTTGTAACAAACCCAAAAGAAGAGGGCCACACAAACTTAAGTCTACCTCTCATAACAAAAATAACGAGAAACTACAATCACTTTTCCTTAATACCTCTTAACATCAATGGACTCAATTCCCCCAAAAAAGACATAGACTTACAGACTGGATATGTAAACAGGACCCAGCAGTTTGCTGCATACAGGAAACACACCTCAGTGACAAAGACAGCACGACCTCAGAGTAAAAGGCTAGAAAACAATTTTCCAACAAATGGTCCCAAGAAATAGCCTGGAGTAGCCATTCTAATATCAAATAAAATCAACTTTCAACCAAAGTTATCAGAAAAGATAAGGAAGGACACTTCATACTCATCAAAGGAAAAAATCTACCAAAGATGAACTCTCAGTTCTGAACAACTATGCTCCCCATGCAAGGACCATTTTCTATTTGACTATAGGACTTGCTCATATCTTTCTTTCTGATTTTTTTTTTTACATAATTGACAGATTGCCTTTTGTTTGCCAAATATTATACTAGGAATGACTGCTATTGTGTTTTTAATATTGGGAATTAATATTTCATTATCTGTTTTGTAAGGCTGCCATAACAAATGCCATGGACTCGGCTGTTTAAATAATATAAACCAATATGTGAGGCTAGTGCTGCTGAGAAGGAGTGATCTAGACATCTCTTTATAGCCGGAAGACTGCTGTTTTCATGTTCATATGCTGTTGTTCCTGTTCTTGTACCTGTCCCTAAACTTCCTCTCATACAAAGACCCCAGTTATATTGAGTTTGGGTCCATCTTAATTGTTTAAATTTCATTTGCATTATTATTCTTGCCATGAGAGATTGAAGCTTATTTCTTGGATCCAGGACTGATGAGCATAAGATATTCAAATCCTTTTAGTCTCCAAGTCTTCAGAGAAGAAAAGAACAGTGAGCTGTTTATGACATGGCATGGTATATATTAGCTCTTTTGTAAGACATTCAAGATAAAATGCAAAATGTTCTGCAGGCATTTCAAAGATCATCTATTTCCCTTTGTCGCAAAGCTGCTATTTAAGTCACATAATCTTACTTGTTAAAATCAACATTCAGCTTTAAGGACAGCATTCACTCCAATTGTTTGGGGACCCATATGAAGACTCAGCTGTACATCTGGGGCTCCCACCCTCTTAGAGGAGAAAGGGGGAGGGACCATGTGAAGGGTGCAGCAGGAAATGGGGCAGCAATTAGGATGTAAAATGAATCAATAAATTACTGGGAAAAAGTCAATGCCCAGACTCTCCATCTTCATTTGTAATGCAATCATTACCATCAAGTTTCATCTCAGCAACAAACAGACATAGACATAAGTGCCCTTTAACAAAACCCTTTTCTGATATGAAGATTGTGTATGATGTAAGTGATCAAAGCAGACAGCTATAGAAAGATCGCAAAGCAAATTATTTTTGCTGAAGACCTTCTGTGTACCTACGGCATTTTTAAAGAGCGTTGTGGAATTCTGAAACAGTGTTCTAACTCTTACTTTGCAAATCATGGGAGCCAAGCTTGAGTGGATCATAAGACTATTGAACATCCATTGTCTAACTCATGTCTGAGTAAGCTATATAGAATAAAACATTAACCAATGTCACCATGAATATTATTAAACCAGGTCATTTGTTAACATACTTAAGAGTTTTCAGGGATTTCTCATGAAAATGAGGAATTAGAGATTGGTTTGGAAGCAAATTGTTGGCTAGGACATCTATTTTCTGGGCAGTGTGAGGAAGAGGTCTGCTTAAGGTTCTTCTCTTTGGCCTATTAATAGCCATCTCCTCCCTGTGACTTTGTCACATTTCATTCTGCAGACCACAGCACCTACATGGTTTGTTGGTCACAATGCATCAACAAGTAAAATAGAATGTCAAGGGAACCCTTCCTATGACAGGTCAGAAACAGCATAACAAACTGGACTTAAGGTTAACTATGTCCCCTGTATTAGAGTGGTTTCTGGAGAGCCTGTCCTATACAGAATTGGCTAGTTTGCCACCTTACCATTGGCTCCCCTAGTCCTCTACTAGTGTGCACAAGGAAGTATAAAATGTTGAGTGGAATACAGAAGAAAGATGCCCCTTTTACATGAAGAGATGGAACGCATGCTTTTGAAATGAACACTGCTGCGTTCTCTTTGGTTTTGAGTTAAGGAGTGACGAAGGGCAGGGGCGCACTTTGAAAAACACTTACCATGTAGCAGTCTCCCCTTTCCTAAGTTCAGAGAGTGGTTTTACTCAAGGGTTAGTTGAAGTTCTAGATTAAGTTGCTGTTTTTGGTCATTTATTCAATAAACATTGTGTTTGACCTGAGGGCTGAAAAGGTAGCTAGCCAGAGGTCTTGTTTCGACTAGAGGTGGTAGAGAAGGCTAAAAACCTCTTTTGTTTATTTTTTAGTACATATAATCTGTCTTACAGAGCTAAATTTCTATCCGATATGGCTTGCGCCATTGCCCGAAGAGCTTTCTCCATCTCCTCTAATGTAGCTCTCTGTGATTTATTTCTCTAAGAGAAGTCTTTGTCTTCATTTTTCAAAGATATTTTGGTCTGGTGAAAAAAAATATACTGACAGTACTTGCTTTCTTATTCCTGCTGCCTTTCATTTCTCAAAAAAATAAGAGAAAACTCTAAAATTTCTTCATATTATATTTTAGTTTGCAAAGCCTTACTCTGTAACTACTGTAAGAAAATACCACAAGTGGGGTCACTCACAAACAACAGTGATTGTTCAGTTTGGAGAATAGTGGGTCAACATCAACTCATCAGTAGATTCAGTGTCTGAGGAAGGCTCCTTCTCTGCTATGTATTATGGCTTCCAGTTTTGTGTTTTTATGGAATTCCCGAGCATGCAATCGAATGGGTCTCAGTGTCTATATCTGTTTCTTATGCCTTTTCTTGAGTTTTTTCCATTTATTTTGTCCTATTCTGACCTGATTTTGTTTCATCTTATTATTATATTATATCAGTTATATTATACTGTTATCCATTAGAAGTCTCTTATTTTTTAACAAGAGACAAAAGGGGGGGGGGGCAGATCCAGATGGGTGAGGTGGTTGAGGGAAACTGGGAGTAGTAGAGGGAAGGGAAACTATAATCAGAACATAGTGTACAAAAATAATCAATTTTCAATAAAAAAGAATACTTTTAAAAAAGGAAGAAAGCTCAACCCTGCGTCCTTAGAGGCCAGGACAGATTTCTTTACCTTTTCACAAGGGAATGAGTAAATCATGTCTCAAAGGACAATCTATTAGCATTATCACATGAGGTTTGGCATCAACACCCAGATCATCTTAAAAACTGACAAGTTTCTTGGTTTCTTTTCCTCTTAGTATGATAAAGTACTAGGGCAGAATCAGCTTTAGGGGAAAAGAGTTTATTTGGTTCACAGATCAAAGCTTCAGTCTCTTATGTTTGAGAAGTCATGGGTACTCAAGTCTGAAGCATCCATCATCAGGAATCAAAGAGGGATGAATGAATGCAAATATGTTGTTGCTTGGTTCTCTTTCCCCATCAATGTGACCTGGGACCCTAGCTAGATAATAGTGCTGCCCGAGTGGGGAGGTCTCAGCACTTCTATAATTAACATAAACTGGCTAATCCCCACAGTCATTGCCATATGAGCACTTCCCAGACGAGTCTTTATTCTATCAACTTGACAAATGACACAGATATGAATCTGCTGTCTCTTGCCTTTTTCTTCTCTTCATGTTGAATCACTCATTACACCCCAGCTTCTGCTTCTTCCTGTGGTGCTTTGAATAGTTTGGCCCCCATAGGTTCATGTGTTTCAATGCTTGGGAAGTGGCACTATTAGGACGTATGGCCTTATTGGAATAGATGTGGCTTAGTTGGAGAAAGTGCACCACTGCATAGATGGGCATTGAGGTCTCCTGTGCTCAAGATCCACCCAGTATGGAATCAGATCTTCCTCTTGGCTGCCTGTGGAAGAAAATCCCATTCTGATGCCTGTGGATTAAGATGTAGAACTCTTGACTGCTCCAGCACCATGTCTGTCTGCACATTGCCATGGTTTCCACCATGATGATAATAAACTAAAACTCTGAAACTGTAAGCCAGCCCAAATTAAATGTCATCCTTTGTTAAAGTTGTCTTGGTCATGGTATCTCTACTAAGACACTTTCTAATCTGATTCTATCATTCATTATGGTCTTACTGTAACTTGTGCGTCTCTTTCTCTGACCTGATTTTGCTTCAAGTGATGATTCATATACTCCACTTCTTCATGTGCCTCATAATATCTGATGTGACACCAGACATGGTGAATATTAGGCTGCCTAGTCTTGAATTTTGTTGTCCTTTAATAGGATTGGACTTGGTCTTGGTATGAAGTTCATGTTTTGGAAAATGGTAATTCTTTTCAGGAGATTCTCTCTAGAATTTTCTTTGGGAATTGTTACCATGAGTGAAGAGTAACTTTGGTCTGGAGCTAAGTAAATCCCTCTACTAAGAAAACATCCTTCGATACTTTACCTGACGTCCTTGCCACTTTATAGGTATTCCAGGTTGGATCATGGGAAAGCAGGTCAATTCTAGGGAGCAAGTTTTGTTCGAGGCATTTTTCTTTTTCCCAACTATTACAGTTTTTGACTCTTAGAGCAGTTTTAGCTGCTTTTCTTCATGCATTGGCCACCTAGCAGTTGGGCCCCTCCTCACAGCCTTGCAGACTTCAGCTCAACTCTGCCTTCAGCAGCTTATTCCTCCTTTGCATTCTGCTGAGCGGACTCTTGCCAAGTTGGCCTCTGTGAGTGCCAGTCCTTCTGCTTGGCCTGTTCATGCTCGACTGTGACTTTTCCTCCATGCATCACTTCAGAAACTCTGGCCCAGGCACTAATCTGAGGCATCTGTAACTCTTTGATTTGCCTTTCTCAATGACTGCATTACCCTAGCAACCGATGCTCAGTGCTATGACGTGTTCAGGTCCATAACTTTGGTCAAGTATTCTTGTGACTTAAACTAAGGAAGTAAATCTAGATCCTGTTAGCCAATCCCGATCAAAAGCAGAAATCCCAATGTATTCTCTTCGTAGAACTTACCTAATACGATTGTGTAGTTTTAATCTTTGTTTCTGCCTGAAGTTCATTTTAATGAATGAGGAAAGGTAAGACTCCATAACTTACCATTTTCCTGTGCAGATAATCTTGGCTGCACAGCCATGGTCTATGCTACTGCCATTCATTTGCAATATGGCTAAAAATCAAGTATTCGTGTGTGAGGGAGGCAGTTACAGACTAATTTTTAGTTATGTTAAACTTTTTTTTTATCGTGTCAAGCCAGGAGAGGAAGAGAGGAAGAGAGAGAGAGAGAGAGAGAGAGAGAGAGAGAGAGAGAGAGAGAGAGAGAGAGGAAGAGTGGAAGAGCAGAAGAGTGAGAGTGAGGAAGAAGAGTGAGAGACTGTTAAACTTTCTAAACCTTTGCTTGTCTCAATGATTGCTAAAGGGCACTTGCCTCTGTTTACTTTGGATGACGTTTCATGTTCTTACCTCCCTGGTCAAGGTTTATTTCAACCAAGGATATCAAGCCACATTAAATTGCATGAATTTTATAAGACTGAACATAGTGAGGGGATTTTACACCTGAGTCACATCACTGTATTGCATTTAGTTATTTTTCAAGGTATTCAAACTTAGTATGTAAATTTCCATGTTTTGACTTTATTTACTTCCTGATACTTCCTCTTCAGTTTTTGAAGTCATTTTAAGTATTATTTCTTCTGTGTGCATGCCCATGCATGCATTTGCATGTGTCCATGTGTGTTTGTGCATGTGGAGGCCTGAGTCCATGTCAGTTGCCCTTAGTTGGTCTCCACCACTATTTTTTTGAGAATAGGTCCTTTACTGAACCTGGAACTTGCCAATTTAGATAGATGAACTCTCAAGTAAGCTAGAGGCTTCCTGTTTTTGCCTCCTATGTGCTGGGGGGTTAAAGTCAAGAGTTGCTACACATGGCCTTTATTTACAGGTTGACGATTCAAACCCAGGTCCTCATGCCTGTGCAGCGGACACTTTACTGATTATGCAATCACCACAAACTTCCTTCCTGCTTCACATTTCTAACATTGCCATTTCCCAATTTTGCTTATTTTTTTCATTCTATTCCTTCTAATATCAAGTTTGGGTCTGTGTTTCCTCTGTTGCCATTTGTATTCCATTACTTTTATTTATATTCAGATATATTAATATCTCTCTTCAGTCTTTGCTTGAGATAGGATCCTCTAGCTCAGGCTGGTTTGAACTCAAACCTCTAGCCTCAGTCTTCCAAGAGCTGGGACTAAAAGTATAAGGCTTCACGGTCTGCTTATTATTTCTGCTCATATGCTTTCTGTTGGTTATGCTGCTTTAGTACTTGGATGGAAAGCCAGTGATTCAAAGAAGCAAGTAGTGAGTAAGTAAGTAAATGTCTGAACAATGCCTAACTCTGAAGGATAGCACACATGTAGATAAAATTGTGCCTTCCTTGTCTTCCTAATCAAGATATTTCATCTTACTAATAATTTTGACTGTGCATTTTAACAAAGATGAAAACACAAATTCACAGCTGAGTGAATGTATTACACGGTAAGTGTTATGTAGAATTATGGTGGCCATTGGTTTCTCTGGCATGACCAGTACACTTCTATTCATATAGACCTAGATTTTATTAGTTTTGCTGTGAACGAAACCACAACCCATTTAAACTGAAATAGTCCTAAGGGTTTATTTACTTATTTTTGTCAAATTATTTTTAACAATTTGGCTATTAAACTGAATGTTCCCTTACCTAACTTAACTCACTCAGTTAATTAAAAAAAATGAACTTTGTGCCTGTTTCATTTCACTATAGACTAAGGAAAACAAAACACATGTAAACATTAGAATGCTCTTTTTTATACTAATCTTCTAGAAGAATGAAGGTAAATATCAAACTAATACTACAGGAATGACATATCTTTACTGTAAAACTATTTCTTGTGAACTTGAACCCTTCTTGGGCATAGGTACTTTTACATAGCAGATTGCACAGTAAAAATACTCAATGAATGACTTTTTTTTTGGTCTTTTTTATGTTTTGACATTAATTCTCTCACTTATCCATAACAATTTATATAGTTATTCCAGGCAGAAGAAAATTCCTGGGTCTTACTTTATTACATTATTGCTAGGTTTTGGGTTTTGAAATTTAAAAGGACTACAGTTGATTCAGCCTTATAACTTTTATGACCAGGTCTTTTTCCACATTCATAGTGATTTTTATTAGTTCTTTTGAATTAATCCAACATTTAAATTAGAGGAAATTGTGGGTAGAAAAGAGTGTCAAATTCCACTTTTTGGTTGCTTTTAATTTTAGACAGGGTGTCACTCTGTCTCTTTCCTAGAGTCACTATGTAGCCATGTCTAACTTCAAAATAATGTGATCCTCCTTACTAGTGTTCTGGATTTCCCATGTCAGTACCCTGTCCAGCTTGAATTCTACTTTTGAATGATGTCGAGAGTTATGATTGTGGCCGTTTTATCGTTTTATCTTTTTTTAAATGAATAAGCATGAAAATGGCTTTCAAGTTCCATACAAACTGCCTCTCAGAGGTCAACAGACTAATCAAAAATAATTTTGTTTTGATACTTGTTTAAGAATGTGACATTAATTCCGGTATTTTCTGGGGCCTTTTTATGTAATAATATCATTGTTGTCTGAGCGATTCCAGCATCTACTTTCTTCACAGACATGATGTGGTCTCTCCAAAGAAAGTTAACAAAGATACAGAGGCGGATGCTTGCAGGCAACTATTGGACTGAGAACCTGGTCCCCAATGGAGGAGTCAGAGAAAGGACTGAAGGAGCTGAAGGGGTTTGCAACCCCATAGGAAGAAAACAGTATCAACCAACCAGACCTGCCAGAGCTCCCAGGGAATTAAACCACCTTCGAAAGAGTATACTGGGATGGTCTGATGGCTCCAGCTACATATGTAGCAGAGGAGGGCCTTGTCCAGGATCAGTAAGAGGAGAAGCCTTTAGTCCTGTGAAGACTGGATGCCCCGGTGCATGGGAATGCCAGGGCAGGGAGGCAGCAGTGGTATGGGTAGGTGAGGGGATACCTTCATAGAAGCAGGGAGAGGGGGATGAGTTGGGGGATTTCCAGAGGGGAAAACTAGAAAGGGGATAACATTCTAGTGTAAATAAAGAAAAGAAAAAGGTCAAGTAACATATAAAGGCAGACCTATCAAGAATTATACCAGACTTCTCACCAGAGATTAGGAACGTCAGAAATACTGGGCAGATGCCATACAGACCCTAAGAGAACACAAATGCCAGCTCCAGCTACTATAACCAGCAAAACTCTCACTTAACATAGGTGGAGGAACCAAGATATTCCATGAAAAAACCAAATTTATACAATATCTTTCCACAAATCCAGCCCTACAAAGAATAATAGATGAACAAGGAGGAAAACTACACACTAGTAAAAGCAAGAACATAACCTCTTACAAAAAAGAGAGCCACACAAACATAATTCCACCTCTAACAACAAAAATAACAGGAAACAACAATCACTATTCCTTAATATTTCTTAGCATCCATGGATTCAATTACCCAATAAAAAGACAGACTAACAACTGGTTATGACGTAAAGAGGACCGAGATTTTGCTGCATACAGGAAACACAACTTAGTGACAAAGACAGACACAACCTCAGAGTAAAAGGCTGAAAACAATTTTCTAAGCAAATTGTTCCAGGAAACAAGCTGGAGTAGCCATTCTAACAATGAATGAAATCGACTTTCAACCAAAAGTTATGAAAAAGATAAGGAAGGACACTTCATATTCCTCAAAGAAAAAACCAATCCTGCATATGCTCCAAATGCAAGGGCACCTACCTTCATAAAAGAAACCTTACTAAAGCTCAAAAGGACACATTGCACATCACACAATAACAGTGGGAGATTTCAACACCCCACTCTCATCAGTGGACAGATCACGGAAACAGAAACTAAACAGAAACATAGACAAACTAACAGAAGTTATGAACCAAATGGATTTAACAGAGGAAATTCAAAAAATCATTTCCTACTACAGAAGCCTATAGTCAACAAAACTAGAAAATCTGGACGAAATGGACAATTTTCTAGACAGATACCACGTACCAAATTTAAATCAGGATTAGATAAACCATGTAAATTCTCCCATAAATCCTAAAGAAATAGAAGTAGTTCTTAAAATTGTTCCAACCAAAAAGAGCCAGATGGGTTGTGTGTGGAATTCTATTATACCTTCATAAAAGACCCAATACTAACACTGTTCAAACTATCCCACAAAATACAAACAGAAGCAACACCACCTAATTCTGTCTATGAAGCCACAATTACACTTATACCTAAACCACACAAAGACCCAACACAAAAAGAGAATTGCAGACCACAAAACTACTCAACAAAATTCTCGCGAACTGAATCCAAGAACACATCAAAGCAATCATTCATCATGATCAAGTAGGCTTCATCCCAGGGATGAAGGGATGGTTCAATGTATGGAAATCCATCAACATAATCCACTATGTAAACAAACTCAAAGAAATAAAAACACATGACTATCTCATTAGATGCTGAGAAAGCACTTGACAAAATTCAACACCCCTTCATGTTAAAAGTCTTGGAAAGATCAGGAATTCAAGGCCCATACCTAAACATAGTAAAAGCAATATACAGCAAACCAGTAGCCAACATCAAACTAAATGGAGAGAAACTTGAAGCAATCCTCCCCCCCCCAAAAAAAACCCAAACAAACAAACCCGGGACTAAACAAGGCTGCCCACTCTCTCCCTACTTATTCAATAAAGTACTCGAAGTTCTAGCCAGAGCAATCAGACAACAAAAGGAGGTCAAAGCAATACAAATGGGAAAGGAAAAAGTCAATATATCACTATTTGCAGATGATATGACAGTATACTTATGTGACCCCAAAACTTCCACCAGAGAACTACTAGTCCTGATAAACAACTTTAGCATAGTGACCTTCCTCTATTCAAAGGATAAACAGGCTAAAAAACAAAATAGTCACAGATAACATAACATACATAGCTTTGACTCTAACCAAGCAAGTGAAAGATCTGTATGACAAGAACTTCAAGTCTCTGAAGATAGAAATTGAAGATAATCTCTGAAGACGGAAAGACCTCCCATGCTCATGGATGGGCAGGATTAATTTAGTAAAGATGGCCATCTAGCTAAAAGCCATCTACAGATTCAATGCAATCCCCACCAAAATTCCAACTCAATTCCTCATAGAGTTTGAAAGAGCAATTTGCAAATTCATTTGGAATAACAAAAAACCCAGGGTATTGAAAACTATCCTCAGCAATAAAAAAACTTCTGGGGCAATCAACATCCCTGACCTCAAGCTATATTACAGAGCAATGGTGATACAAACTGTATGGTATTGTTCAGAGACAGGCAGGTAGATCAATGGAATAGAATTGAAGACCCAGAAATTAACCCACAAACCTATGGGCACTTGATCTTTGACAAAGGAGCTAAAAGTACCCAGTGGAAAAAAGATAGCATTTTCAACAAATGATGCTGGTTCAACTGGATGCCAGAAAGTAGACCCAGCTATACCTCTCTTGGGCATATACCCAAAAGATGCTCCGACATACAACAAAGACACATGCTCCACTATGTTCATAGCAGCCTTATTTATAACAGCCAGAAGCTGGAAAGAACCCAGATGCCCTTCAACAGAGGAATGGATATAGAAAATATGGTACATCTACACAGTGGAGTACTACTTAGCTATCAAAAACAATGACTTCATGAAATTCATAGGCAAATGAATGGAACTAGAAAATGTCAACCTGAGTGAGGTAACCCAATCACAGAAAAACACACATTGTATGCACTCACTGATAAGTGGATATTAGCCCAAAAATTCAAATTACTCAAGGTACACTCCACAGACCACATTAAGCTCAAGAAGAAGGAAGACCAAAGTGCAGATGCTTCACTCCTTCTTAAAAGTGGGAAGAAAATTTTCATAGGAGGGGATATGGAGACAAAGTTTGGACAGAGACTGAAGGAATGGTCATTCAGATCCTGCCCCACCTAGGGATCCAGCCCGTATATATACAGCTACCAAAACTAGACAATATTGACAATACCAAAAATTGCATGCTGACAGGAACCTGATATAGCTATCTCCTGAAAGGCTCAGCCAGATCGTGACAAGTACAGAGGCAAAGGCTAGCAGTAAACCATTGAACTGAGAATGGGGTCCCTTTTGGAGGAGTTAGAGAAAGGATTGAAGGATCTAAAGAGGTTTGCCACCCCATAAGAACAACAATACCAACCAACCAGAGCTCCCAGGGACTAAACCACTACCCAAAGACAGACCCATGGCTCTAGCTGCATATGTAGCAGAAGATGGCCTTTTTGGGCACCAATGGAAGGAGAAACCCTTGGTCCTACAAAGGCTGGAACCCCCAGTGTAGGAGAATGTCAGGGCAGGGAGGCGAGGCAGGAAGTGGGGGTAGATGGGGAAGGGAACACCCTTATAGAGGAAGGGGAGGGGAATGGGAAAGGGGGCTTATGGAAGGGAATCCAGGAAAGGGAATAGCATTTGAAATGTCAATAGAAAGTATCCAATAGAAAATAAATAAAAAAGACGAAGAGAATCAAAAAAAGAGAGAAAGAAAGAAACAAAAAAAGAAAGAAAGAAAGAGAGAAAGAAAGGGAGAAAATATCTAATAAAAGAAAAAAAAAAGTCAACAAAGCAACTTTCCTCTAGGGACGTTCCTGTGTACAGTGGCTTTCATCAGGAGGATTTCAGTGCCTAACTGCAGGCATTACAAGCTTCAGAAACGACTGCAATGTTTCTCTATGATAGCCACAAAAATCCAGTATGATGCTGTAGAAAGTAGGAAGTGTTTTTGCAAGACAAAACGAAACAAAACAGAACAACACAAAAAAAAAACCACATAAGGTTAATTCAATACTGTTCAGAGACAGAATTTCAAACCTTAAGAACTGAGTAAGAACAGAAACAAGCACACTGCTGAAGCTGTTTCTCAGAGAATTTCATGGACACAGAGAACCACTCTTGTCTCCTGCACCGACTATTTCAGTCTGCTAGGGGAGCCCTAAGCAAGTGACGTCATCAGTGTTCCAGCCTCGATGAGTTTACTAAGGCAGTGAATTAGGCTAATTCTGAAATTCCCAAACTGTTTTTGAACAGCAGTTGTTATAAGGGATCTCCGTCCTCAAGACTCCCTCCTCCACTGACTGTTTCCATCTACCCTAAAGCCAAGCAGGAAGATTTGCCTAGGATTATGACAATACTGCAACCCAATGGGTAGCGGACTTAACACTCAAGAACTAGATGGGGAAATTACATAAAAACAAAAGAAAACAAACGAATAAGACCTGCCAGAGGTGCCTGCCATCTGCTCATGTAGGAGGGGAAAAAAAGCATGTTATGATCACTATCGAGGAATTAATTCATAGTTGAGATGGTCACATTTGATTGGTGGCCACATCAACGGGCTTTGCTGTTCTGAGCTTCCTCCTCTATCCACGTGTAGTCCCCCAGCCCCTTAGACATGGCTTATTTTCCACAGAGCATTGTTGTTCCCCAGGATAAAATGTGTTTCTTATTAAATTGTTTTGTGTCTTTGTGTTTGATGACAAGCAGGGCTACCTGTGTGTTATCCCAGTGTGTCTCAGCAAGGGACCCTCGTATTATGTCTGGTAAGGATCCTAAGAGATGAGGGAAGAGCTGTCATTATGATGGGAGCAGTTGCCCAGCACCTCTCCCTTCTGTCACAAGCACATTCCTGAATCTTTTCCATCTACAGTTAGGAAAAAGAGATCACATCTCATAAATAAATTTTTACCTTACGAATTAACACTAAAGACAGTCGAGGGGACATCATATACTCACAGCCTACAAACCATGCCTATCAATAAAACTCAGTGATTAGGCAGATGTAAAAGAAAATCATGATGCACTTTTCCTATCAGCTTCTGGCAGTGACTCTTATTCAAATGGCAATTACTGGCAAAAAAAAATGTAGCCTCAACTATTTAGAAAAGTGGCTTTATTGAATTTACAAACAAGGACCTACAATTTTCCATTTCCTTAGCAAGATATTAAATCAAGCAAGCTAAGTGTGTCATCATGACTATAATTTACGTGATGTGACATGACAGTTAAGATGTACTGTGGTAATTTCTGAGAGCTGGCAGTATTATTGTAGTATCAAAAATTTATATGGTTCAGTTATTAAGGCAAATTGTTTCATTCATACTGAGAAGGCTGACAGCAAACCACTGAGGGCCTCCACGGTACACTAGAAAATGCCTTCCATAGTCAAACAATTTGCACACTCCGTTACCATCGTTTTGTTCACTGAATGGAAATGGGGACAGAAAGCAGGCAGGGATTTTTGGAGAGAAAAAAGATCTGCTGTGGAATATGAAGTGTTTCATTGTGGGTGGTTAGAAGAAACAGTTCAGCCAGAGGAGGGAAGTTATCTTTGGGATCCAACCACTACGAACAGGATGTCCAAATTCTTAGCTCTGCTGTTATTTAATACCCCGATTGCTTGCTTTCCTTCCGTTGGTTTGATTTTCAGCCAACAGAAAGAAAAGGCATGTGACCGAAAAAGAAATAATGGAAAATATGATAATGGTAATTTCTATTTGTAATTGTCCTTAATTAAATAAATTTTAGGGGAGAGACAGAGAAAGAGAGAGGGGGGAGGGGGAGGGGGGGAGGGGGAGAGGGAGAGGGAGAGGAGAAGAAGGAAGGATGGAAAGAAGGAAAGGAAGGAAGGATGGATAGACCTGAAACTCATCTGACTTTGACCCAAATTTCTCCCTGAAGCTCCTTTCAGGAATAAAAAGCAGTTTATTTTTATTTTTACTCTTTGGCAATGTTAAGCAGTAGAAAGTCAAGCTGCACGCTGTTTTGTTCTTGTCAGGGATATAGGAGATTTCTAACTAGGATAAAATGACATCATGTCATAAAGGGCCTAGGAAACAAGAGTTTAATTATATTTTTATCACAGCTATTGGATTTTATGCAGCATATGCTGTCTCTTTTAAAATACATGCACATTGGAAACCTACTTTATTCATTTACACATTTTTGTAGTAGCATTTAGAAACCTGTTAAAAATAAGAAGCTAGCTATGAGTGAAAATGTTTCAATCAACTAAAATTACAAATTCCCATTCATTGAGCAGTATATGAGTTACTATTATTTCTGTTTCATTGCTCAAATATCATGCAATACAGACAATAATTGTATGTATACTTTTGTTTACTTAGCTAATGAACATTTTTTTCAGTATTAACAATATGTTATTAGGGACAGGTGACACTGTTACCCCATCACCAGCTTCTATAATGAGCTAACCTAATCCATGATGAAGTATTAATTTTCATTTCCACAGAAATATTCACAAAATATTTAAATTTAGTTTTTAACAAATGGTTTGGGGGAAAAAAAGCAAAATTCTAAACACCAAGAAATACATCTAGAGAGAATTCATGCTTCACTCACACACACACACACGCACACACACACACACACACACACACACACATTGAATTTTCAAGTCTACTCTCCTTGTTTATTTGTGTGTGTATTTTTACATATAAGTATGCTTGAAAATAACATGCATTTTCAATATGGCAAGTTCAAGACACTTCTATCTCCAATGTGCAGAAAAGATGTAGTTTGCACATATCTCATAGCAAGCATTGGAATAGATACATAATAAATCAGTTTTTCCAGTTAGCATGCATACTAGCTAGAAGGGTAAAGGGAACTTTGTCTATCAGTTTTGAGATAAAATTGAAACAGATGAGGAAAACTTTGTAAAAAAAAAAAGCCATCCTAGACTACTGTAAAAGCAGTCATATTTAAATAAACCTATCAGTTTCCTCCAATGCCTAAAATATGTTTTTAAAAATCTCTAGAGACTTCATTTATATTTGTTCTTTCAAAAATTTACCTGGAACGTATATGAAAATCTAAAAGTGCCATAGGCTTTTGACATCTCCTACTACATCAGGCACAGCACATGGAGAAGGCCCAACTTGATCTCATTTAGTTGCCTCTGGAACTATGATACGGTGCATGTTTGATTTCACTCGCTTTCTGGACAGGTCAGTTAAAATACAGTTGCAAGAAGAAGGTCACAAATGGACTTACTTTGTTTCTCAGATATGGCGCTGGGGCACTCCAGTAGTAACTGTCTGGCAGGGATCGCCGGGCCTCAGAATTACTGACGCTGATCTGCTGGGGTGCGTCAGGGTTATCAAGCTGGGGAGCCACCTGAATGCGGCCAGAGAGGTCTGTGAGGTACCAGCCGTGCATGTCTTGAATCTTAAAGGAAACACAACATCACCAGTTACAAAACACGAATAAACAAACAACAGGAGCAGCTTTTGTCCCCCTCTGGCATAGCGCTTGGGGTTTGTGAAACTAGGGGAAAAGCTACAGACACTTTAAAAACATAGGAGTCATGTATATTGTGTCTATCATCAATATTATTGTGTGCACTCACACAGAACCCATTGTTTACTTTTTTATTTAAGTTTTTGAGAACCCTGATAGAACTATGAAATGATCAGTTTTTATTGTTTCCTTAAACTGTGATTCCAAGTACCTTCTGCTTGTGTGCGTGCGTGCATGCGTGTGTGTGCGTGTGTGTGAGCGTGTGTGTGTCGCACATTCTCATGATTAGCATCCCCTATCTTCTTCCTTGCTCTCTACCTTTTAGTTTTTGAGACACAGTCTCTTGCTTAATCTGGTGCTGAGTTAGTTAGCCTGGCATTTAAGCCCGGGGATCCTCCCATTTCTGTCTCCCCACTGCTGGGATTATAAGTGTGCCCCACTGTATCAGCAATTATGTGAGTGCTACGGACTTAAACTCGGGCCCTTTTACAAACTGAATCAAAAAATACTGAAATCCATTCTGATTTATACGATGTGTTATAATGTTCTATAATATGTCAAAAAACTTAACCTAGAATCTCACATTTTTTACTTCAGTAGTATTTCTTACAGTCTTATGAAACCTGACATCCCACAAGTGTCGTCTATGCATTCGTAAGGCAGAGGACAAAGGAACTCATATGTGCAGGACTGAAAAGGTAGCTTTTACACAATATTTCCATTCTTCCTACTTTATGAATTTTCTGTTTTGAGGCTCCGGGTCATTTGAATCCACAAGAATGTTGCTATGACAACATCTCTCAAAACTGTATATATTCTTTGTCATAGGATCAGAAGTACTCTGGGGACCCATATCCTAGCCCAGAAAATGAATCACTTTAAAGGAGGAGTAAAAGCTGAGTCATGATTTGTTTATAGTGTTATAACTCAGTTAATGATAGGTGTACACTCCCACTTACAACTGAGACCATCCTGTGCAGTTTAGATAAAACGGTTTGCTGAGCTGGAAGGCCAGGAGACACCAGGGTTGTATTAGCTTTATCATCTCTGAGATCAAATTCATCATGACATCAACAAGTTCAGAGGGGAAAAGCTTATTTTCCTTCCATGTTCCAGATTTGTGAAACACATTTATCCATCATAGTGGGCAGACTGTAGTAGAGTAGAGCCATTTAACTCATGACAGCAGGGGGGCAGAGTATCTAAGGCCTGATGTTCATTCCTTAAGTTTGCCTGCCTTGTCTTATGTCCTCTGACCAGGCCCCACGTCCAGTGTTCCCGCCATCTCCCAATAGTCTACTCACAATTTCAATCTATGAATAGAATAAACCATTGATTGGATGAGAGTCCTTCTGATCCAGACATTGCCGTGTAGATCCAGAGGGGATCTCTACTCAGACTACTCAAGCTGATAGCCATGGTTAATCATCGAAGGGGCGGCCAGTTTCAGAATTTTACTGCCTGAGACGTAACTGATGTTACAAGCGATAGCAATCAGAGTAATGATACTAACGACATATAGATTAAATATAATTTTAGTTTTCTTCTTAGGTAGGGATTATTTGATTTTTGGTCATTTTAAAAGCTTTGGGATAGTGAAGACTGCTTTGGTCAAAAGAAAAGGCCAAACCAGGTCAAAGGCCATTAGCTAGGTAGGTAATAGTAAATTCTGACCTCTGGTTCCCTTTTGGACTTTAGCTGTCCTCAGGTGGTCTGAGACATTTGGGGAAGAGTATACACCTAGGTTCTGAAGACCAAGACTTGCTACCTATTCCCCGCCCCTGGAAAGCCATGAGACTTAAATCTATTGGTGGCATTGCTAGGAATGTTTCACATGACTCTGTAAACAAAGTGTAAAAATTAGACTTTGAGTCCATTCATTAATGTTTTCTTTGAAATCAATACATGGATAAGGCTATAGATATTCACACTTAGATACAAGAGTACAGTCAGAAACTACTTAAAAGCAGAATAGACAGATTGGTTGATTGTGTTCTGGATTCGTTGGCAGATCAAAGCTGAAAGAAAGAAGTGTTTAGGAGATAGTTTTTCATGTTCTGTAGAACATGAGTGTGATAGGCTACTCTGCTGTTCACAGTCTATTAATAACAATCCAGGTAGAACACCAAGTGTCTCAGTCAGAGGCCTCTCTCCTGAACTTAATGTCCTCATCCACCCTGAACGTCTCTTTCCAGCCTGAATCCTCTATGCTCTGCCTCAAAGCCAAGCCAATGTAACTATGGCAATTCCAAAATCCTGTTCACTACTCATATGTTTTCTACTGGGGAAGAAATGGCTCTCCACGGACAGGCAGTGGGAAGCATCCTGGGCAATGTGGGTTAACATATAAAACATGTTTGTTTTGAGAAAGATACTCTAAGTTATTGATGGAGAACTAGTAAGTCAGGTTTTTCTTAAGCGACATGTGGATTGTATTGGTGAATGAAATGGCAATGTTTACTATTGAGATCTTACATTTCCTCTCATACAGCTTGTGCTTAGGATAAAAGCAACATGATTTTTATTATGTTTTCCCTTATGGGACTTGACAAGGGTTGTATCAACTTCAGAGTAGACTCAGTCTGTATATTAAAGAATATTAGAAAAGAAGATTATTTTAGTTGTATGTGTAGGCACATATGCACATGTGGGTAAAGTATGTGCATCTAAGAAGAGGAGCCCACAGAAGCCAAAGGAGCATAAGATCCCCTGGAGCCAGAGTTGTGTGTAATTGTGAGCCATCTGATGTGGATAATGGGCACTAAACCCTAGTCCTCTTCAAGAGCTGTAAGCTCTGAGTCATCTCTCTAGGCTACGTATAAAATATGAGAAGCTTGGAGCCAAAAATACACAAATAACATTTGAATGAAATTCCACGCCCTTTCATTTTGGATAAGTTTCAGTTGTATCAAGGGTTGTTCTGTTGATGTTTTCTGTTTGTCTTTTCAACTTTCTACAGCAGAACAAGAGTAACAGAGAAAAGGAGGCACACGGGGCAGGGTGGAGAGGGCCATGAGATTCCTTACATTCCCATAGGTCCAGTAGGAGCTCTGACATCTGTCTGACACCCCTGAACAGAAACACTCCTCACAGCCTTTCTGATTTTCCTCTTGCAAGTTGAAGAAGCCAAATTTGCAATGGCTGCAGTCTTCACCTTCAACGTTCTCCTGAAAAGGCAGAGAAGTGTATTAGCAACAGAGGCATCCTTCGAAGCAAGAGCTAGATCTGGGCCTGTGTAAGGAAAACATAACCAGTCCTTACCTCACCGTTTCATTCATTTCTAAAGCACTGTGCACACTGGTAAACAATGGCCCTAACGTTTCCTGTTACCATCACTGTTACCTGGTACCAGTTCTTGTACCATCACAGATGCTATGTGCATGGTAGGTTTACTGAACGCTAAGCACTGTACTCAAACTGTTTTGATCTGTATTTAGAGTATAGATTAAAAACTATCATAAATCAAAAAAATGTGTTCATCTGCTGAAAGTGGAGCCAGTATTAGCCTCAGCAATCTGTGTTAGGGAGCAACTCCATCTTCAATTATATAATGAACTTAAAACATTTCATCCTACAAAATTGTCAAATGCCTTCCTATTACAGGTTAAAAATACATCTATTTGAGGCAAGCATACAAAGTTGCAAATATGTACTGCATTTTCCTGATATTAATAAATAGAAAAGGGAAACTTTTTCCCAGCTTAATTTTTTTCTACAATGTTTCCATCTGCACCCTGGTCTAGTAATATAGTTATATAGTAATATTATGGAAAAATATTCTTGTTTTGGGACTGTTCTCCAGATTAGTTTCATTAATCCTAGTCCCAGTACATGGAAAATATATTTGCTTATAGGTGAGGCTGTAATGTTTACTCAGAGGAATGAAAGCTGACTATAAATGAAAGTCTGGGCAGGGTGTAATCTCTCTATTTAAGAAATAGTTAATCTGGTCCACAACCTCCAAATGAAGGCTTCTCTCTGCAGGAAATAGATTTCCAGCATCTTAGGCACGCACGATTCCTCATTCTCTCTTCCTTGCATTCTTCTTCTACCTCATTGTACAGCAATCCCTTTCCTCCTGGAGTTAACTTGTTTCCCAGCTGTTTCTGTAGCCTTAAATGCAATCCTTTATTACAAGCTCAACACTATATCCTGGCATACAAAGGTTATTCTTTCCCAACACATGTCATATATAGTCAGAGGTGGAAATTCTCCTGTGTATATATTCCCAGAAAATAATAACAGGTTCCTAGACAAGGTTGAACACTGGCTTTACACAGTTTTATTAAGATTAAATAAATTGCTCCATGGTAGTGTTTTTATGCATGCTAAAGTATTATATCCACATAGTAGATGCTCATTAAAAACATTTGAAGGGCTAAGGAGATGGTCCAGCAGGCAAAATGCTTGCTGCGAAAGCATGAGGAGAGACAGGAGTTTCAGCACCAACATCTAAGTTGATAAACAAGCAAAGAAAGAAATAAACAGCAGCAAAAGAATAACAAAAGAATAAGCAAAGCAGTGGGATGCCTCGTGCATAATGTGGTAATCCCAACAATGGGGAGCCAGTCAGGAAGTCCCAGGGCCTTCCTGTCTACCCAATCCAAGCTGAATTGGCAAGCTCCAAATTCAGTGAAAGAGCCTATCTCAAAATAGAAAGGTGGAGTGTGATAGAGAAACACATGTAGCATGGCCTTTTCTGGCTTCCACACAACTGTACACATAGACAAACCTTCACATTCACACATACACAAATATATCTGAGTAAGTCAAGAATAGAAGATGGGTTGGTAAAATATAGAGAAACAGAAGACAGAAAATGGGTCCCAATTAAGAGACACTTGTAAGAACAATAACCACAACAAAAAGGTTCTCCTTAGATCTGAAAGAATTTGCTTAAACTTCAATTTCTGTTTCCTCGTGTCTGTGATCCATTTAAAACTCCAACTCTGTGCACACCTAAGAGCCTTAGCCAGGTGGCATGCCTATGGTGTTATTTCATAGCTCAAATTTTCATATCTTCACACATACAGTATCAAAGGATTACTAAATGTTTCACCAGTTTTAAATTTTCTAAGGCTGGAGTCCAAATATTTTGAGACAGTAGATGTCAGCGAGATAATCAATGCCCTCTCAGATCCACTGGGACAAAGGAATCGCTAAAGCACAGAAGTGGAGAACATCTTCAAAAGCGTGTCCAGGCAGGAAAGATGAAACACGACCATAATTATAATTTAGCTTTTTCCGTTGAGGACACAGTACAGCTGTTCTGAACACCGTGTTCCTCTGTGCTTACTCTAGTCTACTTTTCATTTACTCTAATTTGAAAGCAAGTAATGCCACTTCCTGAGATCCAGACTGAGATAAACAATTAGACCAGTTTTTAGACATTAGCTACAATATTCCTTCGCTCCAGTTTACCTTGTTATGTGACCTTGAGAAGAACTATGAATCAATCACCACGTAGTCAATTTAATCTTATAACCTAAAGCAGCACGTTAAAGTGGGAATTCGGGGTACTGGAAAGAGGAGGGCAGAGTCAAAGTCTCTGTTCGTAAAAGCCAGTGTCTATGTAGATAAAGAGGAGAGGCCTGAAATCAACTTTACTGCTAGGTGGAAAATGGTCTGTGCATGTCAGAAGCAAATTAGCTCATGAGAACACACTGAAGGAGGTGCGGATCCTTCCTGTGAAGGTTTTATGAGGCTTTAGGATGGGAAGGGAATTGCAAATAAACCTTGAGGCCTAGTTTGAAAACTTCTACTTGATCAGTAAAGATAGACAACTATGTTAGTAAAGATAGGGAAATAATATTTAATATGGGGCAAGCTTCTAAAACAAATATAATGGAAACTTCCTGTGTGCTAGGAATTTCATTTGGCACTTAAAATGGAAGGCCCTATTCTTAAATAATGAACATTTAGGGTTGACCTAAGAGAAGAGGTCCCTTCTTCTCTTAGGCAATGCGAAATAATGAAGGAGACAAAAATCAGAACTATGACTGAGGTACCTGAGTTGACAAAAGCAACTTCTCTGAGAAGTGAGAGAGTGGGAAAGAGATCTTTCACTAGCATATAGCAAAGGAATGAGTTAACTCAACATGTTCGGATGCTCATACCCATGGTCTAACAAAGAATGCTATGTTAGACCAGTGGTTCTCAACCTTTCTGATGCTGCACCATTTAATTAGTCCCTTGTGTTACCATGACCCCCCTCCCCAACTATAAAATTATTTTGTCCTGACTTCGTAACTGTAATGTTGCTAGTGTTATGAGTCAAAATATAAATATTTGGAGGGAAAGGGGCTTGCCAATGGGGTAGCAACCCACAGGTTGAGGACTGCTGTGTTACAGGGAATAAGCCAAAAGGTCTCTGAAATAGCCTGTTAGAATTTTTTTTATATGTGGAACATATGTTCCCATCACCTACTTTGTAGTAACATGAGAATTCCATATTGACATAACTATCTTTTTGACAAGTCCCTGAACACAAGACTTGAATGAACCTCTTAGTTGGCGACACTCCCCCCCTTGTCACAAACGGTAGGGGCTTTAGCATTTGGCAAGCTTCTGCTGAGGAAGGATAGGTAATATTCTGTACTTCATTTCTCATGCACCGTACATCTTCTGTCTTCAGTAATTCTAATCTAAAAGTGCTCATGTAATAAAACATACCATTAATATAACATAGTTCTCTGAATCCTAAGAATAGTTCTAAGAAGTTACTGAAGCTAACACGATCTCTAGCAACCCCCCAAACATAGGAACGTATAAAGTCTTCATAGGACTAATGAGAACATGTGGGCCAACTGCTATTTTTGTCTTGTTCAGTTTGACAATTATTTGAAACAAGGTATTTTAGGTCTGGTTTGCTGTTCTGAAGTTAATCATTCAGTCCTTTTATAATAGGCTATAATTTACCAATATCAACAAGCCATATAGCTAACTTAGAGGATAACATTGCAACAGATGAGTTTCATCCAGTTCCAAGCATCTGAGCCTCAGTTAATTGGAATCAGTTAATTGGTCAGACCATGGTCAGATAGGTTAAATATCTAGACGTAACCATTCCAGCTATTCCTGTATTTGATTTTCTGTTTGTTTACAGGTGCTCATTGCACATGTTTGACAGCAGAGCTCTCTCAGGGTCCTCTGGTTCTGAGTGCTACCTGATTCATGAGGCCATCTTTACAAGTAGATTTCATGTGAACGTTCTGAAGTGTATCTAAAATGTGCTGTCAGGTTCTACCAGAGACAAAGGTTATCACACAGCTAAGTAGAAAGGTTGTTGATTATAGGACTTTATGTTTGCATCGTTCTGGGTATTGTTGTACCTTGAATTAGAAATGACCGTATAGACTCAATCGCTTAACTCCTGCTTTCTATAGGAGAGTACTACTCTCGAGGCTTGTAGAGCCATTGGGAGATAGAGCCAGCTGGAATAAATGACTCATCAGGATCAGACTCTGAGCTATGAGCATCTAGCTTACTTCCCGTCATCCTATTTTCACTGACTGTAGCCCCCTGGTACACCCGCACTGTGAAGGACTGGCTCTCCTTAAACTGGTAGACTTGTTAAGTCACAGTAAGCCCTCCCTCTCTCCTTCCTTCAAGTTGCTTCACATTGCTTCTTTGGTGATGTTGTCCCGAGAAGTATCTAATATTGCTACTCGCAGGGCCATTTAAATTTAGTAGAAAAGGCAGAATCAGAGAAACTCTTTAGTTTAGTTTAGTTTAGTTTAGTTTAGTTTAGTTTAGTTTAGTTTAGTTTACTAAAACTCTATACTTTCTAGACTTATTGGGTAGGATACCCTTCATTTACCAAATTCACTCAGAAAGAAGCATGTGGGACAACAACATATCTAATACGTTATGCCTAAAAATGCTTCTTTAAAAATACTGGTTTCAAGGTCATAGGTAGCAATGTAAAGCCTAGTGGGGCACCAGTGGAAGGGGAAGCCCTTGGCCTTGCCAAGACTGGACCCCCAGAGAACGTGATTGTTGGAGGAGGGCGGTAATGGGGGGAGGATGGGGAGGGGAACACCCACATAGAAGGGGAGGGGGACAGGTTTGTGGGTCTGTTGGCCTGGAAACCAGGAAAGAGAATAACATTTGAAATGTAAATTAAAAATACCCAATTTAATAAAGATGGAAAAAAATGAATACTGGTTTCAAAGTGGTAACTAAAGAACAGAGTAATACGGGACATGCATTTCATGTCACAAAGAGTAACGTAATGCAAAGACAGCAGTGGATGCCGGGAGCTTTATGTGTCTTAATAATGCCAAAGGATCTCCCACGTTCTAGTGTGTGCTACACAACCATTGTATAATTAATACTTTCATACTAAAACATGACCTTGGAAGCCTGTGTCTCACTGTTTCTACAGGTTTGGGGCATTATGCTTGTGGTTCTGTTTTAACCTGTGAGTTAACATTCTGTTCATGAGTCTCATTATTCCTCTTATCAGATGGCCAGTTAACGCAGAAAGATCTTTTCTGGTACCTGAGATCTGGAACTTGCATGGTTTGACTTCTACCAGGAGAATGTTCTATAGGTGAGCTCTTTGCATAACTTAATATTCTTTGCTCCCACTACTCAATGGTTCATAAATGTCCTGCACAGCATTTCTTCCCATGACTCATTCATTGAGTCACAGCTGAGCTTCTCTAATGAGGGCAATTAGAGGATAGAAAACTGCACTTCAGGGGACTGTGGTGAAAACAGGTGGAAAAGTACACAGATAACTTATGGCACATTGGAAAGAGAATCCTTGCCCTGAGAGGGGTAAAAGGAACATGTGCTGACACCAGCACAATATTATGGCCACAGTCCCCAAGTTTCCAAAAAAAAAAAGCAGAAAATGGGCAAAGTTGACTTTAAAGATCCATTTTTATTTCCCGCCTAACATAAAAATAAGCCATTGCAATATGGCCTCTGCTGTCGAGATATTCTGGTATGCTACCTGGTGAAGGTTATTTGCTGAAATACATAGATAAAAACTTTGTTTTTCTTCTGTTAGCAAGATTGGCAGGTCATCCAGCTGGTCCCCAAATGACAGGTTGGGGTATAACTGACCCTAAACATTGCACACTGAGAATGAGTGTATGATTACTAATTTAATTGGTATGATCTTTCTCCTCCTTTTTGTCCTATTGCTTCTTTGTGCCAATTACCTTTCTAAAAGTTACTAACATAATTTGATGTTTTAAAAATACTAAATGCTTCTTAATCTCATCTTCATCAGGGTCTACTGTACTAAAGTTCTCAGGATTTCCAATGGGCAGCTCTTTTCAGTTCACTTTAATATTTTACGTGTTTACAGCCTATTAGTGATTTTGCCAATTTGCATATTTAATGGTAGTTCCTCCATTAAAGCTCATGAAATGGTACCATTTAGAGGTTTAATTTTTATTATAGAAGATTTTGATACATGTTCACTGTTCATTTCTAGGTTATTCTAACTGCATATACTAACTTTGAATTTGAACCAATCATAGGCTATGAATTTCCCATTGTAAAAAACCCATATAACACATTTTCCATATTGTGATATTAAAAATGTCACTTTGCTTGAGGTCAGTGTTCTCAATGTATACGAGTTATTTGCCATTATCATGATCCTCAAGGATCTGCTTGGTGGCAGTACCGTCATAATCCTCATTGTGAAGCCTTAAAACTTCAGATAGACTGTCTGTGTAGATGGCCTGTAGAAACACATTGATCTGACATATAAAATTGATGATTTTGTCCCTCCAGAACTAACACCTATTTCCTGAGGAACAGTTACTTGTTTGGGCTGATATTTCCACTGTCTGTACCTAGTCAAATGCCTAATTAAAAAAATACTGTGCTCTAGCCTACAAAACTCTCCTAGTGGCTACTGTTTACTTCTTCAGTGCTATTTTTGCCACAAAATAGATCAATTTGAAAAGCCTTACTAGGTAGCTTCCCTTATTTATCTATTTATTTTTTTTATTTCTTCTAATCAGAGGCTGCTGGGCTGACATCAATTTTTTTTTCAATAGCTTCCTCAGTACAGCCCCTCTCTGGAGAAATGGAGTCACAATAGCTTTCCTGTTTCACTCTCATGAAGCTGCCTCCTTATAAATTAGCTACAGCTTCAGCAATGTGTGTTCAACTGTGACTGTTAGTCAACTTGGAATTCTATTAACAAAGTTACTGAGAACATTTATGGTGACATTTAAGTTATTGTTTTAAAAT
The DNA here is from genome assembly GCF_021556685.1 of Rattus norvegicus. NCBI lineage: Eukaryota > Metazoa > Chordata > Mammalia > Rodentia > Muridae > Rattus > Rattus norvegicus. The sequence goes on along the minus strand of NC_141534.1, from coordinate 19,186,884 downwards.
GATAATTGCTTCAGAAATTTTGTAGTCACGCTTAGTTTTTGAGGCCTGTGTAGTCAATTATAGATTTTTTTCAAGAACTGCTTTGTTCTACTGTGCTGTAGTATTAAAATAAGTCAACACATGGAAAGATAATTAGTTAATTAGCAGTGTTTGCTGAGTGCATACTCTCTACATACATTGATCCTAAGTTATGTAATAAGTGGTGGTCTAGGAAAAGGCAAAAGAGAAATGAGAGTGTTTTCACTTCTTACAAGCTAATTAATTTAAAAGAACTATCAATATAGTAGTTAAAGTAGGCAAAAAATCCCAAAAAATAAAAACAAAAAACAAAACAGATTTTACCCAGCAACAATTCAAATAAGATCTGAGGTCCCCTGTGCCCTCCATTGCCTGGCCTACAGCTCTTCCTATATTCCCAGAGGCCTGCTGACATCAGTGACTAGTAGGCCTGCCAATACCAAGGACAACCAGATAGCTAAAGACCAACATAAGAACACAGTCTACAAGAGTCAGGCACTACCAGAACAAACTATCTTACTATACCAAGCCCTGAATATCCTATCACAGCTGAAGCACAAGAAGATGACCTTAAATCCAAACTTATGAAGATGACAGGTCCTTTAAAGGGGAAATGAATAAATCCTATAAAGAAATACAGAAAAATACAATCAAACAGGTATAGGAAATGAATAAAACTGTTCAGGACTTGATAAATAGAAGCAATAAAGAAAACACAAACTAAAGGAAACACTGGACATGGAAAAAGTAGGTAAGAGAACTAGCATCACTAAAAGAATAGACAGATGAAAGAGAGACTCTCAGTCAGAGAAGATATGATAGATGTACCTGATCAATTGATCAAAGAAAATGTTAATTCTAAAATGTTTCTAATGCAAAACATCCAGAAAATTTGGGACACTATGAAAAGACCAAACCTAAGAATAATGGGAATAGCAAAAGAAGGTTTACAGCTCAAAGGACCAGAAAATATTTTCAATAATATCATAGAAGAAATTTTCTCTAATATAAAGAAAGAAAACCCTATAAAAATACAAGAAACTTAGAGAACACTAAATAGTTTGAAACAGAGGAGAAAAATCTATCTACTACATAATAATAAAAACACTGAATATACAGAACAAAGAAAAATACCAAAGCCATGAAGGAAAAAGGCTAAGGAACACATAAAAGCAGACCTATCAGAATGAGTGGATGGATGGATGGATGAATGAATGAATAAATAAATAAATAAATAAATAAATAAATAAATAAATAAATAAATAAATAAATAAATAAATAAATACATGCAAGCCCAGGGCCAGATGGTTTTAGCTCAGAATTCTGCCAGACTTTTAAAATAGAGCTAATACAATATTATTCAGACTATTCCACAAAATAGAAACAGAAGGAACCCTATTAAACTCATTCAATGAGGCCATAGTCACATGCCAAGGACGAGACTCAGTGGAGAGGGATTCTGAGAGAAGGGGTGTCTGCCAATGGTGAAAATAAACAACTGGAAGTGAAATCGTGCTTCTGAGCTGGTGGCCTATGTTCTACTCGAGGTCACTTTCCAGATTGCTTTCTCTGTGTCCTGCTTTCTCAGGAGATCTCCATTCAGCTTTCTCTTTAGACAGTTTTCTGTTGCTATTCTTTGCTGGAGACAGTTCTCCAAGAAGCTCCTTCTTGCTATTCTAAAAAATTTTCTGGATGGCTTATCTCTTGAACATCATAAGCCCAGTCCTTTATTATACACATCACTTGAGTCATTTACTCCAGGTTCCCTTCTGACTATCCTATCAATCAGTATCTCATGACCTTAGCCCCTTGACTCTTAGGAAGAGATAAGAAGCATAAGCACAGACAATATGACAGCTGGGTGAGACTCCACCCTGGAATTATTATTTTCATCATTCCTTGACCCAAATTTGCTCTGTCTCAGGCTGACTTTGAACTCAGGAATCTGTCTGAATCTGTATCTGCCTGTCACAAGCTGGCTCATAGTGTAGCTGCCTCTTTTTTTTTTTTTTTTTTTACTTTTTGAGGCTCCTTAGACAATAGATATTGCATTCTTATGCTTTTGCATATTTGAGAAATTATGTTTTTGAACTCATGTTTTTAGAGTTCTTTTCCATAGCCTTAAGGGCTCTCCTGAATTTCCCAGCATTTACCATTTTGCTAAAGACATACACATACCCTTGACTTCTGGACTATTTCTAGTCATCCTGGAGTCATTGACTTTACATTCTTCAAAGAAGGAATATGAAAATATATACATAATTATGCAAATGATCCTCATGCTCACAACAGCCATCAACACTCCTGGACACTTGTGCCCCGTTGGCCCTAGTCCAGGGGTGAGAACTGTGTCTTTCTACCCCTAACAAGGCCAGGCCAGACTTGTCAGTTACTCTGATATCTAAACTACACAAAGACTCAAGGAAGAGAAAGAATTTGAGACTAATTACCCTTATGAACATTGTGGTGGTTTGAATATGCTTGGCCCAGGGAGTGGCACTAGTTGGAGGTATGGCCTTGATTGATTAAGTAGGTGTGGTCTTGTGGCAGGAAGTCTGTAACTGTTGAAGTCGTCTTTAAGATCTTCATTCTAGCTTCTTGGAAGGCAGTTTTCTCCTAGGTGCTTTCAGGACAAGAGGAGGAACTCTCAGCTCCTCCAGCCTTGTGCCTGCTGGATACTGCCATGCACCCACATTAATAATAATAGGATGAACCACTGAACCTACAAGCAAACCCCAATTAAATGTTGTCTTTATGAGAATTGCTTTGGTTATGATGTCTGTTTACAGTAACAAAACCATAACTAAGATAGTTGTTGTGATAGGTCTGATCATATTTTTGTAAGGAAGAATGTAGATTTGAGGACTTTGGACTTGAAAAGCAGTGGAATGCTTTAAGTGGGGCTGAATGGGACATCCTAGTAGGAACATGGAAGACTTTGTTGCTAAGGGGGATTTGAACTGTGGAAGACTGGTTCTAGAGGTTTCAGAAGAAAACATTTTAGTATGTGGCTGAGAGACTGTTCTTGTAATATTTGGGTGAAGAATGTGGCTGCTTTTTTACCCATGGCTGAAGAGTCTACCTGAAGCTAAGGAAAAGAGATTTATATTAATTGCATTGACAAAGGAAGTCTCAGAAAAGCCCAGCAGAGATTTTGTTCCCTGGTTAAGTCTCATGAAGAGCCTTCTGAACAAGTGTAGCAGTTTAGAAAGGAAAAATACAATATGCATGGTTCAAGTAATAAAGAGGCGGGGCTGGGGATTTAGCTCAGTGGTAGAGCGCTTACCTAGGAAGCACAAGGCCCTGGGTTCGGTCCCCAGCTCCGAAAAAAAGAACCAAAAAAAAAAAATAAATAAAATAAAGAGGCACCACGGAGGGGAAGGGAGCTGAATCCTGTCTTCAGGAAGATAGGTTAAGGAAGTAGTGATCTCAGAGCAACATCCCAACCATCTTAGCTTACTGTTTGTGTTTACAGCTGAACAAGGAATAGTTTTAATCAGGAATGAACTACAAGCCAGAAATAGAAGGCATACTTGTGATCCAGGTCTTGAGGCTGGAAGACACAGACTTTTGATCTGGATCTTGAAGAAGAGTGCCCATCAAAAGCTGAGGCCCAGGCAGGATGGTGCATACTTTTAATCCCAAGCAACAAAGACAAGCAGATCCCTGAGTTCAAGGCTGATCTGGTACAGAGCAAGGACTAGGTGAAGAAAAGCTTATTAACTCCAGGCATGCTGGTACACGCCTTTGATCCCAAGATTAAGGAGACAGAGCCATGTAATTCTCTCAGTTCAAGATCGATCTACAGAGCAAGTTCCAGGACAGCTAAATGTAGGCAGTGAGGGAGTTGGAAAATAGAAAGCTGGTAATAGAATAGGGAGGGGGGCATGTTCCAACCCCAGCAAGCAGCAAAAAATGGCAGCTTTAGAACCAAAAATAGAAGGGACTACTGGAACAATTGATGCTGGTTTACTGGAGCTAAGAAATTTGCAGTGATTCAGAAGAGAGCAGCATCACTGAGGTGAAATCTCAGAAGTGTTTTCTGAGAGCACAAATAAGCAGTGTTGTAAGTCATCCTGTATCTGGACTTGGTAATGTGTAAAAATCACCCAGGTGGTACTTGTTTTGAAGATATGAAGGGGTCATGAAGAGCAGTTGAGGCTTAGCACTGTGTGAGGCCATTGGTGAAGGAATAGCTACAAGTGTGTAGGTGGCCTAGCTCCAGCCAGTGCATACTATCTGGTTGCTGGTTCAGTCTCTGTGAGCACCCATGGGCCCATGTTAGTTTATTCTATAAGACTTTCTGTGTAGTCCTTCCCCATACCAGCTCCCTCCTTTAATCTCTGCACTCTTCTACAAGACTGCCTGAGTTCTGCCTTGTTAGGTTGTGTGTTTGTGCATCTCTTTCCATAAACTGCTATATGAAACCTCTCAGAAGACAGCAGTGGTAGGCCACTGACTAAAAGCATAGCAGAGTATCATTAGTAGTGTCAGGAGTTGGCTCTCTCCTATGGAATGGTCTCATGTTGGGTCAGTCATTGGTTGGCCATTACCTCAGTCTCTCCTCCATCATTATTCCTGAAGTGCTCATAGACAGAACAAGTTTTGGATGGAAGGCTCTGTGGGTGTGTCCCCACCCCTCCATTGGAAGTTCTTTGTTGCTATAGAAAGTGGCTTCTTCAAGCTTCATAGTCTTCACAGCAAGGAATCTCAAAAGACACCTGAGGGTCTACCCTGTCCCAGAGCTGCCACCCCTCCACTGACTTCTATTTCCTCTCTCATTCCTCCCTTTACACCCTCATTAACCTAACCCCTGCTTCCCTCCCTACCCCTCCCCTATACAGTTTTCTCACTCCATCTACATCAGAAGTCTATTTTGTTTCCCCTTCTGGGAAGACTGTTACCCTGGATTAGAGGATTAAAAGATAAAAGTATGCGTGTGTTCCATATAGCCTATTGCTCTTCACATATATTTTTCTCTATTCTAGTTTGATTAGTTTGTGGTACAGGGATCAAACCTAGTGTTTTGTGCATGATAATCAAATACTAAGCAGTAGCTAAATTTCTAGCTCTATCTTTTCATCCTGTGATGAGTTGAATATACAGAAATTTTGTTCATCAACAAGGAAGGCGAATTTATTATAAACAAACCATCTAGGATCTAAAAATGGAAAAAGAAGCAATAAAGAAATCCAAAGGGAGACATAGGTGGAGATAGAAAACCTAGAAAAGAGATCAGGAGTCACAGACCCAAGGATCACGAAGAGAATACAAGAGATAGAAGAGAGAATCCCAGGGGCAGAAGATACCGTAGAAAACATTGACACACCTGTCAAAGAAAATGTAAAACACAAAAAGTTCCTAACCCAAAACATGCAAGAAATCTAGGACACAATGAGAGATCACACTTAGGAATAATAGGTATAAAAGAAAGAGAAGATTCACAATTGAAAGGCCAGTAAATATCTTCAACACAATTATAGAAGAAAACTTCTCTAACCTAAAGAAAATGATGTCCATAAACATATAAGAAGACTATAGAACCTCAAAGAGATTGGACCAGAAAAGACATTCCTCCCATCCCATAATAGTCAAAAAAACAAAATGCACAAAACAAAGAAAGAATATTAAAAGCAGTAAGGGAAAAAGGTCAAGTAACATATAAAGGCAAACATATCAGAATTACACCAGACTTCTTACCAAAGTCTGTGAAAGACAGGAGATACTGGTCAGCTGTCATAGAGACCTTAAGAGAACAAAAATGCCAGCCTGAGCTACTATATCTAGCAAAACTCTCAATTAACACAGATAGGCATACCAAGATATTCCATGACAAAAACAAATTTACACAATATCTGTCCACAAATCCAGCCTACAAAGGATAATAGAAGGAAAACTCAAATACAATGAGGGAAACAACAAGATAGAAAAAGCAAGAAAGTAATCTTCTTGCAACAAACCTAAAGGAAGAGAGGCACACAAACATAATTCCACCTCTAACGAAAACAACAATCACTATTCCTTAATATCTCTTAACATCAATGGACTCAGTTCCCCAATAAAAAGACATAGACTAACAGAGTGGATACATAAAGAGGACCCAGCATTTTGCTGTACAAAGGAAACACACCTCAGTTGCAAATACAGATACTACCTCAGAGTAAAAGGAGGCTGGAAAACCACCTAGGAAATAAAAGGAAAAATCCACCAAGATGAACTCTCAATACTGAATATCTATGCTTCAAATGCAAGGGGACCTACATTTATAAAAGAAACCTTACTAAAGCTCAAAGTACACATTCCACCTCACAAAATAATAGGGGGAGATTTCAACACCTCACTCTCATCAATGGACGGATCATGGAAATAGAGACATAGAGAAACTAACAGAAGTTATGAACCAAATGGATTTAACAGATATTTATAGGACATTTCATCCTAAAACAAAAGAATATACCTTCTTCTCAGCACCTCATGGTACCTTCTCCAAAATTGACCATATAATCGGTCACAAAACAGGCCTCAACAGATACAAGTAGATTAAAATAATCCCATCCATGCTGTCAGATCACCATGAACTAAGGCTGGTCTTCAATAAAAACAAAAACAACAAAAAGTCCCCCCCCAACACACACTGAAGTTTAAAAACATTCTACTCAATGATAATTTGATCCAGGAGGAAATAAAGAAAGAAATTAAAGACTTTTTAGAATTTAATGAAAATGAAGGCACAGCTATCCTCAACAATAAAAGAATTTCTGGAAGAATCACCATCCCTGACCTCAAGCTGTATTATAGAACAATAGTGATAAAAACTGCATGGTATTGGTACAGAGATAGGTAGATAAATGGAATTGAATTGAAGATCCAGAAATGAACCCACACACCTTTAGTCACTTGATTTTGGAGAAAGGAGCTAAAACCATCCAATGGAAAAAAACATAGCATTTCAACAAATGGTGCTGGTTCAACTAGAGGTCAACATGTAGAAGAATGCAAATCGATCCATTCTTATTGCCCTGTACAAAACTAAAGTCCAAGTGGATCAAGGACCTCCACATCAAACCAGATACACTCAAACTAATAGAAGAAAAAGTGGGGAAGAGCCTCAATACATGGGCATTGGCAAAAACTTCCTGAACAGAACACTAATGGCTTATGCTCCAAGATCAAGAATGGACAAGTGGGACTTCATAAAATTGCAAAGCTTCTGTAAGGCAAAGGACACTGTCATTAGGACAAAACAGAAACCAACAGGTTAGGAAAAGATCTTTACCAGTTCTATACCTGATAGAGGTCTATTATCCAATATATACAAAGAACTCAAGAAGTTGGACTCCAGAGAATCAAATAATCCTATTAAAAATGGGGTACAAAGCTAAACAAAAGGTTCTCACTGAGGAATATCAAATAGCTGAGAAATACCTAAAGAAATGTTCACATCCTTAGGCATCAGGGAAATGCAAATCAAAACAACCCTGAGATTCCACCTCACAACAGTCAGAATGGCTAAAATTAAAAACTCTGGTAACAACAGATGCTGGCGAGGATGTGGAGAAAGAAGAACACTCTGCCATCGTTGGTGGGATTGCACACTGGTACAACCACTCTGGAAATCAGTCTGGCAGTTCCTCAGAAAATTGGACATAGTACTACCTGAGGACCAGCTATATCTCTCCTGGGCATATACTCAAAAGATTCTCCAACATATAACAAAGACACATGCTCCACTGTGTTCACTGCAGCCTTATTTATAATAGCCAGAAGCTGGAAAGAACCCAGATGCCCTTCAACAGAGGAATGGATACAGAAAATGTGGTACATCTACACAATGGAATTCTACTCAGCTATCAAAAACAATGACTTTATGAAATTCGTAGGCAAATGGATTGAACTAGAAAATATCATCCTGAGTGAGGTAATCTAATCCCAAAAAAACACATGGTATGTACTCACTGATAAATATATATTAGTTCCAAACCTCAGCTTACCCAAGATATTCATGCCACAGACCACATGAAGCTTAAGAAGAAGGATGACTAAAGTGTGGATACGTCAGTCCTTCTTAAAATGGGGAACAAAAATATTGATAGGAGGAGATTTAGAGACAAAATTTGAAGCAGAGATTGAAGGAATAGCCACTCAGAGCCTTCCCCACCTGAGGATCCAGCCCATACACATACAGCCACCAAACCCAGACAATATTGCTCATGCCAAGAAGTGAATGCTGACAGAACCTGATATAGCTGTCTCCTGAGAGGCTCTGACAGAGCATGACGAATACAGAAGTGAATGTTAGCAGCTGATCATTGAAGTGAGAATAGAGTCCCCAATGGAAGAGTTAGAGAAAGGACTGAAGGAGTTGAAGGGGTTTGCAACCCCCAGGGACTCAACCGTCATCTAAAGAGTACACCTGAACAGACCCATGGCTCCATCTGCATATTTAGCAGAGGATGGCTAATATTTTTGTTGGAAATCAGTGGAGGAGAAGCCCTTGGTACTGTCAAGGCTCGATGCCCCAAAATATGGGAATTTCAAGGCAGGGATGTTGGAAGGGGTGGGTTGGTGGGTGGGGAACACCCTCATAGAAGAAGGGGTAAGGGGATGAGATAGGGGGTTTTATGAACTGGCAACTGCGAAACAGGATAACATTTGAAATATAAATAAAAAAAATCCAATAAAAAATAAAGAAAAAAATAGGCCTGAGGTTCCTAATGAAGAAGTTCTTTAAATTGTTTTCATACCTAATGGTGGGCTCTTACTCAAGGAAACCATGAAAAGAGAGCCAGGCCAGCCAGACAACTCAGCACATAAGGTGCTGTTTGCCAAACTGACAACCAGTGTTCAATTTCCATGCTTTACAAGGAGTACTGAAAAAAACAACTTCTGCAAGTTTTCCTCGATATTTATAGGAGTGCTGTAGAATTATGCTTACACATACACACACACACACACACACACACACACACACTAAATCAATAGTGTAATTTAAAAGTTTGAGAAATAAAAACATTTTACAAGTCAGTTATGAAAAATTCTTATGTAAAAATATAGAGATATATGTAAATTATTAATATTATTTTACAGATGCATACTTATATACCTATTATTTATATCTATTTTATATTCTACTCATAAATATATATCCTTAAATATAATTATTTGAATATTAATACTACATGAGCACACATGTACACACGTACATACATACATACATACATACATACGTACATACATACATGCTTTAAACCAAAACAAACACTTATCATTTTATTGTAAGTATTAGGTAACATTTTTCTTATGAGGCATTTTGATACATTTATCTTTTTAATAAGTTGGCACATCGGATTCAAATCATACTTTAAAAAAGGAAATATCTCATTGCTTTATGCACAACTAGGTGTTTAGTATTTAAATTGTATGTATGGCTGTTTTAAATACTTAGCTATTTATCGTTCTTGTAAACAAGAGACAATGGACAATTCATCACAACGTGTTGCCTCTACATTGTGCCATGGTTCATTATTTAGACACCATGATATAATTATGCTGTGACAGGATTTTGTAATAGAACTAACTCAATCACTATGTGTGTATATTTTTTTGTATAGTAAGAATTTTGTTGGAATCTTATAAAACTAGCTTTTGGCAAAATTTTATCATAAGACTTCTTAAGAGGTGATTTTTTTGCATTTAAAATATTACATTCTTGAAGGATGTTTGTTAATGATGCTATTTAATTCATTTTAAATCACTTTTATGATTTCTTAATCACTGGTTGTTATCGTGTGTTTTAAGGCTTCAAGTAGCTTTGTGGAGGCATTTTTCTCACAGTTACAATCACTCCTAACAAGACTTGAGGACAGCTTCCAGAGCTGTCCCTGTGAGCACAGTTGATTTCCTTAGCCCTCCTGCTCCAGCCTTTGGGGTTCTGCCTCCCAAAGGAGCTGAAAGAGATGAAGCTCGCCCACCTCTTTTATCTCTCCTCCCTTAAGCAGAGCAGAGGCATAGGCTCTCTTTAAGGTGTGTTATCTAAACGTGCATCTTTTGTCCTGCTTGAGATCTGTGTTCTACAGACTCACAAAGCTCCCCTCCTGCTTTTAGCTTCGCCCTACCTGTCTGCACTGGAGCAAATGACAAGATGAGAAATGGCTGCAGCACTCTGGGAAAACAAGGAAGCATGAACAATGTTTTTCCCAGTGCTTTTTAGAGGAGAAGAACTGAAGGCTGTGGGGTGTACACCATAGCATTCAGTGCAGGGGCGGGGGTTCTGAACCACAGCCACTACTCAATCACTGGGGTTCAGTACTGGTCTGAGAGAGCAATTTTTCATTTCCAATAATACTGGAATGCAATACACTAAATCTAGAAAATTTATTATATTTCAACACATGAGAGCCTTTATAACAGCTTTCTGGTCACTGTATAGCCAATAAGTGGTTCAGTTTTAATAGACCAAGATAGGTGCTTAAATATTCTGTAATATAATACATGTGTGTTACACAAACATTTTATTTATATAGTTTTATTATTATTATACGTGTGTAAGTAAATATACATAAAATAGACAAATAATACACCATGTAGCATTTTAAAATGTTTTTTCTAATACACATTTAAATTAATATTAAAAATATTTGTTATGCTACAATATCTGTATACACCAAAATATCTATTATTATTACCATATATACCTAAATATGTGTAATAAATTAATAAACTAAAGGGAAGTTTTCATTTAAATGTCTTTGCTTTTAATAAGGCTCCATTGAGGACATTAAAAGTATTTTCATGTTTATAATAATATGCATGGCACTATTTGAAAAAGATGGCTCATTCACCCAGAAAATACAGTTCCACATTAATCAAAACACCACGGACAGACTTCTGTAGCTGAAGCAAACCAGTCCTATCATTTTGGACTTGTGCATGCTTCTGTTTCCTATGTGTCTGGAGGCTACAGGTGTAATATGTCTCTTAGTGTTAACCTGGTGAGCTATTAGCTGATTATGTACAAGAAATAAAGGGCTTGGGGATTTAGCTCAGCGGTAGAGCGCTTGCCTAGGAAGCGCAAGGCCCTGGGTTCGGTCCCCAGCTCCAAAAAAAAAAAAAAAAAAAAAAAAGAAAAAAAGAAAAGAAAGAAAGAAAATCACCTTCCTGCATGTCCTCGTGGGAGAACATATCAAATCTTTAATCAATCTCACTAGGCCTTCTTTCACTTAGATGATGAGACAGAAGAGTTCAAATATGGCGAAAAATTTAAAGACCTGTCTTCACTCAGATTTTTCAGGATTATTTTTTTTTTAAAATAAAAAATTAAACCCTCAACAGAATTCTTTTAGGAAGTAGATACAAAGGTATATAGTTTTAGTTTGAAACATTTTTGCACAATGGGAGAAAATAATTTTTTAAGAAATAAGATAGACCACTGATAGAAGTTGTGGTAGTGAGTCTGCCAACCACTTAATGATGCATAGAGTAATATTCACATAATAGATAGTCGTGTGCCCAGGAGAAGCTTTACAAATGTCTAGTAGCAACAGACATAACAGAAGCCGTCCTAGGTCTCAACAGTGGGACATAATCAAATTAACCAGCCTACCTTACAGCTACAGGGCCCAATACAAGGGTCCTGGTTTGTGCTCCCCAAGCCACTGCAGTTACAGGGTTGACAGTCTGGATAACCACGGTAACCCCTGACACAGCGATCACAGTTCATGCCTCCAAAGCCAGGTTTGCAGTAACAGGACCCAGGTTTCAACCCTAAGGGAAGAAGCATTGCACATCAACATAGTCGAGGGAAAACAGATTGAATTCTTCAGGTTTCAATTACAGTAACTGTTAAATTGAATTTTGATCACAAAATTTGATTTTTTTTTAAAAAAGATTCTACTTTTTTTGTAAGCAATTTTAAATTTAAATGTATGTTAGTCATATTCTTCCCGACCCCTAAGTCATTCCGGATTCTCCCTGCTCCCTACCAATTCAAGTTTAAGTTCTTTCTCACAAATAAAAACCTAACACAACAGCAAAAGCTAAAAAAAGGAATACAAAACCACCATAAAGAACACACACACACACACACACACACACACACACACACACACACCCCAAACTCTATCTAAATAAAAGTACACACAAAAGCTGTGGAGTCCGTTATATGTTGGCCAGTTACTCCAAAACATGAGGACTGCCCTGGAGCAGTTAATATACCCAATGTTGCTCTATTGAAGAAAACTGAGTTTCCCTCTCTTAGGAGGTATAAGTGACAGTTCAGTTGTTAGCCGTTACCCTAGTGGCTAGTTTGTTATTCATATCAAAATAAAATATTATAGGACAAAACGAAAACTATCACATTCAAGTTGGACAAGATAAATCAACACTAGGAAAAGAGCCCCGAGAGAAGGAACAAGAATTAGAGATCCACTAGTTTGCTTGCCCGAGAATAAAAACTAAACTGGAAGCTGTAATATCCACAAACAGGGCCTAGTGCAGGTCCTGTGCGTTCTGCTTCAGTCTCTGAGTTCATATGAACTTTTCTCATGCAGGCTTAAATGACTTTCTTTTCTCATGTATGTCACTAAAGCTAAAACTAGAGAGTCTTTTGGGGCCTAAATAAAAATCGCACTGGTTATGCAAACATAGTAGTTCTATGTATCTATAAAACGTATTAAAAGCAAGTGGCTAGAGAGATGGTTAAGCAGTTAAGAGCCCTTGCATACCTTACAGAGGAGCAGGTTTGGTTCTAAGCACTAACATGGTGCTTAGAACCATCTGTCACTCCTGATCTAGGGGATTCCACCAGCTCTTCTGGCTGCTGTTGCTGGTACCAGACACTCACATGGTATGCATGTATACATTTACATATACATATACATATATATATATACATATATATATATACACACACATACACATACAGATACACATACATATACATATACATGCGGACAAAACAACCATGCCCATAAAATAAACTGTGCTCTCCATCATGCAAAGACAAAGCACAATGAAATGCAATGACACAGTGTAAAAGAACATGGCAAAGAGAAATAGTGAGTATAAACAAGACAAGCACACGTTCCACTACTGTCAAGAATAGGCTTGCATAAGGTGCACAGGGGTCTGGAACATGGCTGGAAATATTAAACACAGAGGACACGAGTCTATGTCAGGAAAGCACGAGGAAAAGTAAATACTATTTGGGACCATGAAATAGGACTTAAAATCATAAACACTAGGTTTATATTGATAAAGATGGATTTTATTGTTTGAGTTTGCTTCAAAGTAGTGCTGACTATAGGTGCTAGAGAGATGGGCCTATGGTTAAGAGTTCTTCCTGCTTGTCCAGAGGACTCAGGTTCAAGTCTCATCTCCCACATGGAAAGTCACAATTATCAGTGTCCCCATTTCCCCTTCAGGACCCAGCAAAAGGAAACAGGTGAGACAAGAGGAGTATGGTATTAGGTTGTTTCTCTTTATACAATTTTTATTGTTATTGCTTCTAAACTACCAATATATAACACATGTATTTTCCTAATTTTTCTATTTCTAATAGATTTTTAAAAGAATACACTTATTTTAGGGTGGAACTTAATATTATTCATAATGCCATTGGGAATTATTTGTCATTTAAAGAGAAAAAGACTTCATGATGACAGACTTTAACTTTAAGGTTACTAGGGAGAAAATGTACACGGTCTTTACTATTTGCTACTTCCAATATGCTACGCATCCTGGGCAACTACCCTGAATGGAGCTCTCAAATGTTAATTTTATTCTGTCGTCACACTTGATTCCTTGATGTTGAGAGTTTATTGTGAATTTTAATCCTTGAAGTACTTGGTTTCGCCTCATAGTACTGCCCTCTGTGACCCTTCCCACAGAGGTGGTGTCACCTACATCCCATAGTGTGATTTCCATTCACTCCCAAGGCTGCACATACATCTCTCAACACTGCCAACTTATACTGGGACCAGTGAAGTTACAAAGCAATCTAAGTAACAGGATGTAAAACACTATATATATATATATATATATATATATATATATTGCTTTATACATAAATACCTTTTCTTTTTACACCTCCCCCATCTCTCTGTCTGTTTCTGTCTCTGTCTCTCTGTCTCTCTCTGTGTGTCTCTCTGTCTCTCTCTCTGTGTCTCTCTGTCTCTGTCTCTGTCTGTCTCTGTCTCTCTGTCTCTCTGTCTCTCTCTCTCATACACACACACACACACATACACAATTGTCATATAACATCATTTTTATCAAGGATACATCACATAGATGACAGTGGTCCCATAAGACTGTACTGCTTGGTGACATCAGAGTTAGTATAATGCCCACTGTGACATTTCTACAGTTAATGTGGTTAATGACAAATCTCTAAGAATTTATTTTATAATAAAGTGACACGTTATTATACACACACATCAAGGCAGATGATCAACATTTTTGTTTGCTTTTCAAACACTGCTGTTCAGCACAAAATAAGTTATTATGGTAAAAAAAATGGGGTCCTACAGAGTACACCATTTGATGTCAGAATCCTGACTATGTGACTGGAATTAATGAAAAATTCTCTGCAAAAAAATGATGTTTGGCATCTGATCATCATTTCCTCAGTGTGACAGTTCTCCACTGTGCCTCACCTCGCCGGGTGTGTTTCTCATCCTTGATACAGACTTCACTAAGGGAGCCAGCTGGATCGCAGTGACATGGCTGGCACGGTCTTGGATAACTTGGTGACACCTGAAAGATTGATAAGGATTGAATCAAGCATAATAAAAATGCCAGTATTTTCAACTCAGCGAACAATTCAGGATAAATTAGTTTTAAAAATATGTTGCAAATTATTCTGATAAAATTATAAGTATTTAACGTGGATTGGTGGACTTCTAAAATCCAAATTCGCTAAGTGGGTACACATCTGCAACTTATGTGTAGCCCTTGGGTGCCCTTTGGTTGGTGACTTGGTCTCTGGGAACCAAGGGTTCAGGTTAGTTGACTCTATTTGTCTTCCTGTATGGTTCCTAGCCCTTCCGAGTTCTTTAGTCTTTCTCCCCTGGGTAGGAAATTTCAATTTGATAACACCTACATTATGAGACTTTGCCATAGATGCAAGAAGCAAAAAAAAAAATGTAAAATCTCCTAGATTTAGCTGTTTATCTAATTTAAAATTAATTAATATCAAATTTCATTCTAAGCAGCCATGAAAAGGGAGAAATCCAAAGCTCAGGAACCTTACTTGGGAATTCTAGTCTAAAATGTACTTAATATTTGGAACCAGTTTAATTTCCATCCCACACAAATGGTTTTTTAATCTGAAAAAAAATGAAGCATTTCCCAGCTCTTTTGTTTGAGGCTGGTAGAGCCTATTATGAATGACTGACAAAAAAATTGTAAAAACAAAGAATTAAAGTTCCAAATCCCCTTTTCAGCAACACAAAAGTCCTTAACTAAATAAAATCACGCCTTGCGTGAAAATTATATTGTTTTTATAAATTAACCATACTTGATAAAGAAATGCAAAACTGTTTTTATGTCTTGCAAGTGAATACAAATGACAAAGCCAACAGGGAAAGTGAAAATACTTATATTTATTTTAAAAGGTGCAGAAGAACATTTGACAAAATGCTTCAGCCTTTTTTTTTTATTATAAAAATGCTCAGCTACCTGGGAGGAGCAGAGAAGTTGCTGAATCTGATAAACAGGATCCATAAAAATCCCATAAATCACATCACACTCAATAGTGAATTATTGTGTTTATATTCAGAGGGAGAACAAAATAAAAATGTCACCTCTCACCATTTCTATTTAACATTGGAATAAATCTTGCAAAGTAAGGAGTGAGCCTGGCACTATTTGTAGATGAGAATCTAAGTGCAATTCCAAAAATTACCTTAAGATCACTAGAACAAATAAATGTATTTTCAATCAATACAGATGATAAACTCGGTATTAATTTTTCTTAATAGAAGCATGAACGAATTGGGAAAAAGTTTTACCTAACCATTAATCATTATTTTGGATGCAAAAAAAAATTCCAAAAAGCCTGTTTAAACTAATTAAGGATATGTAAGGTCTCTATTCAAAAATTATTGTTACAAACAAATTTTTGCAAAGTACATGGAAAAATGATGCATTCATAAAATGACTCAACTTTAATATGATATTCTTTCTTTCCTTATTTATATATAGATTCTAAACAAAGAGCAATCAATGTTATCTTTATTTGAAATTTTGATTGTAAAATTCTATGAGTATTTCTACTTATATGCACCTGGCCAGTCTGAAAACATACATGTAACATTGTACAGAACCCCACATACATGTATATAATACCAATTGATGAAAAAAGAGGCCACAATTTAACCAAAAACACCTGAAAGGGTGGGTAGAAGGTACATGGGAGAATTTAGAGGAAATAATGGGGTGTGAGAAAGAATTTAATTATAATCTGAAAAAGTAAACAAAGTTTTACAATGATGTTAATTCAGATAATCTATCAAAAAGAGAGACTTACTCCAAATGCCATATAAAATGAGTGAATCTGCATTACTTGACACTAAGTGTACTAAGTGTCTGTACAAATTGATTCCCATTCTATGGCTACATCATATGATGTCCAAAGGACTAGTAGTAAGTCTAAATCATTATTTTACCATTCTAAATATAAAAATTTGGTCAAGATGTTGACTAAAATTGAAAAATAAAATTTTATAAACCAGAAAAAGGTATCTTTTACTTGAGCATGTGCTTCAAGATAGATGGCACACAAATGACCAACAGGCATGTGAGATCAAAATTAAATATATGAAAGAGTTTCAAACCCTTGAGAATGACTAAGATCCAAAACCACTGTCAACCATAAAGAGCGGGAACTCACACACATCAAATATTTTTTACCAACGTGTAAAATGTCATTGATAATTTGATAACAATGTGACAATTTCTTATACACTTAAATATAGACCTGTCCTATGGAATGACCATTTTATTTTTAAGTACTTCCAGAAACTAAATTAAAATGACAATCACCTGGCATGCATAGACTTGCTTGTTAATCAGAGTCTGAAAATCACCTAAATATTCAATGAGGGGAGAATGGATTGAATGACTTTATTTGCTCATGCAAAAGTATACTATCAGATCCTTAATGAGGAATCATTGGTGCCTATAAGGACATGGATAAATAATTCTTGAAATGTTATCATGTGAGAAATGAAAACACAAATGAAAAAGTACTGTATGATTCTACTACTTTTGTTTGTTGGTTTGTTTTATGTTTACTGAGAGATAAACCTAATTAGTGTTCTAAGATAAGAAGATAGTTTTTCAGGAATGAAGTCCAATTGGAAAAAGGCAAAATAGACATTTCTGGAGTGGCCGTAGCACCACATATCACATCCATAAGGAGGTGTGACACTTTGAGATAAGAAAAGTTCTCGTCACCTTAGGAAGTATGGCGTCCAGTGTTTATACATCTTGTTAGTTTGGGATACATACTTTTTTTGGAAATGCAAAAATAAAACTTTATGAAAATAGGTGTTCCTTACCCCTTTTGGTCTGAAGAATCCATCAATACACGTCTCACAATTTATTCCAGCAGTGTTGTGTGTGCAGTTGATGCAAACACCCCCTCCAATGTATTTCCCATGTATATTTAGACTTAGATTTCTGCTGGCAACAGTTTCATCATAGTAGCATTCTTCAGCTTTTCCGTGACAATTGCAAGCTACGATCAGAATACAAAGTGGTAAGTACTAATTTCAGGCTTCAAATATATTTAAAACTATTTTATTATCCATATAGCATAAACATAAATCTATTAAAAGGTATTTTTACTTTATATATATATACATTCATACATATATATGTATATCTATATATACATATATTCATTCTTATAATTGAATTTGAAATAATTAAATCTATAAATTCAGCTGAGTAGCAAATGCCAATAATTCACTGGTTTTTCAAATATAATTACAATTCTATATAGTTTGACCTACAATCTATTATGACAGATAAATTATTGAACAAACCATGAAATGATTACCAACCACACAATCTATGATGGATAATGCCCGTAGGTGACCCTCTGTACTACATCCTGTGGGTAAGCGGACAGGGAGGAGTTAATATATCCTTTTGGTCATCATCAATAACAAGCAACCCTTTTCAATAGGCCAGAATCTCTGATAGTCATTCTACATTTGCTATTATTGATTTCAATTACAATGCAACTCTCTTCATACCTCACTAAACCAAGCCAGAGACAGGTGATTTTGCATACGAGATACCCCCATCACTATAGATTCAGGAATCTGCATTCCAAACACTGCCACAGTCCTCTCCGATCCTTCCCAAACAATGAGACAAATACATGGTAGATTGTAGAGAGAATCTTTTGTGCACAGGGTGGAACCATCAATAAAAAGCTCGTGGCCTATGAGCATAAGGCAGGAAATGCTAGGTGGGAGTTCCAGTAGAGAGATAACAATGCTGGGAAAGAATCAAGAGTGGGAGATTCACCCAGACTCTGAGGAAGACAAATACATTAAAGTGAAGAGGGGTAAGTATGCGTCTGGCACACTTAGAATAGAATAAATGGATTACATAAGTTGGTGAGCTAGTTGGTGAGGGAGACAAAGCTTGTGAGATCCTGAGGTAGTGTGGATCGGATGAACTTGCCCTGGGTTAGCAATTATGTGCTATGAATAATGTCCTTATATAGTGTGTTTTCTCATAAACATGAGACAGTCAATAGTCATTAGCAGATGGGGGTGTCTAAAAGCATCTGCTGAGCTGACGAATACACCACCATTACAATGACATCATTTCCACAACGCCGTCACCATAACGCTATCACCATGCCACCTTCACCGTAATGCCTTTTAAACGCATTTGATCAGCTTGTCCTGCTCTCCACCCTCTTTTTCTTTCTCATGTTGTATGGTAGGGATTCTAGACAGAGCAAAGGCGAGCAACTTTTCCCCGCAAAGGCTGTGTAAAGCTTTGAAATGTATGGGTCATTTTTATGAGGGTAAAAATCAGGGAAAGATATTGTAAAGCCTCTGAAAGATTTGGTTCTGTGTTCTTTCACTGATTTGTGTTTGTGTATCAGAAGGTATGCATGTGCACGTGTGCATGGCCACACACACACACACACACACACACACACACACACAGGTGTGCATGTATGAACACAGCTGTTTTATGTATGTATATATTCTTCTAACTGCCTGGCCTTATTAATAGTTGTTCTTAGCCTATCACATAGGTATCACCTAAGGCTACAAAGAGAATTACTAGAGAGCAGAGGAGGTATGTGTCAGCATCCTGCTAATGGGCAGTTATGGTTATTAGGAGGCTTATCCTTAAGCAACAGTTCACACATACTGAAGTCCAGGGGAAAGCTGAGAGTTAGGATCTGATCTACGAAACTAAACACTTTCCCGTGTTGTGTTAAGGAGACATTTCAAGTTTTGGTGCCATTTTATGACTTACTTCTTTCATTTGTTTTGTAAGTGCAAACTACTTTAAAAAGAATTCTGGAGAGGTATTCTTCAAGAAATAAATTAGAAAAGGCAATTAAAAAGACTACAACGGGAACTAGAATGTGGCCTGTGAAAAATATACGATGCCACCTTTGGGTTAAATTTTTGAAAGTGTAAATTTTTTAAACTAAAGCTATGTCAACTTGAATTTTAATAGACTGACAAATGGGCATCCTAAAATGTTATATTATCTCTACCTATAGTCATGGGGTGAAAGTCATGCTCTATAACTTCACAACTATATTTTATCATGCTTTTAAAATCATTATTAGACACAGTAAGCATACATATATTAGGAGGATGAAGACATACACTGACAAATCAAACAATATTTCCATTGTCTTAATTGGTGTGTGGGTCATCCTTTTTAGTCTAAATTATGAATGCCATTTATACTTTTCAAAAACATAAAACTTTTTTGGTATTTGCTTTTAACACTATTATTGTTTTTCTTATTGCCATATAAGATTTTTCCAATATAGTAAGAACGATAGCTTCTTGTCATGATTGTTGAAAAAAAAAACTTTTCCAGCCTGCTGACTTTCAATTTAGATATATAATTTCATTGTATCTGTAGTTTTTCAAGCTTTATTTAGGGGCAGACACAGAAATGAACATGATCCTGTGTATGCATTAAAAATGATTTTATGGATTTAGAAAAATTCACACAAATATTCAAACATCCTCTTTCAAATATATACCGTAAGGAACAGTGAGCGTTTCTGCTGGCAGTGTAGATGAAATTGTGATACAATACTGAATTGTAATCAACGCAATAATTATAATGGATGTTGCTGAGTTGTAGACCGGGAACTAACGTTTAATGTTTTAGTGGCTGTCCTCAGCCTGTAACCAGGACCCTCAATCTATATATCAACATCAATGGCACTGTGCCAGCACTGGATATGTGGGCTGCAGAGGACAGGGATGATGTCTGCTTTGCATGAGCCATTTTCTACTCTGTCTTCAGTAACCTTCTACCCCCACAGAAAATCCTTGAAATGTGCTTTAAAGTCTTAGTAAGAGAATATTTGTACACTTTAAATGAGATGGATCAATGAAAATCCAAGTTAAACTCAAATTAATTAGTGATTATCTTTTATACATATAGAGTTTCCCTATCACAAGAGAGTTTCCTAATACTAAACTTGGAAAAGAGACATTTTATGTTTGGAAATGGATACATTGCCAATGGTGTGATCCTTAGCTAGGCCTATGATTAAGACATCCATCATTAATTTCTGGTTTTTGAAAATCTTTAATCTTCAGACTATAGAAATGTACCCTCCCCCCTCCACCCTATAAATAAAGGACTTTAAAATCCCCAATATTTCAAAATTATAGGAGGACTGATGAATCCTGCTAGATCAAGGATGGCTGAGAGCAAATAGTGGCCCTCCAGTGGTATCTGAGTATTCAATGGCAGCTAGGCCTCTACATATGTCCACTAATGATAGAAACAGGTAGATGCATATCAAAGGACAATGTAAGTGAAGAAAGGAAAGATACTCCAAATACAGATAACATGTGTAGCAGCAAAAATCTCAAAAGAAGTGTGATTTATGGTTGGAAAATATTTTATTCAATTGTTTCAAAGTCTCATCGTGTCCAATATTTATGATCCATGATAAACATAAACTGAATTGGTTTATATGCAATGTTTATACACAACGTGTAGGGCTTGTGTTTTTTACTTGATAGTAAGTCTGCCATATTCTTGAACTTAAACTATATGGTTTGGGTTGATTCACTAAAATATTAATACTGAATTCAGCTGAATTTGGTTCCCTGTAAGTGTGAGTTCATGCTTCTGCAAAGGTCCGTGTTTGAGTCTTCTCTTGGCCTAAGTTAATCTAATCTATAAATACAGAACTCTCTTCATTTCAGGTCACTGGGTGGGCTACTTAGCCAAATTAGGACATAAACACGGGTGGTAGCCATTTTTGTCAGTTCCTTCAGAAGAAGGCAGACACATTCATTTTCTCTCAAAGGTGATGATTTAAAGTATGAACTCTGATTAGCACATCATTCACTATTTATCATTTCTGTCTTATCTTTTAGTGTCCATTGTCCATCAAATGCTACAGTCTAAATTGTGCTAATAATCACCACAGGTATTTCTTCATTGTAAGTAGTTCTATATTGGTGCTGCTATGAAGAATCTATATTTAAGAGCATTTTGACTATTGGTAATCAGTATGCTAAAGCCACATTTCCCCTCCCACGTTTATTACAGCACTCTTCAAGGCAGTCAATATATGGAATCATTCTAATGACTGTTTATCACTCTAGTTGGCAGTGTGAACCTGGGAGAGTAGGGCCTAGTGAAAGTCTCCTGCAGTAGCTAACTCACTCAGAGCATCACAAAATGTATACTCTTATGGTAATGAAGAGTCACGCTGGGACAAGGTTAAGCCTCAGGTGGCAAAAACTTGCTCTTCCATAGAGGCACCTGAATAAGAACAGTCGAGGTAAACTCACTCCTATCCACTCACTATATGAAAACAAATTCCAAGAGCACTTCTGTGTTTTGAAGAAACTGAGGCCACCAGGCTCTTGTTTACTTAGAGTTTTCTCACAAGCACTCAGAATTTTCACATGACTCCATTCCTGGACTGTGCTCTGGCAATGTCTAGTTATTGAGGGAAACAGATGTGGAATAAGTGCACAATGGAATACTATTAAGGCAAAAGGATTATTCCATTCGCCATCAAATGAATCCAACTGGGTTATAGTATGTTAAGTGTAACAAATCAGGCACCAAAAGACAAATACAACTTGGCCTCGCTTATATGCTTGGTCTAAGAGACATAGGCTCATTATATTTGAGAGTGTTGATTAGCAGAAGTGGGCAGAGCGGGTGGGAGGACGAGAAGGGCGAAGGTTGCATACTGCTTACTAACTTAGTGTTAAATAGAATAGCTTCTGTTGTCTCATCTAACTTATTATACAAAATGATAATTAATATGATGCCTATTTCACAGAGGAGAGGGAATGAATAGCACTACCAATGACAGTGGTTTAAGGTTTTAGCAGTATGCAAAATGTATATATAACTAGCACCAGGGACCCATAAATCCGTACAATTTAAAAATGTCAATTTAAAGAGGGATACTCATGTCCACAAAGCTTCATGTCTTGATATCCTTGTCACCTCATTATCTTTCCCGGCTCCTGCTCATCAGCCACGCACACCCTAAGTGTGATTAATGAATCCTTTCATTTTTGGTTAATAGCTTGGCTCTAGCTTGAACATAATCCCTCACCTTTGGCTGGACCCTCATATTAGCTGATGAGTGTTTAAAGGCTATTTGGTGCTATTTGTAAGTGATTATTTGGACCCAGACAGCTAATACGGACGGAAGACCATTTCAGAAGTCTCTGTGCTTAGAAGGCTAATACATAGACTCTCAGCTTCACAGACTTCTCATTTCTACTTCCAAGTACCTATGTGGGTGTTGGGTGTTTCTGTTGTCTCTTGTGTCTCTATGAGTACGTGTGTCTGCTTCTGTTTGTGTTCCTGTCTATGTGTGTGTGTGCACGCTTTTGTGTCTTTGTGTGTAATCCTGTATGTATTTGTGAGTAGTTGTGTAGGTACAGGGGTATGTCTGTGTATATTTATGTGCTTCTTTTTATTTCTCTGTGTTTCTGTGTATTTTGTGTGTTTATATGTGTTTGAGTTTCTGTATTTTTATTTATATATATGCTTGTATATGTATTTTGTGTATTTTCATGTTTGTATGCATTTGTATGCATATTTGTTTTTGATGTGACTTGTTTTTGATGTTCATTGTATGTGATTGTACATTTTACATGTGGTTGTGTGATTTTGTGTCTACGTATGTTTGTATGTTCATGTCAGTGTTGTATGCTATAGGTACGGGGTACTTTCTGATGACAAAAAGCATATAAGGATTTTCCTGTATTTCTAATTATCCATATATTTACAATAAATTAATATGCATTGGGCAAATATTTAACCAATTAGGATAAAAACCCAAGAAAGTTGAGGGTTGTAAGACAGGTGGGTGGTGAACTTACTAGCTCTGGCCTTGGCTAAAACATGTAACTGAAATAGAAGATTGCCTAGTCAACAGTAGCTCACAGAGATGGCCCTAGTGTCTGTAGCCAAGCAGAACGACAGGGCTGTTCTCTCAGGTCAGGAACCTACCTTCACATTCAGTCTTGGTTAAGAAGGTCCCAGCTCTCCATGGCTTCTGATGGAATCCTGGACAGCACCTGTCACAGCTCTCCCCACAGGTGTTATGTTCACACTCACAGCGCGATTTCTAGTCACAAAGGGAGAGGGATAAGTTTTGAGGGTTGTACAGAACCACAGAAGAGGGGTTGTCCCTGAAAGGCGGGTATGGTATGCGGCAGTTGGATTCAAACCTTCTAGATTAAACACAAAAATCTACAATCTTGGTCAGCATGTGCAGGAGACAATGGCAGTGCTTGGGTTCTGCACTCGTGTGGGCTGGTCCTTGCCATAGCTGGAATCACTAAGTTTATGGTTCTTAAAGGAGCAGGGAGGCCCCGTTGAAGACTGACTTCTCAGTTTCTGCCCCTTTGAGCCTTTATTTTCTACAGCGTATGTCTATTGTAAGGCTCTCTTCAAGTCTCATTAACAGGCTCAGAATAACAAAACATCAGGTTTCATTTCTACTGAGCACCTAGGTACTTAGGAAAAATGGGAGTTTCGACTGTCGTTATGGAACCTGTGTGTCCTGTGTTCTCGGATCTATTCACAGTCCTTCCAAGGTTGCTTTTTGTACTCTCAATTCTCCAAAAACAGTGTTTACCAGTGACACTGACAGATAACAAAGGTGCCAAGGAGCAAGCAACATGGCAACCTCGTCCACGAAAATCAGCAGAGTCTTTCATCTTCCTAGGAGATAACAGGATGCAACTCATTCATCAGAAAAGTAGCTTTGAATATAATGCTACTTGTAGTATATTTTAATAGATGGGAAGAAAGCTGCAAGGCCTTATAGATATCCGCTCGTTTTCCAATTTGACATCTCTTCTCTAGGCTACACAGTTGGTGATTTTGAATTTCACCAGTTTGTTTATGACAGGAGAAAAACACACGCTCATCTGTCTTCTTGAGGTTATGTTCACTCAATACATTCATTGTCATTAATGAAAAAATTCTACATGAAAGCTTTCATGCTTGCTCTAGCTTGACAGTCTCAACACTTGAATATTCTCCACCTGGTTTCTTAGTGTCCCTACCCACGTCAGCTCGCTGTCACCGGGATACCTATATGCACACGATTTTCATTTCTTTGCATGATTCTTTTTTTTTTTTTTGATTAAAAATTTTCTAAAGGACTGGACAGGTAGATTGATGGCAGCCATTCTCAAAGAGCTAAATCGTGCATCAAGCTGTCATAGCTAGAAAGACTTCAAAATAGATACCGCGTTGGAACCTTTATGGGAAAAGAAAACTAATCTGTTTCTTGATGTAGTGACGGTTGGATTCAAAGTCTATCATCCTAACTGCCAGCTGCAGTTCACCCTGGCAAGGCTTCCTGTTAAAGCATCTAAGTGGGGACCTGACACCCATTCACAGCAGTTCCTTTCAGTAAGCCTCTCCTGAAGTATTTCACAACGTGGCATTTCATTTTCCTAAGCATCCTATAAATATACCTACATTGGTTGCAGGATCAAGTGGACAAGCCCGGGCATGACCATAACAGATGCACATCCCGCCGACTGAAATATCCTTGACAGAATAGTAATACTGAAAAAAAAAGCCAGAAAGAAATATTGTTAGCATTGCTGAAAGGAAAGAACAGGAAGACCGGGTAGGGGGAAGCAGGGCAGTCAGTTAAAATGTCACATTTTGCCTTCAGACTTTCTGAAAAGCAATCTGTGTTTCCTGAGGTTAAGTAACTCCTACTTATACACTGCTAGCCCCAGGAAAGGCTGTTGATTTATGCTACATGCCCTCCCAGGATTTCTCTCCCATGGGCACTACCATGTTCAGGCTAGAGCGCCCACTGCCACAGCAGCTTTCACCTTAGGGCTGTGGACGGTCGTAATTCTTCATAAAGTTGTTTTACACAATTTCTCATAAAAACAGAAACAAAAACAAAAACAACCTCTTTAGTTGTGATCAAGAGAAACCAAGTATTTATGTGGCAGGATGTTCTCTTTTACTTGATAGATTTGAAACAGAACAATACCTTTAAGGGAAACGGTGGTAGTAACCATATAATTTCTATAAAGATTCACAAGAAATTTGGAAGGAAAAAAGGGGAATGTGAAAGTTTGATGTACTGAAAACTTGCCTTTTTGTTATGTTAAAATGTTCTTACCATCACTTTCCCATCTGAAATTAATACAAAGCTACAGTCATGCTCATTTTAAACCATCAGCTATTTTTAAAATACAATTCATAATTACAGTGCTGGACTAAATTGAAATTTTAATTAATGTGTATAAGGTTTTATAAGCACTGGAGTTTTTTTACTTTCTCACTGAGTATCCAAATACCCTTCTCTGTGAAAGAAAGTTCTATTAGTACAACAATATACAACGAGATATGGCAGCGTTAGTAAAAATAACGGACATGTATTTGAGTTTCCTAACTAAAATCATTTATTCTTCTCCATATTTATTTTTTAATCTTCCCTTTGTACTGTTATATGCATATAGTAGTGTGTTTTATGCTATTTGTTATATGGTTCCAGCTCCAGAAGGCCATCGGAACTGTGGCTAATTCATCTCTGATTAGTACCTCTCCTGGTGGCTCTCTGCTAGCCACGGACTCCCTGGTTCCAGCCACCCAGTAAAATCAAGACTCAATAAACTGTAACCCAGCTATCAGATTTACATGTTAAATTATGGAAGGAGAAGCCCTTGGTCCTGCCAAGGCTAGACCCTCCAGTGTAGGGGAATGTCAGGATCAGAAGGTGGGAAGGGAGAGTGTTTGGGGAGGGGGAGCACCCTTACAGAAGGGGAAGGGGATAGGATAAGGGGCTTACGGACAGAAACTGGGAAGGGAATAACATTCAAAATGTAAATAAAAATATCCGATAAAATAATCTCAATCCATAATATACCCACACAATAAACTTACAACCAATTGATAAGGATATAAACCACCCACCTAGATAAGATGTAATTTGCCCATCTAGATACACAAAATCCTGTATGCATCCATCCCTTAAGAATAGTCATAACAATCTGTAAATATGCAGAGAGGAATTTCCCTGGGCTGCTCCCTCTCCTCGTTCAAGTCTCCTCTGCCTTTCTAAAACTTTTCTCCTGCCCATCCTTCCATCTCATCCAATGACTGGCCTCATTCTCTCCTATACCTGCCTTCACCTGCACAATGACATCATCCTACATATACCTATAATTTGAACTAATGGAAATGCTGGGAAATTTGGGTAACTTAAAAAAAACTCTCTTTAGTTAATTTCATGACTTAATAACATAGGTACAAATTTTCTTTTTTTTTGGAGCTGAGGACTGAACCCAGGGCCTTGAGCTTGCTAGGCAAGAGCTCTACCACTGAGCTAAATCCTCAACCCCAGGTACAAATTTTCTTAAGAGTATTTTGTGAATGCTTTTAAAATTAGGAAAAAAAATTTATGTGTAAGCACACATTGCTTTTGCTTTTGAATCTGAAAAGTTGAAATGTAATATTCTATTTTCCTTATTTAAATTTGCATGTAGTGTTCACTTAACTTGAGTACTTTTGGGAAATGTATATATATATATATATATATATATATATATATTCAACTGCTCATGTACAATGCTATTATAAACACCACTCAGCCCTGCAAAAGATGATAAAAATAACAATAATTTTTTCATCGATTTTCCCTGATGCTTGTCAAAGAAGAAACCTCACAACGATACTGTTCAGACTTCTTCATGCTAAAAAGAAAATTAAAGGTGTTTTGTTTCAATCTGTGAAGAATCCAAACAGTATCATGAAGTAATGATTGCTTCTGCATAAAGCAATTGACAATCTGGTGAAATATAATACAAAGTAAAATGGCTTCAAGTTTGGAAAATGGAAGGCGCTATAATATCTACCATATGCTGGGTGGAGATAATTAAAACTCCAGCAGTAGTTATATTGTGATGATGGAGAGGTCACCCATGGGTAAGTTGAGCAATGAGGAGAGAGAGCAGGTGAAGAAGGATGAGAAATTCACACTTGTGTGCCATCAGTAGGTTCTCTGGTGACAGCAGTCTGCTTTTCATGTGATCCAGATCTAAGAGCTTGACCTACAGGTCTAAGCTCAGATGACTGTGATTTTTCTTTCTTTTTTTTTTCTTTTTCTTTTTCTTGACTGTGATTTTTCTTATTCTACAACCTGCAGTCATCAAGTACACCGGTTGCTTACCATGACTGTGCCTTAGGATTCAAGACTGACTTGAACAATTGTAATAGGTTGGTTGTATGGGATCAGACCCTACACAAACTAGTGCTTAGAGTGTGGAGTAAGTAGGGAGGATTGGGCATAATCAAAATCAGGAGTGGCAAGCTGGCTGGTCATCTTTCTCATAATGAGTTCGCAGTTGTCTGTTTGGTACTGAAATAAAGCAAGGCCTTAGCTTTGGTTGACAACTGCTGAAAGGCATATGTTAATTGTGTTCCTAAAGAAAAAAATAAACAACACTTGTGGAATCATTTTTATCACCTTTCCCCATGGCAGAGCTGTGTGTGTGCACACGTGTCTGTGTGTCTGTGTCTCTCTGTGTGTGTGTGTGTGTGTGTGTGTGTGTGTTGTGTGTAGCTCATACCTAATGGAGCCCTTAATAAATAAATATTTGTTAGCCTGGTCTTTGGACCAGCAATATTGACATCTCTGGAACTTTCAAGAACAGTCAACTCTAGTCCTGCTGAATCTACATCTACTGAATTAGGTTATAGTTTCCACAAGGACAACAGCTGTGTACATTAAATATATAAAATGTATTTCTTCATGTGACTTACTGTTAAAAGTGTTTCAAAGGCCCTGTACTTGAACACGTAGCTGCTCGGAGCCAAGTGTAGAATTACAGATTCTTTAGGTAAAGAGACAGAAACTAATGTCGTTCCTTAAGATGATTATTAATGAGCTATCGTAGTGCTCATTTTAAAAAGAGGAAATTTAAGTTGAAAAATGTTGGAAGGCTAGGTAAATCCCATGTAATTAATAAGTCACAGAGCTCGGATTGGAACAAAGGAGGGTCTGCTGGGTTCTAAGGTCACTAATGATAAATGGTTCTACAAATCCCAAAATGGTTTTTCCACGTCTAGACAGACCGTGAGGAAGATGGGCACAGTTCAGGCGCCAATGCGATTCTCAGCACTTACTCTTCGCGTGACAATGGGGTCGATTTCTCTGGGGTCTTTGTGAGCAAACATCATCAAGTCAGCATTCAAGGTGCGGATCCGCTGAAACCTCAGGCGAATATAGCGAGCGGAGGTGAATTCCAGCAGTTCAGGGGAGGGGTCGTCAGCACTTGGTCTCCCATTGATCAAAGAAATGTGAATCTACATGAAGCAGAAAATGGTTTACAGACTTACTTTTCCTCCTCCTTTCCCACGCTGCAGATGCAGGCTCGTGCTCACACACCTGAGTGTGGTAAAGTAATTGAGCCTTTCAATACACGTGCGTGGAACGGTTGGCTCACTCCTCCCTGCTCCATACACTGGATGCTGCATTTATTTGTAATTGTGTCTTCTAAGCCATTTCATCCTCTTGCTTCTCATAGCATTTCCAGAAATTAAGTACTAAATCAACTATAATGTTCTCTACAAATTGGGTTTTTAATTATTTAAAAATCTGTTATATAGTTTTAGAAAAAAAAACACTGGGTAAGAAAAATGCTAGGCTGTATGTGAAAAAACTAGGACTCCCCCCACAGTGCATTAAAAATAATTCTGATTTTTAAATCTTCCCATGACAAATGGGGAAATATATTTCAGAGATGATATACAGAGCAAAAATGATAAATTTTGATGGAAACTAGATAAATCTTTGCTCCCAGACATTCCAATAGATTTGTTTTTGTTATGATTTATATATTTTTTTAGTAATTGATAGACCAAGAAGACAAAAATTTACACAGGCTATTATATACAGTAAGGAAAATAGATTGCCTGGAAATGTATTAAACCTGGATGTGATAGTGATATTTTTTAAACAAAAATAACAGCACAATTGACACCAGAAGAAATACAATTTGATCAGCCCATTTTCCAAGTACAAATGGAATTCGCCCAAATACACAAAAAGCTGGTGTGTTTTCACAGGCCTACTTCAGGAGCAGATAATCCTTTCTTTCAATTTTTTTATTTTATTAGTTATCTGAGAATTCCATACAATGCATTTTGATCATATCAGTTCCCTCTCCTCACTCTTTTCAGATCTTTCTCAATTCTTTTCCTACCCAAGTTTGTGTGTATGTGTGTGTGTGTGTGTGTGTGTGTGTGTGTGTGTGTCTGTGTGTGCACATGCACTTAACGTCAATCAAGTACAGTGTGATATCCATTAACTCTTGCATGTCGGGACTTCTCTGAAGCATGATCCACACAACAGCGATTATACACCTAAAAGAAAAGTGTCTCTTCCTCTCCCAGCAGCCTATCAACTTCCCACAAAAGAACAGACAACCTATCAGAGAAGAATAGATAAACTGTAGGTTTAAATAAAAGAGCTACCACAAACAGAGGGTAGGGTCCTTGGTACCTTTAATAGTGTTTTTAAATCAATAAGGGAAAGAAAGCCCCAAAACTAACAATAAATCGGGACAGAGATATTAAAAGCATTATTGAGAAAAACCACAAATATGGCTGCTCATCAACAACTGATAAAATCCTATCATTTATGGGGCTGGAGAAATGATTCCGTAGTTCCGAGCACTGTCTGATCTTCCAGAAGACCCGGATTCAGTTCCCAGCACCCACATGGCAGCTTACACACGTCTGTAAGTCTAGCTCCAGGGTTTCTGACAGCTTCACATAGAAAGGCATATGGGCGAAACACAACTGAACATAGAATGAGAATATATTAAAAATTCTATTATTCATAATATGATAAATATTAACTAGAAGTATACTGATAAACTATTTTTTTTTCAGTTTTTAGGCTGACAAATCCCCAATACTGAAAACACACTTTGAGGACAAGACTAGTTTTGTCACATGTCTTATTTTTATGAGTGTTTAAAGCTAACTGACAAACATCTTAAACATGAACTGGGCAATGCATTTCAAAATGAGAACATGCCCGGTTATTGATTTGAAATTTCTTTTTTGTACAAAGTATAGATATTGTAATAATATGAACGGAATATATTCAGTATATTAAAAGTTCTCGTTGTCCATTCCCAGATGTCTGTGCTGAATCTGATTAAGTGTGTTGATACATGGAGGTGGGGAGGCCCTTTGGAGGTAATTAGACCATAAGGATGGTGTCCTCCTGAGGGGGATTAGTGTTCTCATGAGAAGATTCCAGAGTGCTAGCTTCTTTTGCACCAAAAAAGAACACGAGACTAGACTATGAAATCCAGGAAGAGAGGTCTCACTAATTGATGAGCGCTATGCTGACCTCTGACCTTAGCCTGCTAGCTTCTGGAGATGGGAGAAACCTAGTTCTCCCCTTTAAAAGCTATGCGAGGGAAAATCTACCAGCTTGAATACACATGGATACATTCTTCTAGCCCTTTTTGGAATATAATAAGAGAAGGAAACCAACTTGTCAGTGTGTGAGTGGTTCCATAAATCACATACCTACATTCTGTATGGATGGCATATTACTTATAATGTAATTCAATCAAATCAAAATTATAAAATAAATATTGACTTGGTAGTATGCTTTGAGAATACCACATCCAAATGAAGCCATGCACACTTTTGTGTGAAGCATATGCACACGAAAGCACTTGTGAAAGTAACCCCGGATTATTAAGTGTGGAGTGTTTGAGCCCCAGTGGAGGAGAACACCGTAAAGTCTGTGTATACGCTGCAGAGTCTTGATTCAGGTCAGTCTGGAATCCTCATCTTCTTTGGAGGACAGTATATCATCTGTGTTAATTATATTTTTTGGCAGGCAAATCGATGATATGTATTTCCATCCCAGAATTCCACTTTTAGATAACCCCAGAGAGCATTTTACAAACTGACTGCCAATGAACTACTTCAGGCAGTAGAAAAATATAGCAAACACTGAGAGGAGAAACCAATTCTGATGCTACACACACACACACACACACACACACACACACACACACACACATACACACCAGACTAGGCTGAAACACATTCTGAGTAAAAATATAAAACTCCAGCAAACTGGATCAAACTCTGATATTTAGTGTTGAATGGACTCATGGAATTGACACATTGGAGGGAGATAGAATGCTCTACAAAAGGCTGACTCTCACAACATTGTATCTTCTGCTGCTGGAGATCGTGAGGCTTACCTGCATTTCTAATATTCCACGGTTCCAGCATCTAACCAATGAGCCAAAAAATGTGTTTTAAATTACATTGTTTCCTCTGTGTAAGGAAGGATCAATTAAATGTTTAAAGAAAGAGTAAATGGTCCACGAAGTTCTTGAAGGTTAACATCAGCACCCTCAAAAGGTTACTGTTTCTTGAATGTGTGCCTGAATTTCTTTCCCCTCTTCCCTGGGTTGCCCTATTCACAAACAATTTGAAGTGAAAGAGGAACCTATTGAATATGTTGGACTCTGGACTCTGAGTGTACTCGATGGTTCCTTGATGTAAATGGTACAGGGAGCTATGCTGGGCTATGTGTGGATCAGTGAATTTCTCACACAAACATTTTTTTTTTAATTGTGTAAACGTGTTCATTTAGATTAGTCAGCCCCAGGATAGCACCATGAAGTTTTCAGCAAGAGAACACTTGTCCTCACAGCTTTGGTATGTTCACCAAGTCACTCTGCCAAGAGATCCTGTGAGCATAGTCAATCCCAAGCTGTTTCGGGTATAAAGAATCAGCCAGCTGTTTGTTTATCGTGTGGGCTGCTTCCTTAGACTCTCTCTCCCTCTCCCTCCTCCTCTCCCTCTCCCTTCTTCTCTCCCTTTCCCTCCTCTTCTCTCTCCCCCTCTTCCTCTTCTCTCTCCCTTCCTTCCTCCCTCCCTTGCCCCCTCTCTCCCTCTGTGTGTGTGTGTGTGTGTGTGTGTGTGTGTCCTTCTTTCTTTCCCTCCCTTCCTTTCCTACCTCCATGAGTATCAAATCGCAACATTGGATAAGATATTTCCTCTGGCAACACGCTGTCCAACTTCAAGTTTTCAGGGCTGTTTAACATACTTCTGATTTCCTGCGGTCTGACAACTAGAGGGTGTCTATCTTAGGCTGAAACTAGAGGACTTTAAGAGCACATCCGCCTTGCTGTGAGGCCATGGGGAGCTCTGAACGTCTAGTGCCTTCTGTAATGTTTTCCATTACAGATAATACTGGTGGGCTGACAGCCATGCTGGCATAGAAAATCGGACCCCCTGAAAACATCTGATGATGGCCCTTCAGATTTTAAAATGCCTTTTCTCAGAAATGCGTTTTCACAGGCAGATAAATGGGGAAAGTTCGTTAGGATGTTTCTTTCCATTGATAAATGACTGCTCAGCAGTACATCTGGTCCAGCAGTTGACTGGTCCTCAGTAGGTAAAGTAAGCTACATGCCAAGTTTACCTTCAGATGGCTAAGAACTCTGTGTTTATTTTATTTGGCTTTAAAATGCAATTTTAAATTATTTCATCCAACAAATAATCAGGTTTCTCCCCTGGAGAATCATTCTTTATTATGTGATGATATCTGCTTTAGATGGTTGGAAGTGCTTGTAGTCTTACTAACTCTCCCAGGGACTCAGGGTTGCTGTGGTACTGGGTGGACAATAAAAAGGTTTGGAGGTCATTGATAACACATCAGAAACTTTTCACTGAGTAGTGGGAGGAATGAAGTTCAAAAAGTAGCATACCCCCTCAGAATATTCTTAAATCCAGTTGGTATCAGCAACCTCAAAGAGTACGGCAATGAAATAGGCACAGCATAATCAAAGTGAACAGACCTCAGGAGGAGAAGCCCTTGGTCCCGTGAAGGTTCTTTTCCTCAGTGTAGGGAAAGCCCGAGTGTTGAGGCAGGAGTGGGTGGGTGGGAGGGGGAGCATCCTCATGGAAGCAGGGGGAGGGGTGGGAGAGGGGCGAACCGGGAAAGGGGATGATAACATTTGAAATGTAAATACATAAACTATCCGATAAATAAATAAATAAATAAATAAATAAATAAATAAATAAATAACAACGAGGGTGTATGTATAGAGTAAGATCATCCAATCAGAAGCACCGCAAAGGTTTTTACTCAGGAAAGAATGGAAGCTGGTAATGAAAGTTATAAAAACAAACATGCCTGTGAGATCTAAACTCTGAAAATGACTTTGAAAAATTAGCCTAAGTATTTCATTTTCAGGTGTGTAGAAAAATGATTTGTAGAATAGACGGGGAGTGGGGGAGATGAGGTTTAGAAAGAGGAGATAGTGTGGCCTTTGTTTCACTGCTACTATGGTTTGGCCCCCAGTGGTAATTGGCCTTTTCTGGTTTCCACCTCCTTCATACTCTTACTGCTCCAAAGCTCCTTCCATTCCATGGCACTGGCTTTCCCAAAAGTCACCAACAGCCTTTGCAGGATTAGCTAAAGTGACTGGTTCTCAGTCTGTAGCACATCGGACCTACTTCAGAACTGAATATCAATTACACTATTGACAGACCGAGATGGCAAGCTTTCCTCATTTGGATCCTACTCCACCTGACTTTCTCTTCTCAAGCTCCCTCAGTATTCCAGTTTGACATTCATTATCTGAAAACCTCTAGGCAGAAGGGTGCCACTGTAAAATGTTGTAGATCTCAGATATTTCTGTGCACCTCACATGATATCTTCAGAATGAGAGATATTTTTAAAGATGAAAGTAATTTGTCTCATTTTGGGATGTTTCAGCTTGCATTTTTGGATGAAGTTGTTCATCGCGTGCCTTAGCCTCCTCCACTACTGGAGTGGCATGGTGCTTCTCCCTTCTCTGCATTTTCACCTGCTTTTAAAAAACTTCATACCTGCATGTGTATGTGCACATGCACACATACATGCACATGCACACACACGCACACATGCGTACATACATACATGTGTACATACACATACTCATGCACACTTGTGCATGCACACATGCATGCACACACATATGCACACATACGTGCACACATATACATGCACACACATGAACACACATGCACACATGCATGCATACACACATGCACATAGACACACCCACACAGACATGCACATACAGAGGCACACATGCACACACGCACATACACACATGTACACACACATGCACATACATGTGCACACACATACATGCACATGCATGCACACACACACACACACATACAGAAACACCCTTGCTAATAAAAAATAATGGCTGACTCAAATTTTCTGAATGAAGAAAGTTAATGAAAGTCCCAAAGACTTAGTAAATTCTACTATTTTCTATAAAGAAAAAAACTTCTTAGGTTTGTTGATGAAAAATTTCTATTAATGTAAGTATGCAGTTTTCATAGAAATCAAATTAAGATTAATAATCTTTCATCTTTTTTATTTCTGAGCATTTTATGTTAAATTGATTTAAAAAACTTTATATATTAATTTTAGCCTATTACTCCCTTTCCTCTTGTCATGCTAATATGACTGCAATATAAGTAAATTTTATTACACTTTAGGTTTCCTTTGATATACTATTTTTTATCCAAGATTTACACATAAATGTGATTTTAGAAAAACATGATATTGTATTTGAACTTAGGATCTATTCACTGTGACTTACTCAATCAGAAAAGATCTCTGTTTGTTAATCCCATGTCTTTTATTATCCCAGTGATTTATTACTGAGAAATTATTAAATCTGTCATCACAAAAGAAAAATTTCTGTAAAGAACATTAATGGAATCTGCTTGTAAAAATGCATATGTCCCTCCATGGGCCTTAATAGTCCTTTTAAGCAGAATCGGAAATATGTTCTTTATAGCATATAGCATACTCATTTAATCTAGAGAACGTTTGGTAACTGTCACTTCATTCATTCAGGACCCTAACAGGAATAATTACTCCTGCATGGTTGATGATTTCAGAGTTGATTAGAGAGTGATCCTTTAAAGTTGGCATGCTAAAGACTACATGGACCTGACTTCTTTACGCACCCTATTCCCAAACTACAGGCCCATGTTAGCCTAGCGAACTGCTTATCACATAGGACTGCACTATAGACAACTCTGTGTTTCAGTGTCCTCTCAGCCCTTCTTTCATTTTCTCATACAAGGAGTTTTATTCCAGACATATACTTTGTTTCAATTGCTCTAAAACTGACATTGTGTTTCTCCCAGTTTTTTCCAGTGGTAATTCTTGGAATTGTCTTTCCCTGATGAAAGCTTTCCCTGCCATGAGATACTTAAACAAATTCTTCACTGTCGAATAGATTGCCATTAATAATAAGAAACATAATAAGAAAATCAGCCATCTTCATAGAATATTTGTCATCGCTTCCTCTTACTTCTCTAGTCATCTAGTGAAAATCAAAATCCTGGGCCTAAAGGTTTGCATGATTTATCAGCTAGTAAGAAAATATCTTTTGCCTCTTACTTTGAAATAGAGTAGGAAGAGACATTTTTTTCTTTCCATACAAAAAACAGATTTCATGGGGCAGTGACTTCTGTGTTCCATAGAACTAAAGACCTCACAGATGACTTAAATTTTAAGCAAACCCACAGACAGATTAAAGTCTCAGCTGCTTTAAAGGTTCTAGTTTTCTCAAAGTCTCAATGTTGAGATTTTCCTGGTTTTCAGAGTTTGTCTTATGGTCTTCTTGGTTTCAACAGCTCAAAGCAATCCAGCAAAGCTTTTTTTCCCAAGTCCCCTGTTAAACATGAGCTTTACTAACTTTCCTCTAAACATGCCCTGATGGGTAACCTGTAATCCATCATAATTAAACGAAAGAGCATATGACTCCCACTGGTCATGATGTGTGAGGAGGAGGGAGACTAGTAAGTGCCAAAAATTTCTGAAAGGAGTAAAATCATTACTACATGTGCACCACACCCTTTCCTTTGATTTCTAACTTTGAAAGGTCCTTGGCATATACAAGTTTCTTTTACATACTGTATTCTCAGTGCTTTTAAAGTAATAAAATAATGACCTAGGCACAACAATGTATTTACCACTGTGTTTTTCTTTACACAGTTCTCTAATATTTGCATGGATTAAAAAAAGACTTGTCAAAAAAGGTTTTCTCAGTCACTTTGGGGAGCTTCTCATCTACACTTTATCAAATGCAAATGTCATTGCTAAATCTTTGTGCGCTCAAGCCAAGACTATACAGGGATACAGTTATCACGTGATCTTCACAGCCAGGAAGGAATCCAAGCGGAGCAGTTCCAGAGCAATCCATGAGGGAAAATACTAGCAGGAAACTCTCTCACTCTCCTCAGACATTTGCCTTGCTCCAAATTTTACTTTGGGTGTGACTTAACTGGAGATAGCTTAAGAAAATAGAATCACGAACCATCTACTCAACTCCCTCACGTATTTCATGCTGACCTTACAAGTGGACATAGCACTAGTTACTGTTACACGGTTAATAGTTATCAGAAAGTATGACCAGAATGTACTGACTGATGCCACCTTAATTCCTGCTAATGCTTCCTGAGCGTTATTACTCTTTCTTAAAGAATAG
This sequence comes from Rattus norvegicus, assembly GCF_021556685.1. Lineage (NCBI taxonomy): Eukaryota > Metazoa > Chordata > Mammalia > Rodentia > Muridae > Rattus > Rattus norvegicus. Next base: position 19,149,547 of record NC_141534.1, on the reverse strand, counting down.
AAACGCTGGATTTTAGCAGTTATGTCCAAGTGTAGCTAAGATGTGTCCTAATTCTATTCTGATTTCACTGACTATACATGTCAGCCCATCTTTACACTATCAAACAAATCAACGGTGCAATAAATAACATCTGGTCATGCGGATACAACTGGAAGACTTACAACAGCAGGAAGCCACTGCTGCTGAGTCTTCCATACATCTGTTTCCCATTTAGCATGCTTCTTACTATCCAGTTGTGTCTAGGACAGTGTTGCCGTGTCATCTCCACTTCCTCTCTGGGCCTCACCCATGATTCTTCAGATTCTTTGGTTCTTCTTTCCCTTAATTAATTTATATGGGATTTGCCCCTCCAGTCTTATGTATTGAGGACTACCTGCTGTGGGATTATTATGATTAAATGTCTGTTGTCCTACACAGACATTTCTGGAACCGACTGAGAAGAGATTTCCTGAAAGGGGACAGGCTCAAGGCAGAAGAGAATATGGAAGATTACCAAGCCATGGGAAGGTTCCACACTCAGTCCATATAACACTCTCATATCAACAAAGACTCTTCTGGTTTCCAGAAGTAAGCTTTTGGGAAAATCACAACCATAACTACCATTATCATCCAAGCATAATCCAAATTCTACATTTTTTATTAATTTCCAATTTTTCCAAATTTTTGTTAAATTCAGCATGAGCGAAATGTGTGGGTAAAGTTCTGTTATGTAAGTATTTTATTAAGTGAGAACAGTGGTACACGAAACAATTCACACTTGGTGAAAGCTCTACAAGGTTAAAGTACTAAAACTTTGAGCTATAGGGAGATTTAAAATGTTCATACTCAAAATAAGCAGCTGTGAAATTAATAGAGCTTTCTTAAACACAGAGATATAAATTAGAGCAAGTCCTGAATACAGGGAGTGTTTCATGACCTACATTGATAGCACAGAACAATTCGTACCCTCAAAAGCCATATAACAGCACAAAGGAAGACTACAGCAACACTTTTCTGTTTTGTTTTCAGTCCCTGTGTGGGAACACTTGTTTAAAATTAAAATCTTGGAGCAGGCAGTACAAATAGTACGCCAGATCCTGTGTCATCCCACCGGAATAAAGCCTGCATGTGTGTTTGAAGGAGAAAAATCAGTCTCCTTCAGCCTTGTTCTCTGATTCAAAGCCTCCTCAGGGATAAAGTATGGTTGGACCTCACAAGCATGACAATGAACATATTTACATTAATATGCTGTTTTGATGAGACATTTTTTATGACCACTGACAGACTCAACTGATTTAGAGTCATCCGTTGTAGACAAACAAAAAGATCTCTCTGAAACAGCAAGACATAAGAAACTTTAAAATACAATATAAAAAGGTACTGATATTTGGAGAGAATTTGAGATGTAGCACTACCAAGCTGAGCGTGCTCCTTAGGCTCACTATACTGATGACTCTGGTGCTGTGTGTTTGCAAACCATGATTCACCATCCCACCCTGAGTTTTGCTCATTCTTTATTTGACTACCTCTTTCCTCCTCTTCTACTTTCACATTATCAACTTAGTGTAGTCCTTTCTACGTCTTCTGTATTGTTCATCTAGCTGTTGTTGAGCAATTTCCTCTAAGATAAGCCCTTCATCTTGAAGAAAGGTCATGTTCAGACAAAAGATGTTAAAAGAAAAGTGAAAGAAAGGGATGCTCTAAGGCACCATTTGGGGTTGACTGACCCATTCACAGTGGTTGCGTACCAAAAATCCTACAAATTGGATGTTTACATTAGGATTCATAACAGTACAAAATTACAGCTATAAAATAGCAACAAAAATAATTTTATAGTTCATTGTCATCACAACATGAGGGACTGTTTTGAAAGGTTACAGCATTAGGAAGGTTGAGAACCATTGCTCTAAGGGGATATAAAACATTCCATCCTGCAGGGAAGCTCATTAAACTCAGGAAGTAAACAATTTAGTAACATCAGGAAGTCTCTGAAACCGACTAGATTCAATCCCAGAGCATACATAGCTATAAAATCAGCAGAAAGACATTCTCAGACAACCTGAAGTACAGAGATGATCAGAGCAGCTGAACAGCACGCAATAATGGGTAGAGATGAGCTACATTGCCTACAAGAAGCAGAGAGCACTCAGATGCCTGGAAGAGACTCAGACCTACTTAACTGCTGGGAAAGGACATCCTTCCCACTCTGTTGACCACCTTCAGCCTACCAAGTATCCTCCAGATTGCCAGCTTGCATGAGATGTCACCTGTCCTTTTGTAGATGTCTTTGAGTCAAATCTTCTTTGAGTAATCATCTGTATTCCTCTAAGTAATCCCCATAAAAATCACTGCTTCTCCAAGCTACACATTGGTGGTATCTTTACATTGTTCTGGTTTTGCTTTCCTATGTGGAGTAAGTAGAAACTTGTTAACATCTCCCCAGGAATAGTGAAACAGGACACTTGTCCTGCCTACATTCTCATTATAAGAGAAACACTGTATCAATGGTTTGTTAAGTTTCTATGCTTTAAGTGAAGTCACATGTTTCATATCTCTAAACATGGACCCAATTATCTTTGTATCAGAAAATGCTGGTTTTATTCCTCATGTTTCTTATTTTTTTACTGCATAAGAAAACTTTTCTATAACTTTTTTTTTTGCAAAACAAAATTTGCATTCTCCACCACTGTTAATTAAGTGCTTTATTTTAGTGGGCTTGTGATCAGACCCTAATGTGGGATTCTCTGTGTGGTAAAACTCTTTCTAGTTGTGTGCATATGCGTTTGGTTTTTAACATCTCACTAATTGGAGATAGTATGTGTTCAATGAGGTTTTGGCTATTCACTTCTCTGATGATTATTTGAATCATCAATGTCTGTTATTTTTTTCTTTGTATAAAGCAAACAATAACAATACCTTAAACGTCTATTACATGGATTAAAGGAGATTCATGTGAAGTTATTATAATAGGACATAGCTCAAAAGGGAAATGTTGTTATTTGTTATTATTGAGAGTAAAAATATAATCATGGAATTACTATGTATCTCATAGTGCTTTCCATTTATCCCAGTTACCTATTGCCAACCTGTCCTGCCTGAGACAGGGGTGACAGCAACAAAGTTTTAACTCACGATGGAGATTCCACCCTGCAGCTGTGAGATATTAAGGTACTTGAGTGCAAAAGGAAGAATATACAGGAAGCCCGCCAGAACATATTCTTGTATCTTCTCTTCTTATCCACATATGACTTCTACAAAACCAATTAAGGGAGAAAATAACAGAAAAGTTCCAAGCTGAAGACAGCCACATGTGATGAACCTGTTGCCGTGGAAATGACATGATAGTTTCAAGGACTGAGATCAGAGGAGATGACCAAGTACCAACACATTAGCTGCAGGAAGAAGAGACTACAGAATTGCTAACATCTGGGCAGGAACTTGTAAGAGGAGAAAGATGAAACGAAAAAGAAGGTAATGTAACAAGGGACCCTCTACAAATCCAACTTCACACTTGAGAGGTGGCTGGGGCCACTGCTGTGTTTGTGTCTCATCTCTGTGACGGACATAGACTGCTACATATTCCAAACAAATGAAGTTTAAAGAAAATGTCTCACAAAGAGGTTGACTCATCTTGTTGTGTGCTTTACGGAATGAAGGGTGACAATTATTGCCAGTTGCTGTTGCTGACATCCCGAATCGAGGCTCCTTCTTTCACTCTGTATGGCGTAGATCCTAATAATTTATTTACTAAGTTTGTAGACTCTTGGCTCGCTGCACTCTGACATCTGTACAGCTCTAACAGATCCTGGGTCCTTTCAAAGAAATAGAGTGCTCCTAGGGACTTTGCTGCCCACACACGCGGAAGATGAACTTTTCTGCAGATTCACTAAGTACACAGTGTTCTTGTTCTTTTTCTGGCTCCCAACTAATAATTGACCACAGGACACTGCTGGCCAGTGCCCTCAAAGCGCCTCAGAAACAGTGTACGTTGCTGCTTAGCTGTCTGATGGCAGGACAGACTGAAACCTGGGGCCTTATTTTCTACAAAGACCTGTGCAGAATTACAAATAGTTGGAGACATTAAAATTTGAGGAAAAAAATAAATAAGCCGCTGATTGGAGGTCATCGATCATTTTTTTTGTGTGTGTGTGAGTAATCCATCTAAAGGAGACATCGTTACACAACATTTCTTTTCTCTTTCCTCTTGATAAACACAGTATAAATGAAAGGTAAGGAGAATAAAGAATTTAATCAATCATCCAGGAGCCAAGGCAGAATTGCTTTTTCGTATACATGTGCTGCCAAGTTCATAGACTCAGGTTTGTTTCCAATTATTTGTAATATGTTTTCCCAGAAGAATTCATAATGGGTTATTTAGGCACTGTTCCCTCTTCTATTAATGACCAAAACACAACGGTTCCTCCTCAGCCCAAAGCAAGGCAGATAAATTAGGAAATTGTTATGGATATTGTTGTTGGTCTTGGGAGGTAGGTGTTGTGTTTGTTTTTGTTATAAACTGTCTCTAATGAAAGCAGGGACAGGACTATTTTCCTTGCCTTGTTGCTGTGGCTGCTGCTGCTGCTGCTGTAAACTGAGGTCATACGACTCTTCATTGGGGAAGGTTATCATAATGACACCTTGAAAAATTAAAAGGATATATCAAGGTTATAGGATGTGGCTCCTGCTGTTCAAACACTCGTAAACTTGCTCCTAAAAGCATCACATTTAGTGCCTGAATGCAATACTTCTAATACCTAGATATCATCTGCAGCTCCCCGGTGGCCCCTGCCCTGGGTTGTCATGCCCCTCACAGTCATCATCACAGCCATCCTCAGACTGAGTCAGGTGCACTCAAGGGCTGAAAGGAAGACACAGATTTATTACCAAGAGGAGCCATTACCTGTTGGATGGCTAAGTACAGCAACTCTGAAACCCCGTTTACAACAGACAGTGTCCTGTGCTCCCATGCAGACATGATGTCTTACCTCCTCTTGTTCTAAACATTTTCTTTCATCCTATAGGTCCAGAGATCACAGGGGTCATGCTACCCTTCCTATCTTTATCCACACGGAACCTGGATATGCCTCTCAGGAGGCAGCTTTAAAACACTTCAGGCCTCTGGCAGTGCCGGTATTGGTTGGGCTCTTTACGTAAGATATCCGATAATCTGATCGATAGTAATTTCTTTGACTTCACTTGTGAAAAGTTATTTCCAGTTGTGCTTGTAGTCATAATTAAGTCCTTTGACTACAGTACCACATTAGCCTCTCATCCTCTGTTAACATACATTGTTTGGCTGAAGTAGTCCTCTGACCTAAACACTGTTTTCTCTCTCTCTCTCTCTCTCTCTCTCTCTCTCTCTCTGTATGTGTGTGTGTGTGTGTGTTTGTGTGTGTGTGTGTGTGTGTGTGTTTCAAGTCCCCTCACTTTATCTCTAAAGTATCCAAATTTAAAACTAAAATATAACTCACTTTTAATTCTGAAGGGAATCAGCATTTTGCTTTCACTGGACCACCTACCCCTATTATTGCAACACTTCCTTCTTTGAAAAATGTGAAATGACAGGTTGAGATCAATACTAAGGAAAGGATGTATTTTAGGTTATAGATGCCATCAGTGACATATACAGTTCGTAGGGAACTACACACAAAAGCCCATTTCTTCCAAAGAGGTAAGAACACACCAATGTGTGTGTGTGTGTGTGTGTGTGTGTGTGTGTGTTCAAAAACAATTCTAAAATAAGTACTCCAGTGCCTGTCAAGAAATATTGTTTATTTCAAATAATTATTTGAAGTTACTATAAAGAATACCGACTTGTCTCAATACATTAGTTTAATCCAACTATAATTGTTTCTTAGGTTTGTAGTGACAGGAGGGAGAAGAAAACTTCAAGGACAAGTAATACTTGGAGAAAGAAAATAGGACATAAATATAAAAGGTCAGACTAAAACTCTAGCTGACACTGGATTTGCTTTCAATATAAAGTAGACATACTCAAGCTCAAGCTTTATGGAGCAGGGCTACAGTTGTGCTCTCGTTACCCACAATCTCTGGGGCCAGTTGTACCAGAATTACCCACAATTCCAGTGACTTCAGAATCCTTCAAAATCACAACAGACAGCTGCTGGGAAACACTGAATATTTAAGGGAAGAATTGCTAACCAAAAACCATTTAATACACTGCTCCCTTCTGGCAGCTACCTTTTTCTTTAATTTGGCTTAGTCTCAATGACTTTGGTCATCCATAGTCTCCATACACTACATTTCTATAAATTTAAGACAGACCACATATCTTTAGTTAGAGTACATTGCTATTATTGCTGAGTTAATTGTTATCATTAGTCTTTTATTATACCTAACTTAACAATAGATATTATCTCAGATCTGGATGCAAGGGGATATTGAGAGGATTTGGGGTTCTGTTTTTGGTTTAGGGATCTCCTATGGGTCTTAGAATATCCCCTATAGAAATAAAGGTGGGGGTCTACCTTACCTCGAAATCTAATCCATATCTTCCAGTTAAGACCGAACACCATTCATCACAGAAATCAGGTTAATGCATCCACATCACTTGTTAGAAAAGCGGATTTAGAATTTAAAACCATTGGTTAAAATCTGCAACGTGCTTGACCTTAAATTTCAACATACTGCAAATTACCTTTTTAAAAATATTATTCTGCATAGAAAGTGAGTGCTGATTACTAAAGAGGTCATGAGAAGGTGTCAAAGCCTCTGGAGATGAACTTATACGTGGTTATGAGGAGAGGACTAGGAATTGAATTCAGGTCCCCTGCAGAAGCAGCCCATGCACTTAATCATCGAGTCATCTCCCAAGCTCTACATATTATATTTAAATTATATTTTATGTTATAAATTCTTTTTAAATTTATAATTCTGCCCACTTCTCTTTTCAGTCAGTAATATCATGGAACCCTAAGAGGTTCACGCAGATTTTTACACATGATCTTTTAATGTAAGTTCTCATTTCTATAAAGTAACAAGCCCTATTTTACACAGGGTTCACTAGGTTATGTTTATAAATTGTGTTTCCTTTAACTCTGAGGACCTAAGATCAGTCCCACACTGGCAGGTCACTGCTTGCCCGTCCAGATTATAGAAGAGGTGATATTTGTTTTCAGAAGAACATGTATCTGACAGATTGAAATGCTCTTTCTCACTTGCCTGACACCAGATATCCATGGTTGACTAGCAACATCACCCAGGTTCAGACATGTGTATGCCATCATACATGACACCGGTTTCGTTTAGCACAAACATAAGTGTGTTTCTTGTATCTGGCTCATTCTGAGAGAAAATTTTCAAAGAAATAAATACTTCATTTTCTCACTATATACAATTCCACCTGAAAAGCTTTCAAAATACCTTGCACAAATTAACTTGAAGACAACTATCTCTCAACGTTTGCGTGTACAAACAAAAGCCAACATTGAAAGCTAATTATGAATAGCCAGTGTTAAATGAGACTGTCCATTAGTGAATAGGTCTATTAGTCAAACATTTTGCACGCTTGAACTGAGTTTATTCTTCAAACATTCCATGCCACTGTGATATATTTTTCAGTACACAGCAGTAAGCTCTGACAGATAACATTGACTAGGAACCCTCAAGGGTAAGTAGCATGAGGTAGTTTATTTAAAGTTTAGAGGCTGACCACAGCTTTCCTGGTAGGTCTGGAGCCCCCTACTCTTGTCAAGGTTTTTGAGGAACACTTTCATGTTCTTGTATGCCTGATGGAATTAAAAAACATTGCTCACCACTTATTCATAAATCACATCCCATACAAGTGCACGCTTCTCAAGCCATATTTCACACCCTCCAACCAAGATGCTCCAGAGCATGTGCAATGTCCTAGTGAGAAAATTTACCTCAAACATTGGGCTTTGAATTTACAGGCTGTTCTCTGACTTGTGAAGGATGATGCCCCTTGTCAGGCAAGGAATGCTATCTTCACAGACATTTTTGGCAACATTAGTGCCCTGGTTTTCAATCTCCTGAATTTTATTGCTAAGTGGCACTTCTTATGTAGATTCCAGACTACTGTATAATGTCCATTCACCCTCTACACAATACTGAATAGGTCCTTTATGGTTACTAAATCTCACACTGAACTGGACTCCCCTATCAAAATTCCCTGTACTCTTGGTCTTCCCGAAGTCATTTAATGGTAACTCGATCTTTACAGTTGCTTCAACCCAGGGACTCATCGGGTCAGCCTCTCATCTCCTTACACCTCAAGGAAAAACCACTAATACCTCCTCTTGGCATAACCCGGTAAGTCAGGAAATCCTAGTGGCTCCCATTGCAAGTGTCTGTTCTTTCAGCCATTCCTTACACGTTCGCTGCCTCTGCTGCGCTCATCCGTTCTCCCAACTACTGCGAGCCTCCTACCTGCTCCTAGCTCTCCCTCATGGCTCCGGCATTGAGCGAGAACAGCTGGAGCAAGAAGCGAGGCAGAGAGGGTATGGAGAATGGCAGTTTCCTTACTGAAAGTTGCTCTTATGAGGGCTGGGCGTGATCTGAGTTTGGGTCGTGGTGATGGCTGCAAAGCCGTTCCTATCCTACCCGTGGCTAGCTTGTTCTGGTCAGACTGGTGAGATGTTGGGGAAGGAACATCCTCAGAAGCTTTTTAAAAAATACTTAAAAGACTGTGAGGGCTCTGAGACTTCATCTTATTTACAAAAATTAATTTAGATGCTAGAGTTTTGTGGAGGCTAGACGGACATGTGCAGACTGCAAACCAAGGAAGAAGATCACTAACGCTCAACCGCAGGATGCAGAGGGGCACGCAGAGTGCCAGGTCCCACAGCTGCGCATTCTGCAGCAAGGCAGAGGCAGGGCCGGTTGAGTCTGCGTGAACTGTGAGCGACAGGAGATGAATCCTGACTTTAGAAGCAGCATTTTTTTTTTCTGGTATGTGTTCAATGGTGCTTAGCCCTCCCTCTGGATGGAGACCTTGCCCATTCTTCCCAATTTTATGTGACCTTAACCTCCAGGAGATGCCACTTACGCTTGTGGAGGTTGCTGTTCTGTAAACAATTTCCAAACGATTGTCTGGACCACAGATGATTCAATCTGTTTTCAAAGCTCACAGCCGGTTTGCCAAGGTTTCTGAGTTCAAGCCGGAGCTTTTAGATTTTAACTATTAGCTGAAATACTTTGTTTCACGGACACACAATGTGACTCACATGGCTTTGTGTGGTAGGGGTATTTTTTAAAAGCAGGCATTCATATTAGCCTTAAAAAAACACTAGATTGTTGGGGGGAGGGCAGCAATGGGGGAAGGATGGGGAGGGGAACACCCATAAAAAAGGGGAGGGGGTAGGGGGGATGTTTGCCCGGAAACCGGGAAAGGGAATAACACTCGAAATGTATATAAGAAATACTCAAGTTAATAAAAAAAACACTTTGTGGTTTGTTAATAACATAAAATTGTAGTGAACGCAACTCCAGGAGTAGAGAGTTACTTACCGAAGCTATGCCAGAATCTTTTGCACCACAAACATGCCCACAGCCACCCAAACTTTCTTACAAGGTATATTCTTATGACACAAACATGTGACATGAGATCTACTGCATTAGGAATTCTGATATTCCTGGAAATGGTTAGGTACAGCACCCTATGCTGTAGATTTCTACATCCACCTTACTTCACTGAACCTTTGTTGTTCTTGATCAGTCTTTCACATGCCCTCCTTCCACAGCCCTGGTAAGCACAATCTCGTCTCTGCTTGAATAGGTTTTGACTCTTACATGCCATGTAGAGGGGAAACCTATAATATTTCTGCTGTGTCTGGCTTGCTTCATTTATGTCTTCTAGTTTCAAACACTTTGTGTTTCATTGGATTTCTTTCTTTTTAAAGACTGAAGAACATTCTCCTGGAGGAGGTCCACTCCACATTTCCCTATTTGTCCACAGACAACCCTTTGCTTTGGGTCCATGATTTTGCTATTATGATGAATTCTACAAAGAATGCTAGGGTCTAGCTGTCATATTGAAATACTAATTTTCAATTCCTCAGAAGCAGAATAGACAGCACTTTTATTATTAACGACTCCGCATTGTGTGCTGCCTATAACTTCAATCCTCACCAGTTAATTCTCACAGTTATAATGGTATTACTAATGGTCCCTACTTTTGCAGGTCAGAAAAGGTTTACAAGATGTTAAAGAATTTCGCCAAGAGCAGAAGGTTGAAAAGTTGGTAGGTAGATTCAATTCTAAGTGCTGGTGAGCTAGTGTGAGCCATGATAAACGTGGCCAACATGGTCAATGCAATGGGCTGGGGCAAGTCCACCACAGTCCCTGTCTAGCAACCTGACAATGACTGGTTTTACTAATGCCAAGTCACACCATTTTTAAAATGTTATACCTAAGGTGCTAGACTTCATGTGTCATCTTGATTTCTGTTGTGCCTTTTAGGAACAGAAAGTCTCACGTAGACGTACACAGTTGGAAAGTACAGAAAACTACTAAGTGTTCCTCAGTCACCTTGCACTGATATTTATTTTGATCACAGTATGATGAACTCTGCCTTTGTAAAGTTCATTTATACCCAGGTGCATAGACAGGAAAGACACCTGTGCAGGTGCTTGCCCACCTGGCAAGAATGTTCTACAAGGAATAAGTGCTTTTATTCACTAAGATACTTTAAACCGAGTCACAAATGAAGAGAAATCTATTTCCTCTGGTATTCGTTAATTTCTAAATTACTAGCTCACAGTATGTTCTCCCTAGCAGTTAGCTGAAATTTTCATAGGTCATTTACCTACATAGAAACTGATGACATTGTGGAATATTTGAGTCTGATTATATGTTTTCAGAAGGGAGTGATCTCTTCGCACATAATTCTGAAATAGTCACCCTGATAATGATTAACAGTCACCAACTGCAGCTTTTCAAGTGGTTTAAGTAGCAAAGCATCAAAGTGGATTCCTTCCACCTCCTTCAACTGAAGTGATCACCCTCAGAAAGTATCTACAGGGTTAGGCCATTTCTGAATCCTCAATACCTCAGTGCCTCATAAATTGACAATGATTAACTTAAATTTTTAAATTCAAAACATGCTGTTTTCAATTGGTTACTGCTTTTTAATTGGGTTATATTGCAGTCTTTTCCAGATTGTTCAAGAGTCCATCAGTATGGTAAATCTCTTTAAAAAATCTTGCATGTATATATGACCAGAAAGCAGACTTCAACTGTCTAGAACAATCGGACTGATGTGGGGGATGAAATGGGGAACAGGAGGCAGGTGAAAATTTTAAATATATATATATATATATATATATATGTTATATACTTGGGAGAAAACTCTAAAAATGAACAAAATTACAAAAAACAAAAACAAAAAAATAAAACAACACACATACACACAACCTCTTTGGGAAACAACTTTGAGAAAGTCCAAACTAGAATCTTGGTAACAAACTGATTTTACTTTTCCAAAGTGCACAGCAATCCCAGTTGTGCTAATCTCTCTGGCTGTTGCTTTACTCCAGGCACTGTGGGATGGGGGGCTCTGCCAGACTCCATGTGAAGTTTGGGGAGATCTTTGTGGCAACAACAACTTCACTAAAAACACAGAGATGCAATGACTAGTTGTGCTGCTACTGAAACTTGTATCTGCATAAGAATGACCCATGCTAAATTAAAGTATACAGGTCAAAGAAAAGAGCAGCACTCAACCCCACTGTAGGACTCACAGTAAAGACGGAAAGCATACTTGCAAAAGATGCCGGTGTCCTCAAAGAAAAAAATCTCAAAATGTGTTTCCTGTTGAACTTTGAAATCTTCCAATTTTAGAAAGCCAAGTAGACAAGCATATCAAAGCTGGGCAAGTGTAATGATGAGGGTGATTCATTTGTTGTTACAAGTTCTCTGTAAATAATTATTTCTGGAAATATCCTGAGCCCACCATCAGTGAGGAACAATTGTGAGGGCGGTCTCTGACTTCTCAGCAGGGGCCTCTAGGCTAATACACACTCCCACCCACTGTGACCACAGCACAGGGCTCTGGGTAATTTAACTTCACATACTGTTATTCCTGTCAGGATTCACAGGGCTGTCTTGCCAAAGCGCTCTGATTCATGTGGGTTAAAAATATTTTTCCCATTCATAAGTGATTTTCTTTATTAAAGGCAACAAAGGAGTCTCAAGAATAAACATTAGATGCTTTGGGGCATTTCACAGACATCATCCAACATTCCCCTCTTTGGCCTCAAAGGCAAAAGGACTGTCCAGACCTGGGGTGACCAGTGTGCTGGAAGATTTTACAAGTTACCATGAACAGACAGACAGACTGAAGCTTCACAGTGAGATTGCCTGAGAGAGTAAATGAACCTTTCAACCAAGCAGGAACAGAAACAACAGCCAAGTTATGAAAGAGAAGGAAGGGGCTGCTTTCTCAGGCCAGGGTATCACACCAGAGGCAAGATGTTTCCATCACACTAATCATGGTCTTTTCAGATAGGTCATGGAACAGTTCCACTTAATTTGTTCAAATCTAAAATCTGATTTCTTTTTTAATTTATAAGATAAGTATGCATTTCTACTAAGCCTGGTCTTCAGGAGGCCTACCAAATTCAATGTTTTGTTTGACAGCCACTGTGACAACCTTTGTGACTAGCCACAATTTTTATGAGTGACCAAACACTCAGAGTGATTCAATGCTGATGGAACAAAGCCCTTTTGCTTTATCTCACTCTGTTTGACTTTCATTTTTTTAATAGATGATAAACTTTTTAAATGACACAAATGTTTCCTTATGGATTTTTCACTGTTCCAAAAATCCTCAAACATTTAAATGTCCGTTTTCCATGTTGGCTTATTACACTGGTGATTCGAACACAAATGGCATTTTAGATGTTTGAACAATTTTTATCTTGACCTTTTTTTTGGGAGGTGGGTAGTGGAATATGGACACAAACATTCATCTGAATGTCTCAGATTGAAATATCTTGAAATGTTAAAATAGCATTGATATTGAAATATTGAAACCTTGTAAAGTTGAAATAGCAACTTCAAAATGTTCTTGATGTATTTCGTATGTACTGTTGACAATTTCTGCCTATAAATAGAGCTCTTTCTGACACCGGTGGATGGATATTAGAAAGTATACTTTAAGCCTTTTCACTTGATAACATAAATACAGCTAGAACCTTTATAAATGACTTCTACTAAGGAAACTTATGTCTCTAAGCATACTTAATTATTGTCATTACTTTATCATGTGCCAGTGTGCATCTAAAATAAAATATCCATGTACATTTTGTACGTTTGTTTTTTTCTTTTTAAATTTATTTTTATTTACTTATTTTACTTATTTTTTATGATATAGTCTTTAGCCTGACATATTTGAAGAAGATTTCATGGGAGAACAAGAATGAACACAAGACGTATGTTTGCGAGATGTCCATCCAGCATGGATCAATCATGAAAAATCTAGAAATGACACAAGGTACCATAGAGACCATAGCATCATAGGGATATGAATAAAAATATTACAAAGTATCAGCACTGCAGAAGGATATGGCATTAATGTTTTAAAATACACCAAGGTGTGGTAGTACACAGCTGTCATCCCCAGCAGCCATGAGCACTCATGAGGCAGGAAGATCATGAGTTCAAAGCCAGCCTTGCTATGCAGAAAGTTTTGATGCATCCTTGGGGACATGAAATTCTGTTTCATAAAAAACAAACAAACAAAAAACAAAAAAAACCTAGGGTCAGGACACAGCTTCATCATAAAGTGATGAGGATACAGAGACTCTGTGTTGGCTATCAAGCTCTGGAATTAACAAAATAGAAAAATGTATGTCATAGAAATGGAAATGCCCTATCATAATCTCATGTAAAGAAGAACTGCATTTGTAGGAATGCAAAGAATAAGCAAAATTAATCCATCGAACTGAGAGAAGAGAAACATATTCAACTGTTCACTGCTCCAACTGGCCCCTCCACATACACATGCTTTATATGATACCATTTGTTTTGCTCTTCCATTTCTAAAGTATTTTCCTAGTGCTTGAGTACATATTATACCATTCCTGCTGTCCCCTCAGAGATTGTACTCCAGTTACCATTCTCACACGAGGAGCGATAAGAACAACTTGGCATCTCCTCTTGAGAGCTAGCTTCAACCTCTTACACTGCTTAAGGAAACATTGTAAAAAAAAAATCACACATCCTTCTTGCCTTCAGAGGGATCCTGTAGATCTTTTCATGTTTCTTTCAAGATTCAAACTCTGTATGCCCTTATTGTACGTCACAGTCTCGTTGTATTTCCTGACAGGCAAGTTCAGAGTAGTAGGAATAAAGTTAGGACAGTTAGGACCCGTCACATACTGTCCATTTAACAGACCTAACATAACTTGACAACATTTGTACACTAACTGGCTGTGGTGCTGTCCACCCACGAGACTTGTGTGAACATTTTGGACTTTGAGATTGCCTCAGAATACCACAAGGTAGAAAGAGAAGGAATCTTAAGCCAACTTATAGATAAAATATAGTGCCTATTAATTCGTCTGAGGTCCAGAAAAACTGAAGATTAAAGGTGCAGATACTAAGTACTAAAATTTGGAATTAGGGTAAATAAGATAGTTCGTTAGATAAAGGTGCTTGCCACCAATCCTTAAGTCCTGGGTACCAAACCCACAGAAACGTTCTAGAAATTATCCTATAATTTCCATACATACCATGTAGCATGGACATGCTCTCCAATTCTCCACCCCAAATAAATGGAAGACAAATTGAGAATCAAATCCTGTGGGTTTTTTTTCTTTTAAAATTCAGTACACTTCTACTACACCATAATCACCATCGAAAGATGAACATTCCATTTCACTCTGGTACCTATGATCCTACTCATTTATTTGCTCTGCTATTTTATACTGTTTTCAATTTTCTTTATCCCAGCCTTGTGACCATAAGGCAGTTCTGTTCTGTTCATTTGAAGATATTTGGACAAGAATTATATCAGTGCTCTTCCATGCCTACGTCAGTAAACTTTAGCTACTGTTTCCTTTATTATAGCTCATGGTATGTCCTCTCCTCATTGCCCCTTACATGTGTGAGCCCATAGTAGCTATCCTTTCGTGTCTATGGGCATGTGCAAACTCATAAACTACTTGATAGCATTCTCATGACTGACTACTGACGCCATTTATACAGCTTCAGACAGGATTCACACCTCAGCTCCTCACAAGTGAGATACATAGTCCTCAGAATGTGGGTAATTCTAATCAATTTCCTTATTCACAAATGGGAATAATAGTGTTCACGCCATGAGGTACTACTGTTACAAAACACCTTATGGAAGAGCCCTGAACGGGACAAGTAAATGACAGATACTAGGTATTTTTGTTCAAAGTAACATTGGGAAGATATCAATGTCTGTTGCTATCACGAGGTTCTGATGACAAGCAATCTTAAATTATATTTTCGTGTGTGTGTGGCAGCCAGCCTGTTCTCCATGTGAGTAGGAGATTCCATATGTATTCAAGCCGAAGACCACCCTAAAAGGGACGGTTGATGTTAAGCTCCTATTGGGTAGTGAAACCAGAAGAATTTGCCTGTGCACGTTATATTTGAGAGTTGCAACAAATGCACCCAGTCCCCATCATCGCTAGGGCTTTCTGGAGGTTAAGTAATTATGGGATGTCAGAAAATGCAATGGACTCATTATCATGTTTTCTAGAGACCTGGGGACCACAACTGAGCGAAACATGTTTTTGTATTTCCAGGTTTCTAGTGTGGTAGAAAGAAAGGGTCAGTGTTTTCTTCTTTCTTATTGCGCAGACAGCCTTGTACCCTTGGCTGTTTGAAGCCTTCATTGAAGGACTTCATTGAAATTTGTTCTAAGAATGCATTGCCAGGAAAACACTAATCTTGAAAGTTTGGACGGTTTATGTGTTATCACACAAGGAAACAATATAACAACATTTTCCTTTCTTTCTTTTTCTTTATCTGAAAATTCTGTATTCATAGTTCCACTGAAGTAGCCAATTCACCCCAGATGAGCAGCTGACCTGGATTTTAAATAATCTAGATATCTTTTCATTGTTTGATTGTATTGAAATTATGCTTCGCTTTATGGCATTCCATTTTCTTTTTCCCATAAGTTGAGATGTATCATGGGCCTTGTTCTCACCCTAAGAAACTGATTTGTTTTTGCACCTTTCTTATTAACTTGTCTACCTGACTCTAGAAAAGATTCTTCTCAGCATCAGAGAAAGAATGAAAAATTAAGCACATTCACATGCTGGGTTTCCTTATAGAAAAGTGTGAGAATAATCAAACTTCTTAGAGAAAACCATTCTGTTTCAGAATACTCATATGTAATTGACAGAATTAAGATTATTTTCCTATACTCTGCTAACTCATGATCTGGGCATGGTGGTGGGATAAGCATGCCCACTTTTTATTGAGAGTGTTTTTAATTAGTTATAGGAGACTTTTGAACTATTGATTTTATCCACGTTTACCCTCTGTTTTCCCAATTCCCAGATATGTTCCCTCATTACTCACACAACTTTGTGACTTTTCTTACTTTGAAACCAAATAGTAATAGCATATATCCTTGAATGTGTGGCTTCGAATGGAGCTGGATTGATCTAAGAGGGGTCACACTCTTACAGAAAATGGCCTCTCTTACTCCAAGCAGCTGTCATTTGGCTAAGAATGAGACTTTATGTCCGGCTCCACTCCTCACTGTAAATACAGGTTTTAGTCTGTACCCTAAGAGCTTAGGATAAGGGTATTCCCTAATTACCCTTTAACAAAGTAAGTCAGATACACTCCTTCCTTCTCCCCCACTGAAAGAGCAATAAGTGCGGAGTCAAGATTCTATCTCAACTCCCAAAAATTTTGTTCCCTGGAAAACTTGCTACAAAGACCAAACTACTAATTATATGCGTAGAATTCGCTGGAGGTCAAGAAAAGAAGGAATCTTAAATTGTGCTCTGTAGCACATTGTGACAAGCACTCACGCCAGCTGTTGCTTATCAAATCTGTACTTTGAGCCAGATACATTATTTAAATCATCCCATTTAATATAAATAGCTGGGAAGGGTTTTATTCTTCAAATCTTGAAGTAAGAAACTTGATCTTTAGAGAGTTACTCAAGGTTACAGAGTTAGCAACTAAAAGACCCAGCATCCAAACAAGCTGGATCTCAAAGTTTCCTAACTCAAGGACACTACTGGTGACATTTCTCATTGTCCCTGACGTACATATTTTCACTATTTAGTCCAGGGCAAATAATGATGGGCAAGGAAAAAAAACTCATGGGACTTCAGATTAAACATGTTTTGCACTTCCTATGGAATTTTATATGCTGTTATATTTGCTTAACCACATCTTAATAACGTCTAGGGAAATTCATTTCTTCAAGAAGTAGTCTGTATGCGTCAGTCAGTTAAAAAAAAATTCCACTCCAGATGTTCATATGAAAGTATCCAGATGTTACAAAATGATCATCCAGAAGGCCAGTGACAAAAGGAAACCAAACTGAGGAATAATTTCAAAAGAGAAATAAAAATGGAGACAGCAATTTGGTGATTGGGGTGAGGGTCTGCTCGGCTGCAGAAGAATGATTATGACTGCTGTTTTAGTGCACATGTATAAGACAGATCTCTAAATGGACAGACATAAGAGTATTGCTAAATTGTTTCCTAAGTGGAAAAAAAATAATAGCTTTCCTGTCCAGGACAATAATCAAGGTCCACCAGAACACATTTTACTGCAGTATAGTTTTTTTTTTTTTAATTAAGAGGGCACTTCTTAGGCACCTCAGATATATAAATGTGCAAATAATTTATGCCTGTGAGTAATCGTACATGCTGCCCAGATTAATATCCAGAAGGATACCCCTTTACCACCGACTCTGTTGTTTCCTTGTGGGTGAGTGAACGGTACACGCAAACACTGCAGAAGTCCAGGGTTCTTCCCTGTCACTGATTCGATCAAAACTGGAAAACTAGCTGGTTTACTGTTCATGACTGTCTAGTAAGTCTGGTTCCACCTTCTACCGCTACGAGTGACTTAAAAGAGATGATGGTCTTCACCAGAGTCCCCACACATGACTATGAAATTATATAAACCGGGAGAAGTGAATGTAGGCAGGAAACATGGTTCCCTATTCATGGGACTCAACAGCTGTCATCGTGACTCCTGAGCAGAGATGACTATAAAACGCCTGATGTCCTACGGAAAGACAATGCCTATAGACACTGTCGAGATTCCTTCATAAAGCAAATACAGAAAGATGATTCACTGTCTGATCAAATCTAATGAACAAACAGGCAAATAGGACTTTTGTTCCTGTCTCCACAAATGTCCTTTAATACTTTCTCCTTGGGGACTTGTATGAATTCTAAACACACCAACAGGAACCAGGGATTTCAATAGTTCTGAGTCTTTGGCTGTCCTTAACCATGAAACCTTCTCACAGGACTTGTTTACTTCTCCTCTGCAGCTGGGAGTTTTGGACAGAGTTGTACAGACCTTGATTTCCAAAATTACTCACAATCTCTCTTCCAGACCGCACTATCCGTATGCCATTTGGTTTGGCATATCTCATGCTTTAAATCCAACACTAGTTTACATCTATCTCATTAGATATAAGTCCTTTAATTTAGAAAAATAAAAGTGTCCTATTTATCAAGATTTGATATACTTCCAATTTTTTACTCTTAAAGGACATGGAGATGTTGGTTCCTTTCTGTGGAAACAAGCGTTGGTACGCGGGAGCACCATTTTCCTCTTCTCACTCAGTCTTTGTTTCTTTTTCTCATAGATATATCAGCTAGCTGAAAATTACCCATTCTATTTTTAATATGTCCTTATGCCTGAATGTGTGGCGTTAGCCAGAGGATAGCTGACCTTCCTGGCTCCTGCTAGGTGGTCCCACGGAGAGCCCTGCCAAGC
This sequence comes from Rattus norvegicus, assembly GCF_021556685.1. Classification (NCBI taxonomy): domain Eukaryota; kingdom Metazoa; phylum Chordata; class Mammalia; order Rodentia; family Muridae; genus Rattus; species Rattus norvegicus. The sequence continues at coordinate 19,130,623 of NC_141534.1, read as the reverse complement.
TTTAGTAGAGGCACTGTAGAAAAGAAATCCAGGAAAACTCCATGTTGGTGCGGGGAATGTTTCCCCTGCTTATTTGTTTGATTGCTTTCTTGTTGTTTGATTATGCAAACGCATGTGCTTAACATGGAGACATACTAGAGGAAATGCATTTGTCGATGATGTTATCGTTGTGTGACTATTACACACCTTGACTGTGGCAAATCTACATGGGAGAGCCACTTCATATACATGCTATGTGGAGTGTTTGTATGTGTGTAGCTGGTACTTGTGTATTTGAAGCTGTATGTGAAGAGACTGTGTATGAAGTCTCTCTCTCTCTCTCTCTCTCTCTCTCTCTCTCTGTTTCTCTTTCTTTCTCTCTCTCTTCTCTCTGTTATGTGTGTGTGTGTGTGTGTGTGTGTGTGTGTCTGTGTGTGTGTGTCTTGTGATAGCTCGCTATTTCTAAATCCACTAAAAATGAAACAAAATATGTGACGAACTTGTTCAGATTCAATCAGTCTTAGTTGGGAGAACCAGAAAACACAAGTTCCATGAAGCGGGGGCCATTTTTGTGCAGATGACTGCTGTTTAATAACTTGGAAGAGTGTACCTTAAAACAATGCAGAAAGGCTTGAAAGGCACGCAGACAGAATTGCTTCCTCATTCTTACCACTGAGTGCATTGTGATGTGTTTCCTGAACATACCATGTGTTTGTACAGTGGACAGCACGGTCAGTCTATTTATACCAGTACTGCCACAAACATGAGGAATGTGTCATGCAAAGGTGTTAGGGCAGCCACAAAGTCACTGGACATTAGGAACGTGTCAGATCTACCATCTTTTTCTAGATTTATGTTGTGATTGGCTGCAACATCACCATGCAGGGCATGCTGGCATTTAAACAGCTCACATAAAGAGCTGGGATTTTTTTCTTCCTTTAGCATGTTGAATGAAATCACTGAGCGGGAAATCTCATGGGCGATCTCACAGCTCTGGATAGTATAGCAAATGTGTGCAGACAAAGCTGGGTGCTCTGAGGATGACTTTTCTCTCCACATCTGTGTTCCTGATTCTTCTAACTCATCTAGGTTCCCACCACTAAGGAAAATACTTAGCATGGCAAGGAGATCACAGCCATGTTCTTATTACCAGACAGATTTGTCTAGGACTTAAAAGTCGAGTACCACACTAGGCTTGTTCAGTGAATTATTCAATGGCTATCCATCAATAGAAAGGATTATTATACCACTGAGAAAGAGGGAGGATTCTGAAACATTGCACATCTAGCGATGGAGTCCCTCACCATGAAGAACAAGCCCCTCATTATGTGATCATCGCAGGAGAACAAAGGCACAGTAAGAGTCAGCTTGTGACTCAGACCAAAACTTCAAAGGCTTTGTCCTTCATGGTCATAGCCACCACCCACTTCTATTTCAACAGCATCTTAGCTGAGACCACTGCACGAGGAAAGCATTCTCCTCAAATTTGTCTATGTTTCATCAACATGGGTGGTTTTCTTACTCTATTTTTTTTCTTTCCAAAAATGTAACTTTAAAAATGGAATTCTCTCATTATTAAATCGTTTTAAAGCTCTGTACAGAGGGCAACTTTACTCAACTTATGGAGTCATTCCTCAGCTTGAAAAAAAAATCATGTTGAGTGCAGGCAATTACTAACAGCACAGGCCATATTCCTTCACTCAACCATGCAGTTCTTCAAACAGGTCCCCTGCCATTCATATTCATTCACTCATTCATCCATTTATTCATTCATTCATTCTCTCTACCCCCTCTCTCCCTCCCTACCTCCATTATGTCTTTTCAGTACCCGAAAAATGTTTATCACCTTCTCCCAAATTCTGAGATCTTTTCTCTGACGCATTTCCTGTCTTATATTAAGCCTCTAAATATAATGCACTTTTATCTCTATCCAAGACAAGGTTTGTCATGCATATGGTTCTCAGTATTTGTTGAATGGAAAAATAAAAGATAAACCTGTACTCACACTATATATTCTCATGATTGTGTGTTTTTTTTTAAATAGCAATCCATCTGTTGGGTGCACTGAAGCTGTATCAAGTCATATTTTCATATTTTGGGGTCCTATCTTTTGAGTAAAACATTTGCTTAGAGGCGATAAAAATGTAAGCTGCTCTCCTGCAGCTAATTCAACCCGAAACTTTATCTTGTTATGAGATAACTGAGCACAACATAACAAACTGTTAGAATGAAAAGCACCAGCTTTTCAACTGCAGAAATAATGTGCTGATAAGAAAGATGGAAAAATTAAACCACTGTTCTGATTCTCTTTTCCAAAATGAAACATCCTTTTTCTTGACATAATCTCTGAGAGTTATTACCAATAATCTTAGAATAAGATAATACATCTTGAGACTACTGGATTGTCACTCTAAGGGGATATCAGGTTTAAATATACATAAAATGTTGGTTCAGAGACTGCAGCTGTCGATCCTGATAGAGTGAATGCCTACATGTGCGATCAGAGGAAACGCAGTGAGCCCCTGGAAGTACAGATATGCAAATTCATGCAAATTTACAGTCCATGAGGCAAAACACAGGTCCAGACCCATTACTTGTAACCAATATTCTGTCAACATCCACATGATCCCCACAGCATCTAAGGAACATAATTGTCCTATGAAAGTGCCACATTTGACCTCCTTTGCCCCCCCAATGAAATGAAATATCAGATTTGATTTGACTTTCGTGAGGTTAGTTAATCATCATACCAATAATTCACCCATAGAAAGACCTTTATAAATCAATTATCAGAGAGTGCTATAAATTATTGTTTCAGCAGAGAATGGATTCGGTTCCTTTTCAATGCTGTTACTGAAAACGTTGTCCACAACTAAAGCTATATTTAGGATGTTTACCTTTCTACAAGTATTTCCCTTCAGGCTTTCACAGGCATTACTTTAAACCATACGAAACTACATGTATTTGACTAAAAATAGTCTGCTATTGGCAATCTCACGTGGCTGCCAACGGGGCTGGGTTTAGAGGGCACTTTTCAATAGAAAAGAGAAATATGCAATTCCTGCTGGATGAAACTGAAAAGCGGCATTGCGGAAAGAAAATGTGATTTTTGTAAGTTGCAGCCTTGCCAGGTTTGTCAAGTGTCTCCTTCACAAAGCAGCTATCGGGGCTCCAGCTACCCGTCAGGGAGTGGAGAGTAAACGCTGTGTCTTGTGGACTCCCCTGGTAGCCAAATTTAGCAGACTGACTAGTTTATATGTTTCCAGTGAAAATATTTCGTTGCAATCAGTCTGCTCTCGTGCAAAACAATACACATCCTCAGGCCAGAGAGTCCTCTGCAGCAGGTTTTTCTATGCTGCTCAACTCTTAGCAGAATGTCTGGTGAAGCAGCTCCGGGTATCTCATAAAGAGTTGTCATAACCATTCTGTTCCTAGGTTACCTGTCTCGAGGACGTTTGATAACAGTTTGGGTGTTGAAACAGTTTCCCTATGGAGCACAGCGTATACTTGTGCAATAAATATTATCTTTCCTGTGTGAGACTGATTAACAGACATGGACACACCTTCAGGTTTTCCCAGCAAGAGACAGTTGGCTACCATTTAGCTATCCACAGTGTTACCCAAGTCCTTGGGACCAATGGAAGCACATTTAGAAGATGGCTAACTGTACCAGAGGGCTTTGTTTATGGAATTCACCATCAGAATGTCCAGACCTGATATTAACGTTTAACATTAGTCACTTCATGACCTCAAACATCCCTTAGCCTCTATCTGTAGAAATGAGAATGGTAAAATATCAGTTTCTGGTGTCTCTAAGGCTTTGATGAGACTTGATGGAAAAATGGATGACAAAAGACTTTAGAAGTCACAAAGCAAATTCATGGGAATGGCTGGTGCAAAAAAATCACTGATGACAAGCGTGATCATCGTCTACCAGCCTTATTCCATGGTTTCCTGGGAGTCACATTTTAACTGGGAGCCTTTAGGATTGTCCTGGTAATGTTGCCTAGAACTGAAGAACCATAGCAAAGCCTGTGCGACCTGTCATTCCAGCAATGGTTTGTTTGCTCAGCAACTGAAAATTGATTTTAAATGTTACAAGATGCGTGAGTACTCAGAAGCAAAAGTGCATAGAGGTTGAAAGCAAGACATGTAACACGTGGTCACAGAAAAGAGAGAGGTAGAATGGCAAGGGGTGGGGACTCCCAGCAGATATCCCAGAAAATGCTACATACACAGGAAGATTTCTGGTTCTCCAAAATTGGCATGGGCATTAAAATCAGATGCAAATACTACATGGTTGCTACCACCCTGGAAACGTTAGTTAACTTCTGTATGCCACCGTCTTCTCTGTTGTAAATGAAGATGATTCTTTTATAGATGTTTTGATGTACACGGGTAATTGACACAATAGCCCCAAAGCTTTATATTAAAAAAATCTCAAAATTAATGCATAAGTTTCAAATTGTGAATTGACATTAATTATTACTGCAATGATAAGACATCATACCACAGTGCTCCATCCAGGGGTTGTACTTTGTTCCTGCCCATCGCTCACTAAATAAACATGTCTTTCAACATCACTGTGGTTGTATTTGCAGAGTTTATATTAAAAAGACCCTTAATGTAAACAAATAATGACCCGGGACACAGGAGTCATGGTGTTGATGACTCTAGCACAGCATGCCTTCAGAAGTGATCTATTCCATTGTTTGTTGTTGATCTTACCCTGCCTATTGATACATTACACTTATTAGAGTCATGTGCTTATAGTAGAAGCCATAATATGCATATGATTTCAGCACTCTTAATGGATTCACACATCCACTGGGAGCCCTGAGCTGATCCTGGCCCTCTTGCATACAAGAAAAGTGCACGAGACTGCTATATGTAAGTTTATACTTATAAATCCCTTAGATAAGATCTGCCATCAAAGGCGTATGCTATAATTACAAGAATTATATCTCCTGGACCTGAGCTAACCTCCCGTCAACACTTGAGGTCGTCTTCTATGCTTTTTGGGAGTTCATTCTTCATGGATATAAAGTTGCTTGCTTCGCTTCTTTCTTCCATACTGTTTTACAGTCCCTGACGCCCCCTAAAATTACTCCACAGAATAGTACTACATGGTCCTGCTTTGGGGATGCTCCCTGCTCTCCATCCAGGACAGTTGATCTAAGACAGGGGGTGAACTATAGTAACCAAGAAAATGAGGGAATCTTCAGTCATGTTATACAGGGTACATGGAAGCATTGCACACATATTGTTACTTGCTGGCAGAACTACATCGGCTACAACACGTGAAGTGACAGCATGTAGTCAGTATCACTGTGCTCCAGACCTACCATAGTCCTGTCCAGGCTGGAAGGGATCAGGTTTCCCGTTTCCTTTCTGTGGATGCTGGCATATTCACCTCCATAACGGCTCCCTTGGATATTAGTGTTGTCTCCTTAAGATTCCACTCTTTTCTGCCAGTTGCCCTGGTCATCTTTATTTGCAAAGATATTGCATGAATTTAAGAAGCACCCTTTGTGAAAATGTGGTACATCTACACAATGGAGTACTACTCAGCTATCAAAAACAATGACTTCATGAAATTCATAGGCAAATGGATGGAACTGGAAAATATCATCCTGAGTGAGGTAACCCAATCACAGAAAAACACACATGGTATGCACTCACTGATAAGTGGATATTAGCCCAAAACTCGAATCAGCCAAGATACAATCCACAGACCACAGGAAGCTCAAGAAGGATGATCAAAGTGCGGATGCTGTGCTCCTTCTTAAAAGGGGAAAAATATTCATAGGAGGGGATATGGAGGCAGAGATTGGAGCAGCGACTGAAGGAACAGCCATTCAGAGCCTGGCCCACATGTGCCCCATATATACTAGACTAGATAAGACTAGACAAGATGGATGAAGCTGAGAAGTGCATGCTGACAGGAAACGGATATAGATGTCTCCTGAGAGACACAGCCAGAGCATGTTAAATACAGAGGGGAATGCTAGCAGCAAAACACTGAACTGAGAATGTGGTCCTCATTGGGGTTGGGGAACTAGAGAAAGGATTGAAAGAACTGAAGGGGCTTGCAACCCCATAAGAACAACAATGCCAACCAACCACAGCACCCAGGGACTAAACCACTACTCAAAGACTACACATGGACTGACCCATTGCTCCAGCAGCGTATGTAGCAGAGGACGGTCTTGTTGGCCACCAATGGGAGGAGAAGCCCTTGGTCCTGCCAAGGCTGGACCCCTAGTGCAGGGGAATGTCGGGGGTGCAAGGGAAGTGATCGGGGAGGGAGAACACCCTCATAGAAGAAGGGGAGGGGGTTGGGATAGGCAGCTTATGGCTGGGAAACTGGGAAAGAGAATAACATCTGAAATATAAATAAAAAATATCCAATAAAAAGGACTTCCAGCCTATTTTTAAAGCTAGGTTTTTGGATACATTTTATGTTAAACATATTTTTACCAAATAGAGGAAGAAAGTTTTTTCTCTTCAAAAGAAGAAGAAGGAGAAGGAGAAGGAGAAGGAGAAGGAGAAGGAGAACCAGGAGAACCAGGAGAACCAGGAGAACCAGGAGGACCAGGAGGACCAGGAGGACCAGGAGGAGCAGGAGGAGCAGGAGGAGCAGGAGGAGCAGGAGGAGCAGGAGGAGCAGGAGGAGCAGGAGCAGGAGCAGGAGCAGGAGCAGGAGCAGGAGCAGGAGCAGGAGCAGGAGCAGGAGCAGGAGCAGGAGCAGGAGCAGGAGCAGGAGGAGAAGGAGAAGGAGAAGGAGAAGGAGAAGAAGAAGAAGAAGGAGAAGAAGGAGGAGGAGGAGGAGGAGGAGGAGGAAGAAGAAGAGGAAGAAGAAGAAGGAGGAGGAGGAGGAAGAAGAAGAAGAAGAGGAAGAAGAAGAAGAAGAAAGAAGAAGAAGAAGAAGAAGAAGAAGAAGAAGAAGAAGAAGAAGAAGAAGAAGAAGAAGAAGAAGAAGAAGAAGAAGAACCTGTTGCTATATTCTATGTACACCATATCTAATGTGTATATACTAAAGATCAATGGACTAGCAAAAGAAAGGAAGAATCCTGTCTCACTAACTTTATTCTTATCAGAAAGGTGCATTTTGAAGCATAAGAAATAAAAAACCTTAAATGAATGAAATATAATATCCATGTGTGTAACACTTTATTTTTTTATAGAAACACTCTCATTTATTACATCTTTGAATATTTTGTACAATGTATTTTGATCATGTTTACTTCCCACAACTACTCCCAGATCCAGCCTTATATTCCTCACTGATGTGAATCAGTTTTCTCCTAGATTAAAAATCTGGCACCTTGGAGAGAAAATAGATAAAACACAGGAAGAAAAAATGAGCTGAAAACAGGAGGATCGTTTAGGACACAAATTTTAAGAGTAAGTGACACAAAAGAGTTTTCAATGAAGTATTCCATCCATTTGCTGCTCCTTTTTTCTTTTTTCTTTTCTTCTTTTTCTCTTTGTTGTGGAACATACATTTTATTTATTTATTTTTATTTGATAATTTATATATTTACATTTCAAATGTTATTCCCTTTCTTGGTTCCCCATCTCCGTTGCCAACTCTCCCTGTTTCTATGAAGATCCTTCTGCTCTCACGAACTCTCTTCCACCTCAACACCCTGGCGTTCCTCTACACTGGGGAAATGAACCTTCACAGAACCAAGGGCTTCTCCTCATATTGATGATAGACAATGCTATCCTCTGCTACATATGTGACTGGAGCCATGGGTTCCCCCAAGTATAATATTTGCTTTATGGTTTAGTCCCTGGGAGCTCTGGGCTGTCCTGTTGATGATATTGTTGTTGTTCTTACAGGGTTGAAAAAAAATTCAGCTCCTTCAATTATTAACTCCTCAATTGAGGTCCCTGTGCTCAGTCTAATATTTAACTGTAAGCATCTTAATATGTAAGATAGACTCCTCTCAGCAAACACTTCTTTTTTTTTTTAACTTGAGTATTTCTTATATACATTTCGAGTGTTATTCCCTTTCCCGGTTTCCGGGCAAACATCCCCCTCCCCCCTCCCTTTCCTTATGGGTGTTCCCCTCCCAACCCTCCCCCCATTGCCGCCCTCCCCCCAACAGTCTAGTTCACTGGGGGTTCAGTCTTAGCAGGACCCAGGGCTTCCCCTTCCACTGGTGCTCTTACTAGGATATTCATTGCTACCTATGAGGTCAGAGTCCAGGGTCAGTCCATGTATAGTCTTTAGGTAGTGGCTTAGTCCCTGGAAGCTCTGGTTGCTTGGCATTGTTGTACATATGGGGTCTCGAGCCCCTTCAAGCTTTTCCAGTTCTTTCTCTGATTCCTTCAACGGGGGTCCTATTCTCAGTTCATTGGTTTGCTGCTGGCATTCGCCTCTGTATTTGCTGTATTCTGGCTGTGTCTCTCAGGAGCGATCTACATCCGACTCCTCTCGGCCTGCACTTCTTTGCTTCATCCATCTTGTCTAATTGGATGGCTGTACATGTATGGGCCACATGTGGGGCAGGCTCTGAATGGGTGTTCCTTCAGTCTCTGTTTTAATCTTTGCCTCTCTATTCCCTGCCAAGGGTATTCTTGTTCCCCTTTTAAAGAAGGAGTGAAGCATTCACATTTTGATCATCCATCTTGAGTTTCATTTGTTCTAGGCATCTAGGGTAATTCAAGCATTTGGGCTAATAGCCACTTTTCAATGAGTGCATACCATGTGTGTTTTTCTGTGATTGGGTTAGCTCACTCAGGATGATATTTTCCAGTTCCAACCATTTGCCTATGAATTTCATAAAGTCATTGTTTTTGATAGCTGAGTAATATTTCATTGTGTAGATGTACCACATTTTCTGTATCCATTCCTCTGTTGAAGGGCATCTGGGTTCTTTCCAGCTTCTGGCTATTATAAATAAGGCTGCGATGAACATAGTGGAGCATGTGTCTTTCTTATATGTTGGGGCATCTTTTGGGTATATGCCCAAGAGAGGTATAGCTGGATCCTCAGGCAGTTCAATGTCCAATTTTCTGAGGAACCTCCAGACTGATTTCCAGAATGGTTGTACCAGTCTGCAATCCCACCAACAATGGAGGAGTGTTTCTCTTTCTCCGCATCCTCCCCAGCATCTGCTGTCACCTGAGTTTTTGATCTTAGCCATTCTCACTGGTGTGAGGTAAAATCTCAGGGTTGTTTTGATTTGCATTTCCCTTATGACTAAAGATGGTGAACATTTCTTTGGGTGTTTCTCAGCCATTCGGCATTCCTCAGCTGTGAATTCTTTGTTTAGCTCTGAACCCCATTTTTTAATAGGGTTCTTTGTCTCCCTGTGGTCTAACTTCTTGAGTTCTTTGTATATTTTGGATATAAGGCCTCTATCTGTTGTAGGATTGGTAAAGATCTATTCCCAATCTGTTGGTTGCCGTTCTGTCCTAACCACAGTGTCCTTTGCCTTACAGAAGCTTTGCAGTTTTATGAGATCCCATTTGTCAATTCTTGATCTGAGAGCATAAGCCATTGGTGTTTTGTTCAGGAAATTTTTTCCAGTGCCCATGTGTTCCAGACGTTTCCCTAGTTTTTCTTCTATTAGTTTGAGTGTGTCTGGTTTGATGTGGAGGTGCTTGATCCACTTGGACTTAAGCTTTGTACAGGGTGATAAGCATGGATCGATCTGCATTCTTCTACATGTTGCCCTCCAGTTGAACCAGCACCATTTGCTGAAAATGCTATCTTTTTTCCATTGGATGGTTTTGGCTCCTTTGTCAAAAATCAAGTGACCATAGGTGTGTGAGTTCATTTCTGGGTCTTCAATTCTATTCCACTGGTCTATCTGTCTGTCTCTGTACCAATACCATGCAGTTTCTATCACTATTCCTCTGTAATACTGCTTGAGTTCAGGGATAGTGATTCCCCCTGAAGTCCTTTTATTGTTGAGGATAGCTTTAGCTATCCTGGTTTTTTTGTTATTCCATATGAATTTGCAAATTGTTCTGTCTAACTCTTTGAAGAATTGGATTGGTATTTTGATGGGGATTGCATTGAATCTGTAGATTGCTTTTGGTAAAATGGCCATTTTTACTATATTAATCCTGCCAATCCATGAGCATGGGAGATCTTTCCATCTTCTGAGGTCTTCTTCAATTTCTTTCTTCAGAGTCTTGAAGTTCTTATTGTACAGATCTTTTACTTGCTTGGTTAAAGTCACACCGAGGTACTTTATATTATTTGGGTCTATTATGAAGGGTGTGGTTTCCCTAATTTCTTTCTCGGCTTGTTTCTCTTTTGTGTAGAGGAAGGCTACTGATTTATTTGAGTTAATTTTATACCCAGCCACTTTGCTGAAGTTGTTTATCAGCTTTAGTAGTTCTCTGGTGGAACTTTTGGGATCACTTAAATATACTATCATATCATCTGAAAATAGTGATATTTTGACTTCTTCTTTACCAATCTGTATCCCCTTGACCGCCTTTTGTTGTCTGATTGCTCTGGCTACAACTTCAAGAACTATATTGAATAAGTAGGGAGAGAGTGGGCAGCCTTGTATAGTCCCTGATTTTAGTGGGATTGCTTCAATTTCTCTCCATTTAGTTTAATGTTAGCAACTGGTTTGCTGTATATTGCTTTTACTATGTTTAGGTATGGGCCTTGATTTCCTATTCTTCCCAGGACTTTTATCATGAAGGGGTGTTGAATTTTGTCAAATGCTTTCTCAGCATCTAATGAAATGATCATGTGGTTCTGTTCTTTCAGTTTGTTTATATAATGGATCACGTTGATGGTTTTCCGTATATTAAACCATCCCTGCATGCCTGGGATGAAGCCTACTTGATCATGGTGGATGATTGTTTTGAGGTGCTCTTGGATTCGGTTTGCCAGAATTTTATTGAGTATTTTTGCGTCGATATTCATAAGGGAAATTGGTCTGAAGTTCTCTTTCTTTGTTGTGTCTTTGTGTGGTTAAGGTATAAGAGTAATTGTGGCTTCATAGAAGGAATTCGGTAGTGCTCCATCTGTTTCAATTTTGTGGAATAGTTTGGATAATATTGGTATGAGGTCTTCTAAGAAGGTCTGATAGAATTCTGCACTAAACCCGTCTGGACCTGGGCTCTTTTTGGTTGGGAGACCTTTAATGACTGCTTCTATTTCCTTAGGAGTTATGGGGTTGTTTAACTGGTTTATCTGTTCCTGATTTAACTTCGGTACCTGGTATCTGTCTAGGAAATTGTACATTTTCTGCAGATTTTCAAGTTTTGTTGAATATAGGCTTTTATAGTAAGATCTGATGATTTTTTGAATTTCCTCTGAATCTGTAGTTATGTCTCCCTTTTCATTTCTGATTTTGTTAATTTGGACACACTCTCTGTGTCCTCTCGTTAGTCTGGCTAAGGGTTTATCTATCTTGTTGATTTTCTCAAAGAACCAACTTTTGGTTCTGTTGATTCTTTCTATGGTCCTTTTTGTTTCTACTTGGTTGATTTCAGCTCTGAGTTTGATTATTTCCTGCCTTCTACTCCTCCTGGGTGTATTTGCTTCTTTTTGTTCTAGCGCTTTTAGGTGTGCTGTCAAGCTGCTGACGTATGCTCTTTCCTGTTTCTTTCTGCAGGCACTCAGCGCTATGAGTTTTCCTCTTAGCATGGCTTTCATTGTGTACCATAAGTTTGGGTATTTTGTACCTTCATTTTCATTAAATTCTAAAAAGTCTTTAATTTCTTTCTTTATTTCTTCCTTGACCAGGTTATCATTGAGTAGAGCATTGTTCAATTTCCACGCATATGTGGGCATTCTTCGCTTATTGTTATTGAAGACCAGTTTTAGGCCGTGGTGGTCCAATAGCACGCATGGGATTATTTCTAACTTTCTGTACCTGTTGAGGCCCGTTTTTTGACCAATTATATGGTCAATTTTGGAGAAAGTTCCATGAGGAGCTAAGAAGAAGGCATATCCTTTTGCTTTAGGATAGAATGTTCTATAAATATCTGTTAAGTCCATTTGGCTCATGACTTCTCTTAGTCTGTCTACGTCTCTGTTTAATTTCTGTTTCCATGATCTGTCCATTGATGAGAGTGGGGTGTTGAAATCTCCTACTATTATTGTGTGAAGTGCAATGTGTGTTTTGAGCTTTAGTAAGATTTTTTTTTTATATATGTAGGTGCCCTTGTATTTGGGGCTTAGATATTTAGGATTGAGAATTCATCTTGGTGGATTTTTCCTTTGATGAATATGAAGTGTCCTTCCTTATCTTTTTTGATGACTTTTAGTACAAAATTGATTTTATTTGATATTAGAATGGCTACTCCAGCTTGCTTCTTCTGACCATTTGCTTGGAAAGTTGGTTTCCAGCCTTTCACTCTGAGGTAGTGTCTGTCTTTGTCTCTGAGGAGTGTTTCCTGTAGGCAGCAGAATGCAGGGTCCTCGTTGCGTATCCAGTTTGTTAATCTATGTCTTTTTATTGGGGAGTTGATGGTGAGAGATATTAAGGAATAGTGATTATTGCTTCCTGTTATATTCATATTTGGATATGAGGTTATGTTTGTGTGCTTTTCTTCTCTTTGTTTTGTTGCCAAGACGATTAGTTTCTTGCTTCTTCTAGGGTATAGCTGCCTCCTTATGTTGGGCTTTACCATTTATTATCCTTTGTAGTGCTGGATTTGTAGAAAGATATTGTGTAAATTTGGTTTTGTCATGGAATATCTTGCTTTCTCCATCTCTGTTAATTGAGAGTTTTGCAGGATACAGTAACCTGGGCTGGCATTTGTGTTCTCTTAAGGTCTGTATGACATCTGTCCAGGATCTTCTGGCCTTCATAGTTTCTGGCAAAAACTCTGGTGTGATTCTGATAGGTCTGCCTTTATATGTTACTTGACCCTTTTCCCTTACTGCTTTTAATATTCTTTCTTTATTTTGTGCGTTTGGTGTTTTGACTATTATGTGACGGGAGGTGTTTCTTTTCTGGTCCAATCTATTTGGAGTTCTGTAGGCTACTTGTATGCCTATGGGTATCTCTTTTTTTAGGTTAGGGAAGTTTTCTTCTATCTATCTTGTTGAAGATATTTACTGGTCCTTTGAGCTGGGAGTCTTCACTCTCTTCTATACCTATTATCCTTAGGTTTGATCTTCTCATTGAGTCCTGGATTTCCTGTATGTTTTGGACCAGCAGCTTTTTCCGCTTTACATTATCTTTGACAGTTGAATCAATGATTTCTATGGAATCTTCTGCTCCTGATATTCTCTCTTCCATCTCGTGTATTCTGTTGGTGAAGCTCGTATCTACAGCTCCTTGTCTCTTCTTTTGGTTTTCTATATCCAGGCTTGTTTCCATGTGTTCTTTCTTGATTGCTTCTATTTCCATTTTTAATTCCTTCAACTGTTTGATTGTGTTTTCCTGGAATTCTTTCAGGGATTTTTGCGATTCCTCTCTGTAGGCTTCTACTTCTTTATTAATGTTTTCCTGTGTTTCTCTAAGGGAGTTCTTCACGTCTTTCTTGAAGTCCTCCAGCATCATGATCAAATATGATTTTGAAAGTAGATCTTGCTTTTCTGGTATGTTTGGATATTCCGTGTTTGCTTTGGTGGGCGAATTGGGCTCCGATGATGCCATGTAGTCTTAGTTTCTGTTGCTTGGGTTCCTGCGCTTGCCTCTCACCATCAGATTATCTCTAGTGTTACTTTGTTCTGCTATTTCTGACAGTGGCTAGACTGTCCTATAAGCCTGTGTGTCAGAAGTGCTGTAGACCTGTTTTCCTGTTTTCTTTCAGCCTGTTATGGGGACAGAGTGTTCTGCTTTCGGCATGTAGTTTTTCTTATCTACAGATCTTCAGCTGTTCCTGTGAGCCTGTGTCTGGAGTTCACCAGGCAGGTCACTTGCAGCAAAAAAGTTTGTCTTAACTGTGGTTCCGAGGCTCAAGTTTGCTCGTGGGGTGTTGCCTATGAGCTCTCTGTGTTGGCAGCAACCAGGAAGATCTGCTCTGCCCTTTCTGGGAGCTTCTGTGCACCAGGGTTCCAGATGGCATTTGGCGTTTTCCTCTGGCTTCAGAGATGTGTGCAGAGTGCAGTCTTTTCTGGTTTCCCAGGCGTGTCTGCCTCTCTGAAGGTTCAGCTCTCCCTCCCACGGGATTTGGGTGCAGAGAACTGTTTATCCTGTCTGTTCCTTCAGGTTCCGGTGGTGTCACAGGGGTCCTGCTGCTCCTGGGCCCTCCTCTACGGGAACCCAGAGGCCGTATACAGTTTCCTCTTGGGCCAGGGATGTGGGCAGGGGTGGGCAGTGTTGGTGGTCTCTTCCGCTCTGCAGCCTCAGGAGTGCCCACCTGACCAGGCGGTGAGGTCTCTCTCCCACGGGGTTTGGGAGCAGAGAGCTGCTGCGGGCCGGGATCCGCGGGTTTGGGACTCCAGGTAAACACCGGAAGTGCCCGGTCCTAGAGGAATTTTGCCTCTGTGTGTCCTGAGTTCACCAGGCAGGTCTCTTGCAGCAGAAAAGTTGGTCTTACCTGTGGTCCAGAGGCTCAAGTGTGCTCGTGGATTGCTGCCTACGAGGTCTCCACGGTGGCAGCAACCAGGAAGATCTGCCGTGTAACACTTTATAAGCTAAATATTTCAAGTACTCTCTGTGATTTCATAGTGTATGATAATCTTCAGGGCACGGTGTTAGTTCCATGTTATATGCAGTTCAAGAGCATGATGCTTATTATTGTAATGATTATGTATTGGGAAAGATATATAGCAACTGTAAGTAATAATTTACTTCAATCTCTGTTTCTAACAGATAGGAATCGGTAATGTCCTCCTGCTTCTTCCTGAGGGAGCAATTCCAAGGTTCACATAGAAGGGAAGGCTTCCTCATTTCCATCTACTCATTTTTATAGAAGTTCACATGAAGTCATACTAGGCCATAACAATGTTACATTAAAAGAGAATCTCTGAAACAGTTTTTAACATGCTGTGTTTGTGTCTTCTCTCCCTTGTCATTTTCAATTCTAAGGATCATCATAGTTATCAGGTGATGAAAAGAAAATGAAAAGTATTCTGTCTCTCTATATAAAATTCTGTCATACCAGAAATCAAAATACTATCAGAGCTATAAATATGGCTTTCCAAAAGAAGTGTCTTCAAGAATTAATGATGGTGTCTGTAGGGATTTTTTATATCAGATTGCCAGGCTTCAAAAGTAAACTCAAAGGGAATCTAAATTCCATTGAGATGCACTCCTGTGGGGTGGGAAGGGTTGTATTAATAAGGAAGGAAGATCACTTGTAAATGACTTAAGGTCTCTATATGAGGAAGTTGATGCGACATCACCATGGAAACCATGCATAGTCAGTTATTTGGTCTAGCATCTATCAAAATACATTAAAAGCAATCCTAGCCACAGGACAAGAAAATTTCATGTGAGTAAAAAAACATTGATTATAATTTTGACTTTAGAATCCCTTAAGCATTGCCATCCACACAGTCATTCTCCTCAACACTGTCAATGTAATTCCTCTCTGCTGTGCCTCCCCAACCATCAATAACTGAGTACACGGTCCAGGGTATTCACTCAGCTTCAAAACACCCAGAGACTCCACTCACTAAATTGTACTAGGTTTCCTGAGAGCAATATGCTTATTGTCTTTCTTCAGGTACAAAATTACCAACATTCTTTCCTTAAGTAACCCATAATCTGTTCTTCTCCCGGGACAGAGGAAGCCAGATTTGTCTGAAAAGCAAGCCAGGAAGCCGAGACTTCAGAATCAGAGGCACATGTTTAAAACATGCTTCCCATGCCCCTGCCATACGTATTAAATAAATGAGAGGCTCATTCCCCAAAAACACACTCTTAAGGAAGCGATTTATGGGGTTTACAAGTAAATCAGACTTCTCAGGGATAAGTCCATTGGCAGCCAGGGTGAGCAGTTCTCAGGAGCTTCCAATAGCAGCTACTTTGTGCAGATGCAACACTCTCTGTAGCAGAGTTACTCTCTGCAGCTCGCTGGGGAGGCATGTCTACATATGGGTCCCATTACAGCTTTCTCCTGTGGCTAGAGGCACAACCTAATGGAGGCTCCCTGTGATCTGCTGCCTTATAGCCTACAACTCCTATTACTGAATTTCAGATTATTCTCTCTGACTAAAGGAAAGCAAATTCCTGCTGAGTCCTCTCAGCACTGATGATACAAAATTACTTTTTCTAAAATTAAACTCTCAAGGCTTTTTCTCAATGCCCCCTATGTTTTTCATCCGGGATAACAACACAGGGGTTATCCCCCCCAAGGTCATCCATCCCCCCACCCCCCATGCCAAGACCTAATGCTTGATGTACAAACTTTATCATAGCTCACAGGAGCTACTCTGCTTCCTTGGGATGCAAACCCAGCATGAAGAGCTAATCTCTTTCTTGGTAGTAGTTGAAACTTGTTATCTTGGGAACTTAGTGCATCCCTCAAGTTCCCTCACAGTGAAGCTACATGGTAAACATTTTTTGATCTCTCGAAACTCATGTAGAGTGTGCTGAGAAAATTCAGAGAAGGTAGTGAGTCAGATGCTGGAGTAACGAGGTCTGAGAAAAGAGTGGGCATGATGCAGCCAAGAGGAAAGAGGTCAAAGGAAGAACTGTGCATTGATGATTCCAACAGAAACAGTAGCCAGCACACATTCCGGGCACAGACGCCAGACTAAGGACCTAGCCTTTAACAGGATCAATGCTGAATCGACCTAGTTATCTTTTAACCTGACAATGGTGTATTATCTACCTGAAACAACAAATTAGAATAGCTTGGTGGTTTTGATGTGTCTTTAAATGTCTCCAAAAAGTGACAGTGTAATAAACCTACACTCATTGAGTTGGACACTCGTCATGAAGATATGATTTTCTATTTATATTCTACTATTAAACCTAAAATAAGTTATATCAGTGCATTATAGTTAAGATGTTCTTATTTCATTGGGTCTTCTTTTCATTGATGGGCTTTAAAATAATCTTTTTCTTAGTTATGACTTAATTTTATACTTAAAGGATATTATGATGGTCTAAATAAAATGATTATTCCATGCTTAGTCAAAAATAGGTACTTCAGATTGTGGTGGATATTTAGTTAGACACTGCTGCCCTTAATAAAAAGTTATCTAGAAGCATAATTTTATGAATGAATAAAAATGTATAAAACATATATTGACTTAAATAAGAGGAGCAAGAGAAAGCGGTTTCTTCCATGATAGTCTTCCCCCAAACCAGGTCAACTTAATTTTTAGACATTAGGCTAGTCCAAACTGAATAACAGCATACAAAATATTTTTTCCAACAGATCTTAAAATTGTCACAGATTAGAGATTTTGAAAGGAACACAATCATAAATTTAATGCTTTCCCCAAACTGTATCAAAGAAGAGAAATACAGACACTGATGAAAAAAATTAACAATATCTGAACAAAGTCAGTACTTTGGTTCATAATCAAGTAACAATGAAGGTTGGCTATTTCACAAACACATTGTGTAAGACATCGTCTGTATCAATAGCAGTGTGAGAATATCTCATGAGTCTCTATTCCTTATAATCATGTAAATTTAATACAAGTCCAAAATGGAAAACTACATATATGACTTTGATTCTGTTTCTAGTAAGTTAAATAACCAGAACCAACACGTCCAATGACAAATACCAACCAAACGACAGAATACAGAAGAACATCTACTTAAAGCCATTTACGTGCTATAAGAGGATAGAAATGAATGTCCAGAGATGCCTTGGTGCAGTGCGACAAATCTAAGCCTGCGATGCATTCCCAAAGACGTGGCTGAGCAAACTAAGAATTGCTTTAGACAACCCTCCTCTAATAAGACAGGAAAAGCTAGATTCTGAAATTTGAAGGGATTGGGATTTAGTAAATCCCATGTCTATCTGTTTGAACTCCAAAGACAGGAACCCAAGGAATGAGTGTAACTGGGATTAGCGCAGCTGTGGTCAGGTTCCTCCAGAGCTTTACTCGGAACGTCCCAGGAACTCAAATCTGTAAACTGTTTAAAAAGGATCCAGGATGCTATGGCATGGCAGGAACATCAGAAAATTCCCACAGGATAATCATATCTTAGTTCTTCAATTAGGTCCACAAACATTCTTCAAATATAAATTTGCCATACATGGACATGGACAACATAAAATAGCATCAGCTAGTATTTGGTCAACCAAATATATCCCACAAAAGTCGGTCATTAGTCCTCAAACAAAAATTTCAAATAATTATAACTTTATACTATGGGAAATAAAGACACAATACTGAGAGTATATATATGTATCATATGTCTACATGAGTCTGAATAGAAGGCAGAAGGCATCAGATCGCTTGACGCTGGAGTTGCAGTCAGCTATGGGCTGACCCAGGTGCTGGGAGTTGAACTTACCTCTTGTATAAGAACAGTCTGTTCTCTTAACCACTGACCCATCTCTCCAGCTCCATAAAGTAAATGTTTGATAGATATAAAATTCCAATGAAAAGTTAGTAAACCTAAACTTCTACTTGAAAATGAGCCAGAGAAATTCTAGAAATTAAAAATGATCCTAAGCAAAATTAGAGTTTTATAAACAGTTTCAACAGATTTTCCATAGCTCTGGGAAGAATTTAATACACTGAAAATATGCCATAGTAAAATATTCATGCTAAATTACAAAAGGAAAAAGGGACAAAAGGTAGACAAGTGACAGACACAGGTGTAACAAGCATGGTCTAATTTGTTTTTAATTGGGATTGCAGAAGAAATTTTGAAAGAAACAATTCTTGTGGAACTACACACTCATTGAGTTATTTGTTGAACCAACGAAAAAGATCACTTTGTAGATGTATAAAACAAAATGATATCGGAATCTCATCAAGAAATTGAAATAACCCAGTGCAGCACTTCCCAACAGAGCCAGGCAAGCTCAGAGGTACCGTAATGGTGGAAGCCAGTGCGGTGGTGGCTTGTCATGCACACCTATTGCACACTCAGGATGTGAGGAGTGCAACTAACTAACCAAATTCTAATACGATTTGAAAAAGCACAGATTTGATTTAAATAACCGCAAATGGTTATTGCCTTTTTTTTCATCTTTATTAAATTGGGTATTTCTTATTTACATTTCAACTGTTATTCCCTTTCCCGGTTTCCAGGCCAACATCCCCCTAACCTCTCCCCCTCCCCTTCTCTATGGGTGTTCTCCTCCTCATCCTCCCCCCATTACCACCCTCCCCCCAACAATCACATTCACTGGGGGTCAGTCTTGGCAGGACCAAGGGCTCCCCTTCCACTGGTGCTCTTACTAGGCTATTCATTGCTACCTATGAGGTTGGAGCGGAGCATCAAAACCATACTACTGCAGCATAAAGGCGAACATGAACACCTTTAAGGAAATCAAAGTAAAGACACCTTGAGGAACAGTTTGGGTAGCTCTGTTCTCTACAGAAACATGGAGCTCAGTAAACAATTAAACATGCAAAGACTAAATGGCTATGCTCTTTTTTCCTTCCAAAGCATGGGGTTGAGTTGAATTCTAACTCAGTGTTAGTCCTGGAGTTGGGAGTGCAGAAGGAAGAATGGGATTTGATAGACACAAGGGCTTCCGTAAACAGATAGTTCTGTCTGCCTAAAGCATGGGATGAAAGAAATGGGTTTATGTTCTAGAAACACAGATGACCCTTGGGAACATGTTATGGATCTAGATGTTAGCATATATGTGATCAACTTGTTTCTGGGGACAGTGAAGTGAAAGTGATATCTTTCTAAAGACTAGCCCCGACCATCAATACAGAGTTGGTCAATCGACTTTACATTTCCAAATTGGCTTTTTACTTGTTTTGTACATCATCTGCATCTCCATAACCATAAACGTTACTTTTTTAACATGGAATTTGAGTACTGTTTCAAATTGCAGAATTGAATTGCCAAAGAAGAGTCTGGTCACCTTATGTCAAAGGCTAAACTTCTTTCTCAGAGGTAATTAGAGGCCATCTAGATTGGCCACAATCCTTTGAATAATAAGATCGGAATGTGGGTTTTCTGGAAGCTTGTATACAAGTCCTTGGATATTGGACTGGGGAGAGAATATTAGAAAGGGTGTACAGTCCATGTCCCACAAAGGAATATTTCTGTTTTGATCTTGAGGTGCTGAAAAAAATGCCATGCATTCAGTAGAAAGATCCTTTCAATCTGGACCTTTTTCCAGGCTAGTGACATATAGGACAGTTCCTTCCTGTGAAGCCTAATACCCTTAGCTTCAGTCCTCTGCCAGCCCATGGCACAATGAGAACCAATGAGCATTCTGCAGCAGGCTGTGTTGGCGGGCGTGAAATTGCGGTGTTGGTTGTAGAAGATTGTGCTTCCACATCGCAGGTCTCTAAGTCATTTACCTGTGTCTCCAGCTGAGGTCACACATCCACCACACTGTTTTACTTTTGATGGCGTGTTCATCGAATTGCAGGAGCCACTCAACTCTGTGTCGTAAAATGGAATTAAATATGTTTGCTCAAGCCAGACTGGTGGAATTGCTCTGAGCATACGTAAGGTAGGTTACAGAAAGCTGTGACGTCTGGAAGGTTGGTCCATTAAATTCATTAGCCACTTAATGATACTTTTACCTTGTGATAGATGCTTTAAGATACAAGTCCATGGGTAGCTTCATGTGCAATACATTGTTTGATCATACTCACATGTTCATTTGCTCAAAAGCAAATACATTAATTATCTCCAGGGTCCCTACCTTATAAACTAAGGCACAGAGAATTTAAGCAACTGGACCGAAAACAGACAACTAGCATCAGGTCATGCCTTGGATCCAAGGCTTAAAGCTAATGAATAAAAACTAGAATATTATCTCCAGAGCCAAAAACAAAACAAAAACAAAAGAGCAACCGCTCTTGAATTATATATGCATGCATATAATTAAGAACTTAACACCTGTACATGACCATCCAGGAAGACTTCACCCAGAGAGCACATCATGCCTTGGCCCTCCATGGTGAAAGCAGAAATGCATACAAAACCTGACATGACTTCTTTTCATATGGTTTATGTTTTTGCCTCATTTGGGGTCTATCATTGTTTAGTTCGCTTTTTCCTTTTTCTTTACAAAGCCCTTCTTTGTGTCTATTCTGAGATTGCGTTTGCACACCGTAGAGCTTTCATTAGGTTTCTAGCCTCTAGCAATTGTCATTATTGGAAGTCTCTTTAGCAGTGAAATTTATCTCTGGCTTCAAAGACAAACCCATTTCCTCATCTCTGATCTTTGAGAGAAGAGACACATGAAGGCATTTAACATTCTGATCACCGCAGGTTTTCTTTTTTTCCCTAATAACACATTTAAATTGACTTCTGTTAAATTCCATTTTAAAACCTCGCTGATATTAATTACTGACACATTCATGTCTCTATGACAGAGATATTTTACAGTACTCGATACGGCTTCTCCATCTTACCTCTCCATTTTCTAAAGGGTGGATCTTGGAATAAAATGAAGTGCAGATGACCTCATCGTCTTTGGCATAGGATGGTGGCCCAGTGCGGGGATAGATATTGTAGAGGGTCAGGCACTCCGTGTCTGTCACTGCATGATACTGCCAGGGTTTGTACTCCTCGTCATCCAGGGAACGCTCCAAAATCCAGTTTCCAGGCCGAGGGGAATTGGCTGCTTTCACAATTACATAGGCAATCTGGAACACCTGTTGGTGGGTGACAACAGCATAGTTCTGAGTTCCAAGGTGCCCTCTGTCAGTCATGCCACAGAAAGGTGGCTGCTATCGAGTTTCATTTGTAACTCAATTGTGTTCTGCAAAAATGGTTTTAGTATTGCATATTCACGTTTGGCTGAGACAAGCTGTTTTGACAAACATGTCTGAAAGCAATATTTAAGTCACCCTCAGATTTCTGGTGTGATCGAAGACCAATCATAGTCTCTTAGCCAACCCAAGCTATTTAGTATTGAGAAATATAATATGCATATATATATATATATATATATATATATATATGAAGATGGCTTCCAGATACTGTACAAACTAAAACCAGGACATAACAGGTATAGAACTATAAGTCTTTTAAGTTAGGATAGATGGTAGAGTGCTTTATTTGACAAAATTGATGGATGGGGTGTTAAGTTTATCTTCTACGTTAGAAATTGCAGAGCAGTAAAAGTTGTGTTCAACTTATGTACGCAAGAAAAGAGCCTTTTAATTGTACATAAAGAGGGAAATGTTGTGGACTGCTGTTTGTATTTTCTGCTCCCTCCAAGAGGGCTTCCACAATGAGGAGTAAATCACATACTCAAGTGATGTGAGGTGAAATCTTAATTGGTCAGCTAAGGCTAGAGCCTGTGAATGGACAGTGGAAGAAAAAGGCAGAGCTGAAAGCTTTAAAGAAGGGAGAGAAGAGGGAGAAGAAGAGGGATGGAGGACAGAGGGAGAAAATGGAAGAAGAAGTCATAGAAGATGAAGCAGACCCATGTGGCCTGGAGGAGCGGCAAGTAGCTAGGGATCTTATAGCTGGGGAATAGAGTAGTGTAAGTTATGTCGGCCCAACCGAGGTGTGCAGTTTGTGTTTGCATCAACTGAGTTTTGTGTTCTTTGCATGGGAATTTGGGGTTGGAGATTTAGAGTTATAAAGAACAAAAGAGTAGACTTGAGTCCTCCAGCAACTCAGTAGAGCATTGTTTCACCCAGTTATCTAAGGTCTCTTATGGCACCAGCATGCAAAACACTAAACACCAATTTTCTCACCTTAGAGTCAAGAACTAATGTACTAAAAACAAAACATGCTTATTGAAATCCACTTCACCCTCAAAAATGGAGACCTCATATGCAACGTCTAAAACAGCATAGCACTTCAGGCGCACATTCCTGTGCTCAAATTATGGGTCCAGCATGACTGAAAACCTAGGAAGATAATTTTTTCCTAGCTGCAGCTTTATTTTCTATGAACTAAGATCAAGTGTAAGTTCACCCACAAGACACCACTGGACTAAACAGAATATTGTACACAGAACACCCGGAAAAGCACCTGGCAGTAGATATCTAATAGATGTGGGGTCTTCTGCATCCCCACATAGAAAATAGGAAGTTTAAATTCCAATGTTATAGAGACAAGTGATTGAAACCACAATGTATTAAATGGGCAATTCTGTGCTTTCTCTTTACATAAAGTAAACCTGCAATGGCAGAGAAGGAGGGAAGAAACATCATTGCTATAATTTGAGAGAGTAAACTCAGCAAACAGAGGGCAATGAAAGCAGTGACCTACCTTCGAATCTGCATGAAATTTAGTGGAGAGAGAGAGAGAGAGAGAGAGAGAGAGAGAGAGAGAGAGAGAGAGAGAGAGACAGAGACAGAAGAGGAGAAGAGAGGAGAGGAGAGGAGAGGAGAGGAGAGGAGAGGAGAGGAGAGGAGAGGAGAGGAGAGGAGAGGAGAGGAGAAAGAGAACATCTAAATATTTGTGACAATATGTATGTGCCTGCAATGCAATCTGAAAGTCTAAAATAATAATGTCCAGATATTATAAAGTGACATTTTTGTGTTGTATCCTAGACAGAAATATAGATAAAACCTAGATTAAAAAATAGCATTCTCCTAGAATGGAAATTATAAGCCATGAAAAGTAACAATAAAGCAAGAAGGTAACATATAGATTAGTAGATCCTATACCTATAGAGGGATCTTGACAGCTTTAAGGTCTGAATGAAGTGGTCACTAGAAGGGATGATCCAAGTGATGGTTCCATCCAACAATGTCCTACTGTGTCATAGGAACTATGAAAAGAATATTCTAGAGAAACTGTCTTAGCTATTGGAATTCCATGAATTCATGTACAGTATCTGTGTGATAATTTAGATAACTTTAAAATATGAAAACGATATAGAAGGGACAATATGGACACAGTTGTTTCTGGAAGATGTTTCCTTGAATGTGGACACATCATGTATTGTGAGATAAAAACAATTCCTTAAATGATTGAATTTAGAGCTAGCATTTACTGGTTATGCCAAGTTGTGGGAAAGCCACTGGCAAAAATGTTGAATTCTTTCTGCTGGTAAATCACAATTGGTTAACCATTTAAAACCTTTACTTTCTTGAGGACAACAGACGAAACCAAGAAAGATAAGAAAGATCCAGGATGTCTACTCTGTTCAGAAAGGCCTTGTGTCATTTTGTTCTAATGAGAGCACATAAATGGCAAGTACTCTATTTGTGAGTTCTCCCTCCCCCTGTCTGTCTGTCTGTCTGTCTGTCTGTCTCTCTCTCTCTCTCTCTCTCTCTCTCTCTCTCTCTCTCTCTCTCTCTCTCTCTCGTGTGTGTGTGTGTGTGTGTGTGTGTGTGTGTGTGTGTGTGTACCCAGCAATGATGCTGGGACTCTTTTTTTGACTCTTCTCTATCCAATTCAGTAAGGCAGAAATCTTTCACTGAACCCAGAGCTTGCCAATATGGCTACTCTGGGGGAGCCATGTTGCTCTAGGGTTGCTCTGTATCTGCTTCAAAATTCTGAAATTATTAGCAGACTATAATACCCACCTGGTTGAACTTAAGTCCTCACAACTGCACACAGGGTATTAACTGCTGAGCAATCTCAGAGCACCCAGGTTTATATTTACTGTAATGTCAGTGACACACACATCTATGTATACACATGTAAATATCTGAAAATGCTCATTACCATGTTAAAGCCATTTACTTTAAGAATGAGGAATCAAGGAGAGGTAGAACATGAAGATGATTTCTTTATCCCTGTATCCTGTTATTTTGCTAGTTTAACACAGATGTCTTTCTTTTTTTTTTTATTAACTTGAGTATTTCTTATTTACATTTCAAGTGTTATTCCCTTTCCCGGATTCCGGGCAAACATCCCCCTAATCCCTCCCCCTCCCCTTCCTTATGGGTGTTCCCCTCCCCATGATGTCTTTCTTACCAACAAAGCTTTTGTTATTATTATTTTATGGTTGCACAACTTAGACAAAGAGCCTCTCACACACTAGGAGAACACAATACCATGGGGCGAGTCTCTAGCCTTAGTTTGTTCTAACTTTCCCTGGCTTGCTTAGAACTTGTGATCCTTCTACCTCAACTTGAATGTAGGGACTACACTTAAACTAGCTTCCTATGAATTGGGTGGATCATACCCCATTAGCCACAGTATTTGCTGTTTCCAAAATTTTAGGCATTGCCCTTAAGGAATTATCTCCATTTAAGTAGATCTTACTGAACAATCTGTCACATGGATTCCTTATGAGGAAATTTGTTAAAGAATATGTCAACTGATCCCTCATGAGGACTATAAAGGGAAACTGGACTGTACCATACAGTTATGAAATAGTCTTCTTGTAGTTGTTTGTATTCCCAAAGCAACCCTGGTAAGCTTTAAAACAATAAGAAAAGGGAACACCTAAATTGTGACAGCCCAGAAGACTGGGTTCCAGTTATTACATCTTTAAAATTGGGGTAGTTTTTACTACCATATTTTGAGATAGTACATATTTAGCATTTATTACATGTAGCAGAATAATCAAAGTCACCGTAGTGTCTGTAGTTCTTCTGTTGGTTTAGCCCTGGTGATTTCTGTTTGCAACAGCTTAAATCCTAGTCAACACAAGGGCATACATGACTTAGTTGGAAGCAAGGCATCCATTTCTCTTTTGCTGATCTTTTTCAGCCTTGCTGGCCTAAGGAAAGTAAATAAAACCCTTTAGCATTCCACCTCTTAGGATTTCTTTTCCAATGACAACCCAAGGAAGAGATTGTGAGATAATGAGTACCCACACAGTGGCTACTCCTTAGATTAGCGGACCTGCTGTTTGTATATTTGAGTTGGTATCTTTTCTTCTAGGAAAAAATGCACAGAGATTTTTTAAAGATATAAAAAATAAAAGATAGTGAAACATGTTAAAAGTACATAGTTAGTCTAGAAGAAAAATAAGGACACACTGGGTTATAGATAAGGAAGTTGGTTTAGCAAGCAGCCCAGCAAGCAGATAGAGGAACAGGTCAACTTCTCTTGGGGATGTGACGTGGATTTATGATTCCAGAGCATCTGTGTTGTTCCTGTAATAATCAATGAAAACTTTTTAAACAAAGTATCGTGGAGCCTCATTCCATAATTCAGTAGAACAGCCAGCATTAGGTGCCACAGAAAAGCAGTTACTGCTTTTTACATTATCAAAAGAGCGCCATTTCAAAACAATACCCTTCTTTCATTTGTTTTCTAAGGATTCCTCTACATCACATGCAACATTAATTAAATTTGTGGGCATGTACTATTATGAATAAACTCCTTAAAGTGTTGCTAAATAGCATTATTGAAAGACACAATGAATAGAGGCCTTCTTTGAAGGCCTCAGAGAGTGAATGTGAAGATTTTAAGAGATTTTCTAAGTATTCCACATTTTCAATGCCTCAAACAGAATAGCTCTTTAACGTTGTCTATGCTGTTTTTATTAACTGTCTCTTATGTTTTCCACATTTAGACTCTTTATAATCAGTAGCATTTATACCTTATTCATGATAAATACAAGTAAAATTTGTTACAGTGCAAAGGTGCAGCAAGGAAAGTGAGCATCTCGCTGTCTACTAGGCTTCAATGACCATATACTAATGTGATATGCAAATGCTTTTTTTCATTTGTTGGTTGGTTATTGTTCTTGTTTCACTTGTTCTTTTGGTGAGAAGGTATTTTTTTTTTTTAAATTTAGTGCCTGTAAAAAATTCAAAATCAATTTAGAAAATAACCACAAAAAACTGAAATGTTACTGGAACAAAGGGAACTTTCTAGCCCCAAGGATGCTTACTGCTCATTCACATGTATGCAATTATGCAATTACCTCAACTGTGGTAGTGTTGAACTAGATGTTCCGTCTCTAGTAAGTGGTCTAATTGGGGTTTTGAAAGTGGAGCGTTCATTTAGAATGTAATTGGAGAAAGGGGTTCTGCTGAAGGATCTTTCCATAAAAGATCTTTCCACAAAAGATACTTTTCCATGCCGTGGATAAAATAATGTGATGTTGTATAACACTGCCTCAAGTAAGGAACCTGGGAGCTTGGAGTACTTCAAGTTCTGCTGCAGTGAGGGTTATCTGCATTCTCACAAACTATGAGGTCTGGCTGGTTTTCAGAACTAATTAATAGAAGGGTTGCTGTGTGCTCTAACATTGGTTTCTGGAACATTTAGGATTCTCCTTTCTCCAAATACCTTGATTGTCAGAAGGATGCTACCAAAAACATATTGTGTTTTGGGTAGTTGAGAGATATTGAGTGTCTCTGGTATACAGTTAGAAGGTGCAGGGCAAGGAATGTAAAGACGGCTTAACAGTTAAGAGTGCCTGTTGTGTAATCAGGACCAGTGTCCTCATCCTAGTACTCACAAAACAACCCAGGTATCAAGCAAATGCTGGAAGAGGAGCTTGACACCCTCTTCTGACTTCCACATACATGAGCCTACACCCCTAACACACACACACACACACAGACATGTACATATAAAACACATGCATAAATGTATATACATAAGCATACACACATGCACATGCATACTGTGCACACACATGTGTATAAACACATACACACATAATGCAATCGTGCACACTCATGCACATGTTCACACACACAATTGCATTCACAAGTGTGTACACACACTCATGAACACACATACACATGCAGGCACTCACAAGCAAATGTATAAGTGAGTTACATTTTTTCCTAAAATGCAGCAGGATGAATGTAATTCCTAACAAATGAAACAAGGCCTTCTCTTTAAACTCTTCACAAAGGGCAAACAAATGGATGAAGGCCAGTGGCTTTAAGTAGCAGTGCCCTCAGGGAGAACTCGACCCAACTCCCTCCCCTCTAAGTCCCCTTCCCTTGTTGCTTATGAGGCTAGCCGGTGGCCATCTAATTTCTGTCTTACGTTGTGTACTACCTCCTTCCCTGCACGGATGTCCACTTGGGAACCATAGGCAATAGTTGCCAGCAGGAATGCTTGCAGTATTCTAGTAACTGCTTTTGACCATGCTATGAATTTTAACATTTCTCACAGATGCAACAAAATCTCAACATTACAAAAACTGTATTTTGAAAGCCCAATTGTATTCTTTGCTTTGAAATGGTCCATGATCCAAATCGTGCCATTTGGCCATCTTGTTTGAAAGTGATGAGAGTGATCTATTGTCCAAACGAGAAAAGACTGTCCAGAGTATGAATGTTCAAGCCAGGGAGGAATTTGAGATGTTCATAGCAGTATCTATGTTTCTTTGCTTGAGTCGATGGACATAACTCATGTGGCTATTTAGTTGATTTCATCTACAACTACTAAAGAAAAATTAAGAAACAGAACAAAATTCCAATAACAGCAGAGAGAAGTTCAATGAGGAGAGCTTGATCTGTTTTTCTGGAAGATTCATGACTATTGCTGAAGGAAAGCAGAGGTTATAGCCCAGTGAACAACTCAGTCTGAATGTGGCCATTGTGACAGCCCATAGCCTTATACACAGGGCCCTGACAGAAGCTGAAGTTTGGGATAGGCTGAGGGGATGAACCTCCGCACATCTTTGTACAAGGAAGTTGTTCGTAATAATTCCCATCGATGGCTCATAGGACCAGGTTCTTATTCTATACAAATGTCGGAGTTATCTAAGAAAAACTATACCACATTTCTCTTTTAAAAGATGTTAATATGTATGTGCTGATAATGAGATTAAGATGAAATTAAAACGTAAGTCAGACACCAAGTTTAAAGGGTTTTAAATGAGCTTTTAAACTCAAAAACAAAAAAAAATTAACCTAAAACCATCAGCAGTCATTATACTCTATGTGAGTTTAATGTCTATTTATCCATTTATTTCATCCAGGAAAGACAGAATGATACACAGGGGCCTTCAAAGGAATATACTGGCCCATGCGTTCAGTCTTTAAGAAGATTCATTTCAAGTAATTCCATGTACTAAAATGATTTGTAACTGTCACTCAGTTAAACTTAGGTGGGCCACTTTACCCCACCCTACCCTCTCCCACAAATACATTAGCACTGCTGAACATGGATTGATAGAAGTTGCAGGTAAGCAGATGAACCCCTCTGCCTCTGGGTAAGATGTTCTGCCAGCTCACAGGAGGAACAGGGACACTTTGCTCCCAATTAAAACACATTTCTGAAATGCTCACATTACCCTCATGGAATTAATACATTTGAAAACGAGTGGTTCCAGCACCTAAGGTTTTCTTAAGAAACAATAATCTGACAGGATGGCTAACGCTAATCCTATGAAGAGAAAATTTGCAATTACTTGTTGAAATTGGATTTTTTTTATCATGGGTTTAAAACAATGGTTAACTTTTCAACAGTCTGGAGGGACTTTTTTTGTCTCATTCTACCAGAAGGAAAATCTTTACCTCTGGCTCAAAGAAATTAGTTACTTTCCCTTTCTCTTCATTGATATACAATCAACATATACTTGCATACAATAATAAGCAATTCTATTTATTTCACTCGAAATACTAGATAGATTTCCTCCAGAGAAGGACAGGCTTATCATAAAGTTAACTTCTACAACATTAAAACCAGAATAGCCAAGAAGACACCAAATTCGAAGTGTAGAGGGATACACCTTGAAATGACAAGAGTCTACACGGGATGTGTCACCGCAGTTCATGGCTTTGCTGTTTCTTATCATGAGGGAGAATGTACTATAATCTATAGTTACCTGTACCCACCGATGACCATTGATATCCCCAAAATGGAGACACCTAGACATTCTTACAATCTGTTAGAATTATGGCTGGCCACCTATAAAACAGTCATGCTGAAACAGATAAGTCTAGTAGAGGAAATCTAAGCTGGGCTATCGTCAGGTCCTCCAGTGGTATACAAACTTTAGTACGGGAGAGAGTAAAAGGGAAATGCTAGAACCTCCACTAGACATATCACTAGAACCCTCAATTAGATAAAGGAATTTCAAGTAACCTAAAAAATACTTTACAGATCAAGAGAGATTTGAAAGATTTAGCCAAATAAATGCAATGTGTGTCCTCATACGCATTATGATGAAACTAGTCAGCCATTCAGAAAGAAACCATAAGCAAGCACAAGTCTTAATAGCAACAGAGATAGGTATTAATATTAATCAAGTAGTAATCTTTAGGCATGATGATGATTTTATTCACCAAGCGAAACAATACCTAGAGAGAGATGTACCAGAGGTTGCTTCTGAAGAATCTTGGGGCTCGGTCAGTGTAGGGTGTGGTTTTGTTTAGAACCAGCATAGATGGGGGTGCTGACAAAACGGCTTACGGGATCAGTGTGCTTACTGTGCAAGTCTGTGGACCTGAATTAAAATGCCTAGCACCCTCACAAAAGCCAGGCATGACCTCAAGTGGAAGTGATTCCCTGGTTAGTCAGCCTAGCTGACACCATAAGCTTGAAGTTCCCTGAAAAACCAACCTCAAGGAAATAAGGGAAGCAGACAGAGGAAGAGACCTGCCTGGTCTCTTCTTGCCCCCTCTCCACACACAAATAAAAATAAAAATTAAAAAATTGACATGAAGGAAGTCATGAGTTAATTCTTATAAATGAGTGAACATTGAGTCCATTCACATCCATGCTAATTTTTTACACTTTTGTGTATATTTGAATTCTTTTCACGACTAGAATAAAAGGCTTACTAATGTATCTCATTTTAATAAACAAATATTTCTTTTTAACAGAACAGTATTACCACTGGCAGTAATTTAGTGCTTGTTCCTAACGTGCAAATGTTTAATACATTTTCTTAATTACTGTGATAAATAGCTAGGCACTTTCTGTGACTATACTCCATTCAGAGATCAAGAAACGTGTTTTAATAATTATCAAGTCCAATAGCACTGTTGGCCATAAGGTCTCAGAATTTTAGCCCAGACTCACTAAAACTACAGCAAGAGGAAGTAGACTCCAAATTGGATTGAGCACAGCCCTCCCTCTGCTTATTAACACATCTAGTTATCTATGCTTTGTTAAGTTGCTATTGTTTTTAACAATGTTGGCTGCAGGGGAAACCCAGGCAAGCATTTTTCTTGTGTTTAGCAGTGCCCTTGACATCTCCTCTCCCTTCACAAGGCTTCTTTCTCGTTTGAGACAATCTCAAATGGTTTCAAAAGATTGACCTGCCTCCTGTGAGGAAGTTGTTGGCCCAGCATGTCTTTCACATCAGCTACTGGTTAAAAGAGCACATGGGCTGAGCCCTCCATGGAGCAGCCAGTCCTCACAGTTCAGCCGTCAGAGAGTGCAATATTGGTGTGAATCACAGAAAATCAAAACTGTGACAGTTTAATACCTGCCTCCTGAAAATTATGCACTCTAGAGAAATATCCAGCCTTGCCTTGTGTTTCTCCACTTCTACAGTGAGCAGGATAAGGACAACCAACATGCTTTCCAATAGTAACATTTCCGAAGTCACTGAAGTTCAAAGCATTTGGGGAACAACGGGAAAGATTTATCGTGATGAGAAGAGTTAGAAATAGAGTTTTAGCAGTGCAGAATTAAAAAAAAAAACAAAATCAAAGATGGCTGGAAACTTTGTGCTTTTGGTTCATGATTGTTTCCCTCAGGTCAGACACTCAAAACTTACCCAGTTTACCTACTGCAAATGAAACAGCACCAGCCTTTATCAAATTTGTTTGTTTCTCTACCGTCATGTCTTTCTTTATGGTCATTGTAAAGTAAATGTTGTTCCTATTGAATTATCTGCAGCTTCTGGATCACAACCTCACCACACTTATATAACATCTCCAGAACCAGTGACCTTATTGGAAATTTTATTTTACTTTTTTCTACCTCCATCTTCTTTGAAATATCTTCAGCTTCTCATTATGCTTCTCTCTCCTCCAACTTTCTGAATGTTTCCCTTTAGAGAAAGGGGACATTCAATTTCTGGGCAGACTGGCTCATACTTGTAACCTTAGCATTTAGGAATTGGGGTTCCAAGTGTCTTCTTCTGAGCCTCCAACCATTCCTTAACATGGGTAATTTGTTTGAAAAGGCATTTCTAGAAAAAGTCTGCCCTCAATTCCTTCTAAAGTCGTACAAACTGTTATCTGTGAATTCTGGTTCTGGAATCATTAGCCACTCACCCCCAAAATTGTGTCAGAAGTTTAGAAGCAAAAACGACACATCTCTGGAAGAGTGTTTTCCTTGGCACTGAATTAAGTTTCATTTCATATGTGAAAATTCAGACAGGAACCATAATCCAGGAGCTTCCCAAGTGGCCTGGCGCACACCAGATGCTCTGCCCAGCAAAAAAGACAACACAGCAGATCAATACATACATACATATATATATATACATATATATATACATATATATATATATATATATATATATATGCCGAGAAAACCACAAGTGGAAATAGAACACAGCAAGTCTTGCCTTATGTCTTAAGACATGAAGTCAAGGCTCTAAAATTAGACCATACAGCAGACAGCTAAGAATTGACCACAATTGTCAGTGAAGATCTATAAGAAAGATGAAAGGTGGAGAATTGGCTTTGAGGATACCTGGCTCTATGCGAGCAGTCACTGTAGGATGGGTATGGAGTTTATGCTCTAAACAGAGGTAGTCGTTGGAACTCACTTTACATGCATGTTCTATGGCGTAGATACCTCTATCCTTCTCCATTAATCATCTGACATTGCCAAAATCACACTGAAGGAAGGGGAGCCACATGACTCTTAAAATTTTCCAGAATTCTCCAAAACAATCCTTTTAATGTCTAGATAGGAAAGTGAAGTTTGAAGATAAGAGGGGGAAGAGGTCATAATTTCTATTGCAGGTGTCATCAATATAGGCATAATGTATTATGTACATAAGGTATATAAATATAGTGAAATAACTTTAAACCAAGCTTTCACTGCTGAACATAAATGAAATTACTTAAATATGAACAGGGTATATAGGATGCTATTATTCTTGGTAAACAAGAGATCATTAAAATAAGGATTAGGGTGAGTCCCAAAATAATCAGTGTAGAAAGGACAGTTGTATCTGAAATGAAATCCACTTGGAGAATGCTAAGCTCATTTTTGCTTTCCAAGGTACCAATTATAGAATCTGTATATGTATATTAAAGGTTCACCAAATGGTGTTTTAATTAGTTCACTAATGCATTTGTT
This sequence comes from Rattus norvegicus, assembly GCF_021556685.1. NCBI lineage: Eukaryota > Metazoa > Chordata > Mammalia > Rodentia > Muridae > Rattus > Rattus norvegicus. The sequence continues at coordinate 19,097,534 of NC_141534.1, read as the reverse complement.
TTGCAATTATTGGGTAACGCATCATTTACTGTGCCATCCTGTAATGTAGGTGTTGAAATACAGAGGTAAATTCAAAATCCTTCTCTCAGTGGAGTTATGTTTCAGAAAAACAAGGGGCATGCCAGAGCTGTGGGAGAATCAATTCACATGATTTTCAGAAGTCAATGTGAATGCTTCTCATCAACACCACTCCCAGTGACATTTCGTGAGGTAATGTGCAATCAGCCACTGTAGGATGGTTTCCTCATGGAGAATGGCTAACAATTTAACTCATGGCTTTGCTGTCCCTTGGAGAGCCAGTTGCTAAGCACTTGCCAACATGCTACTGTACTGACAAACATGGTCAGTAAGCAAGTAAAGGAGTTTTAGGTAGAGTTTTCTCTAAAATAGTCACAAAACACTTTTCTAAGAAGATAGCATTGAAGTAAAGACTTTAATGACACAGGGGACAAAACTATGTTATAGCTTAGTGAGTAGCATTTGAGGACAAGTCACAGCAGGAATGGAAGTCTTGATGATGTAGGAATAAATATATTTTATCCCAAGAAAGACCCTGTGATCAGAGTAAATTAGACTAAATCTGTAGTCAGAGATGATGCTGGATAACACCAGAACCAGGTCACAGAGACACACAGAAGGTAAGGGTGGGAATTTGGGTCTACACAGATTGAGATGCTACTAGGAGGCATGAATAGAGGATAACAGAATCCAATTATATTTTAATTTATTTGGCTATTCTTGACTATTGGAGGGCAAGTTGGCAGCAGACAGGGATATGGAAATGAGTTAGATCTGCCCTGGTGAGAAGGGGATAGTGGTTTGCATTAGGAAGGGGTGGGTGATGCAGATAGTGTCGGATGCACTCATGATGTGTTATATAGGTAGTTTTTGATGTATCTGTATGAGAGGCAGGAGGAAGAAATGATGCTTGGTGGTTATGTATAGAGGCTAAGACCCTACAGCAGGTGACTAAGGATGTACTCTGGAGTATTGAGGAATAAAGCTAAGACAAACAAGACGAGACATTTAAAGTAAATCTGCTCATTGGGAAATTGATGCAATATGTATTAAATGGGTTTTGTCCCATAGGCAAAGTTTTTAAACTTTCTATGCATTGAGAATCTCTTCTGAATCTGGGCAATGGACAGAACAACAATAATTCCTTTATGCAGCTCTGACAAATATACTTTGGGACACATTTGATGTGCTTAGAGAAGAATTACCTACACCAATCCTCATTGAAAATTAGCTGTGACAATCAGTGACTGCTTTATTTGTCTCCTAATTGATATATGAGATAAAAGTTATATATTGACAAAATCGTCAAAGGGAAGCTTTATATCAAATTGAAAAATGATCCACATTGAGTATATTTTTAAAATTTTTAACTGAGAAAGAAATTAGAATTGTGGTAGGTACTTATTAATTGGGGATAAACTTTGTCTATGTCTAGACTTCCATCTACACACCAAAAGTCATTACAGTTACAGTTTATTTTGTTGGACTTTTTTTTTAAAAAGATGGTACTAAATGGAGAATAAAGAAAATATGTTTGGCAAACGTACCTCTGAGTAAAAGGCTGGAATATTTTTACACAAATGTACCAAAGAAAGAAACTGCTGTAGCCATTCTAACATCGAATAAAATTGACTTTAAACCAAAAGCTATCAAAAAAGATAAGGAAGGACACTTCATACTCATCAAAGGAAAAATCAACCAAGATGAACTTTCCATTTGGAACATCTATACTGCCAAATGCACCCATATTCATAAAAGACACTTTACTAAAGCTCCAAGCATACATTGTACCACACACAATAATAGTGGGAGACTTCAACACCCCACACTCAGCAATGGACAGATCATGTAAACAAAAATTAAACAGAGACACAGTGAAACTAACCTAAGTATGAAGCAAATGGATTCAACAGTTATCTATAGAACATTGCATCCTAAAACAAAAGAATATACCTTCGTCTCAACACCTCATGGGACCTACTCCAAAACTGACCATATAATAGGTCACAAAACAGGCCTCAACCAATACACAAAGATAGAAATAATGCCATGCATCCTATCAGAGCACCATGGACTAAGGCTGGTCTTCAACAAGAATGCAAACAATAAAAAGCCCACATACACATGGATGTTGAACAATGCTCTACTCGATGATAACTTGGTCAAGGAACAAATAAAGAAAGAAATTAAAGACTTCTTAGAATTTAATGAAAATGAAGGCACAACATACCCAAACTTATGGGACATAATGAAAGCAGTGCTAAGAGGAAAATTCATACATCTGAGTGCCTCCAAAAAGAAACAGGAGAGAGCATATAGTAGCAGTTTGACAGCCACCTGAACGCTCTAGAACAAAAGGAAGCAAATACATTCAAGAAGAGTAGACAGCAGGAAATAATCAAACTCATGACTGAAATCAACCAAACAGAAACAAAAAGAAGCTGGTTCTTTGAGAAAATCAACATGAGAGATAATCCCTTAGCCAGGCAAACCAGAGGGCACAGAGACAGTATGCAAATTAACAAAATCAGAAATGAAAAGAGAGACATAACACCAGAAACTGAGGAAGTTTGAAAATCATCACACTGTACTACAAAATCTGGAAAATCTGGAGGAAATGGACAATTTTCTAGATAGATGCCAGGTACAAAGTTAAATCAGGATCAGATTAACCATCTAAGCAGTCCCATAACTCCTAAAGAAATAAAAGCAGACATTAAAAGTCTCTCAACCAAAAAGAGCTCAGGACCAGATGGATTTAGTGCTGAATTCTATCAGACCTTGAAAAAGACCTAATACCAATGCTCTTAAAACTATTCCAGGGTTGGGGATTTAGCTCAGTGGTAGAGTGCTTGCCTAGCAAGCACAAGGCCCTGGGTTCGGTCCCCAGCTCCGGAAAAAAACAAAACAAAAAACAAAAAACAAAAAACTATTCCAAAAATAGAAACAGAAGAAACACTACCCAATATGTTCTTTGATGCCATAATTATGCTTATATTTAAACCACACAAAGATACTATAAAGAAAGAGAACTTCAGGCCAATTTCCCTCACATATATCGATGCAAAAATACTCAACAAAATTCTTGCAAGCACAAACCAAACCACATCAAAATAATCATTCACCATGATCAAGTAGGCTTCTCTACAGGGATGCAGTGATGGCTCAATATCTAGAAATCTATCAATGAAATCCACTATATAAAAAAATACATGATCATCTCAATAGATGCTGAGATAGCATTTGTCAAAATTCAACACCCCTTCATGTTAAAAATCTTGGAAAGATCAGGAATAAAAGGACCATACCTAAACATAATAAAAGCAATATATAGCAAACCAGTAGCCAACATCAAACTAAATGGAGAGAAACTTGAAGGAATCCCACTAAAATCAGAGACTAGACAAGGCTGCCCACTCTCTGCCTATTCAATATAACACCTGAAGTCCTAGCAGAACAATCAGATAACAAAAAGGAGGTCAAAGGTATATAATCTGTAAAGGATCAGCTCAAAATATCACTATTTGCTGATGATATGATAGTGTATTTAAGTGACCCCAACAATTCTACCAGAAAATTCCTATACCTGATAAACAACTTCAGTTAAGTGGCTGGATAGAAAATTAACTCATACAAAGCAGACGCTTTCCTGCACTCAAAAGATAAACAGGCTGATATAAAATTAGGGAAATAACACCCTTCAAAATATAGTCACAAATAATATAAAATACCCTGGTATGACTAATCAAGTAAGTCAAAAATCTGCATGACAAGAATTTCAAGGGGTTGGGGATTTAGCTCAGTGGTAGAGCTCTTGCCTAGGAAGCACAAGGTCCTGGGTTCGGTCCCCAGCTCCGAAAAAAAAGAACCAAAAAAAAAAAAAAAAAGAATTTCAAGTCCCTGAAGAAAGAAATCAAAGAAGTTCTCAGAATATGGAAAGATCTCCCATGGTCATGAATTGGCAGGATTAATAAATAGTAAAAAAGGCCATCTCGCTGAAAGCAATCTACAGATTCGATGCAATCCTCATCAAAATTTCAACTCAATTCTTCACAGAGTTAGAGAGAGCAATTTGCAGATTCATTTGGAGTAACAAAAAAACTCAGGATAGTGAAAACTTTTCTTAACAATAAAATAACTTCTGGGGGAATCACCATCCCTAACCTTAAGCTGTATTACAGAGCAATCATGATTAAAAACTGCATGGTATTGGTACAGAGACAGGCAGGTAGATCAATGGAATAGACTTGAAGGCCCAGAAATGAACCCACACACTTATGGTCACTTGTTCTTGGACAAAGGAGCTAAAACCATCCAATGGTGGGAAAAAAAGCACCATTTTCAACAAATGGTGCTGGTTCATCTGGAGGTCAGCAAGTAGAAGAATGCAAATTGACCCATTCTTATCTCATTGTACAAAGTGTAATTTCAAGTGGATCAAAGACCTTCCCATAAAACCAGATACACTGAAACTAATAGAAGAGAAAGTGGGGAAGAGCCTTGAACACATGGGCACTGGGGAAATTTTCCTGAACAGAACACCAATGGCTTATGCTCTAATATCAAGAATCAACAATTGACACCTGGTAAAATTGCAAAGCTTCTGTAAGGCTAAGGATACTATCAATTGGACAAAAATGCCAACCAACAGATTGGGAAAAGGTCTTTACCAATCCTATATCCGATATAGGGCTAATATCCAATATATACAAAGAACTGAAGAAGTTAGACTGCAGGGAGACAAATAACCCTATTAAAAATGGGGTTCAGAGCTAAACAAAGAATTCACAGCTGAGGAATGCGGAAGGGCTGAGAAACACCTAAAGAAATGTTCAACATCTTTATTCATAAGGGAAATGCAAATCAAACAACCCTGAGATTTCACCTCACACCAGTGAGAATGGCTAAGATCAAAAACTCAGGTGACAGCAAATGCTGGCCAGGATGTGGAGAAAGAGGAACACTTCTCCATTGTTGGTGGGATTGCAGACTGGTACAACCACTCTGGAAATCAGTCTGGTGGTTCCTCAGAAAATTGGACATAGTGTTACCTGAAGAGGTATAAATCTCTCTTGGGCATATACCCAAAAGATGCTCCAAAATACAACAAGGACACATGCTCCATTATGTTCATAGCAGCTTTATTTATAATAGCCAGAAGCTGTTACAAAACCAGATGTCCTTCAACAGAGGAATGGATACAGGAAATGTGGTACATTTACACAATGGAGTACTACTCAGCTATTAAAAGTGAAATTCTGAAGCAAATGGGTGGAACTAGAAAATATCATCCTGAGTGAGGTAACCCAAACACAAAAGAACACACATGGTGTGTACTCACTTATAAGTTGATATTTGCCCAAAAGCTCAGTACAACCAAGAAACAATTCCCAGACCTTAGTCCTTTTAAGAAAATGCTCACAGGAGGAAATGCAGGGGCAATTAATGGAACAGGGAGTGAAGAATAGGTTATTCAGAGTCTGCCTTATCTGGGGATCCATCCCACATGCAGCCACCAAACCCAGTCACTATTGCTGATGCCAAGAAGTGCTTGCTGACAGGAGCTCCTGAGAGGCTATGCCAGAGCCTTACTGATACAGATGAGGATGTTTGCATCTAATTATCTGACTGAGCAAGGGAACCCCAATGGAGGAGTTAGAGAAAGGACTGAAGGAATGGAAGGGGTTTGCAACCCCATAGGAAGAACAATATCAACCAACCAGAACCTCCAGAGCTTCCAGGGAGTAAAACACCAAACAAAAAGTACACATGGGGGGACCCATGCCTCCAGCTGCATATCTAGCAGAGGATGGTATTGTCTGGCATCAATAAGAGGAGAAACCCTTGATGTAGTGAAGGCTCTTTTCCCTAGTGTAGAGGAATGCCAGGGTATTGAGGTTGGCTGGGAGGGTGGGAGGGGGAGCTTCCTCATAAAAGCAGGGGGAAGGGTATGGGTGAGGGGGGACCTGGAAAGGGGATAGCATTTGAAATGTAAGTACATAAACTATCCAATAAATAGTTTTAAAAAAGAAAGTATGTTTTAAGTGCAATGGCAGTATGAATTATAAATGTGTTTGGTTATAGATGGGCATAGTTATTTAGAAAGTTCATGTTATGATCCCCATGATAGGAATAGACACCATAGTTTAGCAGAGTTTTTTTTAGCTGAATTATTCAACTTCAGTTACAATTTCCTTACATTTCAGATAAATCACAAATCTGACCTGTTTTATATCGGATAAACAGCAATGTTATGCCAATACCTCAAATCTAACAAATACTGGCAAAATAAGTGAGACATAAAAAAGAATTATCAAATGGAGTTATATATTTTCACTCTAAAGATTGGTGTATTTTTTCCTATCTTTTAGCCTAATTATCTAGTGGTTATTTCATTTCATATATAAAATATTAATATCTTAAAGTTCTTACCGGGATTTTAGGGATATTTTGATACTGATGCATTTCTTAAACCCTGGCTGTTTGTTATAGAATTTTAATGAGTTTATGATGAATCAGGTTTTTTTCCAGGATACTATGTTAACTTCATTTAACTCGTTGACTGCATTTTCAGAAATTCCATTGTAAAATATTGAGCGTAGAATTCCACATAATGTATTGAAACAATAAGAACATTAAATGCCCTGTTGCCATGGAGACACTCAAGTCTTCAGTGTGATTATTGCAGGGAAGTTAAATGTTCTTTCTCAGCAAAATCAACAAATCATACTGAAAGTGAAGAAAAGGGGATTTCATTTTCTGTAAATTGTCTTGACTAATTGGATCAATAATAATAGTTCAGTTCTGTCTTTCTGGTGGTCCTTTTGATGCAATTAGTTTTTCTGAGCTTTCTTCTCAGTTTCCCAAGTCTATATGGCTTCATATGTAAAAATTACACCGACCAATTAACACACTAGTGCAGTAACTCCATCCAAGTTATTCTCAGAGAGACATCAACACAAACAAACATTAAAGCAGTCAAGAAAGGAGGTGAGGTTCTACCTATAAATGTATGTTAGAGGGTAATAATGGTTTTGATAAATGGTCAGTACAGTTCTGTGACCAACACAGAAAATCCTGAAGCTCTTAAATTCTGAGTTTTGCATATGACATTGAAAAACATCTGCTTGGATTCTTAAGGGCAAGCAGTGAGACCAGCATGGAGCTGGGCTCAGATTCCATTGCTTCCCGATTGCTAAATGTTCAGCAAAATGCTTAATCTCTGTCATGCAAATGTTCTCATTTGTAATATTATCTTCCTTCAAAAGTTGAAAAAAAGCCCAAATGATGATTCATAGATTCATGTAAAACATTTTGTCCACAGTCCAAGACAAAACAGATTTTCGAGTAGTGCCTACAGCAAATCCCTAATGACACAAAAACCTCTTGAAATTCTAGACATGAGCATGCACACATTATATTTGTATGATAAAACTATAATTTATGCAAATAATAAAATAGCTCATTTACTACCTGACTCTTTTTGACTTATCATGAGCCTTTAACTGATGACATATTTTAGCAGGCTGAACAAAATTGAACAGGATTTAATTTCCTTTAATGCAAGGTTGTATCTATCATGATCCAGGACTTTCAAATTTTACAGGGCACTCCTCATTGCTATTCTTTCCCACAGCAGGTAGTTTAAAAATTATCATGTATTTCTCAGGATGTGTCAAAAATGACCTCGAGAAATATTAAAGAACTCTAGTTGAAAATACGAACCATTATCTTCTTAAACTGATTTGGAAAAGTGTAAGCAGGAAACAGAAAACAGGAAGTGTGTGAGGGGCTTCAACTCCAGTGTCCTGGTGATAGGAAAGTCACTGTGAAAATAGTATATACCTTACACAAAGAACTTGTTTAAAGTGGAGGTGTCTTTTGTACTGGCAAGTCTACCTGGAGGTGCACAAACATAAAACAAATGAATATATATATATATATATATATATATATATATATATATATATATATATATATATCAGAAAGAACAGGAAGAAAATTGGGACCTGAACACATATTCATACTAAATGACATTATCAAAATCATAACCATAGCCCAACAATCCATCAGCAAAGTGGGGTTGGGAGATGTACACATACAGTAAGTAGCATTTACTGGGTAGTTCAACCTGTACATGGTACCTACTGTAATCACATTCATTCATTAATGAGATAGGGAAATATTGGGGTAGGAAATACTGCTTGACAGAGTCTGGGGTGAAATGGAGGGTTTTCATTTAATGAGTTGTATGTGTCAAGTTTTACAAGAGGCAGAGGGTTCTCTTGACAGATGATACTGTGGCCCTAGAAGCAACATCAATGTCTTAAATATCATTGAACTTACAGATACAGTGATCATGATTACCAAATTTATGCTATAAAGTTTTTTATCATCTCCTTGTTGTTGACTGCAGTCGTTTACAAAGAGAACCACAACAGCTCAGTCTGAGAAGACAATTGTTAATTGAAGAGATTGCTCAAAATGTTAAATGCTTTCTAAACTGAAAATGGTGACCTCAAACAAAACAAAATTATTGAGCGACGTGGACCATTTTCCTGTCTGTAAAGAGCCGATTGATCAAATAAATAAGGGCAAACTGTTAAGTTCACAGCAAAACTGAAGAGACAAAAAGAGTATACTTTTTAAGAGTATATTTTTTCAAATATGTTTGACCTTGTAAGGAGAGGATCACTACATTATGAAAATCTCCCAAGAGTAACACTTTTTGACCATCTATGGAACTTCAATACACATAATCATCCTACATCCCTGTTTTATCAGGGTCCATTCTGTGCAATGACTTATTTGTATACAACATTATAGTACCGAGATAGTGCTCACTACCTAGAAACCTTGTGCTTTACAAAACGTCCCCACAATAAACTCAAAACCAATTGACATTGGTATAAACTACCCACTTAGACTAGACAAATTGTCCTATAAAAATTCATCTCTTATGAAATATTAATAGCTACCTGTGGCCCTTTAAGGCCACACAGATCTGGGTCGTCCTTCTTTGCCCCCATGTTGGTCTTCTTCTCACTTTGTCATCTCTCCCACCTGACAAAAACTCTGCCCCTGCCTTTTTTGTCACTGCCCAATTACAGGCCTTGCCTTATCTTGTGCCTGTTCTCACCTGCATATAGACCTCAATCCACAGTTCCTAGTCTCTCTTCATTTTGGTTTTAAAATAGTCTCTCATTGAACCATCTATTTGTTGAAAGTTTCAAAATCTCCATATTTCCATCTTCTCTGTGCATAGATTACACACAGAAGCCTTCTGGATAGGTTTGGGATAGAACTCGTAACTCAAACCAAGCACCTCACCTCCGGAGCCATCTCTAGCCCCTGAATCTGTCTTCTTGTATCAGAATAATGATGACACACTGCTAAGAAGTAAGCTTTGCACCGATTTCCTGACTTGTACCAAATTTCCTTAATTCCTGTTCATTGTTTCCACTAATTTGAGATTAATCTAAAATCAGCTTCCCGCATCCATCTTGGCAGAAAAGCTGCATTAAAATATTTAGAAAAACAAACATGAGCTATTTTGACAAAATACTATATTACTTTGAATATTTAGACACAACCTGGCTAATAAGCAAAGATATTATCACCTCTATTTTATTCTGAACAACTTCATTGGCTATTATCTTAATTGAAAAGTTGCAGTGTAAACATTTGTATACTCAAACAATTAAACTAGTTGCTGGTAGATTGTACCGTGCTATGAAAGGTTCCAAATGACATCTCACTGTTTGTAGTTACTTGACATTTATTAAAAATTCTCAAAGAAATCAAATCTACAACAAAAAGAACCTAGATATGTTACTAATTGAAATATAGATGGTGTGGGGTTGTTATGCATTTCCCCCCTGCATTCTGGTATTTCTGGTACGTGGTCAAAGTGGGCTCATCTTTCTCAACACTTCAGTTCCCTCTTGACCTAGTTACCTGTCACCTATAACTCTGGGATGGCCAGGATTTCCCATGGCCCTTCTTTTAACTCTCAACTTCCCTTTTAACTGATGGTAGAGAATTTGTTAAATGCAACACCAGCCCCTTGATGTCCAAGCTTGCACCGCCATGACACTGTTTCCTGAAACGAGGCTTCTCATCCAGTTCTCTCCTAATTCCACATCTGTAATGAATGAATGTTTCAAATATAACAAGTTAACCATGCATCATCATTACCACCAATATCTAATACAACTTGCTTCCTTGTCTGGAATATTATCATAGGAAGATGTATTCCTTGGGCCAGAACCCTCCGGGTCAACATTCTCACCTCCCTCCTGGATTTTTCCACCATTAAATCTAGTCACATCAACTTGCATCGTAAATTTTAGACCAGCACTCTTCTGCTCTGCCACTGCCCCTTCCCTGAAGTCAGCTCATTGCCAAGAAACAGCATGGTCTAACTGCCTTTCAGTTGGCCCTTCCCTTTCACACAGTGATGCTAACAAAATGAAGGAAACCAGGTTACTTCCTGCTCAAATCTCAATGGTAGGTGACTCATTATTCTCAGAAATAAATCTAAAGTCCTCCTGGTGACTGATTTCTCCCTGCAGTGGCTAAGCAGACAAAGCTATTTCCCCAACACCACCTCTCATTACCCTCTCCTTTGATCTCTGTGCTTCAAGAACTTTGGTCATCTTACTATTCCTTTCTTTTTGCTGAAGACAAATGTACTCCGGATTTTCCAGGGTTAGCATTTCCTGTTACTAAATCCTCAGCTCCAATAGCCCCGTTCCAGATTGCATACATAGAATGTACAAATGAAGGTGCTCCCTGTCAGTCCTTACAGGGTCACAATGCTTTATTTACTTTTGACCTTGGCATTATCACTCTTCTAAATGTTTAATTATCCACCCTTTAACAGTGACTGTAGAATTATGGAAAGCAAAAAGCCATGTCTCCTTCATGCCCAGACCTTCTGTCTGCTAATACCAACCATTACCTTCACAGTACGGAATTTTCAGGAATGTTATTGTTAATTATTTTTTGAGATAGGATGTTAGTTTGTAGCCTGGACTGCCTCATTGTATATCCCAATCTAACCTCAAATATATAATCAGTCTCCTTCAACCTTCCAGGTACTGGGATTATAGATAGAGCAGGGATTGGTTTAATTATTTTCTTTAAGCACTACTTGGGGAAGACACCAACAGAATCAAAGAACGACATTTCTCTTGAGTATAACATTTGCTTAAAGTACTCAATGAAACTCTTTTACCTTTTCCACATTTCCTGTGTGATCATACTTTTAAATACTATCTCCAATTTTCTCAAAATATTCTAATAATTAGCATGTTTTGTTATCAGGACAGATATTCAAAATATTCCTTAAATTCACATGCACAAATTTTATCACATACCATGTTCTGATACCTGTTTTTGAAGCTCTATTATATATGTATACATATATTTTATCGGTTTTTTACTTTCTCTATCAACAAACATAAAAACAGAATAAGATACAAAGAGCCGCTGCTTGGTGGTATCAAGAATTTACTGAAAATTCCAGTCTTGAGCAAAGGGCAACAGACCCACATGAAGTAGAATGTTCCTTTTGGCAAAGTCAATGATTTATGCAAAGGTGAGCAGGGGGTCGAGAAAACCTCTTCCCTGGAGTCAGCCACAGCTGCAGAGGCAAGAAGTTCCACCCTATACTTCAGGGTTACAATATGGGCTAAGGCTTGGGAGATGGTGATCCACAGAGAAATGGGGGGAAGGTCTCATTTCAGCTTTGGCTTTGAGAGATCTGACAAGAGACAAAGAGCATGCAAAATGTGACCCCGGTTAGCAAAGAGCTAAGCTGACTATTAGAAATTTAGACACCTGGGGAATCTGAACTTTGCTAGTCAAGCAGGAAGGGCTCTGGCTAAAAGCTAAGACCTCAGTTCTGCTTCCAGAACCAGGGCCAACTAGAGCAAGTCACTAGAGTTCCGGACATCACAAACTCTGGAGGACCTAAACCATGTTTCGAATTAAGGCCACCTGATCCCTCTCTTGCGTTTGTGAAGATGCAACTAAATCCTCCCCAGGGAAACCATTGTCCAGATTTCATGACTTCTCAGACACGGAGTATTTGGTTCAAATCCATCATGCATGTCACGAGTGAGCCAACAGGGAAAAATGGGGGAAGAAGATTCACACGGACTTTCAGGTATTTCAAGTGTTTCAGTCATTAAGTATATAGTGAGAAATGCATAATATGCACCAGATTGTCACAGGAAAAAAAGTGCCCAAAATTTTTTTTTAAAGTCTCAAATGATACTTTTAAGAACAGAAAAACAAACAAACAAAATGAATGGAATGAAGTCTTCCAACAGAAGACTAAAAAGTAATCAGGATGATAGAGATATTATCAGAAAGACAGGTCACTAGAAAATGCACAGGAAGAGGATATCCCCACCTCTAACAAATGGAAGAAAATAATAGAATGAGCCACAAACAACATCATAATGTATAATTGGTGTGTCACTGAGAATGGAGACATCATATTTGAGAACACAATCTCTTGGAATTTGCCAAAACTAATGAAAAATATTACCTGACATTCTAGGAGTTTAGAATTTCAGGATATTTTTATAAAACAAAATTATGATCCTATGTCAAAAGTGTCCCGGGCAATTGAGCAAGTTTACTCAGTGACTAAGTCATTTACAGTGTAAGTCTGACAATCTGAGTTCAGCCCTCACAACCGACATGAAGTTCCAAGCAAAGAAGGGACTCCATAAAGTTATCCTCTGACCTTTGCTAACTGACCACGGCATGCACACCTGAACACATACGATGCACACACACATACAAGAAACAAATAACTAAATTTTCAAAATCACTCCTGGGTACATAAAAAAAAAATCTTCTGAATACCGCAGACAAGGTGATAGTAATAGAACAACAAGGGGAAAAAAGAATATTTCAAAGGAAGCAACAGTAATAGCTGTTTCTGAATTCAGAACAAAAATCATAAAAGCCAGGCAATAATACCATGGCATTTTCAAGATGCGAGACAAAAATAACTTCCCACCAAAATTCTGTATTTAATGGGGAAACAAGCATCAAGACTAAACACATCACAGAAAGAAAGAAAAGAAGGAAATCACAGAACCTTCTTTTGAATAGACCTTACTTAGTAAAAGAAAAATATTGCCTAGTAGATAATGAATTTGTGATGCAGGTATGGGGACCAGAGTTCAGACCCCTAGCACACATGACAAAACTGAGCACAGTGGATCGTGGTTCCTTCCTCTACCCCAGTGCAAGGGAGGCGGAGTAACAAAGATACTGGGAATACAATAGATACTTCCTTTGATTAAACCGAGGGAAACTTTAAATTTTCCCCAAGAAAGCAAGCAAGCCCTGAAAAAAATATTAGCACGAAATAGCATGTCCAAATAGAAATGAGACTACAGCAATATGAATCTGAATGTCAGCTGTAACATTCAGTATAAGTGAAACAGATGTCTGATTTAAGGGGCGGTTTTTCGGACTTGTTTAATTGTGAATCAAGTCAAACATATAATGCTTATAGAACCCATATCTATAATATACAAAGGCATCCGAAGACTAAGACAATCTATACAACAGAAACAGTTATGGAAAAGAAGCTAGTAACTTCAGTCAAAGACAGCTCAGAGTAGGATTGCTAATAGTGATGCCAAAATGTGCTGATAAAGCTCCCATCGCGGTCTGTATGCGTTTGCTATTAGTTTCAAATGGAAACAAGAACACAAGTTCACTGATGTCTATGTAATACTGTTGTCAATGGCTGCCGATTCTGCATTCCTGCAGTACAAAAGGCACTGACATTAGTTGAAAGAAACAGATTTCCAAAGAGCTGGGCCTTAAAGAATCAAAAGTATACTGACTACAGTGGAATTAAGTGAGAAAAAAAAATGTCAAAAGACAGAAAACTTTCTGTAATTTAGATATAAAGCCACCCACCCATCTCAAAAATTTTAACACAGAACTCTTTCTGTCTAAAGTAAACTCAAGGATAAAAAAATAAAACAGAGCAGAGACTGAAGGAAAGGCCATCCAGAGACTGCCCATCTAGGAAACCATCCCATCTGCAGACACCAAACTCTGGCACTATTGCTGATGCCAAGAAGTGCATGCGGACAGGAGCCTGATATAGCTGTCTCCTGAGAGGCTCTGTCAGCACCTGAGCAATACAGATGCAGTTACTCACAGCCAACCAACAGACTGACTCCGGGGACCCCAGTGGAAAAGTTAGGGAAAGGACTGAAAGAGCTGAAGGGGATTGCAACCCCATAGAAAGAACAACAATATCAACCAATCAGATCTACCAGGGACTAAACCACCAACCAAAGAAAACACATGGAGTGACACATGGCTCTAGCTACATATATAGCAGAGGATGGCCTTATCTGGCATCAATGGGAGGGGAGGCCCTTGGTCCTGTGGAGGCTCTGTCATGCCCCAGGGTACAGGGACACTAGAGTGGTGAGGCAGGAGTTGGTGGGTAGGCGGGAGAACACCCTCATAGAGGCAAAGGGGAGGAAGAGGAGATGGGATGGTGGGCTGCAGAGGGGAAACATGGAAGGGGGACAATATATGAAATATTAATAAATAAAAAAGTAATAAATATAAATATAAAAAACCTTTTCAAAAAAATCACCAGAACAGAAACATTACAATGGAAAATTTAAAATGTTTTCAAATAAATGATACTAAAAAATTCAGTGCCAAAATTATAAAATAGTCAAGGCTGTGCAAAGACAAAAATGTTGCCATATGTAAACATGCTAGGAAACAAGAAAGACTGAAATATAAGTAATCTATTTATCTAGTTCAAGAAGCTATGAAAAATATTAAAAATAAAATCCAAATTAACTGAAGAAAGTAAATATCAGGTCACATAAGGGCAAAATCCCACCTAATATAATGATTTGATGAGAGATTTATAATCAACCAAGCAGTTATTTGAAAAGACTGATGAAATAATGCATGTTTGCAATGCTCTCAATTAAAGAATTACCCATGTTACACATATGGTAATGGGCAGGGACTATGAAACCTTTATACATAGAAAAATAAAAAGAGTAGATGACACACAATTATATGCCAAATGTACTTGTATTTGTAAGGGGAAAAGATAAATGTTTCAAAAAAGCTGACTTACTAAACTTAGATAAAAATGGTTCCAACATTTTTTTAGTTATTTTCTATTGCTGTGATAACACATGACCAAGATGACTTAGAGTACAAACTCTTTGGGATCCAGAGACCTGTACAGACCCAGAGATCTGTTACAGATCCAGAGGTTTAGAGTCTATTGACGATCAAGTAGGAAGCTGGTGGTTGGAGCAATGGCTGAAAGCCATCTTGAATCATAAACAGGATGTTGTCTCAACTGGAAATATATTTCAGTTTTCTACCTATCCCCAGAGAGCTTCTCCCACACACTTTACTGACAGGTACACACATGCTAAGCTACCCCAATTAGGTCTAACTGGAGATCAAGTATTCAAATTTTCTAGAATATGAGAAATATCTCATTTAAACAAACACTCCTTTTCTTCCCAAACAAGCACTAACATGCTCAGGTCTCTTCATCAGTGAGGTGGTTTGATTATATATTTTCTCTGTGGCTAAACATTTCTTTTTAATAATAAAATGCCTTTTATTGGATATTTTTTATTTACATTTCAAATGTTATACCCTTTCCCAGTTTCCCATCCATAAATCCCCTGTCCCATCCCACTGTCCCTTCTTCTATGAGAGTATTCCCCCACCCAACCATCCATTCCTTCCTGCCTCCCTACACTGACATTTCCCGACACTGAGGGTGGGGGGTCCAGCCTTGGCAAAACCAAGGGCTTCTCCTCCCATTTGTGCCCAAGAAGGCCATCCTCTGCTACATATGTATCTGGAGCCATGAGTCTGTCCAGTGTACTCTTTGGATGGTAGTTTAGTCCCTGGGAGCTCTTGTTGGTTGGTACTGTTGTTCTTGTGGGGTTTCAAACCCCATCAGCTCCTTCAATCCTTTCTCTAACTCCTCCAATGGGGACCCAGGTCTCAGTTCAATGGCTGGCTGCTGCTAGCATTCACCTTTGTATTTGCCATGCTCTGGTAGAGCCTCTCAGGACAGCTATATCAGGCTCCTGTCAGCATGCACTTCTTGGCAACAAGCAATATTGTCTGGTTTTGGTGGCTGTATGTATATACGGTGGATCCCCAGGTGAGGCAGGCTCTGGATACCTTTAATTGATTTAACAGCTATGATAGTGTGTGGTGTGTGTGTGTGTGTGTGTGCTCATGTTTAGTAATGTGGAATAATTTTATCTCAGAAAAGCTGGCAAATGCTACAAATGGAACTTATGGATATATCCTGGGAGGAGCTAAGAAATATGAGGGCTGTGAAAGTCTGGTTCAAGAGGTTTCAGAGATGAACAATGCTAGCAACTGGTAAACAGGCCATTTGTTCTTGTGATATTTTGGCTAGAGTTACTTTCTGTCCTTGTCCTAAGAACCTGTCTAAGGCTAAATTTTAAAATAATAGACTAATTTCTTTGGTTGAAGGGATTTCAAGAAAGCTTAATAGTTACTCTGTCATGGTGTTGTTAGTATTTACTGTAAAAGTAACTTTTACTTACCTGATATGATTGTCATCTCGAAGGCTTAATGCTGAATAAGCTCATCCTGTCTAGCTCTTTCTGAACTCTGGCTGGCTAGTTCAACTCAGTTGTTCTGGCTCAAACTCCTCTCTGAGCTGACTGATTCAAACTGGCTTCGCTCAGCTTCTTACTGAATTGCTCTGCTTGGCCTCAAACTAACTCTGGCAATCTGTTCTAATCTTTTGGCTCCTTCTCATTCTATCTTCACCTGAATCTAGCTTGTTCTCTCTGCAGCCTGCCTCTGAATTCCACAGAACTGAACTGTCATGGTCTCTACTGTACTGCACTGCCTCTCAACTAAGATTCAAAGGAATTTACTAGTACTCAGACATCTTTAGCATGCCTCTGTCTCATCAGTGTCTCAGGTGAGAGAAAGAGACCCTGAGAGACCACTGTATGATGCTGTAAAAGAGAAGTCTGAAGTTTTTCTGAACAACCTGATTGTTAGAAGTTCCAGTGTTATGGCATATCGTCCAAGAACTGCATAGAGTGAGAGGAACCAGCTCAAGAGAAGGAAGAATAATATATGCACCAAAGCTGGTAAGTCAGAGCCACCTCAGCCCTATGACACTGGGGACAGAACTACACAATTTGAAGTTTACTCTGCTTAGTGTCTGTTTTATCTTGGTTCAGTGTTTCTCACTATACTCCAGTCTTACCTTATACTGTGTTCATTCTGTCCTATTGAATGTTGTAAATATGTAATTTACTTTTGATTTTACTTAGGTTGACAGTTATTGCTCTGAGTCATAGAAGACTCTTTGGACTTTTAATGAAGACATGAAAGACTCTTGAGAGTTCTGAAGTTATGCTAAATGTAGTTTGCATTATGATGTGGCCATAAAAGTTTGAGTGGTTAGGTGTAAATGTGGTGGTTCTAATGAAATGGTGCCATATTCTTGGGAATTTGAATGCTTGATTCCTAGTTGGTAGATATGTTTGGGGAAGGCTTAGTAGATGTACCACTGTAGGAGGAAGTTTGTCACTGGAGATTAGCTTTGCAGTCCCAAAAAATTACACACAACCACAGTGGACTCTCTTGACTTCTTGTTTGCAGTTCTAAATGTGAGCTCTCAAACGCTACTTTAGCCACCTGCTATTTCTGATCCACCATCAATGACCCTAACACTCTGGAACTGCTATGCCATAATTAAATCTTCTGTAAGTTGCCTTGGCCACAGAGTATCATCACAGCAATAAAAGTGTAAGTAACTAATAAATGAGGCCAAGAGGAGGGTAGAGCAGGAAAGAGAATACAGGTTGTAGAGTATCTCGGTCTCCATGATGGCTGTTTGTACATTGAGCAAATATTCACCAACTTTGCACATTTTAACATTTCTAGCTTTTATGGTAAAGACATTGTTTTATTTTATGCACATGTATATATATATATATATTATGTAATACATGTTTTATTAAAAAGCACCTATTCAGAAAAAACAAAAATCTCAAAACTCAATTATATACTGTTATCAGATAAAACAAAAAGTAGCAAAGTGTCTTAACTAATAAAGAAATAGAAAATGAACAAGTAAATGGTAACAGAATAAGGCGAAGTAAGATCATCATATAATGTGTTTATTTGAAGAATAAAGTAGTAATTGGTGAGGTAACTCCTTGATTACAACCAAATAATCTGGAAGACGTAACGAAATATAATGCAAACAATTATAAAAGTACATCATGACAAAATGATACCTGTTAGGTCCTCTCTATGCAAATTTGAATTAAATAGATTACATTTTTTTCATCTGGCGTAAGATGTGTGCTATCATAAACAGCAGTGATCAAACTCTTTCTGATTTATTCTAGTTTTGTTTTGGCTTCTCTACATTATACCCATCAAAATTAGCCCAATTGTTCTCTGCTCAATACATTTCAATATAGATGGCCAGGAAGTATTATTTACTGAATATCAAATAGACTTGCAGCAAGATATGAGACAGTTGCCTACATATTACTAATTATTCCTTAGACCAATGAGGCAGTGACATTGTTAGACCTGTTTTTCACATGAACCAAGAGAAGCACCCATGAAAGTGAAAGACTAAAGAAGCAACAGGTGAATGTAGGAGCTTAGACCTCCTGATGTTTCCCTAGTCTTCTTTTGTTCTTCCTTGGCCCTTTTCTTACATTTTATAAGCAGAGTAACACAGATCATGCCCCATTTATGGAATAAAACACAGATATTCCATTTTATAACAAAAACATATAGCTATATTGATGAAAGTAAATATGTATTGCAATTACAATTAATACATTTATGATATAATTTGTAAGTCTAAGACATGTGTGTATAGTATAGATAACAAGTAGAAAGATAGATTCTAAGAATAAAATGAGGAAACACACAAGTTGCTAGTAAAATGATGAAATAAAGATGTTTTGTGTGTGAAAGCATCAGACAGCTGTGAAAATTGCCCTCATCTATTTTGGGATGTCTTATTCAGGCTTCCCATCATAATTTTGGTATGATTTAAAATGTTAGCAGATCTTTCCCACAGCCTTTAAATAAAACAACTTGTTTCTCTATGTTCTTTTGTTCCTACTTTTTATTAAGTAATCTAATTTAACCAGTGACTCTGAGAAGCTTTTCCTCAGCAGGCAATTAACTTTGCTGCAATAGGATATACATCTCCAAATATTTAGTGTTTTCATGATGGTGCTAGACTTGAGTCTATCTGTGCCGCCAATTACATAAACAAGGTAATATGTCAGCACATGTTTAAATGGTATTTCAGGCGCATTATGTCAGTCTTTCCTGGCCCCGTATTTTGCCTGATTATTTTACCACTTGGAGAAACAAAATGCCAATCCACAACAAAACAAATTCAAATAAAGGAGTAAATATAGCCTGTGGTTCCCAATGTTATTACAGAGAGTTACGTTCATTGGAGACTCTCAAGGAGTGCTGTACATATGATAGAGTCACATGGACAGTGGAGAGGTGCCTGACATTGGAATATGTTTGGAAAGATGATTAGGGGAGACCATTTATTTTATGCTTTCTGGGAACTAAACCCTCAAGGTAAATCCTTCATGAATTGCAGAAACCACAGAACACCATAAGGACAAAGCCTTCATTAGTGGCCTTTTAGGAGAGATTCCAGTAGATTTAACTGTTCCTTCTGGGAATCAGAGAAAGGACTGGAAGATCTTGAAGGGGCTCGAGACCCCATATGAACAACAATGCCAAGCAACCAGAGCTTCCAGGGACTAAGCCACTACCTAAAGACTATACATGGACTGACCCTGGACTCTGACCTCATAGGTAGCAATGAATAGCATAGTAAGAGCACCCGTGGAAGGGGAAGCCCTTAGTCCTGCCAAGACTGAACCCCCAGTGAATGTGATTGTTGGGGGGAGGGTGGTAATGTGGGGAGAATGGAGAGGGGAAGCCCATATAGAAGGGGAGGGGGAGGGGCTAGGGGGATGTTGGCCTGGAAACCAGGAAGGGAAATAATAATCAAAATGTAAATAAGAAATACTCAAGATAATAAAGATTAAAAAAAAAACTGTTCCTTCTGCCAAATATAGCTACAATAGATCCATGGTGTTCGTTTTTATCATCTTCAATTACTAATATCCATATCTATGCTTTATAGATTTTATAGTTCTTCACTTCCTTCCCCATTGTGTATCTCTAAATACTTTGTTTTATATTGTTTATTCAGTGAAGCAATATTCTCTAGATTTTTTTAAGATAGTTTATTGACAATGCAGAATAACATGCTTTTTCTGATATTTTTCCTAGTTCTAACTATTCTGGTAGATTCTTTCAGTTTTCTGCATATAAGAACAAATAATTTGTAAACTAAGAAAAACGAACTTTTTTTTTTCAAAATTTGGATGTTGTATTTATTTTTTTCTTGCCTAATTGCTCCGGCTTTCTACTACATACTGAAGAGAGGTGGTAACACTTTCGCCTTGTGTGAAGTTCCTTCATCTGGTCTCTTGAGTACAATGTTGTTAATTATGGGTACATCTTGGATGGAATTTACCCTGTTGATATTCATGCCTATGATAGCTACTTTTAAAAGTATTTTAGCATTAAAAAGTTGGATTTTTGTCAATTTATTTTCTATACCATTGGGATATTCATATGATTTTTATTCTTATTCTGTTAATAAGCAATATCATGAGGCCACCCTTGTTGACTTGCCCTTGTTGGGCTGTTATTTTTAACAAGTATTAATTCTATGTGGTTGTGGTGAATGAGTCTTTGAAAGTGATACTGAAAGTATACAATTTATAGCATTTTATAAATTGTAGGTTCAACAATTATGTTGACTTATAATTTTTCTTCAGTATATTGGTCTAGGTTTAATATCAATATTAAATATCTCATGGAAGAGTATTCCAGAGTACTACAAAACTTTTTGATTTGAGAAAACGGTTTGAGAAAGATTTGCATTGTTTCTTTAAATGTTTGGTAGAGTTTAGCAATTCATGAGGTACTGGGCCTTTCTTCAAAGGGAGACTTTAAAAAATATTATTAATGTGTGTGCGTGCATGCATGCATGTGTGCATACACACCTGTGTACCAAAGCACAAGTGTGGAGATCAGAGGACATCTTGCAAGAGTCTGTTTTCTCCATCTCCTAAGATTAATCAACCTTCGTGACACACAACTTTGTACAATGACCTATCTAGGTCCTTCATGGGGCTAATTTTTAGTGGGTAATTTCCTTATTCTAATGGGTTATTTTTATTTTTCATGACTTAGTCTTGGGAGATTGATTATCTAAGAAACCATTTCTCCCAAGCTTTTTAAATTTATTGCTATTTAAATAATTATTGTCCACAATAATCTTGGACCTGCTTTGTCCATATTGTATCTGTTGCAATCTGTCTTCTTATTTCTGATCTCACTAGAATCTTTTCATTTTCTAGTAATCTTGCTTTGGTCTGCCAACATTGTTCATATTTTTTTTAAAATTCTAGTTTTATTGATCACTTCTGTTTCATTATTTCTGCTCTGATCTTTTTATTTCCTGATTTTTGCTAATTTGGGGTTGATTTTGTTTTTGTTTATTCCTTGAGAAACAGCAGTAGGAGGATAGAGAGTTCTGTTTCTTTTCAGAAAAAAGCAGAAGTATGTGTTCCTACTCAGGTTGCTCTTAGAATTGCTTTTGCTTTGTTCGTTAAGTTTTGATATGTTGTATCTCCATGCTCACCTCATGATTTAGTTTTATTTTCTTAATATCCTCTCCACCTATTACTTGTTGGGAAGAGTTTTGCTTAATTTTTGAATATTTGTAAGTTTTAAAAACTTCTCTTTGAGTCGTGGGAATACACACACACACACACACACACACACACACACAAGTCCTCACCGAGGCCTCACTCATCCACAGTTGTGAGCCACCCAACATGGATGCTGGGAATGTGACTTCAATACTTTCCAAGAGCATCAACCACTTATAAACACTAAGTCATTTACCCAGCTCCCATATAATAAAATGTCTTTTAAAACAAACAAAAAATTCTCCTACACATTTGCTTCTCTCTGTGTTACTCCATCTACTAATCTGCTTTCTCCCAAAGGAAATTCAAGAGAGGCAATAAATGAGGGAACCAGATTACCAATAACAAAATGAAATCAGAAATCGTGACATAGTCATATGGCAACTTGAAATAGATTAATGACCATGTGTTAGACATCCTCTTAATCCTTGAGTGTCCATTATCATCTTCTAACTTGCTATATGATTTTGCCTATACTTCAATAGAACATTTCAGTTTCTACTTGAGTTTATGCAAATTCTACATCCTAATAATAGCCACGTTTGCCAGATGGAATTTAGTTGTTATACCGCTATAATCATGATTCCATATTCTTGCTACAATGTAATATTTATTCTGCTAATCTCAGTGGCAAAGCACAGTGTGATTAAATCATTTGCTCAATATAGGTTGTGAGTAAATAGAGCTGGGAAATGTTACCATCCCTTAGTAATAAATGTCGGAAAACAATCTGTTTATGAAATAAGGAGCTGCTTTTTCCTAAATAAATTGTCTTTATTTTTCTAGTGCTTCTCTCAAATGCGAAAACATTAAGAATCTTCTAAGTGTAATTGGTAAAGATTTGATCAAGCCACTCCAAAGACTGCTTCTTATATTTAAAATAGTAATTCATTAAAAACATCTTACAGATGAGTCAAGGATATGCAAACAAAATCACTAGTACTTTCCAAGATTTTATACATTAAAAATAAAAAATAATGAACCTTTTTACTGAGTCAGTGATGGTCAGTGATGACATTTTTTTTATTCCTAAGCACATCACTGCTTTGACTCTCAGTAGACAACAGCTAGTATGACACTGGGTGACTAAATGTACCTACAGGGCATGTGTAGAAAGAGAAATTATATCACTCTAGATGTATAATGGTACGTGCCAAGTACTGAGAGATCTAGCTAGCTGTCTTTGATAGCATAGGCATTAGTAAAGTTCTCCTTGAGCCTGAGCTATGTACGGAAATATATGGGAAACAGCAGTAACTCCCATGAGCTCTGGTGGGTCTGGTTCTTCAGAATCTTATCAGACTGGGACAATTCTAATTTTGCATTTAAACTCTTCAGTTGTGAACCACAGCCTTTCCTGCTGGAAGCTTTGTAAAAAAAAAATCCAACTCATCCTTCTAAGTCTCTGTGTTTTCAATTATTAAATGGGAGCTTTAGAGTTCTGACCAATGATTAAAGTTCTTCACACAAAGTCACAGAGTTTAAAGCCTCCAAAACCTATTGAAAAGGAGTAGTAGCACCAACTGCTTGGAGGAACTGCTGTGAGGAGCGAGGGAAAAGGTAAAGAATGTTTGTATGTTCTCGGTTACCACAGCATTCGAAAATACCTTCTGACATTTCTGCCCTGTAACTAAGTACCAAAAGATTTTCCAAGTTTATTTATTCCGCAGACTGAGGATAAATAAAAGTGTGAAACCCCTTTGTGGTCAAAGGAATTCTATTATAAAACCCTGATTACAAAACATGCTAAATTATTTTACATCTTTAGTTAATTAACTAAACTAAGATCTGGGGTCAAGTAGAAATGAGCACTTTCTTCTTATTATAGATTATATGCATATTCCTTCACTTAAATGTATATTAATAGGCTAATTTTTAAGAAGGAAAAGAAATAAATATAAACATCAAAACGGATGAGCATCCTTATAGAAGCAGGGGGATGAGGGAGGGGAGAGCAGGTTTCTGTAGGGGAAACCAGAAAATGGGATAACATCTAAAATGTAAATAAAAAATATGCAATGCCCCCATCCAAATAGATGGACATCATACTTTCAGATCATTTCAGGCTATGGGGATAGCCTCTGAACCAATTACCTTTGGTGAATTGAGACTTTAGAGTTGGTCTGACCTTTATTATAAACATAACTTTTTCATTTATTGTGGGACCCTCCTGGGTTCCCTACAGTGTTTGACCCCTGCTAAGCCCCGAAGATGCATGTAGAAGCCTTTTGTTCCTAACAAATGAACGCCCTGGCCTGGTAGTGACATACTGGGTGGTACACCTGGGCGATGGTTCATTCCTGTCTTTTGTTCTCAGTCTGTCCCTAGAACTTAGGCTGATCTTCCTGGATTTCTCCCCAGTAAATTTGGGGCATGCATTGATCTTTTGTTCCTGAGGCCTTAAGCCGGTTTTCCCACTGTGCTTCCTGGAATTTTCCACCTAGTGAACTTGGGGTATATATTCCGTGAATAAAGCTACGGATTTGGCATTCTCTCTTAACATGAATGACCTGAAATATGTATGTTTTTTAAACCCGCAGGCTTACGCCCAGATCTCAGTTGTCAGTGCGGGCATTGACAATTTATTATGAAGACCCTTCAGAACATCAGTTCACCTTAAGGTTACTACATGGGAGGAGGCACAAACACAAAAAACAGACCTACTGTGGTCATGTGGAAATCAATACAGGAAACACAGTTAGGAAGTCATCCCTGCCTTCCCTGAAAAAGCATGGCTTCCATTCAGGTGAACTCTGAATTCCTAAGTTAATGATGAACTAGTTAACTATACAGGATTAATCGGTGATTACACAATATGACTGTACATTGGAGGGGATATTCTGTTCTGTTTGATAATGGATAAATTATATTGTTGAGCTCAAAGGGGAGTTTAAGTAATCTGTGCAGATGGTATTAAAAACTGACTTGCTTGATCCATGTGCAAGCTAAAAGCATCAGTGGAGAGTAAATAAGAGCGATAAACCTTCACTATTTATTGAGTCCCTATCACCAGCAATGACCTGAGTCAATAGACTGCCATCTTGCTCTTGATCAGAAAGGCTGACTTTTTAATGATCACATGGCGGCGGCTGGGATCAATAAATGACCAAGATGCCTTTACCCAGAAAATCCATTTGGAAGGTAAGATCCTCTGGAGACTCACCTACAGATTCTCTAATCTAAAGAATAATCATACTATAAGGATGGCATTGCCACTCCATGACCAGACAATGATCTGAGACTTCCTAGGAATTAAGAACTAAACTCAAGGCTGACACCTTGATAATAGGTAGGAGTAAACCCAGGTTCGCTGGTCATTTAGCAGTACCATTTCATTTGCACTCTCCAGTTGCTCAAGTGCCATGGAGTCCCTGAAGGGACAAAGGAAGCTCTTCTATGAGACTTACCAACTTCCTCATTCCGAGAGCAGCCATTTCTAACATGAATGTGTGCTCCCATTGCCAAGATGGGTCGAGAAGCAATAGAAGGGATGCTTAATTCTTGGGTATAGCGTCGATCTATTCTGCTAGCTGATCTCATACCACAGCATCCTATGATGACTATGACTCCATTGTATAGTGTCATAGTGTATATGTGTCAATAAACATCTTCAGCCTCCTTTGTTTTCTGACTAGTCTATGTCTACACTGACATAGGAGGAGCAGCCAGACGATTTTCTATGTTGATACAAGAGAGTGAAAGTAAAACAGACTCAACAATAAAAAAACTATCAAGGTCGAACATTTCTTGTCTTGATACTATCTTATGTGAAATTATGTGAATATCTTTTCAAATTCCTTTATAAATCCATATATAAACCTAAATAATTTGGGAATGAGTATTAGTTCTGGTTATTAAACTCAGCCTGACGTGAATATTGGGAATAAAAATTAAAAAGTCAAGAGCAGAAGGCATGCGGGTTTATGTAAGACAATCTCTGACTTCTAACCTAAATTTAGTGGTCCAAGTTTAATTTGAGAATCAACTGTCACAGCTTGCTCAGTTCTCAGGAACAAGAAACAATTGGCTCGAGAACCTTGCCACCCAGGAGCCTTATATGCACCACATTATCAGCAGAGTGGTATCAGTTTTGTCTTACACGTTTTAACCTGTGCTGTTGTGTTCCCTTCACATAACATTTTGTGGATCTGCACTTTCAGCGTCACTCCCAACTAAGGAACTCACACTCAGCTTCTAACTCATCCCTAAACCACCCGCATGGCTCCGTTCGAGCTGTGCTTTAGAAGTAAGTGCCAATAAATATCATAAATGGCTACCTGTGAAACAGACAGGACCCTTTGTCACAATATCAAGAAAAGAATAGTGATAAGAATCATCACTATTCACCTTTCATCTAAAAATTGCTAACCAGACAAATAGCAGGCGCAAGGTAGAATTTCAGAAGTGGAAAGTGACGGGAGGCATACTCTACCTGCTGTAAATCCAGGGTAATCGTCACATAATGGTATTCCACTCCGTTCTTGATACTAGGGCTCTGCCACCAAGTGTTCTTGCCATCAATAGCGTTCGTGATCGGGTGCCTCTCTACGGAATCGGCAGCAGCATGAGGAGGAGGAGGAGAAAAGATCAGATGATGAGTTTATACCCGTCTCTTCAGGGCAAAGGCAAAACAAAGATGAGGTATAAAAGCCCTGTGAATAACAAGCGTTAGCCATCAAACCACCTCCGTGATTTCATACTCTACCCAACACGCAGGAAATGACGTCATCATGCCTGGGCTACAAAAGAAGGTATGAAACATTGACTACCAGCTAAAATGGACAATCTTAAAGATACAACCAGAAACTAATGCAGAGAAATAGTACAGACATCTAAATAGCATGCTGATCATACGATAAAGAAAAACTCTCCTGTTGAAAAGGTGCTTGAATGTTGTCTACTCATGCATATTCTCCTTTGCAGAGACTTGGGCAGTCCAATATACATGTGGCTTTACTATAAAATGATACCATTTTCTGTCTATGAGGTATTTTCTAACAAATCTTTAACCTGTTACTTTTTTTGAATGTAACTTTTTTTATTGGATATTTTATGTATTTACACTTCAATGTTATCCCCTTTCCCCCTTTCTCTCCCTTCCCCTTGCTTCTATGAGGATGCTCCCACTCCCACCCACCCACTCCTCCTCAACACCCTGGCATTCCCCTACACTGGAGAAACAAGCCTTCACAGCACCAAGGGCTTCTCCTGCTATTGATGGCAGACAACGCTATCCTCTGCTACATAATTGGTTGGACCCATGGGTCCCTCCATGTGTACTCTTTGTTTGGTGGTTTAGTTCCTGAGGGCAGGGGTCTTTTTTACTATCATTTCATTCATTTGCATCTCAAATGATATCCCACTCCTCAGTTACCCCTTCCACCAATCCCCCCATCCCATGATATTTTACTTTCAGGTTACCTCTGCACCAGCCCCACATCCCACATCTGCCCTTTCCCCTACCCTTTGCCTGTATAAGATTCCCTCACAATGTAAAACTATATTGGGACATTCCCCAAACCCTCTATGCAGTATTTGCTTGGCTGCGTATCACTAATTCCAGAGGAGGAATCTAGTCAACATTTGCAAGCCAGGAGAATGGCACATGAAACTTAAATGTACCAACCAAACATAGGCTTTTGCACACAAACCAAATCAGATAGATTTGAAGAAAACCTATTGTGGGATTTAAACAGAGCCTGGAGTCAGTAAGGATGTGTAAACACTCCTCCAACCATGACTGTCTTTTGTAGGATGATGTCATACAGTTGAGGCATGTATGAGATAGGACGAGGCCTGTCATTGGATGAGAAGGAAAGATGGGCAGGAGAAAAGTTTGAGGGAAGAGGAGGAGACTGAAACAGAAGGAGACTGGAGACTGGAGAAGAAGGCAGAGAATCCTCAGAGAACATGGAGGCCGCCGTTAAGATTCCACCCTGTGTATTTACAGGTTGTTATGAATGTTCTTAAGGGATGGATGTGTATGTTTAGGTGGGCAATTATATCTCATCAATTGGTTCAGAGGTTATTGTGTTGTGTGTTCTTTCTTGTGGAGAACAGAGTTTGGGAGAGTGTGTGGCAGCAGACACACTGGGCTGCCATGAATTTGGGATGTGTGTTTATGGCAAGATATCTACTGGATATCTTGGGGCACTGTGGTGCCGGATCTAGTGGGGGGAAAAGATAACCTTTTATTTTTTATAATTTTACAGCAACAGTCTTTTAGTATAGTTCTCTTTTTTCTTACAAACCTGTAGTTTAGAGATTCTCCTGTTTTCAAATTCAGCTCACATACCTCAGAGAGGAAATATCCTCATGTTTCACAGCCGTGATACATTTTGGGCTGTATTGGAACCTCTTCTCCTACCTCATGAGTTCTAGGTCTTTTTTTCTCAGGTAAGTATACACAGACCACACCTGGCTGAGGACGGCTGGAGCAGTGGCCGTTGGCATTCCTCTTTCTGCCCTCAGGGCTACAATAAAGATGTCTTAAGTCCCTCAGACCTCGCATGGAAGCCAGCAAATCTACTCCCTGAAATGTCCACCAAGGGTCATGAGAGTCTATGTTAGCAAGCCGTCCTCCTCCTCCTTCTGATAGAAGTGTGCCCAGCAGTGCCAGCCTTGGGAACTTGTACAAACTGTCTCAAACAATATTCAGAGATATGGTGTGATGGTTGATTTTGTTTCTCAACCTAACTTGATCTAGACCAGCTGCTGACACACCTAGGCACAAATATAGATGCACCTTCCAGTGGCAGCCCAGATAAAAGGAGGTGCAGGAGAAAATCTTTATGCTTCTTGCCTTATTGCCTTTGCATTTCACTAGCAAGCTTTTCTACTCTGTTGCTGCCTCTGATGCCAGTGGTGTTACATCAAGACTCTTTGGGCTTCCCACACGCACTGGAGATCAATGGCCGTCCAGAACTTCAGCAGCAGGTTGGGATGTCTAATTGAGTGGCCACTGTGTTCTCAGCTTCTCCTTTGGGAAGACAGACATTGTTGGCCTATCCAGACCATATTGTGTAAGAAATGTTGTTTTAACATATATTTATTTTAATAGATCTGTTGTAGAGAACCTGAAATAATTTTGTCACCTTGAGGATCAATCCCATCCTCCTAATTTGCCAACATAATACAGGAGGCA
Source organism: Rattus norvegicus (assembly GCF_021556685.1). Taxonomy (NCBI): domain Eukaryota; kingdom Metazoa; phylum Chordata; class Mammalia; order Rodentia; family Muridae; genus Rattus; species Rattus norvegicus. Next base: position 19,068,473 of record NC_141534.1, on the reverse strand, counting down.
GGACATATATTTTGTCTAATGATAGGGAATGAAAGACCATGACACTTGGAATACAAAAAGGAGGCATATAGATGCTAGCTGTTTCATGGCCCCATGATTTAGCACTTAACTGGCCATAGACTAATCATTTAAATTCCATTTTATCCCTAAAATGGGGGCGGCAACACTCCACTCACAGCAGCATTTTCCAGATCCTCGACTTCCAGGAGAAAAGTAAAATCAGAAAAAACAATATGCACATAAGAGATTTAAGAGTTAATATTCTATCCTAAGAATTTTATAAGTAACAGTAATCTTGAGTCTGATTGCCCTTCATCTGATAAAACCATGAATCCAAAATTCATTCATAAGTTAATTAACATTTAGAAACCTATGATTAGCTTAAAATATCAAATTAATGAAAATTTAGTCAAAAATTTTCCTTATTCTTATATGAAGACTATGGATGCTTATTTATTGACCTTAGTAGCCATTGATCAGTACACACATTTGGATGGGACCCTTTCTTCAGAGTCTTCCCCATGAGGAACACGTTTATGTAATACTGTAATAAATTTTAAGCCTGTTGAGAATGCATATTGTTATGAATCTGATAGACATATTCCACCTAATAAAAATTGAAGATAAAAATAAAAACTGGTTTTTGCATATAAAAATCTGATATAATATAAAAATTATCTTTAAAAGAAAGAAATATAGTTTAGTCAGTGAAGTACTTATTTTGTGAGCAGGGAAATCCCAAGAGAGCAGAGTGGTGTGTGTGTGTGTGTGTGTGTGTGTGTGTGTGTGTGTGTGTGTGTGTCTGTATGTCTGTGTGTGTGTCTGTATGTCTGTGTGTGTGTCTGTATGTCTGTGTGTGTGTCTGTATGTCTGTGTGTGTGTGTGTGTATGTGTATGAGTATGTGTGTGCATGTGTATGTAGGTGTGTGTGAATTTGCTCCACACCTCAGAACCTAGTTAGAATTTGGACTGTACTGGAACTTTTTCCAGGACAACCCTTGGGATTTTCTGACCAGCCAGCATACTTGTTTAGGCAAGGTCCAGGAAAAAATGACAGACAATATCTCATTATCAAAGATGGGAAGTTTCCAGGTTCTGTTCTGTCCTTTTCACATGCCACAGGACACCACACACACACACACACACACACACACACACACACACCACATCTGTGTACTCATATAGATGAATGAATACATGAAAGAATGTTGATTAAATTTGCCGTTTTTACCTAGTGAATATTTTGATGTTAATTTTGTTTAGACTTCTTTATAATCTTCAACAACAAACATAAATTAGGTAAAGTCTGATGTTCATGTTTTAATCTAGCTATGACAATATAGGACAGAATGGTAATATAGCATTGCCAGTGTTCCATGGACTTGACTTTGTACAAGTCTTATCACATCAACAGGCCATTGTGATGAGGCATCCTATCTTATTAATAAAAGAAAGCTGAGGAAGGATTTAACAATCAGTTCCAGGTGGATTCTGTTGATGCCAGGTATAATGTCCCTTTATAAGAACAGCAAATGGCAGGAACATAACTGAATACCAACAAATGTCTCTGGTAGTGTGGGTGAATGCAAAAATCAGCACATTGGGAGCAATACATAATATATTATTGGCATTGTCCTTACAGATAGTTAAATATATATATGATAGATAGATAGATAGATAGATAACATTCCCACATCTTCCTGACTTTTTTTTGTCATTGCTGTTATCATGTATAGAAGTAAAGCATGCAGATATACCACACACACATCCAAACAAAATTCATAGTTTTCAGTAACTGCCAAGAAAACCTGTTTAAGTGGGAATCCTGACATTTGCTACCTCGGGTCAAATTGATATGAGAAGTAGCCAGGAAAAAGATGGGGATATGTATCAACAGCAAACCAAAACTCTTGCTTTAATAATTATAATTTTCATATACTGATTAATTTTTGGCAGATTTCCCTTATTAAAAAAAAAGATAGAAACATTATCCACCAACAGAATAAACTGTAAAAGTCAAACCGAGAGGCAACTGCATCTAAAAACTGGCTGGGGTGTCATAAGGCAGTTTCTCAAACAGTTTGTGTTTTAATTAAGAAGCACAAACTCCTAGCAGCCAGAGAGTTCACCTTTCACTTTTTTCACCTGGTCAGTGTGGGCCTTGCAGATTCATTCTAGAAGGTCCCTGAACGTGTGGAAATTTACCATCTGATACTCCAACTTTTACTCGAACATAGTCACATAATTTATTGCCAAATTTTTATCCCTGTCAGAGCCTATTCTTTCTGAGTTTCCGGTATCAAAATTGATTTTGAAAGGCAATGAAGCCGCTCACACTGAAAAGTAACGCGAAGTAAATCCCTGTGACAAGTGCGTAAAAGTCACGTGAGCAAGCCGAGAAGCCCGCACTCCTCCCACGCACCTTCCTTCATTGAAAGAATCAGTTCTGGCTTTGATGTGAAAAACTCGGTGTGTCCTCGTCGAAATATAAGTATCTTCCACTGAGATGCGAGAGATCCCAAATTAAAGACAGAGGGTGACAAGATGGGTCTGCAGCTCGGCTGGGCAAGGGGATGAGTCATTCATTTCTCCAACCAGGAGACTCTACTCAGTTACTTAACATTCTAAACTCTGCATCACTAATGCTGGTTCTATGATACTACTCACTTTCATCTTTCTACATTTTGTATAAAATATATACATACTTAAATGTACTTATATTCTGTATATACTATAAACACATTTATATTTATATTATTATAAATATAATATAATTATATTGTTATTATAAATGAATTACAAATATTATTATAGATATATATAGAGAGAGACCATAATATAAAGAACATTTTAATTTCATATTTAATACATATACTGGCTGGTTTTGTGTGTCAACTTGACACAAACTGGAGTTGTCACAGAGAAAGAGAGTCTCCCTTGAGGAAATGCCTCCATGAGACCCAGTTCTGAGACATTTTCTCAATTAGTGATCTAGGAGGGAGAGCCTAGCCCACTACGGATGGGGCCATCCCTGGACTGGTGGTCCTGGGTTCTATAACAAAGAAAGCTAAGCAAGCAAGGGGAAGCAATCTAGCAAGCAGCACCCCTCCATGGCCTCTGTATCAGCTCCTGCCTTCAGGTTCCTGCCCTGTGTAAGTTCCTGTCCCAACTTCCTTTGGTAAAACAGCAATGTGGAAGTGTAAGCTAAATAAACCCTCTCCTCCCCAACATGCTTCTTGGTCATTATGTTTTGTGCAAGAATAGAAACCCCGACTAAGACAAAACATATGTTCTATATGCATAAACAGTGCTGGGAACACATTTATCTTTCTAATCCTTCTCTTTCCTACCCTAATCTATGCACACAGCACACCTTCCTTCCGCCCCACGTTCATCATCCCCCTACCACCATAGCCAGGCTTCCAGACTTTCACTTTTTAAATGTTAAAATATATTTCTTAACTGCATTTTTCTTTACATTTTAAATGTTATCTCATTTCCTAGTTTCCCCTCCAGAGACCCGCTATCCCACTCCCAACCCATGCTTCTATGAGGGTGCTCCCTCACCCATCCACCCACTCCCTCCCACTTCCCCACCCTGACATTCCCCTACCCTGGGACATCGAGCCTTGATAGGACCAAGGGCCACTCCTCCCATTGATGCACAATAAGGCCATCTTGTGCTACAGATGTGGATGGAGCCATAGGTTCCTCTCTGTGTTCTCTTGGGATGGTGGTTCATCCCTGGGAGCTCTGGGGGCTCTGGTTGATTGATATTGTTGTTCCTCTTATGGGGTTGCAACCTCCCTCATCTAGTTCAGTCCTTTCTCTAACTCCTCCGTTGGGGACCCTGTTCTCAGTTCGATGGTTGGCTGTGAGCATCCACCTCTGTATTTGTCAAGCTCTGGCAGAGCCTCTCGGGAGACAGCTATATCAGGCTCCTGTCAGCATGCACTTCTTGGCATGCACACTACTGTCTGGGTTTGGTGTCTGTATATGGGATGCATCCCAGGTGGGGCAGGCTCTGGATGGCCTTTCAGTCTCTGGTCCACGCTTTGTCTCTGTATTTCCTCCTATGACTATTTTTGTTCCCCCTTCTAAGAAAGTCTGAAGCATCCACACTTTGATCTCCCTTCTTCTCGAACTTCATGTGGTTTGTGAATTGTATCGTGGGTATTCCAACGACCCTCATGTCTTAATGGAAACTTTGAGCTACCAGTCCCTGGATAAATGGTAATTTCTGTTCATCAGATCTCATCTCTATCCCCAGGGAAGAGGTAAGTTAATATCCATTAATTCATTTCTTTCCTGTTTTTTCTCCTCTACTGTCTCTGAATTCTCCTTGACAGTCCATCTACTTATTTCCTAACTTCTCTTTTTTAAAGCCTGACTCAATATCTACACCTCCATCATCCTTCCTTACTCTCAACTAGATGTCACATTTTCCTAATTCCTTGCCTTGAATTTTTTAAGTCTTTATCACTAGATTATGTACAGTAATTCTCTTACCTAGTAATGCTTCTTCAAGTTCTAACACTGGCCTTTGGTTCTTAATATATCAAAACACAGACATAGCAAAACCTATCTCTCCCAACTCCCATGCTCACATCAGAGTCTCTAAAAGAAAAAATCTCCTCATGGATGCCCTCCATGAAATACCTTCATTTTTCAAATATTCTGGATATACAAGATCAGCAATTTTAATCACAGAAATATCCATATTCCCTATATATGGAAATATAAGTATCCAAGTTTTTAAATTTATAAATTTGACATGATGTCATCTCTCTCTCTCTCTCTCTCTCTCTCTCTCTCTCTCTCTCTCTCTCTCTCTCTCATAGTTTCATTATTTGCTACAAATTGCAAAATATTCTTCCTTCCTCATCCATTAAGAAACAGTTCAATATAGTAAAAGAACGTTATATATTTGTTCAAGCCCAGAGGCTGTGCATTACTCAGAGTAAGACCCACTGTGTAATGTAGGTTTCTGTGTGCAAATCAGCACTGTAGATGGGGAGAAAACACTGAAGTTTTGTTAGGAGGCACACACATGCCAGGGAAGGAATGTTTGAGAAATCTTGGTACTTTATTCTTTATTATGAGGCCAACCTAAAACAGTGTTTAAAATAGCATACAAAGGAAATTTAAATTGACCAAATTTGAAAACTGTCTAATTATAAAATTATCATCAGCACTTCAATTTCCATTCAGTATTTATTCTATCAATGTCTTTTCTAGATAATCAATATAGACGCAGACATATTTTCTAAAACATATCTCTGAATCGGCCTTTATCTCTAAAATTAGTAGATTAATTCCCTTTTTGCTCTGTCGTGTCATATCTAGGTTTATGTGTTACTTCTTTTGATAATCCAGTTAGTCTTACTAACTTGTATACTCTCTGTCTATACATGACTCCCTCCCTGAATGTAGGTCTTGGCCTGTTCTTAGTGCCTGATTTACATTTTGTCTTCCCCTGATTTTCTCAATTTCTCTATGACAAAGAATATTTACAATGTTACTTTATGTTCCAGTATTGATCATAGTATATGTCATAGTACCTGTACTTATTCTGTGAAATAGATATCTGGTTCACAGAGGGCAATTGAACAGCTTAGCAAGCTCCTCTTCTTCAGATACTTGTCCATTGGTTTGGAGGACCCTTCCTGACCCGGATCCAGCTTCTACATTCCACACATGTTGAAACTCTGCTCTCCGAGTCTCAACAATTTCAGTTCTTAGCATTCTTAACTACTTATACATCTTTTCTACAAGCAAGCTTTTCTGTCTTATTCTGATTGTTTTCCTTCTCGCCTCTCTCTTCTTCTCTCTGTTATACTTGTACTTATTAAACTGGTTCATGCTTGACCTAAGTTTCCACTTTATCATGGTTTCATTGCCAAGAGTTCTCTCACATTGAAACTGAATTTATGACCCTCTTCTCTCACTACAGGACCTGTGTCCATGAATCCTTGGCTCACTAGCTGAAAACCCGAACGTACTTTTTTCCTATTGGGTCTGAAGAACAGTACCTAGAAAATAAGTAACCACTGAACAGTCACGTCTCACGTGAATCGGCAAATCCCCAGAGAGCATTCTGAACCAGGGAGTCTAATAATTTCCTTAGAACTTCGACTAGTTAATTCCCCTCTACTACTGAACTTTGTATATGTATGAGACACTAATGCTAAATGTTTATAAAATGAAAAAGAGGATTCATAAAAAAACTCACAGTAAAAGAAAATTCTGGAATTTTTAGGCTCATGAGTTCTTTGAACTTAATGCAATTTGGCTTCAATGGCTTTGTGTGTGTGTGTGTGTGTGTGTGTGTGTGTGTGTGTGTGTGTGCGCGCGCGCACACGCGTGCTCGCATTGATTCCATTCAGCGCCATACAAAATCCATATACAATACATACGGTATGGATGGCTGCTGTTCTGATTGCAGATTCGACACTGGGGATTCCTGACAGGCTGCCCAGGGACATGTTCCACCAACTTGCAGTACATCTCAGGTCCTTTTTCCCCACATGTAGCATTGGTTGTGATGAGCGCATTCGAAGCAAGATTCAGGACAGCAGGAAATAAACCTGAGAAAAGGTGACAGAAGTGGATCAGACCTTTTTTGCTTTATTTTTAAAGTACAATTTAACTGACATTTTTCAGGGAAGTAAATCAATACAAATAGAAATTAGTAGTCAACTAAATAACAGAGTTAAGTCAGCACAGTGCATCAAAAGTACTCTATTAAAAGAACTTTTTACAATAGTTTCTGGGTTTTAAGATGTCCTCTTAACATTCAGCCACTAGTATTTAATTTAAATAGTTATTCAAACAAGACATTACATACCTAATATGATGGCATTATTCTATCAGAATCTTCTGTATCCCATGTCATTTATATCCAGTATTAAGCTATGGCATGTGTAATTTCTATACAACTATATACTCATGTTCTTTATGGTCCTTATGGTTTTTGTATGCCTCAATTACCATTTAGCATAGATTGATGTTACAACACCTTTCTGTGTAGACTGGAGAAAACTATTTGTTATTGGTTTCTGTACCACCAAAACTTTATCATAGAACTTAATGGTCTTAGGCCAGAAATTGCTCATTTGGATGTAATGGAAAGATCTGACTTATGTAGGCCTAGCTCAGGGCAAAGCTGGAGAGGTCTCTTGTTTGCACTGGGAACCCAGTGGAGTCTCTTCATTACTGTTTAGGTGATGCCTTTCTGCTCCCCACAACTTGCATTCTATGAACCTCCTTTCAGTAATAGTGCAGTAAAACCATTCATCAAAAGTCCTTCTTTAACTGAAACCTCATCATGGAAGAGATATATTTGAGATGTCAAGTAAGTGGACTTGAGTTGTACCTGGAACATTCTTAATCCCTCAGTTTCTCTTGGCTCTGTAAATGTTCCAGCTACTTCTGTATCGCTTCGGCTGTTAACAAAAAGCCCTTTGGAACTTTACTTTACACATGGTGTTTTACTGAGACCCTTGGATTTAGCAACTCATGAACGCTTTCTGCCTTAATTTCAGGCATTGTCACAGGGTGAAGACATAGTTAGGACTCAGTATCTGCAAAATGGAGAGGTGCCATCTTGGCTCAAGCATCAATCCGAACCAGCTGCCTATGTTAATATCGCCTTTCCTATTAATGTACATCCACAGCATGCCAGACACTGTTCTGTCTGCGTCTGCCACTGTTCTTGTGCTTTTCATCTTTGGGGACTAATCTGTGTCACAAAACCGTCATGTGATCTGTGTGCTCTTTTACCTTCATTTCATTAAGCGCTGAATAACTTGCCTGGGATACAGTTGGCAAGCAGCAAGGTTTTGCTTCCCACCCCTGGTGCCTGACCCAAGAGACTGACATTTACAACTTTCCTCATTTTCTAGTATTTAACATTAACTTCGTTTACATAATCCCACTGACCAGCTCAACCACTCTTTTGTAAAAGTTACTCATCTCATCTCTGGTCCTCACACAATGAACCATTCTATCCATGAGTCATGTTATGATCGCTGTTCAGAGAAATATTAGCCCGTCACTAAAATACTATATTTACCTCATGAAAAAATGGAGAATGTTTTGTAAAAAGTAGGGAGCTCACCCAACAGGCATGCATTCTATTTTTCATTTTGTCTTTTCTTCAAGCCAAATAAATGTTATTGGAAATAGTCTTACATTTTGCGAAGTTATCAAGTGGCAAATTTTAAAGAATTAAGTCTCCGGAGAAATACTTCTTCATTTTAGACATTTTACTCCCTCATTTAGTAAATTATATATGATGAAATAATTAAGGTTCATCTAGGTGTCTTCCTCCTCTGTCATTCTGTACCCCTTTGTGCTACTGTACAATTATTCTTTCAGAGATATTTTGAGCATGCACAAAGCCATATATCCAAACACTTGAGAGGTACTAAGATGAGTTTTATGAGGTAAGGAAATGTAAATGAGCTCTTGGGAAAAATACTGAAGTTTACAGGAAAGAACAGGTGTGCCAGGCAGAGGAAATGGTACCTGGGCTGGACTCAAGCAGTCAGAGTATTTGAACCGGTCTTTGTCCTAGCACATAAGAGAATGTCTTTGGGTAGGTATGTGACATGGACATAGACAGTTACACATAGAGTATATAGAGTGATTCACCAAAGCAGAGCATCACATGGTGTCATTGCTGACAACTTTCCCCTCTTCTTCAAAAGTTTAAAGTACAACACAATAGTGTAAAAAGAAAAACACATGTATGGTTTTCTGCTTGGGAGAGAGCTAGATCTTTCTTTTTGGGTAGTAACATGAGGTTGGGTAGGAAAACACTCTGCCTAACACTTTCTAGGAGAGCCTGTGTGTTTGTTATTTGTTTATTCATATATATACATATATGAATTATTTATACATATATACACATACATATATACATACATACATTTAGCAAATATATATATTACCCATGGCCTGCTGGGACACGTCTAAAACTTACTCGGGAACCTGTGAATTTGATTCTGTCAAATTTTCCTTAACTATATGTCTCTTCCTAACATATGAAGTCTTGAACTTCACATGGCCATTGGTCCTATCTTGCCAATATTGACAGACATCTTTTCTCAAGTGGTACGGTGCTATAGGGCTTGAGACCAGTCCTGTGCTATCAAAGGTCAAAGCTGTCATAAAAGAAGGACCAGAAAGAGACAGGAAGGATCACATTAATTAGTGTGTATTCTAGGTTTGTAATATCAAAATAAAAATAAAATTCCATGTTATTTCCCCCACAGGGATATGTGGATAAAATGAATGAAAAAGATTGAGACATAAGAGGATTATAGATGCCTAAGTGACATTGATCAAGAAACTATGCTCTGTTCTTCATAATGTGGATTCCCAATCATCTACTGTGTAATTGCACTTTTACAAGGCAGTACAATTCATTGATGAGTAACACACAGTTAAGACGGATAATGTAATTTGAGCCTAGCTCTTGGAATCTCAGATTGCCCGAGGAAGACTTAGACCCTGATCATCTGAAAATCTTAACAATTTATATACTTCGCAAAATACATAGTTATCACTCCATTATTGCTTCCTCGGGTATTTAAACATTATACTGAAGATATTAATACAATTAACATTTAGCCCTTTTCACTTCTTTCCCATTGATTTGTTTCTACTATACATATTGACTGCGTGCTCAAAATTAACCTCTTCACAATATAATTGCCTTGCTTCAAGTTCAGGGAGCAGCTGCTTTATCAAATTTTATCACTATTTTCTGTTTGTTTAAAAAAATCAGTACAGGATAATGGTCTTGGAAGGCTCTCAATTAGTTGTTAATGACCAATTCGAAGAATTGGTCGATATTTGAGCTTTTATTGACTCCTTGGCATGTCATATTATGGATTGCAATACGTTTTCATTATATGCTAAACCTATTAGGCTATTCCCATTCATTCCCTCTCAAAAGCATCAGGGTGATACTTATTGTCATATTGATATGAGTCACCTGATAAGATTATGTAATCATTAGGAGTGTAAGAGACCTACAAATAGCTGATGAACATTCTAAGAGTTATTGACCTAGAGTCGCTCAGTTTAATTTGAGACTCTGTAATTTTAATGACATAAAAACCTAGTAGTTATTATTTTATATCACCATGATTGATGATTTTCTGAGTAGACTCTAAATAAATTTAGCCAGATTTACAGTCATAAAACACCAAGTCTGGTGTAAACCAAATGACTATTTACCTTTCATATTTCATGTATATGAGAAAAAAGTATATTCATACTACTTACAAAGCAATATATTTATTTTTCACATGTAACTAGACAACATGGGAAAGTTTAAATCTAAGTAAATGAACTAATAAAAATTTTGCTCCCATATGGCAAATATTTAGAAAATTCACTACAAGGTCACTGGTTTTGTGGGCATATTTACATCGCATGCCTCTTTATTAGATGGCATACCCATTTATGTTGGCATGTGTGGATTATGCACTAAAGCATCCACGGATAGAAGCTGTAAATCCCCTAAATATCTGACAGTCTGTTGACATGGGAGCTGCTGTCAGATCTGAAGAATGGTGAATATTCAGGGAAGAGGACACATGTGTGTACAAGAAGGAAATGACATGGGATCATTTCACAAAACCCACTTTCATTCCCTGAAGGATCAAAGAGCAAAACCGAGGAGCCATAAGAGTGTTCAAGTGATGTGGGAAAATACTGGTACAGAGGAATGCAGGAAAGTTCCCTAACCCCACCATGTCACATGCTCCCCAAAGGTTAGATGCTAAGAACTCCACCCTAACGGGTTAGTAGAACTGCACAGATGGTAGAGATTTGAGTCAGATGTGTGAATGCAGTTAGTTACCAACACAGAAGACAGGTAAACATTATTCATAAGAACATAACAGAGTCTAGAGTTTCTACAATGAATCTTTCACAAAATTCAATACACATTAAAAAAGATTCCTAAACAAAGAAATGATAAAATTTAACTGAAATAAATCTCAATAGGGATCACTGCTGAGATCAAACAGATATGAACATCAAACAGGAATAGCATTTAAATCTGTTTTGTTTTATGTTATATTAACTGATATACACTCATGGACACACACATGTATAATGCTTGCAATGGCAAGAAATTTAAAAATCTTGTTATCACAGTTGAAATAACAAACACATAATTCAGTTGTCTGAAAAGTTTAAATCAATCACATATTGATAAAATTAGTTAACTAATAAATAGAAAATTGTGATATAACAGAAAAAAGTAGAAACATAGATGAGTGAAAAAAATTAGTAAATAAAAATTAAATTTAAAGAAATTAATGTAAGCAGTCATACTTAATCTCTGGAAAAAATCAAATTGGGAAATAATTGCTGCTTTTAAAGGCAGAACATATCTGGGAAGAGGCTTAAAGAAAACTCTGCCCACAGCAGTGCTCCTGCCAATAGTTTGTACTATACAAACATATACATCGGTTAAGATGTGCTTTTACCTGGTATAAATGAATGCTATATTCAGGAATGGCTGATGTGTTTTGTTGTGGGTAATTTTAACCCAGAAGAAGTATAGCAATAATTAACTCCTGTTATTGATGAATATGATACTGCATTGTTTTCAGTTATGAAAGGGTTACTTAATTGAATAACTAGGGAGAGAATGGGCAGTCTTGTCTAGTCCCTGATTTTAGTGGGATTGCTTCAAATTTCTCTCAGTTTAGTTTAATGTTGGCTACCAGTTTGCAGTATATGGTTTTTACTATGTTTAGGTATGGGCCTAATGTAGAGGTGTTGAATTTTGTCAAATGCTTTCTCAGCATCTAATGAAATGATCATGTCATTTTTTTTCTGTAGAGTTTTTTTTATATAGTATTCATATTGAACCATCCCTGCATCCCTGGGATGAAGCCTACTTGATCATGATGGATGATCGTTTTGAAGTGTTCTTAGGTCCAGTTTGTGAGGATTTTGTTGAATATTTTTGCGTCGATATTCATAAGGAAAATTATGGTCTGAAGTTCTCTTTCTTTATTGGGTCTTTGTCTGGTTTAGGTATAAATGTAATTGTGGCTTCATAGAAGGAATTGGGTAGTACTCTGTCTGTTTCTATTTTGTGGAATAGTTTGGACAATATTGGTATGAGGTCTTCTACGAAGGACTGATGGAATTCTGCACTAAACCTATCTGGTCCTGGGCTCTTTTTGGAAGTACTAGCCAGAGGAATCAGACAACAAAAGGAGGCCAAATGGGATACAAATTGGAAAGGAAGAAGTCAAAATATCACTATTTGCAGATGATATGATAATATACTTAAGTTATCCCAAAAGTTCTACCAGAGAACTACTAAGCCTGATAAACAACTTCAGCTAAGTCGCTGGGTATAAAATTAACTCAAATAAATCAGTAGCCTCCTCTGCTCAAAAGATAAACAGGATGAGAAAGAAATTAAGGAAATGGCACCCTTCACAGGAGGCACAAATAACATTAAATATGTGACTCATACAATTAAGTGAAAGATCTGTATGACAAGAACTTTAAGTCTCTGAAGAAAGAAATTAAAATTATCTCAGAAGATGGAAAGACCTCCCATGCTCAAGGATTGGCAGGATTAATATAGTAAAAATGGCTATCTTGCCAAAAGCAATCTACAGATTCAAAATTGAATCTACAGATTCAAAATTCTTTCTCAATTCTTCAGAGTTAGAAAGAGCAATTTGTAAATTCATTTGGCATAACTAAAAACCCAGGATAGCAAAAACTGTCTTCAACAACAAAAAAACTTCTGGGGTAATCACTATCCATGACCTCAAGCAGTATTACAGAGCAATAGTGATAGAAACTGTATGGTACTGGCACAGAAACAGGCAAGTAGATCAATGGAATAGAATTGAAGACCCAGAATTGAACCCACATACCTATGGTGACTGGATCTTTGACAAAGGTGCTAAAACCATCCAGTATAAAAAAAAAGATATAGCATTTTCAACAAATGGTGCTGGTTCATCTGGAGGTTGAACAATAATGCAAATTGATCTATCCTTATTTCCCTGTACAAAGCTCAAGTCCAAGTGGATTAAGGACCTCCACATAAAACCAGAAACACTCAACTAATAGAAGAAAAAGTGGGGAAGAGTCTTGATCACATGGGCACTGAGGAAAATTTCCTAAACAAAACACCAATGGCTTATGCTCTAAGATCAAGAATCGACAAATAGGACCTCATAAAACTGCAAAGCTTCTGTAAGGCAAAGGACACTGTCGTTAGGAGAAAACAGCAACCAACAGTTAGGAAAAGATCTTTACCAATCCTACACCTGATAGAGGGCTAATATCCAAAATATACAAAGAACTTAAGAAGTTAGACTCTAGAGAGCCAAATAACCCTATTCAAAATGAAGTACAGAGCTAAACAGAATTCACAGCTGAGGAATGCCGAATGGCTGAGAAACACCTAAAGAAATGTTCAACATCTTTAGTCATAAAGGAAATGCAAATCAAAACAACCCTGAGATTTCACTTCACACCAGTGAGAATGGCTAAGATCAAAAACTCAGGTGACAGCAGATGCTGGCGAGGATGTGGAGAAAGAGGAACGTTCCTCCATTGTTGGGGGGATTGCAAACTGGTACAACCATTCTGGAAATCAGTCTTGAGGTTCCTCAGAAAATTAGACATTGCACTACCTGAGGATCCAGCTACCTCTCCTGGGCATATACTCAAAAGATGCTCTATTATACAACAAAGACACACGCTCCACTATGTTCATAGCAGCCTTATTTATTATAGCCAGAAGCTGGAAAAAAACCTAGATGTCCTTCAACAGAATAATAGAAATAGAAAATGTGGTACATATACACAATGTATTACTACTCAGCTATTGAAAACAATGACTTCATGAAATTCATAGGCAAATGGATTGAACTAGAAAATATCATCCTGAGTGAGGTAACCCAATCACAAAAAACACAGATGATATGCACTCACTAATAAGTGGATATTAGCCCGAAAGCTCAAATTACCTAAGATAACATCCACAGACCACAGGAAACTCCAGAAGAAACACGACCAAAGTACAGATGTTTTACTCCTTCTTAAAAGGGGGAACAAAAATATTAATAGGACAGGATATGGAGGCAGAGTTTGGAGCAGAGACTGAAGGAATGGCCATTCAGAACCTTCCCTACATGGGCATAGAGCCCATTTATATACAGCCACTAAAACTAGATAAGATTGACGAAGCAAAGAAGTGCATGTTGACAGGAGCCTAATATAGTTGTCTCCGGAGAGATACAGCCAGAACATGTCAAATACAGAGGCGAATGCTAGCAGCAAACCCCATTGAACTGAGAATGGGGTCCCAGTTGGAGGAATCAAAGAAAGGATTGAAAGAAATGACGGAGCTTTCAACCCCATAAGAACAATACCAACCAACCAGAGCTCCCAGGGACTAAATCACTACCCAAAGACTATACATGGACAGACCCATGGCTCCAGCTGCATATGCACCAGAGGATGGCCTTGTTGGGCCCCAAAGGGAGGAGAAGCCCTTGTTCCTGCCATGGCTGGATGCCCCCAGTGTAAGGGAATGTTTGGGAGGTTGGAAGGGGGGGTGGTTGGGGAGGGGAACACCCTTATAGAAGGGCAGGAGAATGGGATAGGGGATTTATGTCTGGGAAACTGAGAAAGGGAATAACATTTGAAATGTAAATAAAAAAATACCCAATTTAAAAGAAAAAAAATGGTCTAGGTTAAAAAAGAAAAAAGAAAAAAAGAAAAAGAAAGAGCTACTTCAAACTCTTGTGACCTAGCTCAAATCCCCCTCACTCTGTGGATTTGTTTCCTGATTTTGCTGTACTGAGTTTGTTTCCTTCTTGGTGTGACTTAGCACATTTTATTATAAACCTCATAATGTTTTAGTCCTGTGCAGTAGATATCTAGTCCATAACTGAGTATATCAATAACAGCAGCTAACATTGATACCACTGAAATGAAAATATATTAAATGAGACTAAAATATGCACTGGATACTCTTTCTGGAGAGGACTCACATCCACGATGTCCATACATTTACGGGAGTCTGGGAATGATAAAAATATGGAACTGTTCGAAAATTTAGCCAACTGCAAGAAAACTGAAGGAAACTCTTTCCGTGGTTGGAAAATAAAGGAAACTTTTTGGGTGGCTTGCTGTTCTGCATCCCTGCTCCTTATCTATTTTCTTTGTTTTTATTTTTTCTATTTCTTTCTTTCTATCCTATGACAAGTGGAAAAAACGGAGAGATACCTATGCACAGATGCCTCGTTGAGATATTTATGGGGAAAAAAATAAGAAAACAAAACTGTGGTTTTCCTGTTGCCCACAGCAAAACAGCCCGATTTCTTGGTAACCTGAGCATGCGCAGTGAGAGTCCAACCACCGATCTCAGGCACCAATTGCAGCAACCAATTACAACTATTTTTAAAAAGATCCAACAATAAGCCAATGATGATCCATAGCCACGCGTCATTTAATGATTGAATTTAAAGGGAAAAACATCTTTCTTTACTTTTCAGCCATTGAATCTTCTACTTGTGTTATCTTGGTGTAAATTTGAACAAACTTTTTAAATATCATTTAAAAATATCTAATGTACCTAGTGTATATACTCAAGAAAATGTGATACTATGTGGCATTAACACTCCACAGACAGCTTTTGTTTCTGGTTTTGGGTTAATAATCTAAATATTGTGGAATAGCTATCTTCATTACTTATGATTATTAGTACAATATTTTACTTCTCAATTAACAGGCAAAGGCTCCTATAAGGACACCTGTGAATATATGCATGCATGTGCGTGCATGTGTGTGTGTGTGCGTACGTGTGTGTGTGTGTGTGTGTGTGTGTGTGTGCATATATATGTACTCAATTTTTCAAAGAATGCTTCTGGCTATTTTTCATAATATAGCTTGAAATATCCACGTTAATATATGCAACTGATATTCAGTGGTATTTGGTGGCTTGCTGGGAAAAATCCTTGAGTCACTGAAACAACTGTTTTCAATATGCTTATTTTAATTGTGGTCTTCAGTCATGTATTATTAATAACACATGGCAGATCTCTGACTTCTTCCTTGTCATTTCCTCCCTTCTTGTCATAGTAGTCTGGGTGCACAGAATTTCTTCTCCGAGTTCCTGCCAAGCACCTATCACCTTCTGAGAGAAAAAAATAGTGTGTGGAATGGGGCTGTTTGAATGTTTCTAATTTTCCATTTCGGTTTCTGGGTCTGTGGAGCATCTTAAATATATTCATGCGTGTAAACAGGGCTGTTTGCAAGTGATTCTCTATTTAAAAGACAAAAAGAGAACATGCCAATTGCAAATGTTCTAAGATGTGTCAAGGAAGTAAAAGAGACACTTGTCTGCTGAAATCCCAGCTATGTGGGTGTGTAGGAACACACTAGTATAAAACAAAATTGGAAGGAAACAAAATGTTGAGGAGAATGGCTTCCAGCTGTGCACCACGGGAAGGAGCTTAATGCTGTCCATCCACACTGCAGATGGAGAGTTTTACAGAACTGAAAAATCAGCCCAATTTGAACTAATAGCCGTCCAGACACACAGCGCTTGGAGAGAAATAATGTTGAATCTACTTGGCCAGAAGCAAAGAAGCCAGGAGACAATGTATTCCACTTCTGTTTGCATGGCTTGCAAATCCGTGACTTAACTCTGCCCTTCCCAAAGAACAGAACGTTTCCAAAGGTCTCTGCCTTACTTTGGTCACCGGAAACAAACAAATAAAAAGTAGTTCATGTTCCTCTGTGGAATTAATTTTAAAAGTCACACAACTCTTAGTCTGTGGAGGGTTTCTTCTTTTAATAGACAAAGATGAAATGTAGGCTTTCTTCTTTCATCACCCAAAGAGAAATAAAACAGACGTGATCTGCCATTGGCTGTGCACATGATCAGCTGAGAGGCATCTGTATTAACTCTGTATTATAGGCACCGCAATAGAGTTAAGCTTTATAAATACAAATAGCTTCTCATCCACTTGGTCCAGCTTAGAAGACATTACTGCATTCTTAACAAAGGACACCATTCTTTTAATTAAAGCAAAACTACCTTATCAATTTTGCGGGGTCTAAAATTTAGCCATACCCGAGAAAATAGTTGTCACTGCATTCCAAACACTTGGTAGGATTCTAAGTACACAGAAAATCACATTAGTCTAAAAACAGTGGTTTCCGACGGTGATATTTGTACATCAAGCTCTCCTAGTTTCTGAACATACTTTATGAAGCCAGTTCTAACCAGACTATGCTTGGCAAAGTACTTACTATAACATGCTTCTTGAAGTTAAAAAAAAAAAAAACCTCAAATTTTGCAAGATACCTTTTGAATTAGATTGGATGTATTTTAATCTCAAACTGAACTGCCCTGGAAACAGGTCCCCACCAAACTCTGCTCCCTTCCTTACCAAAAATCCTGCTTTCTTGCAAACACTGTGCCCCTTGCATTTCTAGTCCCTACACAGGGCCCGGAAATCCTCCCTGCCACTTGACAAAGCGGCAATCCACCCACCATTTTGTTTGGTTTGATTATGTTCTTCCTGTAAGAGAATCCTGAATAGGCATCCCAATGGCTTTCAAAAATCAGTATGTTAAAAAATAATTATCTTTGTTGAAACATTTCTTTGGAAGGCTCTAGCACGAGGGTACCCAAATATTTATTGCGGTGGCAGTTGGGGTGAAGCAACTTCCTCCAGGTTCCTTCCAGCCCCACTTCATCAGTATCACCACATACACTCACCACCTTCTCTTGTCCGCCTACTCCAAAACCAACCCTTCAAATCATAGATCGCGTTGGCAGGTCTTTAACGCACTAATGCTGAAATCGAGAGACTCATGGTGGCAATAGCATAGGAAAGGTCTTTGTAATACAGAAAAGTAAACAGAAAAACTTTGTCTATTTCTGCTGTCAATGATTTAATAAAAAATATGCCAATGCTATACCAGAAGTACATGCTTGCAATTATGGCCTTCAAGCAAAATTATCAGATGGGACTCACACGTATTCTAATGAATGCAACTCCCTCGGGAGAGAAGATGCTACATGATCTTTAGTATCTGCTCCTTTATTTCTTATCTCTATTGATGAAACCCACATGAAAATCTGGTTATGCTTTCTGTTTACCCTGGCTTAAGAGGACTACAGGAGTGAAAATAAAAGGCGCTTTCATTTATTTCACACTTGGTTTGTTTCTATGAAGTTCCTTGGAAACTCTTATTTCATTCTTTCCTCCCAATAATTTCATATACTTCCAAGTCATCTCTGGGGTCAATAACTCTTCACTGTAGCTGCAGGCGAGAAATGTTTCTAAGCTTTAGACTTGTTTACCCTCATCCGGCCTGGTGAGTCCTCTCAGATGTTCAAGACACATCAAAACTCTGCTCAAAGGAAAGATGGGGATTTCCCATGTTCTAAAATTTACCCAGCACATACCCTGGATTCATTTTCTCTAGTATGCTACTTGGTCCACCAAAGGCATCATGATGAAAACTGGAAATCAATAAATATTCATGTCATTTTACCACTCAGTATTATTCTAATTCTAAGCCAATTTTAAATCCAGCCGTATTTCCAGCACCACTGTCGACATGTAGAAGCAAGTCAGAAGGATTTGTAACATCAGGACTTCTGCAGTCACCTCTGAGCAGGCTCCTGATAGCATTTTCCCTTTCTTTCAACATTTTCTAAATACATAAAATGAATCTTCTGTGAGATGCAAATTTGACTAGGTCTCTCCTTTTCAAAAGACTTTTTCAACAGACTGTTACTCTGGATGTGTGTGAAAATGTAATATTATTGCAATGACCAACAAGGTCTACCATCCCATTCTCAAGATTCCCATTCTTAGTAGGCTGCTTATAGAAAAGGCAATGCTTTTGCTTTTCTTCCCCATGATTCTAGAAGAGTCTTTGCTATGTAACATTCACCCACTCCTTAAACCTTCCTATCTCTTAAAATTGTTTCTTCCTTCCACTTTGTCTTCTCTGTTTTCTCAAGTGGTGTTATTGTGTGTGTGTGTGTGTGTGTGTGTGTGTGTGTGTGTGTGTGTCTGTCTGTGTGTGTGTGACAGAGACAGAGAGATAGAGACAGAGAGAGAAAAAACAGAAAGGAGAGAGAGAGAGAGAGAGAGAGAGAGAGAGAGATTGAACTCAGGGCTTTGTACATACTACATACTAGCCAAACATTCTACCATTGGGTTATAAACCAATCTTTGTTTTAATTTTTCATTCCCCTCTCCACAAGATATGGGTCCTCTGTAGAACAGTCTGGCTGATGTCCTAGAACTTTTTTGTAGACCTTATAGAACTTGCTTTTCTGTCCTGGAACTCATGGAGATCTGCTTGCCTCTGTCTCCCAAGTGCTGGTATTGAAGGCATGTGCCACCACACCTGGTTTTATTTTTTATTTTTTCATTTCTTTATTCCAATACAAGGTTGTTTGCTTATGTAGGTTGTTCTTGATCTTGTCATCCTTCTCTCTCAGACTTCCAAGCAACTATAATCATAGGCCTAAGGCACCAGATAGCATCTTCTGTTATAATGCTTGACAATTTTTTTCTTGTAAAGAACTAAATGCAATATATAATTTTTAAAAATGTGTGAAATATGAACTCTGTGGTGGAAGAAATGATATTTGCTTTTCTTTCTGTTGGTGCTGATTACCAAATTCTAAGAATGCAGGGAGCGATACACTTAAGGTCCAGGGAAATTTCCTCCCATTTGAAAATTGTCTCAGAATTCAGTATAAAGTTTGGGACGGTTCTGAACAACCAGCACAGCCCTACATATGCTACTCACAAAATAAAAACTAAGGAAGCAAGGAACCAACACAATAAAAACAAGATACAATGAGATATTCCTTTTATTGTTCTAGTGACAGGCAGATAGAAAGTGCTTAAAGCCAGTGTTTCCTATTTACTTTGTTAACTGTTTTCTTAAAACACCACACTTTTCTTCTTGGTGGATTTAACATTTTCTGTGTTGGGACATGAACAAAGCTTTCATATTGTGTGTGCTTTTAATGAGCTATTTTTAATTTGTTCACATTCCCCAGTCTATGTTTTTAACACAGATTAGAAGACACAAGTGGATTACTCAACTGAATATACTTTTCAGTACCATTAACTAGGATATAGCTTCTAGAACTTTCCCACTGCATTTTAAACTGTACCAGGCCTCACTCTAACATGTAGGCTTAGGAATTAGAATAAGAGATGAGGCAGACCAGGAGACAAGTGGGGGCTTTATAGCTGACATATGCATCTAATTCAGTTTTGTGCTATCAAGGCAAATTCTATACACTTTTAGTACATTTATGGAAAAACTTGTTTTATAGCAAATTCCCTTTAAAGTGAAATCTGACTGTTTATAGGAAAACACTTTGTTTTCTAGCAGCTGTTTGAACACACTCATAAAAATGCAGGAAAACACAAATATTCTGCTTCTTCTTGTAACTACTTGAAGTAGGAAAAAATCAGCATTTTACAGTCATTGGGCACAGTTTTGCTAATAATGCTTTTCATTTACCAAGTACACGTAAACTCTCACACATAATGAGTTTTCTGTCAGAATTTTATTTTTGTCTTTTGACACCCTTCTGTGACCAGTTGACTCTCAATTCCTTGGAGGCTGTGCCTGTGGTATCTTAATCTTTTCATTCTCAGATACTGGTCTTTGACAATACACACACACAGACAGACACACACACACACTCAATCAATCAATAGCAAAAAAATCATTAAATATCCTTTAAAATGAGTGCATCACCCTAGACTATGACCTTTGAAAAGTTCAACGTGGAGTACATTCATTATACTGTATCTGATCTTAAATAGAGCCAATAAGAAAAGACAAGTCATGCATCTGTCTTTGTCAGGTACTTGAATCATGAACCTTCGAATCATTATGGATAAAACATATGGAACACTCAAATTTACAGTAGTATTTTTACTTTTCTCTGGGTTGAATCTCCTCCCTCCCTACCCCCTCCCTCCCTTCCTCTCTCCCTGCTTCCTTCCCCCCTCCCTGCCTCCCTTCCTTTTCTCCCTCCTTCACTCCCTTCTTCTCTCTCACACATAAATCTCTTACATATACTGGGTAGGCAACGTTAACTAAATTTCAGAAGGCAAATCAAGGAATATCAACAATGAAAGATGGCTTTCTAATGTGAGACACAGTTTTCTATCCAAATGTAGGTTCTTCTGAAAGTGTCCAACACGTGCTTACTGAATTTCTCTATCTGTTATTCAACTGAGACCTAATGTCCCAAAGTGACAGGCACAAGAGAAGTCCTTTGTTTTCATAGAGCTACCGAGCAATGCAGTGGAAATTATGTAGCATAGCTTCTGAATGCATGTTAGAAAGCACACTGCCATATTAAAAACGAAAAGGATCTAGAGAGAGTCTCAAAGATAAGGAAATGGAGTCTAGCTTGTAGTCAATCGGAAGGTGAGCAATGATAAGAGAGACAGAAATCCAGGGAAACAAGCCCCGGCTGGTATTTA
The DNA here is from genome assembly GCF_021556685.1 of Rattus norvegicus. NCBI lineage: Eukaryota > Metazoa > Chordata > Mammalia > Rodentia > Muridae > Rattus > Rattus norvegicus. The sequence goes on along the minus strand of NC_141534.1, from coordinate 19,046,910 downwards.
CATTCTTAGGTGAGGATCAGCACCCAAGCTTGGAGAAGAAATGAGGACAGACTTTGAACCGGTTATCGTCCTCTCACCCAGCAGCTTCCCTAGGAAGCAGCTTCCAGATGAGACTCAGAGAGACCTTAAATATCCTAGCAAATCTAACTCTATAATTAGAGATAAGACATTTACAACTGGTCACCCTAAGTCTTTGAAGGTAAGTGGACACCGGAGGTTGGAAGATGGCTCAGTTGGTGAATGAAATATTTGAGCTCAAGTGAGGATCTGTGAGCTTGGCTCCCCCAAACCCGAGTAAAGCCAATGTAATAGGGTAGGTCTGTGACCCCAACTCTTCCAAAGAGAGATTGTCGCTGGGACAGGGGAATTTCTTTCTACAACATGAAGAAAGTGCCTCTTGCACTAAAATGAGCTGCCCCTGTTACACTGACTGATTCCCAATCAGCTTGGCACTCATATTGGGGCAGCAGTTGCATTCTATCCTATTTGAGATAAAGGGAAACATCTCTTTAATGTTTCCAAGGAAGGTTAAGAATTGGGAGTGTTATTCTCCCTACAAGAAAGATACCCAAAGTGAGAAATTTTTATCTGAAATCTGCTACAGAAGCATTCATGCAACTGTGCTCTAATTAAATAATTTTAATCAGTTTTCATCCCCCACTCCAACAACATGACTGCCTAAAATTCTATACACTTCTGAGGTTTCATGTTCTGCCGCACATGACATGCTCTTATTTATACTCTCTGGTATGTAACTGCATGATTGTTAGAGCTTCCATTGTTGATGCCTAATGAAATCTCAGTTCACTCTGGTATCTCTAGCTATTTTCCCCCACACTTGTATGTAAAGTAATTTCTTCATCATCCTGTTCTAGTACCATAAGATTTTCTGCTTTCCCAGTAAATTGCTTTTTTGTTTCCTGTGTGAAACATCTGATTTGTGTATTGTTCTCTCCCTGAATCCTGACTAATGTTTTGTCTATTCCTGTATTGTTGGCTAACTTAGAACTATATTATGTCATCCGAACTCATAAGTAGGTATTATATCCTGAAATTGCTTTAGAGGGGAAAACATATTTGGGGATTTGGTCTTGGTATTACAACCAGTGGCTGGCCATTTTTTCCTTATTATTATGGACTGTCACTATTGCCACGAGCAGGAACTCTGAAAGTTTGAATTCGCAGTTTAAGTGAAATATTCCAAATATGGTTCACTGACTCAAAATAATAATAATAACTGCAACTTGAAAATATGCTAAGTACTTAAATAAGAATATACCTATATGATTAAGCCTGAGACCACATTCTTCTGAGCTCTAAATGTATTCAGAACTCAAGGTTAGCTTATCAAATGGTGTGTTTTCAGTGCAAGGATTTATTCACTCACAAAACTGTAAATATTAACTTGTCCCAACTATGTCAAAGCAAGGAATATAAGCACCATTTTGAAAACACTACATATTTGCTTGACAACAGCAAACATGTTCAAAAAAACGCTATTCTTTAGAAACATAAACGTTGCCCACTTGTCAGATTTGGAAATCATGTATATGAAACAAAATGGTTAAATTTGGAGCCTCAATATTATACATGAAAATAATATTATTTCTCTCTAAACCAGATTGAAAATACTGTCTAATAATTTACCTGCTCAATGTAATGCCGGACCCAATAAAATACTCAAATACTTGACAAATGAATTAACCAGAACACAAATACAACACATGAGGCAAATGCTGGCATCAGTCATAGATGTGGACATTGCATAGAGTAGTACAAGTAGAATATAAAGCAAGATTATAGCTTTATGCTCACAAAACGTGGGCTCAAGATGAAGCAGACCTTCCTTCGTTACAATCTGCAGATGTTACTTTTATTGTCCTTTTAAATTCTGATTATTCTCCATGATACTGCAGCAGTCTTCATTTACATTAAAAGAGATTAAGATAATTTATTAGATTCCTATGCATTGGTGTAGATTAAAGATCACAGAAGTCCACTTTCTTTATCACCATAGATCTCTAGAACCTGAGATATTTTTCAGTTAACTCCAATATAATTTCCTCTAAGAAATCAAAGTATTTTACACGATCACTGTAATCTACATAAGCTATCAAAATGTATTCTAATTTTTTCCTATTTAATTCTCAATTAAAGAGTCATTTTGTAGATAAATGAGTCCCGTCTTCTCGCTCACTGCACCACCCAACTTCCTACCTTCTCTAGATGCTGTTCATGTCTCCACATGAATTATTCCTCATATATTCTAGAAGTGTTTCCTTCAAACTCTGTTCAAATTCATCTCTTCGGACTAAAAATAAGTCTTCATTCTTTCTTGTCCTTCAGCAATGACTTTACAGAATATGACATTTTATTTTAAAATTCTCCTTTTACTTTTAATGCAGTTGGACTTGTAACATAAGAAGCCATGCTTCTACTCGTCTGAATTTCCACAATGCCTGGCAGATCTGTAGGTATACTGTTAACATGCAAAAGTTCCTACTAAGCCCAACTTCATTCACTTACAACATAATAACATAAATTTTCCTGTAAAAATACATGTTCACAGGCTCATCTCCACATATAAAAACCTGCCAATCAGTTTGCTAAAAGTATATCGATATAGGCAAATTAATATGTGTGAGTCATTTATTCTTTCTACACTTGCTAATTATGAGACTGTGTGGTTGTTAATTTATCTAACTTCTTCATGATTTGGCTGAGAAATCCTTGTATATGGAAAAAATAAAATGTGTTGAAAATAAACAAAAGGCCTTTTAATCATGGAAAGGACCCCCCCCCCCCTTTTTTTTCTTTTTTCAATTCTTTTTTTTTTCTTTTAACAGCTCTAAGATACTCTCTTTCAATTAGGGACATTACTTTTAAGTTTTAATACCAAACAGTTGACTTTTTTTTTACTGTCTTAAAAATCAAAAACTAGCTGGAATTTTCCAGTTTTAAAAAATGTTCAGATTTAGTTACACATGAATAGAGAAAGTTAGGTCTGAGCAGATGGCTGTCAAAACACCAATGACTGCACACCATGGCTGAGAACTTGCACACAAAAATATGCAACTTGGTGCACAGTATAGACTTCTTCCATGTAAATGCCAATGGCCATCTGGCTTGAAAGCTCTGCAGAATCAACTTGATGCAATTCTATATTTGCCCTGTCTTCCACGGGTATTAAAGTATATCAGCATCTGTTAGAATCCCTGACAGGAAAAAAAAATTCTGTCCCCAAAACCATTCCACACCCCTGCATTTCACTTTTCAACATTAAAAAACAGCTGGAAGCTAAAACATGACTCCCACAATAAGGCAGTCACTCACATGAATGGAGATGGTTGGAGACCAGAAAGAGCAAATGTGTTCCACTTATAATAAGCCATCTTTCCCCTATGGGACCACCTCTATTGCTTCCTAAGGGTGTAGACACTACATTCCTCTCTAAGGTTAGGTTCAACTTAGTGCACATTTATGCAAAATACTTTTACTACCATATTGCTGGAAAGTCAACAATCTGCTTTAATTAAAATGTCACATAAGTTAATAGAGAAATATATACTCTACAAATTGGGTTTTGTCTGTTGGGTAAAAATATATTTTTTATTCTACACAACAGAAAGATAATTGCCATTATGACTTTATTTGGTTGACTCCTTTTATGCCAAATTATATTAAACATGAAATCACTCACCGATCTTACAAGAAATATCCTCATGAAATAAATATTTATTATTGAGGAAGTACATTAGGATACAGAGAAGAACACAAATTTCAGTTGATAACTGAGTTTAATGCAATAAAGAAATATATACTATAACCTTGCATGCATGAGTGTGTTCAGAGGTGTTCTGTATTTTAAGTGTAGAAAGGTTAGGAAGCTATTCTGAAAGTTGTGATACAAAAGCAAATTCTTTGTTCCACCAAAAAAAAAGAAAATCACCGTGGATTTTCTTGTTGCTCTTTGATGAAAATAGCATTTACTTAAATAAGCAGAAGCATCCACAGGTAGATTGTGGCCAAAGAGCCCCCATCTGTGCTGCTCAGTGACTGGGCAATTTCCCATTAAAAATGGATGAAATTGCACATACTATTGAAAGGAGCAAAAGTGGTTTCTGTGATTTAAATATTCTCAATTTATTTTGAACTCTCACGTGGTTAGTCTCTCTCCTCCCAGGACTCTTCAGTTTATGTAGGTTTCCCCCTTGACTCAGTGGCAATGCCATTGGTGAATAAGGTGACTGCAGCCACACTGAAGTAAGAGGTTATGTCCCCTTCCCATCCACGAAGGCAAAGTCATCATTCTCAGACTTTGATTTAAAAATATCCTTCAGCAAAGCTTGTGATCTGAGCTCTAGAGTTTGTCAAAGGGATAGCATGTACTTAAACACCATCCCTTCTATTAAAGTGTCTACCAGTGCCTTAGTCAGATCATGTACAAGCTTAGAATAGAGGAGTGGAAACTAAGAGAAAGATTTGCATTTTTTGTAATTGAAAATGAAAAGTCTACTTTATATAAAAATAGAACATATTTCATATAATTTTCTACGTCTCAATGATTTCTTTCCTCAGTGATTCTAACTAAATTAAACTCTCAGCTAAGTCTTCAATACAGACACTTGTAATATTTAACAGGGAACATTCCCTCCTGCAAAATTCACTTCTAAATGTTATGGGCACTGAAACTATTTAGCAACAGACTAATTTTTAAATGCTATGAGGAGAAAAAGGAAAGAAAATTTTAAGACCTTGAACTTTTTATTTTGATTTTACCACGCTGTTGCTTAATCAAAAAAAAAAATAGAAAGATGCATTCATATTATAAATCAGGTAAATTTATTTAGGCATATTTTGGGTACATGCTAGATGGTCTAAATATGTTTGACACATTTCCTCTAGAAATTAGAAAGTAGTTTTGACATGCTTTTTATGTCTTCCCATGTGGTATATTTATCTTACACGTATGTAGGATGGAGCTCAAATATGTTCAATACCAAGGCTGAGTAAAGGGTTTACATTAAAATTCTGGGTAACGGAGAGATGGTTCAGTTATGTAGAGTTAGTAATACTCTTACAGAGAACCCTGTTCAATGCCTGGCAGCCATGTCTGAGACTCCCGCCCGTATAGAACTCCAGCTCCCTGGAATCTGATGTTCTCTTCAAGCTTCTGAGTGCACTAAACACATGTGCAAAAGCCCATACAGATCCATTTGAATACACACATGTTTAAACCTTTAAAAATTCTTGAAAGTATGAGTTATCTCACAGACCTGTAACAAGGGCAAGGAAGATTTAAAGAACTTCTATGCTGCTGTTTTTGCAGCTTTTAAAATGTCATTCAATATCTATGACCAGCAGGTCATCCTCATCCCCTCTTTTCTTGGTTATTATCATTTAGTTTAGGGTCCTTTAGTCTGTATTTTTCGTCTATATCTTCACTTCTGCATGTTACTTTCAGACACACACAGATCAACTACTATGGCATGGGATGAATGGAAAATAAAAAATATTAATGGTAAAAGCAGTATCTGATACTTCATAAAGCTAATGAACCAGACTCATACATCTTAAGTAAAATCCGATGAAACATGGTGCACGCTGATATATTATGTAAAATTTAGAGACATCAGAGTCATTGTCTAAATAGGGCTTGCCACACTATCAGCAGCTGATCAACAGGTATAGTGCATTAATATCTTGGGCATGATGCAAATATGGCTGGATAGTACTGGAATTGGGTATGGAGAAGGAGAACCAAATCAAGAGACATTTACAAGGTACAAGCAAGTGACATCGGTGGTCCATTGATGTGAGGATAAGAAATAAAATGATTGGAGGACTATCCAGGTTTCTGTGCTGGTACTCACCAAGTGACAGATCACATTGGAATCCTAGAAACAAGAGTGTCTAATGATAACTTAAAATAAGCAATGTAGTCGTGTTATTAGATACACACTCAACAACAACAACAACAACAACAACAACAACAAAAGAACCACAAGCAATACTACAGAATCCAGGACACTCCTTTACAAGAACTATACGGAGAAGTTTGGGTGACACAGGTTTCTAGATACAACCTGAAGATAATTACTAGTTACATAAATGGATATAAGGCATGAGGGAAGAACGTGGATATGACAGCATATATTCTAGCTTGTTTTCTCTTTAAAATGAAAAGGAACTACAAGTGAAATACTGAAAGTATTGGGCAAGGGGAATTTTCTAGACGCCAGACATTCATCAAGCTGCTGGTCGGCCTCAACCGGCCTCAACCGCACTATGATTTAGACAGAGCCACAGAGTAACAAAATATAACTATGAAGACATCATGATAAAATGAAACCATAACTATGAGGTGGAGAAAGATACATTGAAATGTAGATGCAGACTTCACTCTTAAATATCTAGACCGGAAACAATCATTTCTGAAGTCACATTATTCTTGTGAACAATGGTATCTTCAAGTTAGACATTCTGCTCTGCTCATGAGTGTTAGTCTATCTTCTAGAAAGAAGGCTTCTTCGAGTAGGAAGTTGAGAGGGTAATTTTTTGGTTGTAATAAGTGTTCTTAGTGCTGAAAATAAAATTTACCCTCCGAGCTCCAGTGGCAAATACATTTGAGGTACGATGATTTTATTTAGGCTCTTCATATTCATCTATCTATTGATTTTTTGCTCACATTTATCAAAATCTAGCAAAAGGCTGACACTGCATGTCAAAGGACTATTTTTTTTGCTAAACTTTGTGGCTAAATGTGATTAAAGTACAATTTCTTAAGTGCCAAGAAAATTTTGCAACTGAGAAGGAATTTATAACATGCATATCACTGAACGCTAAATTTTATAGTAAATGGGGGTTTGGCATTGTAGTGAGTATACAATGGGAGCTTGTCAGTGGACAGCATTTTTTTTCTGTGCCTCATGAATAAACAACAATGTGGAATAATCAAGAATGTGCAGCCCCATAACATTCCATTTAAGTAAAACAAAATAGAAACTTGCCCCTTAGAAACCTCAGAAATGTATGACGTTATCTGAAAGCCCCCTAAAAATTGTTAGTCTGCTGGCCCAAGGAACTTTATGTATATGCTGAAAATCAATAAGCAAAGAAATTAACGAATAACCAGAACCCACACACCAACTGAAATGACAACATGGATGACCCTGTACTTAGGCTCACCCAATCATTCCTTGCAGGAAAAAAAAATTCCAATGTGCTTCCCTTCTTTTTCCTTCGAACACTGTCAAAAGTGCTGGGAAACTCAAATGGATGAAGCATCCCCAAGCCTTGTTTCTACAGCTTCCTGGCATGCCTTATGGGCTATTTTTATTCTGTGACCTACTTAAAGCCATGTTGTAGAGACTTTCTTTTGGAAACAGAGGCAAGTAGCATTTCCAAATTAGTCCTCATCTCTTTTGAAACCTGCAGACCCTAAAGAAATGACATAGATTTAAGAGGAGGAACACAGCATGCTGTCCTGGCTTTTCCCCCCGCTTTGGCTATTTACTAGTCTCTTGTTACTTTCCCCACAAGTTCTTATCAGGGTAGGACACACTTCCAATTACACAGAAGTCACTTACGGGTTCCTCCCAGGATAATAACACTTGTTCTTGCCTGAGCCATTCAAGCGGATGGATGCTCTGGGCATGCTTTCCCTACCCTCTCTCTCCAAAGATGACACTAATTCTTGTTGTTAGAAAAGCAGCCACACCATAGGATGCTTGTAGCAAATGGAAGACAAACAACATGAAAAACCTTCTTTGCACTTAACAATTTTATTCCCAGAATTATGCGCACTCTCTAGGTAATTTCAAGAAATGAGCTATATTATACACAACATATATTTAATTCCACCTACAGTCTACTTGAAATCAATGAAAATCTAATTTCAGCTTCTGAATAATTTGCTTTATTTTTCAAAATTATCTTTTAACTTTGATATTAAAAAAGCCTACTTGAAAGAGTAGTAGTCTATAAATGCAACATTTTAGAGTACCATGAGTAACATACTATTTGAAGCAGCTTACCAACATGTTGGCCAGTGTTTTCATGTTATAAATTAGTGCCCAGAAATCATGAACAAAATTGATTGGACTGTGAATCAAAGTTATAATTTTCTTCAATGACAATATTTAAGATTAATAAATCTTTAAATGGAAATCCAAAATGGAAACTCTTCAGGGGAGTTAGTGGAGAATTTAAGTTGAGAGATCATGTTTGTTAAGTTGCTTTTGTTCTGCTACATGGAATAAGGCTAAGAGATCTAGTTATACTACAAGCATGACGTTTTTCTCCTTGTGGTTCCTATTTTATATACATACATGAAATCATAAGCATGTATATGACCTAAGAGTACATGGAACTGTCTAGGGGAAACGGGGTGCTAACAGGAACAAGAAAGGTGTGACAGGAGAAGAGAGCTATGGGATGATTTGTTCAATGTACAACATACACTTACATAAAGATAACCTTATGTGATAGCGCCTTGTACAATAACAATACACAATGAAAAGGAAAAACAGAAATGTAATATGTACAAAATGTCGGAACTCTTAATGCAGGAAAACACTTCTTACACTTGTACCCAAAAAAAGAGATGTGACCCCAGAGCACTTGTGACTGCCAATCGCCTAAGAGGAAGTGTGGAAGTCAGCTCTGCGGGGAGACAGCCCAGAGGAAAAATGCCTACAGTGAACTGGGACTTTCTGATAACTGACTGCCCTGTCCTATCGTAAAGTGCTGTCGATCACTTCAATTGGCCCCTTGGGTTATGTCAAGGGTTTCACAACAAATTGTAAATAGTCAAAGAGAAACATGAAATGTTCTGAGCTGACTCACTTGTGGATGAGAGGAACCAAGACGGCCATGGTGCCTTTAAAAGATACATTGCTAAGGTTCTACAGATATTGGGAAAAGAAAGGGCTAACGTGACATGAGATAGAAATGACAAATCCGAGAACGTGCTTGAGGAAATGAGGTATAAAGCAAACGAACAGGGGGAGATTAGGGAAGTAGTATGTTGAGATGTCTATGATGATGGAAACCATACAGAAGTAAGAACATGGAGGACAGGAAACCAGGAAAAAGAGATATCCAAACCACCGAAACTGAGATGCGTGTTCATGGGATCATTGCAAGAGAGGACAGTTTTCATAAGGTTGAATCTGTGAGGTGACTAATTTTAATATAATTAGAAGGATCAATACAGAAGACTGGAAGATGAAGTGTAAGAAATATGCTTCAAAACCAAGAAATATTAATGATATGGAACTGAGAAGAAGATGGTTAGGAGGAGGGAAAGGGTGAGGTGTGTCTGTTTCAATCGGATGAATTAAAACACACAAAACTGTCTTCTCGTGCTAAATTTTCCTCAATTTATGTATCATTTATCAGCCCTGATAAATTATCCCTCCCCTTTCCAGAAGACCTTAATCAGCTCCTCCTGGAGAGATATTAGTATATAGGCAATTGTGAGTGGCCCAGCAAGAGTGCGGGGAACCAAACCCAGGACCTCTGCATGATCAGTGTGTGGTCTTAAGTAACCATCAACTCTAGCCCCACCAGGATCATTGCTGAGACTTCTGGTTTACGCTAAGTTGACTCATTTAGACTCATTGTCCAACCTCCCTTAAGATATTGAGTCTCCTGAAAGTAATCAATGAATAGTCGGTTTGGGAGAGTAGGGAGGAAGAATGCATCAAATTGGGTTTGGCCATGGTGGGAAGAGGGAGAGAAGAAATGGAACAAAGGGGATAAGAAATAGTCTTGATTTATTTTAATAACTAAAAACATGAATTAAAAAATTTAAGTAAGGATTTCCAGCACACCTCTTTGATTCTTATTTCAAGGAAATAAAATATGACAAAGAAGTATGTTTAATCTCCTTTTTATGTTGTTCATGGAAAGTAGGCACGAAATTCGCTCTAAATTAGAGCACAATGGGAAAATATGCCAATAGTGATAAAGCTACTGAAATCTGGACATTAGTGTCCCAGTAAATACACAGCTGTGCAGAATCTAATCCAAAAAACTGTATTCACCTCCAATCTCCATGATGTAGCTTTAGTTTGTGCATATGCACGTGCATGTTCATGTGTGAATTTATTGAGTGTGTAAATGCATGTGAAAGTCAAGAGCCAGGTGTGTTTCCTGTTTCCCACCATATAAACTGAGACAGTGCCTCTCATCTGAACCTGGAGCTTACAGGTTTGGTCAGTCTAGCTAGTCAGCCCAACTATCACTGCCTCAAGAGCTGGGATTAGAGGTAACTGCTATACACATCTGGCTAGTAAGCAGATGAGATCAAGCCCCTTATCCCCTACCCCAGCTTCCCAGCTCCTTGATGCTAGCATTTTAAACAAGGATTTGATTATCATCAGTGATAGTCTTCAAAGTTTTTCTAAAATGGTCACTTTTCTCCTTATTAGGATAGATGAAGCCACGTTTTCAGAAAACAGACTCCACTGATTTTGAAGCACAAAACAATCCTTTGCCTCTTGTCTAACATCTCCTGCCATGTGTGTCCTTAGCCATGGCACCATGTTTACCACATTATACGTATCTGGTAGAAGATAGCTATTGGTGTTGCCTTTAGTATTATTTTTGAAAATACATCCCAATAATTTTTTTTAAAAAAATAGGTCTTTAACACATTAATTGCATGGTAAACTTATCCTAGAATTTCTGTTACCAAAATTCAGCTGCCAAATGTCAGGTGAGTAGACCAAAGTCCTTAGTTTACTTGATATACTTTACAAGCTGCATGTGTATAATTAATAAGTGTGAGTGTTTGCATTTGTGTGTGAGAGAGTATGTGTGAATGGTATGTGTATATAAGCGTGCGAGAACATGTCTGTTCACTACTGAAATCAATAGTACCTTTATCCACAAGATTGAATGAGAATTTCTATGTGTCTGAGATACATGTATAAAAATTATATGATGCCTCACAAAGAAGAAAAGCAAAATAAAGTTATTTAATAAAGAAAACTGAAATGAACTGTTTAACTAGATAAAACATTAGATACAGCCAAAAGGCTGAGCTTTAAAAAATTAACTCCTATTAAACCTGTTTATGGTCAACACACTTGCAGTTTATTCCAATGTAAGGCCTCACTTGAATTCTTTAAGTGGCTAAATCAGATGAATTTAAACCTGTTCTTCCTCAGATGCAGAACTGCTTACGTGACAGGTTCTAACACAGATGGTCCACAAAAGACACTGGTATGATTGAGTGGCATGCCTTGGAGAGGAATAGAGACTTTCTTATTTACTTAACATTTTCTTCTTTCTATTCATAAGACATTGTAAAACCTGGTGGATAATAAAAACTGTGTGTGTGTGTGTGTGTGTGAGTGTGTGTGTGTGTGTGTGGTATGAGCACTGTTTCCCACTTTGACTTAAGCTTTGCTCTCCCCAAGAAGAATACTGACTTCTACCTAATAAGAAAACCAAGCTGTATCTGTACTCGATAGTTACACAGATGAAATCAGGCTGTATCTATTCTTCTATATCTGCCATCTTCTTTTAAATATTACTTTTAAGGGTTTAGCTGTGCTGTTGGCCACGACTCTTGCTGCTTTATAGTTCTCCTTTCATCAACATGCCATCAAATATTTATCCATGCTAATACAATATCATTATGCCCAGCTATGCATTCCTAACCACAGCACTGCACATATTCTCCAGTATGTGCTTTGGTGCACAAACGTGCAAGTTTCTCTTGTGTCTGTGATTACCAGTTGGCTTGCCGTGTCACGAGCACACATATCTTAAGTAGAGCAGATAATGTCAAGCAGCTTTCCAAAGTGGTGTATGCCACATGCTTGTTTTTTTAAAACATTTTCTGTGTAATCTGCATCGTAGAGAATTATTTGGCTGTTGGGCCCTCAGATAATAGGCCTTGCCCTATTACACATAATGATATAAAATGCAACTTAGTTTTACTTTTAACGTTGCTGTACATGACACCTTAAACTGTTCTTCAGCTACAAGGAAATTTCTGCAGCACTCACCACTTAAGACACAAAAGCGGGAGGAAACATTTTTCTCTGTCAAATACAGCATGCCATGCAGATGACAGGTCCGAGTACTAAAGGAACCAAAACAGGATCTCCTGCTGGCTGAAGTGCAGACAAGAGTGGAGCTTTTCCTCAGCTCGATGTAAGTATACTGTACTTCACAGCTGCCACAGTCTTCAACTAAAGATTCAGCTGCCACAAAAGACAGAAGGACTCCAGATACCATTGGTGACTGTAAATGCAAACGCTTGTGAATATAAGCCACCTGAAACGACATAAGCAGCCAAACCGGCCACCTAGCAAGCCACACTTCATGGATAGCATAATCAGGCTACAGCGAAAGTGAGAAGTGATGAGGAAAGCCTTTAATTCTTTAATAGCCTTTATCGCCCACATCCCTCAATCCCCAAAGAAAACAGCACAAATCCAAAACTCCAGAGTGTCTTGGACATTGAACTTCCTAATCAAAGCAGAATCGATTTTTTAAAAGTGTAGGTTTCCTGTTTCATAATTAAAATGTTTAGTGGCGTTAATGATTAAATACATGAATGTCATTAAACTCATATTTCAAAGACTCCGATAATTCACAATCCAAATCAACTCTAGAGGGCTGCAAAGGCTGGTTGAGTATCTAGGGCCCTGGTGTCTCTGAGCAGTGCTTCTTAGTCTGGTCCTATCACCATTCGTTTACTCACCAGTATGTCTTAGATGTGATGCATGGCTTTCATGATCTCAGATCAGAGATATCAATGATCCTGGTGATCTCAAATTTGTTCCGCACATGACTTAGGGTGTAGAACCCTGGAAACTGGATATGATTATGAACCTTTTATTACATATACTTTGGTTTTAGGCTCCACGTAGAGTACTTCACTTCTGAACTCAGATGTTTGTAAACTCCTTTAAGGAAGGTGCTTATACATTTACTGATAAATGACCTATATTAAGTTCAGTTTCAATTAATATGGAAAAGCCTTAATTGGTGACTTTATAATAAACTGCATTTAATTCCTTGTGAATAGACATTTTTTAAAATATTTACTTGTTATGTATACATCATACAGCTTTCTGCCTCCATGTATGTCTGCAGGCCTGAAGAGGGCATCAGATCTCAATACAGATGGTTGCAAGCCACCATGTGGTTGCTGGGAATTGAACTCAGGACCTCTGGAAGAGCAGTCAGTGCTCTTAACCACTGAGCCATCTCTCCAGCCCCATGAATAGACTTTTAAGTTATGCTTCAAAACACTAAGGCTAGCTAATTCTCCTTCCAAAATATAATACCCATTATAGTCATGCTTCATTAGCTGCTAATGATAATATTGAACTATTAATATTTCAAATCTGTATAATCTTCCTTTGCTACAGTCATAGTATCAGCACTATTAGAGTTTTAGTTTCTTGTTTTAAAATCAGAGGTCAAATAATTCAATCACAGATTAACATTTAGCAACTGGAAGATCTGGCATTAAAGAACAAATATACAATAACCAGAAAAGGGAAAGTGCAGATGAAATATCCACTCCTTCCTCTGACTATCCAAAATGTGAGATGCCCTTCCCCCAACACAAGGTCATCATGCTCTGTGCTCTCTATCTCTCCAATGGAATGCAATTATTCCCATCTAAGTCTAAGCTCTCCCACGTGGTAAGCGTTTGTCAAAGGCCTTCTTCCTATTGTCAGTTTCCTTTCACCCCTGAACCATCAATCTTTCCGATCATTCAAGTCAGTCCATAATACACAATATTTAAACATCAAAAGAGATAGACATGTGAATGAATTCTTCTGTTCCTCTCTTCCCTTCTTCCTTGCCTTTTCTTATCTCTCATGGAAAGCTACGCTGAAGAAAATAGTTAGTCACCTTCTCACTCCCATCTAGACCATGCAACAACACACAAGATGTTCTTCCCATATAGTAATCTCCAGCTGTTCATATAACATTTGACAGTACTGACCACGTCCTTATACACTTTATCTTCCATTTTTAGTTCTTTATTTTGGAGATTGTATTTTAACTACAAAATTCCTCCCTTCCCTTTCCCCTCTCCAAACCCTCTCATATAGCCTTCACACCCACCCTTCAAATCCATGGCCTCTTTTTCAATTGTTACGTCATACTCGTATGTATTTGTTTAACCAGCCTGTTGAGTCCATATAACGTTACTTTTATGCATGCTTTAGGGGTAATCACTTGACGCTGGGCAGTCAAGGAGGGTATTCTTCTTTGGGGAGGATCACCTCTCTCCCTCTCAGGTTTACTTGGTCACCTCGAGATCTCTGTGTAGGTTTGAGGACTCATGGAGATCTCCCCATCCAATTTGCCATGTTCATGTGTCCTCCTTGGTCAGCTCAAATTTGGGAGGTCATGTTGGTGAGACTTTTTGGTGTAGCTTCTGATATTGCAAGGAGACCCAGTCTCGCAACAATCTTCAGCAATTGTCCCTGAATCTTAGGTTTGGGAAAGCTTTGTTAAACAAATCAAAACAAAACCACCCAAAAAAACTAGCTAGCCAGTCAGCACTAGTGAAATCATGGTTATTAGAAGAAAATCTTTAACTGTTTACTTACTAATCCAGAATAATGCCTAATAAGAATCTATAAACATATTTCCTTCATCTTAGGAACAGTCTTCACCCCTCATCAACATCATCTTTGAAACAGCCTGAGATGACAGAGAAAACCACCAACAAGCAAAATGGCGGAGTTGTGGGGTCAAGTCACAGTGGATACACGTTCTCTTCTGAGCCTGGCTGAACTGCACCCATCTACTTCCATACTGTCAACATAGCCATTACCTCACCATCTTGTCTACAGTTTTGCAATCTTTTCTGAAGTGCCACACAGCGAAGTGAGAACATCCTTTATCCACCTACTCAATCTTAGTTCATGCCGTTCCTTTACCCCAGTTCTATGGCTTTCAGCACTGCCTATAATCCGCAGGTCTCTACTGTTGCATCTGCTGGTTAGCAGTCTTCTTAGAAAATCACAGCTACTTTATTCAAATATCAAGACAGCATGTCTATTGGGATATCTAAAGGGTATCTCAAATCCAATATGGCTTCATCAGAATGCTTTATTCCCTGGCTTTCCCTTCCTGAAACACTGTTTCCTATCTGATCCATTCTATCAGTATCTAAGCATTTGTTCAAGATAAAAAAAAAAAAGCACACTTTATTCTTCCTCGCTAATCATGCTGATTAAAGTTGTCCCTTGGTCTCTTACTTCCTTACTACAATTGTTTGTTTCATCTGACAAAGTATTCAACTGGTTTTGCCAGTTTCCATGAAATCCACCCTGTAGCGTGAAATAAAAAATATGAATCCCACGCTCCCGTTAGAAAGGCAGTGGTGGACAGGAATGCCTGGCCTGTTCTTAGCCCAGCAGACTCTCTAGACCCGGAGCTCTGAAATCTCTCCACCTAGCTTGCTAAGCTCCCATGGCAGGCGCTGCCAGGCCAGCCCCACGCTTCCAAATTCCCATGGCCTTTTGGAGTGCGCTGCTCACAAACCCATCCTTTCCCACTGTACCTTTCTCTCTGGAACCCAGTTGAGTCATCATCTGAAGGAAAACACCACACAAACTTAATTTAGAATCAACAGGTAACACACTCGCCGAGTGCAGCAACTAGCATCCTAATTTGTAAGCCATTCTAAGTTAAATCCTCTGGTAGCAGATTACAACAGATCCGCCACCTGAACTGGAGGCCTCCAATACCTATATTTTGGCCCCCATGCTCCTCTTCTGTCCAAAAAAGAAGTATCTTTCTCCTGCTGCCCCTCTTCCTTTCTCTGACCGGAAGTCCCGCCTAGTCCTACTACCTAAGCCATTGTTACTCTTGGCTTCCTACAGCTTTAACATTTTTATGCCTCAATAATATATTATCTTTCTGGTAGTCCGGCTAGCATTTCCAGAATTCAGGAGAGAAACAAGCCATATTACAATTTAAAATCTACATCAAATCAAGTCGAATATTCCTCCTGTTTAAAGTGTTTCACAATCACATTCACCACCCATGTCTGGTTTTTTTCTGTAATAAAGAGATATTTCACTTCTCAACACACATCTTTTATGCTTCAGTCACACTAGTCATCTTTTTGTCTTCTATCGGTGAATATGTTGATTGTGTGAGAGGCCCTTGATTCTTGGTAGCTGTCTGGTCAATTTCTAGGGTACTATTCTATTTACTCAAAACATTTTAATAAAAATGTCAGTCATGAAGAAATGTTGAAAGATTAGTTCAAATAACAACTAAATACCCTCTTCCCACCTTCAATAATTTGGTGATATTTGGCCATATTTGCTTTATCTTCAAATGTGACTTTTATACCATAGCCGGGTGTCTACAGGTAATAATGCTTCAGGATGTGTGCAATATTGTATTGGTGTGCGTGTGAGAACATGGTGGCTTTCCCTATTTAAAATGAACAAATCATAATTTTTTAGCCTAAAAAAATTTACTGAGTCTAAGTTACACCCTCAGAAAATATAAATCACATAGGCATGATTCAGGAAAGCCAAATACAGAAAATTCTAAATGCTTTTCTCTTAATAAACTAAAGGACATAACTAGCATTCTCAATGGAATACTTATACATTGCCTAAGAATTATCACTCTGATGAAGCAATAGAAACAAACAGCATAGAATATATTTGGCCTTTGGGAAGTAAATATTTGTAGAGCACCTTTCTTTCTGGAATAAAAACAAAAGCAACCGACTAGCTTCAAAAATTATATTAATGAGGCCAGGATAACTCTGAAAGACATACGTAAAAATTTGAAGTCTGCAACAAATGCTCAACGAGGAAAATGTATCCTAAAGCAAACTAAAATTTACATATGGAATGAAGGTATATTTTATCAACAGGAAAATACTTCATTCATAAATAATTACAAGAGGGTCTTTTCTTTGCTCAATCTTGAGGCAATGTGCATATTGATTCTGGGGTTGGACAAATTTTGAAGAAAAAAACTAAGATTGACAACAGGACAAGAGTTGGTGGTTGTATATAGTAGAAATGGATGGTTCTAAATGAGTTAACAAGGCATAGCATCACGACTGTATTGAGATGAGAAATAAAGCTATAAAAATAGTGTGCCACAAAAATAGGTAACTTGATTACCTACAGTCTATTTTAATAACATATCTGAATGCAAAATATAGCTAAATTCAAAATACATTTCTGCTGAAGAATATCTTTCCTGTGGTTTGTAGATGAATGAGATTTGAACTGCCAATTCATTTTTGCTTTGCCAAAAAATAAAATGTAGTGTGGAATTCTGTTTAATAATGATAATTATAATGATAATCTCACCTTTTTCAATTGATTCCAGAAGAGAAGGGCACAAAAGGATAAAGTATATGAATGAAAATTAATCCCAGGACGATATTTGCCGTTCTATTTAGTCAATGTTCCATAGTCAACAACATTATACCTGTTTTGTTTACAGTTGAACTTTGATTGAAAGTGTAACAATTTTTAAAAGCCTAAAATCATTTAGATTTCTGCCTACCCCTTATCTCCATCTTTTCACTAGTTAAGATGAATTACAAGGTGTATGTAAGAAAGCTAGCAAAAATGGCTTTGAAAGAGAAGCGAAATTCATTGCAAAGCTTTCCCACTGACCCTGAAAGTCCCGAAGTAAACAGCATGAAGAGAAATGTGTGCTCAGAATGGGAGATTGTCACAGACATCTCCGGGAAGGTCTTTTCTTTGTTCAACCTTGATGCCTAGTGCATTAATGCTGCCTTCGATGCTTGAAAAGCCTGGGAAGGACCAGGAGAACAATTCCCTTCCATTAGGCAGAGCCTAACCTAATTACATGAATGCTTGAAAAGACATAGAGGACAAATCGCAGCAATTTCATAAATGTGCCAGGGGCACGGGAATGGGTCCATGGTTTCCAAATAAGAGAACAGTTAGTATAGCTCTCTTTTCTCCACACTGGGAGCTTATGCAGTGTAGGTATGTCTAGTCCAGTGACACACAGACAGCAAGGACATGACACTATAAATACATGGTGGCTGCAACATTTGCAACCCAAATGATCTATGTGGGCAACCTTTGTAGCCGAGGGCTCTGTTAGGTGAAGGCTTTATTAGTAAAGGAATAAAAGGCAGAGTGTGAGTGAGAGGTTCTAAGAAAAGTAAGTAAGTAGGCTGAGAAAATAGAATGCAGAAGGGGGATATACAGAGATAAACAGGATTAAGACTAAATCTGCCTTTCTCATGAATAACATTTGAATATGGAAAAAAGGAACCCTGGAATATGTCTAGTTTTTGATATTCATGTATAAATATATAAAGCTGCAGATATGAAATGTGAGACCCGTGCCACTCGCTTCGGTTTGGATTGGTTTGTGTCTGGGTTTATTGAGAGTTTCCTTTATAGAAAGCAAACACTTCAGGTAGAGTAGCATGTTGCAGAAAGCATTATTGCTATAATGAATAATAAAAGAATTGCTTTCCCAGTCACTTACCTGAGATGCTTTCCCTATGACGTTCTCAATACACATTGGTGTAGACTAGGAGGACAAAGATAGTTTATATTCTGACCTTATGGGTTCCTTTTACTTTATTTAAAGTAGGGGGAAGATATGTTGCATTAAAACTGATCATGAGAAGCTTTTTTTTGAACCCCTTTCTGTTAAGAAGAGAATTTTCTAGAATAGTCAAAATTACTTCAATCAGGTCACAATGTGAGCATCTTCCAGGCAAATTTCTAATTAATAGTATCCTTCAATGCGCTTAAACCACAGACCGAGAAAACTACACAAATACCATCCCCTTGCCTTCTGCTTTCCAAGATTTTTGATAGAGAGTCTTCCAGTATGGGATATGCCTGGGAGAAGGCTGTCTTGGTCCGAGACCATGAATTATCAGTTCCCAAACATGGGAAATCTGCCGGTCACAACATATATGTAGGATCACGCCAGTTTGCCATATAAAACCAGCGTCTTTATAACAAGGAGACTTTTAAGTCTTTCAAACAAGCCCTTCAGCATCCAGTTGAAGTCTGATTTATTATTGTTGTCGCACTATGCCTGACAAATAACCCTGCCATAATCAGCAACAGCTGCCCACCAACAGGTGCTGCCAAGAACATTGACACATTGAGCCACGAGCCAGAATCAATTCGGTCCTCTTTCCTGTTACAGCCAGAGCATTTTTAATCTTTCCTTTAATATCTTTCAGAAACAGAGGTGGAAAAACAGGACCCCACCGTATCATCAAGAAAATACACTCGCCGTCACGATAATTGTTCTCCGGAGCCTCTCATTTTATGACTTCGATATAAAACTTAGGAGGGAGGTCATATTCTGGAATCTAAGCACTGCCAGTAGGCAGGAAGAATTACTATATGTACACTCCCAGGCTGAGATGTTGTCCTCCTGGTTTCAAATTGTAAACAGTAATCATTCGCCATCTTGGAATTAATATTAAGGCATTTAAAACCGTTTTTGTCCCCTGGCCCAGAGTCTGCATTCAACCTTTACTTTTAATGGCTTCTCTCTTTTAGAAAATGGTCATTTGAGATCTAACAAATAAGGTCAAATATTTTATTAATGACTTCAAACTTCTTTTATTAAAAAAAGATTCCTTCGCTTTTCGAAAGACATGTTTTAATGTTTTAATTTCTACTTCTATTACGTTTAATTTCTATTTCTCAACCTGAGTTTTTGGATTAAGCATGTTGTGACTTTTCAAAATGATTCTCCTAATTAGAAGAAAATGTGGGATTTTCACCAACATTTTAGCTTAAAAATAAAACTAATCATAACATCTGATTTTTACCAGCTATGAGCCGCAATTTATAGTGCTTAGAAAAGGAAAAGAAAATTCATTTTTACTCATGTGACTGATTTTGATCTTGCTTGGGATAAAGGTAACTTATTTCTACAATGTCAATCAATTATAGTATATACCATGTTATTCTCCAAATGAGCCTTAATTTAACTAAAAAGTTCATATCTATAGTATATTCTCCAAAGACTCCTGAGGAAGAAAACTTTCCACATGACCTCCAGAGGAGGCTTCAGTGGGGACCTGCTCATTAATTATGCTTATTAGAAATGCTAGTATGATTAACATCATGAAGACATTTTTAAGGAAAGTGTTTGCTTTATAGTTAGAACTGCTAAAGCCATTAATCTCAACCTAAGCCTCTGGATTATGCATATAGATGGAAAATTTACAGACCACACTGCAGTGAGCATGTTGAGTCCTGGGAACAATGCGTTTGTTATCCCCTAATTGTTTTCCAAGCTACGTAGTTAATTCTGGGTGAGTCGTCTAGAAAATTCCCACAAATGATCCTATCCCAAACATCATCTTTCCTCTTGCCAAGTTCCTGACAGCACATAGATCCTGATTTGATCAGTCAGCTCAAGAAGGAAAGTTTTAAAAGGTTTTTAAACGGTGAAATAGATATTCTTAAACATAGATTTCCATCAACATTCCATTATCTTGAGAAATATTATTTTTCACATGAAGGTTTAATAAAGAGCAAAGCATGGTGCAAAAATTAAAAGTGCATCCTGCTCTTACAGAGAACGAGAGTTTGGATTCTGGCACCTGCATTTTCACGTGGACTTACAACTCTATCTCCAGTTCCAAGGGATCCAACCCTGATCTTTAGCCTCTTCATTCAAGCATACAACCCCCACCTTAGCCCACCACACACATACATAAACATAATTTAAAATAAAAATGTTTAACAGAAAAATAACTGTTTTGATAATCTTCAATAACTAATTAGAATATAGATCCTGGTTATTTCATCCTAGGATCAAATGCCAGCGTATCATTTAGTATCTTGCTGGTGCAATAAAGATAATATTTCCACTCTTCTGGAAATAAATTAGATGATGTGTGTAAATTACTTCACAGTGATAAGACTTTTGTGAGTATCATGTGCTTTATACTCTCACCTTTCAATACTAAAAGTGAACTTATCTTACTTACATTAATTTTCAAACCTTTAAAACCTTGTATCACCTTCTTACTTAAAGATACAACCATAAGATCCAGAAGATGGACAGCAGTGTCTGAACCAGTGAGTGTACCAGGGTCTCTGCAAGCTTTGGCTCAAAGATCAATAGTATAACCTGGGGTGACATCATCAATCCACTGCACTATCCATGAAAGCAGATATAAAAGCTGAATAAGCCTTGTGTTTTGTCTTCCATGATTTTAATTAACCCTTAGCTGTCCTTATGTAATTAAAGTGGTCCTCTTTTTACTTCTAAAACTACCTTGCTATCGGAGTGGAAGTTTCTCAAGGATGTATCTCATTAGGTTAAAATTGCCCATAAAATACAATAACTAGTGAACACACAACCTACTAATTATAGCAGGTAGCAGGTAGTAGGTAGAAAGGAAGCAGCAGTGGACCCCTATCCACCCCAGTGCCATAATCTGGTGATTCAAGTGTACTCCAAAGACAAATACACCAATAAATACCATTGTACCAGCAATATACTGTGTTTCCATATTTCAAAGGGCAAGTTGGGTATGGTTGATGTGTAACAGCTCTTAGGGAGAAGATGGCAACCTGAAATAGGAAAAGCAGGCTGTTGGTGTTCCTGATTTATTCCTGCATCAGAAGGCGCTTGATAGAGAGGTTCCCTTTCATAGTCACCATCAGCGGATGGAGTTAGACTAGATGATCATGCAATATTTACATACAGATAGTGATAGTTTAGCTTAATATCTTTAGATCCCACACATCTTCATCACCTCATACTGCATTTCAAAATAAGTCTATTAAGTAAGCGTACTTTACACTGCCTTTCATAAATGACTTACTAGGAATTTAATAATGGCACCTGCAATTCTTGATTCAATAATGTTTATTAAGGACCTACTAAATATAAATCACATAATCTATTTGCCAAATATTATGTGGTATTTAGGGTACATATAGATAGGTCGCAGACATAGCCCCTATATTATAGGTGCTCATGGAAGGAACCAGGGGCAGATATAACAAAAGATGCTTAGATTTCCTTTTATTTCCCCTTCCTTCAATAATCTTCATAGGCTTTCCTGTTTCCATCTGATGAACATCATCATGTTTTCTTGAACTGTTTTCACCAGATTTCTTCCATTAAATTCATCTCTGCAAGCTCATCAGGATGGAGACAGTCAAGGGTGATATTGTGGAATAAAAGATATAAATATTGAGAACATTGAAAGACAAAGTATGGTTGTTTGCAGATCAGAATGTCCAGATTCAAGAAATTTTTAAATGTGATGGAGTATTACTTTTACAAATAAGTATAAGAAAGACATAGTCATCTGCCTGTGGGGCACTATGCATCCACAATTTTCAGGAAAGGCAAAATGCAGCCTGACAGATACACTGTGCAGGTAAGAGAGCTGTCAAGGATTAGCTTGACATGGTGAGCGAGAACCAGATTATACAGAAGATACGTACCTTATTTTAAGTTGTTATTTACATTCATCTTGAAGATGTGCTGGCTACTTTTATATCAACTGGAAACAAGGTAGACCCAATGTGGGAAGAGAAAAATTTCAACCGAGAAAGTGGTCCCGCCAGATTGGTGTGTACACAAGCCTGTTAGGTGTTTCATTGGTTGACTGATAAAGAGAGATAAGTGATGAATAATGTGGGAAATCAACTCACTCTGTGTGTGTGTGTGTGTGTGTGTGTGTGTGTGTGTGTGTGTGTGTGTGTGCAGTGCCATTCCTGTGCCAATAGTCCTAGATGCTATAACGAAGCAGGCTGAGCAAGCCAGAAGGAACAAGCCAGTAAGTAGCACTCCTCCTTGACCTTTGAATCAACTTCTGTCTCCAGGACCCTGCCTGCTCTGACTTTGGATCAGTAATGGAAGTGTGACCTGAGAGTTATAAGCTGAAATAAACCAGTTCCTCCCCTACTTGATTATGGTCCTTGTGCTTTATCACAATAATAGAAACTCAAGCCAAGACAGAGATTATGGGATTCCAAAGAGAGCATTCAGGGGGAATGATATGGAATTGAAGGTGAGTATTCTAGGGTGCTGCCTATGATAACTCAAGAGACATTTTAGAAAAAAAGGAATACAATTTCTGGCTGCAGGATGGAAAAGAAGGAGGCAGATTTCAGACAGACCTCGAGAGGCAGTATCTTTAGAACTTGGTTCTGTTGACAGTGAGTGTAAAATAGGCCTTTATTATGTAAATTGCAGTGTTGATGGATGGACATATGAACTAAAATCAGTTAAGTGGAAGAAGAGATAGAAGTCACTCAAGCCATTCAACAGTTGCTAACCTTGAGGCAAACAAGATTAATGGGTAAAATAATGTTAAGAATATTGTTCATCCCATATTTCTCATTTCTTACTGAAATACTTACTTTAGCACACACAAGTAAAAAGACATTAAGCTCAATGACCAAACCATTAAAATGCTCAACCATTATTAATTCCTGTAGATGTTTCCAGATGCTAACTAAAATGGTGCTTGTTCCCCACACACTATTATAGGGATTTATACTATCAAACTGTTCCTTGTTTTAGAGCCTGAAAGTTGGTGTTTATTCAAATACAGAGTTATTGAATACTTATTGAACATTTACAATCTGCTACTAATGACAACGATGGACAGTGATTATGGTGGTTTAAATAAGGAAGAGAAACACTCCTCCATTGTTGGTGGGATTGCAAGCTGGTACAACCACTCTGTAAATCAGTCTGGAGATTCCTCAGAAAATTGGATATAGTACTATCTGAGGACCCAGCTATACAACTCCTGGCAATATACCCAAAAGATACTCCAACTTATAACGAGGTCATGTGCTCCACTATGTTCCTAGCAGCCTTATTTATAATAGCCAGAAGCTAGAAAGAACCCAGGCTAGTATGTATGCACACAGGGCAGACTGCAGCATCCTTGGTCTCTAGGCCAGTGCCTGTGGACCAGTACGTTACACCTACCTGAGCTCATGGAAATGCACAGATCTTCTAGGACACAATTCTATTCTCATGCTTACAAGACAAGCACTTTATCAACTGCTGGCTTATTTCCTTTAGCACTGCCTCCTTCAAAGCTTCTTACCTATCTTTTTTGATTCGAATTATCAATTTGAGAAACTTCAGACCTCACAATCTATTACATTTAGTTTTTCACCAACTTCCTTTTTATTAATATCTAATTCATTGAACTGTGGCATTGACATAGTATTTGACTCTTAAAATTCAATTTGCAAACTACCCCAATATCAAATATAAAACTCTAGCTTGAAACTAACATGCTACCAGTTGCCTAAATATCATAGTATATTATTGAGGTGATTAGCCTTTAATTCAAATATCCATATATTGACATGAAATATGCTCTTGTATTTAAGAACCATATTAGCTTTACTTCTGTACCTGTTAATTACAGTAATTTTATAAGATCAACCAGGTGGAACTGAGAGACGATTCCTTTCTTTCATACAGAACTTATTTCAGAAATCCCTCTGAATCAATCTCAGTGTCTCTCTATCTCTTCACATTTTGTAAGCCTTATTAAAAGTAACTACTAATCCTGCGTCAGTAAAGGCTGTGTATCTTCATGTTGCTGCAACAATGAGTCCTAACAAGGCACACCTTACAGAACTATATTAATAGTAAAAACCTGGAGAAAGTAAGGATGTAGGCAATGTTTTTTTTTTCCTATTAAGATAATGAAAAGCTCACACAAGGGCAAGAATAGACATGTCCAACTAGCCTGACTTGATGTGTACAATAGACTCTTAATAAAATATGTATAAATCGAACATATATAACTGAATTTGAGTTAAATCTCCAGCTCTTCATAGGTTGCTTAGCAACAGAGGCACCATGAGCCACTGTCAAGACAGCGTTGCTGAAATTTGTGAAAGGTAACTGTTCACCCATTGTTCAGCTAGAATCTATGCATATTATATGCATATTCTTACTGGATTTTTCCATAGTCTCCATTGGTCAACAGTATCATTATATGGAAAGGGCACCTTATTATTTTCCTTTGAGTCTTTTAGTCAGAATGATTTGAGTAGTGTGTGTGTGTGTGTGTGTGTGTGTGTGTGTGTGTGTGTATGGAATACTGTGCCTTGAGCTGTGGTTATTTAAAATGTACTGCTGTGGTGAAGTGATTTCATCCACAGGAAGGTTTTGCAACATGGCAGAGGAATGGTTTTCACTGAAGGCAGAGAATTAAATAGTACCAGTGATGGTGTTGGCATATGATAGCCCTTACTTAAAAGATTCAGCTATCACCTCATATTCTTCCTTTGCAAAAGCCTGAACTAGAGCTTCTCCTTCCTCCTGACACAGAGGTTCCCAACCTGTGGGTTGTAACCCCTTTGGGGGCATCCCATCATATGTCCTGCATATCAGATATTTACAATACAATTCATAGAAATAGCAAATTTACACTCATGAAGTAGCAACCAAGTAATTTAATGGTTGGGGAGTTACCACGGCATGAGCAACTATATGAAAGGGTTGAAGCATCAGGAAGCTGCACGGCAAGAACAAGTGAAGGCCGTGCAGCGAAAGCACCATACACAGTGATGACAGAATGGCCAAAGCCATGTGAGAAAACTAAAAACTCACAGCACAAGATACATAGATTGTTATAAACTATGACATCAGTATTGACCTTTAGCTAGGTTTGCTTGTTGGCCACCTGTGGCTGAAATTAGAGCACAGATATCTATCATTACAAATTTGAGACTAAATTAATGCCTGAGCTTTCTTACAATTACCTGAAACTATAAGAGTTGTAATTGTGAATGTGAAATATTTAAATGCCAGGGACTACTCACTGGAATACAAAAAAAATATTAGTGGGATATATTAATTGCCCTGTAGGATTCATTATATATTGTAGAATCAATTAAATAATCTTTGTATAAAAAAGTTCTAGCCATAAATAATGGTTGAAAATCTATTATAGTTTAAAATAACATGGACTTAAAGCGTCTATTGGACTGTGACTACATCCTCCCATTCATTCTCAGATGAGACTTCTTACAGGATATTTTTCACTTCAATTAAATGCATATAGAAAGATCAAGAGTACATAGGAGGACTGTTGAATGCTCAAGTCTAAACAGGATTTCCGTATCACCTTCCAATGCACCAGGAACATCACAGGTGATGTACATGAAGATTGATGTAAGAGCAGGAGAAGACAAGATAGCACACCAGAAGAAGAGCACAATTCCAACAAACTGCTGACCTGAGTTCAATCTCTGGAATCCAGAGTGGAAAGAGAGAATGGACTTCCAAGAGTTAGCTTTTTTTTTTCTTTTCTTTTTTTCGGAGCTGGAGACCGAACCCAGGGCCTACCACTGAGCTAAATCCCCAACCCCCAAGAATTAACTTCTAACTTAGACACATTCTCTCTCTCTCTCTCTCTCTCTCTCTCTCTCTCTCTCTCTCTCTCTCTCACACACACACACACACACACACACACAATCCAACAATAATAGTAAACAAAAGCCTCAAAGAAATGCTTGAGCAGGTGTAAGGAAAGAAGTGCAGAGTCCTCTGGATATCAGATGGCCCTTGTACATATGAATTTATAGTCACAGCTGCTACATTTTCTGCACAACGCCCAGAATCGGGATAGGGAAAGGGCTCATGGCTCATGTACGGTACTTTTTCTTGGGAGATGTGGGCATGTGATGGCTTCTGGGTGAACAGGAGAAATTATCTTTAGTGGTATAGCTATCCATGATTCTGTAGCTATTGCCGCTTCCATACCTATACACACCTAGACAGCTCTACTTAAAGTCAGTGGGTCAAAGGTAACAACAAAAGCAACCCAAAAGATGGGAAAATAAGAGAGGAAAGGTTGGTTGGTGTTGGAAGAAGATCCCAGATCATGAGGCTGGAGTATGCTCAGAATTTATTATGGCATTAAGGACATGTATAAGATTATGAAAGAATGGGATTTCTGCATGCACTTGGAGGCAGATCTCTATACCCAAATCCCATGGCGGAGAGAGCTGGACTCTCAGAGGTGCTGAATTTCTGAAAGCTCAGGGATGACTTCCATTTCTACTCATTGTCCTGGTCCAAGAGGAAATCACCTAGTGCCCTCTATGCCCTCTGTACACATGCATCTAGAAGAAGACAGAGGTACTACCCTCCCCGTGTCTGCCTGCTCCCAGAACTGAAAGCCAGTAACCAGGAGAACCTACACACCTGAGAGCAGAGGTAAGACCAAGTCTTCTGCTCCCAGCAACCTGCATGGAGGCATCAGGACACACAAACCCAGGAAGAGTCTGGGACAGGACTCTTCTGGTTTCTCACTGTGCCCAGAGTTGAATCAGTTCCACAGCTCTCTGTACCCAGATCTGGCTATAAGAAAACATGTCTACAGGAGTGCTGACACATAGGCTTACAGGAGAGTCAAGCCATTGTCAGAGACACTAAGACAAGCTAACACCAGAGGCAACCTGATGGCAAGAGGCAAGAGCAGGAACCTAAGCACCAGAAACCAAGACAACTGGGCGTCATCAGAGCCCAGATCTCCCACCAAAGCAAATACTGGATATCCAAACACACTGAAAAAGCAAGATTTGTATTTATAATCACATCTAATGATGAAGATAGAGGACTTTGAGAAGGACATAAGTAACTCTCTTAAAGAAATACAGGACAATGAAACCCTTAAAGAGGAAAAACAAAAATCCCTTGAAGAATTACAGGAAAATATAACCCAATAGGTGAAGGAATTGAACAAAACCATCCATGATCTTAAAATGAAAATAGAAACAATAAAGAAATCACAAAGGGAAGAAACACTGGAGATAGAAAACTTAGGAAAGGGATAAAGAGTCATAGACGCAAGAATCACCAATAGAATACAAAAGCTAGAAAAGAGAATCTCAGAAGCAGAAGATACCATAGAAAACATTGACACAATGGTCATAGAAAATGTAAAATGCAAAAAGTTCCTAACCCAAAACATCCAGGAAATCCAGGACAAAAAGAGAAGATCAAACCTAAGGATAATAGGTATAGAAGAGAGCAAAAACTCCCAACCTTAAGGGCCAGTAAATGACTTCAAGAAAATTATAGAAGAAAACTTCCCTAACCTAAAGAAAGAGATGCCCATAATCATATGAGAAGCCTATAGAACTCCAAAGAGATTGCACCAGAAAAGAAATTTCTCCTGTCACGTAATAGTCAAAACACCAAATGCACAAAACAATGAAAGAAAAGCAATAAGGGGAAAAGGTCAAGTAACATATAAAGGCAAACATCAGAATTACACCAGATTTCTCACTACAGACTCTAAAAGTCAGAAGATCCTAGAAAGAAGTCATACAGAACCCAAGAGGACACAAATGCCAACCCAGGATACTATATTCACCAAAACTCTCCATTAACATAGATAAAGAAACCAAGATGTTTCATGACAAAACCAAATTTATGTAATATCTTTCCACAAATCCAGCCCTACAAAGGATAACAGATAAAAAACTCTAACACAAGGAGGGAAACTACACCCTAGAAAAGGCAAGAAACGAATCTTCTTGCAACAACCCAAAAAGAGAAGAGACATACAAACATAATTCCACCACTAACAACAAAAATAACAGGAAACAACAGTCACTATTCCTTAATATCCCTTAACATCATTGGACTCAATTCCCCAATAAGAAGACATACACTAACAGACTGGATACATAAAGAGGACCCAGCATTTTGCTTCATACAGAATATGAGTGACAACAACAGACACTACCTCAGAATAAAAGGCTGAAAAAAAATTTTCCAAGCAAATAGTCCAAAGAAAGAAGCAAAAGTAGCCATTCTAATATGAAATAAAATCAAGTTTCAACCAAAAATTATCAAAAAAAGATAAGGAAGAATACTTCATATTCATCAAGGGAAAAAAATTCACCACAATTAACTCTCAATCCTGAATATCAATGTTTCATATGCAAGGGCACCTACATTCATAAAAGAAACCTTACTAAAGCTCAAAGCACACATTCCACTTCACACAATAATAGTTGGAGATTTCAACATGCCAGTCTCATCAATGGACAGATCATGGAAACAGAGACATAGAGAAACTAACAGAAGTTATGAACCAAATGGATTTAACAGATATTTATAGAGCATTTCATCCTAAAACAAAAGAATATAGCTTCTTCTCAGCACCTCACTGACCATATATTCAGTCACAAAACAGGACTCAACAGATACAGAAAGATAGAAAAAATCCCATGTGTCCTATCAGACCTCCACGGGCTAAAGCTGGTCTTCAATAAAAATAAGGAAAGAACGGCCACATATACGTGGAAGTTGAACAATGCTCCACTCAATGATAACTTGGTCAAGGAAGAAATAAAGAAAGAAACTAAAGACTTTTAAGAACTTAATGAAAATGAAAGCACAACATAACCAAAACTTATGTGACACAATGAAAGCAGTGCTAAGAAGAAAACTCATAGTTCAGAGTGCCTCCAAAAGGAAACTGGAGAGAGAATACAATTAGCAGATTGACAGCACACCTAGAAGCTCTAAAACAAAAGGAAGCAAATACACCCAAGAGGAGTAGACACCAGGAAATATTCAAATTCAGGACTGAAATCAACCAAGTAGAAACAGAAAGATCTAAACAAAGAATCAACAAAACCAGGGGCTAGTTTGTTGGGAAAAATCAACAAGATAAATAAACACTTAGCCAGACTAACCAAATGGCACAGAGAATGTATCCAAATTTAAAAAAAAAATCATCAGAAATAAAACAGGAGACATAACAACAGAATTGGAGGAAATTGAAAAAAATCATCAAACCTTACCATAAAAGCCTATATTCAACAAAACTTGAAAATCTGGAGGAAATGAACAATTTTCTAGACAAATATCAGGTACCAAAGTTGAATCAGGATCAGATAAACCATTTGAATAGTCTCATAATTCCTAATGACATAAAAGCAGTTACTAAAAGTCTCCCAAACAAACAAACAAACAAACAAACAAAAAAGCCTAGGGCCAGATGGGTTTAGTGCAGAATTTTATCAGACCTTCAAAGAAGACCTCATACCAATACTATCCAAACTATTCCACAAAAGAGAAACAGATGCAACACTACCCAACTCTTTCTATAAAGCCATAATTGCTTTTATACCTACATCAGACAAGACCCAACAAAGAAAGAGAACTTCAGACCAATTTCCCTTATGAATATAGATGCCAAAATACTCGATAAAATTATTGCAAACTGAATCCAAGAACACATCAAAATGATCATCCATCATGACAAAGTAGGACTCATCCCAGGCATGCAGGGATGGTTCAATATTAAGAAATCCATCAACATAATCCACTATGTAAACAAACTCAAATAAATGAAAACATATAACCATTTCATCAGATGCTGAGAAAGCACTTGACAAAATTCAACACCCCTTCATGTTAAAAGTCTTGGAAAGATCAGGAATTCAAGGCCCATACATAAACATACTAAAAGCAATATACAGCAAACCAGCTAACATAAAACTAAATGGAGAGAAACTGGAAGCAAGCCCACTAAAATCAGGGACTAGACAAGGCTGCCCACTCTCCCCCTACTTATTCAATATAGTACTCAAAGTCCTATCCAGAGAAATCAAACAACAAAAGGAGGTCAAAGGGATGCAAATTGGAAAGGAAGAAGTCAAAATATCACTATTTGCAGATGATATGTTAGTATACTTAAGTGACCCAAAAGTTCCACCAGAGAACTACTAAGCCTGATAAACAACTTCAGCAAAGTGGCTGGGTATAAAATTAACTCAAACAAATCAGTAGCCTTCCTCTGCTCAAGGGATAAACAGGCTGAGGAAGAAATTAGAAAATGACACCCTTCACAATAATAGTCACAAATAACATAAAATACCTTGGTGTGACTCTAACCAAGCAAGTGAAAAATCTGTATGACAACAACTTCAAGTCTCTGAAGAAAGAAGGTGAAGATCTCAGAAGATGGAAAGATCTCTCATGCTCATGGATTAGCAAGATTAATATAGTAAAAATGGCCATTTCACCAAAAGCAATCTACAGATTCAATGCAATTCTCATCAAAATTGCAACTCATTTCTTCATAGAGTTAGAAAGAGCAACAAATTCATCTGGAATATCAAAAAAACCCAGGATAGTGAAAACTATTCTCAACAATAAAAGAACTTCTGGGGGAATCACCATCCCTGACCTCCAGCTGTTTTTACAGAGCAACAATAATAACAACTGCATGATATTGGTACAGAGACAGGCAGGTAGACCAGTGGAATAGAATTGAAGACCCAGAAATGAACCCACACACCTATGGTCACTTGATCTTTGACAAAAGAGATAAAACCATCCAGTGTTTACTTTTCAAAGTGATAACCTTTTCAAAAATGGTACTGGTTAAACTGGCAGTCAGCATGTAGAAGAATGCAAATCAATCCATTCTTATTGTCTGTACAAAGCTTAAGTCCAATGTGGATTAAGTACCTCCACATCAAACCAGATACACAGAAACTAATAGAAGAAAAAGTGGGGAAGAACCTCAAACACATGGGCACTGGGGAAATTTTCTGAACAGAACACCAATGCCTTATGCTCTAAGATCAAGAAGTGACAAATGGGACCTCATAAAATTGCAAAGCTTCTGTAAGGCAGAGGACACTGTCATTAGGATAAAACAGCAACCAACAGATTGCGAAAGGACCTTTACGAATCCTTCATCTGATAGAGGGCTAATATTCAATATATACAAGTAACTGTAAAGTTAGACTCCAGAGAAGCAAATATCCTATTAAAAATATCATACAGAGCTAAACAAAGAATTCACAGCTGAGGAATGCCGAATGGCTGAGAAACACCTAAAGAAATGTTCAACATCTTTAGTCATCTGGGAAATGCAAATCAAAACAACCCTGAGATTTCACCTCACACCAGTGAGAATGGCTAAGATCAAAAACTCAGGTGACAACAGGTGCTGGTGAGTATGTGGAGAAAGAGGAACACTCCTCCATTGTTGGTGGGATTGCAAACTGGTACAACCATTCTGGAAATCAGTCTGGAGATTACTCAGAAAATTGGATATAGCACTACTTGAGGACACGGCTATACAACTCCTGGCAATATGCCCAAAAGATACTCCAACCTATAAGGAGGACACGTGCTCCACTATGTTCATAGCTGCCTTATTTGTAATAGCCAGAACCTAGAAAGAACACAGATGTCCCTGAACAGAGGAATGGATACAGAAAATGTGATACATTTACACAATGGAATATTACTCAGCTATTAAAAATAATGACTTCATGAAATTCTTAGGCAAATGGATGGAACTAGAAAATGTCATCCTGAGTGATATAAGTCAATTATAAAAGAACACCCATGGTATGCACTCACTGATAAGTGGATATTAGCCCAAAAGCTTGAATTACCCAAGATACAATCCACAGACTACATGAAGCTCAAGAAGAAGGAAGGCCAAAGTACAGATGCTTCAGTCCTTCTTAGAAGGGGGAAACAAAAATATTCATAGGAGGAAACATGGAGACAAAGTTTGGAGCAGAGACTGAAGGAAAGGCCATTCAGAGACTGCTCCACCTGGGGATGTAGCCCATACAGAGAGAGCCACCAAACCCCAACAATATTGCTGATGCCAAGAAGTGCATGCTGACAAAAGTCTAATATAGCTGTCTCCTGAGAGGCTCAACCAGAGGGTAACAAATACAGAGGCGAATGGTAGCTGCAAATCATTGAACTGAGAACTGAGTCCCCATTGGAGGAGTTTCAGGAAGGTTTGAAGGAACTGAAGGGGCTGGCAACCCCATAAGAACAACACTACTAACCAAACAAAGTTCCCAGGGACTAATCTACTATTCAAAGTCTACACATGGGCAGACCCATGGCTCCTGCTACATATGTAGCAGAGGATGGCCTTCTTGGGCACCAATAGGAGGAGGAGAAGAAGCCCTTGGTCCTGCCAAGGCTGAACCCTCAGTGTAGGGGAATGTCAGGGCGGGAAGGGGGTGTGGTTGGGGAGGGGGAACACTCTCATTCAAGGAGGGGGAGGGGGGTGGGATAGGGGGCTTATGGACCAGAAACCAGGAAAGGGAAAAACATTTGAAACGTAAATAAAAAAATCCAGTAAAAACAAAACAAGACAAAACAATGAAGATTATGAGAGAATAAGTTCTTTTAAAGAACCATAAAACTAAAAGAAAATACATAGGTATTATTTCTGAAATTAAAACTTGAATGATTTTCTAAACATAACAATTACATAATTACAGTCTTATTTTTTTCTCAGAATAGATTTTGCAGGCTATGTGTAAGTTTCCTCTACAAGGTTTAAGCAGTTAGCAGAGAGCAGTAACTCCTTTCTCCCTAACAAAACAAACAATTCTTTAGAGCCCTGCTTTTTACTTCACTGCTTGATATGAACAGCAGATTGTTTTCTCTTCTTCAATTTATTGCGAAGAATTCTAAGATGAGTTTGGATGTAATGGTGTGAGCTGACTATATTTCACTCCGACGGATTCGTAAAGTAGAAATGAAGGTGTCTCTGCTTCTGTAATAGATTGGAGCAAACCTATCCATTTGCATCAGGAGAGCCCTGGGTGATCTGAAAAGGCTGCCCCTTCATGCTGCAGGACTGGAGAACAGATGGGAGATCGCCAACAGAAGCCGTAGTAGTAAGAACTCTGTCTGTTGATAGAAATTTCTATTTGTAAAAAAAAAAAAAAACCAAAACCAAAAAAAAAAAAAACAAAACAAAAAAAAAAAAAACAAATCATGCACTGTAGAAGAAAGGAAGATCAAATCTAGGAGAATGAAATACTTTTCAGTAGGAGGCTGTACTGGAAGTAAGTTAAATGAAATTAAACACACAAAAGGCTCCTTTTCATTTTTAAGACTAATACCCCAACGTCCCAAACTTTAAGTCATAATCCAGTTTTAACAATCAGCTCTCTGCTGACAACTATTTGTGTTGTTTGTTCACAATCTTCCATCTACTCTAGGAAGGAACAATGGAATTGTCCTCTTTCTAATTAGACATAAATTTAAATGCCTGTATTTTTGCCAGGAATCCTTCCACAAGGAGATTCTTTTAACTTAAATACAAGGACACAGATTAAGGTATCTTCTTTGCTCACAGAAAGAAATAAATAATACCATGTGATTGATGCTCTTTCAAGTCATGTGCTTACCGTTCAACTAAAACCACTGCCCTCTCACTGTTTTTTTTTTTTTCTTTTCTTTTTTTTCAGAGGTGGGGACCGAACCCAGGGCCTTGGGCTTGCTAGGCAAGCGCTCTACAACTGAGCCAAATCCCCCACCCTGCCATCTCACTTTTTTAAAGTGGCACACATACACACAACAAAATCATTTCATGGGAAAGCGTTGTAATAAACAGAGGACTTTCTGCTGAAGACAAGATCAATAGAGTGAAAGGGATCTATTTGAACTCAAAACAAAAGTAGGAGCTTGCCTTTAACCGTGGTAAAGACCTAGTTGAAGACCCAGCTACAAGACCCACTGTAATGGCGAGCCAAAGAACGGCACCAGGTTTTGCGGTGGGTACTTTTGCAGGATGCCAGGCACTGCATGCACATTCGTATCTGAGATGTTTGCTTTCCTAGCTAGATGTGCACATACAAGCTGCCTCCCGTGCACTGTGTTTATTGTTATTTTATTACTGTGGGCCGGATAAAACGATTTCCCTTAAAACCATAAATAATCAATAATTAAAATAATAGCTTCTTTCAGAGAACTAATAAAAAATACAGAAAAGAATAATATTTTCTTCCTATATAGCACGGGATGAAAATTCACCCCACCCCCAAAACACAGAAACGCTTAATAGCATATATACGTAAGGAAAGCTAATAAATATTTCCTTTAAACAAAGCTGCTTAAAATACTGATATTACCGTTCCATTCCCAGTTTTGTTTGAACAATGATGACAACAAAGAATCAAAAAGTCCTTTAAAAGACATCATGCCCCGGCCCCAATTCTGTCTCTTGGTCTCTCTGTCTGTCTCTACTCTCACTTATACCCTACTCCAAGAATGTCTTCTGCTTCCCACTTCCCAACAAAGCTGTTGACTTAGCTCTGTTGTGCGAAGTGATCTTTGCAGCAGACCTTGGCCTAGAACCACCTAGGAACTTACTCATGCATGTCATTCTCATGTTACGTCATAATTGAGATTTTTTAAAAAGCCGATCACCTGTGAGAAGCATGAGTGACTTCCACTTATTTCATATCTATCCCCTTTGCAGCCCCTAACTGTTTCGCTCCATTGGCCTTCATATTTTGCATGTGATTTGCCAACTTTTGAAAGTGAATATTTTATGTGTATGTAAGCTACTACAGATGCTATTGTGAGAACTTAGAAGAACCCAGAGCCCATTTTTGAGCCCCTTTAAAAACATAATTAAAGAATTACTGAGTGAATTAAATTGGATATTATGGAACTAGGGAAACTAGCTTCCAATATAACTATAACATCTTCTTGTTTTTATTTTAAATATCTCATATACATAGACCACCATCATTACCAATTTTTGCACTTTGTGGAAGAGAATTCTTTACTCTTCTAGGATGTGTGAGTAAGGGGTGCAGGGGAGAGGTGTATTCATGTATATACATATATACCTATGAAATCATGAAGGTTGTTTTATTTAATTGTCCCCCAAAGGATAATTTCAGTTTTATTTAGTATCCTATTAATTTCAACAAAATCTAATAGACATTTAAATTAACAACTTCAGCCTGAAGAAATTTCTGCATTTTCTAAATTAAATGCTTCATTTTTAATTTATTTGGCTTAACTCTGATGGGTTTAATCTCTAGCCTGCATGGAGAGTAAAAGTGAACAAAATTTCTCCTAGTCATATGATTTAAAACCCTTAAATTTAAAAATAATAATAATTAATTTGAAATTCTAAGAAGTTGTCCTGAGCTCTCTGCGGCTGACAACGTTATTTGTGTTTCCTTCCTCAGGTCTTGGACTAAACTTTGTATGACATACAATACCTAAAATAGCTCTGGGAATCAAAGTTTACTAAACTTATTCATCTTGTTGATTCTGACTTTTGCCTATACAAACCCAGAATTTTATATACTCATCCAAGGTTGTATACTCTGAGCCTATGTTTGGTTTTACATTCTCAGGACTTTCTCACCAGTACTTACTGGATTCTTTTACCCGTGGTGGACTTTCCCTGATCATGGCCCCCTGCTAAAATTCTTTTACTTCTGTTTCCATAACTACTGTTTAAAGAGAATGATATCTAAATACAAGACTGAATGCTAGCATGGCTGCCACAAATAAGAGGATGAATGAAATAAAATCAGGTAGGAGCTTCAGTTAGCCATTCATTTCCCCTGATTTTGATTTGTCTTTTAAACACCAAACATTGTAAAGGAGTTTGAAAAGGTGTACCTGGCTTCCAGTTGGTTACATTTTCTTAAGAAACAAAGGAGAAAAATAAAATAAAAACGCATATTCAGGTTGAGCCCCCAGCTTTTGACTCTCTTGCAAATGAGTTTTTTCCGCTTTCATATTAGAGGCAGCACACCTACTAAGGATCATTTATCTCCTCGAAACATTATCAAGTGACAGTTTTTGGAAGCATCTAATATTGAGAGTTCTGGAAATATATAGACTTCAAAAGTAGTAGGCAGCATGAAGGCCAGCATGCTTTTTACCTTCTCTAAAAGTTGAGGTTGAACTCACCCTTGAATAAAAAGCTACAGAAACCTAATACCACCTGGATGGAGGTATTTATACTGATTTCCTTTAATTTAGACAGAGGGCTTTCATACCAAGCATATTGAGAAACTATAATGTTAAAGAAACCAAGAGGTTTCCTGAAGACTGTTAGGAATCAAAAGCAGAAAAACTTACTAGGGATAAGATTTGATACCAATATTGACTGTATCATGGCATAGAGTATATAGTAGCACTATTCTGTAGAAATGTACTCCAGCATTATTCTGGACAAACGAGACTATATAGTCATCCCACTGAAGTGCCCTTGATCACCTATGCTGGACTTATGGCTTGATGCACACCCATACACACAAGTATATGAAACCATTCACACTTACCACAACCCACACTCAGATAATAAGGTTGTGATTATATATGACTGTGTCAGTCTATCAAAAATATTGAGACCTATGGCTATGTAACCTTAACCCTTAAATAATCAGTAATCCTTTCTTAATCTCACTTACTCATTTGTCCAGCAAGGATATTAGCTCCTTCTTTATGAAGTCTTTTAAAAAATAATTGGATAATTATTGATGCAGCTAAAGTACTTAGCATGTCAAGGTAAATGCATTAACCATTGTCATCGTGACTTATTTCACATGTAGTTTTTGGCCTCATGAGATGCTCCAGAGTTCGTTATGATACCAGGAGTCTTAAAATCACCAGACAGAAATACCCTATATTTTTTAATCAGAGGACAAAAAAAAAATCCAAAAGTATTTACCAATAATTATCATTTTGGCATTTTAAAATTACGTGCTTAGTAACTACTGTGGACAGGGGTCTGTCATCTCATTCATAGATGTCCTCTGATTCAATATTCACCATAGAACTATGAAGCAGATGACAGAAGTTAACCGGTCAAAATCCCAACAGTGAAACAATACTCAAGGGCTCATTGGATTTAAACCTCAGTCCTTACATTCTAAGTCCAAGATCGTTGTCTTCAAGTTTTGTTTTCCTTTTTCTACCACAACCAACTATTCAAGATTACTGTTACCAAAGCTCTGGGATATAAATGTTAACAACATACTTAACTGAAGTATGGGTTGAAAATTTAACCTGCCACACACCAATCTTAAAAGTACAAAATGGCACCACTTCCGGGAGACAAAATTATGTCCTCTGATCAATAACCACATTTCTCAAAGAAGACACACAGACCGAATGACTGTTGCAAGACTGTTTATAGTAGTAAATGGAAAGGAAAAAGTCTTGGGTAGATTTCCTGAAATTAAAAAGTTCTACATAAGATCGTATTGGAAACTACAGAGAATTCACAATCATTGGGAAGAGAGAAAAAGAGGAGAAGAAGATGGGGACAGAGGAGGAGTCTGTATATCTCATTCCAAAGACTTGACACTAGACCTATGAAAAAAAGTTTTCCTTCCTTTCTTTTTAGGGATATTTTGTGTATTTACATTTCAAATGCTAGCCCCTTCCCCTGCTCTCCCATCCCACATAACCCCTCCCCCTGCTTCTGTGAAGATGTTCCAACTCCCACCCATCCACGCCCACCTCAACACCCTGGCATTCCCCTACACTGGGGAAACAAGCCTTCACAGGACCAAGGGCTTCTCCTCCTATTGATGCCAGATAATGCCATCCTCTGCTATATATGCAGCTGGAGCCGTGGTCCTTCCATGTATACTCTATGGTTGGTGGTTTAGTCCCTGGGAGCCCTGGGGTGTCTGGCTTTTTGATATTGTTGTTCTTATGGGGTTGCAAACCCCTTCAACTCCTTAAGTCTTTTCTCTAACTCCTCCATTGGGGTCCCCGTGCTCACTGATGGTTAGATACAAGAATCCTCATATGTATCAGTAAGGCTCTGGCAGAGCCTCTCAGGAAACATCCATATTAAGCTCCTATCGGCAAGTGCTTCTTGGCATCAGCCATCTAATCTCATATCTAATGATAATGTGTGGGTTTTTTTCCCTTGAGTTTGTTTATTTAGTGGATTACATTGATGGATTTCTGCATATTGAACCATCTCTGCATGCCTGGGTTAAATCCTACTTGATCATGACGAATGACCATTTTGATGTGTTCTTCGATTCAGGTTATAAGATTTATTTTTTGGAATATTTTTTTATCCATATTCATGAGAGAAATTGGTCTGAAGTTTTCTTTCTTTGTGTGGTTTAGGTATAAGTATAATTTTGGCTTCAAAGAACAAATTGGGTTTTGTTTCTTCTGTTTCTATTTTGTGGAGTAGTTTGAAGTGTATTAGTATTAGGTCTTTTAAGGTCTGATAGAATTCTGCACTAATCCCATTTGGTCCTGGGCTTTTTTTGATTGGGAGACTTTTAATAACAGCTTCTATTTTTTTTCAGGGGTTATGGGACTGTTTAGATGGTTTATTTGATCCTAATTTAACTTTGACACCTGATATCTGTCTAGAAAATTCTCCATTTCCTCCAGATTTTCCAGTTTGTTGAGTATAGGGTTTTGTAGTAGGATCTGATAATTGTTTTGGAATTTCTTCAGTTTCTGTTTTATCTCTCCCTTTTCCTTTTCTGGTTTTGCTAATTTGGATACACTCTCTGTGTCCTCTGGTTAGTCTAGCTAAGAGTTTATCTCTGTTGTTTTTCTCAAAGATCCAGATCTTTGTTTTGTTGACTCTTTGTATTGTTTTGT
Source organism: Rattus norvegicus (assembly GCF_021556685.1). NCBI lineage: Eukaryota > Metazoa > Chordata > Mammalia > Rodentia > Muridae > Rattus > Rattus norvegicus. Next base: position 19,007,484 of record NC_141534.1, on the reverse strand, counting down.
ATTGTGTTTCTATTTTATTGTTTTCAGCTCTGAGTTTGATTATTTTTTGCAGTTTATTCCTCTTGGGTGTATTTGACTCTTTTTGTGACCAATTATGTGGTCAATTGTGTCAATGTTTTACATGGTACCTTTTGTCCCTGAGATTCCTTCTTCAACCTCTTGTGTTCTGTTGGTGATGTATCTGTGACTCCTGATCTCTATCTATCCTAGGTTTTCTATCTCCAGGGCTGTCTCCCTTCGTGATTTGTTTACTGTTTCTATTTCCATTTTTAGATCCTAGATGGTTTTGTTCAATTCCTTCACCTGTTTGGTTGTGCTTTCTTTAAATCTTTAAAGGGTTTTTGTGTTTCCCTCTTAAGGGCTTCTACTTGTTTATTCCTTTTGTTCTGTATTTCTTTAAGGGAGTTATGTATGTCCTTCTTAAAGTTCTCTATCATCATCATGAGATGTGATTTTTAAATCCAAGTCTTGTTTTTCTGGTGTGTTGGGGTATCCAGAACTTGCTGTGGTTGGAGAACTGGGTTTTGATGATGCCAAGTAGTCTTTGGTTCTGTTGTTTAGGTTTCTGTGCTTGCCTCTTGTCATCTGGTTATCTCTTATGCTCATTTGTCTTGTTGTCTCTGAATGGAGCTTGTCTCTCCTGTAGGCCTATAAGCCTGTGACTTTAGGAGTGAGAGCACTCCTGGGAGACCAGCTCTCTCCAGGCAGGATTTGGGTCTGGAGGGTTGCGGGACGGCCTTAGCTCTGGAAGCAAAATTTTATATCAAATAAGAACCAAAATTAAAAATGTAAAATAAATCTAGCTATGGATAAAGTTTGTGCCTTGGTTATACAATGTTTGGTGTTCTTTTTTATTTTTTTATTGGGTAATGTTTAGGATGTCCTAAGGAAATAGACAGATAGTTCTAAAGTTAGTAAAGCTTGTTGCTCTTGCAACGCACCCAAATTTAATTTTTAGTACCCAGGTTGAGTGGTTTATAATCATGTGTAAGTGCAGCTTCAGGGATCCAAACCCTCTTCTGGCCTTTGCAGATATTTATACTCAAGTGTACAAAACTCAAATACCAACATGTATACATACACAAAAGTTAAAGGAACACAAATCTTTAAAAAAAACACATACACACACAAAACAACTATCAGGAGAGTTATCTCAGTAGCTTTTGTGTAGACTACAATAGCATTATTCTTATGAAATTACACATAAGATACTGTTGGCATTATTCTTCTGAAGTTACATATACAGACACCCAAGCTGGTAGAAGAAATGAATCATCAGGCATGAAAATTTTTAATGAAAGAGGAAAAGCATCATTTATACAAAATGTAAATAAATGCAAAAACATCCACCCTAAATCCCCAAATGAATATTTCAGAATGAACTCATGGTGTATTTTGATTCTTTGGCCAACTAACAATACAGTAATGCTGACAACCCCTGCAGACTAGATGGAAGTCTTCTGTACAATGCTATGTTTCATGCTCCTTAGTGATATTACTCTAAGATGATGGGAGGAAATATATAGGATCATTTAACATCATCTCCATATATACTAAAAAGCATGGAAATAGTGATGGGATGGTTGGCTTGAGTGGTCTATGAATACATAATAGGGAATCTCCCCTAGCCAAAGAGAGGTCCATTTAGGCAGGAAGGAGGTATTAGCCACAGTAGATCGAAACACATCTCATACTTTGAAAACCCATGATTTCACCGAGATACCCCCAAAATAATCATTGTAAATTTTTCTATCCAAAGCAGCCAAATAAATGTTTCACTGTGAAAAAAATCTACCTGGTGGGAAACAGTTAATGATTAAAGGCTTTTCTTTCTGTAAGTATCCCAGCCAAAACAACAACAACAACAACAATAACAAACATTTTCTAAGGCTCAACAGTGGCTATTTGAAGATAGGAAATAATTAATGCTGAATTTTATAGAACTGTTGATTTTTAAAGCTGCATTACTAAAGATATGCAGATTACAGATTATAGGACATGGTATCATTGATTTTAAAAAAGCCAGGCAGAGCAGGGAGAAATCAGAAAAGGTAGCAATGATGTTTGCCAACCACCGCCATCATGAAGCAGGCTGAAGTCTCTTCACATGCTATCCTCCACTCTTTATTGCTAACATTTCTATAACAAAATGTCTGAAACCTTAGGATATCAGATTTTTAAAGTAGGCAGTCCACTGATACTCCATTCAGCTTGGCAATGCTCTTATTTCTTCATTGCTTTTTCTACATCTTGAAGGTGCAAAGAAATTTTTATTAAAGTCAGTCTTTCTCACCCTCCCAATCTTCCAACATTTTAATCTCTATTTTTTCCCCTCACTTTCCAATGAAATGTCTGCTCCTGTCCCAACATCAAAAGCCCAGAATTTTGCCATGAGCACCGAATAGTTTCAAATTTCATGGTATCTTGCAGTATCCAGCCTGGTAACAGAACTGTTAACCTTGACTAATCCTTATTTTAAAACAGCACCCTTCAAAAGAGCCAGGAAGCTATTGATTTTTTTTACCCCCAATCTGCACAGACAACCATATGACCCACTTTTCTTCACAGAAACCCATTTCATACGCAAGACCACATATATCATAGGCATAAACCTAGCAGGAATGAGGAAAACTAAGAAAGGAGATTATGAAACATGATGCGTAGAAACATGATGCATGATGTGCTCTATGCAGAAAGACTTGGAACTGATATAGAATGCAGGAAAAATGCATATCTTCAGTCCAATAACTCCTTTTTTTTTTAGTTCTATACCAAATACAAAGACAATGATCATTTTGTAACAATGTACAAAACAGTCATGAGTCTTTATTTTCTACCCTGAGGTGTACACATGCACTCCACGGAAGATAAGAAATTTAACTATGCTGTATTTGGGACTGTCTAAGGGGCTATCAGCAACAGTGGGAATTAGGGGGAAATAATGCTATTGCTTAGGAATACTTCCTTAATGGTTTCAAGAACAAACAAAGCAAATTTCCTCAAATTCTCACCTATACAAAGAAAGCTTATTCCTCACAGAATATTTTCTTAAGAGGAAGTTGAAAGCCTACAATGTTTTAAATAACACATCTGGGTGTCTAGAGAAGGGAGTAAGGCATCTAAGCTGGATGCTTGTCACTACTGACCTTCCTCTTTGAGGGGTATGAATGAGTCATTCGAGAGGAAGGTCATTCCTCCAACACTGCCCATAATGGGGAGGTCTTAGTCAAATGAGCTTTACATAGGAGCTCTCACACAGCAAGAACAGGAACAGGGCATAAGCAACCAAAGATCACATTGGGTTACAGAAGGGATTTGCTAGCACTTCTCAATTGTATCAGCATCACAGCAGGAGATAAATAAAAGGATGTGGTTTCTGAATTCTATACAGGACATGGGAAAGTGTGAGTGACTGAAGACTGGAATAAAAAGAGTTGAATTTGTAAGAAATTTCCACACTACCAAGTACAGGTACTGTTGTCCAGGTAACCACTGTGTTTATTCATTATTTACTAGGCTGGAGATACAATGGAAAACATTGGGCAATGCTTAATGGGGTCTGATTACTTAAATTTTAAGTTTAGTGAAGAAAATAATAGTATTAATGGTATATGTTAAAGAAATATCATTAACATTTATATTGTGTTCACAAACTAATTCAAATCACTGAAATACAATTTATCAGGTACATTGTAATTACAGTCAATTTTCCTTTGCTGCAAGTTCTTTCTGCTCACTTCAGACCATTAGCATTTTTTGTCTGGTCTACAGCAGTAGTTTTCTAAATTGATTTCTGTTCCATATCTTCCCCTCCCTAATTCCTTAACTTCCAAAGTATCTTTCACAAACTCATTCTCTAAAATGAGTCACTGACGGAGATGGTACCCTGTTAGAGCCCATTAGTGAAATTCCATCTAGAAGATGAAGCCTAATCTGTCTCCCATGGCATTGCCCCATCTTCCTTTCTCTCCTGTAATTCTGTAAAGTAAATACTAACCTAATAACCTCCCACCTACCCATATATCTAGAATGTTCCCATCTCCCCAAGCTTCTGGGTATTAAGGCTCATTTCTTTAGAAAAACAGGAAGTCCCTAGCAGTTCAGTTCTAGAATATCAAAGTCCAAGGGAAAAAAGTCTTTAATTTTATTAATAAGAGCACCAATGATATGTCAGTTTAACTGAAAGAATTGAGAAAAGTAATTTACATAGCAGTCTATCTTTTGGCATATTTATCTAAAATTAAATTTTTGGTGGTCATGCACATCAGCAATTTTTAAGTAAATATATAAGAATTAATTAGAAAGGCCTCACCACATTTCTGAAATTAGAAAACAAGAAAGCAAATATCACAGATACATAACACCCAAGTTTCAGATACAGTATGTGTATACACCATAGTGATTGTAATGGAAATAAAAGCAACAGTCTTATGCTAGCATTTGTAAAGGAAGAATGGGAGTTAGGACAGATCATGTCATGCAACATTTATCATTTGTTAAGAAAAGGTGACAGTATGTCAAAAGTTCAAATTTCTAAGGAACAGGAAAGAAAAGATAGATTTTATTATTTCCCCACAAATTTATTTTAGAGTAACAATAAAGAAGACGTGGTTGATACTACCATGGTTGGTGCTTAATGGCTTCAAACAAGTAAAATGAGCTACTCTGTGTGAGCAATTCGACTGGAAGGACAGACTGTGCTGTGGGTGGAGAAAGGTGAATTTTTTTCCTGTAGAATTTTTTTCCATAACCAAATATTTGAGGGGATAAAGGGAAAAATGATTTCTTTTGTCTTATGGTTTCATTGGTGTCCGTCAACTGTGGTGGGAAGAACAAAGCAGCAGAAGAGTCATATCACAGTGAACTAACTGATCAGGGCACTAACCTTTTCCATGTCAAAAATTAAAGAAGAAAACACCATTTTAGTTTCAGTACACTTGGTTTTTGGCAACAATTACCACTGAAGTCCTGAAAATGAATATTGAAACTATTGAAATACTATCACACAGGGGTGTTACATAAATTTAAAGTAAACCTTTTGTGGATTAGTATTCTAGATCTTTTTTTCATGACATTTATATCGACTGAAACACATCATGAGATATATACATGAATGAAAAAAATCTGCTTTTATTGTCGAAAGGAATTTTTTCCCTTGTGGAAAGGTTTAATGAGAGAAGAGTAGAAGAGGAGAGGAGTAAAGGCCAGCCATGAACACGTGGAGGGAAGGGGGAGGGGAATGGGGAGAGAAGGGACAAAGGGGAAGAGGGGTAGAGGGGAAGGGCATGAGAAGAGAGCAAGAGCTAAAGGAATTCGAAAGGAATTCATAAGAACCAAGGAAAAAATTTATAATATCCACTGTGATTTGCTAAGGAAAGAAAGAAAGAAAAAAGTAAGGAAGGAAGAAAGAAAGAAGGAAGGAAGGAAGGAAGAAAGAAAGAAAGAGAGAGAGAGAGAGAGAAAGAGAGAAAGAAAACAGACACACGTTTACTAAGCAGAAGTGGGGGAAACATTAGTCAATGGTCATGATATGTCAGCTGGTAGAAATCTTTTTATATAAAAAGTCTTAAAATAAGCTTGTTTATTTATAGATGTGAATTTCCTTTGTCAGATATGTGGACAGCTCAATAAACATTCGTTTCCTAACCCTAACCTAATATGACCCAATATTCCATGAGAACTCATCTACAAACAAAAAAATTGACAGTGTTATTTCACACACAAAAATTAAATCCCTAAGAGAAACTCTCGATTTATTCCTTTGCTCTCGGTGGATATTAACATATATAAAGTAAAAACTGTAGTCTAACTAGTCTGCAAACTGCAATTGGTGTGCTAGTCCTAAAGTCAATGATCTTTTATTCAAACTGTCCATACTCAGAGTTTACTGTCATTTCAAAAGTTCCATTCAGATGGGCATCTTTTTATTAGAAAAAGGAAAATATTTTAAAATGTACATCCATTATTAGTGTGTGTGTGTGTGTGTGTGTGTGTGTGTGTGTGTGTGTGTGTGTGTGTGAGAGAGAGAGAGAGAGAGAGAGAGAGAGAGAGAGAGAGAGAGATTTTGGTGTAGAAGAACAATACAATTTTTTCCTTCTGTAGTGTCATATTTAATATTAGGAAACACTGTTGTTATCCATCCATGATATTTTGATTAGTGAATGTAAGAACGTGCAATTTGTTCTATATAATAAGCTATACATAGGGTGGTATTGATCACTTTCCATGTCAAGGCATGAAGAGTAGAGTTGGACCTTTACCTGTCTGCCTCCGTCAAGGTGATCACCACTTTGCCAGAGAGTACAGCATGACTTTGGTCATGTCTGGCCTGTAGAACAGTGCTGCTTTCTCCACATCCCTGATAACTGTGTTACAGAGTGAACTAAAATGAGACAAACTCTGTTGTTTGAAGCAGCCAAGATGTGTGGGTTTGTTTATTTTATCAAGACTATCTTGACTAGTGTAAACGAGTACAGTAAAGCCCCGAGGTACTGGTAACACATCTCTGCGGTCTCTAGGGCTAAGGTGGATAATGTGCAGCAAAACAAATGTTCATCTCCATCTAACTTCTAGTCCATCTTCTTCAAGAATAACAAAGAGAAACTCTATTCCTGAAGACCTCAGGAATATGACATGGCACTTTATCTCACGTGATCTTACCTCAGAGAGAGGGGGGGGAGGAAGAGGAGGAGGAGGAGGAGGAGGAGGAGGAGAGAGAGGAGGAGGAGAGAGAGATGAGGAGGAGGAGGAGGAGGAGAGAGAGAGGAGGAGGAGGAGAGAGAGAGGAGGAGGAGGAGGAGGAGAGAGAGAGAGAGAGAGAGAGAGAGAGAGAGAGAATGTCACATCCTGAACAAATACAAATACATGGTGGTTCTCATTGTGTAAGACACTGTTTTATACATGACTGAGGATACTCTGAACAAAACATAATAATCTCACTTCACCATGAGGAAAGAAGAATTTCTAATCGATCAGTAAAATAACACTACACACAAGTAGCAAAAGTCTGAGTTGTACCTCCTGGGACTTTTTACTCTTTACTTTTAGACACATAGATGGTAGCTTGTCCAGCCCTTGAATATCCTTGAATATGAGGGAGTGGGGCAACTAACTCCAAAGACAAGCATTTAACTTCCTACCTGTGCCTTTCATCTATTATGACCACCAGTACTGGCGAAACGTGACTGCTCCAACCATTTGGTAATATCAGTGACTGCCACTAATAGATGCCTGCTGACACCCCCGAGGATGTACTGTGAGGGGCAAATGTGCTGGTTGGTGGTGGCTTCTAAAATCCTGAGAGGTGGCATAGCCCATCCTTAGTATAATATTTTCTTCCTTTGTGTTCAGCATTCTAATCTCAAAACTTTTAAATCACCAAGTGACGTTTGACAAAGAATTTTACAGTTGGCATGTCAAGAGAAAAATTACCATACCATAAAACATTTCTATGGAATTATTCAGGTAAATGAGTGCCAGGAGCCAGCAAAATGGCTTGATGGGGAAGAGTGCTCACCACTAAGCTTGGTAACCTAGATTCAAACTTTAGGACCCACATGGTAAAAAGAGAGAACCAACTCCTGCAACATGCCCTCAGACCGTCACCCATGCTCCCAAACACGCATCATTCACACAGATACAAACACATTAAATAGATAATTTGAAACTAAAATCAAAAGAAATTAGTGGTGTGATTGAAGTCTTTTTGGCTTCCCCTGAGTTCATCCGCATACTTTGATGCTAGCTCATCATTCTTTCCAGCTTAAGCACTAAACTCATGCTGCTCATGGGCAGAACCCTTTGTCTACAGAGACGGTGGGTGCTATGAATCAGAGGAACTTGAGTGGAGCCTCAGAAGATCGTTTGTTCTTGCAAGAGGCGCTTAACTGCATCTTTTGAGCAGGTTCACGTCCCTAGTGATCCTTGCTTTTCAAGAATCCTTTCAAACATTTTTCTTAGCTTCCATTCCCTCTAGTATCCAATTTCTGGCATTTCTTTTTTCTTTCATGTTATTCCTCTTGGTACATGATCCAGGCTGCTGCTCTCTTTTTGTGACAATCCATCAAAGGGAAATCAAAGGACTTCATTTTTTTTCTTAACCTAATTTTCAATGTATAAATTTCATTGATGCTTGCTGAGTATTCATGATGACAGCCGTCTAAGTATATTCATATTAGTACTGTGGAAGCATTTGGAAATAGGACAATAACTTTAAATTTTACTTAACCAGGGAATATACAAGGTGCTATCTGTCACTTATTTCACCAATAAAGTTTTATTGAAACATAGTCACATTCATTTTCATAAGTGTAGTACATAGCTGTCTCCTCCTTGCAACACTGTGGCTGAATCATAACACAGACCTTAAATTATCTGCAGTATTTACTATGTGCCTTTTATAAATATGTTTTTGATCTCTGACAACTATCACTTAATAAGAACAAACATTTCATCCGTAAAGATTAAAGAGAACAGAGACTATAAGCAAATTCAAAGATAAAGCAAAATCAAATATGTTTTTGACAACTATTTTGTAGCAAATGATGGGTCTGTTCTGTGATACAAAGAGCCTCACTTTGGAAGGGAAAGGAACCTTAGACCAGATCTTGTCCAGGGCTTCTGTACTTGGGTGACAGTATTTTCTACATTTGCAAAGTCTCCTGTACACGGAACAGGAACCTATGCCTCACATAACTTGTTTGGATTCATTTGCACTAAAATGACAGAGATTTGAAGATCCCGAGAGTCAGTTCACCTTGGACACTAACATTCTTCACATTGCACTGTTTGTTAACAAGACACTGTATTAAAGCTAGTCTGAAAAACAAGAGATTCTTTTTTTGTTTCTATGTTCATGCTTTTCTTAAAGAGAAAACTGTAAGCACAGAGTACATGCTGGGGCAAGTTTCTCTTCTCCCAGGCTTTTGCTTTTCTCATGTACCAAGCTCAGGCCCTGGACTCTGGAAGCCTGCACTAGCAGTAGCCGTGGAGATTCTGGAAACCAGTGAACCTTGTACACTAAAGTACTGTAGTCAGTTCTGTGAAGGCCAACTCTACTATGGTCTGACTCTTAACACTGACCTGGAACTGGATGCTTATGAAGTACGAGAAATTAGAAACTAAATTAAACTAGCAATTCTCATTTCCTTTTAAAACTTGATTTTCCTTCAACCACATTAATCTGTGTGTTCCATCATGCCCCTTCTTCTACCATATACTCTATATGTAACCAATTACTATGTCCTATAGAATAGAAACGCTGCAACAATCAGTTGGTTTATTTCCATAGTCCATCCCCTCAGCAAGCATCCTATTTTAAGACTTGAAAATTCCTTCAATTACTCAAGCAGATTCTATCTTTTTAATTATTTAAAATTTAATTTTTTTAAAATAATTTTTCTGGCATAGGACTCAGAGGCACCTGAACTGAATCTGACCTGAAAGCTTCCTCACTGAGGACCAGCATTCATGGTAACAGAAGGTGTCATGAACATTTCCAAAGCAGAGAAGCACCCAATAGCCCTACCTAGCTAACTTGTCTATGATCCACAACAACTATCATCACACCTTGATAGCCTTTATAGGTGCTGTAGTGACACACGTAGGTGATAGTGGCCAACAGCTCTCTAATTGGACTCACAACCTACTCAACTGGAAGAAATCATGCCTGGTATTGGAAACCTCTTCAACTACCCAGGGCTAGGAAAGCCATGGGTCTTAGAGGAGAACACACATTGCTACCTTACATAACCACCAATATCTCTAACTACAGTCTAAATATCTGGTAAGTATAGTCCTTACCCCTTATTAAAGAAAGGTCTTTTTGCAACCATTACAAGAGACCACCTCCAATCAAAATGCAGAATTGTGAAGCTTATGTTTAGTTCCAATTGATACATCAACAACATGTAAGATGATCCTGCACTTGAGGCACAGAACATTATAGAAGAGATGGTGGGAAAAGTGTAAGAATCTAGTGAACAAGGAGCTTGCTGTGAGATTCCTAGGAATATCAGAGGCTACCCCCATATAGCCTTGCCAACATGACTGGCTAAACATAAGCTGAATAAGGATATCAAGGAGAGATATGCCAGAGAAGGAAGTTCAGAGAAAGACCATATGTCTCAACTCTACACACACACACACACACACACACACACACACACACACACACACACATACACGCGCGCAAAACAAACAAACAAAAGTAGGCAACTGAGGAATGCTGAGAGTAGAAATCTTTCTTACAGAAGGGACACTAATTGATTATTTAATACCAAATAGTCAATCAGGAAAAATATATACATACAAGTAACATTGTATATCCTGAGCAGGTTGTGGTTTCGTGTTTAGAAATTCAATTACAAGGCCATAAATTTGAAAGAGGGCAAGGTGTATGTAGAGAGCTTTGGAGGGTGAAAAGGGAAGGGGAAATGATATAATGATATTATAATCTCAAAATAATGAAGGAAATGACTTTTATAAGTATGTGTCTGTGAGTGAATATGTACATATATGTTCAGGTACCTGTAGAGACCAGAGGTGTCTGGTCCCCACACAGGACCCAGGAGCTGGAATTACTGGTGATTGCAAACCTCCTAAAATAGATGTTGAGAAGCAAACTCAGACCCTTTGTAAGAACAGCCCTTGTCTTAACCACAGAGCCACCTGTCCAGTCCCATTTCAGTAGACTTTTAATAGACTTTGACTCTGTGGTCCGCCCAGCTCATTTCCAGCCTGCAGTCAGAAATCTCTAGCAAAGCTCACAATGCAATCCATGACTTTGCCTCCTCATAATCTTTACTTTTGACATTCGCTTCCTCTTCTAGATCCCTTATTCTCTACATACTCTGTAGAGGGTTGAATATTCCAACCCTCTTTCAGCAATTAGTAATAAATAGATAGTAAAAAATAGTAATAAACATGTCTGCTTGGTTGGGTTCTTGTCATAATCTATGCTATATTAATTCTCTGGACATTTTTTCTTTATTAACTTGAGTATTTCTTATCTACATTTCAATTATTATTCCTCTTCCCGGTTTCCAGGCCAACATCCCCCTAACCCCTTCCCCTCCCCTTCTATATGGGCTTCCCCTCCCCATCCTACCCCCATTACCACCCTCCCCCAAACAATCACATTCACTGGGGGTTCAGTCTTGGTAGGACCAAGAGCTTCCCCTTCCACTGGTGCTCTTACTAGGCTATTCATTGCTACCTATGAGGTTGGAGTCCAGGGTCAGTCCATGTATAGTCTTTGGGTAGTGGCTTAGTCCCTGGAAGCTCTGGTTGCTTGGCATTGTTGTTCATATGAGGTCTCGAGCCCCTTCAAGCTCTTCCAGACCTTTCTCTGATTCCTTCAACGGGGGTCCTATTCTCAGTTCAGTGGTTTGCTGCTGGCATTTGCCTCTGTATTTGCTGTATTCTGGCTGTGTCTCTCAGGAGAGATCTATATCTGGTTCCTGTTTGCCTGCACTTCTTTGCTTCATCCATCTTATCTAGTTTGGTGGCTGTATATGTATCAGTCACATGTGGGGCAGGCTCTGAATGGGTGTTCCTTCTGCCTCTGTTCTAAACTTTGCCTCCCTATTCCCTGCTAAGGGTTTTCTTGTTCCCCTTTTAAAGAAGGAGTGAAGCATTCACATTTTGGTCATCCCTCTTGAGTTTCATGTGTTCTGTGCATCTAGGGTAATTCAAGCATTTGGGCTAATAGCCACTTATCAATGAGTGCATACAAAAATATGGAACACTTTACGAATTTGCATGTCATCCTTGTGCAGGGGCCATGCTAATCTTCTCTGTATCGTTCCAATTTTAGTATATGTGCTGCTGAATCGAGCACTCTCTGGAAGTTTTATATACTCTCCACACTTTACTCAACTCTAAATTCTGTTTCTCTGAACTTCTCTTGCTTGTTCTAACATTTTCAGACTAGTACATCTTTCTTCAGGAAAACTCCCTTAACTCATCTGTGACTGTTTATATATGCTTGGCCCCGGGAGTGGCACTATTAGGAGGTGTGGTCTTGTCGGCAGGTGTGTCATGTAAGTGGGCTGTAAGACCCTCATCCTAGCTGCCTGAGAGCCAGTCTTCTCCTAGCAGCCTTCAGAGGAAGAGGTAGAACTCTTAGCTTCTACTGCACCAGGCCTGCCTGGCTACTGCTGTGCTCTTACCTTGATGATAATGGATTGAACCTCTGAACCTATAAGCCAACCCAATTAAATGTTGTCCTTATAGGAGTTGCATTGGTCATGGTGTCTGTGAACAGTAGTAAAACCCTGAGACATCATCTAAGATTTAACTAATCATCTGCCCTCTCATCCTACAGCATCAGTAAGTAAAAATTTGTTGTACTTATTTCATCATATGTCATTTACCTTGCTTTCAAACATTTTCTCATTCAACTGTGTCCTAAAGAAGATACACGACCGGTTTGATTTTTTTTTCCACAGTGACTAGATCAAAATTGTATATCACCAGAGTGACTAAAAATGTATTGCAAATACCAGTAGAAGTTTAGGGCACACTGTTCAAACTCTGACTAGCATTACTACTATCGATCCATTATTAGAAAAAAATGTGAGTTGTTAGTCCAGGAAATCTCCTGCAAAGGGTATCTGAAACTGCATAGGCACTTTCCATTCCATCATCTGACAGGATTAAATGAATTTCAACCTAAACAGGATGTAACTGTATAGCCTATTCACACTTTTTGCTTCTACTTTGCAAATTTTTATTTATGTCTATATACGTGCACATGATTGTATGAGCCAATGCGTGTAGGTTGCTTGAGAAGCTTCAAGAAGATGTCAAGTCTCCTACAGCTAGAACTAAGGTCAGTTGTGAACCACGTAATATGAGTGCTGGGAATCAAACTCAGATCCTCTGCAAGAGCAGCCAATGATATCAAGTGCTGATCTGTCTCCCTGGCCCCCATTTTGAAAGTTTTTTTCACAAGGTAGCACCATATAACCCTATAGGTTTTGCTAGCCTTTGGCATACTGACAGCAAAGGCACATTCGTTTTTGAACTTGAGAGTTAGGTCAATCTTCTTGACTGATCTCACAAGTCACAATGCTTTTGGTGGAAAGTCAACATTAGAAAAATACCAGCAAGTGCTCTGTAATTTCAAGCCACTCTTTTGGTAGGATGCAGAGATATATTTTGTCCTCATGGTCATACCTGTGTTTGATAAAGCAGGTAGAGAGTAATCCAAGATGATACAAAAGACCAACTAAGATCCTATGTAGAGCACACTCGTGCCTGATTCCTTACTTTGATAGATTAATTAGTAAGTGACAGAGTAGGAATTTTACATGGTATAGTAGGTCTCTTTCAATGCCAAAAAGCTTTAAAAAGCATTTAAAGAAGATAACTTCATTTGAAACACTGGTCAGCATTTGTGCCAGGATTCCCTATGCTTAGTGACATTGTCACTGAAAAGAAGTCACTCTATCCATTCCCAAGGTAGATAGCCTTAATCATCTACTCATTGGCACAAGAAAGATTTGTGCCCTTGTCTCCGTAACATTAACTTTCAGCTCTTCATTGCCCCCACTGAGAGACTAAAACCCTCTTCCTTTGTCTGCCTCCATATTTTCCCATCCTTTGTCTTCAAATTCCCACAAAAAAAAAAAAAAACCAAGAAAATTTATAAGGAGTAATGGCTGAGAACAAGAGACTCTTAGTCCATATAGCTAGGTAATTATATAGTTATATATATTACAAATATATTTCCAGACTGTGTCTTGAATGAGCTATACCACTGATCGATGAAGCCAGAGTTACAGGCAGTTTTGAGTCACCCAACTATGGGTGCTGAACATGGCCCTTTACAGAAGCATCATGTATTTTTAACTGCCGAGCTGTCTCTGCATCACACCAGCGAAGCTTCTAAAGCTATTGTGAATAAAATAATGCCTAAAGCAGAAAGAACAGTGAAGTTTTAATAATGCTTCTGGTTTATTGCTTGTATGTTTTCTTTTAAGTAACGTCCTGTCCTCATTCCTTTTGAGTGTTTATAATGTGATCCGGGCAGAAGAAAAAAATTTGAGGCATGTCAAGTTTCATTTTTATCAGTATCCTTTCCTGCACGTGGCTGTGTCTTTGAGCCAAACCCAGAGGCAGGACTATCACACCATACAGAAATCAGAGTCCCACTCTGCAGTGAGATCTTCTGTTTTCAGCTCGTTAGCACTGGCGCCAAAGTAGTAAAAAGTCTGGAGCACATTAGATGGCTTTGATTCAGCACCATTTCCTGTAGCAATGGCTTCAGCTACTAGGGTAACTCTGTGGAGTCACCAATGCTAAAAAGCCTTTTTTTCTTTCTTATTTCCATATAATAACTTGCTAGTGCACTGTCTTACATTTGAGATATGGTGATCAACTTGTAATTTTCTGTATATTTTTCAATAAACTCATTTGTTATTTAGTTAAGAATTTCTATGTCAGCAGTGAAAGAATATTTAGACAAAAACACAACAGCAGCATAGCTAAGAGGCCATTGGTACGTTTTCAAAGAACAGTGGGAAAAGCATTTTCTGAGACATAGAGACCACTTAGGATTATCCTTAAGGCATTACAACATCACTTCAATAAAATGACTTTTCCTTGCCATATATTTTCTGGGCCTCTAAGATTTCTGTAATCTATCCTCTCTAATGCTTCATTATTTCTAATTAAGAATTTCTTATCCATGAGGAATCAATCATAGAGTTGTAAAGAGACAAACCGTGAGGAGGTCTCCAGGCCAAGAACATACACATACAAATGCCAAGGTGGCTGCCTCCTAGACCCTAAGTCCAAAGTCTGATCCTCAGAACTCACCAACGCCACTGAAGGTCTCACAGAGAACATAAAAGCTTTGGAATAAACTAATACATACCATCCAAAGAAAAGTTATTGTTCACCATGCACAGTGTTGAATTCTCCAACGTTATGCGTATAACATTCACAGTCTAGCAGCACTGATCATTATAATCTACAACAGATGCGTACCAGAGGATCACAATGGTCCAGTAATGAACATGACAATGCTACTCGGGCAGCAAAAGACAAAGCCATGGTTAAGGGTAGCTCTTTCTATCTCAAAATCCAGTGCTGTTAATGGGCAAAGTGTCTCACTGGTTAAAGAAATAATTCCAATTGGAAGTCATAACCCATGCGCAACAAGTATTTCTGTTGAGCTGGACTACTGTCACATGCTATAGACTTCTGTGGAGTAACCCATGTCTCCTCTACTTAAATTCTGCTAGTGCCTTCTCCAGAGTCTTTCTCTAGACCCAAGTTTCTTTTTCTGACCATTAGCAGGACTTGGCTGCCAGTGGTTTATCGCTGACTCATTGCAGAGCCGGGCCGTTGTGAATGACACCATCCTTACCTTGAATCACCTACTGACCTTGATCCACTCTTTGGTTATAGCCAGTAACTAACTAAGGAGAAAAGACTTTCCAGATCCACACCCTGAATGTTGCTTGACTCTTATCGAAGTCACACCAAGGCCCACTTTCTCCCATACCTTTTGCTCTTTTCCTCACATGGTCAGAGAAAGCAGTCTCTACTAATCATGTATCCTAAGTGCCTGCTGCAGGCTCTGATTTCAGACCCTCCTGCCTGCAGCCACTTCTGGCTTCCTGCTAATCTCTGCCCTCTTCAATCCCAATGAGTGCAGTAGAAGCCCTGTCTCCATTGGCCATGTCTTTCTCTGACTATTCAGTTCTCATTATTTTGTCTCCTTAACATTCGCACATTGCTTTTGTGTCTGTCTTCTATGACAGCACTTTACGTGTTTCCCCATGAAAATCCATATTTCTTATCTCTAGCCATCATTAGATAATGGACTTTGTTAAAAGTATTTTTTACAGGGCTGGAGAGATGGCTCAGAGGTTAAGAGCAATGACTGCTCTTCCAGAGGTCCTGAGTTCAATTCCCAGCAACCGCATGGTGGCTCACAACCATCTATAATGAGATCTGATGCCCTCTTCCAGTGTGTCTGAAGACAGTGACAGTGTACTCACATACATACAGTAAATAAATAAAATCTTTGAAAAAAAAGTATTTTTTACTCCATTTCTACCTATGACAACACTAAGAACATTAAAGCCACTAATCATCGCTTGGATTCGTTTTGAAAGACCAAAATAGGCGTTGTGTTAATTGTGAATATGATCAACAGAATGTTTTTAAAATGTGTTCACTATATAACGATTAGTTTGGGTCATTTGTTTGTTTGTATGTTTGTTTATATTTTTTTCTTATTTCAGTCTCCACTGTCTCAGTGATATCAGGCACAGGAGGGGATAAAGACAAGCTGGTTCTTCTCGACTATCAGAGCTGTGGAGACAAATTCTTCTGATTCAAATGACAGACTGTCACAGAGAAGGAAAGGGTTTCACATGCCAGCTACAAAAAAAAAAAAAACAAATGGCTTTGGCTCTTTTTACTATCTTTCCACATGGCCACCAATAAAAGCAGCCATATTCTAAGTAAAATTGGCTCCCCGAGATATGCAAAAGAAGGCTACCAACTCTTACTAGTGACATATCTTGCTTTTAATTCTCATAGTTGAATGTTATTCCCATCCCACATTACAACAAAATCCTTTTCCTTCAAAAACAACTAATGCAAGACTTCAAGGGACAATGAATGATTTTGTAATGGTCATGCAAAGCCAAATCCTAAAAGCCTTTAGGAAGAAGGTGCCTATGTACTTAAAATAAATAAGTCACAATAGGATTGGACATAATTTCCAACAATTGACTATCTTCCTTTTGTAATGGAAATGTATTTGTGATTATTCAGGAATAGGTTTTAAAGAAAAGCTGATTAAGAAATACACACACACACACTTGTACTAAATGAAGTTATGCTTAAATCTATTAAACTTTTGAACTTATTCACTTTCCGTTATAAAGACCTAGATAAGTCATCTTTCCTACCTGCATTCACAAGATGTTGGAAAAATTAAATAGAGAAACCTTTTAGGCACTTACCATTGGCTGGCAGTATTCTACAGAGAAAATGATTAAAGGTAATTAAATTCTCTTTACATTTTAAGTTATGCTGTTGGGCTTTAAATTTGAACTAGAATTTTTCACTGAAACAACACCTTTTTAGCCATAGGTTCTTGTCCTAATCTAGTTCTGTCAGGAAAGCACAAGACTCCTGAACATAGGTGCTTACCTTAAATCTTTGTAAATTTGCATTCGTTCACAGATTGCTGTGATCAAATCATAACACACATGGCTATGACACTACACTGGGTAAGAATATTATCTCAGTTTTTAGGATAGTTAAAACTGATCACTTTTAAAATATGAGTGTTAGAAATTTATACTTATTTCTTAAAGATAAACATAAACAAATAAACATAAATTTTCTTGAGAGATAGATTCCTAATTTAAATTAATATATTTAACACTACTTTTTTCCTGCTGGGTCAATCATATTCTTTTTTTTTTTTAGCTTTATCTTGATGCATATAAATGTTTTGCCTGCATGTAAGCTATGCACCGTGTCAATACTTCAAGAGGCCAGAAGGGAGCATTGAACATCCTAGAACTGGAGTTACAGATAGTTTTGAGCTGTCATGTGATTTTTCTTTTCCTCTGTCTATGAGGCCCTCTAAAATGAGTAAATCCTAAGAACATTAATGTGTTTCTTCCTGCTTTTCCTATTGTGTAGAACAATGACTGGCACATAGTGGGAGCTCAAACTTATTCACTCAACAAATAAAGAAGCACATG
This sequence comes from Rattus norvegicus, assembly GCF_021556685.1. NCBI lineage: Eukaryota > Metazoa > Chordata > Mammalia > Rodentia > Muridae > Rattus > Rattus norvegicus. The sequence continues at coordinate 18,989,743 of NC_141534.1, read as the reverse complement.
GGTATTGTTTTCCTTGAGATATGTAGACCTAGAGCTGGGACTTCCATGATCCTTAGAGAGCAAGTAAATTGGGGATGACCCAAGATATTAAATTACATCTCATACTTTATTCATCCACTGAATGGTAGAGCCTGTGCTTCCCTAGGGAAATAAAGGAATCTCTCTTGGGGATACTTGTTCTCAAAACTGTTCTCCCTCATTTCCTTCCTCCTGAAGCTCATCCAAGGCTTAGACCCTTGATTGACAGGTCTTTCTTTACACTTTCCGGGATGATAGTCTTTACTTAGTAATTTCCTGATAGCTGGGACAGTTCGTGCTGGAGAAAAGGGTCCTCAAGCCTCAAGAAGACAACCACCCTTGGAAAATCCATGAAATTCAACAGATACCTGAGATAGGAATCAATGATACACAAGCTTCATGTAGTCCAGGGTACTCAAAGAGAAATGTCTTTTGTTACTTATCATCCAAGTTGGGATGAGTTCTAGGTAACACAGCTGCCTTGTCATCAGCCATGTTCCTCTGAGCAACCTACGTAAATTCACTGACTAATTCACTAAGCTAGATTTGGGTGGAACTGTTTTTCTGATCTGTTGTGAGTGTGCCCCTATCTGGGATGAAAATATGTTCATATTTCCCCAAGAAAAGTCATTCAAGAATAGTTTTTAAGTGTTTGGCAAAGTTACTCATCAAGTACTGTTTGGCATACATTCTGGTCAAATCCTGATCACTATATAAGGCGAGCATCACATCTCTCATTAAGGGGGCCAGGAGTATATTTTGAGCTGGCCATCCTCCGTGTGCTGCTGGTACAATGCACATAGAGACAATCTAACAGTGTTGGGCACACAAATATTTTATTCGATAAACATTTGGTGACATTATTGAGATTTTCTTTCTTTGCTGCCTTGTTAAAGAGATAATTTCCTTGTGTTCTTCCTTTTCCAAACTCTACTTCGTCATGTCTCTTTGAATGAATGACTAATTTTCCATGGCTTTGGAAAGAGTGGAAAGAGTGAGTCTATTAGATTTCTGAGTTCTGGGTGCACACAGTTTCTCTGCATGTTTGCTGTGTGCTGCAGTGCCTGTCATCTCTGTCTGAGCCCATGCCTAAGGTTTCACAGCAGCAAGAATGCATTTTACTGGTTCATTCTCAGGCATGTTTCTAGTCTGTATTCACAAGAATCGGAAGCAAGGATCTCTAGCAAGTTATACCGAGCGTGGGAGCACTTTTTCATCCAGCATAAGTCACTCCATGAAATCTGGACCTTCACTGGTTGTATAACAAAGAAGAATTGTGTCCTTGAAATGTTTTCTATGCAGTGTGTGCACAATGTAGTTAATTAATCAATTCTAGATTAAAAACAAAAAGACCATTTTTCTCTGTGGAGGATTTTCATTATTACAAGTACCCTATTTGCTGGGCTGATCTTTGCTCTTATAAAGTGTACAAAATTAACCATTTGGTAAAGAGAAAGCTCATTTCTCATCACGCTGACCTACTTTTTTTTCTTAACCTACATCACTTTAAAAAGGTTTACGTGAATGAATAGATACTTTTTGTGAATATTTAGCCTTGATAAAACAATAGAATCATTTATCAAAATAATAAGGGTTTTTCAAGTTATTCACACACACAATGCCTTCCCTAAGGAGAGTTGGCACACTAAAGCTTGGCTCGAGGAAATCTTGGGAGTTGAAATTATTTTTCTTCTGTTTCTTGTCTTTGTCCACACATACCATTTTATTTTATTTTTAGTTAAAGGTCCTGTGTACTAACCAATAACAGCATAAGATATTTCAAGAAATTATTCACAGAAATTATAAATTACAGAAATAAATGTATTTCCTAAAAGTTATTTAGCTCCAAAAACCAACAACTTGAGCAAGGGTTTATTTTCTAAATTAACACGAATAGCAAACATTTGAAAAACCGTCACATTTTAAAATTCATGATCAATTTCTAAGACGGTTCCTTAGCAGAAAATGAAATCTGCATTTCAGAGACAGGCCAGAGTCAAGGTGAAATTCCACAGATTTAAAGATGTAATTCTATTGGATAACTACTTAAATACTCAAAACTATTGTGTCCTTCTGTTCTTATTGTAGGCTGGATAAGGGAAGGCAGATCAGGCTAGCCTCAAAACTGTAGCAATGCTGCCTTGGTCTCAGTGTTGGTGTTGCAGGCAGAATCCTTTAAAGGGAGCTTCCATTTCTTGTAAACTTCTGTGTGGTATTGGTATTCTCTTTTGGCACTTAACAATATCCAGGACACCTCAGATTGGTTTAAACATACACAAAGCAGAGCAGTTTCCATGCTGATCTTTAGAAGAGCAAAGGTATACCAATGGGAAAAACATGTAGAGAGGGGGGAGTTTTTTTTCTAGTGTATTTTAATACTTTGATTCTAGACTCAAAAAACGAGAAATTAGAATGAAAATTGAATTAAGAATGATTTAAGGATGGCAGGTATAAGCACACGCATCAGAACTACTGACCTCTGTTGGGTCCCCAAAACACATGGGGAAGGAAAGGACTGGTTCATGAAAGTTGTCACCTCTCCATGCTGTCCCTGATGGGTATGTGTGTGTGTGTGTGTGTGTGTGTGTGTGTGTGTGTGTGTGTTTATTTACATGTGCACATACACACAAAATGATAATAATAATAATGATTATGATGATAATGTGAATTTTAAAAGTATGACTCAAATATTTCTCTCTGGAATAACACTGGGCAGCTTTTTGCAGAATAATCTGTGAAAATTATAAAACAAACGGAACTCAAAAGACGATACATTAGCTGTTTGAAGTTTTATATGCCATAAGTAATAATATCATTTAAAATTGTTTGCAATTTCCAAGCACCTACACTCAAAATCCTGTTTTAATTTTTTTTTCTTATTTTCTTTTGAAACTCAGGTTGCTCCTCCACCCTCCACTAAAATTAACAAAAGGATAAAATGTGTGATTCAAGTAAACAACCACTAATGAGAATAAATTTTAAAAGTTGAAAATGACAACTGTGTTGCCTGTTTTAGAATAATAAAATAAATAAGATAATTTGTTTTTGAGCATGTTATAAGAACTGTGTCTTAGGGTCTTATTGCTGTGAACAGACACCATGACCAATGCAAGTTTCATAAAGGGCAACATTTAACTGGGGCTGGCTTACAGGTTCAGAGGTTCAGCCCATTATCATCAAGGTGGGAGCATGGCAGCGCCCAGGCAGACGTGGTGCAGGAGGAGCTGAGAGTTCCACATCTTCATCTGAAGGAAGCCAGGAACAGACAGCATCCTCAGGCAGCTAGGAGGAGGGTCTCCAAGCCCACCCACACAGTGTCACACTTCCTGCAATAAGTCCACACCTTCTAATAGTGCCACTCCCTGGGCCAAGCATATGCAAACCATCACCAACTGCCTCCTATTCTCGGACCTGTTTCTGTACCTGTATAGCCAGAAACAGTTTCTGCTTGCTACAGTGCATTTAAATGCAAACATTCTCATTCAACTTGAACTAGAAAAAGATGAAATCACACTGATTAGCCTTGGTGGCCCCGGCCCCAGATGTCAAACAGCAACATCAAAATATTCTGCTCAGAAACATGTATTCTGGAGTATTTCGGTTTGCTCATGCACTGATGAGCTTGGCACTCCTCAAATATATAAATCCCTTCTTCCAATTGCTATTTGCCAAAAACATATATTTGAGATAAGATTCGTGAGTGTTTTGGAGGTGTCTTTTCTTATGATTTAGAGTGTCTCAACAGCACGCTGTTCCTTGTGGAGTCCTGGGATATCACTGGGCTTCACTTTATGAGCCTCCCGTATAAATTGTTCATGAGGGGGACTCCTCTTACCAACTCCAGAAACAAGAATGCAGCCTGTACGTTTATGTTACAGGTTTATGGTGATAGATTGTTCTTGCTACAGAACTGGAAGCAGCCCAAGCCAGTTTATAAAATCTGTTAACAGAAACAGTCCTCACACCGACGCACCCTCATTTACTGAGCAACCAAACTGTGGGACACATATTCAAATTCTCTAAATGTAATCAGAGTTGCCCTTCTATAGGAGGAAGTATGTATATAATAAGGACAGGAGTTTTAGGATTTTAGCCTTCAGTTCTCATTTGTGAAACTTAAATGCAGGTGACTGATTTGATTGATAAAGTGGTTTCTGTTTTGAGTGATGTATTTGTCAAAACATGCATGTTTGCAATGTTGCGATATAATGGAAGGAGACTGAAGTTTGCCTACAACATGGTGCTCACCTCTTTTGTGTATGTCTGGTTCTACGCATATACACTTAAAGCCAGAGGTCAACCTTGAGTATCATTTCTCAAACGGGGTCCACCTTTTTTTTTTTGAGACTTTCTATTAATGGCCTGGAATTTGCTGATTAGCCTAGGTTAGTGCCTTTGCCACCCTAATGCTGAGATTGTAGAAGTGGATCTTCTTTTTCTACTTACTAATGTGGGTCCTGAGGATTAAGTTCAGTAACCATGATGGCACAGCCAACACAGTACGGATTGAGCTATTGTTACAGACCCCAAAGTTCATCTGCATACATTCGAACCTATTGTCAATTATTGCTTCCCTAAACCAACATCTGGAAGGAGAAATTCAAAAAGTTGTGAATCTTTTGTCTGTGAGCGCTCTGGAGCACCCTGGCCTGTGAAATTAGGCCAGCATTCACGATGGGAGAGGTGAATTGTATTTGACAACGTATTTGCAAGCACTGTGTAATGAACCTTCAAACTTCAATTAGAACCTATCAGAAAGAAAAACAAACACAATTTCACTAAAATGCTGCTTTCAGGAGAAAAGCAAGTCAGCTGGAAAATACAAGTTCAACATCATTGGTTACTCATCAGCCGTCCACATCCCATGGCAGGTATCATAGAAAAGAGATTTTTGAAAGGCAATAATAGAGCTCACTCTTACTTTTAAAACGCAGGATATTCAGCACACGTGATATTCTTTGAATTGCAACAATTCCATACTCCAAACTTCAATGATTTCTCTTCGCTTACCTAAAAAAAAATAATATTTTCCCCAAGTGCATTGGAAGCCACTGTTTATTAAAGGTGGTCAGAAATTCATAGCTCCAAAGGAATACAAAATCTTCTGAAGAGAGTTCAGAAGCACAGAAAGAACCAACATGTTGGGAGAAATTAATCTAGAAGGACACGAAAGGTTCATATCCTGAACTTGTGACATGCTTCCTGTACCATAATTTAAACTATTTGGGTGATGAATTTCTGAGTGTTTCACACAGACAGCATTTCAGCAAATGTTTTCGTCAGCTAAAATGCTGAAGCCAGCTTGCTTGTAACCTCTGCCACCAACGGTATTAGGAGTCTGCAGACATTTTAACTATGGGAAAAACAGACACGAAGGGGGCAAAATGATAAGCCCAGTTAGTTCAGACATGGAACAGGGCTGCCATTGCTGATGATGTAAATTACAATGGGGGTATCTGGCTTCTTCAAGGTTTTACTGAGACATTTTGGAGCAAGTTCTCTATGGATGAAACATGTTGATTTAAATTTCCTGGTGTGGAAAGAAAACACACGGTGGGTTTTATTGAAAATGAATTCTGCAGATAGCCATATGGAATCACTTCACATAAAACAAGACTTGAACAGCATTTCTATGTCCAGAAATACTGTGTACCAAGAAACAAATCAGATTTACCAAAATACTCCATACCATCCCAGGGTTTTCCATAATCCATATTGAGGGAGAAGGAGTGTATATTTTAAACTGTCTATGTTTGTGTGTCTGTATGTGTCTATGTATGTCTAGGTGTGTGTGTGTGTGTGTGTGTGTGTGTGTGTGTGTGTGTGCGTGTCTATGTATGTCTAGGTGTGTGTGTCTATGTCTGCATCTGTGTTTCTGTGTGTCTTTGTATGTAGGTGTCCTTGCAGCTGGAGGTACTAGAGTTGTGAGTTGTCCAACATGAGTGGTAGAATTCAAACGTGAGTTGTGTGTAACAATAGTGTGTAATCTTAAACACTGAGCCATGTCTCCGTCCCTACAACTGGATTTATCAATCACTCCACTAGCTCCAATGTATTCAACATTCATGGAAAGGCCTTGGGTTAAATTTCTAGATTCACTGTGCTTATAAGATCATAGATTAAGAGAAATGCTACTTTGACACTTAGTAATTTAAAACCACTGCGCAGTATCTAACAACATTGAGTGTAGTTAGACTAAAGTTTCATTGTCTTTTTTTTTCTTAATGGAGAAAAGCTTCCTCACAAAAAGCTTGCAACTGAAAAAACATGTGAGGTCAACACCTTTTATTCCATAATAACATAACACGCATAAAAGAACCAAGTTCACAGCTGTTCAACTAGTAAAGTGACTGCTACACAAGCATGAGGAACTTGAGTTTGATCCCCAGAATCCACATAAGGTATGGTGTCGATGCTCGTAATCCCAGAACTGGGAAGTAGAGACAAACCAATTCCTGGGCTTTTTACCAGCCAGATAGTTTGTCTAATCAACAAGTTCTAAGCAAGCCAATGAGAAAACCTTGTAAATAGCAAAATACAAAACTAATAAGAAAAAAAATGACAAACAGGAAACAGCTCCTGGAGAATGATATGACACCCACTGTTGACCTCAGGCCTTCACATGCACACAGACACATACATAGGTATTCATATATGAATGCATGCAATACACACACACACACACACACACACACACACACGCACGCACGCACGCACACAGAGTTTCATGGCATTATTCTTGATGTGATCATAGTATAAACGGGGCTTAGAATCACTACCTCTCAGAAGCAGGGGGATTGAGAAGGTATCATATCTTTGCTTCACAGGAAAAGTAGCATTCTTAGAACTTGGGCTAAACAGGGCCATAAATATACATTCATTAAATAATCCTAATACAAAACTTGCTGAAATAGGACTTATCGAAGGAATAAAAAAAGGTGCATAAACATTAGATAACCAAGCAAAAGATGACAGCAATTAAAAAAGAGGAATGTATGAGAGTGGATCGAAAAAATGGATGGAGTGGAGGTGGCTCAGAGCGATATGGAGGGGTCCTTCAATACAGAGGAACAAGTCACAGCAGTTGGTGTTGCTAAGTCCCTGAAAGTTTCTGAAATGTGTGGAATGAAATAATGCATAAAGGCACAGGAAGTACTGAGGTTTTAAAAGTTAGTTAGTTTCCCATGTCTTTCTGCCAGGCCTATAAAGCCTAGCTACTAAACCCATGCTAGCAGGAGTCATGAAGGACGGATGTACTCTTTAGAGTGATGGTTCTCAACCTCCTTAATGGTGCGATCCTTTAATACAGTTCCTTCAGTTTTGGTGAGCCCAACCATAGAATTCTTTCATTGCTAATCCATAACTGTAACATTACTTCTAATTTACATAATTTTGAATCATTATGTAAATAGTTTTGGAGACAAAGGGTTGTGACCCACAGGTTGATAATTGCTGCTCTAGACACGTTGACCTGCTAACTCTTTAGTGTTCATGAAGTAGATAAGAAGAGTAAGGGAATATTCCATATTGAAAACAAAAAGTAAAATCCCTTATACTGAAGAGAGCTAATTATTCTGTTCTCTTAACCCACTTCATCTCCAATAGAAAGAGCAACTGACAGAAGTTTGAAAAATATCTGTCCATAAAAACAATTTGCACTTATTGTAGTCTCTTAGCAAGGACACTCCTTGGTCATACTAGAGTTAATATACTTTTTAGATATCCATTTATTTCACAATGTTGGTGATCCCAATTAAAATTAGACAGCCAAATTTATTCATAACTTTTATATTTGACCTGGAAGGTGGAAGAGTGGAACACAAAAAATATGCGTGAGTTACTTAAGGAAGCTACAGCAACTTTCCAAACTCAAAACTCAGAGAAGCAGCAAAACCTATGATGTACATGAAAAAAATCACATGGGAACACTTTGAATGCCATTTTAATGGGTATTCCAAGTATAAAATAATTATCGAAATTAAAATTATAGTGCCAAAACAGCTATAAGAAATCAAAGATGAAGCCTCCCAAGTGGGGGGGTGGTAAAAATGAGAGTAAAAAGAATGAAATCAAGCAATTGAGAAATAACAAAAATTAAATCATCGATCTCTAAATGCAGCATATAACTAAGAGTTATAGAGATACAGAATTCCAGGCAGTGACCCATAACGATGGGTTAACACCATAGACAGTCATATGACAGTTTATTAATAATCAATACAAAGATCAGAGCCATGTGTTTGAAGGTTAAGAGACATTCATAGCATAAGATTTTCATCGTTAACTGAAGAATATTGTAGATCAGGATGTGACTTCAAAAGTATAGCGAGATGAAACTTAACTTGTACATAAGATTATGTTGGATGAGGAAAGCTGGCAAGACCTCTCTACTGCAACGGAAAAAAAATAATTTAACAAATATTTTTGCATCCTCTAAGCACGTTTCCTGTTTGTTTCGGTAATTGTAATCCAACACAAGCCCTTGCGCATTCTATGCACTCTAACACAAGACCTTAAACAAGCAAGGCAATTGAATAGAGGTCCGTACACAAGCTAAGCAAACTCCCTACCACCCAGGTATATTCAAAGCCTTCTGGGCTCTTTTATAGGTGTACAGTGATGTGTATAGTAGATTTGAATATGTCAATTATTAAAAAGAAAAGAAAGTCAGAGGACAGTGAGAAGGTTCAGTAGGTAGAGGTACCTGGAGATACGCCCGAGGACCTGACTTTGATTTCCAGGGCTAGACATGTCGACTGTGGAGATTGTGTACCCCCGCAAACACGTAGACATAATTAAATATAATTTAAAAATTTTCAAAACTTAATTTCTCCACCTTATCACATTTTTATTTTTCTCAGAGAGCATGAGGTATTGTGAGTGCAGCAGAGATACACAATAAGGGTTTCTTTAGGGAAGTGGTCTGTACAGTGTATTTAAAGATAAGAAAGGAAAACAAATTGGGACCAAGTTCAGGAAACCAAGATTAGTAGGGCAGAATCAATTTGCAAACCTACATGAAGAGGTACAAGGCAACTTCCTGGGAATGGTCCATTTTCCTAGTTTTCAGTAAGAGAAGAGAGGAAGCCATGAAGACTTTTTGGGAGGAAGAATTCCACGGAGTGGCCCATAACAATGGGTCAAAATCATACATAATCACATGACATTTTTGTCCCTCATGAGGGACAAGGGTAGGATATCACGGTAAGACAAACTATACACATAATTTTATTGCATAATAATATAATAAAAACTATAATTTTTAAGTCTTATTTTCATGACTTTAATATAAAGTAAGAAAGATAAAATACATTAAACATATAAATGACACTTTGAAATTTTCTTCTCAAAGGAATTCAGACTTTAATGACACCATTTGGAAGTCATAGAAAAACTTTCCACAGAACAAGAATGTTAACAGAAAAGAAATAGTTTTGGAGGATCATGTCTTGAAATAAAATTAAATTTAAATGATACAGGATGGGACAGGAGAGAACCACAAATAGAGAAATGCTTTTGCAAAATGTTAATGTTTTCCAAGTTTGGGAAAATTGTATATTTCCTAATCACAATCTAACAACACATGCTAAATATTAGCAAACCTTATTTTTGACTGATGTGATTATTTCTACTTGTATGAGTTTTCCATAGTTTAATAACAGTATGCTGTATTCTCGGACCAGGAAACAGAACATGTGACAAGAAAATAGAAGGAGAAAGCAGAATCAGGCTATAGAACTTCACTGAGACACGTTCTTTCCTCTAATGGGTAAGGATTTTCAAGGGAGACCTCAAATTGGTAAATGACACATCTCTGTGACTGTGAGGATCACAGAAAGAACCGTATTTAAGTGACAGCTCTCAAGCAAGAGGCAGAAAATGGGCCTGAAGTATTAGACGGATGAAAACACTCCACATTACACTTGTCAGTGACAAGTTCTGAGATCTCAAGAACCTATTGTCACTTGCTGTAAAGTACTCCTCCAAGACAACAAATTCTGGGCACTGAAACAGCCAGCACGATCAATGAAATTATTCCTCATCACTGGACTCCAAAATAGTGGGACATCTCTCCACCCACTCACACATACATACAGTCCTATGGAAATACACCTACAAGATCTGATGGATGACAAAGAATAAAACTCTCATAATGCAGACACTGAAGGACAGACATAGGCAATCCTTGGTGCTTATAAAATTTGTTCTGTCCACCACACCACACCACACCCATATCCGTCATAGACACCAAAATCTACTGCCAAACTTCCCTATGTAAAATGGTGTGGCATTTTCATATACCAAGTACACATTTTCCTATCTACTCTCTTCATTTCTTTTCTCACCTAATATGAAGTAAATGTGTGTGTGTGTGTGTTCATTTATGGAGTAACAATAAGAAATCTATGCATGTTCAGTATACACGCAATTTTGCCCAGCAATTTTTCCACTGGTAATTAGTTGTGTCAGTAGGTTCTGGACCTGTGGGGGTAGGGGAGCCAATTGTATCTCAGCCTGGGAAAAGAGGGGGGAGGGCGGGAGGGAGGAAGAGAGAGAGAGAGAGAGAGAGAGAGAGAGAGAGAGAGAGAGAGAGGGAGGCAGCCCCAAGGAGCAATGCCTTTGAAATCTACAGAATGGCATAAACATTAAAAACTGGAAATACAAACTCCGGCAGAGCCCAGGCAATAGCCCCGTTTCTTTACTCCGAATGTGAAATGTTTCCAATGGGCTCAGGTATTTGACCATAGGGCTGTTTTAGAAAGGTCTGAAAACTTCAGGAGGCAGAGATGTAGATGACCGTGGCCAGCCTGAAGAACGTATAGCCAGTCTTCACTTCCTGTTTTCTCTATTCTTCCTGAGTGTGGTCACAACGTGATGGGCTGACCTCTTTCTCCCATGATGCTATGCCCTCCACCATGATGAAAGGATCTGCTGGGACCATAAGCCAGAAAAAATCTCTTCTTCCCTTGAATTGCTTTTTGTCAGGAGTTTGTCCAGAGCAACAGGAAGATTCACTGAAACATTCTTCAGGCACACAGGAGTAAAGAAATGAAGACAAAAGGGATCACAAATATCAAACCTATAGGATCTAATTAATGGCTTTGAATAAGATGATGCCCATATGAATTCACAGAGACTGAGACAGCCTGAACAACGCCAGCAGGGATCTGCACCAGTCAGGGTCCTGGAGCTAAAGGGAGAAGTGGACACATGTCCCCATTCCTAGCTCAAAAGCAATCTGATAACCACTTGTAAATGAGAATTCCGTTTTCACCAAGGGAGTCTCACTGGGGAAACAAAGTATTCTGAAGCATAGGTTGCAAGCCCAGCCATAGACAAATGTAACACTGTCTTTAGAGGTTCCTTATCTCACAATGTAGCATTGTTTCTTTTTACACTCTGGAGCCTTTGCACATGTATTATGGCTTCCAGTGTAGTGTATTTATGGGATTCCTGAGTGTGCCAATTAGTGGGTCTCTGCTTCTTATGCCTCCTCTCGGGGGTCTTTTCCTTCTGTTTGTTTTGTCCTATTCTGATGTGTTCATTTTTCCATTTGATTTTGTTAGATTTCATTTTACTATTATCCTTTAGAAGTCAGCTTGTTTTCTAGCAAGAGATCAAAATGGGCTGGATCCAGACGGGAGGAGAGGTGGGAAATTAAGGGAACTGGGAAGGGTAGGGGGAGGGAGGGGGAATCGTAACCAGGATATATTATATAAGAAAAATCTATTTTTAATAAATGTAAACATAATTAAACACACTCTAGCTCTTTTTGGGTTGCCGTTAGCACAGTACCTCTTCCCTACCCCTTTATGATTAAGTCTGTAGGTAAAGTAAATGTGTGTACAACACACAGCTTTATCGTATCAATTAATATACTCTGTTAGGGGTGGGGAGATGGGAAAGGGTGCGTGGCTGGGTAGGGGAAAGGGGATAACATTTGAACTGTAAATAAAAAATATCCAATAAAGTAAAACGAAGAAATATACTCTGACAGTGTGTTTCTTTTTTTAAATAAATTCATATGAAGTAAAAGTTACAGTTAACTGAAAGAATAGTACTGGAGTCCACATTTCCTAATTCACCTATAAATTAGTTGGTACATTGCTCATAATGAATACTCATAAGAAAAGAAAAACCACTTAACAAAACAGTGTAACTTACGAATACATCCCTGGCCTGGTCATATTGACACCATGAAGCCCCTTTCCCATGATTTGATGTCACATGAAAGTCAGATAAGTAGCTAAGGCATTGTTGTTCTTATAATAACATAATGATCTGTATGGATGAAATCCTAACACAAGAATAAGCTTAATTTGTGGAAGAATTGCCTGGCTTTGAGATTACCATGCACTATGACTTGGAGCATTTTATTTTGAATTTCTCACCATACAAGTCAGTCACACATAAAACCCATTCACACCGTCACTCAATTTCAGAGCTCGATTCTTTTTTTCATTTGCCTTCTTTGTGTCCTGCGAGAACTGCGTTCCTGGAGAACGAAACATGAATTTGTATGACTTGACAGATAAAACGGAAGCAGGCGATTGATCGTGGCCGCCAGAGGCAGTGCTCTGCCATGACACAGAACGACACTAAAAACTCGCAAAGTATAGTAATTGTCAAGGTAGAGGATTACTAGATACATCTCTCTCTCAGTATTGCTACTCTCTGAAAGAATGTCATTAATGCTATTTTCTGTTCCTTATGTATTAATACTCTTTGTTCTCTTTCATGAGCAAAACTATTATTGATCTATCTGTACTTGCGGACTAACAGACCAATACATAGTGAGGCTTTGAAGAACATCTCTGTTTCAGCTTCATGGTTGGAGTCATATTGTGTCAAAACTTACTACCAATCTACAGAGAGGAAAAATATGGAGAGCTGCATTACCTCAGACAATCTAGAACTTATTTTTTTTTAATTTCCCTGAGGCAAAGAAGAATAAATAGCTATACCCCGAGGGCTCGTGGCACAGTTCCAACTTCTAACATAACAGTCATGGCTGTGAGATTGCTTTGAAGAGTCGGGCAGGATATTTTAAAAATGCAAATATGTTATTCTTCTTCAAGACATTTTTAAATATTAAAATGTTGCCAAATTTGCCTTTGAACAAAATCGATGGCCTAAGACAAACCTCCATCTTCCTACCACTCTCGGGGCATCCTATGTCTCTGATGATAATTGTTCTCCAAACAGAATTCTGAAGATTGTTTTTTTTTCTGTAAAGGGGATAGTAAAGTTCATGGTATTGTAAGAAGTCATAAAAATTCATGTGTTTTGATCAAATGAGTTTATTTTAGCTTTTTGCTCAAAAAAAGACATCTTTACAGAACAGGGTGTGCATTTGAATATATTGATCAGCTACCCTATTTGTTTGCACATCTGCCACCATTTGTAGCTCTCACTTAAAAGATAGAGTTATTTAAAGTATGTTTGCAATGACGGGTTAAAGATTTGACTTCATGTTAATGCATTTTTAATCTCTGGTCTCTAATGGTACCTTGATTTTTGGACCTTAAATTTAGCAAAACTAAATTTAAATAACCAAATAAATGCAACAAGAAAGTACTTAAGAGGAAGTGACCTTAGAAATTCAAGCTATATCGAAACTCCCATGGCGAAGAGTAAAAAGGTTAGATGTGTTTTTTTCTATTAAAACACACTGACAGAGCTGAAAAAAATAGGTTACTTGCTAAAATACTTGCCTTGCAAGTTGGAAGTTCATTCTCTGAACTTCACATACATGCACACACGTGTGTACATGCATAACACATGTATATACACCCTGATTATTTACAGTTTGGGGTGATTCCACATAGTTTGATGTTTTCTTTTCAAATACAGCAAGCAAAGCTCCAATGTATCCTATCTATATAACTTACTAAAGCCATAACTACCAGGAATTGAATCATAGATTCTAGGGCCCATACCTACGGGCCCAGGTACAAGCTTTCTGCAAATCTGCCGTGTGGCCTTGGAAAGGTGACTGAAGGCATGAGCTCTGTGTCTGTGAAATGGGTGCAGCAGTAGTGCCCATCTCAGGGTTCTTGAGAGAGAGAGAGAGAGAGAGAGAGAGAGAGAGAGAGAGAGAGAGAGAATTATGCATCAAGCATTAGAACATTTGTGGGCCCAGAATGATCACTATAAAAGATGTCACTTAGTTTATCTCCAAAAACTTAAGAAGCATGGTGGATCCCGGAGGTGCCATAGCTCACAGAGTAACTGCCATGACTGCTGCATCTAGCACTAGCACGTTGTGAAGCTTGGAGGTTCTTTTAACTGCGAGGCTTCACAACAATGAGGTTCGCTACGTCATTCTTATCCTTACTGCTCACCTCTCGCTTTCATGCTATCGTTCAGCCTGCAAAGGCTGTTAAATCCCAGTCTTCTGTTCCTGACAGACTGAAGGACATTCATTAGTACTGAGGGAACTTAAATGTATATGTAGAGTTTGTAGAATGGTAAAATTCAATTAAGGGGTTGGAAGAATAGCTCAGTGGTAAGCTACTGCTTTAGCATGGGCAAGACCATGACTTCAATTTTGGTAGCACAAGAGCAATGATATTGATGATGATGATAATGACAATAATAATAATATATATTATTATATAATATAATAATATATTAATATATAATTATTATATAATATATTATTATATAATTAATATATAATATATATTATTATATAATATAATAATATAATAATATAATAATATAATAATATATAATAATAATAATAATAATAATAACAACAACAACAACTGCCACTTGAGCTGGACACACTGGCTCATCTCATCTCATGAGCCCCATAAGAATGTACTTTTCTAACGGACACGAAAGGGTGGTTTTAAAAATTCTTAAATAGAACTCCTTGTGTGACTTACAATGTCTTCACTCAAATGAATTGCATTTGCCTGTGCACTTAAGCACAACGGAGTGCTCCCGTTGAATAGATTTATCCCCTATGATAGGTCAGCACCAAGAATAAAAATTAAATCAAGGAGCTGATAATGTAAAAACGCCAACACACCACATACGCCTAGAAACAACTCTGTGTTTCAGAAATGTTAAATAAAATCAAATATGATGACTGGTAGCAGCCTTCTGCTGATACAGAGGTTTCTTTAGAGGGACCATAAAAACAAGACTTTTCTCTCAATGAGACGCAGAGGATTTCCAGAGCTTGCAATTTCTTCCTGACATAATAAAGTATGAAAAACAAAATCTAATTTAAATATTCATGCCTTCACTTTATTTAATGCCGTGGCAATGTGACTGTAGAAATTGTACTTTAATGCCCTATGGTGCTTCTCCCTGCTTTAAAACAGCTAAAATGATAGCTATCTTCAAAGGTACTATGAGAATGCACTGGTGTGTTGGCAAGTTTTTCTTTCCTTCCTTGAAAGATTTGTTCTACTACAAACAGCCTCTGCCACACACATACTCCATTTCCAAAAAGAAAAGAAAAGAAACCCACTGGTGAAGCAGACAAACTTTGGGATTCTGTCTCGCAGAGGACGCAGGCAGAAGAGATGGGATCAAATTTAACAGAACAGGAAAAAAATCTGAATAATATAATTTTTTCCCTGAAATTTTTACAGTAAAGAAAAATCAACTGGACTTCAACATTTAAAGCACATTGTCAATACATACAATAATACAGATGCACTTTGCATTATTGGCCTTTGACTAGAAGCAGCTGATAAATGAGCTTATTTGAGAAATATTCTCATTAGAAGAGGAAAAAGTCTGCCCCCTGTGTAGAGTGCACACACAAAAAGTATTCTTTAATTAATTCGTAAGAGAAATCGGGCCATTAACATCAACTGTAATAGTGTCTTGACAATCTAAAAGCACAGTCTACTCCTTGCTTCTCACTCATACACTGCATGCAAACTCAAACATGCACATCTAGGTGAACATGTGCACACGAACCAAATGCAGGTTCGGTGAACATTGGGTATATCCAGGTGGTGGCAGTGAGTTTCAGGACTGGAAGAGCTTGAAGGGGCTCGAGACCCCTTATGAACAACAATGCCAAGCAACCAGAGCTTCCAGGGACTAAGCCACTACCCAAAGACTATACATGGACTGACCCTGGGCTCCAACCTCATAGGTAGCAATGAATAGCGTAGTAAGAGCACCAGTGGAAGGGGAAGCCCTTGGTCCTGCCAAGACTGAACCCCCAGTGAACGGGATTGTTGGGGGGAGGGTGGTAATGGGGGGAGGATGGGAAGGAGAAGCCCATATAGAAGGGGAGGTTGAGGGGTTAGGGGGATGTTGGCCCAGAAACGGGGAAGGGGAATAACAATTGAAATGTAAATAAGAAATACTCAAGTTACTAAAGATTAAAAAAAAAGGAATCCATGTTGTATTTGTGAGAATCCCAGTGTTTCACAAGTTCTTTCCTTTCTTTTTTTTTTTTTTTTTTTTTTTGGTTCTTTTTTTTCGGAGCTGGGGACCGAACCCAGGGCCTTGCGCTTCCTAGGTAAGCGCTCTACCACTGAGCTAAATCCCCAGCCCCAGTTCTTTCCTTTCTTAAAGATTAGATTCATTAAGGAAATGTGATTTTTCAAAAGAGAAAAATATGAAAGGAACTTATATTTCATTTGTACTTGCAATTGACAAGTGACAAGTCTTCACATACAACTAATACAACGAGACAGGAAGCAGTCTTGCCCAAAAAGTACTTCTTTTTGGTGGGGAGATAATTTGGAAAGAGCTTGGATTCTCCTTGCAAATCTACTTTCCTTGGGGGGCAATCACACCACCCAGTTTTCCCTCAGTGAAACCCAACAGTGTATTATGTAAACTCATCAAGGTACTATGTTCTTTGCGAGGAGATTTATCCTCTATGGTTTGGAAGGTAGCACATGTAAAGTCATCAGAGAGTACAGATTTTGGGAATGGGCACTGTCTGTCCTCTTGTGGTTTAAGTGACTGACCTCATAACTATTAGTGGCTCCTTGCGGAGAGAGCCCCAGTGCAAGTTGGGACAAACAACACTAAATGCTGTGGTGTGTGTAGGAGGGACACAGAAAGGTGAGACACAAGAAGAATGAGGAGAGAGGGAGAAGAAAAGGAGATGGTAAGGCAATACCAAGCAAATAGTAAAAGTGCCAAGGATGTGATTCTACCTCAGATAAATGGATGCTGCAATCAAGACTCCAACTCTGCCCTGGACAGATGACTTTGTATTTCTTCTTTTTCCCCTATTTATTTATTTATTTATTTATTTATTTATTTAGTTAGTTAGTTAGTTAGTTAATTAGTTAGTTAGTTAGTTATTTTACATCCTGATTACTACCCCCTTCTCCTGGTTTCCCGCTCATATATTCTCTCCCTCCATCTCCCTACTTCTGCTCTGAGAGAACAGAGTCTCTCCCTGGGTATCCCCAGACCCTGGCATCTCAAGTCTCTGCAGAGCTAGAAACATCCTCTCCCACTGAAGGACGTCTTACAGAAGAGATGTAGGGAGAATCAAGCGCCATGAAGAGGATAGGGACTCCACAGTAGGGCTAGCAGAGTCAATTAACCTGGACCCTTGAGGGCTCTCAGAGCCACCAATGGAAGAGCACATACTGACTGAGCATAGACCCTGCACACATATGTAGTAGATGTGTAGCTCAATGTTCATGTGGGTTCCCTAACAACTGTCACTAAAGCTGTTGCCTGTCTGTGACTTTGTGCTTCTAACACCTTCCACTGAAGACGAACGTAAGACAATCTTACATCCACCTAGGCCTAAAGTATCCAGGATAGTACACAGAGGTTCTCAACAATGTTAGTCATTACTGTGTTGATGAGAGCACAGCCCTGTTTCCTGTTCAGAAGGAACGTCCAAATTTTACACTGTAAAATCCCATGCCTGCAAACAGAGTCAAATTCTTTGATTCTCTAGCTTCATTAAAACCAACAATGCTAATTATCACATTCATATTTCTTGGTATCTTAAGAGTTGAACTTTAAGAGTTTCCATTGTATTGGGTCTAAATTGTATCTAGGTCCAAGAACACGAAGTCAGCGCCTTAATGTAAATGCTCACAGATCATGTGTCATTGGTATCACGTGGCAATAATTGCTATTTCTGTTGGAAATGTTCAGATTAGTAAGAAGTGCTCGGCTGCTTAACCAAATCCCCAGTAACTTTAAATTTAGAATGCATAATAAGAAAGGCAGTTGCTTTTTCACATATGTAAAGATGAATCTTTTCTTCAAATTTAGAAAGTGGAACTAAGAGAACTCAAAGTGCTTTTGAATTTTTGAGGATTGGTGTGATTCGTGGGCTACAGAAATGTTTAAAATCAGTAAAAAGAGGTTGAAAATATCTTTAATGTGAAAGCAGGACTAGAGAAGCTGCATTTGGGGGAGGGGGGTTTATGGAGCCAAGCTTGTTGCCAACAGCTTTGGGGGTTACCAAAAGCTTTTGCTATTGTAAAGGACAGCTGGCCTGGAGAACGTAGACTGAGACAAATGAAATCTACAGTCATCAGTCTAACAGATTTCAAGATGTAGCACAGTGAGTTGCTTGGTATAAATTCATAATGTAATTTATGGTTACCACTTAATTTGGCATTATTCATTAAAAAATAATCCAGTATCAAACCTAATTTTTTACCTAGAAGCATGCCATCTTTATTCTACTAGCTTCCTTTACTTACAGCTACAATATATAAAGATTTCCTTGGGCTAAATATTTACCAGTTTCTGCTGTCTTATCACATTTAGTCCTCTGTACAAACCTTACAAGGTAACAAGACTTCATATTATAGTTTTTGTTTAGAGCTGTGGTCCTCAACCTTCCTAATGCTTTGACCCTTTAAGAAAGTTCCTCGTAAAATTATCTTCATTGCTACTTCATTACTGCAAGTTTTACAACTGTTGAGAATCGAAATATAAATGTCTGTGTTTTCTAGTGGTCGTTAGGGGGTTGTGACCCTCAGATTTAGAATAGCTGGCTTAGTTGGTGTTGAGGGTATCTGTACAAAATGCTTGTAGAGAAGAGTGCAATTCAAATTTGAATCCATATAATTCCAGAGTAGATGTCACGTACTGGCTACAGGAACAGTCAGAAAAGTATCACATGTCAAAAAGTGCACTTAAGTGAGTAGACTACTCCTCTCCCACCCTCCCTACTACCATTTAGTCTTCTTTTTTTCCTGGTTTCTTTTAGGCAAGTTCCATCAGAAATGCTGACATATACCCATCATTCACCCATTCAGAGTACTCACTTTTCTCAAAGTATCATAGCCTTCCTAGATGGCCAAAACAAAAGGTTTCACCGTCAGCTACAATCTTGAGTACCTCCTTTACGCAGAACAGTAGTGAATCCCAATAGAATAGACATCAATGTTACACCGTGATTGACTGCTTTCTGTCATTTGTCTAATGAGGGTGTCCTGTTATCTATGGAGACAATGTTTTATTTTACGTTTTAGCTCCCTGAATTACCTGTGATGAGTGTGTGTGTGTGTGTGTGTGTGTGTGTGTGTGTGTGTGTTTCTTTAAGTTCACAATCCTTTAGGTATAATAAAATATACACGATGCTTTATTATATTTTCATAGTCTAAATTCTTTCCATACATCAAAAGAAGTAATTAATATTCTTGCTAAATTTGAATTGAGTTTATCATTAACATTGGGGGTAAATGTCAAGTTGTCACATAAAATATAAATCCCAGGGTTGAGAACATGATGGCTTCAGAGAAAAATGAACATGTAAAATGTGTTATGTGAGAAAAGAACTAAAAATGATTGACTGGTTTTCATTGCTGAGTGACTCACTATTTGGATTATTTTCTTAACTTTATTTTGAGTCAATTTAGCTAAAACTCACCTGCAGGCAGTTACAGAGAATCACACTTTGCAAGCTCATATTTGCTTCCCCTCCCAACTGCTGTCCTTTCTATTTTCTCCTTCTCTCTCTCTTTCTTTCATGCTTTTCTTAGAAGTTAAAAATCTCCTAAGTTTGCCCTTTTGTGTTAGATGCTTCCCAGTGGGGTATCTGTATTGTCCTGACTCCTTCACCACCACAACACACAAGGGCACTTGCATGTTCATCTGCAGACACACAGACACACAATTAATGTCTTAAGGTCTAACTTTCACACAAATTATCATAAGAAGGTCTATAATTTTAAATAACTCAAGCATAGTGAAAATTGTATGTGTGCATGCCTGTGCATGTGAGTGTGTGTGCGTGTGTGTGTGTTAAAAGGTTTAGAGACAGTAATGGTCTATCTTCAAATAAGAGAAGGCAGGCTAGGATCGGGAGACTTCTATGTTTCAGGAAGTTATCTGCAAGTATGTAAACGTGGAATTTACTAACGCTCAACGCAATGTTCAACCAGACTGCGTTTGGTCCCTGTGGTTTTTCTGCTCTACCACAGGGGTGGCTCAGGGTGGCTCCAGATGTGCCGGTCAATCTACCAACCAGTCTGGAATATACTCAGGTCTCTCTGGTGCTTTATGTTGTTTATTGTATGTTCTCAATCTTTACTTCCCCAGGACAGCCTTCTACTCATTTTACTTAATCTGAGCTAACAAGCTGGCTTAATTCAAACTATGAGTTTCAGCTGTGCGCATGCCTTGTCTCCCCCCACCCCCATTTCTGCATTTTACACAGCCTTCTCAACTCTTCTTGCAGTCTGAGGTTCCCGTTCTCCATCTGCAGGCCAACCTTGTCACTTACATTTCAAATCTACATTAACTCTGCTCTTCAAAAGTCTTGCTGTTTTTCGTCTTTTTTTCCTTTGTCCAGATTGTGGTGACAGTTAAACATCACTCTCCGTATGTTCTTTCTTCCTTCTCTGCTGCTTGGATAAAACACTGACCAAAACTAACTTAGGAGTTAAAAGCAGTGGTTTGATTGGCTTGTACTCCCACACGACCGGACCGTCCATCACTGAACATATTCAGAGCAGAAACTCAATCAGGAACCAAGAGGCAGGAACCGAGATAGAGACCAGAGAGGACAGCTGCTGTTTTTGTTATACTGCATGGATTCCTGAGCCTGCCACCTTATACAACACAGGACTCCCTCCCCAGCTCCTGGAGTACTCAGAGTAGACTAGACCCTCTCATACCAATTCATAATCATTGTCAAGAAAACATCTTCACACATATGCCCACAGTCTGAAGAAGGGAATTCCTCAAGTGAGGATCACTCTTCCCACATGACCCTATTTTGTATCAAATTGGCAAAACCTAACCAGTGCCCCATAATATATTAATTTTTCTCAGTCTTACATCTCCCTTGTTGTCCATAATTTCTGCATCTGCATCCTCTTGTTTCCTCTTATACTTAAGATAGGATCTAACAAAGCTAACAACTAAATTAAACCAATAACAAACAAAACCAGACAATCACTACCTTACTTGCCTTAAAGTACTCTCTCTCTTGTGTGTGTGTGTGTGTGTGTGTGTATCCATTCCCTCTTGTCTGTGTTTATGGTCACAAAAGTAATACATGTTTCAATATATGTGATTTAAGAAAAATATGATCTCAAAAATAAAATCTGTTATCTTATAATTAAGCTATGCCCAACCGTCTTTGGTTTGAGAGTACTCATTTACAAACACTAAGAGTAGAATTATAAACTTTGGGTTATCCATGTTCTCAGAACTGAGGAACATAGCATATTGTGAGGAATAGAGGAAATATCTGACCGAAGTCTGATAAACCAATAGGTAAGTATAACAGGCCTGAGATTGGAAAAGGTATGTTATGACAATGTTGTTTATGTTTATGACTACATACAGTGTCTGAGTACATATAATACTACACTGTAGTTTATGACTACCATGCTTATGATAATGTGATCACTGAGAGGTCAATCATCTACCACGTCATACACAAGCAAGTACTAGATTAACATTCAATGTTCCTGGGTTAGGGGGAAATGACTTCATGTTCCTTATACTTTCACCTGATTATGTAGTGTGTCTCCACCAATGAGATTCATTTTATAAACGTTAACAGAGAATTATCTATAAGAAAATGTCAGTCAGGTATGGTAGCTCATGCATATAAACCCAGTACTTGAGAAATTCAACAGGGATTTGCTCTGAGTTCAATGCCACACTGTGGTGAACTGTCACTTCCAGGCAAGTCTAAAATATAGCATGAGAACCCTCTGTCTTTAAAACAAAAATGAGTGAAAAAAATCACAAATCTAGAATTCAAACCCTGTTTGAATCCTGTTTTGATTCGTTAATGAAGAAAGAAAAGGAAAAATATTTTAAACTATTTTTTAATTAATAGGGATATTCTACACAAATAGAAATATTGTGTGTTAGAAAGAAAACATTTGCTGTTTGAGTAAGGAGTATCTGTCTGATGGCATTGCTTAACTGGATGCATTTTATAAGAAATTTCCATAAACTTAGTAGCTTAATTAAACATATGTTTACTATCACAGTTTCTAATGGGCAGGAATGGTTACATATAGATGGGTAATCTGCATAAGAACCACCAGGTAACAGTCAGCAGTGATCTTGCTTGGTCTACGCCTTTATCCTGGCTGTCACCCAGGCTTCCTACAATTCCTAAATCTCCTCTCATGATTTGGCCACCCGTTCTTTGGTGCCACCCGAGATGTTCTCTCAGCTGCAGATGTTCTGCTAAGAGGGCAAGTGGTCAGCCAGGCCAACTGAAGGTAATCTCTCTCTTGAATATCTCAAAGAAAGCTAATTATATCCTCTACTTTATGATACTATTTACCCTAATCATCTGAGTGACATTTTCGTGAGTCCCATTTACACCACTTTAGAGACAACTATACAGAAGACAATAACCTAAGGATCGAGGAATGTGAACATTCCAGAATCTTCTGTTACACTGAATCACGTTCTAGTCTTCCAGCATAAAAACCAGTTATTTTAAAATCAAGCAGGATTAAACTCAGCACTATTTTTCTATGTCCTCTTATTAAAATTTAATCTAAGCTTCATTTAATAGAAAATGAGTTCTGATTTAAGATTAGGCTATTGGAATTACCTTGGAAAAATTCTGGCCTCCAGTTATTAGCACCTGGATGTCATGACAGACAAAATGAAATGAAAAGAAGACCAGAAGTTGTTGTTCAACTCCCGATAGTATCAGTGTGACATTGTAAGCTGGTAGGTCAGTTCAATGGCAACTATGGTGCTTTAAAAATAAACGCAGATCTGAGTTCAGAGAAACAAAGGTTTCCTAACTGATGTAAATACATCATTTTTATCATAGGTGGAGGTTTCAAAAATTCTAACAGATGATCATGAAATGAAAAGGCATATTTTAACTTGCCAATGAAAATATTCAATCAAAACTTCTTAACAAGTAAGGCACACAAATATACATCCTAATGACAGTCTCTCAGATATTTAAAGACAAAGAATACATGTTTTTATATCAGATAATATATGCTCCATCAAAGATGATATTGTAAACCTTGGCTATCACTGTAGCCTTCTGAAGTGTGGCAACCTGAGATTTGTTTTGCCCTATTTTGGTTAACAAAATGAACACAGGTCAACTGCCACCATGAAAATCTGTTGCACTAGGGGCAAAAAAGTTGTTGTAAGGACCAATCACTATTGACTTGATTTGAGGCCTGCTGTATGACATGGAAGTCATGACTAATGCTGCTCAAGCAGCCATGGATCTGAGACTAGACAGATCACAAACATGTGGAAAGGACAAACACTACTGTTCTCCTAACAAAGAATGTAACACTAAAATGTTTCCTGATGACATTTTGCTATACTCATAGAACAGTGTCTTGTCCAACCATTATTAGCAAATCTTCGTCCTGTAATAGGTGGGAGCAAATACAGAGTTCCACAATGGACGATGGACAGAGTTTCAATGCAAAAAGGGAGTCCATTAAGTTTACTCCTCCAGGGCTCAACAATCTTTTCAGAAGAGAAGGCAGAAACATTTTAAGAGTCAGTGAGAATGAAGGACACCAACGAAACAAGGCCTTCTAGATACAGCACATATAAACTCACGGAGACTGTGGCAACATGGCAACATGCACAGGGTCTACACTGGCCAGATAAATTCCAAAACCAAAAGAGAACGTGCACAACACGCCTTGCCAAGCCAGACTCAGAAAGGTTACCTATCTCTAACTGACAACAGCTTACAAAGGGAAGATTACTTTATTCCAATGAAGTTTCTCAGGGTATACAAAACATATTAAAGGGCAGGACCCCTGCCCATTACTACATGAACAACACAAAATAAACACAGTGGTATTTTTCAAGGGTTTTTGCCTCTTAATATTTCAGCTGATAATCATTTTTAGTCTTTTTATTGGATATTGTTTATTTACATTTAAAATGGTATCGCCTTTCCTGGTTTCCTGTCCAAAAGCTCCCTATCCCATCTACTTTCCCCCTTCTTCTATGAGGGTGTTCCCCCTTCCCAACCACACAACCCTTCCTGCCTACCTACCCTGACATTTCCCTACACTGAGGGGGTCCAACCTTGGAAGGACCAAGTGTTTCTTCTCCCATTTGTGCCCAACAAGATCACCCACTGCTACATATGCAGTTGGAGCCATGGGTCTGTCCATGTGTACTCTTTGGGTAGTAGTTGAGTCCCTGGGAGCTCTGGATGGTTGGTATTGTTGTTATTATGAGGTTGAAGTCCCTTCGGCTCCTTCAATCCTTCCGCTAACTCCTCCACTATTCCCAGTTCACTGGTTTGCTGCTAGCATTCACCTCTGTATTTGTCATGCTCTGGCTGAACCTCTCAGGAGACAGCTATATCAGGCTATACTTACTGGCTTCATCAATATTGTCTAGGTTTGGTGGCTGTATATATATTTATGGGCTGGATCCCCAGGTGGGGCAGGCTTTGAATGGCCATTCCTTCAGTCTCTGCTCCAAACTTGGTCTCCATATCTCCTCCTATGAATATTTTTATTCCCTCTTTTCATCTTAGAAGACTGAAGCATCCACACTTTGGTCTTCCTTCCTCTTGAGCTTCATGTGGTCTGTGGATTGTATCTTAGGTAATTCAAGCTTTTGGGCTAATATCCATTTATCAGTGACTACATACCATATGTGTTTTTCTGTGATTGGGTTACCTCCCTCAGGATGATATTTTCCAGTTCCATCCATTTGTCTAAGAATTTCATGAAGTCATTGTTTTTGATAGCTGAGTAATATTCCATTGTGTAGATGTACCACATTTTCTGTATCCATTCCTCTGTTGAAGGGCATCTGGGTTCTTTCCAGCTTCATTTTTAGGCTTATAAGTCTTTGACTCATATATTATTGTTTCCATATATTGTGTTTTTATGGCATTCCCATGTGTGGGGATGTGTGGGTTTCTGCATCTCATGTTTCTTCTCTCTCTCTCTCTCTCTCTCTCTCTCTATTTCTCTCTCTCCCTCCCCCTCCCTCTCTCTTCCTATTTATTTTCTCCTATTTTCTGTTTTGTTTCCATTTTTAAGTTGCCTATTTATTTTCTAAAGAGAAAGTAGGTATGTGAATTTGGCTGTGTTGGGAGGTGGGGAGGATCTAGGAAAAGTTTGGCAAGGGGAACTTTAATCAGAACACAGTAATTGAAAAAAATTCTATTTACAATTTTAAAAGGAAAGAAAATAGGCCAAGGCTATCAACTTCCATGCTTAGCATAAACATATAAATTCTGAAATTATATAAGAAGTTTGGGGAAGATTAAAACAGAGACTGAAGGAACACCCATTCAGAGCCTGCCCCACATGTGGCCCATACATATACAGCCACCCAATTAGACAAGATGGATGAAGCAAAGAAGTGCAGACCGACAGGAACCGGATGTAGATCGCTCCTGAGAGACACAGCCAGAATACAGCAAATATAGAGGCGAATGCCAGCAGCAAACCACTGAACTGAGAATAGGACCCCCGTTGAAGGAATCAGAGAAA
The DNA here is from genome assembly GCF_021556685.1 of Rattus norvegicus. Classification (NCBI taxonomy): domain Eukaryota; kingdom Metazoa; phylum Chordata; class Mammalia; order Rodentia; family Muridae; genus Rattus; species Rattus norvegicus. The sequence continues at coordinate 18,963,815 of NC_141534.1, read as the reverse complement.
GAACTGGAAGAGCTTGAAGGGGCTCGAGACCCCAAAAGTACAACAATGTCAACCAACCAGAGCTTCCAGGGACTAAGCCACTACCCAAAGACTATACATGGACTGACCCTGGACTCTGACCTCATAGGTAGCAATGAATATCCTAGTAAGAGCACCAGTGGAAGGGGAAGCCCTGGGTCCTGCTAAGACTGAACCCCCAGTGAACTAGTCTATGGGGGGAGGGCGGCAATGGGGGGAGGGTTGGGAGGGGAACACCCATAAGGAAGGGGAGGGGGGAGGGGGATGTTTGCCCGGAAACCGGGAAAGGGAATAACACTCGAAATGTATATAAGAAATACTCAAGTTAATAAAAAAAAAAAAAAGATCATAAAAAAAAAAAAGAAGTTTGGGGAAAGTTCAAATTTCCAAAAACAATCTACCAATTGTGATTTAATTTAATTTAAGGGCGCAATGCATTGTGTATTTCTAAATCTGGGTATTTATACTCAATTAAACTTTTAAGGAATCACATCTAGTAAAAATGAAGTCCTCTTACTTATCCTATCAGAGTTAAGACATCTAATAAATTTCCAGTCCACTAAACTCCCTAACATTTGATATACAGGGTAAATACTATGAAGTATTTGCCTGTCAGAATTTTCAAAATCACAGGGGTTTTGATATATCACTATTAATTAAATGATAGAAATATTTTTCAAAAATTGAAAAATCCTGGAAAATGTTTTGAGATCTTGAGTTTGGTACACACACACACACACACACACACACACACACACATCAAACACGCTTGTTGTCGAAAATATATTTACAGATGCTTTTCTAACTTTTTAATGCTAGATACTATTTCCTTCCAAGTCACCTCCTTCCTCTCTGAAGCCAGGCTTCTGACCTATATGGTTCTTACAAGATAGATGTGTTCTCTCCTCTCCTTAATGCTATAAAATGGTGTCATGCTTTCAGCTCTGTTTTCTGGGATAGTGACTGGCAATATTTTTAATTGATATTTTATTTATTTACATTTCAAATGTTAAACCCTTTTCTGGTTTCCCCTCCACAAGCCCCCATCCCATCCCCCTCTCCCTGCTTCTATGAGGGTGCTCCCTAACCTGCCCACCCATTCCTATCTCTGTCTTCCCCCACCCTGGCATTCCCCTATACTGGGGCATGGAACCTTCACAGGACCAAAGGTCTCTCCTCCCAATGATGCCAGACAAAGCCATCTTCTACTACATATGTGGCTAATCATGGATAATCATGGATAGCTCCATATGTACTCTTCACTTGGTAGTTTAGTCCCTGGGATCTCTGGGGTATCTGGTTGGTTGATATTGTTGTTCTTGTTACAGGACTGCAAAGCTACTTCAGTCCTTTAATTCCTCCAATGGGGTCCCCATGCTCAGTCTAATGATTGGCTGAGAGCATCTGCCTCTGTATTCGTCAGGCTCTGGCAAAGCCTCTCATGAGACAACTATATCAGACTCCTGTCGGCATGTACTTCTTGGCATCCTCAGCAGTGTCTGGGTTTGGTGTCTGTATATGGGATGGATCCCCATGTGGGGCAGTCTCTTGATGGCCTTTCCTTCAGCCTCTATTCCATACTTTGTCTCCATATTTCCTTTAGACAGGAGCAATTCTGGGTTAAATATTTGGAGTTAAGTAGATAGTCCCAACCCCCAAATGGGGGCCTTGTCTAACCTCTGGATATGGTCTCTACAGGTTCTTCCTCCCCTTTGTTGGGCATTTCAGCTAATCTCATCCCTGTTGGGTCCTAGGAGCCTCTTGCTTTTCTGGCATCTGGGACTTGCTGCCCCCAGATTCCCATATCCCATCGCTACAAACCTCTGTTCAGATTTGTGATCATCTATATACAATCCCCATCTCCTCCCATACCTTATTAAATGGAGAGAAGCTTGAAGTAATCCTCTTAAAATTGGGGGCTAGACAAGGCTACCTACTCTTTCCCTACTTATTCAATATAGTACTCGAAGTCCTAGACAGAACAATTAGACAACAAAAGAAGATCAAAAGTATACAAAATGGAAAGGAAGAAGTCAAAATATCACTATTTGCAGTTGATATGATAGTATACTTAAGTGACCCCAAAAATTCCAACAGAAAACTGTCAAATCTTATATACAACTTTAGCAGAGTGGCTGGATATAAAATTAACTCAAACAAATCAGTAGCCTTCCTCTACTCAAAGGATAAACAGGCTGAGAAAGATATAAGGGAAACACCACCCTTTATAATAGCCACAAATAATATAAAATACCTTCGTGCAACTCTAACCAAGCAAGTGAAAGATCTGTATGACAAGAACTTCAAGTCTCTAAGGAAAGAAATTGAAGATGATCTCAAAAGATGGAAGGATCTCCCATGCTCATGAATTGGCAGAATTAATATTGTAAAAATGGCCACCTTGCCAAAAGCAATCTACACATTCAATGCAATCCCCATCAAAATTCCAACTCAATTCTTCATAGAGTTAGAAAGAGCAATTTACAAATTCATTTGGAATAAGAAAAAATCCAGGATAGAGAAAACTATCTTCAACAATAAAAGAATTTCTTGGGTAAATCATCATCCCCAACCTCAAGCTGTATTACAGAACAGTAGTGATAAATAGTGCATTGTATTGGTACAGAGACAGGCAGGTAGATCAATGGACAAGAATTGAAGATACAGAAATGAACCCACACACCTATGGCCACTTGATCTTTGACAAAGGAGCTAAAACTATCCAGTGGAAAAGACAGCATTTTCAACAAATGGTACAGGTTCAACTGGCAGTCAGCAAGTAGAAGAATGCAAGTTGATCCATTCTTACTGCCTTGTACAAAGCTCAAGTCCAAGTGGATCAAGGATCTCCACATAAAACCAGATAAACTGAAACTAATAGAAGAGAAAGTGGGTAAGAGCCTTGAACACATGGGCACAGGGAAATTTTACTGAACAGAACACCAATAGGACCTTGTAATAATTGCAAACCTTCTGTAAGGCAAAGGACATTGGCAATATATTTGTATTATTATTTAATAAAACAGACTATAAAAAGGAATGTCAGGAAAGCATCATTGTTTTAGAGAACTGTCAGAGTATACACATGACCTCAAGAAAAGTCTAAGTAGCTTAGTGTACAGTGTTAATTTCATAGGAACAAATCTGTATACTTCAAAAATTAATTCATGTTTAAAAGAAAAAGAAAGGAGACTAACGATGTGCCTAAATTGGTAGGGTGTTTTCTTAGCATGTGTAACACCCTCCCTTGGCTTGATCCTCCGCTATGATCCCATGACTCAGAGGTAAAAGTAGGAGAATCAGAAAGTCAAGGTCATCTTTGATTACATAGCAAGGCTATATTAGACCCTGTTGCAAAAACAAAGAACCCTGACCTGATAACAGTAACGACAGAGAAAGGTATAAGAAATGACATTAGAGAGTGAGAGGGCATGACGGAGTGAACTCAATGGAGCACATGGGATAGAATCTTCTGGAACATAGGAATGGAGTCTTCAGGGAATCTGTTGCTCTCTAGCAGCGTAGCTTAAGAACGTGCTGTGCATGGCCTCAACAGTAAACCCCAAATTCCACCCCTGTGGTTCTTCCTGCTGGTCAGTTCCCTTGGTAAGACCCTGGCTTAACTAGGACCAAAGAACCTCCGTTCGGATTGATAATTGTCATTATTCCATGAATATACAGCTATGTTTCACTCGTTAAAAACAGAACAATCAACTAAAGAAATCTGCCATCCTCAGTATGAAAAACTAAAAAGGAAAATATTTTCCTCTCCATGACAACAATATTCAGACACACACAAAATTATATCTTTTAGAACTCATTTAAATAAATCAATTCAGTTATAAAAATCAAATTAAAAGTATTAATTTATTCAGCACGTCTGGTTATTCCTTTTTTGCAAGCTGAACTGAAAGGAAAAAAGTTCTTTTTAGCTCTCATTGAAATTTCAGTACACACAGTAAGTTACGGCACAAAAGATCAGATACTTCAAGAGAGAGAGAGAGAGAGAGGCGGGGAGGGAGAGAGACTCTATAGATTTGCTATTGTATTAAAAGAGTTCAGGTGAAAACTTCTGACTTGTACAGATTTTTCAAGGTTTTTCTAAAAGAATTTGTTCTATTCATGTTTATTATATCCATACAAAACACTGAGCAAAAACAACTGAGGAAGAGAAGGGCTTTTGTCACTTACAGGCTGTGGTCCATCACTAAGGGAAATCAGGGCAGAAAATTAAGGCAGAAATATAGAGGTAGGAATTGGTGCAGAGGCCATGGAGAAATGGGGCTCACTGGCTCAGTTTCCATAACTTGCTCGGCTTGCTTTCTTTCTTACTCAACCAGGACCAGAACCTTAGCCATGACATCAATCATGAATCAAGAAAATGGACTACAGATTGCCTACAAGCCAATCAAATGGAGGGAAACCCTCTTTGCAGATGAGTCTAGTTAGTGCCAAGTTGACGTAAACTAACCTTCACTGAGCTCAATATAAAACAGAATATTGGATAGGTGAATACCCACAACTGGTCCCAAACAGGACCTGAACAGGCAGAGAGTTGAAAGTAAAAGTCATGAGAAGTTAACATCCTCTGCGCTTCAGTTGTAGGTGGTCGGTTTACCTTTTAATCATGTATCTTGGAATTGTTGCCTGAGCTGGTCTTAATGAGATTGTTTTCTGCTGCTCTTAAGTGGGGTACCACTTTGGGCATCGCTAATTTAGCCAGCGTCCTCTAGAGATGCTCTTTTCGAACTGAGATTAACGAAGGCCAACTCCATTCCCCTTCATCATGTACTGCTGAACTTCTCAGTGTCAGAGGCTTATGAGGGTTCTATATGGGTCCCTTGCTTCCCAACACATTTGAAAAATCACTGTCAGGAGGAGATAATGGCACAATGGGCATAGAGAATAAAAGTAGTATCTACCACATGGGAATGTGGTCTTGTTAATGAAACTCATTATCATCTTCTCACTTGTACATTTACCATCTCTCAAAATGTTTAGGTCTATGCCCTCTTTTTTCTTTTTTCTTTTTTTAATAGCATGCTGCTTACTTGTTTGCAAAACTTAAAATTCTGACTCCTGATGAATGCAAATAATATTAAAATAACTCCTAATGATTGGTTAAACTTGTTGTTCAGCACATCATTTAATCCTCACCACAGACACTTCGTGCAACAGATGGCAGTTAGCAGAGAGACCCACAGCTGGTAGATTTTCAAGAATAAGAGCCAGTGCATTACATAGCCCTAAATGATTGTCTATGTCACATCTGTTGCCTCAAGGTTCAGGAATCTTCTTGGAAGAAATGATATTATGAGAGCCAGGGGAAGTAGATGATTTCAAGTAAATACTGTTTTCCAAGAACAGGGAAGTTGCATGTATGAACTATAGTGATTATCACAATATGTGTCTGAGCACAGGCAAGCTCAAGCCAGATAAAAGCCCAGTCAAAGGTGGAGAGGTAGACACAAAATCCTATACCTATTCAAGTATCTCTTGGCATTTAATGGTGGCTAGAAGACTGGAAGATGGTTTTCTTTCACAGTGTGACCACCAATTTACTGACAACACTCCAGGGCAGGTCCCACACCCAAAAGTACTTTGAGAACACAAACTGAACTTTATGGGGGGAAAAGGCAAACACAAAGATTGGTGGATAGTGAGGGTAGGTGAATTTGAGAGGAAACGAGGGCTTATTGTGATTTGAGTAGGTTGTGTGAAATCCTCAGAGTTGATAGAAATAGTATTTTTGAAACTACTTTTTTCCTGTAACAAATTAAAAAAGATCTTAATGGATTCGTGAAAAAAGCTTAGAGTTCACAGTTGAGGGAACAAACCTATTCGAGGATATTTAGAACAGTCTCTGAAAGTATGATTTCATTTACTTGATTAATTTACTTACTCATTTACCTATTCATTCAAAAAATCCTTCATAACTTAACAACAATCTTTCGAAATCTTTCTGCATCCTAATGTGAACTCTTATGTATTTTACTTTTTATAGGGGCAATTAATAAGTAAGACAAAACAAAACATAGGAAAGCGCTTCAGTATTTTCTTTGCAAATACTTTTTGGATATGAAAGCATAAACATAAACCAAAGGAAAAACAACCAGACACACCAAGATCAAAACCAGAAAGGTTTTCACAACAAAGGAAATGGCATCAAAAAGAACCAGACAACTCTGAAATGACATAAAATATTGGCAAACTGCATATCAGATGAGGAATAATAAAAGAATACATGAACAAATCATTTAAGTCAGTTACATCAAAAGTAGCATACTCATTATTCAAAACAAAGAACCCAAAGCAGTGTAAAGAAATAAATGTTTTTCCTAAAATGTATAAATGGCTAACAGGCATATGAAAAGAACAAAGATCTCTAATCATCAGGGAAATGCAAATCAGAACCACAGTATCACTTCATACTTGTTAGGATAGCTATTAACAAAAGGACAAGATGTAACAAATATGCGGAGAGGTGTGGGGCAAGGGACCTTTTCTGTGTGCTGTTGGTGAGAATGTACATTGCTATTGGTAGTATGGAAAACAGCAAATGCTGTTTTGAAAAACCAGACGGTAACACCACATGGCACTATGTAATCTATCTGTGGGTGTATAGTCAAAGGAAATCAAAACAAGATTTCAGTGAGGTACCTAGATCCCCATTACCACTGCTGCATCACTCACAGCACCCAAAATACAGAATCGGCTTTTGTGTCTATGGGTAAACAAATGGCAAAAAGGAAAAATGTGTATGCGTTAGAAACTTACTTAGCTGTGAAGACAGATGGGCTGGATGATAGTTCGACTGGTAAAATGCTTGTCTGGCAAACCCTATATAACCCTATAAAAAAGCCAGTCTCCATAATACCTACTCATAGTCTCGGTACTGGAGGGGCAGAGAAAGGTAGCTCCTCGGGGATTACTGAGCAGCTGCTCAAGTAGCCTACTTGACTGGTTCTAAGCCAGAGTCATGTAGTCTCCGTAACAATGTGTACATCATCCGAGTAATAATGGCCCAGGTTATCCTCTGGAGTCCAGATGCACACACATGTGTACCACACAATATATTAAAATACACACACACACACACACACACACACACACACACACATACACACACACACAAAGAAAGAAATTCTGCCAGCTACAATCACACCAAGAAACATATTAAGTGACAGGATACTAAGTGAAATAAATCAAGCACAAAAACAGTAATCAAACAAATCTTAAAATATGCTCCCTCTTGTGTGAGGAATGCTGACAGTTGAACCCATAGAAGCAGGAAGTAGAATGGCCATCACCAGGAGCTGGCCTTCAATGGGAAGAGGGGAATGATCACAAAAGTTGCCTTTTCTGGCCACCTTGGGAAGAAGGAAGTTGGGAAGACCTTCTAGAAGGTACTAGAGACCTGGGGAGTGAGAGACTCTCAGGACTCAAGGGGTTGGGGGGGGACCCTAGATGAAAAGTCTACAGTGGGGAGAGGGAACTTAAAGAATCCACCTAGACAGGGCATCAAATGGGTTGCTGTCCCACAGCCAACGCTCTGACCCATATTTCTTCTTTTCTGAAAGAAATGCAGGGATGGAAGTGGAGAAGAGCCTGAGGAAAAGAAGGTCCAGTGACAAGGCCCCAAGTGAGATCCAGCTCAAGGGGAGGCCCCGAGACCTGACACCATTACTGAAACTATGGGGCACTCACAAAAAGGGACCTACCATGACTGCTCTCCAAAAGACCCAACAAGCAGCTGAAAGAGTCAGATGCAGATATGGGCACCCAACCAACGAACAGAAACTGCTGAGCCCTGTGGTTGAATTAGGGAAAAGCTGGAGGAAGCTAAGAAAGAGGGCAATGCTGTAGGAGGACCAGAAGTCTCAATTAACCTGAACCCCTGAGATCGCTTAGACACTGGATCACCAACCAGGCAGCATACGCCAGCTGAGATGAGGCCCCCAACACAAATACAGCAGAGGATTCCTGGGTCTGTGTTCAGTCAGAGAAGATGCACCTAACTCCCAAGAGACTGGAGGCCCCAGGAAGTTTAGAGGTCAAATGGGGTGGGATCATCCTTGTGGAGATGGGAGGAGAATGTCGGGTTGAGGGTAAGGAGGAGATATGGGATGTGGAACCCTCGGGGGAGGGGGTGGACTGGGAGGGGAATAAAATCTGGAGTGTTGAATGAATGAATGAATGAATGAATGAATGAATGAAAAATTGCCTTTCCTAATACTGCAGGGAACAGTAACCTGGGCTGAGGAGAGGGGGCTTTATTCCATCTCACAGGTTATCTACCATTAAGAGGGAGACAAGCTTGGTACTTCACACAGCAATACCTCCAACCAAGGAACTCATTTCACCACCAAAGAAGCAACGCAAAAGCCATGAAGGATGTGGCCGGCTGGATGGCTGGCCTTTGCTTAGTTTTCTTACATAGTTCAGAGACCGAGTACCTAGAATTTAGTAGCACCCACTCTCCTACATCAATTAAAAATCAAGACAATTCATTCAAGCATGCTCGCAGGACCAACATCAATGCCAGCCCTTAGGGATAACTCTCTCTTTTTGGTGGACTCTCCATTGGAGTGGAAATTTCTGATTTCTTTGGAAATCAGTTATATTTTGCTGAGGCACACAGATGAATGCATGTTTTGCTAAAGCGAACATGTGAAAGGACTGGTGATGTTAAGAAGGATTATAAATATAATCCAACAGCCAGAGGACGACACTGGATGGTATCAGTATGCCTTGTTATTCCTTACTGATCATTGTTTGTTGTTACTTCACAGAAAAATATGCATCAAAAAGAAAAAAAAAACATTCTGGTGATGTTCTTGAAGCGTCTTGCCACTTTTGCAGACTCCAGTCAATTGGAAAAGGGAAGAGGAGTTTCCGAAAGACAGAGTCACGTGGTCTTTGCCTGTTGTAAGAGCCATGGAGGACACCTGATGTTCGAAGGGGGAGTATAAATGAGGCTCAATAGACAGTGACAGCGGGCTTGTATAGCTAGCTTTGCAATACTTCGTTGGTCTCACATCTTCGTCTTCGCCGATTTTTCACTTTATTGAGAGAAGCATGGTAGAGAACTTCTGACATCTCTGCTGGTCCTGTTCGCTCCTGCTGACTCGGGCCAATTTGGCGGAGGTCTGGCTGTTTCTGTTGCGTCGCGCCATTGCTGCTGATTCGTGTTTGCAATCCCGACACCACTAAACCGGATGGCTTGTATGCTGACAACTGGGAACCGAAATTGCCCCAAGAAATTCCTTCTGATTGGCAGAGGGCAGAACCTGCAGCTCCTTCCGGATCAACCTGCCACTGCTGATTCATGAATGATGTCTGCAAATGGATCAAGCTGCTGCTGCTGCTGCTGCTGCTGCTGCTGCTGCTGCTGCTGCTGCTGCTGCTGCTGCTGCTGCTGCTACTGCTGCTTCATGAGGACTGAGCTGCTGACAATACAGATTGGATTTGCGCCAAAGGACAGGCACACGTTAACTCTGTGAGATGATATACTTAACCATGGTAACCATTTTACAGTGTGCATAGACAGAGTAAATCACTACTCCTCTCTTTACAAGTTATATTTTTAAAGCCCAGAGATAAAAATCACACGTAACTCTAGAACGTGGTCTGTTTTGTCAAATTCCACAAATTACTCAAAGCTCACTAACTGATCCTTAATACTGTTCTTCTGCACTGGTAGATTGCCGCTCCTTCTCGATTCTCCTACTCGGAGATTGCGATGTATATTTTGAAATTTAAACATCCCCTCACATGCATTTTTCTGTAATGTATGTGAGCCTTGTCTTGAACATAAGCTGTGGATGTGAGCTTCTTGCCGTGGTAAGTATTCTCCTTGGTAAGAGCTGAAGGCACAAGTATAGTAAACTCTCCGGTGCACAATTGTAGCGGTACACAATTGTAGCGATGGATTTTAAGAACCCAAAGCACTGCTAATGAAAAGAAACTCAACTGGATATATTTACATAAGACGAAGTCACTCCCACTGAGGACACCTCATTAGTAAAAGTGAAGCCAGCCGTGGCTAGAGAGCTCCACTTGTGAGAATATTGCCATATGTATTTTTGGTTTTGTTGCTATTTCCGGGATGGCAGCCTTTACAGAAGATGGAGTGGGGGATAGACTGTTGGAGTCAGAGGAGATAGAGGGCACCAGAACACAGCCCATGGACTCACAGAAACTGAAGCATCAAGCACGGGGCCTGCATGTGTCTACACCAGGTTCTCTGTATATGTCTATGGCTGCTTGCTTGGTGGTTTTGTGGGACTCCTAACAGTGGTAGACTCCTTTGCTCTTAGAACTCTTGTCCAGCCTGCATATGAGGGATTTTGCCTTGCCTTATCTTGCCTGGCTGTCATCTTTTGGAAGCCTGTTGTTTGTTTGTTTGTTTTTGTTTTTTGTTTTGTTTTGTTGGGATCTTTTTAAAAGGAAATAAAGGGGGAATGGATTTGAGGGAGAAAAGAGGTGAGGGGAAGCTAGGAGGAAAAGAGGGAAGAGAAACTATGGTTGGGAGTATTGTATGAGGAAAGAATCAATCTTCAGTTAAATATATATACACATACACATACATACATATATATGTGTAATTTTAAAAGAATAAATTTAAAAGTAGAGGCCCATTAAATATGACTTTACATGAGAAACAGTTTTGAAATGTTTTTTTCTTTTTAATAATCAAAGCTATTAGACAATGTAGACCACTCATTTACCTTACTCCCTTGCCTTATTCACTTAAAAATAGTCGGTACCCTCACAGCAGTTAGGAAAACTATAATGAATAACTATTTTTAAGGAAACTAATTTAAAACGAAAAGATGATGAACATTGTTTCTACAATAGCAGGAGGAGTGAGGTAGTCTTTGAAACAGTTTATCTAATAAAATTTTAATATTTAAAACATAAAGTGAAGTCACAAAGAAATGCTTGAAAATCAAGTAAGTTTGGAGTCTAAAGGAAACCTCAAAACATATTTCAGACAAAATAGTTTGTAAGAACACCTGAGCTAGGAAAGGCAGCATGCACCTAAAACCACAGGAGCGAAGAGACAGAAACAAGGGGTTATGGGATGTCTGAGGAGAACCTGGGTTGCACGGTATGTTCCAAAGCAGTTTTTCCTACAGGGCAAGGCCTCATCTCATGAAAAAAATAAGTCAATAAAATAAGAAAATAAATATTTCTTAAAGAAAATGATCACCATGATATCTACATTTTTAAAAATGATTTTTATTGGATACTTTTTACTTACATTTCAATGTCATTTTCTTTCCCAGTTTCCCAGCCATAAGTTCCCTATTCCATCCCCCTCCCTTTCTTCTATAAGGGTGTTCCCCCTTGCCAAACATTCCCCCTTTCTGCCCCCCGACATTCCCCTGCACTGGGGGCCCAGCCTTGGCAGGACCAAGGGCTTCTCCTCCCATTGATGCCCAACAAGGCTATCCTCTGCTACATATGCAGCTGGAGCCATGGGTCTGCTCCTTCAATCCTTTCTCTAATTCCTCCAACAGGGACCCCATTCTCAGTTCAATGGTTTGCTGCTAGCGTTCACCTCTGTATCTGTCATGCTCTGGCTGAGTATCTTAGGAGATAGCTATATCAGGCTCCTATCAGCATGCACTTCTTGGCTTCATCAATATCATCTACATTTTTAATATAAAAAAATTTCTGGCAATGCCTATCTCATTGTTGTTAATAATCTCAAGGCTTTAAAAGAGAAATATGACAAAAAGGAGAAAAGCAAAATTTTTTTATTCCTTAACTTTAAGGTATTTTTCCCTATGCATAAGAATTTGGAACAGTGTCATTTCCAAAAGAACTTTATATAAGCAACTTATTCTTCCCAGAAGTATTATGACAGAGCAATCCACTAGGTTCCTTCCACTGAAGGAGGAAGAGGTCAAAATCATAAGACGGAGTCTTCTAGGATTCCAGGATGTTGCATAACTTTGATCTGAAGTCTTGGGAAATAAAACCAAAAACCAAAACAAGAATTATTTTCTGCTTCTTCATGTGATGGGTAGAGTGAGTTCTTATTTTCTGAGGTAGCCATATGAAAGGTCATTTGTAGCATGGCAAGCGATGCCTTGGTGTTAAAGGGTTCAGCCCAAGAATATGTTATGTTGCTCCTGCTCATATGACCTTGACCTATGTCTAACATCATATGATCCTCATGTGCCTGAAAGGAGAGAAATTAGAAATAGCTATACAAAAAGAAAATAGCAGCACCTACTTCAAAAATGATGCAGGCAAAGTTTCAGAAAGAGAAAGAACTTGGCAAAAGTAAGAAGTAGTCTAGAAATGACATTGAGACCTGCTTGATAAATATAATATGAGAGGAGAGACAAGGATCTAGTAGGGGGGTTACTGCTCTAAGGCTGGTAGTACCTATTATAGATTTTTCAAAGTAAGAGAAGAAAGAACTAATGGAAAATAAAGAGCAGAATGACATGCTTCCAAGGCAGAATGCTGGGACTCCTAGAAAGACCCATGAATACAGATATCCAGAATTCAGATGAAAATTAGAAAAGAGAGTTCACAGAAGAGGAAACAAACACTCTGGAATCACTAACAGAGAAATGACTCTTTAAACTATGTGGATTTAGCATCAGCCACGTGACTTGATCACGTTCTTGAACCAAGAGAAAGCTCATCTTATTTCTGTGGTTTTATACCACAGAAATATTCTGGGGTGGGAGGGGGTGTGTGTGTGTGTGACAAGGGCAATAATCATATAGCGAAGACTCTGGGATGTTTCTCTGGAGCACTGCTATTTTAAGGATTGAAATCTGGGGTGGAATTTTGAGTCCTTCAGGAGCCCTTTGTTAATAAGAGTCTTGCAGCTTTCACATGTCACTCCTACAAGGTCACAGTGTAAATACAGGAAAGATGGCTGATATGGCCTGAGATAATTAAAAAGTTCGTGCCTGACTATGATTCTCAGAAGTGTGCCATAATACTCTTGTTATTTTTTTTTTGAAGAGTTTTCCTTCCCTTAGCCCTAGTGTGTACGGACATGAACTTTAAAAAAAAAGAAAAGAAAAAAGACTACTGAGGGAAATCTTTATGAGAATTTTAAGAAAGTTTTCTGAGCAGAGATGGTAGCTCAGAGAAACATGCTTACTCTCTGGCCACTCCTCCTCAGGAAACACTCAACTCCTCAGGAAGTTCATGCAGTCCCATAATAAAGTCAAACATGCAATGAAACAGTCCAAGGATGGTTTCTGAAAATTGTTGTTAGCATATGTTTATGGATTTTTGAAATCAGTTTAGTGGGTCAGAACCAGTATTAACAAAGAACATAGAACAGGAACTGAACTAGAATGCAATGCCCAGTCAGTTCAGTCAGTTGTAGTATTTCCTCAAAATAAGTTATATCATTATTTGTTATCATTATTTACTCCCCCCCCCTCTCTCTCTCTCTCTCTGTGTGTGTGTGTGTGTGTGTGTGTGTGTGTGTGTGTGTGTGTGTGTGTGTGTGTGTGATGGAGATAAATGGTTAGAACTTATAGATTTTGTGACTGAGAAAGTAATTTGAAAGTTACTGTTCAAGAAAAGTCAAACAAGAGAAAGCCCACTAAGGAACTAAACAATGAACACTGCAGGAAATTCATTAGAAGGGATACCACAGATGGTCCCAGTCTACCTTCCATTTTAGCTCAGCACTAACACATCATTCTCAAGTCTTTATTCCCACCAGATTTTAAATAGTCTTTGTGAGTTTGTACGGGAGTTTAGTCCCCCAATTTTAGTTAACGGTATTTGGAAAACAGACATTTACCTAACTGTGGATTTCTGAGAGAAGGCTAGAGTAGGGCATTTGAACTAATGTCCCCATGATTGAATGGAGTGGGGCGGGGGGGGGGGGATAAGAGAGGAGGGAGAGAAGGGGGAAGGGAGGAGAGAGGGAGAGACAGAGATCACAAAGAGACACACATGAGCTTGTGCCTTATTTCCAGCCTCTGAAACAATAAATGAAAGCCTCTTTTCGGGCTGGGGATTTAGCTCAGTGGTAGAGCGCTTACCTAGGAAGCGCAAGGCCCTGGGTTCGGTCCCCAGCTCCGAAAAAAGAACCAAAAAAAAAAAAAAGAAAGAAAAAAGAAAGCCTCTTTTCTTTATAAGCCGTCTGTGTCGGGTACTATGTTACGGTACTTCGGTACTGACTACCATATGCCTGGCTTCTCTCAACTTCGCTATCCTGTACTTGGTGAGTGACTTACTCCCCAAACTACACCATAGAGGATGACGGTGTTCAAACTGGATGTCAGCTTTAATCATATTCATAGTATACCCACTTAATTCTCCATTTTGTCTTTGTTAACTGAGTTTGAGTGTACTGGGATTTGTTTCACAATTTTAGCAATAATAAGACAGTGTTGTCACTGATGAATACTAAAACACTTTCCAGCTCAAAGCATTAGCACCACACTAAGTCTTTCTAATTGGCAAGAGGTCTTATCTATTTCAAAGAGAGAAAGGGGTTAGGGAGAAGGGCAGGATTTTCAGAATTTACTACTATAGAGGAATCATCAATGTTAAAGGCAGGCATCAATTTTCAAAATATGACTCCTAATATCATTTAGGAACATGATACCATACTGATATTAGATAATATGAAACACCAAGTTTCTCTGTGTTGGAAAAAAAAAGAAGAAGGCTTGGCAGGTCAAGAGTCTGTCAGTCTGTTAGAGCATTAGAGCCTAGAAAAGCTTTGAGAACCCTAGTCTTCATTTTGAGTTCACCCTAAATATTGTGAAAAATAAGATTAGTAAAGAATAACAAATTCATGAGTAAGCTCCGTGGAATATAAATTTGGGTAATGTGTTTCCATCCTTGAAACTGACCATGACTTATGTCTACATGAAGCAGTTGTAAATAACAGCAGAAATTTGTCCTTCCAAACCCTGTTCCCACAACTTAAGAGACTAAAAACTAAGGAAACTTGGAGTTGTGCATACATGTAAATTCAACTTAGGAGAGCAATATTTAACACCCCATATGTCTCTCTCTCTCTCTCTCTTTCTCTCTCTCTCTCTCTCTCTCTCTCTCTCTCTCTTTCTCTCTCTCTCTCTCTCTCTCTCACACACACACACACACACACACACACACACACACACACACACACACACACAGCGCTTCTGGATTCAAGCATAATAGGTATACTTTAGGTGACACAAGCCAGCGTTGAGGGAAGTGGTATAAATGATACTGGTAAAATACTTCGAAACACTCTATCAGAATGGCTCATTTGTAAGAAAGCAACGGACAGCATCAGCCTTATGCTGAAAAGACCACAGAGCATATCAGGAAAGTGACAAACCACCAACTCCATTTGGGCTGAAAGTTCTCATGCCTCTCCTCTCATAGCTGGGCATCATGGAACATGAAGAACAAATTGTGTGCATGTGATACATCTGTGTAAACAACGAAGTTAACCAGCATGCAACTGAGTTAGAATGTGAAGTGGGTGAGAATGCAAAGAGGAAAACCACAGGCTTTCTCTAGATAAACACTTGTGGCACAGTAATTTTTGAAGTTTTCTTAAATTGTGGAAAAATACATGTAACAGAAGTGTGTCATCCTAACTATCTCGAGGGCCCGGTTTGACACTATTAATGACCTTGACACTTCTCTGCACCCATCAACACTCCAAAACCCTCTACATCTTTTAAAACCTAAACACTATACTTTTGATGCACTAACTTACATCCCTGTCTCCCTTCAACCAACAGTTTATTCAGTCTTTAGAAATCTGGCAACTCCAGGTGTCTCAAGTGAACCATACAGTATAGCATTATTGATGTAAAAGATAAAATAAATTGAGGAGCATGATGTTTTCAAAACTTGCATGCCTTTAATAAACCTTGAAGACTGTATTTTTTCATCAGTAAGCTTAAGAAGAAATGTCTGTAGTTGCTCCAATCAAGTACATCTTGTATCCCATATGCAACTCTGCCCCTAGCAGTTAAGAAGTTAGAGTTAACTTCAGTATAGTAAACTCCATTTGCTTTCCTTAGTGAATTATTGGAGACCTGGCGTCAATTCTATGTTAATTTCATCTAAGCCTCAGTAACGGGGGAAACCATCCATCTAGCTACTGACATCACAAAACCAACTGGAACTCTGACTCATCCGATGGACCTGCCTACACATTGCATTATTTCCTAATCCAAGAAGTAATCATTGGAAATGTTGAGAATTTTGAGTTATGGTTAAACCTTGATCATATGACTCCAGTAGACTAATACCAAAGTGAATTAACAGTGAAGTGGAGAGAAGAAACCATAGTGGGGGACATGCGGTGTACAGAGCTAGATTATACAATGAGAGGTCATATCTTAGGGATAGGTCAGGGGGGTTAGCTGTGTAGAAGATGCACTGCTCTTACAGAAGACCCAAGTCTGGGTGCCCTGGTTCAGGCAATGCACAGCAGCCTACAGCTCCGGCTCCAGAAGATCTTGCACCTCCAGCCTCTCCATGGGCATCAGCGCTCACATGTGTGCATAAGGACACACACTTTTTCAAAATAAATTTTAAAACTTTTAAAAGCCATTTTAAGAGGTGAAAGAGAGAAAGGGAATACATGTAAGGGGAAAGAATCAGAAGGGACTATGTAGGAGGAAGGGGACCAGGAAAACTTCCAGGGGTATGAAAAAAGGCAATGAAGGGGGATAAACAAACAAACAAACAAACAAACAACCCAGACCTCATAATATCCAGTGTAACTCCTCAGTGTATGTCTATCATCATTCCTTCCCTTCTTCTCCATCCAAATACACTGATGTATTTTCACACTTTAAAGGAACTCTACTGGCTGCCTCTTGATGCTGTAACAAATCACATCATCCCAGGTGGCTTAAAAAGACAGATGTTTACTCTTCTGCATTTCTGGATACTAGACACTCTTGATCAAAGTGTCTGCAGCCTTCGTTCCTGTAGACTCCACGAGAAAAAGAAACCATTTTTCCTTTCTCGTGAGACATGGAGATCCCTAGGGTTGCGTGGTTTGTGAGACTATCGCTCAAATCCCTACCAGTCTTCCTGTTTCCTCTATCTTTCTCCATCATAGGGCTCAAGATCATCCTATCCCAATATGACGTCATCTTAACCGAATCACACTTACAAAGTTTCTGTTTGTGGAAAAGGTCACAGCCGCAAATGCTGAGAGACGGGAGTTCCAAATGGCTTTTTGAGAGACACAATCCAACCCATAAAAAACAGCTCAGTAACGATGTTCCCCTTCAGTGTCCTGCTTTCATCTTCTGGAAGTAAACACTATAAATTGGATTGCAACAACCCTTACTTTTGTCACCATTTCAAAAATTGTTTTTTGTTTGGCTTAACCTGTTACCAACTTTAAAAGGAGAGTTCATCTTTGTTCAATACTTTCTCGAACTCAAATAAAATTACTCTTTATTGGCAGAAATTATGTTACTATGTAAGATGCTCTAATGCAACTGAACCCTATAGGAAAATATAGTAGACTTCAGGCTTTCTTTTATTTTCTTTTGTTTCTCACTCTTTTCCTCCTCCTCTTTTCTCTTATTCTCCTCCTCCTCCTTTCTCCTTCCTCTCTCCTTCTTCATATGTGCTTGCTAAGTGCAAGTAACCACACAATGGCAGGGGCAAACAGGAAACAACGGAATACAGTTGTCCATCCAAATGATCAGCTTAAAGGATCTCAGGTATTTCCCCCATGTTTCCCTCTCTTGATATTCAGGCACAGCCCTGTACTTTCTCTTTTGTCTTTGGTACGACGGTGTAGACATACAGACATACAAATGGACACACATTAATAGCACCTAAATAACCCAACATCTATAAAGTCTTGTGAAAAAATGAGAAAGCACTGTTTTACCGCAATTCACACTTTAAACCGCAGCACAGAAGTCAGTAGGCGAGCACAGTTAACTGGGGAATAATCTGATTGGGTAGTTATGGGGAAACTGGAAAATAGAGAAATTCAAGCCTGTAGTTCCAGCACTCAGGAGATAGAGGGCAGAGGATTCAAAACTTAAGGGAAATCTCAGCAGTACAGCAAACTCAAGGCAAGCTTGGGTTATAAGATAAAGGCAGAGATAGGTAGGGGGAGGGAGGGAGAGAGACAGAGGCAGAGAATTCAATGTCCTCTGAAAATGAAAACCTGTGTCTTGAAAGAATGAAATAAATGTGACCATGGTAGCTGTCATGTATTGCTCTCATTAAGACAAAGGATGTTTCAGGACTAAGGTACATGATAGACCCCCAGTTCAGAAATGTCATATCCATATAACCAAAGGAATCACAATGGTGGAAGCTCAGATTATGACGGAGAAAGGTGGCGGTAGATAAGGTTAGGGAAAATGCAAAGGGCACACCACAGGAAACTTGTAAAGATAAGGCAGCCACATAACTAATCATTCAGACCAGGCCACCGTTGAGACTAAACAGGGGGCACTGCTATTAATTAAGCTGGGACTGCTCTCAGCGTAACTAGCCACTCTCCCGTTAGCAGAGCTTGGACTTTGTACAAGTGTCAACCCAATAAACCATGGCATTTTAGAGAGAGGATTTTTGTTTTGGTTTTATTTTGCTTCCATGAAATTGTCTCTTGCTTGAAGTACAAGAAACACGTGGGAGAACGCTAAATTGCAAGCAAGAAGATCCATTAAAAAACCATTCCGATAACTTCTGCCTACTGAGATAACGGTAGCCTGAACCACTGTAAAGGTTAGGTAAGGACTATAAGGAAATTGATAAAGCACTATTCGGTTGACTTACATGAAGTACATGAAGTTGTTGAAATTTCTTGACCTGGAGCACGACAACTTCATAAGACTCCCCCCTCAAGGATTTTAAGAAAGTAGACTTGGCTGGTCACAAATGTTAAACATATAATTGTTCCACGAGGGCACAACAATAAAAAGTAGCGAGAGCGTTGTCATTATTTCACTGACTGATGTAAACTATAGATCAAAATTCAGAACATGGAACATGTACTGGGATATTAGAAAGCTTGACTAGATATGGCTCCTACACGTAGGCAGAGAACCAACCCCAGGAAAACAATGCCCATGAGGACGCCAAAGCTTTCAAAATGGCAGGTGAGGGAAACTCTATGCCATTAGACAGACAGCTGAGAAAAGAGATTTGAATGGAATCAGTTTGAAGTGAAATGGGAATACCCATTACCTATCCCCAACCTAATGCTTTCCTCTGCGCTGCCACATAGGTCCCAGTCTTCTGGGTACACTGAAGAACGGTAAGGAAATTGATAAAGCACTACTAGGTTGACTTACATGAAGTTGCTGAAATTTCTTGACCTAGAGCATGGCAACTTACTCGAATCATTACCATTAAGGGGGAGAAAAGGCCCAGAGTGAAGCAAATTCGACACCCTGCCAATTTTACCTGACTGTTCCAACCAAAGAGAAGCTGAGTGGCGAGGCTCAGGCTTACCTCTCTCTCTGGTGATGGGCTGACTTCAGAGCCACCACTGTCGTGACACTAGAAATGTCTCTATGCTGTGGACCAGCTCAGTCTTCCCCAGGTTGATACTATTCCAAAGCACTAACCTAAAAGCAAAGACCTCAGAGTTTGAAGCGACCTGCAGCTACCATAGAAGCCAAATCCTAGTCTACGACGGCACATTACAGGAGTAGGATGTGAGATCCCAATCCTTTCATAAAAGTAGATTTCAAGTGGCATCCTGATAACAGTGACACTACCAACATGTCCCAAGTCAGGTATCCAAGAAAGGGGACACACGGGCAATACATGCAAGCTGAGAGAGCAAAACTTGCTGTTTGCAGATAGTGTTTTCTCCTTTGAGTGCCTCCAAATCCAGTGAGTAGAAACATAGAAAGTGGCTGATGACCACCATGCCTGGTCTCCATTCTCATGCTGCCCACTTAGGGCCACGAACCCAGGACTGACACTTGAGATGAACAGAAAGACTGTCACCAAGAGAGGCGAGTGGAGAAAACACAGCAGCTCTGAAGGCACAGTGAGTAGAGTATACGCTGACATGACTGACTGAGCGGCTCGCTACCAGGCATGCACAATCTCACATGTTTCAACTTCACTGAAAATCATAGTTAGATATTTTACACGAATGTCTTAGTTAAATTATTCATACTATTTTTGAACTGCAGAGCAAGCACATTATCTCTCATCAAATGTACATGATGGACTAGGACCAAGCCGTTGAATTTATCCACAGTCTCGTTCCTTAATTTATTGTTCTCTCCCAAGGAACAATTACAGCTTTCACTACAAACATCTAAATATAGACTTTTTGAATTTCTCTTTCTTCTGTGACCTCAGACGTCCATTTCTAACCTATAAAATAGCTGGGAGGCTCTCTACTTGCATAAACATTATTCCAAATTGTAATACAATTCATGCCAGACAATGTATTTCACACTGGTTAAGTAATACTCCCATCAAGTAGAGTTATATAAGACACCACCAACTTTACCTGCAGGGAAACACACTTCAATGGTTCTCACACAGCATGGTGGCATTTATCATTATTCAAATATAGAAGAGAAGAAAAGGTTCCAGCATTTCTGACATTATAACTGGCTTGTGGTAAACTGCCGTTGAGCATATTCAGAGGCCTGTACTTACCTTACACAATTGGAAGACAGCCTTCATGCTGTTTTGAAGAATACGAAGAGAATGAAAAGTGCTCTGGGGAAAATTCCTTTCCCATATCTTGCCCTATACTCCCTAAAGTCAAAAAAAAAAAATACCACATACAAATCCACACAGCACAGTAGGAATTAAAGGATGAAAAGTAGAGCGTATGTGCACGCATTTCAAGAAAGGTAATGAGGTTTTCTTTTTGTTTGGGTTTTTTTTCCATTAGTCTTTCTGTCTTGTTTGATGTCAAAGAAGAATGTTTGCATTCCTTTTTTCTTCTTTTGAAGATGACAGACAAGAATGTGTTTATGGTGCAGAACATGATGTTTGACATGCTCATCACTGTAAATGTTTGCACAGAGGCAAAAGTAGTTAATTTTCAACACTTGGCCAAATATAGAAAAATAGCAGTAGCATTTAGGCCAAGGTCCATGTGAAACCCATGTCTGAAATTAAAGCAAATAGTTTCCTATCTTACCCTTAACTGTCTCAGAAATCTAGAAATGAAAATAATAAAGTCTAAGGGCAAAGCTGTTCCTAGGTTGGTTTATTTGTTATTGTTGTGTGTGTGTGTGTGTGTGTGTGTGTGTGTGTTTGTGTATGTGTGTGTTTGTGTGTGTGTGGTATGTTATGTATTTGTGTGTGAAGGCCACTGCTCTGTATGTTTTAGGCTAGCTGTCCCATAAGCTTCCACAGGGTGGATGGTTCAGCCTGTCTCTCGTTTCCATTTCATCAGGAGTGCTGAAATTATAGACCTGTGCTACCACCTCTGGTTTGTACTTGGGTTCTGGGAATCTGAACCTAAGATGTGAGCGTGCCCAGCAAACATTGTTGCCTGCTGAATCATTTTTGTGAGCCGTTCTTTATAGTGTCCAATGTTCTGACTTCTGTTTAAACTCGTCTATGGGTAATAATGTCTTAGTTACGGTTTCCATTCCTGTCATGAAATACCGTGACCAAAGGAAAGAGTTCATGCCATCGTATAGCTTATAATCCATTATCCAGGGAACTCAGGGTAGACACTCAAGACATGGACACAGAGGTAAGAACTGATGTCCAGACCGTAGAGGAACATCATTTACTGTCTTGATCCACATGGCATCACGTTCATGCTACTTCCTAGTACAACTGGTGCCTGGGACAGCACTAGTCCCCTCCCTGTATTCATGGATGGAGCTACCCATAAAAATAATCAATTTTTAAAAAATAACTATAGATAATCTGTAGGCATTTTCTTAATTGTCATTCTTCTTCACAAATAATCCTAGCTTATGTCAAGCTAAAATCAAGCCACCAAGAACAAAAACCAAACCAAACCGAAACACGTAAACTACCAACAACAACCCAACCAGGACAAACAGATAAGATATTGGTTAGAAGGTGTTATTTTCATTGCTTTCTATAAACTAAAGTTTGTGAAAAGATTAATGGGTGGCATAGAGAATTAACCTCAGAATTTAGATAATATAAATTAAAGCATGTGTAGATTCATTCTTAGTGAGCTCAAGGATCACTAACTCTGGTTCAATTATTGTGTTTTAGCAGATCGCAAAGTTCATCATAAAAGAATTATCTGGAGGACACATTGCTGGGCCGTTTACCTCGCACAGGTCTAGCACAGGTATCCACAAAAGGCAGCTTTGTTATTTTCCTATGAGCAATCATTTAAAAACCACAGCCTATAAAATAAAACACGTCTGTGGCAAATTCACCTTATGAAGTGAGCATACTTATTTTCGACTTGAGGTGACCCTGGGGACTACTGAGCCCAGCAATGGTGCTGAACTTGACAATATGGCCTCCATACATTACAGAGGATGACACACTGAAATTACACAGGACAGTTGCTTGGTTGCTCAGTATCCGTTTGCATTTGGATTGTTGGTTTCAGCTTGCACTTGGCACGTAAACACACATATTTTTTCCAAAGTGGAAAATGAAATGTTCCTAAATACTATTGAAAGAGCGTCTACCCAGTGACTCGAGTATCAGGTTAAAAGACCATCTCCAAAACCAAGGTTTTTTGTTCTTTTTTTGTTGCTGTTGTTATTGCTGTTTCTGTTTTGATTTTTAAATTTCTGGTAGTAATAAAATACTTTGAGAAAATTAAAAGTAAAAATCTTCCTTATTCCACAGCTATTTGAGAAATTATATTACCTAATAACCTTGGAGGAAAATAGATGAGTTAGCTTTATTCTTCCAGTTTCTCTATCTCTACAATCCTTCTTTGCTATTTTTGATATCTTGTCTAGGTTTATTTTCACATTCACAGTATAAAACAGCAGCTGTTCTTATAGCTCCCACACATATTCTCAAAAAAATTGATGATTTTGGATGTGATAATAAATTACACATATATGGTCTATTCAACAGATTTAAATCACACACACACACACACACATATATAATTTAAATTACATATATATATATATATATATATATATATGTTCTATATAACAGATGAATTTTGACTACCCTTGCAAACAAACCACAATTATAAACTTGTTCAATTTAGATTAGCTATGAGCTGAGGTAATTTCCTAACATAAGGTATGTTTGTGCCTCGTGTATTTTGACTATACTTTATTGTTAATTAGCACTGTATAATTTGCTGTGAGAGCTTAACACTGATTGCTTTGTTACTACAATGTTGTGTATCATGTAGAGGGTGTCATAAATCAGTTCCAGAAGTGGAAATATAGGACATTTACTCATTGGATTGCAGTAAGTTACAAGTACAGAGTTTTTTTTTTTTTTAAAGAATCGCTGGTTAATAGTCACTAAACCCAAATTATGACATTTATCTAACCACAGAAGAATACAGCTTACATTCATGTGGACATTTATCTCAGAAGAAAAGCTGTAAGAAGAAACAAAGGAAGCTAGTATAATTACTTTTTTTCATGGATATATGTCACAAGAAAAAGTATGCTAAATAAATTGTTAGAATAATCAATTGCTTGGGAATTTGGCTAAATTTACCAATTTTGAAAAGTTCTTGAAGAGCTAAAGAGATGGCTAAAATTAAGACCATTTATTGTTTTTACAAAGGACCTGAGTTAGCTGGACCTCAGCAACCATATTGAACGACTAACAAACACCCACATGTGCATGGATACACTTATGCACAAACTTAAAAATAAATCTTTAAAAGATAAAAGTAACATACAATATGATCAGACATTTAAAAATCATCATCTGTTACAATTACTAGTGTGGGAACTATCTTTCTCATGGCTTCCAGACCTTCTTAAATCCAGGAGCTAAGTCTGAATGTCATGTCAAAAACAAATAATGAGATCCTGCTTCACCTTTCACAATCTTTCTAGCAAATACTGCGGACTCAGAAGAAATTCTACATGTTTTCCTTAGCATGAGGAAGTTAAAAAAAGACGCCGACTTACAGGTGGAAGAGTGACTGTCAGGCTTGGGAAGAGGGTCGTCATGGGATGGGGCAGAGAAAAGGCGGCAGAATCTGGTTGGATCACATTGTTTGCATATACTGAAACATCACACGGATGCTCCTTAATGTAGACAATTCAGATACATTGATCAAATGTTTTTAGATGATGTTGGGAGTTGGAAAGACAGTGCAGCAGTGAAGAATGCACTCCCGGCATTGAGGCCAGGCTTCTCACTGTTGCATGGAACCTTTTCTGATCCAGGGGATCCAATACACTTTCCTGGTTTTCTAGGGTCTGTACTGTGCATACGTACATGCGCGCGCGCGCACACATACACACACCTGCACCCACAATTTAAAATAAAATTTTAAATTACTTCTAATTTTTTCTTCTTTCAAGATAGTTTTTTTAATTGGATATTTTCTTTAATTTCGAATGTTATCTCCTTCCCCGGTTTCCCCTCTGCAACTCTCCCACCCCATCCCCACAAACCAGAATAGTAATAAGCTTACATTCAAATAGTTTTTAATACTGATAATTCTATATCCCTGGTTGTAAGCCTTGACTAATTTCTGTGTCTGCCTGTGAATGAGGAATTCACACTTGCAGCCCAGCGCTCCCTCTCCCTGAGTTGCTTTGTTCCGATCTGCCCATCAAAAGTCTGGTGGACTCAGTACAAGTCGCAACTTCTTTGTAATACTGTCCCTTTTCCTATGAAATGGAAATTCCTTTCCCTTAGAATCTAAAAACACTTTAATAACCGTATTAAAACCCTCCACATACACTGTGCCTATGTTTACCTCATTATATAAGATACATTATTTTTTTTTTCTCTACTCCTATAATTCTAGTGGGAGAAAATTATACCTTTGTCCTATTTGTATCTACATTGCAATTTTTTTCTTATTTGAAGCACCTGGTTCAAAGCATTCCTGTAATAGGGTTCTTTTTTCTTTATCCCTTATACCATCCCATTGCCTAACCTGCGAGAATAATGCAGGAAGGACCAATGAAAAGGAATTAAACAAAATGTATTTATTTGGGCCAGTGAGGTAGTTCAATGGATAAAGTTGCTGTCATCAAGCCCGATGGCCCGCTTTTGCTCCTCAGAGCCACATGACTGAAAAAGGGAACCAAGACTTGCATGTTGCCCTATGACCTCCACATGAACATTGTGGTATGCATATAAATAAATACATACACACATGTTTGTGCATGCATGCACACACACATACAACATACACACATTCACACATATACATGCACACATACACACATGCATACACACACATGCACACACATTTGCATAAGCACGAACACAAATATTTTTAAAGGTACTATATATTTATTTTGTGGTATCCACCTTAACAATTTTTTTAATATTAGCTTTGTCATTCTTTTATAAAGATAAAATCTTTCCATATAATAAGCTTTTTCACTTTTATATTTTAAAATTATATGAGAAGGGCCAAAATGTAGAAGAAAATAAGAATTATTGTTTCACTTATTACCCAGAATGTTAGCTTCCATTCATGTATGTGTCTATATACAGTAACACAGCACTCCCCTGTTATCATGCTGTGGTTTTGAAAAACAATTTTCTCCTTTGTAGTAAGATTAAACAATATTTTACACAAAATCATATATTTTACTCTAAATATGAGAAATGAAAACATAATCTGCAAAATAATTGTGAATGTCAACTTTAGTCACAGTAGTTAAAAAGTATAGCATATATATATATACACACACATATATTTATATATATATAATTAATAAGCAAATTTGAAATTGAAGTGCATCATCTATACACGGGACATCCTGGCGGCTTGGAAGAACAAATATCAATGGACAACATCACCTTTGAAACAAAGTCATCAACTTAGGCAGAAGAAGGAATGCCCTAAGGAGCACAGAGTTGAATAGCAGGGGTTTCAGAAATTCCAGGACAAATTTGAGGACAAAAGCAACTATTCTGATAAGAATTTGGAGAGAGTGGGAGGAGACTGCATACTCCCCAGGGGGGCGGAGGAGAACTCACTCACTGGAAAAAGTTCTATGTCTTGATTGGGGTGGTGGTTATATGAGTGTGTACCTTGTCAAAAAAAAACATGCATCTTTACATTTATTATTAGATATGAACTATCCCTCAAAGGGTTAAGTTAAAGCATAAATCATGCCTTTGTGATATTTCTGACAATCCCCCAATTCAGAGCAGCTGCCTACCCTGCTGTAGAGTCATAATTGCAATATTCTGAATCCTCAGTAAATCTCAAGTATGGTTGAACCAACATGAATAGGCTGTCTGGCACATAATTGGCACTACCCCTTAGAGAGAAGAAAAAAAAATAGTCAAAGGTTATAAAAGCCAAATGGAAATGAAAGGTCTAAATACAAACTATATTTCAAAGAAGGTCATCATAAATTTCTGCAGGTATGTATAAAATCCAAACACTTTTCAAATCACATATCAGAAAACAGCAGTGGTCTGGCTGTAAGTCATTAGTTAAACCAGGGCTCTAAGTAATAGTTACTAGAAAGGTTGATTTCAAAAGTAGTAAAATGGCATCCTATGCATTTCACCAGAAACTATAACCTGGGATACAACGTGCAGTAGAGAAAGATTTGAGGATTATCTGGTTTCTAAGACTCTACACAGCCATGCATTGAAGTGAGCAGCAATAGCCTGATTTCCTTCCAAACAGCTCATTATTTCATTCAGCTTCTTAATTCCTTCAATTAAATTTCACATATAAGCAAATGAAAACCATGCATAATTTGGAAAAGAGACATTATTCTGTTAACTCCCACACATACACAAGAATAGTAATCGTAAGCAGCTGTCTCTCTTTTAACTAAATTAACAATGCTTATTATGTTCTGGCTTCTAGATGCAGAATAGCATGCTTCCTGTTAATACGCTTGGTTTCTGACCTGACAATAATGCTAAAAACTCAGCAGGAAACTCTACTCCCACATAGTGCCAGCTAGGGAGAGAGGGGCAAAGAAAAATCATGTTGCTGGAAATTAAGAATGCTTATTACGACCTGCATCAAGGGCATTTCTGAGCACAATCTGTTGCTATAAGTTATGAAGATTCCCTCAAAACAAGCTGTGGAATCTGTGGGTAGCATACTGATGAAACAGAAAGCTACCAATTGAGGGAGTTACTAACTTGGTGACTCTTTTAGCTCCAGACCAGGACAATGAGGAGGACTGTGGTAGTGCTTTGACACTGGGTGCTGGTGAGTGATATCAACCAGGAGGAGTGTACAGATATATCCTCCCACCACAGTGGATGCAGTAGATGTGTCTTGGGCTTTGATCTTTGATCTTAGGCCCTTGAAAAAAAATGGTACCAGAACTCATAGTGTTAACCTGCTTACAAGACAAATGTCCCTGCTGGTCTAGCACAGTAACACTCTTTCAAGCCTAATAAATGAATTAATTAAATGAAAAAAGACTGTTGGCAAGTGTGAGACTTCTGAGGACAGATGAGATTCTAGCACCAAGATTTCAAAACCAAGGTCACTTCATCTATCTTTTCTTTGGTTTCCTCCTTCAACACGGATTTTTCTCCCTCTCTGCACACACTGCAACCAACACAGTCCCAAAATATGTAATCTAGTAGAGGATGTTATTCACAGAAAGGTCTGTCCCCTAAGCTTGGGAAAAAATTGATAGATGATAGATGGATGGATGAAATGGATACATAGAAAATATGTAATATAAAGAGACAAACATAGATGATAGATTAGACATATATGTGATAGAGACATAAATACATGATATAGATAGATGATGATAGATTGACAGATGATACAGATAGAAGATAGGAAGAACGAAAGAAAGGAAGATAGATACATAGATACATAGATAGATTGATAGATAGATGATAGATGTTGCAAGAAAAGTACTTTATGCTTTATAAGGCATGGTCACATAACCTGGCTGGTCTTGAACTTCTAGAATGGAATAGCAGGCATATATCACCATTATCTTTATATATTGCTAGGGGTCAAACCCAGGGCTTTGGGGATACTAATCAATTATCCTGCCAAATGAGTTACATCTCAAGCATATAATACTTAATTATGTACAAAAGCTTGATTTTTTTAAAGTATAGAATAAAAGAATATTGTGAAGAAAAACTACAATTATATCTTAAGATCTACACAGAGGCTTTAAGAAAGTTTATAATTGGGCCGGAGAGATGGCTCAGTGGTTAAGAGCACTGACTGCTCTTCCAGAGGTCCTGAGTTCAATTCCCAACAACCACATGGTGGCTCACAACCATCTGTAATGAGATCTGAAGCCCTCTGCTGGTGTGTCTGAAGACAGAGACAGTGTACTCTCATACATAAAGTAAATAAATAAATCCTAAAAACAAGAAAGTTTATAATCCATAACTTACCTCATTTTATCCAATAATTGTTTTATCTAATAATTTCAACTATACTACAAAATATTTCCAAATGATTTCAGAAACAAACACAATTCACTCTAAAATTATGAAATGACATTTAAACAGAATTCTTCCTTGTAACAACTACGTAAATCAATGGTCATTTCTTTAAAACTGAATTGAAAGTGCACATAATGCATGTTAATGCACAACAAAGACTTTAAGGTCTGAAATTATATAAATGTCAATGTGTCTGAAACACACTTATTGTTGAGTCAAATGTAATGAAACTCCATTTATAAGGAAACAGAATGGAAGGCTTCATGACGTCAAAGGAATGTAATGCAGAAAACACAATTCCAGTCATGGTAAACAGTTTCCAAAAAGAATTCGGTGAAATGATTTTGCTGTGAGAAACTCTGAGATTGTTCAAATACACATACTAGATTTGGACATCAATAATTAACACAGTGAATCATAATAAATTCAACCTTCTACTGTAGAAAACCATATACAAACATATCATAAAGGACAAGATATGTTAATGAGAAATGAGGAAGTATAGATTCTAAGATGTTTCTATCTATTTATGAATAGACTGTAAAAATAAATTATACAAGTGATAAGTGACAGTTATAAGCACATGATAAAATGGATATATGGTTCATTTCAGAGTATGAGAAATCAACACATCTTAATACATTCTTTAAAACATGTATTTTAGGTTTGTTATAGGTATATTCTAAATAAATTCTAATCCTATCATGTATAAATATTGTTATTCTGGTATAATTGTCATGTTAAATTTCTCAAATTTAACTGTTTTTTTTTCAGTGAAAATGTGTAATTTATGTAGCACTTGAATCCATTTTAAAATGTGAAATATGTAGAGGTTTGTCCCCTTGTCATTATCAGCCTGTCATCCACTCTTAGCATTGTTCCCCTGCATCTCCACCTACTGGTTACACTGTAATATCCATTATAGATTCAAGATGCGAAGGCTAGCTTCCTGGTTGCTGCCGCTGCAGAGAGCCCCTGGGCAGCACCCCACGAGCGAACTTGAGCCTCGGGATCACAGGTAAGACCAAATTTTCTGCTGCAAGAAAGCTGCCTGGTGAGCTTGGGACACACGGAAGCAGAATTTCTCTAGAACCGGGCACGTTCTGTGTTTACCGGAAGTCCCACACCCGCGGATCCCGGCCCGCAGCAGCTCTCTGCTCCCAGACCCGGTGAGAGAGAGACCCAACCGCCTGGTCAGGTGGGCACTCCTGAGGCTGCAGAGCGGAAGAGACCACCAACACTGCTCACCCCTGCCCACATCCCTGGCCCAAGAGGAAACTGTATAAGGCCTCTGGGCTCCCGTGGGGGAGGGCCCAGGAGCGGCAGGACCCCTGCCACAGACACCGCCGGACCCTGAAGGAAACAGACCGGATAAACAGTTCTCTGCACCCAAATCCCGTGGGAGGGAGAGCTAAACCTTCAGAGAGGCAGACAGGCCTGGGAAACCAGAAGAGACTGCTCCCTGCACACACATCTCGGACGCCAGAGGAAAAAGCCAAAGACCATCTGGAACCCTGGTGCACTGAAGCTCCCGGAAGGGGCGGCACAGGTCTTCCTGGTTGCTGCCGCTGCAGAGAGCCCCTGGACAGCACCCCACGAGCAAACCTGAGCCTCGGGACCACAGGTAAGACCAAATTTTCTGCTGCAAGAAAGCTGCCTGGTGAACTCAAGACACAGGCCCACAGGAACAGCTGAAGACCTGTAGAGAGGAAAAACTACACGCCCGAAAGCAGAACACTCTGTCCCCATAACTGACTGAAAGAGAGGAAAACAGGTCTACAGCACTCCTGACACACAGGCTTATAGGACAGTCTAGCCACTGTCAGAAATAGCAGAACAAAGTAACACTAGAGATAATCTGATGGCGAGAGGCAAGCGCAGGAACCCAAGCAACAGAAACCAAGACTACATGCCATCATCGGAGCCCAATTCTCCCACCAAAACAAACATGGAATATCCAAACACACCAGAAAAGCAAGATCTAGTTTCAAAATCATATTTGATCATGATGCTGGAGGACTTCAGGAAAGACCTGAACACACTTAGGGAAGCACAGGAAAACATTAATAAACAAGTAAAAGCCTACAGAGAGGAATCGCAAAAATCCCTGAAAGAATTCCAGGAAAACACAATCAAACAGTTGAAGGAATTAAAAATGGAAATAGAAGCAATCAAGAAAGAACACATGGAAACAACCCTGGATATAGAAAACCAAAAGAAGAGACAAGGAGCTGTAGATACAAGCTTCACCAACAGAATACAAGAGATGGAAGAGAGAATCTCAGGAGCAGAAGATTCCATAGAAATCATTGACTCAACTGTCAAAGATAATGTAAAGTGGAAAAAGCTACTGGTCCAAAACATACAGGAAATCCAGGACTCAATGAGAAGATCAAACCTAAGGATAATAGGTATAGAAGAGAGTGAAGACTCCCAGCTCAAAGGACCAGTAAATATCTTCAACAAAATCATAGAAGAAAACTTCCCTAACCTAAAAAAAGAGATACCCATAGACATACAGGAAGCCTACAGAACTCCAAATAGATTGGACCAGAAAAGAAACACCTCCCGTCACATAATTGTCAAAACACCAAACGCACAAAATAAAGAAAGAATATTAAAAGCAGTAAGGGAAAAAGGTCAAGTAACATATAAAGGGAGACCTATCAGAATCACACCAGACTTCTCGCCAGAAACTATGAAGGCCAGAAGATCCTGGACTGATGTTATACAGACCCTAAGAGAACACAAATGCCAGCCCAGATTACTGTATCCAGCAAAACTCTCAATTAACATTGATGGAGAAACCAAGATATTCCATGACAAAACCAAATTTACACAATATCTTTCTACAAATCCAGCACTACAAAGGATAATAAATGGTAAAGCCCAACATAAGGAGGCAAGCTATACCCTAGAAGAAGCAAGAAACTAATCGTCTTGGCAACAAAACAAAGAGAATGAAAGCACACAAACATAACCTCACATCAAATATGAATATAACGGGAAGCAATAATCACTATTCCTTAATATCTCTCAATATCAATGGCCTCAACTCCCCAATAAAAAGACATAGATTAACAAACTGGATACGCAACGAGGACCCTGCATTCTGCTGCCTACAGGAAACACACCTCAGAGACAAAGACAGACACTATCTCAGAGTGAAAGGCTGGAAAACAACTTTCCAAGCAAATGGTCAGAAGAAGCAAGCTGGAGTAGCCATTCTAATATCAAATAAAATCAATTTCCAACTAAAAGTCATCAAAAAAGATAAGGAAGGACACTTCATATTCATCAAAGGAAAAATCCACCAAGATGAACTCTCAATCCTAAATATCTATGCCCCAAATACAAGGGCACCTACATATGTAAAAGAAACCTTACTAAAGCTCAAAACACACATTGCACCTCACACAATAATAGTGGGAGATTTCAACACCCCACTCTCATCAATGGACAGATCATGGAAACAGAAATTAAACAGTGATGTAGACAGACTAAGAGAAGTCATGAGCCAAATGGACTTAACGGATATTTATAGAACATTCTATCCTAAAGCAAAAGGATATACCTTCTTCTCAGCTCCTCATGGTACTTTCTCCAAAATTGACCATATCATTGGTCATAAAACAGGCTTCAACAGATACAGAAAGATAGAAATAATCCCATGCATCCTACCAGAACACCACGGACTAAAGTTGGTCTTCAATAACAATAAGGGAAGAACACCCACATATACAGGGAAGTTGAACAATGCTCTACTCAATGATAACCTGGTCAAGGAAGAAATAAAGAAAGAAATTAAAGACTTCTTAGAATTTAACGAAAATGAAGGTACAATATACCCAAACTTCTGGGGCACAATGAAAGCTATGCTAAAAGGAAAACTCATAGCTCTGAGTGCCTGCAGAAGATAGTATATTGAAGTGATCCCAAAAGTTCCACCAGAGAACTACTAAAGCTGATAAACAACTTCAGCAAAGTGGCTGGGTATAAAATTAACTCAAATAAATCAGTTGCCTTCCTCTACACAAAAGAGAAACAAGCCGAGAAAGAAATTAGGGAAACAACACCCTTCATAATAGAGCCAAATAATATAAAGTAACTCGGTGTGACTTTAACCAAGCAAGTAAAAGATCTGTACAATAAGAACTTCAAGACTCTGAAGAAAGAAATTGAAGAAGACCTCAGAAGATGGAAAGATCTCCCATGCTCATGGATTGGCAGGATTAATATAGTAAAAATGGCCATTTTACCAAAAGTGATCTACAGATTCAATGCAATCCCCATCAAAATACCAATCCAATTCTTCAAAGAGTTAGACAGAACAATTTGCAAATTCATCTGGAATAACAAAAAACCCAGGATAGCTAAACTATCCTCAACAATAAAAGGACTTCAGGGGGAATCACTATCCCTGAACTCAAGCAGTATTACAGAGCAATAGTGATTAAAAACTGCATGGTATTGGTACAGAGACAGACAGATAGACCAATGGAATAGAATTGAAGACCCAGAAATGAACCCACACACCTATGGGCACTTGATTTTTTTCCAATGGAAACCATCCAATGGAAAAAAGATAGCATTTTCAGCAAATGGTGCTGGTTCATGTAGAAGAATGCAGATCGATCCATGCTTATCACCCTGTACAAAGCTTAAGTCCAAGTGGACCAAGGACCTCCACATCAAACCAGACACACTCAAACTAATAGAAGAAAAACTAGGGCAGCATCTCAAACACATGGGCACTGGAAAAAAATTTCCTGAACAAAACACCAATGGCTTATGCTCTAAGATCAAGAATCGACAAATGGGATCTCATAAAACTGCAAAGCTTCTGTAAGGCAAAGGACACTGTGGTTAGGACAAAACGGCAACCAACAGATTGGGAAAAGATCTTTACCAATCCTACAACAGATAGAGGCCTTATATCCAAAATATACAAAGAACTCACAAAGTTAGACCACAGGGAGACAAATAACCCTATTAAAAAATGGGGTTCAGAGTTAAACAAAGAATTCACAGCTGAAGAATGCTGAATTGCTGAGAAACACCTAAAGAAATGTCCAACATCTTTAGTCATAAGGGAAATGCAAATCAAAACAACCCTGAGATTTCACCTCACACCAGTGAGAATGGCTAAGATCAAAAACTCAGGTGACAGCAAATGCTGACGAGGATGTGGAGAAAGAGGAACCTTCCTCCATTGTTGGTGGGATTGCAGACTGGTACAACCATTCTGGAAATCAGTCTGGAGGTTCCTCAGAAAATTGGACATTGAACTGCCTGAGGATCCAGCTATACCTCTCTTGGGCATTTACCCAAAAGATGCCCCAACATATAAAAAAGACACATGCTCCACTATGTTCATAGCAGCCTTATTTATAATAGCCAGAAGCTGGAAAGAACCCAGATGCCCTTCAACAGAGGAATGGATACAGAAAATGTGGTACATCTACACAATGGCATATTACTCAGCTATCAAAAACAACGACTTTATGAAATTCGTAGGCACATGGTTGGAACTGGAAAATATCATGCTGAGTGAGGTAACCCAATCACAGAAAAACACACATGGTATGCACTCATTGATAAGTGGCTATTAGCCCAAATGCTTGAATTACCCTAGATGCCTAGAACAAATGAAACTCAAGACGGATGATCAAAATGTGAATGCTTCACTCCTTTTTTAAAAGGGGAACAAGAATACCCTTGGCAGGGAATGGAGAGGCAAAGATTAAAACAGACACAAAAGGAACACCCATTCAGAGCCTGCCCCACATGTGGCCCATACATATACAGTCATCCAATTAGACAAGATGGATGAAGCAAAGAAGTGCAGGCCGACAGTTACCGGATATAGATCTCTCCTGAGAGACACAGCCAGAATACAGCAAATACAGAGGCGAATGCCAGCAGCAAACCACTGAACTGAGAACAGGACCCCCATTGAAGGAATCTTAGAAAGGACTGAAAGAGCTTGTAGGGGCTCGAGACCCCATATGAACAACAATACCAACCAACCAGAGCTTCCAGGGACTAAGCCACTACCTAAAGACTATACATGGACTGATCCTGGGCTCCAACCTCATAGGTAGCAATGAATATCCTAGTAAAAGCACCAGTGGAAGGGGAAGCCCTTGGTCCTGCCAAGACTGATACCCCAGTGAATGGGATTG
This sequence comes from Rattus norvegicus, assembly GCF_021556685.1. Taxonomy (NCBI): domain Eukaryota; kingdom Metazoa; phylum Chordata; class Mammalia; order Rodentia; family Muridae; genus Rattus; species Rattus norvegicus. Next base: position 18,929,103 of record NC_141534.1, on the reverse strand, counting down.
TTGGGGGGAGGGTGGTAATGGGGGGAGAATGGGGAGGGGAACAACCATATAGAAGGGGAGGGGGAAGAGTTAGGGGGATATTGGCCTGGAAAACGGGAAAGAGAATAACAATCATAATGTAAATAAGAATACTCAAGTTTATAAAGATGGGGGAAAATAAGAGTTTAACATAAGAGCAGTTAAGCACACTAGCTGCTCTCCCTGAGGTCCTGAAATCAATTCCCAGCAACCACATGGTGGCTCACAACTAATATATATATATATATATATATATATATGTGTATATACACACACACACACACACACATATATATATATATACTGTCAACTCTTCTAAAGGGTTCTTGCAGGCTATAGATCATAGCCCATCATTGGAGAAAGTCAGGAGAAGGACTTAAGCAGAAACCTGAAGCAGAAACAATGGAGGACAAATCCGTTCTGAAATAGAGTTGGGAGCCAGCTTCCATCCTGTAAGTTGGTGGATGTGGCTGAGCCAGCAGTTTACAGAGGGCCACAAACCTTTGGGATTGAGCTCTAAAATGATCTGAGATAGACAATTCCCATGCAAGAACACTGACATTATGGGGCTCAGGGCCGGTGCAAGTGTGTATGTGTACTTGCACTTCACACAGGGCACACACAAGGTAGCATGGAAGAAGGCAACATGGCTGGGGTTTAGGTGGGCCTGGGTGTGCAGGGCTAAGTTTAGGTGTAGGGATGGAGATGCCATTCAAGCGTAAGGACTCAGTTTGCAAAGCTGAGGTGCTGCCTGTACCCAGACATCCCTTGGAGCAGTGGAATGGGGCACACCTATGTAACTGTGTCTAAGTGTGTACCTGCGGAATGGGAAGGGACCTAGAAACATTTAGGGAAAGTCCTATGTGAAGAGGGGACAGCAAAGGGACCCTCAGGAAGTGACCTCACTTCCTTCACAATGACCCAACAATCCTGAATCCTGATGACCAGGCAGCCAACTGCTTAGAGACAGCCCAGCAGGCTCACTTGTCCAAGAGCTTAGAGAGAGCAGGATGTTCTCTTGTTGTGTTTGGACTACTGAAGGCTCAGGCCTGAAGAAAGATAAAAATGAAGGCCAGGGAGGGACCTGGAAATTCATGCTTCTTTCTTGCCTGCAATGTCTCTGGCCATTTGCCCAGAAGGAAGCAGACTTGACCCAGGACAACCAGGCCCAGGACCACGCAGACGAAGGTGAGCATGAGTGTGCCCCGAAGGTTGTGACGGAGCCCTGTAGAGAGTCCCGCATCAGTGCAGACATTGTGGAAAATGTGGTGAATCGTCTCGTGTCATCTCTGCAGGGCGGGGACCCCTTCTTTATCCCTGCCTTCCTGTACGCATACCGACAGTTCACCACCACACAGCATGTGCTGGATCTGCTGTTGAAGCGGTTTGCGTACTTCTACCTGGGTTGTGAAGAGGATGAACAACTAAAGAGCGCTCTCTGTTGTTTCCTGGACACATGGATAGACCAATACCCTGAGGAGTTCTGTCAGACCATTCTGAAAAAGCTGAAGACCTACTTGACTGTGAACATGCCCTCCTCCGATCTGAATCTCCGTGTCCATGTGCTCCTCAAGGAGTTGCGGCAAGAGTCCAGTGAGTCAGAGGGAAAGGATGATGACTCAGTTTCACTGCCATTTCCCCTTCTCCACAAGACTGCGTCGGCTGCAGATTTGTCTTCATTTCTAGAAGTGGGGAGCCACACCTCTGGAGATTTAGAGATCGAAGTGTGGTTTCCGTCAGGGAACGTGCAGCCGGAACCAGCTTATCCGCACGAGACAGAGACCCCACAATCCACCATAAAGGTCATTTCTTGGGACTAGATGGGACAGCAGCAGCCCAGCCAGCATACCTGCTAGCAGCTGTGGAACCTGTGTCTCACCGTGTCAGCCGACACCATGACCTTTCATGCATCTTCTACCTTTTCGACCTTGTTCTATCTCCTTAGAGAATGACCCTGTCATTATCACCTGTAGGCGTCTCTCTTATATCTGCTCTGCAGACAGCACCTGTCTGATGTACTGGCAGAACCATTCCCTGATTTCAATATAGCAACCTTCCTTGCCCCACAGCCAACCCTCACCTCCCCCTGAAAAATGACCTTTTTACTTGTATGGTTCCTTTTATGTTCTGTTTCTTTTAAGTATTTGTTTTAATAAATTGTTAGTACTCCTTAAAAAATTGTAGTATGTGTCATATCAATTCTAAGTATTGGAGGAATATTTACCATAAAAGAAACTTACTACTGGGCTAATAACTCTACATCAGGCTACCGAGTTTTTCTTTTGATCATTTTACTTTTTCTTTATCTGTGAAGAACGCACAGGACAGGAAAGTAACAGTTAAAGCAAGGTACCAGGGGTCATCAGGAATAGATGCACAATGAGCTGAAATTGATCCTGGGTCCCAAGGTGGAAGGAAAAAACTGACTCTCAAAAATCACCTTTCAGGGTTCCCCACATGGTAGCCCACAACCATGTGTACTGAGATACTGAGATCTGATGCCGCCTTCTGTCATACAGGTGTACATGCAGAGAGAGCATATGTATATAATGTAAATCTTTAAAACAATTGCCTTTGGATCTCCACACATACACAATCACACATGCACATGTGCACCCACATATTATATGCACATACATAAACAATAATGATCAATAATTTTAAAAGATGTGACTTTTTGTTCTATTTAAAATTTTTCCACTTAGAAAAATGTTGCCTAAACTTAGTGAGCTTAGAATTTAATGACAAGAAATTTCAATTAGCTTAGAGAAAGCACATGATTTTGAGGCTAATTCTATCTTTTCCATACTGTTAGTATGTAAATACAAAGATTTAAACTCATGAACATAGTTGACTTAAAATAGCTCAGCTAAAAGAGAGCTTGAACGCAGATACAAGTATATAAAAGGATCAAGAATTTTATGCCATACATTGTGATCATGGTGCTAACATGACACCACCATCAGACAAATGCGTTTTTACCAATTGTCTTAGGGTTTGTATTCCTGAACAAAACACCATGACCAAGAATCAAGTTGGGGAGGAAAGGGTTTATTCAGCTTACACTTCCATATTGCTGTTTATCGCCAAAGGAAGTCAGGACAGGAACACACAGAGTGAAGAAACTTGATGGCAGAAACTGATGCAGAGGCCATGGAGGGGTGCTGCTTATTAGCTGCTTCCCCTGGCTTGCTCAGCTGGCTTTCTTAATAGAGTCCAAGACCACCAGTCCACAGATGGCACCACTCCTAATGTGCTAGGCCCTCTCCACTTGATCACTAATTGAGAAAATGCCTTACAGCTGGATCTCATGGAGGCATTTCCTCAAGGGAGGCTCCTTTCTCTGTGATAACTCCAGCTTGAGTCAAGTTGACGGACATAAACCAGCCAATAGAACATGGAGAAAATGTTGCTGAAGCTTCATTTCAAAACAGAAGAGGAGGAGGCAGCGTGTTCCAGAGGAGGGGGAATAAGGAAGAACAATGATGGCGTTTTTTATGACGTAAGTATTCTAGTAAAATCATTAAACAGGTAATCACTTTGCTGTGTGCTGAGAAACAACAATTGGGAAATGGGGGCACTGTGTCAAGCTGATAACCTTTCGTCACCAGGAGAATAGGTCTTTAAGGTTTACTTATTACTTCTTATTTTAGCAAAGGTCTCATAAATCCAAGGCTGGCATGCAATTTCCAAGGCCGCTCTTGACCTCCGAATCCACCTGCCTCTATCTCCTAGAAGCTTTGGATTACGTGCATGCACCCCAACATCCAGTTTTATGTTTTATGGATGTATTAAAGCCATGCTCTCCTGAAAAATAGGCAAGCACTTTAACAACAAAGTGAAACCATCGGTCTCGAACCTTTTATTCATAAGTCACCCAATTTGATTGTTATGAAGTACAAGGAAGATACCACATCTAAAGGAATCTTCCAGGCGCTGACTTGTTCTGCAGTTCTGTGGAGACTTTAAGAAATTCTTTTCTGGGTTCCGGAGGGAAAATACTCCGTGATGTTTAAGACGAAACGATGGAAAAAGAAAAACAGATGCCAATCAAGTCTCTCTGTGTGAATTATTATTTCCTCTCTCCAATTTACATCTTAAATTGGTATTATGATCTGCTGCACTGCAATTCCTCTTCCAAATGGCTTCAAATACCTAATAGCTCCGATTAAACCAAGAAATGTTCATTTCTCATCCAGAGCTTACAGGCTGTTTAACTCTCACTGAAATGTCTATAGGAAAAAAAAAAAAGAGTAACCCAAGAAAGAAGATTTAAGGTAGGCCCCGTGTCTAAAGTACGTCATTTATCACGTGAGTAGTCCTGATACTGATCTCCTGTAGCTGCATGTACATGTGCATCCACGGAAATTTATATATTATATAAACTCATCCAGATAGCAAACCTGAGGGAAAATAAAATGGAAATAAATGCTTTTGGGTAGAGCTAAAAACAGACTGAATTATTCATGTAGTTGATACACTTTTTTTTTCTTTTGGGCACCTAACATATGTCACATTAAGTTAGAGATAAACTGTTTTAAAAATGAATAAGTAAACAGCTAAAGGTTTATCGTTATAAATTTGTGAGATTGTTTTCTGTTTATTAAAACACTGAAACCACTGGAAGAAAAAATGATTGACTAAAAACCCTTCTAACTTTCCATAGGAGGCTGCTATGGAGGAGTCATAATATGAATGGACTCGTCTTCTTTTATATTACATAACTGGGCATCATAAGCAGGAAATTCTTTATTTATATGAATTCAAAGTTGATTTAGCTCATGGAATTATGTTTAGAAGAGACTAAACACAGCCCTGTTCAACCTAAGAAATATTCATGCACAATATTCCCTGGGCTCTGGAGATGATGGTTCACCTATAGCTTGCATCCTACCAGTGGCAGAAGACAGAAATAAAGACCTTCTAAATAAACATTAAGCTGTCCAAAAAAATGTATAACAGGAAGATAAGTGTACAAGAAGAGCTAATTTAAACTAATGCTCAGAAAAGTTCTGCGAGGAGATGAAAATATTAACAAGGAGCCATGCTAAAGGAAGTATGCATGAAATGGAATGGAGTAAAAGCTTGGCACATTTAAACAAGAGGAAAATGTCCACACTGCTACTGGAAAACACAATAACAACAACAACAACAACAACAACAGTTTGACATCAGAAAAGACTTTGGGGCTCACTAACAGATAACGGGGTACACCATGGAGCTTCTACTTCATTAGACTGGAATTCTGTGGACACTTCAGGAGGCGGCAGATCTAATATGATTTTCTCTTTTCAGAGCTCTCTCTGGCTGTTCCCTGGGAAATGGATTACAAATTGGGCAAAAGAAAGACTGAAAGAGCAGCTGTTGTGCCTCCTAGGCAAGGGAAGAGTACTTCAACACAGACTGCAGCCAGGACACAAATGTGCGGAACACTAGAAGTAAGCTTCGGTAGTGTAGTGAGTGACAGAAGTAATTGTGATTTAGATAGGAGGCAAAGGAAAGAAAACAGTCTGATGTTATTCAGTAGGTGTGTGGTGATGTTATTTTCCACGCTGAGGAAAGCTAGACTGAAAGGAACACAGAGTACTTAAACTACTAGAGTGCTAGAAAAGTTCATTCCGGGAGGCCAAGTAAACAACCAGGTCGTGACGTGAAGTAGATACCGCCCCTATCAGGTGAAACGGGGTAGTGCAGCTTAGATTTAGACCTGTAAGCAATGAAAACTATAACCAAACAGGCTAGTTCTATCTGTCCTAAGTCAAAGCGCTAAGTGGTAATGTTGATAACAACACACTGAGGAAAGGGCTTTGAATGATGATGCCACCATTCTCTTTTTCATATGAATTTAGCCCCTGATTTCTTGCAATCGTGAGACTAGACCAAGAAAGCTATTAATATCAGCACAATTTTAAAGATGGAGACGATGCTTGAAAGAAGCAGAATAATTCAACCAACATCATTCAGCCAACAAGGTATGATTTTAGAACTCAGTTTCCAGGAAATCTAATTTCAAGATATGCATGTTTAACACTCACACGAGCTGGATTTCTGATATAAAATTATAGTTTTAGAAGTAAAGGATCTATCAATTAGGAACTTCACTATTAGAATTTAGATGATACCCTTTGCTCCGATGTGTTATGAAAAACATGCCTTATTTAGTTATAACACTCCAGGACAAGTAAACCGGAAGAAAATCATCATGATTCTGTTAGCACGAAATGAAATGTTTAAAGAGTGTTCAGAAGTAAAAGATAAGTAATAATATCATAAAAACACATGAAAGAATAAAACTCAGATACTATAAGCAGCTATTCCAAAGAAAGATAAAAGAATCAATTCTAGTAACTACAGTAAAAAGAGTAACAAAGAAACAAGTCAAAAAGATACAATGAGAGATGAAAACAAATAAAAATAAGTAAAACAACAGAAAGTAATTAACAATGAAATGGCAGGATTAAATTCTCACCATTAACAAACTGGAATATAAAAGATTATATTCATCAAACAAGAGATTGAAAAAAAAGAAAAAGAAAAACCCAGCAAACAATATACTGTCTACAAGAAACTCACTCAGTAAATACATAGACATAAAGTAAATATTAAAGATCAAAAAAAGATATTTTGTGCAGGCCAAACCAAAACCAATAAGAAGAAGCTAGACTTATGTCAGATACAATTGATTTTTAAATATCAACTTTGAAAAATAAAGACAAAAGAGGCAACTATGAAATAGGGTGTCTACATACTAATAAAAGGAAGAATTCAATCATAGAAAATAATAATAAACATATATGCACCTAAGAATACAGTATACAAGTAAGAAAACATTGTTAGACTCAAGGAAAAACAAAGTTCACAACAATTGTAAGTACTTTGTGATTACATTGTAATTAGTGGACAGACTTAAACAAAACATCAGTAAATAATAGATAGCATCATTCCAGGGACTAAACCACTACCGAAAGACTATACATGGACTGACCCAGGGCGCCAACTGCATAGGTAGCAGTGAATAGCCTTGTTGGGGCACCAGTGGAATGGGAAACTTTTGGTCCTGTCAAGGTTGGACCCCCAGTGTAGGGGAATATGGGGGGCAGGCAGTAAGGGGGATGTAAGGGGGGGAATACCTGTATGGGGGAGGGGGAGAAGATGGGGACTTATGGACAGGAAACCGGGAAGGGAAACAGCAATTGAAACATAAGTAAAGAAATATATCTAATAAAAACTTTTTAAAAAAATAATAGCATCATTAAATGATGCTACAGAGTTAAAGACGATAACAGATACTTATTTGCCATTTCCACTAACTTTAAGGCAAAACTCTTTTCCCACCTACAGGAGAGACCATAAGCTAGACTACAAAACAAATGTAAATAAACACTTTTAAAAATCATGTCAGCACTCATGGCAGCTGTGACTTTATGTACAAGACTTGCATTAATACAATCCAGTCAACACCCCAGCTTGGGTTTTTGAGGGATTCATGAAATTCCACCATTAACTGAAGAGATTTGGCATGGCTGCTTGGGGGAGGAAGAGGAAGTTATCTTCAGGAATGCTGGCCCTGAGAGGCTGCTCCTGCTCCCGTAGACTGTCCTACACACATGCACACTGAGTGAATTCTGTGTGACATCTTAGCATATGAAGTTGGGAAGGAGGAGTGGTAGAGGCTTTTAGGGAGAAATTGGAAGGAGGGAAGATGTGAGTTTTATTATATGCACACATGATACATATAATTTTTACCTAAAATTTGATAAAAATTAACTAAAAGAAAGGAAACAGCTTGCTATAAATGCTTTATTGCTTACTTTAAAATGTTTTATATATGTTACCTAGGGTTTTTCTATTCTCTTCAATACTGGTTGGTGTTTTTTCTTTTTAAATATATTGTTATTAATTCTTTGAGAACTTCATAAAACTGAGTGATTTCCATTGTATTCATCCTCACTTCCAACATTGACTCCTCCTAGATCTATCCCACTTCCCAACCCCATGCTACTTTGTGTCCTATTGTTTTGCTAATAACCTCCTCAGATAAAATAGATTTTATTTTCCTAAACTTTTCTTACCAAGAGGACTTTAAGACATAATAAAGCCTGGAGCTGTCAGGAAAGGCCAGCAGAAATTAACTCACAACTAATTTAATCTTTTCATCATAGTAGGCACTTTAGAAAAGAGGAAAGAAAAAGGTTGTCTCCAAAGGAATTAATGCCTGAATATAAAATTTGCCAACTTCACATGGTGAGAAGCTTTAGAATTCTGTTGTGTCCTCAACACTTCTCAGATAATGTCACATAAGGAACACAATGTATAAAATCAACCACGCAAAGTTGAGCAGAAAACATCCTGCATAAGGATAAGGAGGAAGATAAAAGGAAATGAAAAAGAGTATTTAATGAACAGGTAAAGAAATTATGGTACACTTACACAATGGAATATTACTCAACTCTTTAAAGAAAGAAAATCATCAACTTTGTAGGCAAGTGGATGGAACTATAAGAAAATTGTCCCAACTGATGTATCCAGCCACAAAAAGATGAATGTTGTATTTGTTTATAAGTAGATGTTAGCTGTTAAGTCCTCCATAAACAAGCTACAACCCCTATAACTACAGATACTATATACAGACAAGCATGAAGGGAAGGGTCTCCCTAAGGAGAAAAACTAGAATAAACAGTTATGGATGAAGGGAGGCTGTTGGAACGGGGGGAATTAAACAGTAAACGGGAGGGGAAAGAGGGATGAAGGAGGAAATACAGCAAGGACTGAAACTAGAGACCATTTGAGGGGGTCATATGGAAAAATAATATAGTAGAAGCTTCTTAGAAATCCATTTACCTATGAAAGAAATCTAAATGAAATCATCAAATAACAGCGGAGACAAAACCCTAGCAAGACATCTCTTGCCACCAAATGAAACCTCCAGTATCTGAAATGGCTTATATCGAATCAAGTTGATGGCCAAAGTGGGTCTCATGAAAACCCCCATAATGATCCAAGTTATGGCTGAGGCTATAGGTTGGTCTCCACAAACCGGTGTTAAGCTCCTATTGCTGGAGACAACTCCTGTCTACCTCACTGAAGACAGATAAGGCAAACTTGTGCCTACCTAGAGCCTTTCCTTACTGACTGCTATTCACGTGGCTAGAAAGTACTCTGTATCATAGCAGAAGAGAAAAGTAAACACCAAGTCAGTTACAAATCCATCCATCTACAATGGTGTCCTGCCTACAAGATATGCGGAAACAATAGTGGCACAGACATTGTGGTAGTAACCCACCAGTACATGAGATGAAACTCATGCTTGACACAGGCTGCCATGAGCTTCATATTACTTAGGCTACAGATCTAGGGAAAACCAACTACTGTTTGCTAAACAAAACAGCATTAAAATGACTCATAACAACATTCTGCTGTACTCATAGGTCAGGGTCTTGCTCAACTATTTTCATAGAAGCTTCTTCCTGCCCAGATGGGAACAAATACAGAGACCTACATTTGGATGCAGTACATCAGGATAGAGCAAACTCATTCCTAAATGGAACGTTTCCATCAAATCTCTCCCCTCAGAGCTCAGGGAGCTCTGGAAGAGGAGGCAGAGACATTGGGACAGACAGTGAAGATGAGACAGCAAAGAAACAAAGCTCTGTAGAGAGAACAGAACATCTACACCTACAAATTCACAGAGACTGTGACAGAATTCACAGGGCCTACATAGGTCTAAGTCAGAGGAGGCCCCAGTACTGAGAGGAGAAGTGAACACAAGCCTTCATCCCTAAACCAAAAGCTATCTTTTGTTGCTAACTACTCACAAGGAAAAATTGGTTTCTCTAATGGACTCTTACTGCATATGCAAACTACATTTGTAATATATATATATATATATATATATTACACTGTCAGTGGCAGGCCCCATGCCCAGGATTATGTACCTAACACACATGCACTTACATACACAGGCGTGCATGCACGCATGCACGCACATACGCACACACACACACACACACACACACACACACACATACACACACACACAAACCAATACCTTTGGTAATTTTTGTTTTGCTTGTTTGATCTCAAACTATATGTGATTTTTGTTTTTTGTTTGTTTGGTTGGTTTTTTTTTTTTTTTTTTTTTTTTTTTTTTTGCTTTTGTGCACTTGTGTTTTTGCTTATACCGTATGGTTTTGGGTTTTGTTTCTATGGGTTTTCTGTGTATGTGAATATATGTGTCTCTGAATCTGTATGTATTTCTTGTGATTTTTCTTTTGCTCTTTTTTTCCTATTTGTTTTATATCATCCTGATTTCTCTGTTCTTATTTCATCTAATTTTATATTGTTATTATTTTTTAAAATCCCTATATTTTAGTGAATGAAAAGGTGTGGATTTGGATGGGTGAGGATGTTAGGGATGATCTGGGAGAAGTTGGGGGTGGAAACCATAATCAGAATATATTGTATAAAAATATATTTTCAATTTAAAGAGATCTGATGAAAATTAGAATAGAAAGATTTTATCTCAACATAATAAAAGGCTGTATGACAAAAGAGGGAAAAGAGAAAAGAATCCGTGCTTGATTATAAAATGCATCACCTATACATAAAATGTGTCTAGAATGAATTAGGAAGCTAATAAAGATGGACTTGCTACATTTAAAGTTTTTCCTCCCATATCAATTTTCCTTTTCTGTTATTAGGATATGGTGCAAGAAAAATATAGAGAAAATAGAGTTTTCTCTTCTATGAATAGCATAGATTTTTAAAATGTGTGAAAAAAGGAAGAAACTATTTCAGTTTAGGAAGGACCAAGTGGAAGAGAAATAGGAGAAGATGATTTGAAGAATGAATATAATTGATGCACAATATATACAGCTATAGAAAGATCATAATTAAAATCATTATTTTATACAATTAAGATTTATATTTAACATATAATATATAATTAATATTTTGAAATCTCTCTCCAGGTTAGTATTGAAACCTTCTTTCATGACCATTATTTCTCTTTGTTAGACATTAATATAAATAAACTACAGTGAGATATTTTCTACAAAACATATTTTCCAAGCAAGCATATACACTTTGTAGGTGAAGAATAATAGCTAACCTTTACAAAACACTGTGCTATAGTTTTCTAAATTCACTACATGCATTACAGCATTCTATTGAAGACTTCATCAATACTTACTTAGCAAGTCTCTAAAACTGAGAGAGACTGAAAACCAAAAATCACCCTTTAACTGAGGGAAATGCAAAGTCGAAAAAGTATTCAAAGTGTCTACATGGTGCTGTCTGTTTCAAATCACTTCTCGCACCGAGTTAGTGCCATAAAGTTAGTTCATTATAGATGCTCGTGTATCCTGTTATTTCACATACTGACCAGGGTAAGCCTGACAGAATTTTTCAACACATCTACAGTGAGTTGGTTTTGGACATATATTTTAGAGTGTTTTGCATTTATAAGCAAAATTAAACTCATATGGGCTAAAAATATTATGGTTGGGCCTCATGCTCAAAAGAAAAAAGTAAAATGAAAAGTCACTGATTCTCTACCAATCACTTCCATGTGCATTTTCTAGCACAATTGTGGTACTAATAGGATAAACTTTATCAATCAAAATTTTGATATTAGTCAAGTAGTGATGATTTCTCTATCGATTTAATTATTGTCATTTTCCAGGTCCATGCTGCTTCTCCCAGAGTTATTCCTAAAACAGGGGAATGGGTGTGAAAATTGAAAATATCAGGAGACACACAGTACTAATTATTACAGCCTGAGGTACAAAGTTCAGACTACAGGAGTAGAAATTCTAATTATATTTGAATTTATACATTTCTTTCCTCAAGTACAGAACCAAATATTTTCACAAATTGTCTTTGGTGGATTTGGTCAGACACAGTGTTGAGAAAAAGTATTTGGTTGAGCCAGAGAATTTCTTGGCGCCATTTCAGCCTTTCACACTACTAAGGAACTATTAGAAGTTGAAATATGCCTCGTGTGTTACCAAACCTGCTGACAGGTAACTGAGACAAGGTCTCCCCACCATGATAAAATTGTTTTATTTTGTGTTTTTATTCATAAGTTAAGCCTTATTTAATCATTGCAAAAGACACCTCAGGCAATTAGCCTGGGAGCTATGACACTTATTAGGACTTGGAGGAAAGACACAAAAATATATACTCTATAGAGATTATGTTTTCTCAACAAATTAAGAAACCCTAATGGGTTAAGAAACCATAAGTTAATAGATAGTATATTAAATATTCTAAATGTAGTAATGAAAGATTCTATCACAGAAGAGTCCAGATAGTGACACTTAAGATATGTATGCATGTCCATGCAGGTCAAGATGTGTATGCATTCCCATGGAACGGAAATATAGGCAATTGACATCTTGTGTTCATTAAGTCACCTCCAAGGGGCAGTCTGAATATCTTTATGAAGTTGGCAGTTCTTCCTTCTGTTCAGTAGAAAGATATAGACTAACCCTTCTCTGGTTTTCAAGTACATACGTTTTAAACTCTTGTTCTTTCATTACTGACTTTTTTTTAAATTCACTTCATAGAGAATACTATTGCTTGAAACCTGCAGAAGTAATTCCAGAAATGTCCATAAAGAACCAGTTAATGCCTTCTTATAGTAGTCCAATCCAAGCCCTAGAGGTTTAGGGATTAAAATGTAATAGATTATTTCATTAATAGTTTTAGTTAGTACATATGTTTATATGTTCACAGGGTTCTATGTGTTATATGTAGTTTACATGAAGATAGCCTCTAATGAATACAGTCTAGTGATTTTGTTTTCTAATTAGAATAACATAATTCACAGGGAATAAATTAAGATATGTTATAAAGCATAAACATCTAAAACTCAAACAGGGATGATTACTTAGAATTTATAAAATCAGAGGAGCAAAACTGAACTTTCAAGTCTCAACTTACACTAGAATTGTTCTTTGTCCTTGACAGACTGGAGGACAAGATCCCATTCCCTCTACAAGATAAGAATAATTATGTTAACTCACTAGATACCCACATTGTGTAAGTAATATGCTAATGTATAAATTCTACTAAATACTATTATACCAAATTAAGCCATCTGGCATCCGAGAGCAGTTAAATGGAGAGCCCTGGGGAGATACACAACTCACAGTCAGCTGAAAGGACATACATGGGGAAACATTGTAGCATCACACAAGGTTCTGTGCCTAAGTGCCAGGCAGCACAGCACCCCAACAGTGTTCATGATTCAGACTCTGCATGACTAGCTTGCTCTTTGAGATAGATTAAGCTTCTTATGGTATTCTAAGGAATGACCCACAAGTAGAATCAACCTCATGATCCATAACTAAATGACATGTCTCTAAGTAAAACTAAAAATATAGCAGAAAAAACTCTCTGCATTAAAGTTTATATTCAAAGGCTGGAGTATGACTCAGCAGGAGCCCTTGTTAACATGTATGAGGCCCTGATGGTCAAAGCCTTGGATTTCATTCAAGATAATGCAAAGAGGTGTGTGGTAGCACCAGTGTGTGAGCCCTGAACCTGGGCTATGGAGGAGCAGCATCAGGAGTTCAAGGTCAATTTTGGTTATAAAGAATTTTTAAGACAAGTTGGGATACATGAAGCCTCACATCAAAAAAGAAAAACAATAGGTAAGAGGATCCAAGGGGAAAAATTAATCTACGTTATGTATCTTTGACCAGCCTTTAGCTTTAATTTGCCACCTAAATTCAGATTGTCTCAGAAGCATTTTAGATAGTAAATATCAGTGTCCTTTAATAGGAAAGATGTAAGTGAAATTTCCCGCTTATGTCTTCTTAAAATTGTAATGCTAAAATCATCTCTTTCAACTAGCAGGCTGCTAAAGAAGAATTGAAAAAAAAAAAAAAAGGCCACTAGGGAAAAGATAAGCAATTTTCTTCATGTAACTTTTGTCTCCAATGACAGAATTAAACCATGCCTAAATTGCATTACTTTGGCCCAAGGGTCACTGTAAGATTTACAGTGATTCTTAAAGTATTTATAAAAATTGAAACAGAACAGAGAAAAAACTTCTGTTCATAAGACAGGCAGTATTTCAAAGTTCGTTTCATAAAAGAGGTCATCAGACCAATGTATCTTTCTGTCATTTTAACAATGATATCTAAAGTTTGCTTTGATATTGAAATGGATAATAACAAAGGAAACTTGAAAGTACAGATGAATATGTATAGGACTGAAAATACCTTACTTTTGTTTTAAAGTGAATACAAGTGAAAATTACCCTTAGACGCGTCCACTGTATTTCTGAGAACACTGGCAGAATGTTAAGATAGCTGCAGATGTCCCTTGTATAAAAGTATTTACGGAGGCTGGCACTGACACATTTGAATTGTGAGATAGTACTGATGACTAAAGGAAGAGAATGTCAGAACAGGTATCTGTGTTTCATAGCAAGAAGCATTTTGAGGGAGAATGTTCTACAACACGGAATCACTTAATAGCCTCCATGCACAGAACCTGCTGAACAAGGAATAAGTCCACTGTAGCTGTCTTCAGACACACCAGAAGAGGGCATCAGATCTCACTACAAATGGGTGTGAGCCACCGTGTGGTTGCTGGGAATTGAACTCAGGACCTCTGGAAGAGCAGTCAGTGCTCTTTACCACTGAACCATCTCTCCACCCCATGGACAAGGAATAAATGGAAAATAATCTTATTCTTGGACATTGGGTCTAGGCCCAGTGATCCTTGCCTACAGAAGAAATGATGTATGATTTCTTTCGTTTATTAACAATGATCAAAACCTGTACCATTTCTATGTCACTTAGACTATAAAGCTGGATATTTAAATGGCCTATATTGTGTGATCGAGCTTATGTAGTTAGACTATAAAACCAGATACTTACAATGACCTATACTGTGTGATCTAGCTTACTACTTCTCTGAACCTTCAAATATGGCCCAGTCAATGTGCTTCCTGTTCAGGGAGTCCACTTCCACCAGATAACTGCAGTGACACTCTACTCTATCTAGCAGCATTTACTCAAGTTGACCTTCATGAGGTCAACCCTTCCCAATTCATTTACGATACTAAATTCAGTCTCCCTGCTCTTCCGGGACCCCATCTTCATTGTATGCTTGTCACGGTGTTCATCATCAACCGGATTCTGCTTTTATGTATGACTTTGTTATTTCATTATATATTCACCATATTCCTGTTGCCCCATGTCTATCCCAACTAAGTATAAGGTCTACAGGGAGCAGGGTTTGTGTCTCGTGTCTTTTTGATACACAACAATCTTGACAAGAACTTGCCCTAATCAGTTTTTGGTTTTCCTCTAATTTCAATCCTTTTTCTTTTCACTCCCCACACCTGGGCTTCTGACCAAGCTTACTTCCTACCAGATTTAAAAATTCTAAGTGTACTCAAATCCTACTCTTCGATCTCTTTGATTAAGAGGAGAATAATAGCAGGCTTGTTAGCCTTTAAACTGCTAAACTAAGACTTGCAAGCTTGGCAGGTGACTTGGGGTAACAACAACAACAACAACAACAACAATAACAATAATAATAATAATAATAATAATAATAATAATAATAAATTTCTCTCTACTTAGAAATCTTTCTAGCTGGCTCAAACACAAAGTAGAACTCTAGAGACTAGAGAACTACTGTGGCATGAATTAAGCACAATGTGATTTAGCCTTTGTACTCTATAACTTAAGCAGTCAGTTGCCCCACTGAGGTTGCAGTATATGGTCCAGATTAAGGTTATTGCCATTCTTGACCTTACTAGGTACTCTACTTTCATTGTGGACAGATGTGTGGTCCTCTGATCTTATATGAAGAAAGGTATATGCTAATAGGGTTTACTTACTCCTATTATGTCTATTTTGACCCAAAGAAATAGCGTTCTAATTGCAGAGGTGAAGTGCATTGACTGCCAAAGACTATTTGGTATTTACTAGATGTGTGAATGAACTATTAAGTACCAGTGCTCTGCTCTGAAAAGGAAAACTGAAGTGAATGAGTTGGGAAATGTATCAAGCAAACTTTTTAATTTATAGCTATTGTAAGAAACTATCCAGAAAGGGGTTGGGGATTTAGCTTAATGGCAGAGTGCTTGCCTAGCAAGCGAAAGGCCCTGGGTTCGGTTCCCAGCTCCAAAAAAAAAAAAAAAAAAAAAAAAAGAAAAGAAAAAGAAACTATCCAGAAAAATGTAGGAAATGTAGGGGTTGGGGCATTGTATTTTATACATATTTGTGTGCTCACATGTTAGCCAGAGGTCAACATCAGTGTCTTTCTTCAGTAGTTTTCATCTTTCCAAGAAAAGGTGCCCCAGTAAACTTGGAGTACATCTTCATTTCTCCAGTTCCTGAACTGGGTTATAGACATGACCAGCACTCCCGGATTTTACAAGAGTAGTGGTGTTCCGAAACCAGATCCTCATACTGTACATCTAACGCTCCCCTCAGAGAACCATCTCCCCAGACTTCTGTTCTGAAATTCCTTCTACTTAATCCCTCCCATAAAATATGACAGCATGTTTCCCAAAGCAGTCACTCATGGCTAGAATCTTTGGGTTACCTAATTGGGCTTTATAATGGCCGTAGGTAAATGCGGCAGCTGAATTATATTAAGGAAGTGACCAGAAACAGAGCCATAAAAGCATGCCCAATTCTTACCTCTTAATGACCAACATCCTTGAAATAGATGCAATTCAGTACTTTACATGATATTCTTACAGAAATCTTAAACTCCACACAGAAATCTTCATACATTAATATATGAAATTTAAAGCATTTGCATAAACTTTATTAGCCCTACTATATAAATCATAGCTGTTTTTGAATATGTTCATATTCTCAATTTTACGTTATGAATAAGTTTTACAAAACTACTAGGTCAGTCAACAGTAAATACTCTATCAAGTCATAAATATAGCAAAACAAAGGTTTAAAAAAATAGCTGGGTTTATGACCAGAATAAACCCAATGACAATATCTAGGTCATTTATAAACTGTTCTCATACTTTATGACACATGATGTTTCAAAATCTTGCAATTGTTAGTGATTTTGAAATTCCTTAATAAATGTTGAAGTATTTTTGCCAAAAATGAGCAAGGTTTGTCTCAAACATGTTTTTATTTTAAATTCCAGAAGGCATCTAAATACATATTTAAACACACTTAACATCTTGTTGACATTTTTAAGAACCCAGATATTAGAATACAGTGTTCACTCCAAAAACAATAGACTGTAATTCCAGAATGTTGGACCTGAAACAGGACTGGAGATATCACATGCTGTAACTTCCTCTCCGCATAGCATGATACCCTAGGGCACACTTGGCATGTTGAGCACCTTACCACCATGCGGACATGCCAGAAGCAAGGAGCCCCCAGCTGTTGCTGAACTGTTCAGAATGATTGATAAGGAAAACATGGCAGGCAGAAGAGGATTCCAATTTGTTTTAGAGTGAAGCCTGTTAACTTCTCATATTCTTCTGTGGACCCAATTCAGAAAGCCTCTGTCAGCTCTTACCAGGTATCAATCCCTTAAAGTCTGAAGACACTTTTTATAATCCCTTCCCTTTCTCCTTTTCCTTCTCCTCCTCTTCATTCCCCTCCTGTCCTCCTTCTCTTCTTTTTTCTGTCTTTCTTTTCTCCTTGTTCTTCCTCTTCCTCATCCCCTTCTCCTCTTCCTCCTTCCACCTCTCTTTCCTTCTCCTCCTATCCCTCTGCCTTTTTTACCTTCCTTCCATCTCCTTCTCTTCTTCCTCTCCCTCCACCCTCTCCTCTTCTCCTTCTTCTCCTCCTTATCCTTCTTCAATAAAGTCTTCCATTGGACTGTTGCTCCTGTGGATCGTTTCAAATCCTTAACTACTGTTCCCTTGTCTGTGGATCTGTCTGTCCAGGACCCCACTGTGCTAACATTGTATATATGAAAGTTGACTTTTCTGCCACAGTTCCAGACGATATAGTCGCACTGAAACTACTGCAATTCACACTGGTATTTTCATCCGCATTCCTGTTCAGATAACGGGCATAGTACATTTCCAGAAGAGAATGAATCATTTAGCATCTGGATATGAATAATAAATGAATTTCATACAGATTCTATGGAGTGGAGAACTCTGAAATTTCTGGACCTGTTATTCACCACCAACCAAATTTAGACAAACACATCAACTTCAAACAAACTGACTTTCTGGTAACTTAAATGGCATATCAAGACAGGAAAGCAGAGGAAAGCTATCACACTACCAGACTGATCTCACTTATTGTACAATATTCTTGTGAAACTCTTTTTCCTCAATTACAGATCACACAGTATTATATTTTCACTACTAGATATTAAACACAGGAATATCAGACAGCATTTTTATTCTCTGCTGTGCTAAAAGGTAAATTTACTGTGACTCAGTCACTCTATTTTGTTGCTATTAATAGGAGAGTGAAAATTTTCTTATAAATGAAAACTTATTGAATCGATATTTCTGCTACAACTCAATATTCTATAGAAAATATGTAATATTTTCAATAAAAATGAGAGGCAAATAAATAAAATTTGTTAGGTTTCTACTTCTGTTTACAGCAGTGGCTCTCAGCCTTCCTAATACAGTGACCCTTTAATATAGACCCTCATGTTATAGTGACCATCAACCATAAAATTATTTTTGTTGATACTTCAAAATTGTAATTTTGCTACTGTTATGAGTGATAATGTTAATATCTGTTTTCCAATGGTCTTAGGCAACCCCTGTAAAAGGACTGTTTGCCCCCCTAATTGAGTCACAATACATAGGTTAAGAACCATTGTGTTGCAGAGTCTAAATACAGGACAAGTCAGCATCCTTAGTAAGTTGGCACTGGTCTATAAGGGAAGACAGAAATCTTTCACAGTTAGTGCCAGGACATGAAGGTCATTGCAGGTACATACAATCAAAACTAGAGAAGTTGACGTTAGCCAAGAAAACATTTTTTGTTACACCATATTCAGTGACTCTTACTGATATGCAATACCAAAGGGGAAACAACCTTCTAACAGGGAAGGAAAGAGACCATGGCCCCAAGAAAAGGGAACGTGAACATCAACTATACTGAGTGCACTTTTAGTTTCTGACAACAATATTCTCATTAGTTATGTGAACTTCCATGGCTATTACTCAAGGCTTAGGTTTTAAATTAGCCCTGTGGGAATAATAACAATGGAAGAGGAAAGCAGATCATGTGATCCAAGGGTATATGACTTCTGCATAGGTTCATTAAATTATAAGGCACTACACTCATTTAAGCCATCATAAAAGGTATCTTAAATATACCTTTTATTATTAATAAATTTAAATCACTTATCCTAGCCCTACCCTCCCAACACACTGCAAATGACTGTAACAAAGACAGTAACAGAGCCCAGGGAGAGAGGGGAGATGGCTCCTTTACTAAGGGCATTTGTTCAAGCTTAATGACATGAGTTTTATACCAGGAACCCAGATGGAGAAAGCAGTTCTGATTTATCCAAGCTCATCTCTAACCACACACATTTCGTCACATTATGTGTGTACCCCCACTACAAACAAACAAACAAACAAACAAACAGATGTAAAAATAGAGCCTAGGAGGAGAATACACACATGAATACGCAGAAAGAATTCTCCGGAATTCAGTAGGGTACTACACTCCGGGAGTGGAAGCTTTGGCGTTATTCAAAGTGGAGGAGAGTACAAAGACCATCTCTCTCAGTTCCCCAGCAGAATTAAACTACCACCAATTGTGTTAATCACAATTGAAAAAAGGACAAAAGTTAAGTGTAGCATTTTTTCAAACCAACTGCCAAGGACATTGCCCCCAAAGTACAGCCTCAGTAATTCTATTATTTGCACCACACTGACCCCATTTTACCTCTGCAAAAATAGAAGGTTATCTGGAGAAACTGGGCGTCATTTTATTCTAGGAAGTATAATCAAAGATTATGGTGAGGCGCTCATGCTATCTGTTATGTTCTCTTAAACAGTTCTGTGCAAAGTGCTAGACTAGAACAAGAATGTGGTGAGACCTATTAGCATGGCTTGGTTCCAGTTAATGAGAGAGAGAGAGAGAGAGAGAGAGAGAGAGAGAGAGAGAGAGAGAGAGAGAGAGAGAGAGAGAAATATTATATTTCAAAACTCTCCCAGACTCAGCCTCATCCCATTTCCTAAAGTTTTTTCCTCTAGATTTTGCACTTTTGAAGATAAACCCTTTGAAACAAAGCTAACATGTTTCTGAAATACGTTTTATTTTGATTCCGATTTTTCAGCTTTGGGAAACGTTTGCTGGAAGAACGTGTTACAAATCATGTTTCTCAGTGCTGTGCATGCATCTCGTTAAAAACTCTGAAAACTCTTCAGAGACTATCAAGCTTTTAAGAAAGATATGCACATAAGCAATCGGATGCTCTGATAAGAGTAATTTAGCTGCATTGAATACAGTTGTTCCTCGAGGCCCCTGAAGTGTGCTTGTGACCGCTGGAATCCAAAAATACACAGAAATCTGGTCTATATTCTGAGCGAGAGGAGGTTTCACAAATGTGTGAGTGGAGGTGTTAGCCACATACCAAACTACTTTATGTAAATAATTAGAAACACGATCCTTAAAGTTAAAAAAAAAAAAGCACAATTACTTAACTCAAAGTTCTAAGATAAACTCAACTACAGCTCGGGGAGCTCTCCTCTGCAGGAACAGAATCTAAATTGATAAAATGTTTTCTCTCAATTGGAAAAAAAAAAAAAGTCTGTCTTGGGAACTTTAGAAGTTTTCCGTTGACCAGTTTCCAGGATTTAGTGAGCTGAGTTTGGTGAACCTTCAGCTGGAGGTAATTCCCCTGCCCCGCTCTCTCAGGGGTCTTACTCTGAACTTGCAAACGAAGTCCAGTGCCTTGCGCCTGGAAGAGCATGCCCTAAAGTGAAGCAAAAAAAAGTGGACCCCAGCCAGCGACTCTTTTCCCACTAGCTGAAGTCAGTTAGGAGCAGCGATCCCGGGAAAGGGCGCCCTGTACTGTACCTCTCTGTTGATGAGCTGGAGACTGTCGCCGCTGCTGTGGCCGCTGAGTCTGGGAGCCTTCAAGTATCCCCAAGAGCAGGAGCAGGAGGATCCCGCCGGCCGCAGGCATCCTGGCCGGAGCAGATCCACTCCTCTGGAGCCCACGGAGTTGCTGCCTCGGGTCCACCCAGTTGAAGTGAGCAGCTGCAAGGGAAAGAGGAGGAGACAGCCCTCCCCAGCTCTGTCCTGCCACCGCCCAAGGGTGGGGGAGAAAGGGCAGTCCCCACCCCTTCCCAGGCTTGGGCCTTTAAAGGGTCCTTGGTTGGAAGAACATGGGCTCCCTGGTGCTACCCTTGTCAGGGGAATTGGGCCTCTAGCAGGAGTTATTCAAACTTCTTTAGCGTTAAGAAAGTAATTGATACCAAGGCACTCTGGGGTCTGTGAAATCCTACCAGATGGAAAACATTATCGCTGAGAAAGCCACACAGCTAAAAACTTTGGCTCCTCAGAAGGTCCTGGAAAAATTGCATGCAGCTACCCTAGGTCCAGGTGATCCCAGACTACCCCAAGGTTATGGTGCGAACTACTAGGGAACTGAGGCTGCCTATGGGGACCCTCAAACTGGATGGCGCATTGGGCAGGGACTCCCGAAAGGCAGCTGTCCAAGCATCAGTGGGTGATAGACTAAAGCTGTCCCAATGCTACTGAAAAGTTTCTGAAATCGCTCCACTGGTTGGAAGCTATAAGCTATAAGCAAGGGACGTTATTAAAAGGGAATGGAGTGGGGTTGGGGATTTGGCTCAGTGGCAGAGTGCTTGCCTAGGAAGCGCAAGGCCCTGGGTTCGGTCCCCAGCTCCAGAAAAAAAGAACCAAAAAAAAAAAAAAAAAAAAAGGGAATGGAGTGTCTGTGTCTGCAAGGATTTCCTATCAGTCATCGCAACTTCTTTTAACTCAACAGAAAAATATTTTTTCCTCTGTCACCAGGGTTCACATGGCCACTCCATAACAGGTTATAATCGACAAGGCCACGACAGTCGGACCTCGGATAGCAACTTCATAGGTTTTAGGAGGCAATCCTTTGCATCAGTGTACCCTGGCATCAGGATGTCCTCATAGGACAGAGCAACCCTACACCATAAACTGTTCCCTCTTGAACTTCTGAATGACTGAATGAGCCACCTCGTGTGTGTGTGTGTGTGTGTGTGTGTGTGTGTGTGTGTGTGTGTGTGGTCAATTTGAAATAGTATCTCACTATGGTCTCAGATTTAGAGATGCACCTGTCCCTGTCTGTCAAGTGCCGGGATTAAAGCCATGGGCGACTCACGTTAATATTTCTAAGAAGAAAAAAAAAGCTTTATATTTGAAATCTGACTGAAGTTTGCTTGCAAATAAAAATTTGTACTTACTAGTTTTACAGGATGTACCATTTAGGCCAACTGAAGATAATACTTTATGGGGTGCCAGTTCACCAAAGTGTGCACAACATTTCAGACCTATTAGTATGTTCTGGTTTGCCTACTAATAAGTTTATAAATACACTTCTATGTGGCAGTGCACATAGTTACATGGATGACTAAGTTTCTTTTAAGTTTATAGTTAAGATGTATCCATTTTTAAGATGCTACACAGAAGCTACAGTATTTTCACTTTTTAGAAAAGAAAGTAACTCTTAAAGGATTGATGAGAATCCAGAGTTAAGATCCACCCTCAAACACTGATATTTTGACTTCTTCCTTTACAATTTGTATCCCTTTGACCTCCTTTTGTTGTCTATTTGCTCTGGCTAGGACCTCAAGTACTATATTGAATAGGTAAGGAGAGTGCAGATAATATGATAATATACTTAAGTGACCCAAAAAGTTCCACCAGAGAACTCTTATACCTGATAAACAACTTCAGCAAAGTGACTGGATGTAAAATTAACTCAAACAAATCAGTAGCCTTCCTTTACTCAGGATAAACAGGTTAAGGAAGAAATTAGGGAAATGATACCCTTCAAATAGTCACAAATAACATAAAATAGCTTAGTGTGACTCTAACCAAGCAAGTGAAAAATCTATATGACAAGAACTTCAAGTCTCTGAAGAAAGAAATTGAAGAAGATCTCAGAAGATAGAAAGATCTCCCATGGTCATGGATTGGCAGGATTAATATAGTAAAATTGCCCATCTTGCCAAAAGCAACCTACAAGTTCAATGCAATCCCCATCAAAATCCCAACTCAATTCTTCATAGAATTAGAAAGAGCAATTTGCAAATTCGTTTGGAAAAGCAAAAAAAAAAAAAAACCCAGGATATTGAAAACTACTCTCAACAATAAAAGAACTTCTGGTGGAATCACCATCCCTGACCTTAAGCTGTATTACAGAGCAATAGTGATTAAAAACTGCATGGTATTGGTACAGAGACAAGCAGGAATAGAATTGAAGACCCAGAAATGATCCCACACACCTATGGTCACTTGATCTTTGACAAAGGAGCTAAAACTATCCAATGGAAAAAGGACAGCATTTTTCAACAAATGGTGCTGGTTCAACTGGAAGTCAGCATGTAGAAGAATGCAAATTGAGCCAATCTTCTCTCCTTGTACAAAGATCAAGTCTAAGAGGATCAAAACCTCCACATGAAACCAGGCACACTGAAACTAATAGAAGAGAAAGTGGGGAAGAGCCTTGAACACATGGGCCCTGGGGAAATTTTCCTGAACAAAAGGCCAATGAATGGCTCTGCTCTAAGATCAAGAATTGACAAATGGGACCTCATAAAATTGCAAAGCTTCTTTAAGGTAAACAACACTGCCAATAGGACAAAACAGCAACCAACATATTGGGAAAAGGTCTTTACCAATCTTACATCTGATAGAAGGCTAATATCTAATATATGCAAAGAACTCAAGAAGTTAGACTCTAGAGAATCAAATAACCCTATTAAAAATGGGGTACAGAGCTAAGCAAAGAATTCTCAGGTGAGGAATATGGAATAGCTGAGAAGCACCTAAAGAAATGTTCGACATCCTTAGTTATCAGGGAAATGCACGTCAAAACAACCCTGAGATTCCACCTCATACCAATCAGAATGGCTAAGATCAAAAACTCAGGTGACAGTATGTAGAGGGCCGCAATAACATTCGCCACCCCTAGATGGCGCTGGCTTCCACTGCACCCCACGTGGAAGGCCGAGCTAGACAAGATGGCGCTGGCCTCCGCCACGCCAGCCAACTTCCTTTCAGGAAGTTAACTGTGTGTGCATGTGCAAGAGTGCCTTTGTGCCAGGTCTTTGCCCATTCCAGGGCGTGCCTTATGAGATCATGGGTAAGCAACCAATCAGGTGTAGATGCGCCGCGCTAGGGTGTATATAAGCGCGCCATGCCGGCGCGAGGGGCCTCTCCTTAAGATATTAATAAAGTTTGGTCACAGTAAGGATTCCTATGTCCCCGCGTGTTTTCTTGCTGGCGAGAGAGAGCGCGAGGGACAACAGTAGATGATGGTGAGGATGTAGAGAAATAGGAAGAGTCCTATGTTTTTGGTAGGATTGCAAGCTGATACAATCACTCTGGAAATTAGTCTGGAGGTTCCTCAGAAAATTCGACATTCCACTACCTGAGGATCCAGCTATACCTCTCTTGGGCATACACCGAAAAGATGTTCCAACATATCACAAGGACACATGCTCCCTCCACTGTGTTCATTAACAGCCTTATTTATAATAGCCAGAAGCTGGAAAGAACCCAGATGACCTTCAACAGAGGAATGGATACAGAAAATGCGGTACATTACACAATGGAATATTACTCAGCTATTAAAAATAATGACTACATGAAATTCTTAGGCAAATGAATGGAACTAGAAAATATCATCCTGAGTGAGGTAACCCAGTCACAAAGCCACACACATGGTATGCATTCACTGATAAATGGATATTAGCCCAAAATCTTGGAATACTTAAGAAAAAATTCAGAGACCATATGAGGCCTAAGAAGAAAGAAAACCAAAATGTGGATGTGAGAAAAAATACTCACAGGAGGAAATACAGAGACAAAGAATGGATCAGGGAGTGAAGAAAAGGTCATCCAGAGACTGCCCCACCTGGGGATCCAACCAATCATATACAGCCAACAAACCCAGTCACTATTGCTGATGCCAAGAAGTGCTTGCTGACAGGAGCCAGATAAGGGTGTTTCCTGAGAGGCTCTGCCAGAGCTCTACTGATACTCAAAAGAATGGTTGCAACTAATCATTGGGCTGAACAAGGGGTCTCTAAGGGATGAGTTAAAGGAAAGACTGAAGGAGCTGAAAGGGTTTGTACTCCATAGGAAGAACATTAATACCAACCAACTAGACCCCACCAGGGCTCCCAGAGATTAAACCACCAAGCAGTGAGTACATATATAGGGACCTATGGCTCCAGCTGCATATGTAGCAGAGGATGGCACTGTCTAGCATTAATAGGAGGAAAAGTCCTTGGTCCTGTGAAGGCTCATTTCCCCAATGTAGGGGAATGCCAGGGCGTTGCGGTTAGAGTGGGTATGTAGGAGTGGGAGTTCCTCACAGAAGCAGGGAGATGGGGGAGGGGTATGGGAGAGGGGGAAAGGGGATAACATTTGAAATGTAAATACATAAAATATTCAACAAAAATTAAATTTAAAAAATCCACCCTTCATATGGGACCCTCTTAAAGGCATGTCTAAGCTTCTACTTTTAGATCTATGTGTGTTGCTTGAAAAACAGGTTTAGCTCTGGTTCTCTCTCTCTCTCTCTCTCTCTCTCTCTCTCTCTCTCTCTCTCTCTCTCTCTCTCTCTCTCTCCTACCCTGTCCTGCCCTTGCCCTCTCATAGAGGCAACATTTGATACAAATAGTATAGTTCTTCATTGGATGACTTTCCCCCTTCTTTTGTTCTTCCCAAAATGAATTCATCCTATGATATATGTATATGTATATATGTGTGTGTGTGTGTGTGTCTCAGTTTGCCTATTACAGCTTTAGAATCCTGTACTTGTTTATAAAAAGAAATAATTAACTATTCTAGACCTTTTGCATTTTACAGTAGTTGTTTAGAGAAAATGTTTTCATTACTAAAACTAAGCATGTTTACTTTATAGTTTTAGAACTATTTTAGATTGATATCAATAGAGCAGAAATTAAAAGGTGTGTGTGTGTGTGTCTGTATATGTATGCATGTATGTATGTCTCTCTGTGTGTGTGTATGTGTGTGTGTGTATCTGTGTGTGTATGTGTGTGTGTATGTCCTCTGTTTCCAACTCCCTCATAAAGGTACCCTTGTTACAAGTGGGAACTCTGTGCTGTCACAGACACCACCCAATCTGCACAATACATATTAAGCTGTTGCCTCATATGACTGTGGGTTTGGATAAGAATGTCATGCTGGGTCATTTCACTACCCTAAAATCACTCCCTAATTTACCACTTCCTCTGCCTTCTCATCTTTTGACCCAGCAATCTTAGGCAAACACTGATTATTTTAATCCTCCTTATTACTTCCAAGCTTGAGCAAATACTAATAGTTGTTACAGGCATCTGTACACAGGTATTTGCATGGAAAAGACTTTTCAGATCTTTGGGTAGACACCCAGGATCAATTGCTCGATTGGATCACAAGAGTAGGTTCACTTCTATGAACCCCGCAGCACTAACTCATCAATTTCTGCTTATGTAAAAGAGGTAATAGGGACTTTGACAGTAGTTCATTTGAGTCTATAAATTAAATGAAGGAAAGTTGGCATCTAAGTAACTCTGCAACTTCCATGCCATAAAGTATCACTCATAAATTTACATTTTTAACATCCTCACACATGCTTTCAAGTTTTCAACACACATGTCTCAAATATACTTTGAAAACTTTAAAGGCTTCGTGGTTGAATGGAATTCTGTTTAGTGTTTTGGTCTTCGAATAGCTATACTGATAATAATATAACTAATGTAACTTTGGACAACATGGGTTGAATCTTATTTACAGGATTAAGCTACACAAAGCAGGCGATTTTTTTGGCCATGTGCGTCTGGCAATGACCCCACGTTGAACGCAAATGTTGAGAACTGACACATCTGCCTTGTTTCTGATCAGAACAGGAAGAAGCCAACCATTCCACTGACACCCATCATAGGAAAATGGCTGTAGGTTTTCAATGGGCACTCACTAAAATGTGAAGTTTTCTTCCTGGATGAGAATTCTATGATAATATTCAATTTTGACATTAAAAAAAAACCTAAATGAAGATCAGCAATGCCAAAAACTCTTCCCTGCATCTACTGTAGCTGGTCTTTGCTACTTTGTAGATTCTTCTTTTACCCACCCTTTATGCCCCTGGTTTCACCCCCTTACACTGGATAGGGGAGAAAAATAGGGGAGAGAGAGACAGAGAGACAGAGAGATTCCTGAATTTATTTTCTTTCCTTTTGTCCTCTTTGAGCATGACTACCAACTCCACCTAGTGTGGGTCTAGCATTTATGTACCCTCCAAAAAGTTCCCAGAATTCCTAATGTCACACAATCACTTGGGCAAATACCCAAAAGATGCCCCACCGTACCACAAGGGCACATGTTCCACAATGTTCATAGCAGCCTTATTTGTGATAGCCAGAAGCTGGAGACAGCCCAGATGCCCCGCAACAGAAAAATGGATACAGAAAAAGTTCATTTACACAATGGAATACTACTCAGCTATTAAGAATGAGGACATCATGAGTTTTGCAGGCAAATGGGTAGAACTAGAAAATATCATCCTGAGTGAGGTAACTCAGACCCAAAATGACATGCAGGGTATGTACTCGCTAGTGAGTGGATATTAGCCAAAAAAGTACAGAATACCCAGGATACAAGCCACAGAACTCAAGAAGGCTAACAAGCTGAAGGGCCCAAGTGAGGATGACTCAATCCCGCTTAGGATGGTGAAGAAAGCAATCCCAGGAGGTGGGGATGATGGGAGGGATGTGGGTGGGAAAGGGGACAGGGAGAGGAAGAGGAGAACAGGACTAAAGCCCTGAGGGCCAGCAGAAAGAATGGAACAGGCAATCTCGAGAGGTAGGAAGTGTGGAGACCTTTTGGAATGTACCAAAGACCTTGAAGGTGAGAGACTCTAGAGTCTCAAAGGGAAGGCCCTTAGATGAAGTGCCCTACAACAGGCAGAGGGAACTTGTAGAGTCCACCTCCAGTAGAGAGACAGGGCATAGAGTGGAGGGATGGGGTTGCCATCCCACAGTCAAAAACTCTGACTCATAATTGTTCCTATATGGACAAAAATGAAGAAGAGCCTAAGGAAAAGGAGGTCCAATGACAGCCGAAATTGGGGTCCAGCTCAGGGGGAGGCCCTAAGGCCTGACACCATTACAGATACTACGGGTGATTACAAACAGGGGCCTATCATGACTGTCCTCTGAAAGGCCCAGCAAGCAGCTCAAAGAGTCAGATGCAGATATTTACACCCATCCAATGGACAGAAGCTAGTGACCCCTGTAGTTAAATTAGGGAAAAGCTGAAGGAAGCTGAGAAGAAGGGTGACCCTATAAGAAGACCAGCAGTCTCAATTAACCTGGAACCCCGGAATCTCTCAGACACTGAGCCACCAACCAGGCAGCATCCACCAGCTGATATGAGGCCCCCAACACATATACAGCAGAACTCAGGTCTGGACTCAGAGAAGATACACCTAACCCTCAGACTTTGAGCCTCAGGGGATGAGGATGTCTGATGGAATTGAGGGTGCGGGCATCCTCTTGGGGATGGGGAAAAGAGATGCGTGATGTGGAACAGTCCAAGGGTGGCCCGGGATGGGGATAAAGTCTGCACTGTAAAATAAGATTAAATAGGTAAGTAAATTGAGATCATATGCAATGATTAGACTCCTCCTTTTGAAGGGAAAATACTTAAAAGAGTCTAGATGCATTTTTAAATCATTGCCATCCTATAAAATAGTTCTTTGAGATTACAGTTTCCTCACATAAGGCTTCTGGTAATGATGAAGCTTGTCAATGGTGCTTTAGTATGTATATCCTACCACCGTTGGATGAGCAAATATTCTATCACAGTGAAACCTGAAAACACCTCTGGAAACGTCTTTTTGCTAAAATCCACTGATTATGCAATTCCTCTTTGGTTGCCAGACTACCCATAGTCTGCCTTTGTCTCTTACAGTCAACATTTAATTGAGTGTTGCATTTTCTGCTGTATTATTCCGGTGTTTGCACTTGAACTTTGCAGTGCAGCGGCCACAATTGCAACTGATTATTTAAACTGAAATAAATAAAAGTAATCATTCGGTTCTTTATTTCTTCAGCCACTGTCCAAGAGTCCAAACAGCACATGTAGATAATTTGCTGTCTGAATGGGGACATTGCCCTTGTCACTGGAAGGTCAACATGCACTTCTGATTCATGATCTGTGGGAGAGAAATCAGCATGAATGAAAGCAGCCCTGCACTCTAGTCACAAAATACCACTCTCTTCTGTAAATTTCTATTGGTTTGCCCAGAAAAGAATAATATTTAACTAGAAAGCTTATAAAAATCCACAAAAATATTAATACAAACAAAACATAAAAGCAAAAGATGCCCTTTAAAATGCAAATAATTGAATTTTATATACTTAACAAAACATAGGTTGAGGTAATAAATATACTTTAATCAGTGGATCTTAACTATTTTAATCCTTTAATACAATACTTCAGGTTGTGGTGACCCTCAACCATACATTTATTTTATTAGCACTTCATAACTGTAATTCTGTTACTGTTATGAATCATAATGTAAATATATGATATGCAGCATATCTGATATGGGACTCCCGTTTGAGTCATGACCACCAGGTTGAGAATCATTGTTCTAGATGAAGAACTTACAGATTCTTTCTCTTTGCCCTAAACTCTGTTATAAGTGGAGGTTTTTGCTGTTGCTGTGCTCGTCATGAACTCAAGACCCAATATGAACTCTAAGATTTTTTTTTTGCATAGTATGGTATATTTGATTCTACTCAAAACCTACAGCAGACCGGGAGTAGTTCTGTTGCTTTTTGTGTGCTAAGGAAACTGACGTCTGTTTTGCATTTAGGAGGGAATGGTTTGTAATCTGGGAAGTATCATGGTCAGATCTCTGTGCTTGATAAATGGTGTATCTGTGCCACCAGTGTTTGTTAAGAAATGAGTAAGGGAAACAGAAGCCAATGAACCTAATAGTGATGGCAGCATGTGACTCTTTTATTCATTCATTCATTCATTCATTCATTCTTTTTACCAAATGACTGTTAGGAGTTAGGAGCTGACACAGTAGTAAGCAAACACATTGGATATAGCCCAGCTATTGAGGAATTTACATGCAAGTGAAAAAACAGGGTGCGTTAGTAAAGAGGGGGAAACAAGTCACAACAAATGGTTTCAGTGGCTATAAAGGAAAGGAAGAGGCTTAGCACCAACTGTAAAAGGATGCTTCCTGAACGAACGGCATGTCAGGAAATGCTCTCTCAGGAGGTGACATTTAAGCTGAGATCTGACAGGGGACAGGATTCCTGTGAATGCAGAGTCAGTCAAGAGGAGAGAATAGTTTGGAGATCATTGGGACAGTGAATTCACAAGTCTTGTGAATCAACCGGACATGAAGAGTTCAGGATCCTTCTAAAGTTTCTGCCTGGAGCAATTGGCTGTCTGGCAGTGAGAATGCCTGTGATAGCAAACACAGGCTGGCTGCCAGGTGTGAGCTCAGTATGGTGAGGTACTTGACACTGGAGGTAACTGGATGGCTATTTTTAGTTTTGATAAAAGTATCTCATAGTTGTTTTGTGAATAGAGCATATAGGCAAGGGAAAAGATTTTTCTACAAAGAAGAAGAATGAGTGTGGAGGAAATAATTAGAAAACATAACACACCTAAGAGCAAAATAATTTAACATCTGTTATCTCATTTGCAGCATGAATTAATATAAATAAGGAAAAAAATACCAACTGCAAAGGTTTAGGCAACTGGCTAAGAAATTGTGGAGATGTCAAGTCAATATTTCACATATACAATTCCACATAATCTTATGATCAAATGTAAAGATAACTTGTATAAAGTTATGGGTGAATTAAGGAAAATGCATAAAAATTCACTATAGTACCTGTGAGGTAGGATTAGGGAGTAGGTAGTTGGAATAAGATGTCAGTAAAACGTAACATTTGAAAATAATCTTGCATTAGTTCTGTTACCATAGAAAATAATCCCTAGGGTAAAAAAATGTGATAACATTTTATTAGAATGTGAAATCACAGAATATCTGGAATATTGGAAAAGTGGTATAAGATGGGTCATGGAATAGAAGAAATAAAAGAAAATATTTTGTAATGATAGAGAGATTCATGCCAAACCGATTACTTGGCTTTCTAAGACATTTGCAGAAAAATGGCACAAACTACTCTGCCTCCACATGGAACGAGAAGAATGAAATAAATGAACTGACTAAAGTTCACCCATTGTCAAAGATCAGCAATTAGCAAACAGGTCCCACTCTTTAATTTGTACAGGTCTGTGTCCTTAGAAATACACAGAACTAGGCCTATGATTTAAAACTCAATGGTGATGCTGTACTCCCAAAGCAAAAGGTGAGACAGAGCTTGCAACCATGCTTAAAGAGGAACCAGGAACAGACAGAGTGAGCCCATCAATTAAAAGTCACCAAAGCAGCCAGCTCTGTCATTCAGTGCTTGGGTAGCATGTAGGAAGCCCGATATTCAGTCCCTGACACCAGATGCACAAAGCAGCAAGTAGAGCAAGTTACAGCCATAACTTCAACCTGCCTCCAGCTTTGAGGTAATGGAGCAAGCTTTCCTTAGGCTATTATAGGAGTAGGATGAGTCATGTGTATGGATTTGAGTGATGAGATTTAGAAGATTAGAGGATAGATAAAGGAGAGAATACAGCAATAAGAGACAGAAGGTAAAGGGAAAAATAGCAGTTGCTATTCCAAGGACAGACACTCTTTGAACTGTAACTGACCATATCACAGTCACAGTTTAAATTATTATTATTGTTATTATTATTATCATTATTACTGAAAACACATTCTCTTACACAATACATTCCAACCACAGTTTTCCCTCCCTCCATTCCTTTCAGCTCTTCCCCAACTTCTCTTTTCCCCATATCTACTCCTCTCTCTGTTTCCCAAAGACCAGGACTCCAAGAGACAACAACCAAACACAACTAAACAAAAATACAATAAGACAAGGCAAAAGCCCTTGAGACGGAACAGGGCAACCTACAAGAAGACCAAGAAGCAAGCAAAAGAATCAGAGACACATGTGTCCCCATTGTTAGGAGTCCCACACTAATATCAATATATGTATGTGTGTATATATATATATATATATATATATATATATATATATATATATATATACATATATACACACACACATATATACAGCAGACCTGGGGCAGACCCATGAAGGTCCATGCTTGCTGATTAAGGCTCTATGAGCCCATATGAGCAATCTCCTTTGTGGATTCCAGACCCAAACGTATAGGTTTAATGTATAACCTAGACTAACCACAGAAGGCAGGAATGCAGAAGGGAGCATTGAGAAAGAGGAGGAGCCCTAGAGGAATAGCAGGATATAGGTGCTATTAATGAGGAAAGGGGAAAATGGAGGAATGTAACTGGGGGGGGAGGGCTAAAAGGATAATGTAGCAGGAGAGGGGAGGAAGAGGAATAAGTAATACCAAGGATTTTTTTTAAAGTCCTAAAGAAACCTATTCTTCTATAAGATGACTTAAAATACACATTATATATATATATATATATATATATATATATATATATATATATATATATTGTAGTTATCCTAAATGTGCAGTAATGCCCATCCAAGGAATCATAGACTACCTAACAGAAATCCAAGTGCCAGGCAAAATACCAGAGTTGTTGGTCAAAGTGAGTCCACGAAAATCACAAAACAATATAAGATACTGCCGTTACTTTTGCTCTCCTGCTAGAACATGAAGGCAAGTCCCTATTGCTGGAGATACTGTACATTTTGTTCACAGGACTTAAAGAAATCATATTGCTACTAGCATAGAAGCTTCCTTCTAGAGAGTTTCCTTTCACTGTGTCAGAAGATGTTATCCAAGCTGTCAAGGAGAAAAGCAATGAATAGTCCTATACAGCTATAAATCCTGAGAACCAAAACAATGATGGGATTGACAAGACATCTTGTGGGCAACAAACAGCTATCCAATTGCACTTCAGTCCAATTTAATTGTAAGGAACTTTGCCTAATATCGTAAGGCTAGCCAGGAATTCATAACTACAGATGTCATAGGCCCAGAGAAAAGCTACTACTACCACATTACCAATGCAATGTAGTTTCCAGTTGCCTTTACAATTGTACCCAACAACAAACACAGCTCTCACATATCAAAGTAGGTCCTTTTCGGGGCTGGGGATTTAGCTCAGTGGTAGAGCGCTTGCCTAGGAAGCACAAGGCCCTGGGTTCGGTCCCCAGCTCTGAAAAAAAGACCAAAAAAAAAAAAAAAAAAAGTAGGTCCTTTTCTAGCAGATAGAGACTAGTAGAGATCAAAACCCTTCAAAATGCAGAGAAAAAGCGACTACACCGTGTCTAACTCTAAATGGAAAATGTATAATACAACCCCTACACGTAAGACTCAGGAAACATTGCAGAAGAAAATGTAAAAATTTTGAAAAAGCCTGAGAACCAAGACAACTACTGTGTGATAGTTTCTTCTGGGTCAGCCAGGGTGTTGCTTTCCTAAATGCTCAATCAAATATTTACCTGCTCAAGACCTGTAAAAGCTGTGTCAATTGACATGTCTATGTGGAGGAAAATTTCATAAGACCATACTTCTAGATAAAGAATTGCAGGCAGTCAATGACAGCCAGAGGAAGGAAAAAAATCAATTTGGTTTTGTAGGAATAAAACCCTAATTTAAGGGGTCAGCTCATAACAGCTAAAGAAAAACCAAAGATTAACAGGGGAATCATAAAATCAAAGATACATATTTCTATTCTGCAGCCTTAGAAATATTAATGAAAATAGTAATGAGGCATCCATTTTAACTATCATGAGTAAAATAAATTGGTCAAATATTTAAAAGTTAACCATCCACATTGAAACAGGTAAAAATATAGAATGACATTCTCAAAGCCTGTAGATAAATTGTGAACAACATTTGGGAGAACACTTGTATAGAATCTATGACATGTAAATTTCATTCACTCATGCAATATTTAAAGCACATGGAGCCTTTGACCAATTATTCTATTTGTAGAATCATTCATTTCATCAACACAGTCTGTTTCATCCCAGCTCGGATTTATCTGATGTGAATTGTTCACATTTGATTCATAAATAGGTCATAGATGTAAAACATCACAAAGAACTTGGACGCATTCAATAACCCCCCTCCCCTCCCACACACAAGAGAACAGCAAGGAAAGGATGGGCAGATATATAGCCTTCAGTGAGCAGAAAAACTCAAAACCTAGTTCACACAGAAGTAGAATTCCATTAAGAAAGGGTGCATACTCAATGAATATATGCATCACAACTTCGCATCATACCTCATAAATATGTGCAAATATTATGTGTCAATCAAAAGGAAGAGAGTCAGTGCCTGCATCCCGACTTCTCCTTGATGGCTCCCCTTCAGCCTTATTAGTTCTCATCTTATGGCAGTTCTTACTGCTTCCTGTGCCACCCCCGTCCCCCGCCCCCGACATCCTCCCAGCTCCCAGCTCTGATCCAGCAGCTCAGTCTTCACCTTCATCAGGTCTGCTCTTATCGGCAGTTTCCCTTAGCGATTTCATCCATTTTTTTAACATCCACTGTGATGGCCTCCAGCACAGAGTTCTCTAGTCTGGGTAGCCCACGTTATCTTGAGTACCAGCATTCTGATTCTGTGCTTCTGATTTCAAAGGGTCTCGGGCTTGGTAGGTTTTATTTGCTGTTATATGTAATTTTCATTCACCCTAATTAAGCTATTTTGAAGAACGTGACTCCTCTTTATTAAGAGTTCAAAGAAGAAAGCCTATATTTGGGAAAAATGTACAAAATTGTTCTGTGGGTATAAGGATGATGATGGAAGGAGTTTACCCAATAGGATAGAACCAGGAGGCTAGGATGGGTCAGTAGGAATAAATTATGATCTGTTCTTTCCATGGGATGCTAAACCATCATAAAATGGATATTTATAGACATGTGAATTTTATAAAAATATTCTATTTTCTTAAAAATTTAGTAAACCGTGTGTGCTTTTACATTTCAAATGAGAATTACATAATTATATTTAGATATACCTAATTGTTCTTATGTTTACATATAAGAATGGAAATATTACCAATGAAATTTTGTCTATGAACACACTTCTCCAAAACTTAAGACCTCTAAGGCAACTTACAAGTGTTCATGTCAGAAATTTAAAAATATCTCATCAATTGAAAAAAATCCACAACGTTCCATAAAATACCCAAAACTTAAAATAGAGAAAACTGGAAACAGAAAGATAGTCTCCATTAATAAGATTCAAAATGTTTAAGCAAAATGAAAACATGAACATAGCCTTGAAAAATCTATGAGACAAATCGGACATGAGAAGCTCTCTTTTTACATTTTAGTCAGGGTTATCCAGGGATTCCCGAAAGATTT
This sequence comes from Rattus norvegicus, assembly GCF_021556685.1. Lineage (NCBI taxonomy): Eukaryota > Metazoa > Chordata > Mammalia > Rodentia > Muridae > Rattus > Rattus norvegicus. The sequence continues at coordinate 18,893,438 of NC_141534.1, read as the reverse complement.
TAGGATACTGGTATTGCCCTTGGTTTCCTACAAGAGGCAGAAGGAAAATCCCTATTGCTGATGACACCATGTATTTTGGAAATAAGACCCAGAGGCCCCTGAGCTGGCAGTGACCTGAATGCCCCATCTGTGATAACAGATGCCTATCTGTAATAGCTTTCATGGTACCAAAAGACACACTGAAGCCTCCCCAAAACAACATCTCCACCCAGCTTAGATGCTTCTTACCAAAATGACCAGCATAGAAAGATAACCCTTAGAGTGCAGTAGTGGTACATATACCTTGGTAGTAACCAACAGCTTTTTAATTGAACTTAAGACCCACTCAACATGAGGAAGATCAAGTCTGATCATGTATGACTGGAAACCTAGTCAAATATCCAATGTTAATAAAAGCATGCATCTTAGAGAATCTACAACCAACCAAATCCTTACTTGTCCAGAATAATCCTAGCTACACTCTAGATATTTGTTCTTATATCCATGAATAAGTGTAGTCCTCGCTACTCATTAACAAAAGCCATATTGATACAGAGTCCTTGAGCCCAGCCTCAACTGATATATTTACAGCAAAACTCTGTACCTAGGGTTCAGAGATCATTGCAAAAAGAGACGATGGAAAGATTGAAAGGAACGGAGAGTTTTCTGTGAGCTTGTGTCTTTTAGAAATGTCAGAAGCTACAACATAAACTCTCATGTCTCCCTAAACACGAGGTAAATAGGGATGGCACCAATAGACAATTCTAATGGCGATGGGGGAAAGCTCATAAGACTTCAACCCTACACAAAGAATTCCAGCGAATAAAGCATGCTGAGACTCAGAGAAATAATCTGCCCAGGGAAAAGCACACCAATGTATTATCCAATAGCAAATGGTCATCCCTGAAAACATACATACAAGTAACATTATACAGACTGAGGAGGTCATATTGGTGTATTGAGGAGTGTCTGTGGTGTGTGTATGAGTGTGCTTGTGTTGTACATGTATCTGTGTGTGTGTGTGTTTATGCATGTAATAACAATAAAGGAGACAAAGAGCATTAAGCTAAAGGAGAGCAAGGAAAAGTATAAAGGTAGATTTTTGAAGAGGGCAAGGGAGGGAGAAATGACAAAATTATATTACTATAATATAATATAATATCAAAACATATTCTTGATCTGTGTCTTGAAAGTGAGCGTTCTAACAAAAGAATACAGAGAGAACAACAAAGTCCTTATAGCCTTTTTGTGACACTGCAGTGCCACAGATATCTTTGGCAGTAAGCACACTTACATCAGATGATTTAGTCACAAAGAACATAACACGACAGTCTCTCCTAATTTTAAGTGAATGAACAAATTACCCTCCCAAAGTTCAAGTACCCTAGTCAGGACATAGAATCCCAAAACACTCTTAATGACAGAGACTCAGAAATGGCCAGAGAATAGAAGGTCAAATTTAACTCTCCTACTCTCATTTTGTTGGCGATGTTGTTCAAGGTTTGGGACTTTTATTTTTGTTTTGTTGTCTGGCTTTGACACAGGGTCTACTTCTATAGCACAAGGAGGCCTCCAACTCCTGTCCCAGCCGACAAACTGATGAGATTAAAGGAGTACATGGGCAAGCCAGGCTTAACTTCTTTTTTGATCATTTCCCATTTTCCCTAGAGGAATAAGCAACCTGGCATAGCTATGGTGAGCACTTCAGGGCTTTGGATCAGACTTCTACTTAGTTGTTTGTGACGGAGCCTGCAAAGTCCTCCCAGAGTCCCACCTATGAAAAGACTGAGTCCCCACTATGTCCAACTTGCCTTGCTATGTGCCTGACCTTATCAAATGGGGAAATGTGATATCTGTTACTTTTGCGTGTCACTCCCATTATGTCTTGGGACTTAGTCATCTAAAGAAGACAATATCATTGGCCTGAGTCCTATGCCACTTCTAACAATGTGGCATATAATTGAGACATAAGCACTAGCCATTGTAAGACTTTCAATTGGTGCCCCTTCTGGACTCATGGGGATGCTTTCCAAACAGTAACTGTCCAGGAAGAAGGAAATAGCAGGCCATTTCCCTTTCTGGATTAAAATAAGCAGCACAAAAAAATTATTCTTTTAGTTTATATTCCTTTGTGTCTGCATGAGTTGATTTATTAAAACAGGAAAATGATCATCCACTCTAATGACCTACAGACTTAATAACTAACCACCTTTATTTCTGAAAAAGAAAACAGAAACAGCTTAATGAAATTCAGAAGCTAAATTTCAGTCTTATCTTTTAAAAAGAACACCTATCACTTGCTCTCTGATCTGCATCTACATGCACAGCCATTTATTAAAAGAAATCAAAATAATACTGACTTTTCTTCCATTAAAAGGAAAATGCAGCGGCCTGTAATTCCAGAATCACATAAGGTTCTATTTATTTTTCTGTGAATAAGCAGACTTAAATTAATCAGAGAATGAATAATGGTGGTGCTTTTAGAAAACCATGTAATTTTCAAGTGAAAAACACTAATCTTAACATATTCTTAGGAGAAGAAGGGTATGGCCTCCTTAGAAGAGCTCCATGCTTTTGACTAAAATAACACTTTTGAAAAGAGTCTCTACACCTTGCTTTGAATAGTACTTCTGTCACAAGAGAATGCTGCCAAATGCATTCACAATTGATTAATAAGGAAAATAATTTCTTCCTGCTAATTCCAATCTTCCCTACATCTTTGCCTCTCATGGACTAAGCCTGAAGACTATGTGGCATAATTGTCAAATCTAAATCTAGCTTCTCCTCGCCAGTGGCCAATGAAGTGCAAACACAAATTAAACTGAATTGAGGATTCTATTGCTTGGCTGTTTGAAAATTTATTTTACTGCAAAGCTTGCAGGCAGAGAGAAGCAGATGGGCAATACCGAGAAAATTTTCTTTCTGGGTATTACCCATCTGTTTCCCATTTTTGTTTTTCTACTTCAAGCTATTCTAGATGTCCTGTTTCTTTTTATGCAATGGCACAAATTAGTTATTGAACTATTCAGTGGTCATACATGTAATATCAATTTAATCATTTGAAAATAAGCAATAATATAATTTTAATTTATAGGGAGTACCTACTGGGTTCTTGTCATGTTCCTAAACCTTGAAAACGTCTTACAATTTTTTCATTACACTGAATAGATCCTATTATCATCTTCATTTTACAGATGAGGAATTTGAAGGATAAAGAGCTTAAGACAATTTTCCAGTTCATGTTGCTTGGAAATGTTAGACTAGGGAATCATTGCTCTTTGAAATGCAATGTCTTGGGCACAAGGGAGAAGGGGCATTTTGCTTATTTACCCTAATATTTGATGTACTCATCTATTATTAACTTCAGAATTTTAAATAAATAGTCCAACATAAAAATATGTTTTATTTAATGTCCCAAATTCATCAAAGATCTTTTAACACAATTGAGATGTCTCATATTTTCCCAAACTTAGTTCTGTTATTAGAACTGGTGAGAGTGCAATTGTCAGGCCACTGATTTCAGATTTGGAATGGGTATCAAATGTGCTCTTATCCAAGACTCATCAAACAATTAAGCAGCAGGACCTTCTCCTCAAATGATATTTGATGGAAACTTGATACAGACAGCCAGTAATTGCTATGGTTGGAGTGAAAGAGGGCAGGGGTGTAAAATAGCAGAGTTGGCTCCCATCCACTCTGTTGTCCTCTCTTCTTCCCCACCTCTCGCTCTCTTTCTGGTCCTCAGTACTCACTCATGTAGCCCTTGTGCATCTCTGATTGAACCTGGATGCTCTCTAATGACAACATCTGCTTCATAAGACAATGCAGTGCAGTAAGAGCTAACTCGGTTAATTTCACAGCGTAATGTGTACTCTTACCATCCTCAGCCAGCCTGTGTCAAAAATGAACCTTAAGAAGACCATTAAAGCCTTTAACTCTTCTACATGTTTCTAATGGGGGGAAAGTGAAGCAAGCTTTAATGAACCAAGCTTGGAAACAGTCAAGAACAACACTCCCAGAGTTGCCCATCAACCTAAATTTAAAGCATTCTCAAATTTACATGCAACCACAGTAGTAGATGAAGAGATCTAGATAGCTTTGGACTAGAGATCACTTTGGATTTTGAAACCAAGTTGGGTCAAGCTAACCTTCAGAAGTATATCTGCATGGAAAAAAAATCACTAAGTAGGATAGAAGATGGAGAATTGGTTTCAGTTATTAGCTTTACTTGTTATCTTTTGTTTCATTGTTTTGTTCCTTCTACAGTCAAGGCAGAAACATGGTGCTTCTTTTGTCTCCTGGTGTCTTTCATGTAATCCTTTTCCAAAGAACTGAAAATATATATTAGCAAATCACATTCTATCAAATTTAGTGTCTGATGGGGTCAAGTTGACCACTGGGACTACTAGCCTAGTGACCAAGCTAATTAATAATACAATATATTTTACTTAAAAGATAACAATTTAAACCCCAAGTAGCAAACTACAAGAATTTTAAGCAACAAATCCACTTTATTGATAGAATTATCTATGCACATGTGCACTTGCAAATATATACAGCGTATCATTAAACCCTTAAACATTAGTGCCGCCATCCCAAAAGGAGATAGATAAATACTGGAAATTAGCCACATTAGAAGTTCTGGTCAAACATATGAACTGTGAACGTGAGAAGATGTAAAAGATTCAGGGATCTACCTCATTAGTGGAATCTGGAAGTGACTCTGTGTAAGGTTTGGTGAGGCCCTGCACCTGCTCCACCACAGAGCTCTGCCATTCAGGGAGGCAGCTTGCAGGAAGCTGACCACGTTTACCTCATGCTGTTGCAGGTGTCAGGGAGCTATGATGAGGCTGGGGCCATCTGGTTCTCAGGCTCTTGGACACCCAGGTGCCACGGATACCATGGAAGAGCTGAGAACTGAGTGGGGGCCACAGGCTGGATCTAGCCCAGGGCCAAGGGGAAAAAGAGGGGAAGCTCTGGCTGGTCCCACAGAGAGAGCCCCTGACTTGTTGGGGGTTTGCTTGAGCTTGACTTGGCAGGAGGCCATGGGAGCTCAGAAAGGCCTTCTATAGGAGATTAGACTGTGGCTCTATAAGCAAAGGCCTTCTCCCCGGCTCCCCACGGTGGGTCCCGATGAAAAGAGGCAGCCCATGGTTTCAAGGCACTTATTTTCATGGCGGAAAGTGGATGAGTAAAACCATATCCCACCTCTTAGGGTGAGCCTAAGGTTAAATACCTTTTGCAGGAAGGAGTGTCTGGGAAGGAAAGCTTATTAGCTAAACATCTAGGCCTTTAGTCACCTCATTAAAATGGAGGTCTGTCTTGAGGTCACTTCCTCTACCTGTGGAGGGACCTGGGGCGTTTTCCTTACATGACTGATAGCCACAAATCTATGGAGGGACGAGGCTAGTGATAGGGGCTTCGTGCTCGTGAATGAGGCAAAGCACCTACCACCCCTTCAGGGTCACCAGGGTTTCTAGCCTTAGCTCAACCAGAAATCAGGCTGCTTTTCACAGTTATGTCAATGAGTTGAGTCATGGCTGTACAACTCTTCTAAAGGATGGGGCAAGCCACTATGCTGCACACTTATTAACACAAAGGAGGAAGTGAAATATGTGGTAGGAGCTCTGGGTTGCTTTCTTTAGAGTCTTTGCTGATGATTAGTTTTTCCCAGGATCATATATTGGCTTCAGTGAATTACCCTGATAAAACAGGAAAGCTCCATGGACCCGGTCTGCCTCTCCTTACCACAATCATTCTGTCTCATGGCTCAGGCAGGTAAATGAATGTTCTGCTAGTTACTACACATATGAACTCCAACCACACACACACCAGAAATGCTGAGGTAAGTAATCACAATCGAGCAGACCTTATTGGTTGACAGAAATACTCATTTCTCTATCTCATCATTGCTACTATGTGCAGCCAGCAGAATATTCCATGACACACATTCTAGCTCTCACCTACGCTTTCTATCATGTGGTAAACATTCATAAGTCAATTATATATCAAGAGTACCTAAGCAGAAATTGTGCCTAATTGATGCCATTTCCAAGGAATAATTTACTTTCAGGGAGCAGAGTTAGCATTTTTTCCATTACCTTGACTCTACCTTGAACATGAATATGGAGGGAAACATCACAGTGGCCAACCTTTGACACGACAAAGCAGACATATTGAACATGTTCACTCCTTTCAGATGTTATGTGAATTTTTTTATCACATTCATTGGATTTGTATCACCAAAGAGGAAATAGCATCTTCATAGGCACAGGTGGGTTGATCCGGATGATTAAATAAGACTGCTTAAGCCATTGTGTCTCTTTGCATTGAAAATGCAAAAGCTATCTTCATAACTGGATGGCATCTTTCATTGGCAATCCAAGTATTACTAAAAACACAAGCTAATGGTGTTTTGAGAAAAATTAAAAGGTTAAAAGGAAAAAGAGGAACTGCAGGAATAACTCAGTGAAGTACTTGCTGTGGAAGCGTGAAGGCAGGTTTGCTCTCTAGAAGCCATGCTTTGAAAGCCAGGTATAGTGGTATACACTTGTAATCACAGCGTGGAGAAAGCAGAGACAAGGAGAGCGATGAGGCCCACGGGCAAGCCAACCTAGCCTACAGGCTGACTTAGATGCCAGAGAAAGTGCCTTTAAACACACACACAAACAATGGGTAGATAGTGCCTCTAGAACAACATTCGAGGTCGATTTCTGGTGTGTGGATACACAAACCCCCCACACACACACATGCACACTCCATTGTACAAACATGCACTCTGCCCACAAACACAAATCAATCAATTAATTGATCAATCAATAACAAAAAGTCAGCAAAGCAACAAATTCACTCAACAAGATTCAGGAACATGGGGTTGGGGATTTAGCTCAGTGGTAGAGCGCTTGCCTAGGAAGCACAAGGCCCTGGGTTCAGTCCTCAGCTCTGAAAGGGGGAAAAAAGATTCAGGAACACAAACCTTTTGTGCTCATTTTGTTTTTGACATCCCATCTGTATACAGCAACAGATGATAACATATGCCCCCCTTTAACGTGGTCATCAAAATTTTGTTATATCCAGTCTCTGCCCTAAGCTAAGAGTTTTTGAATTGAGGACACCGCCCTCTATTTTGAGTATATCCATAAATTTGAAAAAAAAAATCGTTCCACCCATTGGAAGCCTTTCATGCTTCTGTGTAACAGCAACTGGTCTCTCAAGAGCCTTGCACTAAATGGATTTTTTCACTGTAGATGACCACAGGGAATAATTTAATTAGTGGCGCAAGTGCCACATGCCATTGACTAGCAAAGGTCTTTAATATTCACTAGAATCTTTTTGCCTCCAGGCTCCTCACCCCTTGTGTGCCGTCACCCTCCAGTTTCCCTTAGGCTTATCACTTGCAAACATGTTCTGACTCCAATTCTATATTAATACTAGTTCTGCACTGAAAGTGACAAATACTGACTATCACTGCATGGTTCAAGATTTACGTATTAAAAAAAAATGTTTTGAAGGAAATTCCGATGAGGTTGGAGAATCAGTTTCCAAAGTCTTATAGCCATAAGAGAAGACAAAAATCACACTGTAAGAGTGAACTTGACACTCTCAATGACCACTGTTGTCACTGATGAAACTGGTTAAAAGGCATAGGAAGGATGTCTAATAACATGAATAGCATTGCTGGTCTCCTGCTAATGCTGACCCTTTAAGTTCACTGCCATGATTACGGCTGCTTTTGCTTTCTAGCAGGCACATTTACTTGTGTAAACTTCTTTGCATCAGGATCTCACCCATTCCAAAGCAAGGTTTCTAAGCCTGTGTTGAGGGAATCTAGATAGATGAGCACACTAATTACCTGACAGTAAGCTTCTACATAGAAAAACTGACTCCCACTCTGTGTAGGAAAGCCCATCCCATGGTGTGGGAATGCGGTGTGCCAGCTTGGGTAGGTTGTCATAGGTATGCTATGAGGTGCAAGCCAAGAAATGGTGTTTCTCCACATCCTTTTCATCGATTCCTACCACTAGATCTTGCACTGAGCTCCTGCACTGACTTATGAAATAAAGCCTACTCTAGCCAAGTTGCTTTCAGTCATGGCAGTGTATCATGGCAATAGAAACCCAAACCAGGACACCCTACAGCAAGGAGTTCTGGTCCGAAACAAGCAATCATAAGGACAATATTCAGTAGAAATTGCTAGCATATCAAGTTCCTGCCACTACCAAGCCCTGCTTTATGAACTTTCAATCTGTTAACTCAGTGGACTTCCATTCCTCCATCTTCCCAATTTCTGGCACAGAAGCTAAAGTATATGAGGTTAAGCATCTTCTCTGAGGTCGCAGCTAATAAGAGACAGGCGAATTATTACTTCGCTGAAGCCCTGTCACATACCACCCTCCCTTCATTATGGCCTTTGTTTATAATTGCATAATTAATTGCTCACCGGGTCCAATGTACAATGTAGTTTTGACATAAAATTTCATCTTTATCCTTTGGGGGAAGTTTGAGAAGTACCGAAAATGTATCCTGTGAACAGAGAAAACTGTGAGATGGTTATTGAATTTAAACCTAAATCATTAAATCATAAATTGTGACCTTGCCACAGGCCTAAAAGTTTCTAAAATCGCAAAATTGGGTCAAAAGACTCTAGCTATTAAATTATATTTTCCGCTAGAATATATTGCAAACCTCTGAGCAGACCTCTGCCGGTGTATGTTTTCTTTTCCTGCTCTGAAACAATGACTCAATATCCTGCTTTCCAGATAACACCTGCAAAGATAATAAAGAAAGTGATATTGCCAGGGGTTCTTTTCTCTTTAATGGACAATAAAACAGCAAAACACTGGTTTCTGATATTGGCAGAAGTTATATGGTATAGAAGAATCCTTGCTTTCAAAGTTTGCGTGATATAAGAAATGTTCTCTTTTTCAAAGTGTCTATATTTTAGGTTAATAGATATATTTACATATGTCTTTAAGATAATATGCTGGCTAGTTTTATGCCAACTTGACACAAGCTAGAGTCATCAGAGAGGACGGAGCCTCAAATAAGAAAATGCCTTCATAAGATCCAGCATTAAGGCATTTTCTTAGTGATCATTTAGTGACCAGTGGGGAAGGGCTCAGCTCCTTATGGGTGGAGTCATCCCTGAGCTGGTAGTCCTGAGTTATACAAGAAAGTAGGCTTAGCAAGTTATGAGGAGCAAACCAGTAGGCAGTACCCCTCCATGACCTCTATATTAGCTCCTCGCTCTGGCTTTCTACTCTGCTTAATTCTTGCTCTAATTTCCTTGAATGATGGACTTCAGTGTGGAAGTGTGAGCAAAATACACACTTTCCTCCTCAACTTGCTTCTGGTCATGGTGGTTTTTTGTTTATTTGGTTGGTTGGTTTGTTGTTATTTTAGTTTTTCATAGCAATAGAAATTATTTTTAATTGGATATTTTATTTATTCACATTTCAAATATTATTCCCTTTCCCAGTTTCCCCTCTGCAAACCCCCTATCCCATCCCCCTTTTCCCTGCTTCTGTGAGGGTGCTCCCCCCCCACCCTCTCTCACCTCACCACCCTAGCATTCCCCTACACTGGGGCATCAAGCCTGCACAGGACCCAGGGCCTCCCCAGTCAATTGATGACAGATAAGGCCCCTTCAGCTCCTCTGTCCTTCCCCTAACTCCTCCTTTGGGGTCCTTGTGATCAGTCTGATGGTTGGCTTCGAGCATGCGCATCTTTATTGGTCAGGATCTGGCAAAGCTTCTCAGGAGACAGCTGTATCAGGCTCCTGTCAGCAAGCACTTCTTGGCATCAGCAATAGTGTCTGGGTTTAGTGTCTGCATGTGGGATGGATCTCAAGGTGGGGCAGTCTCTGGACGTCCTTTCCTTCAGTCTCTGCTCCACTCTTTGTCTCAGTATTTCCTTTAGACAGGAGCAATTCTGGGTTAAAATTTGGAAGATGTATGGGTGGCCCCATCAGTCAATCAGGAGCCATGTCTTACCTCTGGATAAGATCTCTACGGTTCTCCTTCCCCTTTGTGGGGTATTTTGGCTAATGTCATCCTGGCAAGCTTTCGCTTTCCTGGCATCTGGGACTTTGTGGTTGCTACCCCCAGTTCCCCATCCCCCATGCTACACACCTGTGTTCAATTTCCTGACCCTCTGTACATCGCCTTCATATTCTCCCATACCTGATTCTACCTCTCTTTTTTCCCGTCCCCCTCCTCTTTTCCTCCCAAATACCTCCCACCCTCTACCTCCCATGATTATTTTCTTCCTCCTTCTAAGTAGGACTGAAGCGTTCACTCTCTGGTCTTCCTTCCTCCTGAGCTTCATGTAGTCTATGAGTTGTATCATGGGTATTCCAAGCTCGTTGCTTAATATCCACTTATCAGTGAGTGCACACCATGTGTATTCTTTTGTAACTGAGTTACCTCCCTTGGGATGATATTTTCTAGATCCATCTATTTGCCTTCAAATTTCATGAAGTCATTGTTTTTAATAGTTGAGTAGTATTCCATTGTGTTAATGAACCACATTTTCTGTATCCATTCCTCTATTGAGGAGATCTGGGTTTTTTCCAGTTTCTGGTTATTATAAATAAGGCTGCTATGAACATAGTGGAGCATGTGTCCTTGTTACATGTTGGAGCATCTTTGGGGTATATGCCCAGGAGTGGTCAGAAATCTTGACTAAAATACTAAAATGAAAGTATTAACAGAATATAGTAGATTTTACATGCTTATCAAATATAATGTTCCTGAAGGTCCGTAGTCTGGATCATGGTACCTGGAAGCTGTTTGTAATTGCTTTCTGATTGAAATACCTTCTCTTTTGCAGTACCCTCTCCATTTTTCCCCTTCTTTCAAATGTTCTTTCATTCTTTAATCTATTTCCCCTTTCTTTTTTTTCAGAAGAAGACAGTCAGAAATAAAAATTCATCAACTAGAAAGTAAAAACCATGAGTTTGGATATCAAGGAGAAAATTCTAGTCCCTTCACAGTGACAGGGAAATGTTAGTGATCCCAAAAAAACAGACAGGACCCAATCTGATGCAACTCAAAAACAGTGTCTTTATTCTGTTTGAGCTAGTTTGTGATGTGGATTCAGTAGCAAGGTAATAATGTGGTTTAAAAACTGAAGGGCTGTCACCAAACAAAAAGTATCATTGCAGATAAAGCTGTCACATGTGGAAAGGATAGAGAGAATCAGGATGTTTGTAGGAAAACCACAACCTCCAGTACATAAAACAATCCCTTCCCAATAAGAAAAGTATACCAGCTAAATTTGACTGAAACTTTTAATATTATTTTTTCAAGCAATAAGCAATATAAGACCATTCTAGGGTCAGGAAATAAGCGAAGCATAGTTTGGACATTTAGCATTGCATCTTCAGAATTTATGTACTTTACAATGGAAAAGATACTTTACATGTCATACAGAGACAAGGCTAGAGACATGCCAGTAGGTTGCTAGGGCAAGACTTGCATGGTGTACATATCCTAACTGCAGCCTATCCTAATTCACCAACCATGGAATACCTTCTGCTAAGTGCCTTATGTGTGTCTTCTCTCCTATACCTCAAAAAACATCAAAACAAAACAGAACCAAAAATCCACAACACAGGCACTGTTACATCTAACATATCGAAAGGAGAGCTAGAGGTCAAAGTGGTTATTCAAGGTCAGGCTGATTAAGAAGAACTGGGTTTTGAACTAAGATCTGGAAGCTGAGTTCAGACTTAATGACTCTGCACAGGTGAGCTCTGTCTGCTCTAGGAGTGGCTTGAAAAACTAAGTACAAGGGAAGAATGAGAAAATGGAAACCAGAAAGAGGCTGTCCTAGTGTGGCTCTCTGCTGCTGAGATAAAACCTGGACCAAAAGCAACTTGGGAAGGAAAGGGTTTATTATCTTGCACTTTACACTCACCACTGAGTGAAGCGAGGGCAGCAATGGATGTAGTCTGTACTGTTGACCAGCTTACTCTCTGTGGCTCCCTCAGACTGCTTTCCTATACAATTCAGGTCAGCACTTCCATACTGCCGGGGCCCTGTCATATCAAGCATTAATTAAGAAAATGCCCTCACAGACTTGACTACAGCACAATATGATGGAGATATTTTCTCCGTTAAGGTTTCCTTTCACCAAATAACTCTAGCCTGTTGCAAGTTGACAAAAACCCAACCAACTCTGGGGCAATGTTACATGATTCTTAAAGAGGAGAACAAGCATTTTGGTACACAAATGAGACCAGCCTTAGAGGAAAGAAAATTTGATGCATGACAGTAGTGTGGAAGGAATGAGGTCATCACCATGCTTTCCGCCTTGGACAATCAACTGTTACGGAAGAAGGGAAATGGAAAGAAAACGTTTATACCTGCTCTGATTTGAATATGGTTTGTTCCTACCCAAATGTAAACTGAGGCTTCATCCCTGATTTGGTAGTGTTGGGAGGTGGAGCCTGGAAGAAGCTTTTCAATAATGGATTGTGATAGGCAATGATTCTACCACTAGCCACATCTCCAGTCCCTATTTATATGCTAAATAGAAAATGAACAGGTTATTACATGTGTCAGTAGCTCTGTAGAAAATACGATCCACTTACCAAGCAGAGTGCTTAGCTTAGTAAGTGAAACCAACAATTCATAATACAGGCAGAACTCGAAATATATTGAAAGAATATACTTAAATTAAATGAACAAAAAAAAAAAAACAAGTTCTAATTAAGATCCTTGGAAAACACCAGTGTTGAGGCAATGTAGAAACGATATCAGTGGCGACAGGACAAGGACAGTAAGCTCTTCTGAAATCTAATGATTACACTAAGCTGCTTTTGATCTTTAAAGCATCCGTTCTCAGTCTGTGGGTCAAGACCCCCACAGGCAGTATCCTATCAGATATCCTTTATATCAAACATTTAAATTATGGTTCATATCAGTAGCAGTTATGAAGTAGCAATGAAATAATTTTATGGCTGGGGGTCACCACTGAGGTAAACGGTCACAGTTCTAAGAAGGTTGAGAACCACTGCTCTAAAGACTTTCCTGGGTAGTTTTAGCTTCCCACACTATGAAAGGGGCCTCCTGGGTCTGACTTGATTTATTTAATTCTGCATGTTACAGGTAACCAAACTAACCCATAGCCATCCACTATTCATCCACTGAAAGTAGAAGTCACTGACACAGAAACATACAATAAAGAAATGGGCATTTTTTTTCTCTCACTGAAATACATAACATTACTATAACATTGGCAGTTGCCTCTTCTGTTGTAGATTTAGTATCAAGCTCATAGCATGAAAAAATGACTGATATCTATGTGATTTAGCAATGAGACAGTCTTATTAACAGCAATAACTCAAGTAAATATTTCTGGGTTTCAAACCCAGCAATAAAAATTACTCAGAACCTACTCCAGCTTCCTATCACTGTCGTCTTATCTCATATTAGTTTAGAAGCAGTCCACTGTTCTGTATCCAACCTCCCCCAGAAGCTTCCAATCCACGAATATCCTCTGAAGAGAAACCCCCACGGGACTGCTGCTTCTGTGCCCACCATGAAAACATTTTTTTTCCAAAGTAAGGGCAGCATCTCTTGCTGCTTATAGAGCCGTAAAGTCACTAGGGAACAGAATAACACTGAATTTCCTTCAGCCATCACTGTGTCTGTGCCATGCTGTCTTGGTACAGAAAAAATAACAATAAACAGGTATAATGCTCTCTTCTTCTCTGTGTCTTGGTTACATTTCCAACCAGAACTCTAAAATGGCAGTGCAGGAACCTCCTTTATCTAGGAATTGGCTGTTTAAATCACTTATATATTTTTTTAATTTTTTGTTTGTGTTTTACCTGCATGTAAGTATATGTACCACATATATACCCAGGGTCCATGGAGGCCAGAAGGTATCAAATCCCCATGGAACTGGAGCTACAGATGACTGTGAAGCACCACGTTGCTGCAGATAATGGAACCTGGTTCTTCCACGAGAGTAGCTCTTAACAGCTGAACTATCTCTTCAGCTCCTCATAGAGTTTCTAGAAAGATTCTCTGTTAAAACCTTCTGGCCAACTATGCATAGGCTAAAGCCCTTTCTCACCTTCCCACCGCAACCCAGCCCCTCTATCCTTCATCTAAATCAGCAGATTCATGCTATGACTTCAAAATAAGCTTTTTTACATACTAGGTACCAAACTCTGTTATTAAATTGTTTGAACCTACTTTTTTTGGAGAACTACATTATCCTTACCAGCACAACAATCCTTCTGAGGATTTTTCATTTGAACATATACACATCTTCAAGACATCCATCCTCTGCTTAAAAAAAAATGTGTAAACAGGATGGGCAATATTACTCAGCAGGTAAAGGTATTTGTCACCAATCCAGGGGACCTAACTTTGCTCCTGGAACCCAAATGCTGCAAGGGGAAAGCACACTTGTCCTCTGATCTTCAAAAGCATGTCCCTGTGGCCCCTTCTATCAATATGCCCTCCTGCCCCCTACACTAAATAAATAAATGTAACTAAAAACTTTAAACAAAAATGTATAAATAACTGAAAAAGTATCTCTAGAGCTTTAAAAGATTTGGATCAAATCTTTGCATCCTGTTCATAACAGCTGTTAAACAAATTGCCTTTGTCGCCCATTAGTCAGTTTCTAAGAGAAAGTGTCCTCCTCTTTTATTAGGTGGAGGCTAATTTGACGTCTCAGCTTTACGTGGTCCAGGGGATGCTCAGGGTGATTCTGAGAGAGATTAGCCTTTGGATAGGTAGTGTCTTAGTTAGGGTTTCTACTGCTGTGAGGAGACACCATGACCATAGCAACTCTTACAAAGGAAAACAGTTCATTGTAGTTAACTTAAAGTTTCAGAGGTTCAGTCCATTATCATCATGGTGGGAAACATGACAGCCTCCAGGCAGGCATGGTGCTAGAAAAGGAGCTGAGAGTTCTACATCTTTATCTGGAGGCAGCAGAAGGAAACATTCGGCCTAACGTGAGCATGTGAGAGCTTACAACCCATCTCCACAGTGACACATCTCCTCCAGTAAAGCCACTCCTACTCCAATGAGGCCACACCTAATAGTGAGACTCCCTATAAGCCGAACATTCAAGCACATGAGTGAGTCTATGGGGACATTCCTATTCACACCAGTATAGGAAGGATGTTAAAACCTATTTTACACCCTAATGTAGGCTTATCAGAAAAGGTGGAGAATGCTTCCGAGCAGAGAGATTTCTTCTTGCATTCATGCCTTCAAGATAAGACACTGGTTTGTTTAAATTATTTTATTTGTTTTATATATGTGTGTGTGAGTGTTTTCCCTATGTATGTATGTGTGCACCGCCTGTGTGGAATGCCAACAGAGGCTAGAAGAAGACACCGGATTCCTTTGGATTGTAGTTACAGACTGTTGTGAGCAGCACTATGAGTGCCAGATATCACACCAAGGTCCTCTGGAAGAGCAGTTAGCATTCTTAAACACCGAGCTGTCTCTCCAGCCCCAGGAGCACTCTTTTTTATTTGTTTGCTTGTTTTTCTGCTTTCTTATTCAAACAGAAACATTGGCTTTTGTTGGATCACTAGGTGTGCAGGTTGTCCACCAGTCATCATGCTAGAATTATATCATCTATTCATCTTGTATTTAAGGCTCCAGACTAAATTAGAATAAAACACCAGTCATGTACTTTTTATAGTTTTCTAGTTGCTGACCTGGGAACATTTTAGCCTCTATGCTTATGTAAGGCAATTCCTCTATCTATCTATCTTCTATCTATCTATCTATCTATCTATCTATCTATCCATCTATCGATCATCTACCTATGTATCTGTCATTTATTCATCTA
The DNA here is from genome assembly GCF_021556685.1 of Rattus norvegicus. Classification (NCBI taxonomy): domain Eukaryota; kingdom Metazoa; phylum Chordata; class Mammalia; order Rodentia; family Muridae; genus Rattus; species Rattus norvegicus. The sequence goes on along the minus strand of NC_141534.1, from coordinate 18,877,628 downwards.
TGTCATTTATTCATCTATGTATCTGACACTTATTCATCTATTATATCTATAATACATATATATTATTATATATTATCTATGTATCTATAATCTATATTTCTATCATCCTTCTATGTATTTATCACCTATCTATCATCTATCTATCCATCCACCCTATCTCTAAAGGACCCTACCCACTATAACATAGTATTATTCTCAATCTCATTTTAACTGGAGTTGCCTCAGCTCATCCACAGGGATTGTGATGAAGCCAACAAGAGAGAGAGGAATGTTAACTATTCCTCCATGCCTCAAACATGACATCATTGTTTTTTACATGTGATTTATTTCTTAATTGAAAATATTCACTATGTTAATCTTACTGATTGATGAGTATAAGAGATCTTGCTATCGTCAGATGTCTTCTTCAATTTCTTTTATCAGAGATTAGAAGTTCTTGCCATACAGGTCTTTCATTTGTTAGAGTTACATCAAGGTATTTTATATTATTTGTGACTGTTATAAAGGCTATTGTTTCCCTAATTTCTTTCTCAACCAATTTATTGTTTGTATAAAGGAGGGCTATTGATATTTTTAGTTAATTTTGTATCCAGCCACTTTGCCAAAGGTGTTTATCAGCTGTTGGAGTTTTCTGGTATAATTTTAGGGTAGCTCATTTATACTATCATATCATCTGCAATTCCAGTTTGTATCCTCTTCATCTCCTTTACTTATCTTATTGCTCTAGCTAGAACTTCAAGTACTATATTGAATAGTTAGAGGGAGAGTGGAGGGCCTTAGTTGGTTTACAATTTTAGTGGAAATGCTTTAAGTCTCCCTCAATTTTATATAATGCTGGCTATTGGCTTGCTGTATATGCATTTATTCTGTTTAGGCATGTGCCTTGTATCCCTAATGTCTCCAAGACTTTTGTCACGAAAGAGTGATGGATTTTGACAAATGCTTTTGGGGACTCTAGGGAAATGATCATTTTTTTTCATTCAGTCTGTTTATATAGTGGATGCCATTGATGAATTTCTGTATATTGAACCACCCCTGCAACCCCTAGAATGAAGCCTACCTGATCATGGTGAATGATGCCTTTGATGTGTTTTTTAATTTTGTTCACAAGTATTTTACTGAGTATTTTTGCATCAATGTTCATAAGGGAAATTGGTCTGAAATTCTTTCCTTTTTGAATCTTTGGTTTAGGAATCAGGGTGACTGTGGTCTCCTAGAATGAGTTTGGAGAGAGGAACAGATGGCCAGGATAATGAATGGAAATCTGCAGCTGGCAGGGGTTGGGGCCTCTGGGCTGGGAGATGCAGGGGGCATCTCTAGGATATGCCAGAGACCTGGGATGAGGGAGGCTACCAGGAGTCTATGGGGGTGGCTTTAGCTGAGACTCACAGCAGTGGGAATAAGGAACCTGAAGAGGCCACTTCCTGTAGCCAGGCAGGAACTGCAGTGGAGGGATAAGGACAGTAACTCACCTTGCATTGAATCTGTAGGTTGCTTTTGGCAAGAAGACCATTTTTACTAAATTAATCCTGCCAATCCATGAGCATGGGAGATTTTTCCATCTTTTGAGTTCTTCAATTTCTTTTCTTCAGAGACTTAAAGTTCTTGTCATGCAGATTTTAACTTGCTTAGTTAGCATCACACCAGGGCATTTAATGTTATTTGTGACTATTGTGAAGGGTGTGCTTTCCCTAATTTCTTCCTCAGCCTGTTTATCCTTTGATGAAAGGAAGGCTACTGATTTCTTTGAGTTAATTTTATATCCAGCCACTTAGCTGAAGTTGTTTATCAGGCTTAATAGTTCTCTGGTGGAATTTTTGAGGTCACTTAAGTATACTATTACATCATCTGCAAATAGTGATATTTTGACTTCTTCCTTTCCAATTTGTATCCCTTTGGCCTCCTTTTGTTGTCTGATTGCTCTGGCTAGTACTTCAAGTACTATATTGAATAAGTAGGGAGAGAGTGGGCAGCCTTGTCTAGTCCCTGATTTTAGTGGTATTGCTTCAAGTTTCTCTCCATTTAGTTTGATGTTGGCTACTGGTTTGCTGTATATTGCATTTACTATGTTTAAATATGGGCCTTGAATTCTTGGTGCTTCCAGGACTTTTAACATGAAGGGGTTTTGAATTTTGTTAAGTGTTCACATGATAAGATGATCCTGTGGGGTTTTTTCTTAGAGTTTGTTTAAATAGTAGATTAAGTTGATTGGATTTCAGTATGTTGAACCATCCCTGCATCCCTTGAATGAAGCCTACTTGATCATGATGGATGATCCTTTTGATGTGGTCTTGGATTCTGTTTGTGGGGATTTTATTGAGCATTTTTGCATCGATATTCATAAGGAAAATGTTCTGAAGTTCTCTTTCTTTGTTGGTTCTTTGTGTGGTTTAGGAATAAGCATAGTTGTGGCTTCATAGAAGGAATTGGGTGGTATTCCTTCTGTTTCTATTTTGTGAGATAGTTTGGAGAGTATTGGTATTAGGTCTTTTATGAAGGTCTGATAGAATTCTGCACTAAACTCATCTATATGGTCCTGAGCTTTTTCGTTTGGAAGACTTTAAAACTGCTTTTATTTTGTTAGGAGTTATGGGACTCAGTGAACTAGATTGTTTGGGGGGAGGGCGGCAATGGGGGGAGGATGGGGAGGGGAACACCCATAAAGAAGGGGAGGGGGAGGGATTAGGGGGATGTTTGCCCAGAAACCGGGAAAGGGAATAACATTCGAAATGTAAATAAGAAATACTCAAGTTAATAATAATAAGAATAAAAGGAGGTATGGGATTGTTTAGATAGTTTATCTGATCCTGATTTAACTTTGGACCTGGTATCTGTCTAGAAAATTGTCCATTTCATCCAGATTTTACATTTTTGTTGAGTATAGACTTTTGTAGTAGGATCTGACTTTTTTTTTTAATTTCCTCAGATTCTGCTGTTATGTCTCCCTGTGCCCTCTGGTTAGTCCAGCTAAGACTTTATCTATCTTGTTGATTTTTTCAAAGAACCATCTCCTGGTTTTGTTGATTCTTTGTATAGCTCTTTGTGTTTCTACTTGGTTGATTTCTGCCTTGAGTTTGATTGGTTCCTGCAGTCTACTCCTTGGGTGTATTTACTTCTTGTTGTTCTACAGCTTTTAGGTGTGCTGTCAAGCTGCTAATGTATGCTCTCTCCAGTTTCTTTCTGCAGGCACTCAGAGCTATGAATTTTCCTCTTAGCACTGCTTTCATTGTGTCCTATAAGTTTGGGTATGTCATACCTTCATTTTCATTAAATTCTAAAAAGTCTTTAATTTCTTTCTTATTTCTTTCTTGACCAAGTTATCATTGAGTAGAGTTTGGTTTAACTTCCATGTGTACGTGGGAATAGTGATTGTCATTTCCTGTTATTTTTGTTGTTAGAGGTGGAATTATGTTTGGGTGGCTCTCTTCTTTTGGGTTTGTGGCAAGAAGATTACTTTTTTGCTTTTTCTAGGGTGTTGTTTCCCTCCTTGTGTTGGAGTTTCCCATCTATTATCCTTTGTAGGACTGGATTTGTGGAAAGATATTGTGTAAATTTGGGTTTGTTGTGGAATATCTTGGTATCTCCATCCATGTCGAGAGTTTCGTTGGCTATAGCAGCCTGGGCTGACATTTGTGTTCTCTTAGGGTCTGTATGACATCTTCCCAGGATCTGCTGACTTTCATAGTCTTTGGTGAGAAGTCTGGTGTAATTCTGATATATGTTACTTGACCTTTTCCCTTACTACTTTTAATAGTTGTGTGTGTGTGTGTGTGTGTGTGTGTGTGTGTGTGTGTGTGTGTGTGTGTGTGCGTTTTGTGTTTTGACTATTATGGGATGGGAAGAATTTTCTTTCTGGTTCAATCTATTTGGGGTTCTATAGGCTTCTTGTATGTTTATGGGTATCTCTTCCTTTAGGTTAGGAAAGTTTTCTTCTATAATTGTCTTAAAGATATTTATTGGTCCTTTAAATTGGAAGTCTTTCGTCCCTTCTATACCTATTATCCTTAGGTTTGATCTTCTCATTGTGTCCAGGATTTCCTGGATGTTTTGGGTTAGGAACTTTTTCTGTTTTACATTTTCTTTGACAGTTATGTTAATATTGTCTATGGTATCTTCTCTGCCTGAGATTCTCTCTTCTATCTCTTGTATTCTGTTGGTGATGCTCACATCTATGACTCCTGATCTCTTCCCTAGGTTTTCTATCTCCAGGGTTGTCTCCCTTTGTGCTTTCTTTATTGCTTTTATTTCCATTTTTAAATCCTGGATGGTTTTGTACAATTGCTTCACCTGTTTGGTTGTGTTTCCTATAATTAGTTAAGGGAATTTTGTGTTTCCTCTTTAAGGACTTCTGCTTGTTTACCTGTGTTGTCCTGTATTTCTTTAAGAGAGCTATTTATATCTTTCTTAAAGTCCTTTATCATCATCATGAGATGTAATTTTAAATCCAAATCTTGCTTTTCTAGTGTGTTTGGATATTCAGTATTTGCTTTGGCAGGAAAACTTGGCTCTGATGATGCCAAGTAGTCTTGGTTTCTTTTGCTTAGGTTTCTGCATTTGCCTCTTACCATCAGTCTGTCTCTGGTGTTAGCTTGTCTTGCTGTCTCTGACAGTTGCTTGACTCTCCTGCAAGCCTGTCTGTCAGTCCTCCTGCAGACCTGTTTTCTTTCAGCCAGATCTTGGTACAGAGTGCTGTGGGATAGAGTCAGCTCTGGATGCAGGCAGAAACCGGAAGAGTTCTGTCCCAGACTGCTCCTGGGTTTCTGTATCCTAAGGGCTCCAGGCAGATTGCTAGGAGCAGAAGAGTTCATCTTACCTCTGCTCTCAGGTGTTTCTGTGCTCCAGGTGACTGACTTTCAGCTTTGGGTATAGGCAGAAAGTGGAAGGCTCCTGCCCCTGACTGCTCCTAGGTTCCTCTTCCCAAAGGGCACAAAGGGCACTAGGCAGGTTCCTCTTGAGCCAGGAATGTGAGAAAAAGTAGTGGTCTTTCCTCAGGAATTCTCAGGATTGTTGGCAGAAGGCAGAAACTGGAAGGGTCCAGGAAATATGTACCACTTTTGAAAGCAGATAAACTAGGCAGAGTTAGGAATTAATCAATCAGAAGGTGAATTTTTTTGTTACTTTTTAATTCTAAAACTATCTTGATAAATGGGGCAGAAGTGATTTACAAAGCTATTTTAAACTTTTTATATTCATTGTATATAAGTAGTTGACAATTTATCATCCTATGAGGACTCAGTTACTTTGTCACAAAACATAGTTCATGATGTTCCAATGACCTGCAATACAATCCAATTATATTGACCTAGTACCAGCAGTCTATCCTGGCACTTGTGGGAAGAGAACAGCTCTTTCTAGGGATAGAAGGACATTGCCACCCTAGGGATAATGTCAAAGCATTACTTCTGATAGATCTCAGGAAGTCTCTTTTGCACAAGTAGCCTTACAAACACTGTAAAACTCAATGGATCCTGTGTATACAGTGTAGCACTGATAACAGTGGTCCAGGAGTGCCATTGCTGCTTTCATTTCAATAATTCATCCCACTGAACAATGAAGCTCAAAACCATAATCCCGTAACTGGAAGTCATGAGTTTTGATTGAGTCTAACTGACCAAGCCCTGAGGTAATGAGCTTTCATTGGCCCATCTTCCTGGTTCCTTGGCCTACCAGTCGTGATATCTACAGTGACCCCCAACCCCCAACAGCTCCTGACTTGTTTGGCATCTGTGGAATGAATACTGGTCTTTAGACTTGCACCGCAAACACTTTTACTCATGTTGCTGGTCCAAGTCATGGTTCTAATGAGTAAAAAAAAATAATATTCTATTAGATTTTCCTTAAAAACTCCAAGGATACAGGGTGAGAGAGCAATGAGAACTGTAGAATATTAGTGGCTGTTTAGCTCACTGCAGCAAGTTGGATTATATCTTTTTACAATTTTATTTATTTAAAAATTGACTTAATTAGTAAATACACAATTAGTAATGACACACCTCACAACCTCTTGACCCATAATTTTACTTCAACTGTTAATATTAAATCCAGCTGTATATAAACAACATCTGGTTTCAGTGTTTGGCTCTTGCTCTTCTCTCCCTCCCTCTCTTTCTCCCTTCCTCCCTCCCTCCCTCCCTTCCTCCTTCTCTCCTCTCTTTTCTTCTCCTCTCCTCTCCTCATGAAAAAGAGATTCTCTATTGTTTCATTATTGAGTTGTCAGCAACAGTCCACTGAGCCATTGAAATACAGAAGCAAACAGCAATGCAAGGAACTTCACACCCTGTGGGCAACACTTAGCCATTAAGGGGTGTAGGTGGGGAGGTAGGAATAGTTTGCTCGCTCAGTCTGTAATGGAACTTGACCTAGGATTTTACATGGATCAGCTCAGTAACCACCCTTGGGGTATGTTTCACTCTGTCCAGTTCCCTATTCCTGTCCCTTGGGATGACATAGCAAAATTAGTTGTCTAGACAGGAACCCCAGGCACTGGCTTTGTTTTGTGGGTGAACTTGATGGAATAAAGGGAAATTAAATTACAAACTAGAGTGGATTTTTTACATATCAGACACATCAGTTAAAATGCTCTGACACTAGGGTTCTCTGGGAAACAGACTGTAAAAAACATAGGAAGTCAGGATCCTCATTGGGCAGGAATGCCCGCCAGAGATAAAAGCTTAACAAAGTAGGGTATGGCACAAGGCAAGGGACCCCATGGAACTCTCACACTTAGGAAAAGGGATTAGGTAGAGCAATCTGCCAACAATGCATTGGACCCCACTGGGAACCCTCCAGCAAAAATTGTCGCTCAACAGAGCCTGTCCTTTGCCAGATGACCAAAGCCAGTATCCATGCATGATTCTGTGGATATGCATAGCTTTCTGAATGGGGAGGGGTCTGCCTTCCTGTGTCATATTTAATTAACCTCAAATAGCATTTAGAGATCATACTAGTTGTTAAACTGATCTCACCAAGTATCTCTGGTGTCTTCCATTAAGAATTTCTAGCCCCATGCCATTTAAAAGCGGCAACCAGGTGAAAGATGTTGAGGGCACAGCTGAAGCCTCAGACCTGAGGAGCCTTGGGAAATCCCAAGAGGAACACTTCAGTTTACTTGCAGCTCTCCACAGCTTTTAAGAGATTGTTTTTCTGTCTTTGAACAACCTTATAACTAGAGAAGTCGTTTATGTTACGTCTCATGGGAATAACCACCATGGACATCCTTCTGGAAAATTTACTGTCTCACCTTGCATGCCACCACCCGGGGGAAAAATGGTTATCATGCTGGGTACAAGTTCAAAACACAATGTACCAAGTTACCCTCTGTGATATTACACTACCCACCTGAAAAATGTGACAATAGTAAGACTGCAATCAATCAGGTACAGGGTTCTTTTTGTTACTCAGAGTAACAAAGCCTTCTGCGAACAGGTGTGCTGACACAATCCTCTAATGTCAGCACTCAGAAAGTTGAGGTAGGACAGTTATTAGGCATTACAGACCATCATGAGCTACGTAACAAGTTCTGGGCTATTTTGAGCTCCCTAGCACACATCTACACATTTCAAAACATGGTATATTCAAAGAACTTTAAAATCCTTCTATGAAACTTTTCAGAATAGTAGGTCTATCTAAATGGTTCAACATTCTGTACAAAACATTGTGAAACACATACTTTGTTCAATGTAGTCACTTACTGTTTCTAACTTTATTGGGCATAAAGGTTCCACCAAGCACTATCGCATATTGTTATTTTTATAATACAAACGGACTATCAGCTATCGGATACTCTCAACTAAGCCAGAAGCTCGAAATAAGTCTAGACTTAGTTGGTACATTTATATATAACACAGCAGAACCGAAGCAGTTATTTCTGGTCACTACTTCACCAATTCTGAGAATAAGCCTGTGAAGTCATGAGTGCAGGGTGTGACTGCTCCATTTTTGCTGTGTTCAGTTATAGGCCTAGAACACCCCGGTGCCTGAGTGTTTGCCATGGCTCCTGAGCTGGTGATGAGTAACGTGTCTTAATCAGCTACATAAAGCAGATTCTTTCAAAGGGTCCTCCGTCTCATTTTATGACACAGAGAACCTGTAAACACACGGCTGAGAAAATGACTAAGGGCAGATAGAAATAGCATGGCAAGAAGAAGGCTGGGTGGGTTGAACGAGATAACCGCTGCACTATAGAAATGAAGCCAAGGAGAAGGTGGTAAAGTGGGCTTCCGGGGAAGAGGAATGAAGAAGGAACTGACAAAACTGACTAAAGGAATATGTGGTATATGTATGTGTGACATGGGCATGTGTACATATATTCGTATGTGGGCTAATGGGTGTGTGGGCACATATGATAAGCCACGTATCTTTTTTTTTTTTCTGGCCATACTGTTTTTTTCCCTCCATCTTTATTAACTTGGGTATTTCTTATTTACATTTCAATTGTAATTTGAATTACAATTGAATTTCAATTCCCTTTCCTGGTTTCCAGGCCAACATCCCCCAGCCCCTCCCCCTCCCCTTCTCCATGGGTGTTCCCCTCCCCATCCTCCCCCCATTACCACCCTCCCCCCAACAATCCTGTTCACTGGGGGTTCAGTCTTGGTAGGACCAAGGACTTCCCCTTCCACTGGTGCTCCTCCTAGGCTATTCATTGCTACCTATGAGGTTGGAGCCCAGGGTCAGTCCATGTATAGTCTTTGGGTAGTGGCTTAGTCCTTGGAAGCTCTGGTTGGTTGGCATTGTTATTCATATGGAGTCTCAGGCCCCTTCAAGCTCTTTCAGTCCTTTCTCTGAATCCTTCAACAGGGGTCCTGTTCTCAGTTCAGTGGTTTGCTCCTGGCATTCGCCTCTGTATTTGCTGTATTCTGGCTGTGTCTCTCAGGAGAGATCTACATCCGGTTCCTGTTGGCCTGCACTTCTTTGCTTCATCCATCTTATCTATTTGGTGACTGTATATGTATGGGCCACATGTGGGGCAGACTCTGAATGGCTGTTCCTTTAGCCTTTGTTCTAAACTTTGCCTTCCTATTCCCTAGCAAGGGTATTCTTGTTCCCCTTTTAAAGAAGGAGTGAAGCATTCACATTTTGGTCATCCTTCTTGAGTTTCATGTGTTCTGTGCATCAATGATACATGCTCCACTTTGTTCATCGCAGTCTTATTTATAATAGCCAGAAGCTGGAAAGAACCCAGATGCCCTTCAACAGAGGAATGGATGCAGAACATGTAGTACATCTACACAATGGAATTCTACTCAGCTATCAAAAACAATGACTTTATGAAATTCATAGGCAAATGGATAAAACTGGAAAATATCATCCTGAGTGAGGTAACCCAATCACAGAAAAACACACATGGTATGCACTCATTGATAAGTGGATATTAGCCACGTATCTTTTTGAGACACCGAACCTAGAACTCATTAATTCAGCAAGACTGTTAGGCCAGGGGCTCTCCATGGATCTTCCTATCCTTACCTCTCCTAAACTTGGATTTGAGGTGTATACTACAACATTCAGCTTGCTACACAGGTGCTAGAGACACAACTAAATCCTCACACTTGTGACCGAGTCATCATCACCACTCCTGGTATGAGCATTTAGTACTCTCTTGCAGACCTAAGAATCCTTCTGTCTACGTGTAGGTTCTGTTTAGGCCTGCAAGCATTTAATGAGGATCTAGCACATGCTGACCCTGGATTTAGTGCTGTCAAGGAGACAAATACCCCTCAGACAGGCCTAGTAGTCAAGACGTTTACAATCTATCTATGGTACTAACTTTAACACATAAAATCATTAAAACTTAATTAGGGGTACTAATCTGAAGGCAATAGTCATTTAAATCCACACCCAGCAGAGCTGAAACTTTGTCTTCAGACTAGGCAAGAGCTATAATGTACTCTGAGGGTAGGTAGAGATTTAAGATGAAAAGAAATGTGATTTTAAGACTAGAAAATGAGGATAATATAATATTCACTTGGTATTCGGTGGCTCAGTAGCAAAAACCCTCAGATAGCAATGAAGTTGATTGACATGTTTCACTGGAGAGAATCAGAGTTAGTGTTTTAAGTTCAGGAAAAAGCATAATTGTAGCTGTCTACAAAGAAACAGACCAGACACTAAATTGGATGCTTTCTGATTCAGATTAAGAAGAAACAAATAAGTACTTGTGAAGATTCAAGTACTCATGAAACAAGGCAAAGGAGAGAAATATTTCCTTGTGTCTCATATGTCCATGCAATGTACTAAGTGTCTTAGTTAAACTACAACTGCTATGATAAATGTGATCCTACTATCCCAACGTCAACCAACTCTACCCCATTTAATTGTAGACATGTCTCTATTAAGGTACTATTAATATTGCAAGAGAATTTTCTAACATGAAATATCATCAAAAGGAGCCCCAGTGCTTCACTAATGCCTGTTTTCTTTGCCTATACCTCTAACCAGAGCAATTGAGGCTCCACCCTGAAAGTACTCCTAACATTTGCAAATGTCCAAATTGTTCTGTACTGACTGAAAAGGCCATTTTAGACTCTCAAAATCAGGTACAAAAGCGTTTAGACTCGGTTACTTTAGGAAAGAAATTTCAGGTGTGTATCTTCCTTCTGTTATCTTGGTTAACTTTCGCAGCACAGCTCCAATATCCTCCACATTGACAATCCAGCTGAGGTGATGACCCTGCCCTCCTTCCCAGGTTCTTCAGTCTCTACAGATCTCACCTCTCCCAGCAGGCGGCTGCTCCTCAGAACTGTTTGCTTTTGGACAAGCATGTTCTTCTATCCTTGTACTTGATGTGTAAGTTCCCTGTATTTCTCTGCATATCAGTGCATGCCTGTCCTACTTTGCCCCCTGTTGCTATGATAAACAGAGATCAAAAGTCTGCCTAGGGGAGCAGATGGTTCTATTGGCTTAAAGGTTGTATCCATCATCAAGGGAAGCCAACCAGGAACTCATAGCAGGAACTTGAAGGCACAAACTGAAGGAGAGATAATGCCTCTTTGCTCATTGCCTTTGGCTTGCACAGATAACTTTCTTAAATATCCATGTCTATCTGTTCAGGGCGGGGGTAGGGAAGAACCCACAGTAGGTCGGGCCCTCTCACAGCTATCAGCAGTCAAGAACATGTCTCCACAGACATGCCCACAGACTCGTCTTAACAGAAGCAGTTCTTCAGTGGAGATTTCCTCTTCCCAGGTGACTCAATTTATATCCAGTTGACAAAACTAACCAGCATGTGAAATGTAGCTTAGCATAGCCAAACAGATTTGCTGCTCATTCTTTTATATGTGACAGGACATGAAGTGAATGATACAAGTAACATCACACTTGCCCCTCTGTATTGGTCATTCTTTTATTGGTGTGATGAATCACAATGACTAAGGCAACCATTGTAATAGCTAGTTGGGTTTTTTGTTTGTTTGTTTGTTTGTTTGTTTTTTGCTGTATGTTTCCAGAGGGTTAGAGTTCAAGGTGACAGAGAGAAAACAGAGTGGAAAGAGTAGGAAGCTGAAAGCTCACATCTTGAACCACAAATAGAGGGCACGCCAGAAATGCAATAGGTATTGAAACCTCAGAGCCCAACCTCAGTGACACACTTCCTCTACCTCCTCCACTAACTGGGTATTCAGACATCTGAGCCAGTGGAGGACATTCTCATTCAAACCACCTCATCCTGCAAATTGTAACTTCTGAGAGTCTGACCTAGAATTCTCCTTCATCTGCATTTCATGTGGGTAGTCAGTAAACCTCTCCAAAAAGAATCCTTTCTGTGTCCTTCTTAAAACTTGAGCATTCTTTACCTGCAATGCCAAAACGCTTGAAGCCAGAAGTGAAACACTGGGCTTTATATATTTTGTAATATTTGCATTCACATAGTGAAATATCTTAGGGATAGGACCTAAGTCTAAACTTGATATTCATTCATTTTTTAAATACGTCATACAGACATATACTTATACATGTAATTTGATGGTAATTTACATAATACTCTAGTGCATGTATCCTTACAGCAACACATCACTGAAAAGTTCAAGTGTGGAGTTTTATTTCTACCTGTATCACTCTGCTGATGCTCATAAGTTTTAGATCCTGAAACATCTTGGCCTTTCATATTCCAACTAGGGGTAGAAGGTTGTATTCCATAAGCAACTTAATAGCTGACATAGTCATTCTCACTAGGGGTTTCCATGCCTGGCTAACCGCTGCAATCTTTCTTATCAGTCAACACTCAATGCAGAAACTGTATCATATTCATAGTGAATGAACATTCTTATTAACTTACATATACATAACTGCAGTGCCTCTTCAAAGGATATTTTTTGCTATTTTCCAGATTTGAATGAAAAATCATCACTAAGCCCAATAAAATAAAGAATATTTTGCTGCCTAAGAATACATTCGTGCTGAGAATACTTAATAAGTTCAATGTATAACATATTTGTGTGTTTGTATAATGTATATATGCATATGTGCATGTTTGTGTGGTATTGGCATATATATGCATGTACATGCATGCTTGTTCATTTACCTTTACAAGCATTAGCAGTTGTCAAAAAATAGAAATTGTCAAAAAATAGAAATTGTATGTGCATATCACATTTTAATTGCTGAAGGTATCTTGATATACCATTTTCTTTCATGATTACTTATTGATTACATAAAAATTACTTTGGTGACACATTATTCCAGGACACCCCAGATAATACAGTCTTGTTATACGTATTCATAATTATCTAGTTGGGAGGCAAATCTGGACCCAGTAATTATAGATACAACATGGTGACTTATTGGGATTTACATTTCATAGAGGCACTGATCTGGGTTCTTGGTCTAATTGACAGACTGTGGATTTATCATGCAGGAAGCCTTCCTCTGGGTTGGGGTTGTACTTAAGATACACTGGTTACTTAGTATCCCGGAAGCCCTGGGTTTGATCCCAAGCACCATGTAAACCAGGCATGATGATACATACTCCTATTCCCAGAATATGGTTAAGTGGAGTCAAAAAGATTAGGAGTTTAAAGTCACCCCCACCTACTTAGTGAGTTTGAGACCACCCTCTGCTACATAAGAACCCTCAAGCATGAAGAAAAAGAACTTTAGCCATAGAAATCTCCCCAATCTTTATATTATAAACCTTTTGATTAAATATTTCTTCATTAACACATGTTAGCTGGCTTTAGGACTGAATACTTCTCCCTAAATATATTCCTACATTACTTAACACTTGAAAGGAGTCTAAGCTAAGGACTCATGAATTAAATTTTTGTAATAAGTTCACCCCAGAGTATGCCTATATTAACCCAGGGCTTCCTAGATACTAAGTAACCAGTGTATTTTAAGTACAACCCCAGCCCAGATGCAGGCTTCTTACATGCTAAATCCACAGTCTGTCAACTAGATCAGGAACCCACATCAGTGCCTTGATGAAATGTTGGTATAGTTACTACTGTCTGTCTAAGCTATATGCATGTGGATATGATTTAAAGTACTGTTCTGAGGGCCTTTCTGAACAAACCAAGAGAGTGCATTAAGCCCCAAAGGAAAGCCAAGTGTCAAGAAATAATATTATTCTGCAGTCAATGTGCACAGTACAGTTTCACAATAACACATTTTTAATGAATAGAAGGCTTTTTTAAATAGCAAATCTGAAAATTCCAGTTCTCTCAGCCAGAGCCTTAATTCATGGTTGTTTATGAACTCTAAAGGGCCCTGGCTGGAATTTCCTATTTTCATGTTTCATCTTGATTTGAGTGGGAAGGCAATGTGACTATAATCCAATAAATATATTTGTTAACAAAACCCAGTTAATATGTAAACCTAGAACATATCTGTTCACTATGCTTATCAAATATTCTGTATGCTGCACTGTATGTTCTGTGCAGCCAAGGTGGTAGGGTTATTTACCCCAATGTCACAAGAAAGAGATAGAAATAGTTGCACGCTGCCATATTTTACAGGCTACAATGTCATGGGGGCATGGGAATTGTTCTGCTCTGTTATGAGAGCACTTCTGTAAATGTGATCCATGACGGACACATGTCATGTCAGCAGCAGGGGTCCAAATTCACACTTAGGGGCTGTCTTCTTGTGGTACCCGTGCTTTCTATGTTTGTGCCTCTTGTTTTGCAGCACACTTCCCCTTTGCTCTGAAACGAGGAGGTGACCCTGAGTGAGTGAGGAGCATTGTCATCTCCCACCATGCTGTCTTTTCTGTTTATTCTGCTCTCTGTCATCAGTTTCTAAGTTTCTGTATACGGCTGCTACAAAGCTTGAGTCTTTGTGCTTTGCAAACTTCTTTTTCCCAGTTTCTGAACTCTGACTTCTAAAGAAAAACAAAATGACTTTTACTTACTTGATTGTGCCTCTACCAATTTTCTGTAACTTAAGCTGTCGCCTTCAGCTGCTAAATCAAAAAACCCATACCACAGCGATAATAGCAGCTTTTGCCTGTCACCTTTTTCATGCACAGGTGGGGGCCAAATGCGCAGGGCTGAAAACAGAAATTTTAGGGCATGGTTGTCTGGGACAACATGATCAATGTCAATTGGTTTTAGTGAAGTACAAATCTGTCTGTTTCTATGTGTCTTTAGAATTTCTTTTTCGTCCAACTCTGATCGTGGAATATTTACCTAAGAGCAGTTATGCCTCACAATTTGTGTGATTAGTATCCAATATTAGCATGATAGAACGGCGACTCACCTGGGAGCTAGGACTCTGGAAATATCTGTAGGAGGTTAATTTCATTGCATTCACTGAGGAGGAAACAACTGTGCCCTGTGTGCGTCTGAACCTGATTCCCAAAAACTATCTCCCCGATTGTTTTGATTTCCTATACTCCCTTGGTTCCCAAGGTTGCTCTTCTTACATTTAATTCAAACCATGAAACATGTAGCATTAAGGCCATCTCACTTCTTCTTCAGTAAACATGGGGTTGGCATAGTTCACATTCCATTATAACAGGAGACTGGCAATTTGGTATTAATAACTTGCCATCAGGGATTCTGTCTGCAGGCACTGGAGATATGACTTAGTTGTTAAGAACAATGGCTTCTCTTCCAGTGGAATGGAGTTTGGTTCCCAACATCTATGTCAGGTAACCACCAGTAAGTCCAGATGTGGATGTTTTGACGTCCTCTTCTGGATTCCACAGGAACCTGCACACACCACACACACACACACACACACACACACACACACACACACACACACACAATATCCTACCTTCAGCTTTCACTGATAGAACATTGGCAGAACTATTTCAGTTGTAAATACTGAATGATACCCCAACAACATAGTAATGAGTGCTAACAAAAAGTGCATCATGGAGGAATTTTTTGAAGCAGGATCTTACAGTGCAGCTCAGGCTGGGCTGGAACTGGTGATCCTTCTGCCTCACTCTCTTGAGCATTCCAGGTATGGGCTCCATGCCTAGCCTCCTTCCAAATTTCCTCTCCACTTGAATCACTTTGTGTATTTATTTTGAATATCAACACAGGATTTCCTTCAATATTTTTTAGGTTAGCCAATCCATTTTGTTATGGCCTTGTTGTACATGCTTTGTTGATCCCCCCACCTCTCCCTTTTCCTATTCCCCCTCCCCCTCTTATTGTTTTCTCCCTCCTCAAAATATCTCCCATTCTGTTCTGATGTTGCATGTATTATCTTGCCATCTTCCTCCCTTTTTCCCTTAAAATGCCTTCCCCATGCTGCCCTCTCTGCTCTCATGCACACC
This sequence comes from Rattus norvegicus, assembly GCF_021556685.1. Taxonomy (NCBI): domain Eukaryota; kingdom Metazoa; phylum Chordata; class Mammalia; order Rodentia; family Muridae; genus Rattus; species Rattus norvegicus. Next base: position 18,861,901 of record NC_141534.1, on the reverse strand, counting down.
TGCAAACCATGCAGTGTGTCCACGACAAATATTAAACCTTTCCCCTCATCTCTTCGCTCTCATCTACCCTACCCTTTGCTGCCAACCAGGAAATGCTGTGCTCTCTCTTCCCTAACAGACCCTGAAGGCAGCTCTAAGACTCTCCTAATCTCGTTTTCACTTAGTATTGTTGCAAGGCTAGCGATCTCAGCAAATATTATGGAATTACTTGGAAATTGGTCGCCTATCATCTCCAGAAAGATACAGGCTTGGATACAAACAAAAGGTATCCATTTCATACAAAGCCAATGAGTGGCTAACCTGGGAAAGGAACCAGCATGTTGGCCAGAGGATGGCGTTTATTTTCATTTTCATAGTACTAAAGAAGATATCTAGTTGTGGTTATGGGTTAAACAGAGTTCTATCCATGAATATTTGAAGAAACTTAATTTTAAATGACCATAGAATTTTTACTCTGTAAGTGGATGGCATTCTGATGGTACTTTTAAAACTATTTTAATTACATTTATTTAATGGCAGCACATGCACAGCACCCAGGAAGGGGCCAGAATAAAAGTTCCAGGAGTTCTCCTTCTAGCAGTATAGTAGAGGAAAAAGGTGGAGTTTAAGGTAAAGTGAGCTACTCTCGAAGGTCAGTAAGACAATGGTAGACCCTACCGCAGAGAAAAACTCTCAAGAAGAGAGAGTGGACAATGGCCAAAGACACTACTGTGTACATGGTCAGGAAGGCTCCATCCTGTGTCTGCCATCTTAGAACTAGACAGTTTTCCTGACCTTGCTTTCCTGTACCTTCCTTGGTCGATAGGTACATTTGAATATTTTCTTGATTTTTTTTTTGTCTTTTATTCTCTTTTGAAACTATAGGCATGCACCACCAGAGACTGGATTAACTCTTACATGAGAGGCAAGAACAGGCCAGCTCTCTTGCTAGATAATGATCTTTCTGAATTTTACAGCAGTTCAAAATGTCATGTCTCTAGAAGTGAATAGATTAAGATTCCGTTCTTCTGGAGCAGCTCTCTGCTCCCAGACCCCGTGAGAGAGAGACCCAACCGCCTGGTCAGGTAGGCACTCCTGAGGCTGCAGAGCGGAAGAGACCACCAACACTGCTCACCCCTGCCCACATCCCTGGCCCAAGAGGAAACTGTATAAGGCCTCTGGGCTCCCGTGGGGGAGGGCCCAGGAGCAGCATGACACCTGCCTGAGACACCACCGGAACCTGAAGGAAACAGACCGGATAAACAGTTCTCTGCACCCAAATCCCGTGGGAGGGAGAGCTAAACCTTCAGAGAGGCAGACAAGCCTGGGAAACCAGAAGAGACTGCTCCCTGCACACACATCTCGGACGCCAGAGGAAAAAGCCAAAGACCATCTGGAACCCTGGTGCACTGAAGCTCCCGGAAGGGGCGGCACAGGTCTTCCTGGTTGCTGCCGCTGCAGAGAGCCCTTGGGCAGCACCCCGAGAGTGAACTTGAGCCTCAGGACCACAGGTAAGACCAACTTTTCTGCTGAAAGTGACCTGCCTGGTGAACTCAAGACACAGGCCCACAGGAACAGCTGAAGACCTGTAGAGAGGAAAAACTACACGCCCGAAAGCAGAACACTCTGTCCCCATAACTGACTGAAAGAGAGGCAAACAGGTCTACAGCACTCCTGACACACAGGCTTATAGACAGTCTAGCCACTGTCAGAAATAGTAGAACAAAGTAACACTAGAGATAATCTGATGGCGAGAGGCAAGCGCAGGAACCCAAGCAACAGAAACCAAGACTACATGGCACCATCGGAGCCCAATTCTCCCACCAAAACAAACATGGAATATCCAAACACACCAGAAAAGCAAGATCTAGTTTCAAAATCATTTTTGATCATGATGCTGGAGGACTTCAGGAAAGACGTGAAGAACTCCCTTAGAGAACAAGTAGAAGCCTACAGAGAGGAATCGCAAAAATGCCTGAAAGAATTCCAGGAAAACATAAATAAACAAGTAGAAGCCCATAGAGAGGAGATACAAAAATCCCTGAAAGAATTCCAGGAAAACACAATCAAACAGTTGAAGGAATTAAAAATGGAAATAGAAGCAATCAAGAAAGAACACATGGAAACAACCCTGGATATAGAAAACCAAAAGAAGAGACAAGGAGCTGTAGATACAAGCTTCACCAACAGAATACAAGAGATGGAAGAGAGAATCTCAGGAGCAGAAGATTCCATAGAAATCATTGACTCAACTGTCAAAGATAATGTAAAGCGGAAAAAGCTACTGGTCCAAAACATACAGGAAATCCAGGACTCAATGAGAAGATCAAACCTAAGGATAATAGGTATAGAAGAGAGTGAAGACTCCCAGCTCAAAGGACCAGTAAATATCTTCAACAAAATCATAGAAGAAAACTTCCCTAATCTAAAAAAAGAGATACCCATAGACATACAAGAAGCCTACAGAACTCCAAATAGATTGGACCAGAAAAGAAACACCTCCCGTCACATAATTGTCAAAACACCAAACGCACAAAATAAAGAAAGAATATTAAAAGCAGTAAGGGAAAAAGGTCAAGTAACATATAAAGGCAGACCTATCAGAATCACACCAGACTTCTCGCCAGAAACTAGGAAGGCCAGAAGATCCTGGACTGATGTCATACAGACCCTAAGAGAACACAAATGCCAGCCCAGGTTACTGTATCCAGCAAAACTCTCAATTAACATTGATGGAGAAACCAAGATATTCCATGACAAAACCAAATTTACACAATATCTTTCTACAAATCCAGCACTACAAAGGATAATAAATGGTAAAGCCCAATATAAGGAGGCAAGCTATACCCTAGAAGAAGCAAGAAACTAATCGTCTTGGCAACAAAACAAAGAGAATGAAAGCACACGAACATAACCTCACATCCAAATATGAATATAATGGGAAGCAATAATCACTATTCCTTAATATCTCTCAATATCAATGGCCTCAACTCCCCAATAAAAAGACATAGATTAACAAACTGGATACGCAACGAGGACCCTGCATTCTGCTGCCTACAGGAAACACACCTCAGAGACAAAGACAGACACGACCTCAGAGTGAAAGGCTGGAAAACAACTTTCCAAGCAAATGGTCAGAAGAAGCAAGCTGGAGTAGCCATTCTAATATCAAATAAAATCAATTTCCAACTAAAAGTCATCAAAAAAGATAAGGAAGGACACTTCATATTCATCAAAGGAAAAATCCACCAAGATGAACTCTCAATCCTAAATATCTATGCCCCAAATACAAGGGCACCTACATACGTAAAAGAAACCTTACTAAAGCTCAAAACACACATTACACCTCACACAATAATAGTGGGAGATTTCAACACCCCACTCTCATCAATGGACAGATCATGGAAACAGAAATTAAACAGTGATGTCGACAGACTAAGAGAAGTCATGAGCCAAATGGACTTAACGGATATTTATAGAACATTCTATCCTAAAACAAAAGGATATACCTTCTTCTCAGCTCCTCATGGTACTTTCTCCAAAATTGACCATATAATTGGTCAAAAACGGGCCTCAACAGGTACAGAAAGATAGAAATAATCCCATGCGTGCTATCGGACCACCACGGCCTAAAACTGGTCTTCAATAACAATAAGGGAAGAATGCCCACATATACGTGGAAATTGAACAATGCTCTACTCAATAATAACCTGGTCAAGGAAGAAATAAAGAAAGAAATTAAAAACTTTTTAGAATTTAATGAAAAGGAAGGTACAACATACCCAAACTTATGGGACACAATGAAAGCTGTGCTAAGAGGAAAACTCATAGCGCTGAGTGCCTGCAGAAAGAAACAGGAAAGAGCATACGTCAGCAGCTTGACAGCACACCTAAAAGCTCTAGAACAAAAAGAAGCAAATACACCCAGGAGGAGTAGAAGGCAGGAAATAATCAAACTCAGAGCTGAAATCAACCAAGTAGAAACAAAAAGGACCATAGAAAGAATCAACAGAATCAAAAGTTGGTTCTTTGAGAAAATCAACAAGATAGATAAACCCTTAGCCAGACTAACGAGAGGACACAGAGAGTGCGTCCAAATTAACAAAATCAGAAATGAAAAGGGAGACATAACTATAGATTCAGAGGAAATTCAAAAAATCATCAGATCTTACTATAAAAACCTATATTCAACAAAACTTGAAAATCTTCAGGAAATGGACAATTTCCTAGACAGATACTAGGTATCGAAGTTAAATCAGGAACAGATAAACCAGTTAAAAAACCCCATAACTCCTAAGGAAATAGAAGCAGTCATTAAAGGTCTCCCAACCAAAAAAGGCCAGGTCCAGATGGGTTTAGTGCAGAATTCTATCAAACCTTCATAGAAGACCTCATACCAATATTATCCAAACTATTCCACAAAATTGAAACAGATGGAGCACTACCGAATTCCTTCTACGAAGCCACAATTACTCTTATACCTAAACCACACAAAGACACGACAAAGAAAAAGAACTTCAGACCAATTTCCCTTATGAATATCGACGCAAAAATACTCAATAAAATTCTGGCAAACCGAATTCAAGAGCACATCAAAACAATCATCCACCATGATCAAGTAGGCTTCATCCCAGGCATGCAGGGATGGTTTATTATACGAAAAACCATCAACGTGATCCATTATATAAACAAACTGAAAGAACAGAACCACATGATCATTTCATTAGATGCTGAGAAAGCATTTGACAAAATTCAACACCCCTTCATGATAAAAGTCCTGGAAAGAATAGGAATTCAAGGCCCATACCTAAACATAGTAAAAGCCATATACAGCAAACCAGTTGCTAACATTAAACTAAATGGAGAGAAACTTGAAGCAATCGCACTAAAATCAGGGAGTAGACAAGGCTGCCCACTCTCTCCCTACTTATTCAATATAGTTCTTGAAGTTCTAGCCAGAGCAATCAGACAACAAAAGGAGATCAAGGGGATACAGATCGGAAAAGAAGAGGTCAAAATATCACTATTTGCAGATGACATGATAGTATATTTAAGTGATCCCAAAAGTTCCACCAGAGAACTACTAAAGCTGATAAACAACTTCAGCAAAGTGGCTGGGTATAAAATTAACTCAAATAAATCAGTTGCCTTCCTCTATACAAAAGAGAAACAAGCCGAGAAAGAAATTAGGGAAACGACACCCTTCATAATAGACCCAAATAATATAAAGTACCTCGGTGTGACTTTAACCAAGCAAGTAAAAGATCTGTACAATAAGAACTTCAAGACACTGAGGAAAGAAATTGAAGAAGACCTCAGAAGATGGAAAGATCTCCCATGCTCATGGATTGGCAGGATTAATATGGTAAAAATGGCCATTTTACCAAAAGCAATCTACAGATTCAATGCAATCCCCATCAAAATACCAATCCAATTCTTCAAAGAGTTAGACAGAACAATTTGCAAATTCATCTGGAATAACAAAAAACCCACGATAGCTAAAGCTATCTTCAACAATAAAAGGACTTCAGGGGGAATCACTATCCCTGAACTCAAGCAGTATTACAGAGCAATAGTGATAAAAACTGCATGGTATTGGTACAGAGACAGACAGATAGACCAATGGAATAGAATTGAAGACCCAGAAATGAACCCACACACCTATGGTCACTTGATTTTTGACAAAGGAGCCAAAACCATCCAATGGAAAAAAGATAGCATTTTCAGCAAATGGTGCTGGTTCAACTGGAGGGCAACATGTAGAAGAATGCAGATCGATCCATCCTTATCACCCTGTACAAAGCTTAAGTCCAAGTGGATCAAGGACCTCCACATCAAACCAGACACACTCAAACTAATAGAAGAAAAACTAGGGAAGCATCTGGAACACATGGGCACTGGAAAAAACTTCCTGAACAAAACACCAATGGCTTATGCTCTAAGATCAAGAATCGACAAATGGGATCTCATAAAACTGCAAAGCTTCTGTAAGGCAAAGGACACTGTGGTTAGGACAAAACGGCAACCAACAGATTGGGAAAAGATCTTTACCAATCCTACAACAGATAGAGGCCTTATATCCAAAATATACAAAGAACTCAAGAAGTTAGACCACAGGGAAACAAATAACCCTATTAAAAAATGGGGTTCAGAGCTAAACAAAGAATTCACAGCTGAGGAATGCCGAATGGCTGAGAAACACCTAAAGAAATGTTCAACATCTTTAGTCATAAGGGAAATACAAATCAAAACAACCCTGAGATTTCACCTCACACCAGTGAGAATGGCTAAGATCAAAAACTCAGGTGACAGCAGATGCTGGCGAGGATGTGGAGAAAGAGGAACACTCCTCCATTGTTGGTGGGATTGCAGACTGGTAAAACCATTCTGGAAATCAGTCTGGAGGTTCCTCAGAAAATTGGACATTGAACTGCCTGAGGATCCAGCTATACCTCTCTTGGGCATATACCCAAAAGATGCCTCAACATATAAAAGAGACACGTGCTCCACTATGTTCATCGCAGCCTTATTTATAATAGCCAGAAAATGGAAAGAACCCAGATGCCCTTCAACAGAGGAATGGATACAGAAAATGTGGTACATCTACACAATGGAATATTACTCAGCTATCAAAAACAACGAGTTTATGAAATTCGTAGGCAAATGGTTGGAACTGGAAAATATCATCCTGAGTGAGCTAACCCATTCACAGAAAGACATACATGGTATGCACTCATTGATAAGTGGCTATTAGCCCAAATGCTTGAATTACCCTAGATCCCTAGAACAAACGAAACTCAAGACGGATGATCAAAATGTGAATGCTTCACTCCTTCTTTAAATGAGGAAAAAGAATACCCTTGGCAGGGAAGGGAGAGGCAAAGATTAAAACAGAGACTGAAGGAACACCCATTCAGAGCCTGCCCCACATGTGGCCCATACATATACAGCCACCCAATTAGACAAGATGGATGAAGCAAAGAAGTGCAGACCGACAGGAGCCAGATGTAGATCGCTCCTGAGAGACACAGCCAGAATACAGCAAATACAGAGGCGAATGCCAGCAGCAAACCACTGAACTGAGAATAGGTCCCCCGTTTAAGGAATCAGAGAAAGAACTGGAAGAGCTTGAAGGGGCTCGAGACCCCAAAAGTACAACAATGTCAAGCAACCAGAGCTTCCAGGGACTAAGCCACTACCTAAATACTATACATGGACTGACCCTGGACTCTGACCCCATAGGTAGCAATGAATATCCTAGTAAGAGCACCAGTGGAAGGGGAAGCCCTGGGTCCTGCTAAGACTGAACCCCCAGTGAACTAGACTATGGGGGGAGGGCGGCAATGGGGGGAGGGTTGGGAGGGGAACACCCATAAGGAAGGGGAGGGGGGAGGGGGATGTTTGCCTGGAAACCGGGAAAGGGAATAACACTTGAAATGTATATAAGAAATACTCAAGTTAATAAAAAAAAAAAAAAGATTCCGTTCTTCTGGCCAGTCATTGTGAACATAGCAGATTAAGAGGCTTTAAAAACAGAAGCAACACAAATAAACTTATGGGGGGGGACATGTTTTACCACAAAGAAGTAACCCTTTCTTCATGAGCCTCCAGCTTCCCCTTTCTGTCTAATCAGTAGCTACTTTTAGAAGGAGAGACTGGAATGTTATTTCTCCTTATTTACTGTTCTTCAGTTGTAAGTGCAGTCTGTCATAGGGGCACAGGAGAAGCAGCCTGGAGCTAGTTTTCAAAGAAAAGAGTTACCTGCTGGAGTTCAGAAACAAAGAACTCTGCTAAAAGCATAAATATCACCAGTCATTCCATACCCTACCCCAAGACATTCCTTCTGAGGGGAGGAAGTATTATCTAATTCCAGATATTTGGGGAGAGGAGCCCACGATGATTAGAACCATAAACTTTCAGTTCTTGGATTATGTCCAATAAGTTCCAAGCGAGCCTGCTAATATCTAGCCCATTATACTCAACAACGGATAGAGTGTATGGTCAGTGGTCAAAGCAACTTTCAGGGCTCTCTAAAGAAACTCTGTAGACCAGGCTGGTCTTAATCTCACAGAGATCTCCCTGCCTCTGGTTTGCAAGTGCTGGGGTTAAAGGCACACACCATTGCCACTGAGCTTTAAAGAAAGTATCTTAAGACCACTGTGTATATATTGCCCATGCTGGGCAGAAGTCTGTGTTGATGTCTTTGGTCTGTACTGCTACCAGCGACCATGCAGAGGTCCATGGTAGGTGCTAACAACAGAAACCATGTAAAAGTCCCTGATCTATGCTCCTGCTGATGGCAAAAGACAAGGAAGCTACTTTTGCAGTGACAGTAGACTAACTAATGGCTGAGGAAGAGGGATGTAGAAGGTTTCTGTGATAACCCTACCCCAACCCCAACACATCCCCCCAAAACAATAACAGCCGAGACAGATAACCACTGAAGATAACTCTAACAAATGTGTTAATGCTAAAGTATAGTTCACCGAAATCGATGACTTCTGGCTGGTATGTAGGCGGGGAAGAAAGGACTCAGTTTCCTCTAAGGGGATGGCCACTGGGAGTTCAACCATGCAACAAATATTGGATTTGTAATTTTTCTTACCCCTCTTCTTCTTCCTCCTCCTTCCCCTTCTTTCACCCTATCTCCTCCTCCTGAATGGAGTAGTAGTGTTAATGGCAATTGATTTCTAGCTCCCCACTTGAGAGAGGATCCTTTGAGTGACTGAACACTTTCCTTGGTTGTGCTCAATCAGGTCGAGAATGCTTTCTCATATTAGTTTGCTGACGGAAGGTCTTTGTAAAATTCATACATCGGTTGCTAAATTTTGTCTAATGCTTCTGAGGAGGTGACCATATTTTTGTACTCTTTCTGATTAATATGCTGAAATTACATTGACTGATATCAAATGTTGAATCAGTTTTGCTTTTGCCTTCATAAGAAGGCGCTTGGTCATGATTTATTATCTGTGTTACATGTGGCTGCCTGTGAGCTCTTTGCTGCATTACGTTTTGTTAGGGCTGTCTTTAAAAGTAAACAAACTGGGTGGTGTAAAGCGCAGAAACTGATTGTCTCACGGTTCTGGAACTTGCAACTTAATATCTTCTAAATGAAAAATTACAACTGGGTATGGTGACTCATCCCTAAAATTCAGCTCCGTGGAGGCTGAGGCTAAAGAATTTTTTTTTTTATTTAAGGCCAGATTAGGCAACCAAGAGATAAAAACCAGTCTTATCTAAATAATGATGTGGAGGGAGACGACTAGATAGGGAAAGAGTTCAGTTAAAAAAAACAAAAAAAACAAACAAAAAAAAAAAACACTTGCGGCATAAACTGGAGGACCAGCACTTAAATTTCCAAGAATGATATATACGATGACTGTATTAGTGAGCATCTGTAATCTCAGTGTTCCTTTAGGGGTTGGGGGAAGATGCCTGAAGAGTCAGAATCTCATGGCCACCTAACTTGGTGTACGTAGCAGCTAAGACCAACTGACTGATTCAAGCAGACTGGGAAGGTAAAGACCAGCATCAAAAGTTATCCTTTGACCTTTACAGGTGCACTATGGGAATAATATACACTAACACATAATACATATTTTAAAAAGAAAGGTAAGAAGAGATAGATGAATGGATGTGTAGAGGGGTCGATGGATGAATTGTTGCGCTAAATATAAAAATGTGGCAGAACTGGTTCCGAGAGGACTCTAGTTCCGGCTCCAACGACCATTGGAACTACACTAATTCATCTCAGATGAGTATCTCTCCTGGTGGCTCTCTGCTCTCCCAGAACTCTCTGGTTCCAGCCGCCCGGTAAAATCAAGACTCAACAAACTGTAACCCAACAATCAGACTTACATGTTAAATTCTCAATCGACAATACATCCACAGAATGAATTCGCTGCCAATTAATAAAGATAGAAACCGCCCACCTAGACAAGATAAAAATTGACCTAGACCACCTGGATCAGAATCCATCTTCCTTCCTTTGCTCCTCCTCCTTCTCCCTCCTTCCTAAACTTTTCCCCACCTACCCTTCCTTCTCATCCAATGATAGGCTTCCCCTTATCCTGGACCCGCCTTGCTGCATAATGGCATCATCCTACAATGAATGAAAGAAGAAAAGGATAGCGGAAGAAAAGATGAAAGAAAAACCCTCTTGCTCGACAAGAGGCAAATCTTGGCGACTTTAGTAGCTCAGTTTCTGCTTTCCTCTAGAAATCCTTGTTGAAAACTGTGCCTGCAGTATTGGGGGATGGGCATCGCTCCCCTGTCTCTCTTCTTGCTGAGACACCCTATTCTACACATCTACGCTCTTGGTGTTTTCATCTCTGTCTTTCCAATCCAGTAAAACTGGAAACTTTTATTTGTTCTCTGTTTCCCAGATGAGTCAGAGAATGGGAAAGTACCCTCGGGGAATAGACAAATAAATGGAAGGATCATTGCTCACTTCTGTTTCTTTAACCGGTTGTGTCAAGTATAGTAGCTCCCGGTGCTTTGTATTACTTTCTAATATCAAACCGTGTAGCCAGGTCATGACCGGTACCAAAGGGAGGAGGGATTTGATAAATGTTACACACTGTTACTAGAATCGGAACTCTAATCAGAAGGCTGGGCTTGTTTCTCAGTTGGCAGAGTGCATGAAACTCTGTGTTCAGGAACCGGAAGAGGTATGGTGTGATGACAAGCCCAGCACTCAAGAATTAGAAGCTGGAATATCAGTTCAAGATTATCTTCAGCTGGGCCTGCATAAGAGCCTTTTAACAAGAGGGAGGGAAACTATAAGCAATGCCGTTAAAAAATAGTTACATAATGCAATCTGTTCATGATTCCTGTCTATTAATTTCCTGTTTACAGATTATTTCTAAATGTTAAAAAGTTCAATTTTACAAAGTTGTTAATTTGGTAATTCATGAGTTATAAACATTTTAAAGTAGCATTAAATTACTGTTTAATTATCCTTTAATTTTTATTCCTTGGTTTTTAAAGATAACTATTATCTTAACATAATAAATTTAAAATGATAAAATTTAACGTAATTTTATTGCTTGGTGTCTTAGTTAGGGTTTCTATTACTGTGAAGAGATACTGTGACCAAAGCAAGTCTTATAAATGACAACATTAATTGAGGCTGGCTTACAGGTTCAGAGGTTCAATCCATTATCATCAAGGCAAGAATATGGAAGCATCCAAGCAGGCACTCTATTGGAGAAGCTGAGAGTTCTACATTTGATCCAAAGGCAGACAGAAAAAGACTAACTTCCTGGCAGCTAAGGAGGAGGGTCTCAAAGCCTATCCCCACAGTTACACACTTCTTCCAATAAGGCCATAACTACCCCAACAAGTCCACTCCTCCTAATAGTGCCACTCCCTGGGACAACCATATTCTAACTACTAGATTTTTATATTATACATTATATGAAACATAGTTTTAAACACTAAATTCGAAAGAGTCCTCATCTTGTTTATGTTTTTAATTAGCATTACTTGTTTCTCTACCCTATTCTGTAATGCCAACAGAGAAATGGCCTCATGCTATCCATAACCTGATAGAATTCATAGAGAGAAACAAACTCTGATATAAATATGAAGTATTTAGGCCAGAATCCAGATCTGGGGAAGATAGAGACAAACTGCTATGAAGGAGTTGCTATTGAGATCCACAATGTCACTGTAAAGTGTAGTTTAGGAAAGCAGAGAGATAGTGACTTTTCGCTGTGACTCCAGCTTATGGGAAGCTGAAATGAGAGGATGCTCATGAGGTAAAAGCCACTATGCATTACATAGTGAGTTTTGGGTTACTTCTGGTACAGAGTGGTCCTAGAACTATCACTTGTAAAGGTGTAGAAGAGTTTTCAGGACAGTATAAAATTTCAATCTGTGGAGTAGAGAAGGAAGATCTGTTGTCACCCCATGTGGCCAGGCAGGCACCTTCCCACCTTTGAGGTCCCATACTGGACAAAAGGCAGAGGAAAGACACAGGGATGGAAATAATGGTAGATTCTAATAAAGGGGTGGTGGTATAGCTGCTTGTTTTGATTGTTGTTTCTGTCCTATAAGAGACAGGCATAGTTGGAGGAAGAATGTCAGTGCAGGTGCTGGGTCATAGAGTCGCCTTTACATGCTGCCTCCTTTTGTCTGCTTCCTGATTGCCACAGAGTGAACTGCTTTGCTCTTCTCTCTACTCCCACCAGGGTAGACTCGACTGTCCTCCCTTGGTTCTGTCAGTAACAAAATTGATAGCTAGAGACAAAATTCAAAAATTGATTCTAGGTTAATGCATGTCTATTAATTTGGTGCAGATAACAGTAGGACAATTAAAGAAGGATATACAAATATATAGTCCTCCTCCCCCTCCCCCCAAAAAGACTGAAGGAGACAACCATGGTGAGGCCTTCCTCCTGAGCAGTAGAGAGGCAGAAACAGGAGGATATCAGGTTTGAGGACAACTTACACTACTTGACACATTATGAAACACACAGCCATAGCAGTAGCAATAGCAAATACACAACCTAAGGGAGAGAGTTTAGGTTCTACTTTATAGAAACATACATATTATTCTTACATGTTGCCTACTAACATCAACTCATTTTCTGTGTTGAAGAAAAGTTACTTTGCAAATGTAATACAGCTTATAAAAAGAAGTAAACACAAATGATTGAACCTTCCTTAATAATGAAGCAGTTCCTCCGTGATTAAAAAAAAAAAAAGCCAGCATCTTTTGTAATAAAAAACATCAGAAGCACCCTTGCTAAATTCAGTTCCTTAATAATAACAGAAACAAAACTAAGTTGGGAGTGGTGGTGCAAGCCTATAATTCTAGCCCTCAGAAGGCTTAGGCAAGAGGACCTTTATAAGATCAAGTACAACTCGAGACAAAGCCAGGGGTAAGAAGCTAGATGCTGCCAAAATGAAAATATACCACTTATGTCCTTATTATTTAATCTTTTCATTGGAGATATTTGCAAAAGAGTAAAGAAACTACTTAAAGATGAATGTTGAGAGAGAATGGAGTGATTTTCTGTTTCTAAATGAAATAATCATGTTTACATGAAAATCAAATAACTGATAGGTAAATTATGACAACGAGGTAGTTTGATGGAGTGTCAGGTTAAAATCAACATGGTTTTTCCATGTACAAACATAAACTACCTAAAACCCTATGGAATATAACAGGTGTGTGTACATATGTAGGTTAACAGATTATGTACAGTACTCTGTTAATAAACATATGTGCCCTGTCCAGAGCTACTGGGTCCTGGGAACCTGACGAGGGCTGGCAAGGGAATGAAAAAATAACACTCAGGCACGTGTATGAAAAGGAGATTAAGGGGCAGGCTGTGCTTACTCAGAGGAAGCAACACCTGGGAACCTCAGAGAGTTTATTATGTATGACGCAGCCGGAAAGATATTTGTCTCAGTAGAGGGCTGTGTAGGACAGAAGTGTCAGGCTGTAGATGTGTGGAGGAGGGAGTAGCAACAACAAGTCTTTGCACACGCTGTCAACATTCACACAGAGGAAAGCTTTGCCAATTCTGAGCCTGACACATGTGTGGAAGGCTTTGCCATTGCCATGGGTCTCAGACACTGGTCCTTGATATGGCTATGCCCATGTCAAACACTACCCATTTCCTCTGTAATTTCTCCACTTTACATCTTAACTTAGTGCTTCCTCAGCTCCCCACATATGTACATATCTAAAAGTCAATATAACAAGAAATATACAAAAACCTAAATGAAAATTATGAATAATACATTAGTAGACTTGAAAGGACGGTCTAAGGGTATGGCAGACTTCGCAAGGAAAGCCTGATGATAGGGCAGACTGGGAGAGGAAGGTTTGATACCAGAAAGACAGCAACACTCATTTAGCTGATTTATACATTTAAGGTAAATGTTTTAGAAATGTCATTACAGAATTTTTCCTTGAGCTACAAAGTTAATTTCAGAGTGAATAAAAAGTTGTAAAGGTCTGCACCAAAAAGATTAATGTCTAGCACCCCCATTTACCAAAATATATTAAAAATGCCTCTGTAATTAAAATGATAATGCTCAAAGAAACAGATAGGTCGGAGATATGAAATTCAATTCCATGTGTATACTTAACTGTTATAGAAACATGCAAGGAAATGTAAGTAGCATCTCATATCAGTAGGGAGAAAGCAAGAGTTTTTTAAAGTGGTATAGATAGGCACAATATTATAGAGGAGAAAATTAGGAGTGGCCTTGTCTTAGGATTTCTATTGCTTCAACCAATGAAACACCATGACTAAAAAGCAAGTTGGGGAAGGAAGGGTTCTTTGGCTTACATTTCCACTTAATAGTCTTTCATCAAAGAACATTAGAACAGGAACTACAGCAGGGTAGGAACCTGGAAGCAGGAACTGATGCAGAGGCCTGGGGTGGGGAGTGGGGGTTAGAGGACAGAGGATGCTGCTAACTGGCCTGCTTTCTTACAGAAGACAGGACTACCAGCCCAGACACACCACTCCCACTGGGCTGGGCCCTCACCATGGATCATTAATTAAGAAAATGCCTTACAGCTGGATCTCATGAAGGCATTTCCTCAAAGGAGGCTCCTTTCTCTCTAATGACTCTAGCCTGTGTCAAGTTGACATACAAAACCAGCCAGAACAGGGTGCGTTCTTCCTAAGTCTTCTTCAGAGAAGCCCTAAGGGGCTCAGAGTTAATGGTCCACCTACTGGATGTATAGAAGAGCTGGGAAGACGACAAGATGAATGAAAGGCAAGCTATGCAGTGATGAGGGTTTGAGTTCAAACCCTCAGCAGCCACACAAACAAGTCAAAACTCCAGACATGCCTGCACCCGTCACCCCAGCGCTGGAGAGTGGACACACATGGGGCTCTTTAGGGAGTCAGTCACTAGCTAGTCTGAATGAAACAAGACGTCTAGGTCACCAAGAGGCTGTGTCAAAAAATAAGGTAGAGAGGTAAGTAGGCAGTGACTCCAGGGTGCTCATGCATGTGCGCTTGACCAAACATGTAAATGCACTTGAACACAAACACACACACGCACCCAGCCTCCACCTCACACATGCACACATACATTTGTGAAGTAATGATTACATAAATAAGTTTACAAACTAACCTGTGGCTTAAGTGCAGTGTTACCTGAGGAGAAAGACTCTTCCCTGCTGTGACTCAAATTGCAGAAGCCAAGAAGACAAGGACTGATACATTTTGTCATATAAAGTACATATTATCACAATGTTATTAAAAAAGCAACGAATTATTAAGTGGGAAAAATTGTCATATCTTTATGACAGAAAGTTGTTCCCATTGTAAATACATAGTGTGCTTCTCAAATTATGAAGGAAAGCCAATCCAAAAAGAGCTGTAAACACTTGCTCGGGAGTCAGAGGTGGCGGTATGTGCCTGTAAAATAGTCTGGATAAGGGAGAGGTGAAGGCAGCAGGACTCCATGTTGAAAGTCATCCATGAATACGTAGCAACACCAATAATATCCTGAACTACATAGGATTCTGTCCCCCCAAAAAATCCTAGAATATAAACAAACAAAGAAAAAAAATGGAAATAATTCTTTTTTTTTTTTTGGTTCTTTTTTTTGGAGCTGGGGACCGAACCCAGGGCCTTGCGCTTCCTAGGTAAGCGCTCTACCACTGAGCTAAATCCCCAGCCCCCGAAAATAGTTCTTAACCATGACGCAAGCCTGTCTCACTTGTAAGAAAAGTGCAAACCAAAATTATGTCAAGAAATTTTCACCTATCAGATTTATCACTGATCATGGTCTATATTTAGCCACATTCTTCTTGGCAAGCTATAGGGAAGAATGCTCTCAAATATTGCTATGGAAAAGGAAAGTAATAACATTTGGACAGTTGTTAGAAAATATGTACGTGTTTGTCACTTGAGCCAGTGATTAGATTCCAGGAATCAATACCAAATCTATGAGAACACACAGAAATGGATTCATCAAGAAGACACTGCAGCCAGAGACAATGAGGTGCGGCCTGGTCTCTTGAGAAGTACAGTGGTTATGACTAGGATCTCTGCTCTCAAGTCTCTGCTCACAAGAAATAAGCAGACATTTCGAGCACTAACAAGAGGATTTAGGTTGTCTCTGGTCATCAAAGACACACAGAAACATCATTAATTGATTTTGGAGTAGGAACAGATAGGGAAGAGGCAGCAAGTCACACACACACACACATACACACACACACACACACACACACACACACACACACACAAAGATAAATACCAGATAAAGACAACTGTGCCATCCTTCCAGTCCATACATAGATGTCCCTTGTTTCTGAATGTACACTTTAGATGTAAGATGAACTCTCTCTCTCTCTCTCTCTCTCTCTCTCTCTCTCTCTCTCTCTGTGTGTGTGTGTGTGTGTGTCTTCCTCTATCTGCATCCATTCTTTCTCTGAAAACAGACAATTTAGTTGACTAGCTAAGCCATGATGCGTCATGGATGAGCTATGTGAATGAGTAGTGAATCAATTCACACCTTAAACCAGTATAGAAAGATCAGTTTACTGAGAACACTGAGAGGGAGCAAATGGTTAGTCAGTAACTAGAGTACTGGACATTTTATCAGACCGTGGGGTAAGATGTACCAAAGAGAGTAGTACCAAGGACCAAGATGAAGCTTCAGAAACCCACATTCCCCATCAGCCACCTTCACCTAACAGCCAGAAGAGATGATTACTGTCAAAACGGAATTTGAGGCATGAATGGGCTGGGTAGAGAGAGGACCGTAGATGATGCAAAATGGCCAATGGTACTGATCTAAATAATATGCATATTATACATAAGTTATTCATATTTATATACATATATATATGTTATAGGTTTTTGAATGGTATACAATGTTCTTTGTCTCTTTGCCTGCCATTACAGAACAGAACAGTTTCAATATTCTAAAAGTGCTCTAGGCCTCACTTGCTTATCTGTCTGGCCATGCCACAAGCTCTGAATAACCACTGTCGATGTTATTCTTTTCCAAGTGTCTTCTAGATAAGGCAAACCAGTGCGCAGCCTCCACAAACCAGCTTTCATCTGCTTCTACCATACCTAGTGGAATTTAACACTCTCAATATCCACCCCAACCCCTGTGTGTGTGTGTGTGTGTGTGTGTGTGTGTGTGTGTGTGTGTGTGTGTCGCACATGTGGAAATCAGAGGACAAATTTCCAGAGTCAACTGTATCCTTCCATTTGTTTTAAGGCAGGGTCTGACTTGTTCAGCCATAAGGCATTCTCTGCCCTACTTGACCTTAGAATTTCTGGCTGATTCTTCCAGATCTGCCTCCCATCTTGTCATGGATGGGCTGTGATTACAGATGGATAGATAGGTGGATAGATAGATAGATAGATAGATAGATAGATAGATAGATAGATAGATAGATAGATAATAGATAGATAGATAGATAGATAATAGATAGATAGATGATAGATAGATAGATAATAGATAGATAGATAGATAGATAGATAGATAGATAGATAGATAGATGATAGATAGATAGATAGATAGATAGATAGATAGATAGATAGAAGGCAGATAACAGATAGATATCTTTAAAAAATAGATTCTGGCCCTTTGATTGACATAAGCTTAAAGGTGTAGAACCCTAGCTGCAGCTGCCCAGCCAGGCGTGCTGCTTTTGCTCAGAGAACACTAGGCAGTACATTGAATGAACATGCACGTAACTGAACATGTCTGTGTTTGAATCTCCGGAAAAGGGAAGAAAATGAGTCTGCACACACATGGAACTTTTAAAGCTCACAATCACAATTCGACCTCGGAGTAAGTTAACTCCGTGGCTCCACCTCGTAGTAAAAGCCCAAATGTGAACTCCGAGGGAGCCGCCTGCACATCTATTGGATGATGGCTCAGCAGAAAGAGGAAAGACAGTGCAATCCAGGTCCAGAGAAGACTCATGGGAAATGCGACAGATATAAACTCATAAAAAATCAGAGACCTCCATATCAGCAAAATTTTAGGACATGTATAAGTAGGAACGAGGTGGGACACTTTCAAATTAAAAAGACAAATTGCCCTATCTTGTTTTTGACATCAGAATACTGAGATGTTGTCTCCTCGCATTGGGTACCAGGAAAGGCTACTTCCTTGGATACGAGTCATAGTGAGAGATGAGGTACCTGCTCTTAGGGCTATATACAAGTCAGTGTAACATATCACAAAATAAAAATCTCAATGGTTTACAAAGGAGGGAGGGGCTGAAGGTTTTCTAACTCTCACATTGTGTAGCCCACAATGTATGCATCTGGAATTCCGAGCAAAATCACACTGCTACACCAAGGAATTATGTGCCTATTTGAAAACAAAAACAACTGGTAATCTGGTGGGCCACTGGGACCTGCTAAACAAAAAAAAATGTTTGACCATGCATCTGAGGTGCATGTCAAAGCGGTGGTCAGTTCTATTTGATAAGTGACAAAATCCAGCGCAGGAGACAGCAACCCATTACTAACTGGAAATGGTCTCTTTGCGATTGAGCCTGTACAAGAATGAGGCAGATTTAGAAGCCACATGATCAGGCATTCTGGAATCCCAGCTCACGAATGATGCTTGTACCAACTCCATGGCCTTAGCTCGCAGGAGGGGAGAGTTCAAGCACAAGCCACTGAGAGCGCAGGAAGAAGGGTGAGGCGTTGCCAAGGGTTGGGATGGAACTGAGTGCGTATTCCTCTGAGATGCTGCGACTAGATGGGTTCTAGTATCGTCAATTAATCATGAAGAAATAATTGTTAAAACTACATGAAAAATGTTTAGACATTTATCACACAATTTTATTTTAAGTACCAGCTTAGACCATAAATAGTCAAGAGACCATAATTTTGAGAAAATTTAAATGCAAAACTAAGGTGAAAAGCAGTATGGGAGAAAATAAGGAAGTCCTCAATGAAAGCTCACACTATTAGACTGCAATAGCAAATGTCATTTCTCGGACTGTTTTTGCACAGTTTTCCAGCTCTAAGCTAGTTGGTCTACCAAAAAATTCCCTTTGATGAATAGCAGTGGTGTGGAATGTTGTGGTATTCAGAGATCTTGTGTGGAAGGGGTCCTTTTGTGACTATCATATTGGCAAGGTGCCACTGCTGAACTAAACTGTGAACATGAATGACGCCTTTCTGTTCCAATTGAAAAGCACACAATATATTTCTTGTCCTGTTGCTAAAAAATGTTGGGCTTGTAGTCGACTCCTTTTGCAGGGGAGTACGCAACTGTACAGAAATGTGAGTGGACTCAGCATCATGAAGCGCAAAGACAAACCCAGAGGTCATTCACTTCTTCTCTTATTTTACAAATGAGAAAAGGGGAACTTCTGAAGTTCTTGGGGTCTTGCTCACTGAGTTGAGACTAAAACACAAAAGATGGCCTCTGTGTCTAGTGTTTCCTCCATAACCACACTTGAAACCACGATAATATTCCCGCCCATAGATTCAGCCTACAAATGAAATATCTCTAATGAACGTTGAAGCAAACTTTGCCCTTCAGGTACTTTCTCCTTAACTCCTTCTCGCCTGTCATCCTGAGAGAAGACTTAAAACCAGCCTTTGTAGGCAGCTCTTCTATCATGGCACCTGACAAACAGTGATCACAATATGCTCACTGGAAAAGAAAAAAGATGTGGCAGTTGCACCAAAAATTCTAAAGCTCTTTCTAAAAGCAAAGTGGCTGTCATGTCTCATCAAAAAGATAAAAGAGGTAATGTGTTTCTAGAGTACGAAGGTAATTAAGTTTGAGCATTGAGTTTTGTCTTGTGCAAAGTAATTTACTCACTTTCAGTAGTACAAACTGTTACAGGTAGTATGTGAGGTTTCTCTCTGTTCTATGAGACTCATTAAAAACCAAATACATGACTTTTCTCAATTATCCTAATAATGAAGAAAATTTGTCCTAAATGCTACCGCATAAAGTTTTACAATTCAAGATTAGAATATCTGGAGCGATCATATCCTCATTTTTCCCAAAGAAAAGTTTTAACTGCAGAAAGGATGTTTTTTAAACGTTGCATCTAAACTCATTTTTATTCCAAAAATAAACTCTGTTGTATTTTAGAAAGCAAACTAAATGAGATTATCAGTTGCATCGTATGTGAGAGTAAGATATCTTTTCATTCTTATGCACATTCTCTTTACCAATCTAGGAAAACTCTGTGAGCGCGAACACAGTCAAGTAAATCCAATAAAACATTTCCTGCCCCAGGTAAATGAGTGCCAGCAAATGAAGTAATTCATTCTTGTGTTTAGGAGGGCTTTTTAGTGCACCCTTGTGGCAAAGTAATAAATTACAAATGCAACCTTAAGGAAAAATTCTGGCAGAAAGCCAGAGAAGCAGAGTCCACTCTCTTCAGTACTCCATTCAGGAACCATCACTGTTGCCTGATCCCAGAAAGGGGACAAAAAAACAACAAATGAACAAAAATACAAAACAAAAGCTAATGCCAGTTTACAGGACACATGGCAGAAATGCGTAACATGGCCTGAGCGAAAAGGAGAAGCTTAAGTTTTTAAAAGACCAATGAAAACCAGGCATATTGGCCCACTTTTCTGAACCCTGCACTGAGGATCCAGAAGCAGATGGATTCTATGAATTCCTGGACATTCTGAGCTACCTGGCGAGTTTCAGGCCAGCCTGGTACACAGAGTGAGAGCTTGCATTAAAAAAAATCAATTAACTAATCAATTAAATTTCAAATTGCTTGTTCAAATTCCCACTCATCATGAGAGACAATGGCGTTCAGACAACGCTTTCTTTCAACTTTTCAAACCAATTCACAACTCTAATCTCGTTGTTTGTTTCTTCATTTATTTGTTTTAACGAAACACAAAAAATGCTTGAACTCTGTAAAACTGGATGCTTTTCTCTCACTCACTTATACATCTAGTACAAACAGCCTGCCAAGTGTTCTTAGGGGCATCTTGATCAGCTTGAGAAACAAGAAATCTTCCTACTTATGAAAGTGAAATCACTCTCTGAGATGTTCTCACAAAGATTTAAGACGATATACTTTTCAAGGATAAATAGCAAGGTCATACTTTCGTCTTTGTTTTATGTTTTATGGGCACAGCTCTGTACATTAATGCATCTTCTAATTAATGAATTAGATGCTGAGAGCCTTCCTCTGTTGCTCTCCAAACTATTACCTTGAGAAATGGTTCATCGTGAACCTACAATGCCCCCATTGTAGCTGGACTGTCTGGTTATAGAACTCTTGGAATAAAACTGTTTCTGCCTCTAAATGCCGGGGTTACACAGCTATATTTGCCTTTTTTTTTAATTTTGTAACTGTCAAGTGTTTGTGTGGTATGTACATATGTGTGCATGTTCACATGTATTGAGGCACATGTATGTGCACGTGTGTATTTCAGTGCATATATATGTGAGTATGTACGTAGATGGAACCCCAAGGTTAGTGCTGACTCATCCTCCATCATTCTTCCACCTTATTGAGTGAGAAAGAGTATCTCGATCAAACGCAGACCTCCCAACATGGCTAGTCTCAATAATTAAGCAATCTCTGTGGTTGCCCTGACTTGTTCTTCCAAGGCTGAACTCATAAGTGGACTATTATACCTATCCAGCACTCATGTGGGTTCTGGGGATGTGGAACTCCTGGCCTTCCTCTTGTACAACAAGCACTTAACCAAGCAGTCTCTGCAGCCCCCTGAGTGGCTGTTTACATCCTTCCTGGACTTCAGGATTATACAGAAAGTGCTCTTACCAACTCGTATCCTTGGGATCCTAATATTTCTTATTATTTTATTTATTTTCATTTTAAATGCTGTCCCCCTTCCTGGTCACCTCTCTACAAACTAACTCTTCACTCAATTCTCACTCTTTTTTACCTCTAAGAGGGTGCTCCCCCACCCAACCCACCCTCTCCTGGCATTTTGACTAATGTCATTCCCATTGGGTCATGGGATCCTCTCACATCCCCGGCATCTGAAACTTTCTAGTGGTTCCCCATCCCCACTATTACATAGTTCTATTCATTCTTCTGGCCCTCTGAACTTCTCTCATGTCTTTTCCTATACCTGATCCTGCCCCTCAACCCATTTTTTCCCTCGCCCTACCCTCTCTTACCCTGGTCCCTCCTTCCCTCTGCCCCTTGAGATTATTTTGATACCCCTTCTAAGTGGGAATAAAGCATCCACACTTTGGCTTTCCTTCTTGTTAAGCTTCATATGTGAGTTCTATCATGGGTATTCTGACCTTTGAAGCTAATATTCACTGATCAGTGAGTACATACCATGTATGTCCTTTGGGGTCTGAGTTACCTCAGTCAGGATGATTTTTTTCATTCCATCCATTTGCCTAAATAATTCATGAATTCTGCATTTTTAGTAGCTGAGTAGTATTCCATTATGTAAATATACATTTTCTGTATCAACTCTTCTGTTGACCTCTCTTAACAATTAAAAACTTTTGGAAAAAAAAAAGACCATCCCTTATCTCAAGCTGTACTACAGAAAAATAGTGATTAAAAAAATGCATGGTATTGGCACAGAGACAGACAGGTAGATCAATTGACTAGAATTGAAGATCCAGAAATGAACTCACACACCTATAGTCACTTGATCTCTGACAAAAAAGCCAAAACCACACAATGGAAAAAAAAGCATTTTCAACAAATGGTACTAGTCTGCATGTAGAAGATTGCAAATTGATCTATAGAAGCAGGGGGAGGGGTGGGATAGGGAGGTTTGGGAGAGGGGGCAGGAAATGGGATAACATCTGAAATCTATATACATAAAATATGCAATAAAAATTGTTCTATCCTTTTTTGTTGTTGTTGTTCCTAATGAAGTTGAAAATTGTTCTTTCTAACTCTATGAAGAATTGAGTTGAAATTCTGATGGGGATTACACTGAATCTGTAGATTGCTTTGGTAAGATGGCCATTTTTACTATGTTAATCCTTCCAACCCATGAGCATGGGAGATCTTTCCATCTTCTGAGATCTTCGATTTCTCTCTTCAGAGGCTTGAAATCCTTGTCATACAGATCTTTTACTTGCTTGCTTTGAGTCACATCGAGGTATTTTATATTATTTGGGACTATTCTGAAGGGTGTTGTTTCCCTAATTTCTTTCTCAGCCTGTTTACTCTGTGTATAGAGGAAGGATGCTGATTTGTTTGTGTTAATTTTATATCCAGCCACTTTGCTGAAGTTGTTTATCAGCTGTAGGAGTTCTTGGAAGAATTTTTGGAGTTGCTTATGTATAACATATCATCTGCAAATAGTGATACCTTGACTTCTTCCTTTCCAATTTGTATCCCTTTGACCTCTGTAGTGGAAAATATTTTAAAAAGCAGCTGCACCATCCCACGTTATGACAGACACTGGCAGGCTACATGGCCCCAACAGGATATTCTCATCACGTCAGACTCTTAGACCCTTTGTTCTGATAGTTCTCCACCTGACTTGCTAAGTTCCCATGGAGGGTAGCTGACACATCAGCCCCATGCAGCAACCACCCATTTCACAGTTAACTGTCACAAATTCCTATAACCCAATAAAATCAAAACTCCGGAGTCTTATAATTTATCAGTCAGGTGTTTATCAGGAAATTCGCACCCTACATAACGTCCACACAATAAACTCAGAGTCAACTGTTAATGATATAAACTGCCCACCTAGATAAGACAAATTGTAACTATCCATCCCTTATAAGATATTCATAGCTTCTCGTGGCTATTTAAAACCATACAGATCTGGATCATCCTTCTCTTTCTCCATCTTCCTTCCTTCTCCTTCTCTGTATTCTCTGTCCCATCTCTAAAATTCACAGTCTGCCTTTCTCTTTCACTGTCCAATCACAGGCCTTGCCTTACCTTGTGCCTGCATACAGGCAACACACAGACCTCCTTTTGTTGTCTAATTGCTCTAGCTAGAACTTCAAGTACTACATCGAATGAATAAGGAGGGAGCGGGCAGCCTTGTCTTATTTCTGGTTTTAATGGGATGGCTTTAGGTTCCTTTTCATTTAATTTGATGTTTGACAGTTTGTTGTATATTGCGTTTATTATATTTAGGCATGTGCCTTAAATTCCTGATCTTTCCAAGACTTTTAACATGAAGAGGTATTGTATTTTTATCAAAGGATTTTTCTACATCTAAAGAGATGATCATGTACATTTTTTCTTTGAATTTGTTTATATAGCGGATTACATTGATGGATTTCCATATATTGAACCATCCCCACACCCCTGGGTCCCTGAGATGAAACCTACTTGATCATGTTGAATGATGGTTTTGTTGTGTTCCTGCATTCAGTTTGTAAGAATTTTATTGAATATTTTTGCATCAATATTCATAAGCAAAATTGGTCTGAAGTTCTATTTGTAGAGTCTTTGTATGGTTTAGGTATTGTATAACTGTGGCTACATATAACAGATTAGGTAGTGTTCCTTCTGTTTCTATTTCATGGAATAGTTTGGGAAATATTGGTGATAGATCTTTGAAGATTTGACAGAATTCTGCACTAAAATCATCTGTCTCTAGGTTTGTTTGTTTGTTTGTTTGTTTGTTTGTTTGTTTTTTGGTGGGGGTGGTTGGAAAATTTTTGATGACTGCTTCTATTTCCTTAGATATTACAGAACTTTTTAGATAATTTATCTGGTCCTGATTTAACTCCTGATTATCTGTCTAGAAAGTCATCCATTTCATCTAGATTTTTCCAGTATTGTTGATTATAGGATTTTATAGTAGGATCTGATGATCCTTTTGAATTTCTCAGTTTCTGTTTTAATATCTCCCTTTTTATTTCTGGTTTTGATAATGTGGATACTGTCTCTGTGCCCTTCAGTTAGTTTGGCTAAGGGATTATCTATCATTTTCATTTTCTCAAAAAACAAGTTCTTAGTTGTGAGGATTCTCTGTATAGTTTTTTGTTGTTCTTGTTGTTTCTAATTGGTTGATTTCAGCCTTGAGTTTGTTATTTCCTGCCACCTACTCTTCTTGCATGTGTTTGCTTTTTTTTTGTTCTAGAACTTTTAGACGTGCTGTTAAGTTTCTTTATGAAGAAACCTTAGTGCTAAGAATTTTCCTTTTAATACTGCTTTCATTGTCTCCCATAAGTTTGAGTATGTTGTACCTTTATTTTTGTTAATTTCTAGAAAGTCTTTCATTTCTTTATTTCTTCCCTGACCAAGTTATCATTGAGTAGGGAGTTATTTAGTTTCCATGAGTGTGTGCAACTTTCTGTTGTATTTGTTGTTATTGAAGACATTAGTCCATGATGATCTGATAAAATTCGTGGGATTATTTTAGTCTTGTATCTGTTGAGGCTTGTTTTGTGTCTTATTATATGCTCAATTTTGGAGAAGATACCATGAGGTACTGAGAAGAAGGTATATTCTTTTGTTTTTGGGTGAAATAGTCTGCATATGTCTGTTAAATACATTTGTTTCATAACTTTGGTTAGTTTCACTGTGTCTCTGTTTAGATTCTGTTTCCATGATCTGTCCATTGATGATGGTGGGGTGTTAAAGTCTCCCACTATTCTTGTGTGAGGTTCAATATTTGTTATAAGCTTTAGTAATGTTTCTTTTACAAATATGGATGCCCTTGCATTTGGGTCATGGATGTTCAGAATTGAGAGTTCATCTTGGTGGAATTATCCTTTGACTATTGTGAAGTGTCCTTCCCCATCTCTTTTCATAACTTTTGGTTGAAAGTATTTTTTATTGAATATTAGAATGGCTACTCCAGCTTGTTTCTTGGGACCATTTGCTTGGAAATTTTTTTATAGTCTTTTAGTCTGAGGTAGTATCTGTCTTTGTCTTTGAAGTGTGTTTGCTGTATACAGCAAAAATGCTTTCCTACTTACATGTCCAGTCTGTTAGCCTATATCTTTTTAATGGGGAATTGAGTCTATTGATGTTGAGAGATATTAAAGGCCAATGATTATTGCCTCCTGTTATTTCTGTTATTGATGTGGTATAAGGTTTGTGTGGTTTTCTTCTTCTGGGTTGGTTATGAGATGATTAATTTCTTGGTTTTCTTTGGGTATAGTATCCTCCTTGTGTTGGAGTTTTCCTTCTATTATCCTCTCTAGGACTGGATCTGTAGAAAGATATAGTGTAAATTTGGTTTTGTCATGGAATATCCTGGTTTCTCCATGTATGGTGATTGAGAGTTTTGCTGGGTATAGCAGCCTAGGCAGGCATTTGTGTTCTCTTAGGTTCTGCATGATATGTGTCCAAGATCTTGCTTTTAGAGTCTCTGTTGATAAGTTTGGTGTAATTCTGATTGGTCTATCTTTATATGTTACTTGGCCTTTTTCCCTTATCGTTTTTAATATTCTTTCTTTGTTCTGTTCATTTGGTGTTTTGGTTATTATATAACAGGATGAATTTCTTTTCTGGTTCAATCTATTTGTTGTTCTATAGGGTTCTTGTATGTTTATGGCCATCTCTTTCCTTAGGTCAGGAAAGTTTTCTTCTATGATTTTGTTGAAGATATTTTCTGGCCCTTTGAATTGGGAATCTTCACTCTCTTCTATTCCTAGTATTCTTAGATTTGGTGTTTTCATTGTGTCCTGAATATCTTAAATGCTTTGGGTTAGGAGCTTTTTGAGCTTTATATTTTCTTTGACTGTTGTGTCAACATCTTCTATGGTATCTTCTACACCTGAGATTCTCTCTTCTATTTCTTGTATTCTGCTTGTGATTGTGCATCTGTAACTCCTGCTCTATTTCCTAAGATTTCCATCTCCAATGTTGCCTCCTCTTGAGATTTCTTCATTATTTACAATAGCATTTTTAGATCCTGGATATTTTTGTTCAATTCCTTTACCTGTTTGATTGTATATTTCTGTATTTCTTTAAGGAATTTACATGTTTCCTCTTTAAGGGCTTCTACTTCTTTACCTGTGTTCTCTTTTATTTCTTTAAGGGAGTTATATATGTACTCCTTAAGGTTCTCTATTATCTTCATGAGATGGGATTTTTAGATCAGAATCTTGTTTTTCAGGTGTGTTAGGTTATTCATGGCTTGCTGTGGTAGAGAACTGGATTCTGATGGTGCCATTTGGCATTGGTTTCTGTTGCTTATGTTCTTGTGCTTGCCTCTTGCAATCTAGTTATCTCTGGTGTTAATTGGCCTTGCTGTCTGGAGCCTGTCCCTCCTGTGAGCCTGGCTAAGGTGGGCTTCCCGGGAATCAAGCTATGTCTGTGGTGGGTAGGTCCTATGTCCTCTGGGCCCTGTGGGAGTCCCAGTTAGGCCAACTTCCTATTTTTTTAATCACCGAATTACCTATTCTTTAGCCAGAAAAGTAGTTACAGAAAGATAGTGATAAAGGGTGGGGGAGAAACATGAAGAGCCAGGCAATTAGATATCTATTTTCTCAACTGGATATTAGGTTAACTTGTATTTATTACAGTATTACTTACACATAAAAACATATGAATAAACTACACAGGAATTTTCATTGACAGTACCTGACAAAACAAAGATAAAAATTCTGTGCCAAGGGCTACAAACAACAGGATTAAAAAAAAGGAAGACAAACATAATTAATGTCAGTTTCTGCAAATTATAAAATATAACCATGAGTATGGTGTGGCTAGGCTGTGTAGAAAAAAGCTCAGCTTCCTATGAATTATTAATTGGCTGTTTTGTTATCTAGATGTACACTAGTTCCTGGAGCAGATGTCCCTTGCCTTTTGTTGAGCCTTGTGTTGATCCAAAAATCAAGTGTAGTGCTTAATAAATATCTTATGACTGATGACATATACTTCAGATATTAAGCTTGCTTTACCTTTAAAATGGTTCTAATATTTTAAACCAGAAAAGATATTGTTTCCAAAAATTATTTAGACATTTGACACACAATTCCTTTTTGAAACACAATACCATGATTCTCCGGGGGTTGTGCCTTACTATAAAACATGGGCTTTGCCCTGAGATCAATCCTCAGCGCTGCTATAAAAAATGCTATACAGATTTAATTTATATATTAATAACATTTACAAAAGCATACTTTTATGTTAGTAACTAAAAATCCCATTGTTTTGTATTAAAATATTATCTGATCTGTAGATAATATTTTTACTTACTTTTTAGCATTTATTTATTTCTTTATTTTTACACCCCAGATTTTATTACCCTCCTAGTCCACCCCACCTCCAGAGTACCATATCTTACTCCCCTGTCTCCACAAGACTGACCCCCCCCCACCTACTCCACCAGACCTCTAAACTTCCTGGGGCCTCCAGTCTCTTTTGGGCTAGGTGAATCTTCTCTGACTGAACCCAGACCCTAGAGTCCTCTGCTGTACATGTGTTGGAGGCCTCATCTCAGCTGGTGTATGTTGCCTGGTTGGTGATCCAGTGTCTGAGAGATCTCAGGGGTATAGGTTAATTGAGACTGCTGGTCCTCCTACAGGGTTACCCTCCTTCTTAACTTCCTCCAGCTTTTCCCTAATTCAACCTGAGTGGTCAGCAGCTTCTTCTTGTTGGTTGGGTGCTCATACCTGCATCTGACTCTTTCAGGTGCTTGTTGGGTCTTTTGGAGAGCAGTCATGGTAGGTCCCATTTTGTGAGCGCCCCACAGGTTCAGTAATGGTGTCAGGTCCTCTGGCCTCCCCTTGAGCTAGATGCCACTTTGGATTTGTCACTGGACCTTCTTTTCCTCAGGATCTTCTCCTTTTTGATCCCTGCATTTCTTTTAGACAGGAAGAATTTGAGTCAGAGCTTTGACTGTGGGATAGCAGCACCATCCCTTACTTGAAGGCCTGTCTTTCTGCTGGAAGTAGACTCAAAAAGTTCCTACTTCCTAATGTAGAGCCTTTAATCTAGAATCCCACTCCCTTTGAGCCATGAGAGTCTCTTACTTCCCAGGTCTCTGGTACATTCTAGAGGGTCCCCCCAGCCTTCTTCCTCCTTAGGTCTCCTGTTTCCATTCTGCTGGCCCTCAGATCTTTAGTCCTTTTCCCCCACCCAATAGAGAACATGGTTCCCTCTCCCACTACCCCCATCCCCTTTCTTTCTCCTGTCCCTCCCTCCCTGCCTGCTTATGGTTGCTTTCTTCTTCATTCCACGTGGAACTGAGTCCTCACTTGGGTCCTTCAGCTTGTTGACCTTTTTAAACTCTGTGGACTGTATCTTGGCTAATATTCACTTATTAGTGAGAACATACCATGCATGTCCTTTTGGGTCTGATTTACCTCACTCAGGATGACATTTTCTAGTTCCATCCATTTGCCTGCAAAACTCAGGATATCCTCATTTTTTTTTTTTGGTTCTTTTTTTCGGAGCTGGGGACCGAACCCAGGGCCTTGCGCTTCCTAGGCAAGCGCTCTACCACTGAGCTAAATCCCCAACCCGGATGTCCTCATTCTTAATAGCTGAGTAGTATCCCATTGTGTAAATGAACCACATTTTCTGTATCCATTCTTCTGTCATGGGAAATCTGGATTGTTTCCAGCTTGTTTCCAGGCTATCACAAAAGAAGGCTGCTATGAATATAATGGAATATGTGCCCCTGTGGCATGGTGAAGCATCTTTTGGTTATATTCCCAAGAGTTGTATTGCTGGATCTTTAGGTAGGCCTATTTCCAATTTTCTGAGGAAGTTTCAAATTAATTTCTGGAGTGGTTCTATCAGTTTGCAATCCCACAAGTATCGGAGGAGTAGTCCTCTTTCCCCACATCCTCCCCAGCATGTTTTGTCACCTGAGGTTTTGATCTTAGCCATTCTGACTGGTGTAAGGTACAACCTCAGAGTAGTTTTGATTTTCATTTCTCTGATCACTGACTTTGAACATTTCTCTAGGTGCTTCTCAGCCATTCAAGATTCCTCTATTGTGAATTCACAGTTTATTTCTATACCCCATTTTTTGATTGTGTTGTTTGTTTTGTTTGTTTTTTGTTGTTGTTGTTTTTTGTTTGTTTTTTTTTTCTTTTCTTTCTTTTTTTTTTTTTTTTTGGTGGTAAGCTGCTTGAGTTCTTTATATATTTTGGATAGCCCTCTATCAGATGTGGGGTTAGTGAATATTTTTTCCCAATCTGTAGGATGTCTATTTGTCTTATTGACTATGTTCTTGCCTTACAGAAACTTTCTAGTTTCGTAAGTTCCCATTCACCAATTCTTGATCTTAGAGCCTGAGCCATTGGAGTTCTGTTTAGGAAATTTCTACCTCTGCCAATGAGTTCAAGGTTCTTTCCCACTTTCTCTTCTACAGTGTATCTGCTTTTATGTTGAGGCCCTTGATCCACTTGGACTTGAGCTTTGTGCCTGCTGACAAACATGAGTCTATTTTCATTTTTCTAAATATAGACAGATAGAGCAGCACCATTTCTTTTTTTTCCATTGTATATTGTTGGCTTCTTTGTCAAAAATCAAGTGTGTGTGTGTGCTTTTATTTCTGGGTCTTCAATTCTATTCCATTGTCTATCTCTGTACCAATACCATGCCATTTTTATTACTATTCTGCAGTAGAGCTTGAGGTCAGGGATGGTGATTACCCTAGTCGTTCTTTTATTGTTAAGTATTGTTTCACTATTTTGGGCTTTCTGCCTTTCCAGATGAATTTGAGAATTGCTCTTTCCATGTCTTTGAAGAACTGTATTGGAATTTTTATGGGGATTGCATTGAATCTGTAGATTGCCTTTGATAGGATAACCATTTTTACTATGTTAATTCTGCTAATCTGTGAGCATGGGAGATCTCTCCATTTTCTGAGATCTTCTTAGATTTCTTTCTTGAGAGACTTGAAGTTCTTATCATAAAGATCTTTCACTTGTTTTGTTAGAGTTACCCCAAGATATTTTATATTATCTGTGAGTATTGGGAAGAAAATTGTTTCTCTAATATCTACCACTTTGCTGAAGTTGTTTATCAACAGAAGAAGTTCTCTGGTAAAAGTTTTGGGGTCATTTATGTATACTATTATATCATCTGCCAATAGTGATAACTTTAATTCTTCTTTGTGAATTAGTATCCCCTTTATTTCTTTTTGTTGTCTTATTGTTCTAGCTAGCACTTCTAGTACTATATTGAATATTTAGGGGGAAAGTGGGCATCCTTGTCTTGTCCCAGATAAGTTGTTTAGAGCCAACTTGTCTTAGCACCTCAATATTTTCTCCTCAGTAACTTGTAATAAGACTAGGAAGTCTGCCTGCCACCAGTTGAGACAAATAGTCTTTGTCTCATCAAGAGAATCTGGTATGAAAAGAAAAGAACCACGGAAACTGGGACCTGAGACAGCCTATGAGTGCTTGGATAAGGGTGTGAGCAGTGCCAGCTGGCTAGTGGAAATGGTAGAAGACCTTTCATGACACAGAGTGAAGAGAATATATTGGCCTTAAATTGAGTAAAACCTGGGCTGGAGAGATGGCTCAGCCGTTAAAGGCTAGGCTCACAACCAAAAATATAAGAGTAAAACCTGGCCCTAAATAGAGACTCCTAGGGTTCCATAGGAGCAATGAGCTCAGAGAGAAGGTTGATACACTCTACTGAACACCAAGCTGTTGGAATAAGCAGACATATGATTGACTATACAGAGTGAAATAAAAAGCTTGAGCAGGTAAGCACTGCATAATTATATTAGGTCAATTAGTTTGTTTTAATGCTACAAATATTCTAGATCTCTAATGTTAATTCCATCATCCATCATCCAATCCCAAGTTATAATATCTAAAAGATATTTTTCATTTACCCATTGCATGACAGACTTATAATGTTAAGCCTAGAGTAATTAGAGTTTAAAAGTCTGTTATATAATGGAAGATAGGAGATAATTAAAGATGAATTGTAAGTAGAGAGTACGTCTATAATATATAAATTTCTAAAGACGCAAGACCACCTTGTTGCCTTAAAAGAAGCACATGATCAGTGTGACTTGCATATAGGCAATGAATACTAGAGTGGAGAGAAGGTCTTGATATCAAATTTATATAAAACCTTATGCTGGACATCTTCAATATGTAGCCCTTGCACCACATGCTTCTTAGAACAGCTAAAAACATGGTCCAACACATCTTTAGATAACAATATTATATCATCATGTCAAAAAGATGAACACCCCTGTACCAACTCAAGCTTTTATTAGACTTCTCCCTTTTCAAAAAATTCCATGAAAATCTATGGAATGGTCTAAATGGAGTTGTTATCTTGAAGAAACTTTTATTACACACACACACACACACACACACACACACACACACACATCAACTTACTACAAGGAAAGAAAAGAAACTTTACATCTAGCTTAGGGGATTCAAGGACAAGGTTTCTATTTGAAACAACCACAAAAGCATACGAAATGTGAAAAACTATTTTTTATGGACTTGTCCAGTTCCTATCCTAAGGAGATGAGACTCAGGGAGGTACACCTTGCTGCTTCCTCAATTTGGTGCCCTGTCTTTCAAATCTCCATGTAGGAAAAGGGTACAGAGGAGACAGTCAGACTCCCTGGTTGGAGAAAACAGAACAGACAATCCAAGCTCTGGAAAGACACAGAGATTGTCAGTGGGAAGAAAGCTTCAGAGAGAAAATACCACAGAAGAGTATTCATCTGAGTATTAATGTGAGGAGCCCATCAAAAGCTAAGGAAAAGAACATTTAAAATCATTAGAAGCTGAGTGTGATGGTGCACACCCGGAACAGCAACACTCGGGAAATGAGATGCAGGAGGCTTAAAGGTCCTCCATGTCTACTGACAGAGTTCAGAGAAGCCTGGAATATGGAAGTCCCTTTTTAAAGATAAAAGAATGGGACAGTAAAAGAAAAAAGAAATGAAGGAAGAAAACAGTGAAAACATAGAGAGGGAGCATTTAGAAGAACCTGTCCATATTTGGAATAAACTCAGGCCCTAAAATAACGTGTCTTCCTATGAACCTGTGTAGTTAAGGACAGAACTTGAGATGTAATAAACAATACTTAGAAGGGTATGCTTACGTAGTCACATAATATAAACCCTAAATTAAATGCTTCTCCGTATCAACTGTTTTAATTATAGTAAAGACATAATGATTCCACAATATATTGTTGGGAGCGATGCCCTTAAAACCCTCCATTATTGATGTTAATAGTACAGTTAGAGTTAAGTATGACTGGGTTCATGGAAAAACCCTAGCCAGCTACAGAAGACTAATACAAATCTGGTGGTCAGGATGAATAATGATATGATAAAGTTGTGACCTCGCTGAGAAATACATCTGACATCAGGATGCCCAATGATATGACAAACCTGTGACCTTTCTGAGAAACCAACATCCTGTTGACATCAGCTGACCTCACGAGTACTGTGTCCTTGGCTTGTGTAGATGCTTCCCACTCCTCACTCCCTCTATTACCCCCGCTTTGGTGTAAGTTCAGCCTTGGGAAAAAAATAAAATTGTCACCTTGATCAGACTCTTGTCTTGGGGTCCTTCTTCGCGACTCTTGTCCCCCATTCTCTCCTAGGTGGTGCCCAACCTCTGCTGACTGCCCTGCGGGCCAGGGCAGTATATGAGAAATCTTATTTTTCAACACAATCAACAAGATTTTAACATTAATTATTCCCCTAGGTTTATAATGGCATCTTGCTGTGACTTTAAATTTGTATACTTAGTAAGAGCACATCTTTCCTATTTGCCAATTATATAAATACATTTATGAAGTATGTGGTCAATATTTGGCCTATTTTCTAATCAGATTTTTAAATACTTATCTGAGTTATGAGGACCAGGACATCTGCTTTGAGATAATCTCTTCTATATATGACAGGTAAGCTACACCCAAAAATCCCAGCAATGTATGTGGTCATCTATGTAAAACCAGTACAATGACAATAGCAGTTGTCATACAACGTAGGTCTCACACAATCCACCCTTTGATGAAAAACTGTAGGAGTTGATGGTTGCTGATAAAATGAGATTCGGTCATCTACAGCGATGAGTGCCCTGGTCAGTTATCCTAGCCTATGTGGCCAGCCCTAAATCCATATGCATGCAAGAAAAATAAGTAAAGAATAATAAGTACATCAAATGGCCTTCTCTTTGCAGCAGAGACCATCACAGAAACCAAAACTGGTCAAATTACAGAGAACAGTCGATTGTGGGGTGCTCAACCCCAATGGATAGATACATTTATAATAGAACTCCTGCACCTAAGGCTCAGGGAACATAGTAGAAAAGCTATGAAACAATTGTCAGAAGCAGAGGATTACCTACATCTGCTGTGAGACTTTGTCTCCTAAAATTGACAGGAAAGCTATATCCATAATATTGTAATAATATGCCTTAGTAAACAAGGCCAAAACAAGAACTACAGGTTGACTGTTAAGAGGGAGAATTAGACTTCTCCAGTGATAATCCTCCTGAGAGCCCCTAACTGGCTATAAAAAGCCAAGTGGTCATCTCTGAAACTATATATACACAAGAAACACTAAACACACTCAGCAGGATGATGTAAAGTAAGGTCTTGGTTCCCCTCCCAGCCCTATTGCATGAAAGACCCAGACTCAAAACATATTTACAAATGCTGTGGCCATGTATCTAGGTTCTTCTCTGAATAGAACTATAATTTAAAATAACCCACTTATTTTAACCTACATTCTGCCATGTGACTGGTTACCTGTGCTCTGTCCATCCCCTCACATCTCAGGCAAATCTCCCAACACCTCACTCTATCCCAGGATTCTTTCTACCTCCCAGATGTCTCACCTTCTATTTCATGCCTAAGTCATAAGTCATCAGATTTATTATTGACAGGTGCCACATCCACATAGAAATAGGATGTTCTCTCTGCAGGATGTATTTACATATTTACACATAGTGTGTGTGCGTGTGTGTGTGTGTGTATGTGTGTGTGTGTGTGTATGTGAAACAATAGTCATTAAAGCAAAATCTTCTTGAATTTGAGATGGCATTGGAAGAACACAGGAAGAGTTGTAACAGAAATGAGGCACATGTAATACTTGTTACTTTTGTATGAAATTCTCAGAAAATTAAGTAATAAATAAATCAATAAATAATAGCTTTTATTTGTTATGCTTATGATTTTTAGTAATTTCTCTCAGGTAAGGACTTTTATTCCATCTTATAGAAGTAAAGGATTCTTTGCATGGTAAACTTCTTAAAGATCTCCTACTATATTAGCTTGCCTTACGTTTTAAATCAATGCTCTATTTTGAGTCTTCACTTAGTTGTTTCTAGTTCATTGATGTTAATTGATCACAGACTGTTAGAAATACTTCTTCTGGTACTGAATTATTTTACTAGCATGACTAAAGTCAGTTGGGCACATTTGTACATATCTATTTTTTCTGTTATTGCATTGGTCAGTATATCTGTCTTGCTACAATCCAGCATTGTAAAAGTGGATGGTGTTATTTCTCTTAGACATTCTCGTCTAAGCTTAAACAACATCCTGTTAGTAACTTACAAAAATTAAATTTTTTCTGTACATAAGATTGAAGAAAAAATTTATGAATGGTACTCATAGACACATGTGTGACTCCTTGGCCCATAGGAAATGGCACTATTAGGAGATCTGGCATCATTGGAGTAGGTATGGCCTTGTTGGAGGAAGTGGCCACAGTGAAGGTGGGCTTTGAGATCTCAGATGCTCAAGCTAGGCATATTGTCTCAGTCTTCTTTTGCTGCCTATAGATTAAGATGTAGAACTCTTGGCTTCTTTTAAAGTACCAAGTCTATCTGCCTGCATGTCACCATGCTTTTTGCCATGAGAATAGTGGACTGGACCTCTGAAACTATAAGTCAGCCTCAATTAAATATTTCTCATTGTAAGAGTTGTTGTGGCCATGGCAATAGAAATCCTAAGAAAGCAGTTAACTACTTGAACATTCTCATGCCTTCCTTTCACAATGGGTTTTCGAGAGTTTTCCTGATGGTCTCATCCTTTGGCCATTTTTGTGAGCCTGTTGTTTCATTTAGAGAAACAGCTGGAACACCAGCACACGTTGTGACCTTTGACAATGTACTGCTTCATGTACACCATCTGCTACTGCTCAAGACCTTTGTGGACTCTGGGCAAATATCTTCTCCAAGAAGAGATTTAAACTGTGGAGTGAAGTACACTGAAGAAGGACTTAGGTACCTGGGAACCATGAGCTTCTCAGATAGGCTCAGAGGTTCCCGGGGCATTGGCTTTTGCCCATTCTCCCACAGCTGAGCTCTCTTCTGCGTGATCCTGGAGATGTAGCTGATGACATGACCAAGACTCTACCCATTGACAAAGATGTATCAACAAAGGCAATAATGCAGACAGGTAAAGCAGACTCAAAGACATAAAGGCTTATTATATGGTGTAAGTGTGACAACCCAAAAGAAGGAAAAGAAAATTTCATAAAAACAACTGGAGAAAAAATATGGACATTGAATAACCCTAAATTGACAAAAAAAAAGTTAATTTACTCTCACTTCACTTTACCACAAAGAAAATTCCAGAACAATAGTGTTTACTGATTTCTCTCAGATACCTTAAGAAAATAAAAATTGGTAATAAAAATGAATCATAGAAAATAAATTACCCAAGTGATTTTATATGGTCACATTAACATATAAAAGGGAAGGAAGAGTGGAGAAATATAATATCCACCAATAAATAGGTAAAAAAAATCTTAGATATTGTGATTCTAATTAAAGTAACTCTATTAATTTACACAAAGATAAGGTGAAAAGGTAGTGAATATTTCAGGAATTCAATGCTGTTTTAGCATTTGAAAATCAAGCACTGAAATTCAGTAAAATGAGAAATAAAAGAGGTAAGTCATATGAATCAATAAACTCAGGAAGACAACAATCAAATTAAAAATATTTGAGAAAAGTGAAAATCAGGAAAAGAATCCTTAAGAGGCATTTAGCATCCATGAAAACCCATAGCCGCAATAGTACACAATTCCCAACAAGACTGGATGCTCTTACCAAACACCAGAAATAGTGAAATCATGCACATTTCTTCTATGCTACAGTCTGTAGTCAATGTAAAAAGTAAAAAAAAAAAAACAAAAAAAACTGCGTATAAGAAATAAGTTTTGAAGAGTTACAGATGACTCCCATAAGTGTCTCTCATAGAAAGCAGCAAAGAACATACAAGATAACAACAATAAACAGAATCAGTTCTCAGTATAAAAATAACAAAAGCCAGTTATACTTTTGTTACCAGCAATCAGGAACAGAAGGGTATTTTTACTGAGTATTTATTTAGGGTATTTTGCATTTTCGTGTGTGTGTGTGTGTGTGTGTGTGTGTGTGTGTGTGTGTGCATTTTAGGCAGTGTCCTCAGGCAAACTAGGCCGGCCTCAATATCACTATGTAACCAAGGTTACTTTCTAACTTTGATAAATCCTCTGGTCTCAGGCTCCACATCCTACTATCTGTATCCTCACAATCAACTTGAACACAAAAATTAAAGAGCAGCAGTTTATAAAAGTATGAGATTCTTAAGAATTAATTTATTGAATGTATTTATAATAAGGATTTAAAAACACTAGTCAAAACTTTAATTAATGACCAAAAGAAATGAAGATATACCATTAATCGTGAATTTGAAAAGTACACATTGCTGAAATAATTCTCTACAATTGATGTATCTTTTCAGGACAGTCCAGGTAAAATATAAGCAGACTTTAAAAAAAAATAGGCTGATTCTAAAATTACAAAAAAAAGGGGGATCTATGATAAAAATAATGCTTTAAAAAAGAACAGAATTAAAGTATATATTCAACCTTATTTTAAGGATTATTAGAAACTACAGAAGACAGAATGTATTGCTCCAAAGATGGATAAAGGGACAGATATTAAGGACTCAGTAGGCCTCTACATTTGTGATGACTTTACTTATAGGGAAGTATTAAGATAATATAAGAGGGCTTGATCCCAGAGCTGCCCAGGTGCTACAACTCTCTGTACCCAAATCCTGTGGGGAGACAGCAGAACTCTCAGAAGTGTGAGATATCAGTGAAGTATCAGACAGATACCAGGTACCAAAGTTAAGTCAGGATCAGGTAAACCATCTAAAAAGTACCATAACTCTTAAAAAAAATAGAAGCAGTTATTAAAAGTCTCCCAACCAAAAGAGCACAGGACCAGATGAGTTTTGTGCAGAAATCTATCAAACCTTCATTAAAGACCTAATACCAATACTGTCTAAACTATTCCACCAAATAGAAATAGAAGGAACACTACGCAATTCTTTTTATGCAGCCACAATTATGCTTATACCTAAACCACACAAAGACACAAGAAAGAAACAGAACTTCAGACCAATTTCCCTTATGAACATCGACACAAAAATACTTAATAAAATTCTCACAAACCAAGTCCAAGAACACATCAAAATAATCATCCACCATGATCAAGTAGGCTTCATCCCAGTTATGCAGGAATGGTTCGATATACAGAAATCCATCAACATAACCCACTGTATAAACAAATTCAAAGAAAAAAATCACATGATCATCTCATTGGATGCTAAGAAATCATTTGACAAAATTCAAAAAGTCTTGGAACAATCAGGAATTCAAGTCACACACTTAAACAGAGTAACTAAAGCAATATACAGCAAACCCATAGCCAACATCAAACTAAAGAGAGAAATTTGAAGCAATCCCACTAAAATCAGAGACTAGACAAGCTGCCCACTCTCTCCCTACCTCTTCTATACAGTAACAGAAGTGCTAGCTAAAGCAATTACACATCAAAAGGAGGTCAAGGAATAAAAATTGAAAAAGAAGAAGTAAACATATCACTGTTTGCAAATGATATGACAGTAAACTTAAGTGACAAAGAATTCTACCGGAGAATTCCTACACCTGATAAACAACTTCAACAAAGTGGCTGGATATAAAATTGACTCAAACAAATCACTAGCTGTCCTTTACTCAAAGGATAAAGAGGCTGAGAAAAAATTAGGGAAAGGACACCGTTAACAATAGTCAAAAATAACTTTAAATACATACCTTGGTGTGACTCTAACCAAACAAATGAAAGGTCTGTATGACAAGAACTTCAAGTTCTGAAGAAAGAAATTGAAGAACATCTCAGAAGATGGAAAGATCTCCCATGCTCCTGGATTGGCAGGACTAATATAGTAAAAATGGCCATCTTGCCAAAAGCAATCTACGGATTCAATGCCATCTCCATCAAAATTCCAAGAATAACAAAAAAACTGGAATACTAAAATCTATCCTCAACAACAAGAGAACTTCTGGGAAAATCACCATCCCAGACCTCAGGCTGTATTACAGAGCAATAGTGATAAAAACTGTATGGTATTGGTACAGAGACAGACAGATAGATCAGTGGAATAGAATTGAAGACCCAAAACTGAACCCACACACCTATGGTCACTTAATCTTTGACATAGGAGCTAAAAACATCCAGTGGTAAAAAAGATAGCCTTTTCAGCAAATGGTGCTGGTTCAACTGGAGGTCAGCATGTAGAGGAAAGCAAACCAATCCATTCTCATCACCATGTACAAAACTCAAGTCCAAGTGGACAAGGACCCCATATCAAACCTGATACACTCAAACTCAGAGAAGAAAAAGTGGGGAAGAGCCTGGAACACATAGGCACTGGGGCTCTATTATCAAGAATCGACAAGTGGGAACCTCATAAAATTAAATAGTCTCTGTAAGGCAAAGGACACTGTCATTAGATCAAAATGGCAACCAACAGTTTGGGAAAAGATCTTTACCAATCCTACATCAAATAGAGGGCTAATATCCAATATATACAAAGAACTCAAGAAGTTACACTCCACAGAATCAAATAACCCTATTAAAAATGGGGTACAGAGTTAAAGAATTCTCAACTGAGGAATACTGAATGGCTGAGAAGCACCTAAAGAAATGTTCAACATCCTTAGTCATCAGGGAAATGCAAACATAAGACAACCCTGAGATACTAATTCACAACAGTCATAATGGCTAAGATCAAAAACTCAGGAAGATAGTAGATGCTTGTGACGATGTAGAGTAAGAGGAACACCCCTCCATTGTTGGTGGGATTGCAAGCTGGTACAACCACTCTGTAATCAGTCCAGAGGTCCTCAGAACATTGGACATAGTACTACCTGAAGACCCAGCTATACCACTCCTGGGCATACACCCAAAAGATGCTCCAAGGACCCGTGCTCCACTATGTTCATAATGGCCTTATGTATAAAAGCCAGAAGCTGGAAAAAAACCCAGCAGTCCTTCAACAGAGGAAGAGATAAAGGAAATGTGGTACATTTACATGATGGAATACTACTCAACTATTAAAAACAATGATTCGTGAAATTCATAGGCAAATGGATTAAACTAGAAAACATCATCCTGAGTGAGGTAACCCAATCTCTCTCTCTCTCTCTCTCTCTCTCTCTCTCTCTCTCTCTCTCTCTCTCTCTCTCTCTCTCACACACACACACACACACACACACACACAAACAAACAAAAACATGGTAACATGGTATGCACTCACTGATAAGTGAATATTAGCCCAAAAGCTCAAATTACTCAAGATACAATCCACAGACAAGATGAAGCTCAAGAAGAAGGAAGACCAAGGTGCGATGCTTCAGTCCTTCTTAAAATGTGGAATAAAAATATTCATAGGAGGCGATATGGAGACAAAGTTTGGAGCAGAGACTGAAGGAATGGCCATTCATAGCCTGCCTGCCTCACCTGGGCATCCAACATATATATATATATATATATATATATATATATATATATATATATATATATACACACACACACACATGTATATATATATGTATGTATATATATGTATGTATATGTATGTATGTATGTATGTGCGTATACATATGCATATGCATATGCATATATGTGTATGTGTATGTGTATATGTATGTGTATGTGTATGTGTATGTGTATGTGTATGTGTATATGTATATGTATATGTAATGTATATGTATATGTATATGTATATGTATATGTATATGTATATGTATATGTATATGTATACAGCCACCAAACCTAGACAATATGGATGATGCCAAGAAGTGCATACTGACAGGAGCTGTCTCCTGAGAGGCTCTGACAGAGCCTGACAAGTACAGAGGCAGATGCTTGCAACCAACCGTTGAACCAAGAACGGGGTCCACATTGGAGGAGTTAGAGAAAAGAATGAAGGAGCTGAGAGGTTTGCAGTCCCATAAGAGCAACAGTACCAACCAACCAGAGCTCCCAAGGACTAAACCACCATCCAAACACCCTCATAGAGAAAGCAGCTAGGGTGTGTTGAGGTAGGGGGTTTACAGATGGGAAACCGTGAAAGGGGATAATATTTGAAATGTAAATTTACAAAAGATAATTTCCAATTAAAAAAGACAATTTAAAAGGAAA
Organism: Rattus norvegicus; assembly: GCF_021556685.1. Taxonomy (NCBI): domain Eukaryota; kingdom Metazoa; phylum Chordata; class Mammalia; order Rodentia; family Muridae; genus Rattus; species Rattus norvegicus. Next base: position 18,820,600 of record NC_141534.1, on the reverse strand, counting down.
TTTTCATCTTTTTTAATTAATGCCACTAGAACGTCAATATATCAGTATACTAAATCATAAACTTTGCTTTCATGGCACAGCAAACAAAACATTTTTTAAGACTATTATGAGCCAAAGTCTAAAATCTCAAACCATATTATAATTATTAGGAAACACCAAGACTCCATCAGTGTGATACTGCAGGAGATAAAGGAAAAAAATGTCACTAATGAAATACCCTGCAAAGCAGGATTTTGTCTACACCACTAGATTTGATGGCTGGTATAAAAAATAAACTGGTAATAAGTATATTAATTTGAAAAGGAGCTCATGAATTTATTAATTTTAATAGACACTTAAATGTCACCCAACAAAAATTAATATTAAAACAGGAACTCATAATAAAACTCAAGTACTGTCTTAATAGGATAAGAGGGGGAGCCACAAGATGAATTACAGTACTAGATGAACAGGTTCTCTAAGGAACAAGTGAGAATATCATCCTTCAAATAAAAGATGTAGAGTTGATCTGCCTTTCTCTGTGAGAAGAATCACTGTTTCCTGGTTGTTAAATGTCCTGGAGGTTGTGGAAAGAGTACAGGAGGGACAGCTAAAATTAGGGGGCATTTGAGTTATAGTATGTAAACCTAATACAGTAGAAACTTCATAAAATATGTGTATATATATGTGTGTGTGTGTGTGTGTGTGTGTGTGTGTGTGTGTGTGTAATGCTTTAACTTTCCTTGTCTCAGGATCTTTATGTACTACAACATTTATAGAAAGATATTTTATAAACATTGTTATGATAGTGATTATTGCTGTGGAAAAGATAATTTATGCAACATGCATTCCTGGGGAACTACAACTGACTCCATCCATCCAGTGTGGTATTGTTTGAAGTCAATGAGTCCACAAGTATAGGTATGCAATCTGATTTCAGAACAGAGATGTATAACCACTGTTGTGCTATATAATCCTACTATAAAGTGGAAAATGAGAAATTCTCAAATTATAGAAATAAAGATGAGCCGTAAGTGATTATAAAGGTCAATGAATGGTTTACATATAATAAAACAGCAAAGTAGATTGAATATTCTATGAAAATCATGTTGGCATTAATAGGTTACAATGATTTTTTCTTGTTTTTCCATTTTACATATTAATATAAATGTTGTATATTTATATGAAAATAAAAGTTATGAATACTTATGTCAAAAAAATATGGTGATGTAATGAAATGTTGCCATGTCTTATCACCAAATGAACCTTCAAGTACAAGGATTGAGTTACATCTAATTGGGTTGCTGACCAAAGGGTCCCTCTTAGTAACCCCCAAACTACCCAGACTGTTGCCAAGACAATAATTTGCTCTCCACAAACTAATACCAAGGTTCCATTGCTGAAGATGACACCTATACAAATCATTGAATATGGAGATGCCCAGTCTGAGCCTCCACAGAACTTTCACTCCAACACCTCAGGGTTGTTGGTATTCTGCATATTATCAAAAGAGAAATGTAAACACTAGATCAGTCACAAACTCTTTATCTACAAAAATGTCCTGCGTGATATTCTAGTGCAATGGTGGCACAAAGTTTCTGGAAGTAACCAACCAATAACTGATTTGACTTAAGCTCATTCCACAAGATAGTAGTCATAACAGACATTGTTTGGTTGAACAAGAACCCAAGACTAAATAAACCATCGACCTAGAATTAATTAAGACCAAATAATACTGGTCTTTAAAAAAAAGTATGGGGGTTGGGTTGGGGATTTAGCTTTGTGATAGAGCACTTGCTTAGCAAGAATAAGGCCTTGGGTCAATCCTCAGCTCTAGAAAAAGCAAAGCAAAAGAAAGCAAAAGAAAAAAAAAGACTACTCAGATATCCTGCTATACTATAAATCATTGCCTTAATCAGCAATTATCAGAGAAGCTTCCTCCTGTAGTAGGTAGGATCAAATATAGAGACCCACAGTCAGATATCAAGCAGAGTATGACAGACCTTAGGACATTCTGCCCTAAATAGGATATCTACATCAATGCCCTCCTGTGGAATGATGTCATACAGGTGAGGCAGGTACATTATAGAATAAGAAGTGTCATTGAACGAGAAGGAAGGATGGGCGGGAGAAAAGTTTGAGGGTAGAGGAGGAGACTGGAAGGGGAAGGATGGGACACAGGAGGAGACTGCAGAGGGAAGCCACTGAGGGAACAAGGAGGCTGATGTTAAGACTCCACTCTGTGTATTTACAGGTTGTTATGAATGTTCTTAAGGGATGAATGTGTACAGGGCTTTGTATGTTTAGGTGGACAATTATATCTTATCAGTTGGATCAGAGATTATTGGGTTGTGTGTTCTTTCATGTGCAGATTTAAGTGTAAGAGAGTGTGTGGCGGCTGGGACACTGGGCCACCACAGAGTTGGGATGTGTATTTCTGGCAAGATATCTGCCAGATATCTTGGAGCACTGAGGTGCCAGATCTGAGGGGGTGGGGGAAGAAAGACATTTTTTTTCATAATTTTACAGCAATGCCCTCCCATCAGAGCTCAGGGAACCCTGTGTAAGAGAAGGTGGAAAAAGTCCAAGAGCCAGAGGGAATAGACACTAAGAAAGAAAAAGAAGGCCCTGTGAAATCAACATGAGCAAAGCTCACAAGAATGCACAGGGACTGTAGCAGCATGTGTAGGGCCCGTACCGTGGTCTGTATATCTTCTTTGGCTTCAGTTTAGTGTTTTATGGAACTCCTGAGTGTGCAAATGAGTGGGTCTCTGATTCTTGTGCCTTCCCTTGGGTTCTTTTCCTTTGGTTGGTTTGCCTTGTCCAACTTAAACGTAGTAGTTTTGGTTTCATCTTTTTATATTTTATTTCATTATATTTTTTAACGTGAAACAATGAACAAACGAACAAAAGAATAAATGAAAACCTAGGCACTGGGGTAAAAGTTAACAGCTGAGCCGTCACACATACCTCACAGGAGAGGGAATATCAGCTTTCTTCAATCCTGGGAATGTTAACCACTCCAGGACAGCCCTCATGTTCAGGACCAACAGATTCTGGACTTTGCCATTTTAGGTGTGGTTTTATTTTATTTTCTTACTTTCTGGAGGACGGAGTGTTACTATGTTATGTTTTTCTTTGTTTTTTGAGAAAGAACTAAAAGTTGGGTAGGTAGAGACAGGGAGAGGAACTGGAAAGACTTGCAGGAGAGGAAAATAGAATCAAAGTCAAAATATATTTAAATTTAAAATTGTTTTAAGTAATAAAAAATGTAATACAGTTTTTTCTGAGGAAAGGATCTTGGATTCTTTTTAAAAATAAATCTGACTTTAACAGATAAAAAGGTAGAGGGCAAGTCTCTCTCTCTGTCTCTCTCTCTCTGTCTTTGTCTCTGTGTGTGTCTCTCTCTCTCTGTCTCTGTCTATGTTTCTCTCTCTCTCTCTCTCTCTCTCTCTCTCTCTCTCTCTCTCTCTCTCTCTCTCTCTCTCTCTCAGTTTGCTGTCTTCCAAGTATATTCAATTCAAAATAGTCAATATACCAGAGCAACAGATTGGCGTATGTTGTTTATTGACTACCTTTCATCTGCAATGTCTGTTCCTTGAAGATACATCAAAAGTGAAAAAAAGCCTGCCCAGAGACCTGTAATTATAGCTTCTTGGGAGGCTGAGGCAGGAGGATCTAAAGCTCAGGCCTTTCCCAGGTTATAGGCCAGCACAGGAAACTTGGTAAGATCCTGTCTCAGAGTGCAAAGGTGCAGAATGAAAAGGGTACAGACCAGTGACAAAGCTCTTACATAACATGTAAAAGCACTAAGGCTTAATTCCCAATAGTGCACACACATACATACACATGCAGACTGCCCACCTGTAGACTGATAAAACATTTTTCAGTACATATATTTACAAAGTTACTTGCACATCATTAGAATATATAACATTTACAGCTAAATATTTAGAAGGAATACCTACACCTTTGACAGTAATCAAAACAGATATCTCACAAAAGAAAATTCACAGAAGCATATGCTCCCACCATTAGTGGTGGGTGATATTTGGTACATTATGCTATGACTATATGCTTCTGAAAATGGCCAAGGTAAAAATAACAGCAGGATCAAGTATTGCAGTGAGGACAGAGTTCCCAAAAGCTTCTCTCCCCACAAGCTTCTCTTCCTCCCAAGAAGCTATAATGTAAACTGATTTTTAAAAAGTTTTGAGTATACACATCCAAGCCACACATTAATTCCACTCAAATTTATTTACACAGTAAAAATGAAGCCATATGTTCATATAGGATGTGTTCATCTATAAGTACAGTGTGTTAGGATTTTTAGTGACTTTAATTAAAAATAGATAAAGGCATGAAAACTTGACCAAAAAGCAGGTAATATTTTATAGATGTCTAATCAAACTCAAGTTCACAACAGGTATGTTAATCACTGAGAAACTACAGTGCATTTGGCTCAGTAATGTTATCATTGACATAAAAAGGCAGTAACACAATGTCATCAAGGATTCTAGGAGTCAATGTCTTAGCTACGTGAAGGTTCCTTAGGCTTCCTCGGAATATGCAATAGATTGGAGTGCCTAAGTCATACATGACATGGCAAATCTTCCTCTCTCATATTCCCTTAGCTTCTGGATTCCTTTCTTCACTTTATACTGGAGAAGCTTGGGCACACTGACTTCTCTCCATCAAAGTTTCAACCACAGATCCTACTGTATAAGTATACACACAAAATCTGAAGTATGCAGTAATGATAATCATCTCTACAAGTTGATCTAGTAAGTTCTATCCTCTTTTTGCTTATCAAGCTTACAATGATTTCCTATGTCTACTCATCATTTACGTGCAACAGATGTGAGAAAAATATGGCAGTGTCTTTGATGAGTCAACTGCTTCCTCCCTGTTTTGACTATGCTGACCAATCTGTAACAAGTCAACACATGGCCACATAAACATAGGAAGGGTTTAGTGGCAACTCAGTACGACTCAGTACTTTCTATGGTGATGTTACCTCACCTGGCATCAAGTGTCTTGTAGGTGTGATTATGTACCTTGAGGTGACTATTCTGGACTGTCCACTACTGAGCATTATCACTAGGGACCTTAAAATAGGAAGAGAGAGGCAAAGAGAAGCTCAACATACTATTATTGAAATGTCATTCACCCATATTTCTAGTTCTTAAGTTGAAGCAAAGACAATGTGAGCTGTGAAACACAAGCAGCCTTAGAAGCTGGCAAAATCAAAGCCAGAGCTTCTCTTCCAGAATCACCAGAGGGAATGATCATTTGCAGGCACCTACTTCTGCCTTGTGGAACCAGCACCGAGTTCCTTGCCTAGAAAATAGTACAAATGTGAATCCGTGTCACTCTGGAATTATACTTCAAGGGAACCACAGGAAATCCATACAGGATAAGATTAAGCACTGATTACCAGGTAACTATCCTGAGAGAGGACCCCTAAAGAGGAAGACATCCCCTCAGCTCCCACAAGAGGAACTCTTGGCCAATTAGTGTCTGAAAGACCACCACTGTACAACTTAGCTCAGTCTAGTTTCTTCTTCCTCATCAGGGATTTTGAGCGTAAGGATATTAAAGTTTTCTTGTTCTTGGAAAGAGTTGGTTTCAATATAATATGAAATCATTCCCAGGGCCCACATGTTAAAGATCTGTTCCCAAACACGGTGCTATTTTGGAGGTAGTAACTTTTTAGAGATGGGTCCAATAGGATATTTTTGGGTCCAATGAGCATGTTCTCAAAGAGGATTTTAGGACTATGTGTCTTGCTCTCTTTTGTACCTGACGTGAAGAGGCATCCTTTGTCACATGTCCTATCCTATGGTTTATGCTGTCATGTAGCAATGACATTGGAATTGACTCCTCATGAACCTAAATGTCCTCTGGTGAGTCAATATAAACATTTTCTTCTCTACTAGTTTATGTGCACATGCATGATTGTGTGTGTGTGTGTGTGTGTGTGTGTGTGTGTGTGTGAGGGGGGGAAGAGGAAGAGGAAGAGATAGTTATGTACATGTGTGTAAAAGTGTGGTGATGGTGTCACATTGTTCATGTATAAGTCAAAGGACAACAGGCATGTTGGTCCTCACCTTCTACTTGCTTGAGACAAGGTCCACGGTTGACTGTTGATTCACATGCAGGCTAGTTGGGCCACTAGTATCTGTGAATTCTCTTATATCTACTTCTGCTTGCTGTAGGAGCCCTGAGATTTCCAATGTGTGTAGCCGCGTGTATGTATGTGACTTCCAGGGATTTGCACTAGAGTCCTCACATTTGCTCAGCAAGTACTTATCCATTGACCCAAATAAAACCCTAGCCAAAATAAAACCTTTTTAAAAAGTTAATTATCTTAGACAGCTTGTCATAACAACGAAAAAGTAATCAATCAATTTTTCATCTTTCAAGATGATTTCAGAAATAGTATCATAAATAAGGCAGTTTCTCAGAACACCCATGAGAAGCTGTTGAGTTTTATCGAGTAGGGTAATGGATGATACATCTAGAAGAATATTGGCTAAGAAAAACTCACCTTTGTTTGCATTTCAATATGCTTATGTGTCAATGCACATATGTATAATGGAAAAGTTAAAGGAGAATTTGAAAATACCTATTATTAAGCGAATCAGCAAACTGAAGAGCCTGAAACGGTGTGAAGGTGTGGAACACAGATGGGTAAACTGAGGCAAAGGATGGAAAAGCATCTCACTGTGACCCGATGAGTGTGATAGAATACTGACTGGAAATGAAGGTCCTGACTAAACTTTTGCTTCTTTTTCCAGAGAAGGTGACGAAGGCAAGTGCTAAGAACAAAAGGGAAGAATATTTTGAAGAATCAGAAAGGTGGAGAAAAATCAGCAATTTTTGCTGTGGATGGGAGAGATCATTAATCCAACATTAACAGAGGAGCCATTGAGAAAAGGGTGGGCTTGTAATTCCAACGAGGCACACAGCTCTCCACCTCCGTGTTTCTCTAATACTGCTCGTTAGCCCATGCATAGATGGGATAAGGGACATAATAACATTTACGCAGCTTAGTAAGTTAGAAAACTCTCCGTATTTTTGCCACTAGCTCCCAAACATGTTTCTGACTTGGGAAAGTCTCCTTTTTGCTTAGTGTAGTTGATGATACTCACTCCCTCATCTCCAATTACCAAAAGCAAAAAGAGACTCTCTTCCTCCATTTATAAAGCCAATAATATATAACCATTTAAATTTCAGCCTGACATATGCTCCTGTCTAAGACTTTGAGTCCTAAGAAAGTAAGACAAGTGGCTAATCCTGCTGATATTTTATGCGGCAACTGTACAGCCTTGGTAGTGACAGCAGGACCTGACAGTGGTGGCAATGCTGTTCAGATGACCCACCTCACTGTGTCCACCCACTTTGGTGTCAGCATCCTACATCCTACACACATCTGTCTGTGTCCTGAGCCATTCTTTGTGAACTCCCTTGGTGCCGATGTATTTACTGAGCTCTGTTCTCCCTGACTTCTATCCCAGTTTGCCAGCTACCCAGTAGCTCTTCCAATATCCCTTTTCTGCTCTGATGATTTGGAATCATTTTCTATCCTTTTGCTGTGTGTTTCCTGGAAGATGGGATGGGAGGATAAGTTGATAGGAGTTTCAACGTGATAGAAAGATAATAACAAACCGGACCATCTACTCTGAGTAAGAACACATGAGAGGCCAAGGCAGGTGATGGAGGAACGAAGAGCTCATGATTCTGGTGAGCACAGAGAAATGACAGGAGAAGGGAACTAAGTAGGCTGGCCAGAGAAGAGGCTGAGGCTAAACACTGGAATGTGCATCTTAGTATTCCAGGATAGAGAAGTCCTGAGGAGTCAGGTGATGATAGTGAAGATGAGGGAGTCAGTGCATTACAGGTGAACATCCAGGAAACAGTAAACCGAATGCTTTGAATATCACCCACAGTCATTATAGCATGGAGACATGAATAAGGTATAATTTATTATTAAAGCTCTCAATGAACCAAATGGCAAGGCTAAGAAGCCTGGTGTAAGTGGTATAGAGTGGTTGGAAAGGGTACGGGTAGTGCAAACGGAAAGTTTTTCAGTGAAAGAACAGTTCTGGCACCTAGTCATGTCGGAGAGTGCAGACGTCATCATCAGGGGACAACGGGGAAATGTTTTGTTGAAGGTTCTGTGTTTCAGCTATAAGTATGAAAGTTGAAACTTAGTTAAATAATCTTGTTTCTTTAACCTTGAAGTGGGGAAATTGGTTTTGATGCTTATTGTCCTATAATAAAGTAGATTTACCTGGAAATGTCTGTGATGATAGCATTATTCTTTAGAAAGTCACGCTATACAACGAGACAACATATAGGATGCAAAGATGTTCGGATTCTAGAACATTACTGTACTTTGAAATTACTAGTTAGCTGTACCTTTTTAAAAATTAGCTTTCCCTGGCAACACAATTTTCTAGATAATATAAAACCCACACATAAAGATAGAATGTGTTTAGTGAAAAGTAATCCATTGTATACATTCTAAGAATTCTTTTTACTGTTTTGCTGACTAGTTTTATGTCAACTTGACACAAGCTAGAGTCATTTGAGAGGAGGGAACCACGACTGAGAAAATGCCTCCATAGACTGGGCTACAGGCAAACTTACAGAATACTTTCTTAATTAGTGATCCGTAAGGAAGGATTCAGTCCATTGTCAATGGTGCTATCTTGGGCTGTTGTTGGTTCTGGACTCTATATGAAAACAGATTGAGTAAACCTTGGGGAGAAAGCCATTAAGCAGCACTCCTTCATGACCTTTGCCTCAGTTCCTGCATCCAGGTTCCTGCCCTGCTTGAAGTCTTGCCATCATTGCTTTTGATGATAAACTATTAGATGGAACTATGAGTGAAATAAACCCTTTCCTCCCGAAGTTGCCTTTTGGTCATGGTATATGGTCATAGCAATAGTAACTGTAATTAAGAAACATGTTTCTTTAAAATATCTTATATGCATCATGTCCTACTATACATTTTGTTTAACAACTGTTTTTCTGTCCATACAACAATTATCAGTATACTACATGATTTTAGATTTGCCTTTCTACTCACAGGCACTAAATAAATCAACTACTTTACTGATTGAAAAGGAAAAACAGAAGTCAATTTAATTTTTAGCACTTGATCATTTAATACTGATTTCAAACCCAAAGGAAGGAGGAAGCCTCCTTGGTCCTGTTAATAGCAGACAGACATCTCGTGAAGTCAGGATCCTGCTGTTTCTGTCCATAAGGCTGGCATTCATTTAAACTGGGCTTTGTGGTCACTACCTATCCCTTAAGCCATCTGAGGAGCCATTGTTTCTGCCTGTCAAGCAAGATGGCCAAATAGCTACTCTGAGGGTTCCTTTTCCCTAATAGCTCTACCAATTGTTTTGCCCTCTGCTGCCATATTGAGCATTTATTAACAGGTGTGACAAAATGTTCAAGAAGTAACATCACAGGATCCTGGATGAACTCAATCTTTTAAAAATGTTTTTAGTAATATTCAAGGAGAGCTGTCACATGACTGCAGAAGATTTGAGACATCAGTACTAATTCATTCAGTCTCTCTCTCTTCTCTGAAGCCTTTCTCTCTCTTTTTCTTGTCTTTTGTTCTTTGAGGCAGTGCCTCACTATAGAGCACAGGATGACTTCTGTCTTAGTTAGGGTTTTATTGCTGTGAACAGACACTATGACTAAAGCAACTTTTATAAGGACAACATTTAAATGGGGCTGGCTTACACGTTCAGAGGTTCAATCCATTATCCTCAAGACGAGAGCATGGCAGCATCCAGGAAAGCATTGTGCAGACAGAACTGAGAGTTCAACATCTTCATCTGAAGGCTGATAGTGAAAGATTCACTTTCAGAAAGCTAAGGTGAGGGTTTTAAGCCCACACCCACAATGACACTCCTACTCCAACAAGGACACATCTCTGAATATGGCCACTCTCTGGGCCTAGCATATACCAACCATAACAGCTTCTAACCTGTGATTTTCCTGCCTCAGCTACAGTGGGATGGGATTTCTAATCTCTGCTATCATAACCATCTCACATTTAGTACATTCTAGTCTAGCTTCTCAAACTTCACAGTGTCACATTAGATTCTCCTTACATCCCAACACCTAACCATTGAGAATCCTGTTGACCTTACCCAAGAAATTTGCCGAAAATCAGACTCTTCTAAAGACAGCACACAAGACCAGATACAGCCATTTTATCTTCCAATGCTATTCCAGACAGCTTCGAAAGTATGTCTTCACCATATCAGATCTGCTATAATCAGATATTTATGCCACACATGTTACCTTTTAAAAGGAAGCCAAATTATTCCTATCTGTCTAACATATTCATTCAGAGCTTGCCCATTGTTGCAGCATAAAACGTAGGTCTACAGAATTCCTACAATTTGGTTCCCAACAAGTTCTCAGACCTTATCCCTCCTCAATCTTCCATTTTGCTGCTGCAAACTCTTTATTTCTCTGTCCTTCTCCAAACTCACAATGGATTTCCCTGAAAGGATCTTTGCAGGGTCACTAACTTATCAAGCCTGTCCCTCCCCTCCCCACCCCACCGCTTCCCCATCACCCATTAGATGTCACTCCACCAAAGAGGTAGCTGAAATAGCCCCCTGTAAAGTCTTAACTTTTACTTGGCTTTTAAATAGAACTCATCACCAAGCATACACATAAACTTATATTTTTTTCAATGTGGACACGTATGTGTAAAAGGAAAATCATACAAGGACATATAAAAATCATTTACCAACTAGACTGTAAGACTGTGATTTTTTTTAACCTAGAATATAAATTCCAAGAGAGCAATGATTGCTCTGTGTCACCACTAGGACATATTTGGCACATATGCTTAATAGATATGTTTTTCTACATGAATGGGTCCCTGCAGCACTGACAGATCCTAGAGACATTGAAAAGTTTCTTTTTGCTCTTGTCTCCAGTAGCAGGAATGCTGTACATGTCACTGTCGACTGTCCAGTGAGATTATCCTCCTAGTTAGGGTACTATCTGAATGCAGGAGATTAGCAAAACCACAGTCCAGAATGTAACTAGACTGCTTGAATGAATTCATCAGAATCAGCCATTGGAGACTGAGCCCTTATGTGTCTCATCCTATATTAACATCCTTACCATGTGTCCCAAATACTAAAGTAATAAAAAAGACAGATCTGTTAAAGTCTGGAACAACTATATTGATTCCTCTGAATTTGTCAGTAGGCATCAAGCTGGAAATAATTCAATCAGCTCATATTAGAGTATTTCTCGCTCAGAAATGCTCTGTTTCACAATAAAGGAAATTTTTCAAAGGAAAAAAAATAAGGGTAAAGAATCCCTCTACATTTGTGAAATAAGAGATATACCATTGCTGACACTAAGATCATTTTGAGGGGTAGAGTCAAAGGCCAAGTATTAGAAACAGATGCACTTGAGGGGCAGAGTTGAGGGACAAGAACTAGAAAGAGATGCACTTGAAAATAAGAGACAATTTCTGGTTCTCTCTTTTCATTAAAATATCAGGACAACTTTGGACAATACTGCCTTTAACATGCTTCCCTTAAAAAGTAGCTTGCAGGCTAGCAAGCTGGTTAATTGTTAGCTTCACAAGCATAAAAGGATGTTAGACTCTAATATGGTATTAGGTTTGTAATTCCAGTGCTACAGAGGCAAAGACAGGTAGATGCTTAAGGCTGGTAGCCATCTAGTCTACTGTACTTGAGCTACAGACCAGTGATATAGTCTGTTTCAAAATTAAGAACAGCATTCAAGGTTAATGTCTGGCCTCCACACATACATACACTCATGCATCTGCATATACATGTCCCCCCATATTCCACAAACAGGCACACATGCACTTGAATACACACAACAAGCTAAAACAAAAAACTATAGCTATTAGGTGTAATCATTAAAAAAGAGGATATTAAAATGATTTATAGGGGTTTATCTTACTATCCAAAACTATTCTTTTCTACTCTGACATCTCATCTGTTTATCTCAGAAATAAAATATCAATCCATCTCAAAATAATATATCAATGTTGTCAAAAACTGTCCCTAGGTCCCAACTATCTTCTTGGGTTGCACAGTCTAATGTCATCTAAATTTCATATAATCACTATTTCTGGTTTAATTTAAAAATCACCATTGTTCCATTAAATTCTTCTTAGCTTAGTTGAAACATTTCATAGTCTGTTTACTGTTGGCTTTTCAAACAAGAATGTTTATAGGGGAATTTCCTCTAGTTATTTCTTAGTCTGATAAAGACAACAGAAAGCCAATAACTGGGCGAAAATATGGAGGTGGGATCTTCCGGGAACACAGGAAGAGGACAGGGTGAGACAAAATGGAGGACAGAGGGAGACAAAATGGAAGGAGAAAGAGTTGAAAATGAACGATAACCATGTGGCCTGAACAAGCTGCAAGCAGCCAGGGATTTCATAGATGGGCAATAAAGTAATGTAGGGTACATTTGCCCAATCTATGTATGGAGCTTGTACATTATATTATAATATTATATTAATTATTATATTATTGAGTTGTATGTTCTTTGCTCGGGCATTTTGGGGTTGGAGATTTACTATAATAAGTCTGGCTGGTAAATTATAAGTCTCTAGTGTTATCATTTTGCAGAGAGAAGGGGAACTGAGCAAGCAGTAATTGGCTTTTTGCAGGCTAGCCACAGAGGGTGGATGGCCTAGGAAGTGCAAGGGGTTTGCCAGCAAGCAGGCTGCAGGAACCAGGATGAGACCACCGATGCTTATCCAGAAAAAGCATACATTGTTTTTCAAAAATTACGCACTGCAAATGTTCTTTTTTATGCCATCTTCAGTGTAAATTTTTACAAGTGGTTTCTCATTAAAAAAAAAAAAAACAACAGTGGTTAAACAGCTGCTTTCAGTGGCGGTTGCTTGTGCCGTTCCAATTGCTTCTATGTTGATTTGCTGATTGCGTTAATGACGGAGGAAGAGTGTGCTGTGAGGAATCTTTGAAGAAAAAGGTTGGTGATAATAATGTTGTGCTTGTAAGATTGTTTATGACTGTTCTCATCTTTTTATTATTATATTACAATTATACTGTTATATTAGAAATCTTTAGAACTCAACACTGCAATTGTCATTCAAAATATTAAAATGGTTGGAACTGGAAAATATCATCCTGAGTGAGCTAACCCAATCACAGAAAGACATACATGGTATGCACTCATTGATAAGTGGCTATTAGCCCAAATGCTTGAATTACCCTAGATCCCTAGAACAAACGAAACTCAAGACGGATGATCAAAATGTGAATGCTTCACTCCTTCTTTAAATGAGGAAAAAGAATACCCTTGGCAGGGAAGGGAGAGGCAAAGATTAAAACAGAGACTGAAGGAACACCCATTCAGAGCCTGCCCCACATGTGGCCCATACATATACAGCCACCCAATTAGACAAGATGGATGAAGCAAAGAAGTGCAGACCGACAGGAGCCGGATGTAGATCGCTCCTGAGAGACACAGCCAGAATACAGCAAATATAGAGGCGAATGCCAGCAGCAAACCACTGAACTGAGAATAGGTCCCCTATTGAAGGAATCAGAGAAAGAACTGGAAGAGCTTGAAGGGACTCGAGACCCCAAAAGTACAACAATGCCAAGCAACCAGAGCTTCCAGGGACTAAGCCACTACCTAAAGACTATACATGGACTGACCCTGGACTCTGACCCCATAGGTAGCAATGAATATCCTAGTAAGAGCACCAGTGGAAGGGGAAGCCCTGGGTCCTGCTAAGACTGAACCCCCAGTGAACTAGTCTATGGGGGGAGGGCGGCAATGGGGGGAGGGTTGGGAGGGGAACACCCATAAGGAAGGGGAGGGGGGAGGGGGATGTTTGCCCGGAAACCGGGAAAGGGAATAACACTCGAAATGTATATAAGAAATACTCAAGTTAATAAAAAAAATAAATAAATAAATAAAAATATTAAAATAGTCCTAGGAAATTCCTAGAAGTTTTAAAATTAAACTTAAAATCATATATTGGGTTTTGAGGTGGATTTTATCAGTAGAGTGCTTGCCTATTACACAAAAGGTGCTAAGTTTAATCTCTAGCATTGAAAAATATATTACCAGTCATGGCCACAGCCCCACCTTATGATTAGCAGAGGCAGGGGATTCACAAAAGTAAATCTGGGCTACATAATGAGACCCTATTTAACTAAAACACACACACACACACACACACACACACACACACAGGGGTGTGTATGCAGGGGACAGAGAGGGAGAAATGTAGAGACAGACATAGAGACAGAGACAAAAAGCATGCTAATAGAAAATCTAAAGACTAAATTTCCTACTGACCAGGAAAGTGTCCCCCACAATATTAACATAGCATGATTGGGTGGGTTTCTTTGTGTATTATTTGCTTGTGCACTAACTACCATTTTGCAAAGTAGCAAGAACAACAATCATCTAATTTTCTTCATGACAAGATGTGAGGTTGAAAGAGCTGTTTGAAATTAGAAGACAGACTTGAAAGAATGTGACCTTGGAACGTTCAGGAGCAAAGATATAGTTTCAAGGTGAAGAGGGTTTCCAACTAAAATACAGGGTATCTAGTTACACTTGAATGTTAGGAAATTTCTTTTTTAAAATCGCAGTTTCTGACATACAACATAAAAAATGACATACTTTTTCTGAAATTGAAAATTGAGCACTGATTTTGAATGTTTGCTGATTCTAGTATGAAAAATTATATAATAAAAGCAACAAAACACTGAAGTAACTGGTTTGAGAGACGTACTATAGGCTGCTTGTCTGAAAAGTAATTTTTATCCTTAGCTGTGATAAATAGATCCACAGAAATACTCTTTTATCTTTTCTTTGTAGAAATTCATCTACATGATTATGTTCTTTATACATCAATTCCTCTGTGAAATTTATAGTATAAGAAATGAACTGCACATGACACTAGTAAGTTAATATGGAGAATACAAGAAAATCAAAGACACAACAAACAAAAGAGAATTACAAGCCAACAATTTTAATCAACATAGTTGCAAAATGTTCAAAACATTACTAAGAGCCCAAACTCAATGGCTCTTTACAAGACTTAAATATGATCCCTGCCAGAGATGTAGTAACTGCTCAGTACAGGTAAATAAGTAAATATTGTGACACATGAGCATAATGAAAAACAAAAAATCTCAATTGTTTGAGAGATAACATTTGCTATGATTCAACGTCTTTGCGTGTAAAACTTCTGCATACATAAGGCATGTATGGAACATATTTTGGTGTAATAAAGGTCATTTATGATCAGCCAACATTGTATTGAGTGAGGAAAAGCTGAAGGCTTTCTTTCTAAGATCCAGGGCAAGACATGGATGCCAATTTTTAACATTTCAGACCCCAAGAAGTACTAAATCTTGTCTGTTACAGCAACATGAATGGAACTGCAACTCATTGTGTCAAGTGAAATGAACCAAGCACGAAAACTATATGTCCTCATGTGGGGGGTGGAGAGAAGCAGGGAAGAGTTTGACTAATGGGATCTAAGTCATTTCTATTTTTAATGTGATAATAAAAATTAAATTTAGAAATGGTGTTTCATGACACACACTTAGAATCACACACTTGAGAGTCTGACTCTGGGGAAATTTTGAGTTCAGTTTAAGAATACCCTGAGCTCCACACCAAGATACTGTCTCCAGAAATAAAAGTGATTAATTAATTAATTAGCTTATTTAAAAATTTAAGAAAATAACACCAGTTCCTTATAGAACCTACGTTCTTTTTCTCACCCATATTAGAGTCCTAGATTTTGACCTAGAGCTATGCACATGATAAGAATACATTCCAGCACTGAGCTACAAGTCCAGCCTCAAACTTACATTTTTATGGTATAGCTGCAACATCCCAGCCGACTATCAAAGACATATCACAGAGCAGAGAATGTAGAGTGTCGTGAAATGAACCAAGGCATTGACGGTTTCCAGGGGAAGAAAGTGTCTCTATGTGTGCAACTTAAAGAGTAAAAGTGATGTGAGG
Source organism: Rattus norvegicus (assembly GCF_021556685.1). Lineage (NCBI taxonomy): Eukaryota > Metazoa > Chordata > Mammalia > Rodentia > Muridae > Rattus > Rattus norvegicus. Next base: position 18,804,550 of record NC_141534.1, on the reverse strand, counting down.
ATCTCAGCCAGCAAAATGACCCAGCACTTAAAGGTACCTGACACAGCAGTTAGGGTGACAGCCACCAAGCCTAAGCACTGGATTAAATCCTTGAGATTGACATGATAGAAGGCATACCCCATGTTTTCTATCCACAGATGACCTAAAGATGTACCTCTTCTTCAGCAGAGGTTCACCAAGGATATAAACTTTGTCTGGGCCTAGGTGGGCAAAACAGTAAGGAGCTTGTCAATTGCATTGAAAGAGTGAGGTAAAAACAGCTCAGCTTAGTGAAGTTCAGAAGAGAATATTGAAACTTAGAAGTATCTCAAGTATAAAGGGAAAACACCGGGCAGGCCATTTTTCTCCCTTGGTTTTCTGAAGTTTGCTCAAAGAAGGACTGTGGAGGATGAGTATGAGCCAAGAGGATGAACATTCAGCAGTATGAGTATGCAGTAGATGTTATCAGGGATACAATGGCACCAGAACCCTGTTAGAATGAAACATGTTGTGGTTTGTAGGAGAATGGCTCCTGTAGGATCATATATTTGAATACTTATTCCCATTGGTAGAAATGTTTGGGAAAGGTTAGGCGGTGTGGCCTTGTTAGAGGAAGTATGTCACTGAGTGTGGGCTTTGAGCTCTCGAATGCCCACACCATTCCCAGTTAACTTCTTCTCTCAGCCTTGAACCTGTGGGTCAGGATGTAAACCCTCATCTACTGCTCTAGCACCATGCCTGCCTGCCTGCTGCCGTGCTGTCCAGCATGATGATCTGATCTAATCCTCTGGAACCATGAAGTCTAAACAAACATTTCTTTTGTATGTTGCTTTGTTTGTAGTGTCTAATAACAGCAACTAAGATTTAAAAAAAAACAGATCTAAATATGTCAGCACCCTCCATCCTGGCATTTAAAATAGAAGCCCTCCATGGTAAGAAGGAGGCATGAACACTCCAAGACACATACATAACATCCAGAATAAGGCAGGCATTTTAAAAAAGGACAATGTAATACAAGCACAACTCATGTCCCATCCAGGCTTTGAAGTTAGTATGCAGTGCAGGGAATCAAGAATTTTTAACATGTTAAAATATCTAAGGAAGAAATGGCTAGGATGTGTTCAATCCCCACACCATGCTAAAAGGAAAAGGATTGACGTGGCAGCCTATACTTACAACCCAGGACTAGAGAAACTGAGGCAGTGCAATTCCTGGGGCTCATTGTCAAGCCACTCTAGCCTACTTTGTAAATTCTCCTAGCCAATGAGACTTTGTTTAAAAAAAACAAAGTGGTCACTCCTGATGAATGACACCTAAAGTTAACTTCTGGTCTCCAAATGCACACACACACACACACACACACACACACACACACACACACACACACACTTGCAACTTCCCCACAACAAACATGTATGTTCCTCCCCTATAACTATGACTGTGCGTAGATATATGAAGTGAAAGTTTCTGGATTTTTCAGGTGATAGAAACTCATGTAGTGTTTTGTTAAGACACACTCACCTGCTCTTCTGCTGAGGCAAGACCTGTAGGAGAAAGTATAAATAGGACTCTACAGACAGTGATGTCATGCTTGTCTAGCTAGCTTTGCAGTACTTCATGGGTCTCCTGTCTTCAGTTTTCATCTTTACTGATGAAGCAAATTCTCCAGTCTTTATTATCTGGTCCTGGTTACTACCACTGACTCAAGTCAATTCAGTGGGGGATTGATGGCTTCTGCCAGATCATGCCACTGCTGCTGATTCATGTTTGATATCCTGACACTACTGAACTGGATTGCTGGTATCTTGGCAAATGGAGATTGCAATAGACCAAAGAAACTCCTTCTAAACAGGTCCACATCCTCTTGTCCTATTCACCATCTTTTCTCTCCTATCTGGATAGTGGCCTAGAAATGGGGTAGAAGCATTTGAGAGCCCTTATTAAAAGTAGGTTTTTTTTAATGTATAAGCCTACAGACATAGTTCTCTCTCTCTCTCTCTCTCTCTCTCTCTCTCTCTCTCTCTCTCACACACACACACACACACACACACACACACACACACACACACACCAAATAAGAAAGTAACAAGTAACATTACAGATTTTTAACATTGCCTAATTATCAATCATTAGACAAAAATTTCACCCAAAAGACATTTAAACGAAATTATCATACTCGGCATACTTAACAATGTGCACAATTGTGGACACTCTACCCTATAAATGCACAGTTCCTCAGTAAGTGGAACTGGAAGATTGATTGTAATATGCTGTGAGCTAGCCCATGAAATGAGTCAATAAATCGCAAGGATTTTAATAACTATTTTCCCTTTGATCCTAGATTGAATACATAATCAATAACATTTATAAATAATTAGTAGCAATAAAACTTTCAGGAGAAAAAAAACATGATTTCAAGCCAAATAATAATTAAAATGCAATATGTCAAAATTTACAAGATGCATTAATTAACTGAAAATATCATTTTCAATACAGACAATGAAATGAATAAATATTTTAAACAATCTGTGCATATACTTTTAAAAGCTACCAAAATGATAACAAACTAAGTACACTAATTAAAATAGAAAGAAGTAATGAAGACACTTGGAAAGGGCTGACCCCTATGGTTGGATTAGGGAAAAGCTGGAGGAAGCTGAGAAGGAGGGCGACCCTGTAGGAGGACCAGCAGTTGTCAATTAACCTGGACCCCCCGAGATCTCTTAGACACTGGATCACCAACCAGGTAGCATACACAGCTGAGATGAGGCCTCCAACACATATACAGCAGAGGACTCCCTGGTCTGGGTTCAGTCAGGGAAGATGCACCTAACCCTCAAGAGACTGGAGGCTCCAGGAAGTTTAGAGGTCTGGTTGGGTGGGGTGGGAACATCATTGTGTAGACTGGGAGGGAGGGAAAGAATGAGGTATGGGATGTGGAACAGTCGGGGAATGGACTGGGAGGTGAATAAAGTCTACAGAGTAAAAATAAATAAATAAATAAATAAATAAATAAATAATCCCCCCAAATAAAATAAAATAAAAATAAATTTGAGTTCTGAAAAATAACTTTTTTTGTTAATGTTTTATTTGTGTGTATCAGCAAGTTATGTTCATGTATGTACATCTGTATAAGCATGTACATGTGCCTATGCAGAGACCAGAGACCATCAGCTATCTTCTATCATTTCATACTTATTCTTTTGAAACAGAGATCCGCACTGAACCTCAAGCTCACTAGGCTACTGGCCAGAGATTTGAAAACAATGCTCTTAATCTCTGATGAGAATACTCATGAAAAGGAGCAAAAAGGAAAAAAATTACACATTACCAATATGAGGAATTAAAAAGAGCTGCCTTTCCTTGTAGTAAATGAATTACTTTCACCTATGTAATTATTATTAAAACTGCTAACAGCCTGTTGATTTCTTTTCTTTCTTTCTTCTTTTTTGTTTTCCCCTTGATATTATGTGAGAACTGTGGACCCTTCATAATAAGAGAAGCAGAGATTCAGAGAATGACCTTGCAAAGCTGCCAGGCTGCCTAACATTTTGACTGAGCATGGAGAACAGTGTTTATTTCCCTAACACAATCCCAGGCCTAAGATGAGTTAGAGTATTTTTATTTTGAAAATGAACGCTCCTATTTTATTTTCATAGTGGAGATTTTCAAACACACAAAACAAATTGAGGCGTATGTATTAGTTACTGTGAGATAAATTAGCATGAGCAAAAGCAACTTATGGGAGAAAGGGTGTATTTTGGCTTATGGTTCTAGAGGCATGGCAACAGGAGCAAGAAGTTGTGAGGGATGAAAGAGGGGAGAGGCCCCAGACTCTTGGCAGAATCAAAGGAAATTTGATCATTGTAATGATATTAAATTAGAAGAAAACAATTACATTGTAGTTTATTAAAAAAAATCTGTGTACATCACTCAAACAGTCTTTGGTTTTGCTTCATTTTTCTTGACCTAATCTAATCAAGGGCTTTGCTCGCATATGTGGAAGACATTCTACTATGGCACCACACTCCTGTCATCGAAACATTTGAAAGTCTTCAAAGACTGCCAGAGGGAAGGGGGAGGAGGAGGGGAGGGGGAGGAGGAGGAAGCAGGTGGCTTAAGATAGAATCCTACCCATGAGAAGTGAAGAAAAGACTGTCATGTGCACTGTCAGTATTCCTCCTACGAATGGAGAAGTTTTGGCTTCCTCAGCGTCTCAAATGTTTGCTGCTTCCAGGTTCTTGGGATGATACAACTTACCTTTAATTTCCCAATTATTCTGCAGTCTTCTACCCTCACGTGAATGAGATTTTAAAGACTTTCCTTTCACAATTTTTTTCTAGCATAGACAAACAAAAGCGATTTTACATTGACTCTGTGTACTATTTGACACCGTTGATAAGCCACTTCTAGCCACTTACGCGGTATGTTGAACTTTATCTGTATGTGTATACATGTGTATAATTGAATATGAGTAACAGCTTCTGTGTCACTCTGTGGTCTGTTTTGTTTTAGATATATAAGTATATTTGATTTTATCATACTCTAGCTGTATTTATGACATAATGTGATCTATGTATGAGTGTATGGGGGTCATTCCTATTGAAAACACGATAAAAACTATGGCATATAAGATTCTATTGTTTGTACAGTGTCCTCTATATGATTCTATAGTAGCACTAATGGGCTAAGATAGTAATTATTTCTTTCATTATTTTATTATTTTAATTATTTTACTTTTTCACAAGGGTCCCATGTAATGCAAGCTGGCCTCTAGTGCACGATTTAGACAAGAGTAGTCTCGACCTTGTGATGTTCCTGCTTCCATCTTCCAAGTGTGGTAAAAAGCATATACCGCTATATCTTCTTTATTTCAATTTTAAATACTGAATGATTTCAACACTGAAGTGATCTGAGCATGAAAATTTCCTTCTGTGGAGATATCAATAAAAATCCAATATCTTAAATAAACAAGAAGTAATTAAAACTTCTTTACTTAGGCCATTTTGGTAAAGATAGTTTTAAAATTAATTTTGCTTTTCATTTAAGGTATTAAACTTAATGGGATAATAGCTCTTCATAACTTAATGCCTGTGCCATGCCTCTAGAACCATAAGCCAAAATACACCCTTTCTCCCATAAGTTGCTTTTGCTCATGCTAATTTATCTCACAGTAACTAATACATACGCCTCAATTTGTTTTGTGTGTTTGAAAATCTCCACTATGAAAATAAAATAGGAGCGTTCATTTTCAAAATAAAAATACTCTAACTCATCTTAGGCCTGGGATTGTGTTAGGGAAATAAACACTGTTCTCCATGCTCAGTCAAAATGTTAGGCAGCCTGGCAGCTTTGCAAGGTCATTCTCTGAATCTCTGCTTCTCTTATTATGAAGGGTCCACAGTTCTCACATAATATCAAGGGGAAAACAAAAAAGAAGAAAGAAAGAAAAGAAATCAACAGGCTGTTAGCAGTTTTAATAATAATTACATAGGTGAAAGTAATTCATTTACTACAAGTTGAAGACTACGACTACTGTATTCTATAATAAATCAAGAACAAAATGAACTACAATAAAAATTTAATGTATGTTTGACCAGACCTAATTAGCATTTAATATCTTTAAAACGTTTAATGGTACTCTTATTGTGCTGTGCAGGAAGGTTCTTCTTGAACAAGCAGCCCAAGTCAAGGCAAGGAATTCTCTGCCTAAATAAAGACTTTCCTAGATTAATTTAATAAGTGTATCAGAAGGAAGGTAAATGGTGAGATGTTTCTGTTAAGTCTGAATGAGTTCTGCAAACAAATAGAAAACACAAGCCCAGGACAGTGCTCTGGGTAGTTGAAGATATATATGCATGTATGTGTACATGTGTGCATTTGTGTGTTTACAAGAAGTACCATTTGTTTCTTGCACTGACTAAAGAGATCAGTGGTTATGAAATTGAAGATGTCAACAGTCTCGAAGTATCCACATTAAAAATAATTTGTAACCTTCCATATTTAAGAGAAGCAAGACTTGAAAATCTCATTTAAACCTTGAACGTCTCAGTGACTCCAAGACTGAATTGCTATTAGACTGAATTGCTGAAGGTTTTGTAGACAGTGCAACCACATAAAAAAAATGTGACTAATCCACAGGAGGATGGGAGTGGTAGGTAGCACTGGCTGAAAAAGCTCTCTTCGATTTTCATTTATGAAGCCTACTCAAGTAAAATAACTCCATTTTACAGTGTGTTTAAATAACGAAGGTAAACTCATTATAGATGGTTAAAATGCAAAGTATTCCTTTCAAGTAAAGTATCCATTCTTTTCAACTTATACTCCATATCATTGTGTGGTTAGATGATTGTTTTTCAATTCATGTTTATTTTGTGGTGCTTATACACCCAATAAATTAACTAAAAGTTATTATATATGGTCTAACAATCCATGACATTTTCATGTCTATCCTCTGGAAACTACAACAAATCTATTTAGTAGTCATAATAGTCCAAGGTAAGTATGATGAAATAGATAATTTGATTACAAAATTATAAAATGGGGTTATATTTTTATTCGTGTGTCCCATGCGTCAAACTGGTTAACTGTCTAACACAAAGTTATGGTTCCTCTCCATAATGTACTAGCTCCTGTTGAGACCCAATCGTTCATCAAAGTGTACAAATGCAGGCTGTACTATCTTATCAAAGATGTTGAAATAATGTGGGTCAAAAAGATACATGGCACCATAGTCTGAAACGAGGTCTATGCTTTAGTGACACTGTTCTTTATCTGCCACCTGATGCTGGGGGTATGGATGATTGAAGGATGGAGAAGGGACTTGAAAGATGTCCCAGAAGTTAAGGGATGTTCTAAAGGATATTCAACACTCTTCTTTCTGAAACACACACACACACACACACACACACACATACAAACACACATGCACACATACACATACACACATGCACACATACACACACACACAGAAAGAGAGAGAGAGAGTGAGAGAGAGAGAGAGAGAGAGAGAGAGAGAGAGAGAGAGAGAGAGAGAGAACAAACTACGAAACACAACATAGGAGGTTTGGTAACACAGATGGACACATGTCAACCAAAAGCCCCTGCCCAAGATTATTACTTTAGCATAAGCCATTCATTTATATATAAGAATTCAAATTTATTCATGTTGTGTTTTATTTGATCATTTTATCATATAAGATAATCCAAACTAGTATATACGTTAAGAATTTGAATGTAAGAAATGTCTTCCAACCAGGTAGTGGTACACATCTGTAATCTCAGTACTTGGGAACTGGAGGCAAGGGGCTTCTGAAGTTCTAAGTCATCTTCAATTATATAATGAATTTAAGGCCAGCCTTAGCTACAAGAAACTCTATAACACAAAACAATGAATGAAAGAAATGAAGAAAGGAAGGAAGAGAAAAAAGGAAAAGAAAAGAGGAAAGAACAAAAAGGATCTTGCCTATATCATGCTGGCTCAGGAACCAGGCAATAGACAGTGAGGTACCTGAGAGGAGAAATGAAAAGATGGATGGCTGTACTATGCATAGTTAACTACTCCATCAACTGTCACCATCATGTACTGGCTATCAAATCCAGGCAATGAAAGTGACAAGCAGACACCATCACCATTTGGCCACTGCAGCTAGAACCGTGCAATTCTAGGGAAAGAAGCTAGGAAATGTCAAAGTGTACAGAGCTTAAGTTGGATGTTATAGCCTCCCACATTTTGTGTTCCCATGAATTTTATACCCTAGCCTCAAGACTATTAATCACTGTAACCATTGCTGTTTGTATGAACAGTCTATGCTTAGATTTACTGGCATGATAAAGCTTATCATCTCAATTTCCATGTTTCTATTCCAGGCTACTTTATTTCTGTCATAGCCACTTCCTAAGAATTTCTCTTAGAACTGCTCACAGTAACTTTTCCCTTTTGTTTGAGAATGTCATGAAATATATCTCTGTATTTTCCTATGGCTATGTAGTTAGTGATAGAACCTAGGTAGGTCTTTTTCCCTCTGGCATGTTTAAGATGTGTTTTCATTGGTTTCTGGCTTCCATCATTTCTACTCAGTAGTTAACTCACAGGCTTCAAAGACGAAGTGTCTTTCTGTTGGGAGCAATGCCCTTGAAACCCTCCATTATTGATGTTAATATTATGGTTAGAATTAAGTATGACTAGGCTCATGGAAAATCCCCAGCCAGCTGCAAAGACTAATACAAATCTGGTGGTCAGGATGAATAATGATATGATAAAGTTCTGACCTTGCTGAGAAATACATCTGATGTCAAGATACCCAATATGATGACCTGTAACCTTTCTGAAAAGGCAACATCCTGCTGACCAATAGATATGACAAACCTGTGACCTTTCTAACATCCTGTCAATATCAGCCAATTCCCTGACCACACGAATACTGTGTCCTTGGCCTGTGTAAATGTTTCCCACTTCCCCCCTCTCTCTGTTACCCATGTTATGGTATAAATTCAGCCTTGGGAAAAAATAAAATTGTGGCCTTAACCAGACTCTTGTCTTGGGGTCCTTCTTCGCATCTCTTGTCCCCCATTCTCTTCCAGGTACCCTCAGCACCCTCGTTGACATCTTTCAGTTTTGCTTATTTTAATATTTCTTTCTTTTTTAATTTTCATTATCTCTATGCGATTTCTGGATATGATTTCTTTATATTTTTGCTGTTTGAGATTTTCTAGTAGAGTCTTTGTCTAACTTGGGCTGCTGCATCTTCTATCCTTTATAAAACTCTCCCTGTTATCAACTCAAATATCGCCTCTGGTTGGCCGTGGTGATGCCCAGTAGGGTCTGCTGAAGATGCAGAAGCAGTAGAAGTAAATGTTTCCTCTGGTATATTTTCCCCCACAAACTGGAACTTCATATCATAATCATATACTCCAAATATCAATTTTACTCTTTCTCTTTTGATAACCCATATGGATATTTTCTGTTGAGGTTTTGTCTCCTGCTGCTTCTAGCCATTTATAAGGCCCCGTTTCAGCCATAAATGCATCTGCTTTTCACTTCTATGATAACATTCTTTAAACTTCTCTTTTTCCATGTTTTCTCATATCAATTAACGATGATAACCTTTCCCTCAGTTAATAACTGAATCATATATAGATCCGCTTCCACTGTCCATTTTTCCTCTTTATTTATGACCATCTTTTGGCATGCCTAGTAATAAGAGTAAGTTTTATATTAAAAATGTATTAATTCTAATATTGACTTCCTCCAGATAGGATTTCATTGTTATTATTGCCATATCTATGGCTAGCAAACTTGAGAATTGTAGCTGCCATGATCTACTGGGATGCTGGAATGAGTACAATATAGATCATGGTGACTGGGCTTAGTGTTTCCATGTGACATTATGGGTGAATTTACTTGAAAGCCTTCCATGCTGCATGCTGAACAACTCTCTTGTAAACAAGCTATAACAGTAGACTAGGTCGTATATACAGTTGTAGACCAGTTTGAGAACTTTATTGTTGGTTTGTTTGTTTTATTTTCTTATAAATTTGGGCCACAGCAGTGGCTTTGGGGCACAGAAGTGACATAACAATGAGTGATATTTCAAACAATTTGCTTGAAGATTTAAATATGACTATAGTAGGGGAAGTAACAAGGACCACGAAGGAGACAGTAATATTGTTCCTCCCAAAGAACTCATCAGAGAGTATTGCAGAAGAGTTTAGGGAACAAATTCAGGAGACAAGGTGGGAAGCTGTGTGGAACCCTGAGGTCAAAGTGTAAGACAGAGCCAGCATATGGGGAATTGTATGGAATCCTGATGTCACAGTGTGATCAAATGTCTCGCTCAAGCTCTTAGCAGCCATGGTGATCCCACAAGATCTGTGCAATATTGTCTAACCAACAACCTATCATGAAAAGTGGAGTGAGTCTATTTTTCCCTAAGATTTGTGCAGTCGTTTATTGATGGGGAGGAAGGACAGACATTTATATGCTCATGTCTCTGTAAATAATTTTTCATCTATGCTCCTGAAAACAACCCCAGGGAAACTCATGGGCTCAGGAATAAAAAGAAAGTAAAAAGGAAAGAAGGGAGAAAGAGAGGGGAGAGGGAAGGAGGGAGGGAAGAAGAAGGCAAGGAAGGAAGGAAGGAAGGAAGGAAGGAAGGAAGGAAGGAAACACAAGAGTCATGAGAGTAGAAATGGGGCTAGTTCTCAAAAGAAAGTAGATTTCATGGGATGAGAGAAGAAGAAGAAGAGAATATAACAGTAGGTAAATATAATAAAATTCATTATGTCCATGTATGGAAACTGTCATAATGAAACCCATTGTGCTAATATCAGAAGCATTTTTTTAAGCAAAGCCCAGGAAGCAAGACAATGTCTCTAGTAAGCATTATGCCTGTACCTGGTGGTTCAAACAGCTAACATTAGATACAATATATACCTTTAATTACAGCAAACAGTATTTTCTAATGCCTAGTTGTGGGATAGGTGCAGAGAAGAGGGGGCAGGATTTGAACTCAGGCTGTGGGCCTGAGTATACGAAAGAAGCATCCCTCTTGCTTACTACTGTAACATCCTTTACACCATTTGTTAAGAGGGAGATGTCGGGAGGCCTGCAGCCTGGAAGTACAGTTCCACATTCACTAATGCAGGTTTACATAGCTGCTGAAGTTTGAGGTTCACAGGGACAATCCTGATTGAAAGTGAAATCTGTGTGTGAGATGAGATAAAATGGATCTACACAGATTCTGAAGAAAACCACAAGAGCTGGAACCAAATATAGCCAACTGTTCTCTAAGAGATCTTTTCTCCCTCAACTCTTAACACCGTGTGTTAGACAAGTGGCATTTCCTAAGATGGACCAGCCATCTTGCTTCTGTCCCTCCCCCTGCTGCCGATTCTGAGTATTACGTCACTTCTCCCAAGCTGTTCTTTTTAAACATAACTCTATGCCATCAGAAAAACAAAAAGTGATAGTTTGACTTCTCATCTGTAGGCGGAAAATAAGTCACTCAAATAGGGACTTGGAGGGAAAGGATGAAAAACAAAATAATAGATAACCTGTCACCACGGCGAGGCGAAGAGCCAAAGGACAGTTACATGTGGAGCTGGGCGACTTGATAACAGTGTTAAATGGGTTGTGGTACTTGATATGTTTTCCAATTGTGGAACAGAATGCTTACTTGAAGAAATGCGAGAACTGTGTAAAACACTTCAAAGATTATTTCAGAATATGAGTCCCCTGCTCCAAAGCCCTTACCAATGAAAGTCAAGGCATAAATCTATTAACACTCTGAGGATTCCTGATTTAGAAATAATGTGTACATGAGCTTATCACCTGTAAACCACATGGTTTGGCATCTTAAGTATAGTTTTTATTCTGAAATTAAAAATAAAACTAGGTAAAGAGCTATAGTATTTATAAAATTAGTTGATATGTTTATGATCCAGAGACTGGATAAATATACAACACAAGAAAGCCAAGTTCACTCTAAAATCTAACCTAAACATTATCAGTAAATCATCAATTCTTAACATCTTACCATAAAACTGATTTTTATATATCAGTACAGGCCAGAAAAAAATTTCAAAACAAAATCTAACGTTGAGGAAGATTCATAAATAACGTTTGGAGCTGTTAGGAACCATCCAGAGAAATATGATTCAAGTGATTTCTGTCTTATGCCAAAAAAAGCAGAATATTATTTTGTTCAAATGCAGTTATATTGATTATAAAGAGTCTGCTTTCAAAGTCCCTCTCAAATTCTATTATGTAAGATCCAAGACCCATTCTACTCACTTTGGCCACACAATTTTTTCTTCTTCTGAGCATAGCAGTCAGGAGGAGGTGCTTAACAGGCTAGGCTCACCCCTCTTTTCCTCCACTTTCAGCCTGTCATTCAACTCTCTGATCCTTTTGCTATCTCACATCCGTAACTCTAGGTATAAGCTATCCACACACAGAAGGATAATAACAGTGTGTCACTTCTGAACCATTGCTAGTTTAAGATAAGGACAGATGCGAAGAGACAGACAAAGGCTCTCTCTCTACCTTCCCCATTTGATACAAGTTTACACAAGTCTCCTCTCCTGTCTACCAAGGAGCAAAATTAATCATGAAAAATAACTGTGGTCTGAGTATGTTGGTGCTCTCTAAACTCTGAGTAGGTTGAAATGCAATCCTCAGTACGATGGTCAGAGCTTGAGGAAGACGACTAAGTCATGGCCGTCCGCTCTCATGGATGGGAACGAAGTGCCTGAAAGTAAAGAAGAAGAGCAGAGGTGTTTGTTTTTTCCTTCAGGTGAGACATGATTATAGAATAAAAAGATGGCCTCCCAAAACACTGGGGTTGACGTGCCTCTCTGTTGAGTTCTATAGCCTCAAGAAATGCTATTAATTATAGCCACCTTATCTGTTATACAGCCCCAAGAAACAATGACACCTCAGGGCCCCTCTCAGCTCTGTGAGTGCATGTGAAGCATCTGTGTGAATGCCAGGAACTGGCTTATTTCAAACATTTCTTACACATTTGTCTTAAGTCTCTGAAAATGTATGGCTTTTAGTAAAGATGGCCTAAAGAAGAAAATCCAAGCCACCTTTTTAACCATATGGTGATTCGTAACCATAATACACACTGATAAACTAGCCTTCCCATAAAAAAAGAGAACAAAGCAACTTTCTGGAAAAAGTTATTTATTTTAGGTGATATGTCTTCAGTTTGAAGTTTGTCTCATATACCCATCTATAAAGGGTCCAAGAAATACAGAAAGCCTTTATGGGAAATAGAATTCATACTGAATTATCCCCAAGTTGACCTGAGACTTCATCTCCCAAACACTATTTCCTTCTCCTATTTGAAAAGTCCAATCCTCCAGGAACCAGTGTTTTAAGTTCCTCCAGGAACTTTGTTTTAAGATAAATGTATGACTTTTCTGTGTTTAACTCACATGAGCATTAGAAAAGGTTTATTGAGAATATCCCACAAAAGGGGGATCTTTTAAGAGACAGGGAAGAGGGCTGGGAGAGAAGGCAGGAGGAAATAAAAGATTAGAGGCCAGATTAGCAGAAGTAAACATTAGAAGGGAAACTAAGACAGGAAGCAGTACAGTTCATGGTTCATCTGCTCTCATGTCCCTCTCATGTCTGATCAGTGGCAGTGTTGTACTGAACATTCTCCTTTAGTTTCCCAAATACAGTATCAAAAGATTCCATCTGAGCTCTTATGTCCCTTCATTTCATTTCGGTAAGATGGGTGGGGGACAATGCCTCTCTTCTGGCTGCTTTTCTTTGTAGGAGAAGACTTGGGGAAAGTCCTGGATTTGAGGAACTAACTGCAGCTTCAGATGGAATTTGAAGATGAGACAAAAGTATTCCTCTGGCAGGAAGATTGCAATGGACTTTGACCTCTTACCTTAAGTTGACTGGAACTGGAAGGGGCTTCTTCAGAGCCATAAGGATTAGGGAGGAGGTCAAAAGCCAAAGGAAGATAGGGAGCAAAGGGCAGTTTCGACTGAATTTCAATTTTAAAAGGACATCACCAAGTATGTTGTATGTTCTGTTGGAGACCAAGCTCACACAATCACATATTTAACATCTACCCAGATGTTTCCACTTCACCTAAAATTGTTTCATTTGAGATCACAATAGTTACAAAGACTGCAATCAAAGCAAACATTATTATTTTTTTGCAAAGAAATAGGAGAATGTAAAATTGGAAAATAAAACGGTGTTTTATTTTCTGGCATAATGGGATGTCATAATGAATGTATTACTGTATTGTACATGTTTACATTTGGGTTTATTTGAATAGAGACACAATCTTCTTTAAAAAGTAAAATAAACCAAATGAAATAACTTTCTCTGAATTTCTTTGTGACTTATTTTTGTAGTGTCATGACTTAATATTCTTTAAAAGCACTGACTAGATTTATTAAACTGGTCTTTGAAAGAAAACTGGGGTGTCAGGAAGTTAAGTTTTAGTGCTGACTAGAAATAGTATGAATATGTACCTTGTTAAAATGTTTTTAGACAAAATAATAAATTATTAGTATATCAACTTACAGTAAACACAGTTGCATTTATATTGCATGGAGAAAAATGTTGCACTCTACCAACTTGAAGAGAAACACTGATTAAGCTTGCGAAATTGTAAAGCTTTCACCCCAAATCACATTGTCATGCATAAATTAGAAAGAACTGACCCTACACTTCCGGTTTTTAGCGGGATTCCCAAACCCGCGGATCCCTGCCCACAGCAGCTCACTGCTCCCAAACCCTGTGGGAGAAAGAGCTCACCGCCTGTACAGTTGGGCACTCCTGAGACTGCAGAGCAGAAGAGACCACCAACACTACCCACCCCTGCCCACATGCCTGGACCAAGAGGAAACTGTATACGGCCTCTGGGTTCCCTTGGATAAGGGCACAGCAGCAGCAGGTCCCTTGCGTCTGAGACTCCGCTGGAACCTGAAGGGACCGACCAGATCAACAGTTCTCTGCATCCAAATCCCGTGGGATGGAGAGCTAAACCTTCAGAGAAGCAGACACACCTGGGAAACCAGAAGAGACTACACTCTGCCCACATTACTGATTCCGGAGGAAAACACCAAACGCCATCTGGAACCCTAGTGCACGGAAGCTCCCGGAAAGGGCGGCGCAGATCTTCCTGGTTGCTGCCCCTGCGTAGAGCTCATAAGCAACACCCCACAAGCAAACTTGAGCCTCGGGACCACAGATAAGACAAACCTTCCTACTACAAGAGACCTGCTAGTGAACTCAAGACACAGGCCCATAGGAACAGCTGAAGACCTGTAGATAGGAAAAACTACATGCCCGAAAGCAGAACACTCTGTTCCCATAACCAGCTGAAAGAAAACAGGAAAACAGGTCTACAGCCCCTGACACAAAGGCTTATAGGACAGTCTAGCCACTGTCAGAAATAGAAGAACAAAGTAACACTAGAGATAATTTGATGGCAAGAGACAAACGCAGGAACCCAAGCAACACAAACCAAGACTACATGGCATCATCGGAGCCCAATTCTCCCACCAAAGCAAACACGGAATATCCAAACACACCAGAAAAGCAAGATCTAGTTTCAAAATCATATTTGATCATGATGCTGGAGGACTTCAAGAAAGACATGAAGAACTCCCTTAGAGAAACACAGGAAAACATAAATAAACAAGTAGAAGCCTACAGAGAGGAATCGCAAAAATCACTGAAAGAATTCCAGGAAAACATAAATAAACAAGTAGAAACCTATAGAGAGGAATCACAAAAGTCCATGAAAGAATTCCAGGAAAACACAATCTAACAATTGAAGGAATTAAAAATGGAAATAGAAGCAATCAAGAAAGAACACATGGAATCAACCCTGGATATAGAAAAAAAAAGAAGAGACAAGGAGCCGTAGATACAAGCTTCACCAATAGAATACAAGATATAGAAGAGAGAATCTCAGGAGCAGAAGATTCCATAGAAATCATCGACTCAACTGTCAAAGCTAATGTAAAGCAGAAAAAGCTACTGGTCCAAAACATACAGGAAATCCAGGACTCAATGAGAAGATCAAACCTAAGGATAGTAGGTATAGAAGAGAGAGAAGACTCCCAGCTCAAAGGACCAGTAAATATCTTCAACAAAATCACAGAAGAAAACTTCCCTAACCTAAGAAAAGAGATACCCATAGGCATACAAGAAGCCTACAGAACTCCAAATAGATTAGACCAGAAAAGAAACACCTCCCATCACATAATAGTCAAAACACCAAACGCACAAAATAAAGAAAGAATATTAAAAGCAGTAAGGGAAAAAGGTCAAGTAACCTATAAAGGCAGACCTATCAGAATCACACCAGACTTTTCGCCAGAAACTATGAAGGACAGAAGATCCTGGACTGATGTCATACGGACCCTAAGAGAACACAAATGCCAGCCCAGGTTACTGTATCCTGCAAAACTCTCAATTAACATAGATGGAGAAACCAAGATATTCCATGACAAAACCAAATTTACACAATATCTTTCTACAAATCCAGCACTACAAAGGATAATAAATGGTAAAGCCCAACATAAGGAGGCAAGCTATACCCTAGAAGAAGCAAGAAACTAATCGTCTTGGCAACAAAACAAAGAGAAGAAAAGCACACAAACATAACCTCACATCCAAATATGAATATAACAGGAAGCAATAATCACTATTCCTTAATATCTCTCAACATCAATGGCCTCAACTCCCCCAATAAAAAGACATAGATTAACAAACTGGATACGCAACGAGGACCCTGCATTCTGCTGCCTACAGGAAACATACCTCAGAGAAAAAGACAGACACTACCTCAGAGTGAAAGGCTGGAAAACAACTTTCCAAGCAAATGGTCAGAAGAAGCAAGCTGGAGGAGCCATTCTAATATCAAATAAAATCAATTTTCAACTAAAAGTCATCAAAAAAGATAAGGAAGGACACTTCATATTCATCAAAGGAAAAATCCACCAAGATGAACTCTCAATCCTAAATATCTATGCCCCAAATACAAGGGCACCTACATACGTAAAAGAAACCTTACTAAAGCTCGACACACACATTGCACCTCACACAATAATAGTGGGAAATTTCAACACCCCACTCTCATCAATGGACAGATCATGGAAACAGAAATTAAACAGAGACGTAGACAGACTAAGAGAAGTCATGAGCCAAATGGACTTAACGGATATTTATAGAACATTCTATCCTAAAGCAAAAGGATATACCTTCTTCTCAGCTCCTCATGGTACTTTCTCCAAAATTGACCATATAATTGGTCAAAAATCAGGCCTCAACAGGTACAGAAAGGTAGAAATAATCCCATGCGTGCTATCAGACCACCACGGCCTAAACCTGGTCTTCAATAACAATAAGGAAAGAATGCCCACATATACGTGGAAATTGAACAATGCTCTACTCAATGATAACCTGATCAAGGAAGAAATAAAGAAAGAAATTAAAAACTTTTTAGAATTTAATGAAAAGGAAGGTACAACATAACCAAACTTATGGGACACAATGAAAGCTGTGCTAAGAGGAAAACTCATAGCGCTGAGTGCCTGCAGAAAGAAACAGGAAAGAGCATATGTCAGCAGCTTGACAGCACACCTAAAAGCTCTAGAACAAAAAGAAGCAAATACACCCAGGAGGGGTAGAAGGCAAGAAATAATCAAACTCAGAGCTGAAATCAACCAAGTAGAAACAAAAAGGACCATAGAAAGAATCAACAGAACCAAAAGTTGGTTCTTTGAGAAAATCAATAAGATAGATAAACCCTTAGCCAGACTAATGAGAGGACACAGAGAGTGTGTCCAAATTAACAAAATCAGAAATGAAAAGGGAGACATAACTACAGATTCGGAGGAAATTCAAAAAATCATCAGATCCTAATACAAAAGCCTATATTCAACAAAACTTGAAAATCTGCAGGAAATGGACAATTTCCTAGACAGATACCAGGTACCGAAGTTAAATCAGGAACAGATAAACCAGTTAAACAACCCCATAACTCCTAAGGAAATAGAAGCAGTCATTAAAGGTCTCCCAACCAAAAAGAGCCGAGGTCCAGACAGGTTTAGTGCAGAATTCTATCAAATCTTCATAGAAGACCTCATACCAATATTATCCAAACTATTCCCCAAAATTGAAACAGATGGATCACTCCCGAATTCCTTCTATGAAGCCACAATTACTCTTATACCTAAACCACACAAAGACCAAACAAAGAAAGAGAACTTCAGACGAATTTCCCTTATGAATATCGATGCAAAAACACTCAATAAAATTCTGGCAAACCGAATCCAAGAGCACATCAAAACAATCATCCACCATGATCAAGTAGGCTTCATCCCAGGCATGCAGGGATGGTTTAATATACGGAAAACCATCAACGTGATCCATTATATAAACAAACTGAAAGAACAGAACCACATGATCATTTCATTAGATGCTGAGAAAGCATTTGACAAAATTCAACACCCCTTCATGATAAAAGTCCTGGAAAGAATAGGAATTCAAGGCCCATACCTAAACATAGTAAAAGCCATATACAGCAAACCAGTTGCTAACATTAAACTAAATGGAGAGAAACTTGAAGCAATCCCACTAAAATCAGGGACTAGACAAGGCTGCCCACTCTCTCCCTACTTATTCAATATAGTTCTTGAAGTTCTAGCCAGAGCAATCAGACAACAAAAGGAGGTCAAGGGGATACAGATCAGAAAAGAAGTCAAAATATCACTATTTGCAGATGATATGATAGTTTATTTAAGTGATCCCAAAAGTTCCACCAGAAAACTACTAAAGCTGATAAACAACTTCAGCAAAGTGGCTGGGTATAAAATTAACTCAAATAAATCAGTAGCCTTCCTCTATACAAAAGAGAAACAAGCCGAGAAAGAAATTAGGGAAACGACACCCTTCATAATAGACCCAAATAATATAAAGTACCTCGGTGTGACTTTAACCAAGCAAGTAAAAGATCTGAACAATAAGAACTTCAAGACACTGAGGAAAGAAATTGAAGAAGACCTCAGAAGATGGAAAGATCTCCCATGCTCATGGATTGGCAGGATTAATATAGTAAAAATGGCCATTTTACCAAAAGCGATCTACAGATTCAATGCAATCCCCATCAAAATACCAATCCAATTTTTCAAAGAGTTAGACAGAACAATTTGAAAATTCATCTGGAATAACAAAAAACCCAGGATAGCTAAAACTATCCTCAACAATAAAAGGACTTCAGGGGGAATCACTATCCCTGAACTCAAGCTGTATTACAGAGCAATAGTGATAAAAACTGCATGGTATTGGTACAGAGACAGACAGATAGACAAATGGAATAGAATTGAAGACCCAGAAATGAACCCACACACCTATGGTCACTTGATTTTTGACCAAGGAGCCAAAACCATCCAATGGAAAAAAGATAGCATTTTCAGCAAATGGTGCTGGTTGAACTGGAGGTCAACATGTAAAAGAATGCAGATCAATCCATGCCTATCACCCTGTACAAAGCTTAAGTCCAAGTGGATCAAGGACCTCCACATGAAACCAGACACACTCAAACTAATAGAAGAAAAACTAGGCAAGCATCTGGAACACATGGGCACTGGAAAAAACTTCCTGAACAAAACACCAATGGCTTATGCTCTAAGATCAAGAATCGACAAATGGGATCTCATAAAACTGCAAAGCTTCTGTAAGGCAAAGGACACTGTGGTTAGGACAAAACGGCAACCAACAGATTGGGAAAAGATCTTTACCAATCCTACAACAGATAGAGGCCTTATATCCAAAATATACAAAGAACTCAAGAAGTTAGACCGCAGGGAGACAAATAACCCTATTAAAAAATGGGGTTCAGAGCTAAACAAACAATTCACAGCTGAGGAATGCCGAATGGCTGAGAAACACCTAAAGAAATGTTCTACATCTTTACTCATAAATGAAATGCAAATCAAAACAACCCTGAGATTTCACCTCACACCAGTGAGAATGGCTAAGATCAAAAACTCAGGTGACGGCAGATGCTGGCGAGGATGCGGAGAAAGAGGAACACTCCTCCATTGTTGGTGGGGTTGCAGACTGGTACAACCATTCTGGAAATCAGTCTGGAGGTTCCTCAGAAAAATGGATATTGAACTGCCTGAGGATCCAGCTATACCTCTCTTGGGCATATACCCAAAAGATGCCCCAACATATAAAAAAGACACGTGCTCCACTATGTTCATTGCAGCCTTATTTATAATAGCCAGAAGCTGGAAAGAACCCAGATGCCCTTCAACAGAGGAATGGATACAGAAAATGTGGTACATCTATACAATGGAATATTACTCAGCTATCAAAAACAATGACTTTATGAAGTTCGTAGGCAAATGGCTGGAACTGGAAAATATCATCCTGAGTGAGGTAACACAATCACAGAAAGACATACATGGTATGCACTCATTGATAAGTGGCTATTAGCCCAAATGCTTGAATTACCCTGGATGCCTAGAACAAATGAAACTCAAGACAGATGATCAAAATGTGAAGGCTTCACTCCTTCTTTAAAAGGGGAACAAGAATACCCTTGGCAGGGAAGAGAGAGGCAAAGATTAAAACAGAGACTGGAGGAACACCCATTCAGTGCCTGCCCCACATGTGGCCCATACATATACAGCCACCCAATTAGACAAGATGGATGAAGCAAAGAAGTACAGACCGACAGGAGCCGGATGTAGATCTCTCCTGAGAGACACAGCCAGAATACAGCAAATACAGAGGCGAATGCCAGCAGCAAACCACTGAACTGAGAATAGGTCCCCCGTTGAAGGAATCAGAGAAAGAACTGGAAGAGCTTGAAGGTGCTCGAGACCCCAAAAGTACAACAATGTCAAGCAACCAGAGCTTCCAGGGACTAAGCCACTACCTAAAGACTATACATGGACTGACCCTGGACTCTGACCCCATAGGTAGCAATGAATATCCTAGTAAGAGCACCAGTGGAAGGGGAAGCCCTGGGTCCTGCTAAGACTGAACCCCCAGTGAACTAGACTATGCGGGGAGGGTGGCAATGGGGGGAGGTTTGGGAGGGGAACACCCATAAGGAAGGGGAGGGGGGAGGGTGATGTTTGTCCGGAAACCGGGAAAGGGAATAACACTTGAAATGTATATAAGAAATACTCAAGTTAATAAAAAAAAAATGGGGTTCAGAGCTAAACAAACAATTCACAGCTGAGGAATGCCGAATGGCTGAGAAACACCTAAAGAAATGTTCTACATCTTTACTCATAAATGAAATGCAAATCAGAACAACCCTGAGATTTCACCTCACACCAGTGAGAATGGCTAAGATCAAAAACTCAGGTGACGGCAGATGCTGGCGAGGATGCGGAGAAAGAGGAACACTCCTCCATTGTTGGTGGGGTTGCAGACTGGTACAACCATTCTGGAAATCAGTCTGGAGGTTCCTCAGAAAATTGGATATTGAACTGCCTGAGGATCCAGCTATACCTCTCTTGGGCATATACCCAAAAGATGCCCCAACATATAAAAAAGACACGTGCTCCACTATGTTCATTGCAGCCTTATTTATAATAGCCAGAAGCTGGAAAGAACCCAGATGCCCTTCAACAGAGGAATGGATACAGAAAATGTGGTACATCTATACAATGGAATATTACTCAGCTATCAAAAACAATGACTTTATGAAGTTCGTAGGCAAATGGTTGGAACTGGAAAATATCATCCTGAGTGAGGTAACACAATCACAGAAAGACATACATGGTATGCACTCATTGATAAGTGGCTATTAGCCCAAATGCTTGAATTACCCTGGATGCCTAGAACAAATGAAACTCAAGACAGATGATCAAAATGTGAAGGCTTCACTCCTTCTTTAAAAGGGGAACAAGAATACCCTTGGCAGGGAAGAGAGAGGCAAAGATTAAAACAGAGACTGGAGGAACACCCATTCAGCGCCTGCCCCACATGTGGCCCATACATATACAGCCACCCAATTAGACAAGATGGATGAAGCAAAGAAGTACAGACCGACAGGAGCCGGATGTAGATCGCTCCTGAGAGACACAGCCAGAATACAGCAAATACAGAGGCGAATGCCAGCAGCAAACCACTGAACTGAGAATAGGTCCCCCGTTGAAGGAATCAGAGAAAGAACTGGAAGAGCTTGAAGGGGCTCGAGACCCCATATGTACAACAATGCCAAGCAACCAGAGCTTCCAGGGACTAAGCCAATACCTAAAGACTATACATGGACTGACCCTGGACTCTGACCTCATAGATAACAATGAATATCCTAGTAAGAGCACCAGTGGAAGGGGAAGCCCTGGGTCCTGCTAAGACTGAACCCCCAGTGAACTAGACTGTTGGGGGGAGGGCGGCAATGGGGGGAGGGTTGGGAGGGGAACACCCATAGGGAAGGGGAGGGTGGAGGGGATGTTTGCCCGGAAACCGGGAAAGGGAATAACACTCGAAATGTATATAAGAAATACTCAAGTTAATTAAAAAAAAAAAAGAAGGGGAAGGGGAGGGGTTAGGGGGATGTTTGCCCGTAAACCGGGAAAAGGAATAACACTCGAATGTAGATATGAAATACTCAAGTTAAATAAAAAAAGAAAGAAAAAAAAAGAAAAGTAAGAACACACTTCTGGAAATAGGTTTCTTTTCCGGACTTTGATGCTCTTTATTATTTAAATAAAAGTTGTTACCTTGCATTGATCCCAAGAAACAAAAGAAAAAAGAAAGAAAAAACTGACCCAAATGACCAATACAGAGTCAGGAGTGAGCATTCCATAGACAGTAAATGCAAAAGGGCTCATGATAAAACCGCAAACGTGACCTCATAAATGTAAAAACAAAGAGATCATAGTTTAATCAGCAGCCAAGAAGACCCAAGTCAAGGTCAGAGTCCAGCAACACCTACCATGTCAACAATTGGCAACACCAATCAGCAGGAGCAAAGCAGAAGATGGACAGTGAGGGCAGGGCTTCAGCACATGACCTAACTTCAAGCAATGTGCATGAACAAAATAAGGTCTCTCTGTGGCACAACCAGGAGGATTTGTGCAGCGTATGACACTTTACTGTTCCCATGGGTTCAGCCCACAACGTACAGAGAAAACTGACCAATCTCAATAGAGATGATCCCAGTGTGTGTCCAGTTTGTGCTGTAACTCCTATGGAATTTTTCTAAGCAAGAAGCCAGGCAGCTGGTTTATCTCCTCTCTTGGGAAAGCTCCATTCTGGGGAATTTCTATCACTTTTTCTGAATTCTTTACTTTCTCACACTTCCTTAATTTTCTTTTGCTTAACCTGCTTTTTCTTTCCTTCTTGTTTGTCCATTCACGTTTTAAATGTCATCCCTCGACAGTGAGCTATAGAAGCATCTGTCTCAGGTTAGATTTTGGAGACCTTTTGGTTCCATACTTGTATCCTATATGAAACACATAGTGGATGATAAAAACCCTGAAACTCTCTAAGATTCACAACACTACATAGTAAGTTACCCTCCTTGTTTCTAGTATAAAAATCCTAACTGCTGCCCACTGCATCCTGAATGCTGTTCACGAGATTTCTGCTCTGTGAGCCATGTTGGAAAGGATTTGCAGCCAGAATGAATTCTTGTGCAAAGTTTGATAGAAGAAGTAAAGAAATGCACTTGGGTGATCCCTGTAATATCTATTACAAAAGGTCTGGTCATGTCCTCACTCATATGCCATATCTTTTTCAACAATGGAGGGGTAAAGAACTCATACACACACACACACACACACACACACACACACACACACACACACACTTAAAAATATAAGGGACAGATGGACCAACAGTTAGGGGCATTTTCTGTTCTTGCTGAGAATCTAGATTCAGTCCCTAGCACCTATATGGTGGCTCACAACCATTTGTAATTACAATGTGCTGGCACCAATCATGCACGTGGTACATGATAAATGTAAAACATTAGTGCACATAAAATAAACAAATCAATCTAAAACTGGAAAAAAATCACTGTGAAGATATTAAATTCAAAAGGGTTGACCTTCAAGTTAAAATGCTGTAAGTGTACTGGGACTATTCAAAAAGTAGTAAGACAGATATAGTCTTGATACATAAGGAGTTATAACTGCATAAGCTTGATCCAAGTCTGAGGCTCTATGAGATGATTATTCAATCTAAAGAGTTCAACTTGAAGCTCACTCCTAGGGAGTGAGTGAAGTCCTTGCTCTATTGGTCTGCCATGTAAAGACCGATGCCTCAGCCCCACATGAATGGTAAAACTTTCCCATCATACAGGGCTATAAAGTTTTCTAGTCTCAGTGGATGTGCTGACAGTGTATACAGAAAGTGTCCACAAAATAGCTTTCACCCCAAGTTATACAATCAGAAAACTGATCCTCTATTAAGAAACTACTCCTACTAAGATTAGCTAAACTTGTCTCCTTGTTCAGCTATACATAATAATAACAGTGCCTCCTTGTTATATATATATATATATATATATGTATATATATATATATCGTGGCTGCATTTTCTTTATTGTTTTGATGCCTCCACTTAAGTATCACTAGAGCATGAGAGCATGAAGAATGCAGCATTTATGTCCAAACAAAATGCAGAAAGAAACCTCCATTTCCACCTATCTGAGGAATGAACTTTCAAAAAGAACTTTGCCTGGCATCCAGAGAGGACCACACTTGCATCCCAGAAGACCAGATTATTTTCTCTTTCAGAACGGAAACTCTGGCTGGAGGGTGTAGTTAAGTTGATGGAGTGACTGTTGGCAGAATTTTTTTTCATACCTCTCAAGATTTATCTTAAGAATTTTTATTTTGTAAAAATAAAACCACCTTGGACCCCACTGCTGGTGGTCTGGGGTAATTTCTTCCATGATACAATCTTTCCTTTTTCTGTCTAGTATCTATAAAGACTTTAAAATAAAGTCTTTAGAAAGCCGGTCCATGATAATGAAGCCTTTACTCAGTGGCCCCTCGGTCTCAGCTATTTTTTTTTAAGGATAAATGGGAGAACTCAATAGATTGGTCTGGTGCTTTTGTGCATAGATATGCTCCTAGCAGCAGAGATGTGTGCCTACGGAAATTACGCTGAATTTCCTGAACTGTTTATACTAGCTGTACTTCTTACTACAATTATGTGATTAAATTAAATGGTATGCAAATTGATGATAAGTGATTGATGGGGGATTTGCTGTGTAAACTAAGTTAAATGCTTTGAAGGCGTTCACAAACGTGAGTGCCTAACATACACTCACTGGTGTGTGACAAGCAAGGAAATGTAACCGTTGACGAGGGTCTTGGAGGTAAAATCAAGAAGGAAGATACACTTGATCTTCTTTTGTCAAGTTCACAGACTCCTACACTAAATTTAAAGAAATTAGAACGGGAAATCATAAAGCTCATCATTGCTGGGTTGATATCAGAAAGAAAGCAGAGTGTTTTACTTAGCAGACATCAAAGTAATGGTTCTGGATCACCATCAAAGCTTTGGCAAATGAGTGCAAATTCATTGGTTTTTAACTTAAAGTGAAATGTTGATGTGTGTACTAACAAAGATTGTCTCCTGGAGCCAAAGCTTTGGCATGCTGCCACTGAACTCTTCTCTTGACTGCGAGTCTTTTCTTGTAGAATTTGATTTGAACAAGAATCACCCTGACTTACTTAAGTAAACGTCCCCATCATCAGCATCTGACTTCCTTAGTACATTTGCCTCCCTGACCCTTAGCAATCATCTACCAAGTTTTTACACCTCACCCTCCTCCATGTTTAGGAATTTTTCATAGAATCGATGACAACATGAAGCAGGAGCTGGTCAGGTAGGTCTTGGATAAGGAGCTTCAATAAGAAAAAGATTTCTAGCCCTATGGGCAGCTCTGTCCTTACTGAGGGCAAGAGATGCTGGAAATATTTTAGGCAAAATGTCCTTGGTCTGACAGAGCATAGAGAGTGCCAAAGGGAGCAAAGGCTGGTTTCTCCTTATCTCTCTTCCCTTACATGAGCACCCTTTCCTGAAATCTATCCATTAAGCTTTGACCTAAGGTGAGAGGAGGCACATGAGGACCCCCTGCCTCAGTGTACTGGACAGCTCATCTCTCTCACCATGCCTTACCTCAGTTTCTGCCTCCAGAAAAAAAAAAAAAAAAAAGCCCTAGCCTAACAGCTTCGTGTCATTTCCTGGGACCGTCATCCTCCAGTCAAGTTCTGCCTTCTTAAGCTTATCCCTATGACTCTAGAAAAAGCCTTCTTCTGAACTCACTCCCTCTTCCTGGAGTTTCACTCTTTGATCTCATAAGATTCCAGAGACCACTGACTCAGCACAGCTCTCTGGAACTCTGAGCATCTGCTAAAGCCCACTGAGGCTAGGCAGAGCCTCCTATGAATTCAAAGATACAGGGGTTTTCTCTTGTCACAATGTTCATGGTCCTCAACACTTCTTGACTATTAATCCTGTTGGGTCCTTGTTACAGCCAGATCTGACTTTAGGACCTGTCTGCACTCTCTAATCTTAGTGATTCTCTGTCAGCAACATTACCCCTGCCATCTTTAGCAAATGCCTTGTCTCTTTTTTCCTTCCTCATAGCTTGGTTTTACTTTAAATTTTATTTACACAATTTTGTTAGGACCAAGTTTTATGTAGCCCAGGCTGTGTCAAAAGTCTAAGTGGCTAAAGTTTGTCTTGAAGTAGAGGTCCTCCTGCTTCCATTTCCTAAGCACTGGCATTACAAATATATAGCACATCCAATTCAGGTGGTGCCAGGCATTGAATCTGAAAACCTTTGCATGCTAGCAAATACTACCAACTAAACCAGTGGATCTCAGCCTGTGGGTCAAGATCCCTTTGGGGTAGCATAGAAAGATATTCTGCATATCAGATATCTATAGTACGATTCATAACAGTACCAAAATTACAGTTATGACGTAGCAAAAAAATAATTTTATGGTTCAGGGGTCACCACTGCTAGGGGACTATATTAAAGGGACTTAGCATTGGGAAGGTTGAGAACCACAAAACTAAGCCATGTCACCAAGTCTGATATCTCACGTCAAGTTATGAATTAATAGGAAGAATATGTTCATTTTTTGAGACAGATGGGTCCAACCAGGGTCGGCAAGGTGACCTAGAACTCAATGTGACTTCAAACTCACAGAGATCTACCTGGCTCTGCCTCCTTATTGTTTGGATTAAAAATGTGGGCCATTACAGGCCCAGGTACAAAAGATAAGAACAGATTGCCAGAGTTAGTTTGAGGCCCAGCAGAGCAATTCAGTAAGAAGCAGAGCGAAGCCAGTTTGAATCAGTCAGCTCAGAGAGGAGTTCGAGCCAGAACAACTGAGTTGAACCAGCCAGCCAGAGTTCAGAAAGAGCTAGACGGGATGAGCTTATTCACCAGTGAGCCTTCGATATGACAATCACATCGGGTAAATAAAAGTTACTTTTGCAGTAAATACTAACAATACCATGACAGAGTAACTATTAGGCTTTCTTAAAATCCGCTCAGCCAAATAAATTAATCCATTATTTTAAAATTTAGCCTTAGACAGGTTCTTAGGACAAGGACAGAAAGTAACTCTAGCCAAAATATCACAAGAACAAATGGCTACCAGTTGCTAGCACTGTTCATCTCTGAAACCTCTTGAACCAGGCTTTCACAGCCCTCATATTTCTTAGCTCCTCCCAGGTTGTATCCATAAGTTCCATTTGTAGCATTTGCCAGCTTTTCTGAGATAAAATTGTTCCACATTCCTAAACATGAGCACACACACACACACACACGATCATACCTGTTAAAGAAATTAAAGGTGTCGAGAGCCTGCTCACCTGGGGATCCACCCTATACACACAGCCACAAAGCCCAGACAATATTGCTGATGCCAAGATGTGCATGCTGACAGGAGCCTGATAACGCTGTCCTGAGAGGCTCTGCCAGAGTGTGACAAATACTAAGGCAAATGCTAGCAGCAAACCATTGAACTGAGAACAGGGCCCCCATTGGAGGAGTTAGAGAAAGGATTGAAGGAGCCAAAGGGGCTTACAACCCCATAAGAACAATGATACCAACCAACCAGAGCTCCCAGGGAATAAACCACTACCCAAAGACTACACATGGGCAGACCCATGGCTCCAGCTGCATATGTAGCAGAGGATGGCCTTGTTGGGAATCAATGGAAGGAGAAGCCCTTGATCCTGCCAAGGCTGGCCCCTGCAGTGTAAGGGAATGTCAGAGCAAGCAGTGGGAAGGGGTGGGTGGTTGGGTCGGGGAGCACCCTCATAGAAAAAGTGTGAAAGGCAATGGGATAGGCCCTTTATGGAAGGGAAACTGGGAAAGGGGATTACATTTAAAATGTAAATAAAAATATCCAATAAAAAAAAGATAACTAATTTTGCTAGTCCCAGTACAAGTCAGGGTACCGTATTTTAGTACTAACTTTGTGTTTATTCAAGACAAACTATTAATATCCATCCTCCTTCTTTGGAAGCATTAGATTGATGAAATCATTGTTTATGTAAATATCTGTCTTAGACAACCAAAGTTTCCAAGGAAACATGCTTTGAATGCAACTGAATATGCAAATGAAAACCCCTTTCATGGGATAAATTGCCTCTAACTGAGAGACAAAGCCTGGAACAATAAGGCAATTTGAAGAGATAAAGAGAATCCAAAACCTGCAAAGTGACTCCAGCGGCTGTTTCAATAGCCAAGAAAATCATTTTCTCTTGCCTTTTGTGCCTTGTAGCACCAAGAATCAATATTTGCCTATTGTCAGTGGGGGAGAGATTAAAAATGAGTTGGGCTTAAACACTCTCCAATGTGCACCATGGTGTCTTTGCCTCTGAATAATATCTATTTAGCTAGTTGATTATTGAGATTAAATTGCTGTGCAGAAAAGCTCAAGGTTTTGTTGC
The DNA here is from genome assembly GCF_021556685.1 of Rattus norvegicus. Classification (NCBI taxonomy): domain Eukaryota; kingdom Metazoa; phylum Chordata; class Mammalia; order Rodentia; family Muridae; genus Rattus; species Rattus norvegicus. Next base: position 18,776,124 of record NC_141534.1, on the reverse strand, counting down.
AAAAAGAAACTTGAGATTTCTTTTTACAACAAAAGTCAGTGTGGCTTCCCTGCTAATGAAAAACAAGTAATAAGAACAGGAAGCTGGGGAAGCAACATCTGGGGAAAGTGCTGATCTGGCAGGCTTTCCACAGAGAGTCTCATCTTGAGAGCCCACAGAAGGGTGGAGGGAGATGGAGAACCTGGCCACACGATAGTCCTCCATCCTCCCCTACAGGTCCTGTGGCACTCACTATAATAATAAATAGTTTGGAAGACAGAAGCAAATGGGAAATAAGAGAGCCCTTACAAAGTGTAGGACTGTATTTTAGTTGCACATCTGGGGCCGAGTTAAGGTGACTCACTATTCTACACTCTCAAATAATTGTTTTAGCAGGTTGCATAAAGACAAGGAAGAGGGAGACAGATGATAAGGGGAGCTATATTCCATTCAATTCCTATAAACTGAGGTTCCCACCGCATTGTCTACCGTCCTTCTTCAGTTCTAAAGCTAAGCAGAGGGGTCTCCCTCCATATGCCCCAGACTAACAAGCAATATCCATTGGGAAAAGTTATAGCTTTGCCTATATCTGCTCCAATTGCCTCAACACACAGATAACACTGGAAATCAGGCTATTTTACTTTCAGCAACTTACATTGTTTAAAACACACACACACACACACACACACACACACACACACACACACACACAAGAAAGACCAAAAGAAACTGACCTGTGAGTTGACATGGGAAAACTTAAATGGTACTAAGGGATATATCCCACCTTTTACAAAATAATAGTAATTCTTTTGTTTTGTTTTGTTTTGTTTTGTTTTGTTTTGTTTTGGGGTTGTTGTTGTTGTTGCTGCTGTCATTCTCTTTTTTCTTTTTTTCTATTGGATTTTTTCTTATTTACATTTCAAATGTTATTCTCTTTCCTGGTTTCCCGGACATAAGCCCCCTATCCCATTCCGCTCCCCCTCTTCTGTAAGGGTGCTCCCCCTCCCCAACTACCCCTACCCCAACATTCCCCTACACTGTGGGAGGGAGGTCCAGCCTTGGCAGGACCAAAGGCTTCTCCTCCCATTGGTTTCCAACAAGGCCATCTTCTGCTGCATATGCAGCTGGAGCCATGGGCCTGTCCATGTATAGACTTTGGATAGTGGTTTATTCCCTGGGAACTCTGGTTGGTTGGTATTGTTCTTATGGGGTTGCAAGCCCCTTCAGCTCCTTCAATCCTTTTTTCTAATTCCTCCAACAGTGACTCCATTCTCAGTTCAATGGTTTGCTGCCAACATTCATTTTTGTATTTGACATGCTCTGGCTGAGTCTCTCAGGAGACAGCTATATCAGGCTGTCAGCATGCACTTCTTGGCCTCATCCATATTATCTAGTTTTTGTGACCATATATATATATATATATATATATATATATATATATATATATATATATATATATATATATATATATATATATAGGCTGTATCTCCAGGTGAGGCAGGCTCTGAATGGCTATTCCCTCAGCCTCTACTCTAAACTTTGTCTCCATATCCCCTCCTATGAATATTTTTGTTCCCCCTTTTAAGAAGGACTGAAGCATCCACACTTTGGTCCTCCATCTTCTTGAGCTTCATGTGGTCTGTGGATTTTATCTTGGGTGATTTCGAGCTTTTGGGCTAATAACCACTTATCATTGAGTGCATACCATATGTGGGGTTTTTTTTGTGATTGGATTATCTCACTCAGGATGGTATTTTCTAATTCCATCCATTAACCTATGAATTTCATAGAAGTCATTGTTCTTGATAGCTAATAGTACTCCATTGTATAGATATACCACATTTTCTATATCCATTCCTCTCTTGAAGGATACCTAAGTTCTTTTCAGCTTCTGGCTATTATAAATAAGGCTGTTATGAACATAGTGGAGCATGTGTTTTTATTGTATGTATAACCCAACAAATAAAGAGAATTTCAGACCAATTTCCCCTATGAATATCTGTGCAAAAATACTCAATAAAATTCTCACAAACTGAATCCAAGAACACATTAAAATGATCATCCATCATGATCAAGTAGGCTTCATCCCAGGGATGCAAGGATCAATATACGGAAATCCATCAATGTAATCCACTATGTAAATGAACTCAAAGGGAAAAAAAACACATGATCATTTCCTTAGATGCTGAGAAAGCATTTGTTTTGGTTTTTTGAGAAAGCTTTCTATTGTTCGAGCTGGACTCAAATTTGCCATGTACCTGAAACTGACCCTGAACTCCAATACAACTGTTTTCCCCCATTTAAATTTTGGCACTAAAGGTACACACCACCATGCCTGCCTCCATGGGTCTTCTCTGAGGAACAGTCAAATCTTTCAGTATTCGCAGAAAGCAAAGAAAACGGAAAGTGATTACATTTCACAAAGTTTATTTGAGGGAAAAAGAATCTAAAACCAGACATCTTTCAAACAAAAAAATGATTCAATTCTGAATGCTTTACTCTATTCCATGTGCAGCTTATGTGTTTAGCCAGTGAGAAGACATGACATAGAAAAACCACAGAATTGCATACAGTTGACATTTGCCCTACATGAGTGTATTTTAACCTCTTTGGTGTCTATAACTAGATGAAGCATCAATGCTGTGGCTGGCTGGCCTCTGGCTGACCACATGCATATACATATGCACATTTCAAAACATTCATGAGCACACACAAAAGAAGATAACAAGGAGAAGTTTTAGAGGAAGGTGGAAATCAGAAGAGAAAGCAGTGAAAATTATAACCATATAAAGGAATATAATTCTAAAACAGAACCTGGAAAATCAATACTTTACTATTTGAGTCCATTACAATTAATTACAGTTTGAATGGGGAAATAAAACAGTGCCAGTGTTTTAAAATAAGAGGTGTTATGAATTTTCAAGATAAAATGGCTGTCTTAGTCATCTAAGAATAGAAAAGACTGCTTAAGTTTCCCCAAACTAAACAAGAATATCACTTAAATAAAATGTAGTATATGTGATTGGTTTGAAAAAGGAACAATTACAAAATGACTAAAAAGGTGCATAAAGAATGAACTCATTGAGAATAGTGTTCAAGGCATAAAAGGTAAAACTCAATTAAGAAATTTCAATAGAGAAGCCTGGGGAGCTAGGACAATGGAAGAGCTAGAAAGCTGGTGAATCTACATGTGAGACACATGGATCAAGAGGACAGAGGGACTCATGATTAAGTCCCACACATGCATCCAGAGAGCTGGTGGCAGAAATGAAATGACACTCGAGAAAATGTCGGAACAGCAAAGATAAACTACTTAGTATTCACAGTCAGACAGGAGGTAGACTTCTCATTTACAACAGCATATTTCAATAATTATGTCTAAGCACAGATGGAAGAAACGAGAAAACTATCAACAAAAAATTTATACTTGATTACACTGGTATTCAGCAGTAATGTAAAAAAGGTATTTTCAGACTAATAACTAAGATCATTAACCTACAAACCATGCTTTTAAAACACTTTATATTACATTTTAAGTGTGTGCGTGTGTGTATATGTGTGTGTGTGTGTGTGTGTGTGTGTGTGTGTGTGCTTATGGGTATTTAATCTGTGAAATTTTGGTTCTCTCCATCACGTGGGATCTGCTCATTGAACTAATTCCTGTTGTAAGACTTGGTAGCAAATACCTTCACTAGAGCAAAGGTGGAGGAGGGACCAGTATGTGAGTTCCCACAGAGTCCTAAGGTGGTTGTTGGCCAGGCACCAGAGAGTCAGGGTTCTTCTTGCAATGCATTCTTTCCTACTTAAGTGGATCAGCCACACACTGCATTATACCCACCCACACTGGGAAGGACAGGTCTCCCTTTTACATTCCATTAATACAAGAGCTGGTCTGGGAAACCACACACTCAGAGATACCCTGAAAGAGCGCTGCACCACCCATCCAGTGTTACCTAGTCTGGTTCACCCATAAAATTCATCAGGAAATTGGAGTGAGTGACCATTGAATATGATAAAATATCCTCATAAAATCAAGTAAATATATTTTTCAAATAATAACTTTGTGTTTCATGAAAGTGAAGATATCAACATTTTAGCTAAAATAGCAAGAGGAGTACTGAAGATTACTCAATGGAGAATCATGCTAGAATCTTAACTACTGCTTAGTAGGAAACAAATACTAAAACGTAGAAATATGAAGGAAAAATATACTTACTATTTTTTCTAACTGAAAAGCAAACCAAAAAGAATATTCATCTATCAAATCCCCTGGGAAGGAAATTAATTTGGCAATTATATTCAGGTAGTGTAAACATTTTACCTCAGACAAAAATGAGCAGAAAGTTTAAAGACAAAAAGGTTTAAGGGTTATGTTATGAAATAGTAACAGAAGAGACTGAAGCAATGTTGACATGGTTGTTAGGGAAAAAAACAAAATCCTACTTTAAAATATCATTGAATAAAGAAGGTTGCCATGTAATTTCCCAAGAAGCAATCTTACAAATAGAAAAAGGAAAAAAAATGACAACTACATACCTCACAACTAGGGCTATCATATTCAGCCAAATGACTGAAATGCAAAATGCAAGATCTGCTTGAATTTTACGGAGAAATCTTTGAAGTCTACTAATATGGTGAAATTCTTGTTAGCAAATTTCTGTCAGAAGTAATCGAACACATGCAAAAGAAAGTAAGAGATAAAGGAATTTTTTATACCTACTAAGGACTAAATATAAGTAGCCATGTACTCTAAAGATTTTTTTTCTATAACTGATTCCTCTCTCTTTCAATGAGACCATTCATGAATAAAGAAAAACTAAGAAACTAGAAAAGTGTGAAATTATGATAGTCTGAAATGGTATCTTATAAAAATTTGTAAAGAGAACATAATAAGTAACAAAATAATAATAAATAAAGTAAGTCAGACATAGTTTTACATGCCTGTAATCTCATTATTTAGCAGGCAGGAAGATTTTGAATTTCATGTCAACCTGGGCAACTTGGTGAAACCCTATCTCAAAAAAGAAATGTGTGCATGTGTGTGTGTGTGCGTGTGTGTGTGTGTGTGTGTGTGTGTGTGTGTGTGTAATATTTTAACACATCAGTAATCTTCCATTTACACACAATATGTTTCTAAAAATTCATATACAAAACGAATCATTTCCCTGATTTAACCAGCAGACAGAAACCATTTTGTGAACAGTCAAATGACATCACCCTACAGTTGCTTTAACATCCTACAGAAGCTTTGCTCATGTTATTGGAGTGCAGATATAGATAGATAATATGCAGTCAGGACTTAATCTCAGGAAACCACAGGATACAAATGTGACAGGGATCAGCAGCAAATGTTTACATTGAGTCTAACCATATGGACCCCTTCACAGCTTCCTTCCCCCCTTTTCTGCTGAAACATACCAATATTAGACATATTGATTCTTTTATTCCTTTGAACCAATTCCTGAACAGATACATTTTTAATTTACATTAACTGATTCTTCAATAAGTGATTAGAATCATTTTTGTAGCAAAGTTGCTACAAAGTTGCCAGTTAATAATGTAACTGTCTTTGAATTGGTATTTTACAGACTACGTTTTCCATATCCTTGTACTTTAACGTCCTCGTAACTTTGTAGGACAGGGTAATGCCAAAGTAGAGGGTGATTTCATTTTATTCTTTTTTTTTTACATATTACAATTTTTTCTTTTCATTTTTTTAAGGAGTACTAACAATTTATTAAAACAAATACTTAAAAGAAACACAACATGAAAAGAACCATACAAGTAAAAAGGCCATTTTTCAGGGGGAGGTGAGGGTTGGCTGTGGGTCAAGGAAGGTTGCTATATTGAAATCAGGGAATGGTTCTGCCAGTACATCAGACAGGTGCTGTCTGCAGAGCAGATATAAGAGAGACCCCCAGAGGTAATAATGACAGGGTCATTCGCTAAGGAGATAGAACAAGGTCGAGAAGCGTAGAAGATGCATGAAAGGCCATGGTGTCGGCTGACACGGTGAGACACAGGTTCCACAGCTGCTAGCACGTATGCTGGCTGGGCTGCTGCTGTCCCGTCTAGTCCCAAGAAATGACCTTTATGGTGGATTGTGGGGTCTCTGTCTCGTGCAGATAAGCTGGTTCCGGCTGCACGTTCCCTGACGGAAACCACGCTTCGATCTCTAAATCTCCAGAGGTGTGGCTCCCCACTTCTAGAAATGAAGACAAATCTGCAGCCGACGCAGTCTTGTGGAGAAGGGGAAATGGCAGTGAAACTGAGTCATCATCCTTTCCCTCTGACTCACTGGACTCTTGCCGCAACTCCTTGAGGAGCACATGGACACGGAGATTCAGATCGGAGGAGGGCATGTTCACAGTCAAGTAGGTCTTCAGCTTTTTCAGAATGGTCTGACAGAACTCCTCAGGGTACTGGTCTATCCATGTGTCCAGGAAACAACAGAGAGCGCTCTTTAGTTGTTCATCCTCTTCACAACCCAGGTAGAAGTACGCAAACCGCTTCAACAGCAGATCCAGCACATGCTGTGTGGTGGTGAACTGTCGGTACGCGTACAGGAAGGCAGGGATAAAGAAGGGGTCCCCGCCCTGCAGAGATGACACCAGACGATTCACCATATTTTCCACCATGTCTGCACTGATGCGGGACTCTCTACAGGGCTCCGTCACGACCTTCGGGGCACACTCATGCTCACCCTCGTCTGCGTGGTCCTGGGCCTGGTTGTCCTGGGTCAAGTCTGTTTCCTTCTGGGCAAATGGCCAGAGACATTGCAGGCAAGAAAGAAGCATGAATTTCCAGGTCCCTCCCTGACCTTCATTTTTATCTTTCTTCAGGCCTGAGCCTTCAGTAGTCCAAACACAACAAGAGAACATCCTGCTCTCTCTAAGCTCTTGGACAAGTGAGCCTGCTGGGCTGTCTCTAAGCAGTTGGCTGCCTGGTCATCAGGATTCAGGATTGTTGGGTCATTGTGAAGGAAGTGAGGTCACTTCCTGGGGGTCCCTTTGCTGTCCCCTCTTCACATAGGACTTTCCCTAAATGTTTCTAGGTCCCTTCCCATTCCGCAGGTACACACTTAGACACAGTTACATACATGTGCCCCATTCCACTGCTCCAAGGGATGTCTGGGTACAGGCAACACCTCAGCTTTGCAAACTGAGTCCTTACACTTGAATGGCATCTCTATCCCTACACCTAAACTTAGTCCTGCACACCCAGGCCCACCTAAACCCCAGCCATGTTGCCTTCTTTCATGCTACCCTGTGTGTGCCCTGTGTGAAGTGCAAGTACACATACACACTTGCACCGGCCCTGAGCCCATAATGTCAGTGTTCTTGCATGGGAATTGTCTTTCTCAGATCATTTTAGAGCTCATTCCCAAAGGTTTGTGGCCCTCTGTAAACTGCTGTCTCAGCCACATCCACCAACTTACAGGATGGAAGCTGGCTCCCAACTCTATTTCAGAACGGATTTGTCCTCCATTGTTTCTGCTTCAGGTTTCTGCTTAAGTCCTTCTCCTGACTTTCTCCAATGATGGGCTATGATCTATAGCCTGCAAGAACCCTTTACAAGAGTTGACAGTATTGGGGTTTTTTTTTGTTTGTTTGTTTAGAGAGAGAGAGAGAGAGAGAGAGAGAGAGAGTTGTGAGACACCATGTGGTTGCTCGGAATTGAACTCAGGACCTCTGGAAGCGCAGCTAGTGCTCTTAACTGCTCTTATGTTAAACTCTTTTTTCCCCATCTTTATTAACTTGACTATTTCTTATTTACATTTCGATTGTTATTCCCCTTCCCGGTTTCCAGGCCAACATCCCCCTAACCCCTCCCCTTCCCCTTCTATATGGGTGTTCTCCTCCCCATCTTCCCCCTATTAGCACCCTCCTCCCAACAATCCTGTTCACTGGAGGTTCAGTCTTAGCAGGACCCAGGGCTTCCCCTTCCACTGGTGATCTTATTAGGATATTCATTGCTACCTATGAGGTTGGAGCCCAGGGTCAGTCCATGTATAGTCTTTGGGTAGTGGCTTAGTCCTGGAAGCTCTAATTGGTTGGCATTGTTGTTCATATGGGGTCTCAAGCCCCTTCAAGCTCTTTCAGTCCTTTCTCTGATTCCTTCAACAAGGGTCCCATTCTCAATTCAGCGGTTTAATGATGGCATTCGCCTATGTATTTGCTGTATTCTGGCTGTGTCTCTCAGGAGAGATATACATCCAGCTCCTGTCGGCCTGCACTTCTTTGCTTCATCCATCTTGTCTAATTGGGTGGCTGTATATGTATGGGCCACATGTGGGGCAGGCTCTGAATGGGTGTTCCTTCTGCCTTTGTTCTAAACTTTGCCTCCCTACTCCCTCCCAAGGGTATGGAAACTTTCGTAGAAACTACTTGATGTCTTTAAACATGTATGGCAAGTCCATCTGTATTTGGATTTATGTTCTTTTAGGTCATTTTTTATTTCTTTAACTTTTTTCTCCTCTTTTTGTTTTTCTAGGATCGTTATGCACATTAGGATTACCAGTGCATGTGAATCTCTTTAACAATTTAGTATTTACTTACTTGGAACTTGGTTTCTGTTTGGGGGAAATTAATTGTTTCTTTCTGCTTTTACTAGTTTCCTTTGTCCTGTGAGGTTAGAGTTTGGCTTTCTTTATTCTGTTTTCCTATGTCTCTCTGAGCACTGCAATCTGTGTGTCATCTGTCAAGTTAGCTAAGCTCACTAACTTTATATACTTACCTAATAAAATCAAAAGTGTCAAGACTGAACTGGCTGGTGGCCATGTGCCTGCAGTTCCAATGCTTGGAAGAAAAGAGTCTCGAGAATATGTCTGGAGTCATGTTTTTCCAGGCAGGAACTGATTTCAAAATGGCCTAGAGTAAAATCACAACCCTGAAGGTCACAGTTTAGAAATAGTCACATAGTCACACACATACACAATATAGTTAACATTAGTCTTCTTAAGTTCCCAATAAAATTTTGCTTTTATTTTGTTAATCAAAATTTGTAATAAATTTAACCAGGTGAACTCTTTCCTGGTAGCAGCTCCATTCAATGAGAAATCAAGATATAATATTTTGATTATGGAGAAGGACTAAGTCTGATTGGACAATGCTATATCATTGAGGCAAACACATTAAGAGTGTATTGATTTGAGACAAGGAATTCTTTCCATCATAAAATAGTCAAAATACCAAATGCACAAAACAAAAAGAAAGTATTAAAAGCAGTAGGAGAAAAAGATCAAGGAACACGAGACTTCTCAACAGAGACTAAGAAAGCTAAAAGATCCTGAAAAGATGTCATACAGACCCTAAGAGAATACAAATAACAGCCCAGGCTACTATAGCCAGCAAAACTCTCAATTAGCATAGATGGAGCAACAAAGATATTCCATGACAAAACCAAATATACACAATATGTTTCCACAAATCCAACCCTACAAAGGATAATAAATGGAAGACACAAAAACAGGGAAATAACACCCTAGAAAAAGCCAGAAAGTAATCTTCTTGCCACAAACCCAAAAGAAGATAGCCATACAAACATAATTCTACCTCTAAAAACAAAAATAATAGGAAGCAACAATCTCTATTCCTTAATATCTCTTAATATTAGTGGACTCAATAGCCCAATAAAAAGACATAGACTAACAGGCTGAATATAGAAACGGGACTAAACATTTTGGTGCATACAGGAAACACACCTCAGTGACAAAGACAGACACTTCCTCAGAATAAAATGCTTGAAAACAATTTTCCAACCAAAAGGTCCCAAGAAACAAGCTGGAGTAGCCATTATTAATTGAATAAAGTAGACTTTCAACCAAAAGTTACCAAAAAAGATAAAGAAGGACACTTCATATTCATCAAAGAAAAAATCCACCAAAATGAACTCTCAAGCCTAAATATCTATGCTTCAAATGTAAGGGCACCTACATTCATAAAAGAAGCCTTACTAAAGTTCAAAGCACACATTGTACCTCACACAATAATAGTGGGAGATTTCAACACCCCACTCTCATCAATGGACAGATCATGGAAACAGAAACTAACAGAATATATGAACCAAATGGATTTAACAGATATCTATACAACATTTCATCCTTAAACAAAAGAATATACCTTCTTCTCAGGACCCCATGGTACCTTCTCCAAAATTGACCATATAATCAGTCACAAAACAGGCCTCAACAGATAAAAGAAGATTGAAATAATCCCATGCATTCTGTCAGATCACCATGGATTAAGGCTGGTCTTTAATAATAGCAAAACAACATAAAGGCCACATACACATGGAGGTTGAACAATGCTCTATTCAGTGATATCTTGGTCAAGGAAGAAATGAAGCAAAACCTGAAAGACTTTTTAGTATTTAATGAAAATGAAGGCACGACATACCCAAACTTATAGGACAAAATGAAAGCAGTGCCTCCAGAAAGAAACTGGAAAGAGCATGCACTAGCAACTTGAGGGCACACCTGAAAGCTCTAGAACAAAAAGAAGCAAATACACCCAAGAGGATTAAACTGCAGGAGACAAAATCAGGGCTGAAATCAACCAAGTAGAAACAAAAAGACTATACAAAGAATCAACAAAATGAGGAGCTTGTTCTTTAAGAAAATCAACAAGATAGATAAACCCTTAGCCAGACTAACCAGAGGACACAGAGAGTGTGTCCAAATTAACAAAATCAGAAATGAAAAGGGAGACATAACAACAGAAACAGAGGAAATTCAAAAAACCATCAGATCCTACTACAAAAGCCTATATTCAACAAAACTTTAAAATCTGGAGAAAATGGACAATTTCCTAGACAGATACCAGGTACTGAAGTTAAATCAGGAACAGATAAACCATTTAAACAACCCCATAACTCCTAAGGAAATAGAAGCAGTCATTAAAGGTCTCCCAACCAAAAAGAGCCCAGATCCAGCTGGGTTCAGTGCAGAATTCTCTCAGACCTTCATAGAAGACCTCATACCAATACTAACCAAACTATTCCACAAAATTGAAACAGATAAAGCGCTACCCAATTCACTCTATGAAGTCACAATTACGCTTATACCTAAACCACACAAAGACCCAACAAAGAAAAAGAACTTCAGATCAATTTCTCTTATGAATGTCAATGCCAAAATACTCAATAAAATTCTCACAAACCAAATCCAAGAATACATCAAAATGACCATCCATCCTGGTCAAGTAGGCATCATCCCAGGGATGCTTGACTGGTTCAATATATGGAAATCCATCAATGTATTCCACTATAGTAACAAACTCAATGAGAAAAATCACATGATCATTTCATTAGATGCTGAGAAAGCATTTGACAAAATTCAACACCCCTTCATGTTACAATTCTTGGAAAGATTGGGCATTCAACATCCATACCTAAACACAGTAAAAGAAATATACTGCAAACCAGTAGCCAACATCAAACTAAATGGAGAGAAACTTGAAGCAATCCCACTAAAATCAGTTACTAGACAAGGCTGTTCACTCTCTCCCTACCTATTCAATATATTAATATAAGTCCTAGCCAGAGCAATTAGACAACAAAAAGAGGTCAAGGGAATACAAATTGGAAAGAAGAAGTCAAAATATCATTCTTTGCAGAGGACATGATAGTGTACTTACTTGACCACCATAAAACTCCTACAGCTAATAAACAACTTCAGCAAAGTGGCTATATAAAAAATTAACTGAAACAAATCAATAGCCTTCCTCTACTCAAAAGGTAATCAAGCTGAGAAAGATATTAGGAAAATGATACCCTTCACAAAAGTCACAAATAATATAAAATACCTCTGTATGACTCTAACCAAACAAGAGAAAGATCTGTATGGAAAGAACTTCAAGTCTCTGAAGAAAGAAATTGAAGATCTCAGAAGATGGGAAGATCTCCCATGCTCATGGATTGGCAGGATTAATAAAGTAAAAATGGCCATCTTGACAAAAGCAATCTACAGATTCAATGTAATCCCTATCAAAATTTCAACTCAATTGTTCACAGAGTTAGAAAGAGCTATTTGAAAATTTATTTGGAATAACAGAAAACCCAGGATAGTGAAAATTATTCTCAACAATAAAAGACTTCTGGGGGAATCACAATTTCTGACTTCAAGTTGTATTACAGAGAGATAGCGATAAAAACTGTATGGTATTGGTAAACAGTCAGACAGGTAGATCAATGGAATATAACTGAAGATCCAAAAATGAACCCATACACTTATGGCCACTTGATATTTCACAAAGGAGGTAAAACCTTCCAATGAAAACAAAAGATAGGATTTTCAACAAATGGTGCTGGTTCAATGGGAGGTCAGCATGTAGAAGACTGCAAATTGATCCGTTCTTATCTCCTTGTCCAAAGCTTAAGTCCAAGTGGATCAACGACCTCCACATAAAGCCAGATACACTGAAACTAATAGAAGAGAAAGTAGGGAAGAGTCTCAAACACATGGGCACAGGGAAAATTTTCCTGAACAGACCAACAATGGCTTATGCTCTAAGATCAAGAATCAACAAATGGAACCTCATAAAACTGCAAAGCTGCTGTAAGGCAAAGAACACTGTCATTGGACAAAAACACAACCAATAGATTGGGAAAAGATCTTTTCCAATCCTATATCCAATAGAGGGCTAATATCCAATGTTATTAGAGAAACTCCAGAAGTTAGACTTCAGAGAATCAAATAACCCTATTAAAAATGGGGTACAGAGCTAAACAAAGAATTCTCAACTGAGGACTATCGAATGACTAAGAAGCACCTAAAGAAATGTTCAATATCCTTAGTTATCAGGGAAATGCAAATCAAAACAACCTTGAGATTCCACCTCATATCAGTCAGAATGGTTAAGATAAAAAACTCAGGCGACACAGGACTCATTTGAAAGAGGTTACTGTTAAAAGGGATTCATGTCTGGAAGCAGAAGGCTGGACCAGCAACATGATCAACAATCTCTTCCTATCTTGCTTGAATTGGGGTTGTTTTAATTTTTGTTTTGCTTTGTTATAGTTATATTACTGATTCTTTGTGATATAGTCCATATTTCTATGGACTATAAATAAAATTTGTAAGCTTCACACATTAAAAAGAAATATGCTTAATTTATAATGGATCCAAAAAAAAAAAAAAAAAAAAAAAAAAACCTCAGGCGACAATAGATGCTGGCGATGATGTGGAGAACTAAGAACTCTCTTCCATTGTTGGTGGGATTGCAAGCTGGTACAATCACTCTGGAAATCATTCTGGATCAACATAGTGGCCATAGTACCACCTGAGGACCCAGCTATATCACTCCTGGGCATATACTCAAAAGATGCTCCAACATACAACAAAGGCACATGCTCCACTATGTTTATAGCAGACTTAATTGTAATAGCTAGAAGCTGGAAACATCCCAGATGTCCCTCAACAGAGCAGTGGATACAGACAATGTGGTAAATTTACACAAAGGAGTACTACACAGCTATTAAAAACAATGACTTCTTAAAATTCTTAGGCAAATGGATGGAACTGGAAAACATCATCCTGAGTGAGGTTACCTAATCATAATAGAACACTCATAGTATGCCCTCACTGATAAGTGAATATTAGCCCAAAAGTTCCCGATTACCCAAAATAGAATTCAGAGACCCCATGAAGCTCAAGAAGGAAGACCAAAGTGTAGATGCTTGAGTCTTTCTTATAATGGGGTACAAAAATACTCACAGGAGGAAATATTGAGACAAAGTGTGGAGCAGAGACTGAAGGAATGGTCATCCAGAGACTGTCCCACCCGGGGATGCATCCCATATAAAGCCACCAAACAATATTGTGAATTCCAAGTAGTGCATACTGACAGGAGACTGATATAGCTGTCTCCTGAGAGTCCGCTACGGCATGACAAATATAGAAGCGGATGCTTGCAGCCAACCATTGAACTGAGAAGGAGTCACCAATAGAGGAGTTAGAGAAAGGACTGAAGGAGGTGAAGGGCTTTTTAACCCCATAAGAACAACAATATCAACCAACCAGATCCCCCAGAGCTCCCAGGGACTAAACCACCACCCCAAGAGTACATAGGGATGGATCTATGGCTCCAGCCTCATATGTAGCAGAGGATGGCCTTGTTGGGCCTAGTAGTAGGAGAGTCCTTTGCTCCTCTCAAGGCTTGATGCCCCACTGTAGGGGAATATTAGGGCAGGGAGGTGGAAGGAAGTGGGTGGGGGCACCCCTAAATAACAAGGGATAGAGAGCAGGTTTTTGGAGGGTAACCGGTAAATGAGATAACATTTGAAAATAAATTTTAAAATATCCATTAAAAGGAAAAATAAGAGTATATTGGTCTGCCTTTTTTTATTTTAAAAAATTCTTAACTAGAAATCATAAAATATGACATTCTCAATTCTTAGTAGCATTAAGTTTTAAATTGAGTTTCCTCCCTTCTTTAATTTTGTGAATACTGACTATATGTTCATAAATGCCCATATTGTCAATGGATAAATAGCACACTATAAATGTCCATCATTCTAATTCCCATAAGAAACTATTCAGAATCAGAAATTTACTCCATTGAAATGACAAGTTTTCCACTTATGTTGTAATAGGTTATTAATTACTCAAGAAAGGATCTTTGCATTTTACATAATTTATTTTTGATAACGGCATCTGCTTTGCCCCCCCATCTTTGATGTGAAAAAAACTACAAAATTAAAAAAAAGATGAAAAAAATCAACCTTCAGACTAATTTACCCCTCGGGAGGCAAAACAAAAAGACGAATCCCTGATCCTGATTATATTTTCTCTTCACTTCTTTGTAGTGTGATATCATGGGGAAAGGGATAGTGAGTGTCTTGTTATAATGTTGGCTTAGAAAAGCCTCATTATTGAAATATTACAAAATACTGTGAAATGATTGACAAGTGAAGCCCAGCCTTCCTGTGAGCTTTGATCATGGGTGTTGGTACAAGAAACTGTACAATAAACACGAAGCAGTTATTTGCGCTGTGTAATCGCTCATCATAATTCCCCTGCTTCCTAATATTGTCCTCAGTGAGAATCTGGGGAGAACGTATGATAATTCCAGATTGTTTTCACTCTTGTGTATTTAGTCAATGTATTTGAATAAAGTCTATGCCAAGAAACCAGCTTATAAAATAATAAAAACTCAACAGATCTTAGAGGAGCCTGCCAAAAGGCCAGCACTTTGCTTTAAGTCCTAACATGAAGACAAATGAGGAGGCCAAAAAAAAAAAAAATTAACCATGTTATATCTAGATGGCTATTTGGTAACACATTTGACATATCTGTTTATTAAAGGTCTATTTTTCCAAGAAAAATAGGAAGTGAAAATGCCTGAGTGGTGGTCACATTTCTTGTCAGTATGTATCTGACAGAGAGCTACCCTGAGAAGACTGGTCCCTGGCTATGTATTGCCAGCCTTAAGGCCTGAGGACAGGGCATGAGGAGATGGTATAACGGGCCTGCCGCAGCTGTTCTTTAATAGAAGTGAGGGTGGGCAAGACAAACAGACATGGGCATTTTCTGGGGTTCTTTGCATGAATCAATTTCATTTAGTTCTCAGAAGGAGGCCGTAGAGCAGATAGTCATGCTGGCTCTCTTCTATACAGGAGGGTATGTCTCAGTCTAACACATTCTACTCTTAACCTTTTAAAAAGTGAAATCGTTTCTGGGTTCTTTTTGATTAAAAAAGAAAAAAGCTTTATGGTATCACTGTGTTCTCTGCAATTGATTTATAAAAACGCACATTTTCACCTTCTTTTGTAGATTTGGGGTAATTTATTGGAATTTAAAATCCTAAAGGCATATACTTGCATATCTTTGGGTATCTAAAATTAGCGAATCTTTGGGTTTTGTTGCTATTTGCTTCTAGACTTGGCTTCACATGACGAAACCTGTTCCCACAGACTGTAAAGGCAAGTGTGCGCTGACGTGCCAGGTTTATGTGATACTGGAGACCAAACCCACACATACAGGGCAAGCACTCTACCACATGAGCTATGTCGCCAGATATAAATCTAAGATCAATCGGTGTTTTGCTTAAGATGAGCTTCTTACAAAATTAAACAGTCAACAAATATGCTTTCTTTCGGACCCTGATACAATATCTTTTGCCCTCTTGCCACTGAGTGAAAAGGAGACCGCAAACTGATCACATGACCATGTAGGCAATTACTGATTTCATGTCTCTCTTTTTTAAAATAATTTATCCTGTGAGAAGTGGGATGCATCAACAAAAGGTGATATCAGTTCTGTGGTCTCAGCTGGACTGCCTGCCTGTCCTGGAGGGTTCCTCTCCTTCCACAGCTCTCTAGCTTCCCACGCAGAAACTCCCTCTGTCCACTCCCGAAACTCTGAGAGCCGGGTTTCTTTTCCGTGCCTCAACAAGAAAGGTCTTCCCTTCTCAGGACCTTCGTCTGTCAGAACCTTGATCTGACGAGGACACCGTTTGTTCCCTTGAGAGTACAGGAGAGTAAGTGAGATAACACTTGGGATGGAGAGCTTTCCAGACGGTGCTGAGTTATGTACTCCTAGGACTGGATTGCTAGCTGTGCATTTCTTTCTGAGTCCACAGAATTTTGAAGGCTTCTGTAACATAGAATGAAGACCTTTAGGGAACAGTGTTGTCCAAAGCTCCAGCTCCCTGACAGTCATTGCTGACCCTGCCAAACTACGACATGGAGCGAAACTGAAATCAAACACTAGTGTGTCAGCTGCTGTCTCCCAAACCCTAGTCTACACTGTGTAAATCCAGGAAAAAGAGAGTAGAGTGTGTTGGGTATCTTGGTGATATCTGGCCTTTTATCTTTCTTTCTCCTTTGCTTTATAGGTTTTTAAATCAGTTTGAGAGACAACAATGGTATTTCAATTAAGATTTCTTTGAGTGCCAATACATTATGTACATTTTATATTTTTTTATAATATTATATTTTTTTATTCTTTAAGCTTCTTTTACAGTCCAGACTTTATCCCCCTTCTGGACTACCCTCTGAGTGGTCCACATGACACACCTTCTCCCCCTCCCCCCTGTCTCCAAAAGGATGTCCCCACCACCCCATACCACACCACACCTCTGACTTCCTGGGACCCCAAGTCTCTCAAGGTTTAGGGGTACCTTCTCTGACTGAGTCCAGACCCAGGAGTTGTCTGCTGTATATGTGTTGGGGGCCTCATATCAGCTGGTGTTGCCTGGTTGGTGGTTCAGTGTCAGAGATTCTGGGGGTCCAGGCTAATTAAGACTGCTGATCTTCCTATAGGGTCATCCTCTGCCCCAGCTTCTTCCAGCTTTTCCCTAATTCAGCCACAGAGGTCACCAGCTTCTGTCCATTGCATGGGTGTAAATTTCTGTATTTGACTCTTTCAGTTTTTCAGTGTTTGGGTCTTTCAGAGGGCAGTCATGATAGGCCCCTGTTTATAAGCACACCATAGCATCAGTAATAGTGTCAGGCCTTGGGGTCTCCCCCTGAGCTAGATCTCAATTTGGGCCTATTACTGGACCACCTTTTCCTCAGTCTTGTCTCTATTTTTGTCCCTGCAATTCTTTCAGACAGAAAAAATTCTGGATCAGAGTTTTTGACTGTGGGATAGCAACCCCATCCCTCCACTTGATGCCTTGTCTTTCTACTGGAGGTGGACTCTAAAAGTTCCTTCTCCCTACTGTAGTGCATTTTGTCTAAGGTTCCTCCCTTTGAGTCCTGAGAGTCTCTTACCTCCCAGGTCTCTGGTGTATTCTGGAGGATCTGCCCAGCTCCTACTTTCCAAGTTTGCTTGTTTCAGTTCTTTCGGCTGACCCTCAGGGCTTCAGTCCTGTTCCCCTACCTAATCATATTCCCCTCTTCCCCTTCCTGCCATCTTTCCCACCCATGTCCTATGATTGCTTTCTTTTCCCTCCCAAGTGGATTGAGGTATTGTCACTTGGGCCCTTCGGCTTGATAGCATTCTTGAATTCTGTGGACTGTATCCTGGGAATTCTGTATATTTTTGACTAATATTAACTTATCAGTGAGTACATACCGTGCATATCCTTTTGGATCTGAAGTACCTCACTCAGGGTGATGTTTTCTAGTTCCATCCATTTGCCTGCAAAACTCATGACATAGTAAGTATTCTATTGTGTAAATGAACCACATTTTTCTGTATCCATTCTTATATTGTGGGGCATCGGTTTTGTTACCAGCTTCTATCACGAACAAAGCTTCTATGAACATAGTGGAACATGTGGCCCTGTGGTAAGGTGAGGCATATTGGGCATATGTCCAAGAGTGGCATAGTTGGGTCTTCAGGTAGATGCATTTCCAATTTTCTAATGAATCTCCAAATTAATTTCCAGAGTGGTTATACCAGTTTGCAATCCCACCAGCAACGAAGGAGTCTTCTTCTCCACATCCTCACCAGTATGTGCTATCACCTGAGGTTTTGACCATTCAGATTACTATAAGGTGGAATTTCAGGGTCATTTTGATTTGCCATTTCCCTGATCACTAAGGATTTTTGAACATTTCTTTAAGTGTTTCTCAGCCATTCGAGATTCCTCTGTTGTGAATTCTCTGCATAGTTCCATACCCCAATTTTTGATTGGGTTGTTTGGTGTTTTGGTGGTTACCTTCTTGAGTTCTTTATATATTTTGGATATTAGCTCTCTATTAAACAATATTTTTCATTGGATAAACAACAGATGCCTTTTGGAACACACCTTGAAACCATGCCAGAATGCATACAAAAAATAAAACTCTGTCATAATTTCACCTTTAAACAAAATATTTCTATGGGGCATAGTACCCATATTTCCTATGTTAGTATTCACATACAAATGTCTTTTATGCATAAATATATTCATGAATACTGTACCTTCTTGTTTTCCAGAGCCACAAGAATATTCCAAAACACATGTAATTTATTCAACCAGTTATTTATTGATAAACTTCTCTCTAGTTTCCAACTTTTCCCATAACAATGATATGACAAAAAATTTACATTAATATACATTAATAGGCTTTTATGTATGATAAGTTTCTAATAGCACATTATTGTGTTAAGGAGGTTATATATTAAGGTTTTATAGAGGGCAGGGTTATGAGGTCAGAGACTACTGTCCAATGTGTCTAATATGTTCATGCATTGCCTGAGACAGTCCTCAATGTGTACTCTTGAGTAAATACACAGAAATATTTCACCCAAATCCACAGGAGATTTATATCAGTTTGCCTTTCTACCAAAAATATATTGAAAAATTGTGTGTCGTTTACACTTGTCAGGCAAGATTATCACATCTTTGTGATCACAACCACTGAAAATTGGCACCTCATTCTTCTTTGTATCCCTTTATAAAGATGACCTTGAACCTAGTGGAATTTAATTTAATTTTTATTATTTTTCATTTTTATTATCTTTTAAAGCTTTTTAACTTAATATTTTAATCTTACTAGCATTGTTACATTAATTAATTAACATTAATACATTGATAATACCCAGCCTCTCTTTATTTACACGTGCATCTGTAATCTCTTCTATCACAACTTTACATACAGACTGACAGTTCTTTAAAGTTTATCGTATGAGTTGAAAACATTCAAGACATGTCATTCTGTGCCCTGCTTACTTGATATAATGTCTTCTCATTCCGGCCAAGTTTTTACAAGTAACAAAAATATATTTTTAAGATTAACATTAAATAATATCACACACACACACACACACACACACACACTCATACACACACGCACTGAGTTTCTTTACTGTTGACAACAAAGGCTGACTCCTTATCCTAACTATTCTAAACAGTGCCTAGAATCCATATGCCTGTTGGATTCTGTCTTTGTTGAGGTCATTTGAGTTCATACCTGGAAGTAGGATACTTTGATCCTCTGGTATATGTATCTTATAAAAATTCTTAAAGATTACTCTTTTAGAAGTATGGATATTTTGCCTGCATGCATGTTTGTGCATATAGTGTCTATGGGGACCAGAGGGCATTGTCAGGTCCCCTGGATACAGACAGTTCTACCGTGTGGAAGCTAAGAATCAAACCCAAGATTTCTGCAAGAAATGTGTCTCTTAACTTCTTGCCACTGTTCAGTCCTCAATTATCCTGAGTTGCTTTGTTTCTAAGCATATTATTTAGACATAATTGCACAAATATTCATCTCATCTTATTTTCTCTCATTTTGTTTAAATTTCCATATATAATCATTTCTGAATTTTCCCCTGATTGTTCTTAGGGTTTTTGGGTATTTGGGGGTTGTTTGTTTGTTTGTTTGTTTGTTTTTCTCATAAGAAAGACCTTTTCTACTTAAAAATGTTTAAATATGCACTTTTTTATTTTTAGCATTTTACTTATATTCAAGTCATTAATATGCCTTAATATTTTGGTCTTGGGGACAAAGACCAAGAACTAAGGTCTATTTCATTCTTAAGTTGTTTTTAGGCCATTTTGATTTGTCCTTCTTTACCTATTTTAATCATCAAAATAAAATTCAGTTTTATTAGAAAACAAGCTAGGTGGGAAGGGGTTTCTTCCAAACAACCATGGAGGTTTGATAATTTACAAGGCATTCTTGAGGCAAGACCCTGTCCACTGTGTGGGGTCTGTCCTCTGGGTGCAACTCCAAACCCAACGTTACTTCATGTACTTGTCCTGCTGGTCAGCCAGAATCTCGGGAGAGGACTTGGCGTCAAAGAGGAGCTTGCTGATCTCTTCCACATGCTCCTCCTCTATACTGTTCTTCCCATTGATCTTTGTCAGCAGGTTGACTTGGATCAGCAGCTGCACTGAATACCTCAGAATGGTCTTGGTGCCCATCTCCCCAAGGTAGTTCAGTGCCTCCTCACTGTTGTTGATGCCGTCCTTTTTGTTTTGTTTTGTTTTTTATGGGTGTTCCCTTCCCCACCCTCCCCCATTGCCGCCCTCCCCTCAACAGTCTAGTTCACTGGGGGTTCAGTCTTAGCAGGACCCAGGGCTTCCCCTTCCACTGGTGCTCCTACTAGGCTATTCATTGCTACCTATGAGGTCAGAGTCCAGGGTCAGTCCATGTATAGTCTTTGGGTAGTGGCTTAGTCCCTGGAAGCTCTGGTTGCTTGGCATTGTTGTACATAAGGGGTCTCGAGCCCCTTCAAGCTCTTCCAGTTCTTTCTCTGATTCCTTCAACAGGGGTTCTATCCTCAGTTCAGTGGTTTGCTGCTGGCATTCGCCTCTGTATTTGCTGTATTCTGGCTGTGTCTCTCAGGAGCGATCTACATCCCGCTCCTGTCAGTCTGCACTTCTTTGCTTCATCCATCTTGTCTAATTGGGTGGCTGTATATGTATGGGCCACATGTGGGGCAGGCTCTGAATGGATGTTCCTTCAGTCTCTGTTTAATCTTTGCCTCTCTATTCCCTGCCAAGGGTATTCTTGTTCCCCTTTTAAAGAAGGAGTGAAGCATTCACATTTTGATCATCCGTCTTGAGTTTCATATGTTCTATGCATCTAGGGTAATTCAAGCATTTGGGCTTAGCTACTTATCAATGAGTGCATACCATGTGTGTTTTTCTGTGATTGGGTTACCTCACTCAGGGTGATATTTTCCAGTTCCAACCATTTGCCTACGAATTTCATAAAGTCATTGTTTTTGATAGCTGAGTAATATTCCATTGTGTAGATGTACCACATTTTCTGTATCCATTCCTCTGTTGAAGGGCATTTGGGTTCTTTCCAGCTTCTGGCTATTATAAATAAGATTCCCTCCTTCTTAATGATCTGCATCGTCTCCTGTGGCGTATACAGCATGGTCCTGATGATCATCACCTGGTCCAACAGGACCAATGGGATGCTGCATGGTGAAGTGATGTCCTCAGTGCCTCGGTTGGATGCAAAGATGACAATGGGGGTGATGGAGGAGGACTCCAGGGCTCGGTGCAGGTAGGTAAAGCACTCGATATTCAGCATATGGACCTCATTGACAAACCACTCCAGGGACCAACTCTGCAATGCCCTGGTCAGTGCATTTGTTCACCACCTTGTTGATCTCCCCTCGAAGTTTATCTGTGATCTCTGTCTTTTTTGGCTCCAACAACTGGCTCGTCATAGACAAAATATCTTGCCCACCCTGAGGCCGTGAATCAGCCACGTCCAGTTCAAGCAAAGTCACATCTTGTATGATTTCCTTCTTCTTGTGCACATCTCCCTTTGGCAAAGGGACGTACTCTTCAGCCTCAAGGTCAAATTCTGTAGCATAGGTGTTACACCTATCTTGCCTCTTCACAGCTCCACTGTTAGCTTCAATGTAAATCGCATCTCCAGACTTTACTCATTCTTTCTGCAAACTTTCAAAAAATACTGGGATCCAGCTTCCTCTGTTTGGTTCCTTTGGCAGTCTTCAGCCCTATGATTACATGGCTGATGGTTTTGCCATACCCATCCATAGGACTCTTTGTCTCACAGGGAGTGAGCTCTGTCACCTCCCTTTCATAAACTTCCTTAGTCTCCTTTATCCACAGCCCAATACCCCTGAGCAAGTTCTCCATCAGAACCTCTGTCTTCTCCATCTCCGTTGAGTATATTCGCTAGCCACCATCGTGCAGAAAGGAATTTTACTGCCCAGTTCCTGAGCAATAGCCAGAGCCAAGGCTGTCTTTCCAGTTTCAGTAGGCCCTGCCAACAAGACAGCTCTCCCAGCCATTTTCTTGCTTTTGATTAATTTGACTGGGATGCCACGTGCCTCTCTCACGTTCTCTTGGCCCACGAGCTCCGAAATCGCCTGCTTGGCCAGGCGTCTATCGTCCAGCCCAAGACCTTTCATGTGACTATGGGAGGCGATGTGCTGCATCATCGTGGTGCTCTTCACCTCCTCAATCTTCATTTTGCCGAGTGTCTGGAGCCACAACCTGTGTGGAGAGGTAGCTTGTTTTACTTTATAATGTTGGGGTCCAGGAATTGCTTCACAGACCACACAGCTGATCTCAGTTAGACAGCCATAGTTTATTGAGCATACACCCAAGACTGATTAACCAGAGCCACGGACCGGATTCGGGAACAACCATGACCAAGTTAAGATCTTCCAGGGCTTTTAAGCCCCAAATCCCCAAATATCTATGCCAAGTTATTCCACCAATTAGGATTTAGGAATAGGGGATTTCCTTGGGAATATTATCTTTGTTGTACGTTTATCCTGTTTCCATTGTTTGGAGTATTCAACTGTAGCAGGGGGCTTGCCTTGTCTAATATCCATGGCTTAACTTGAATACTAGAATGGAACTTGTCTTGTCTAGCATTCATGTCTTAAGTTGTCAACCCGAATGTCAGTTAGCCACATACAAGTCTCTTTAGGCCA
The DNA here is from genome assembly GCF_021556685.1 of Rattus norvegicus. Lineage (NCBI taxonomy): Eukaryota > Metazoa > Chordata > Mammalia > Rodentia > Muridae > Rattus > Rattus norvegicus. The sequence goes on along the minus strand of NC_141534.1, from coordinate 18,752,834 downwards.
AGTAGGATGTCAATTCCCAGGGAGGTCTTGGGAACTTAAACTGCTCAAATGCTACTCAACATGGAAGTCTTATTCCAAATGTTTCTTATAATGGTGCAGGTGTCTCTTACGTTGGGGTATATCCCAGGGTCAGCTTATAAAAGAAAATACCATAAAAGCATATATACAGGTACAGGAGGCATTGTTGGGTGGTTGGTTCGGATCCAAGCTTATTTTGGCTAACTATAGAAAGCAGTTCTACTGACTTTTATTGTGATTGGTTTCCAAGGGCACAGAACATAATAGAATATGCAATCAATCTTGGTATTAGGAGTTTCCTAGTAACAACGAAAACACATGAGGAAATTTCCTTGTAATGGCAGGCTAGTTAGGGCCTGTTACCTAGGCCGTAACATTTTACTTAGGTCCTCATAATGAGTTTGCTCAATTTATTTTATTATAATTGTATATGTTTCTTTAATCTTAAAAGAAATTCTTAAATAATAACAGTATTATTTATCAGGCGACCATGAGAAGCATTCATTTTATTACACTTTATTCGTGACATATCGTCTTGCTCAGAGCCCAGGGTCACTCTGAACTTCTAATCCTTTTGTCTTTGCCTCTCACAGGAATAAAAATGCAAGGTTCATAAAAGAGTAAACTTCAAAGGAAGCCGAAGATATTTATTTTGATAACTAATAAATTCTAGTCCTCAAACAGAGTTAAGAATGGTAATAATCTCAGATTCTCTGATAATTCCCTGTCTCTTCCTCTCTCTCCATTATCTCTGGGACTGGATCCACCAGCTTTGTGTGTACTAGGAAACAGCTACTCAGTGCCTTGTTCCATTAGTGCAGAGAGTTTCTGCCGATGGGGCTATGAGATGTTAAGAACAATCAAGTGGCTCCCTCAGCTTTACACTGTTATAAATTAACAGTTTAGAGCAAAGAGAATCTATGGCCCATACCTCTGCTACTCACACTCAGCTCAGCTCCATTTCTAAGAGCAGAGAGAGTTACATCTTCTCTTATTGGGACCAATCGGAAGCTCTTTATAGTCAAAGGAAATAAAGAGGTAATTAGTCTAGACTGGGCCAAGCACTAGCCATGCAGCCTTGGGATGAAGGTAACTGTTCACAGGTCATGAGGCAAGGTTTTAAAAAGAACGGGGGCGGTGGGGGGAGACATGAGACTGGATTCATGCCTTCGTAGTCAGGGGAGCTTGCTGCTGCACAGTCAAGAAGACCAGAGTCTGGATCCCTGCTACCAAAAAACCAGAGGAGCATCACCTGTAGCACCAGCTTTGAGGAAAGTGATACTCTCTCATAACACACACACACACATGCACATGCACGTACACATGCATGCACACGCACATGCATACACGCACACACATACACATGCACACGCACGCACACACGCACACGCACACACACACGCACACGCACACACACAAGCACACTCACACACACACACCACACACAAATAAATAAATAAGACATGCACATACATTACAGAAAAATAACATCAAATGCCAGAGAAAAAGGATCCACCTGCTCTGACATATAGGAAGCTTTCAGTCTGTCACGGAAACTTTACTTTTTCATATTAGCATTCGAAATGATATTTCACTTTTAGATAGGATATGGTCTATCCAATTTGCCTTTATGGTCAAACTCTTACTTACACATTTATGAATACTCTATAAGTGAACTAATACATATTATCTCAGAGCAAGGCAGACCTACAGAACCCCATTCCTAAATTATGAGATGGGCTCATGTTAAACGGTGAAGAAGGATGCGATTGCACAATTGCAGTTTGCTGCGTCGGTTTATTCTTAATAAACTGTACAGATTATATTTATTATCTTTCAGTGGCTAGTGAATTGGAAGCAAAATAAGAAAGAGGACTGAGTAAAAACTGGGGGTGTGAGACAATAGGGCCTGAGGAAAGTAGTTTTAATTTTTTTTTAATTACATGTATTTGTATGTGTATGTGTGTTTACTAGTGCACAAACACATGTGGGTGTACCTGTGTATGTGTATACTTGGGTGTTACTTCTTGGGTGTGCATGTCCCTGTGTGTCTTTGTGTGAGCTTGTGTGTGTGTGTGTGTGTGTATGTATGTGTGTCTGTGTGTGTATACATTTGTGGGTTTGTACTTGGGTGTGTGTTTTTTGTGTGTGTGCTTCTGTGTGTGACTATGTAAGATTATGTGAACTATGAACATGCAGGTACCTGAAGAGGTACATGGGTATTATATCTCCTGAAACTGTGTTTGTACATGGTTGCCTGCCAATGAGGTGGGTGCTGGGAACTGAACACAGGTAGGTGGGTCTCTACAGCAGCTATAAGTGTTGTGCACAGCTGAGTCAGATCTCAAGCCCAATGTTGTAGTTTTTAGTAGAAAGCCAAAATGAAACACACGAGTAATGCTTGTGTTCAAGAGAATGCAAGAATAAATAGATATAAGGAGATAAAGAGCTTCTAGTATGTCTCATCATAAAACAGAAAAGCATCACAGGGGTCACATCAATACACACCACCGGACAAAGACTTTGGGTCACAGACACAACAGTGTGGCTCCAATTAATGACAATGAGCTGCATACTTGCAAGGTTCAAAATGTTACTATTATCTACGCATAGTTGATCATACCTCCAACTCAGGATCACCACAAGTTCAAAGCTGGACTGGGCGAGAGAGAGAGAGAGAGAGAGAGAGAGAGAGAGAGAGAGAGAGAAGAGAGAGAGAGAGAGAGAGAGAGAGAGAGAGAGAGAGAGAGAGAGAGAGAGAGAGAGAACAAGTTTGATGTTATATGTTTCTCTACCATTTTATAAAAAATACTACAGGTTAATGAAGTTGGCATTAAGAAATTATTCTGGGCCACAAGACAGCCAAATCAGAGAAGGAACTTGGCACCAAACCTGATGGAATGAGTTTTATCCCTGGGAACAGCATGGGAGAAAATGAGAACCGACCTCACCTCCAATTGCCTTCTGATTTCCTCATTTCCTGTCAAGTATTTTCTTAATTAGTGATTGATGGGAAGAGGCCCAACCCATTATGGGTGAGCAATATCTAGCCTGATGGTCCTGGGTTCCATAAAAAAGAAGGTTGAGAAAGCCATTTAAAGTAAGCCATTAAGTAGCCCTCTGGGATCTCTATATCCAGTTTCCTGCCATGTTTGAGTTCTTATCCTAACTTCCTTTGATGATGAGCTGTGATGTGAAGTAGAAGCTGAATAAAACCCCTTCTCCCCCCAAGTTGCTTTGGTCATGGTGTTTTATCACAGCAATAGTAATCTTAACTAAGATAATGAGTCCGTAGTATCGTTCCTAATCTGTTCTGATTATGTTTTGGTCCAGAAGCCTATTTTGTCAGTCATTAAAATGACTATATCAACTTGTTTCTTATATCCATTTGCTTTGCATATACTCTCCTATTCTTTTTCCATGAGGCTCTGACTAGCATTGGTATGGAGGTGTGTTTCTTGGATACAGCAGAACAATGGATTCTGTTTCATCATCCATTGTTAGTCTAAGTCGTTTTTACTGGGAAAATGAGACCATTTATCTTGAGAGATATCAATGGATGGTCTTCCCTGAGTCCTGTTAGTTTGTCCTTGAGAGAGAAAGAGAGAGGCAGACAGACAGAGAGAGTTTCTCCTCTTTCAATTTGTTGTTCTGAGGCTATTTAATCCTTGTGTTCCTTGGAAGTGGTTACTATCTTTATGTTGGAGTTTTCCAACTTAAAGATAAGTATTATTTAATTTGGTCTTATCATGTAGTATATTTATCTTTTCTGTGGGTGAATGGGAAGAAAGGATGAAGGAGAAGGTCTACATGATTTAGTGGATACATGGGAGGAAAGGAAGGGGAGGCCACAGTAGGTAGACTGCTACAGAGCTGGAAATGAGACTGGGGGATTGGTTTTGGATGAGAGGAGGTGAACTTGAAGATCTGCAGTTACCTTACGTGCTTCTCTGGCCAGATTTGCCTGTGGGTTCCCAGATGATGGGTGCCTAAGTTGGGGCTGGGGCTCAGATGATGAGTGGGAAGAAGGACATTCCGAGAATACTTTCAAAGCCAGGTGCAAGACTCTCAAGCTGATATGCAGAGAATGGTGAGCGGTGCCTGGTATACGGTGTCTAGAGCACTCACCAACCCAGAGCTTGGAGAACTAAGGAAATTTAGTGAAGAATATTGGAAGCATGTTCCATTTTAACCATTATAAGGGAAAGTAGATGAAAGCTGTTTCTGTTTTCTTTTCAAGCCCAAACAAAATGTTATTTTAAAGTCATTTACAAGATAGGATATCTCTAAATATCAAAGAGGGGCAAAGACTTTCCCTCTCCAGAAAAAGCAGGTTCCTATCTGGTGCAATGATGGTTACAGAGGACCCGACTCCTACCCTGGAGCTCCCAGGGACTAAATCTCCAACCAAAGAATACACATGGAGGGACCCATGGCTCCAGCTCCATATGTAACAGAGGATGGCATTGTCTGGCATCAAGGGGAGAGGACGCTCTTGATCCGATCATGGCTTGGTGCCCGAGTGTAGGGAAATACTAGGGCAGTGAGGTGGATGTAGGGAGTAGCACCTTCAGGGAAGCAGGGGAGAGGGAGGGAAGAGATGGTGGTTTGCAGAGGGAAAACCTGGAAGGGGATAACATTTTTAATGTAAATAAATAAAATAACCAATAAAAATTTAAAAAACGGGGCTGGAGAGATGACTCTTCAATTCCTCACCATCTATAATGAGATCTTGTGCTCTCTTCTGACCTGCAGGCATACATGCAGGTAGAATGCTATATAAATGACTTAATAAATAAATCTTTAAAAAATAAAAAAAATAGTACCCATGAGCAAAAAGAAGCTTGAATGTCCAAGCCAAGTGCAAGGTCCATGCAGTCATTCATTAGTCCAGGAAGAAGTTATACCTTCTTTACTCCATTATCTCTCCAGATATGCATGCCTTGAGAGGAAAGGGGATGAGCTGAATAGAGCAGGGTAAAGGCAACAGGAAGACAGCTATGTGACTCTCTTTCGGACCTCTGAACTCGTAGACTTTCTAAACTCCAAAACTACTGTGTGTGAAAACAGTATTGGCCAACGCTGGAAACTGGCAGATTTCATGAGATTTGTTTTATCAATTCAGATAAAATATCAACAAAAGCAGCATGTGTGGATGCCAACAGACAGATGCCTCAGTACACATCTAGAATACAGGAGGCTGGTTCCTCCACCCTCGAACAGAGTTTCTGTCAACTCTAAAAACGAAGCGAGGAAGCTATAATCCTCCAGAACACATTAAGTTTGGAAAAATATTATTTTGACTTCTTCAGAAGAACGTCTAGGTTGTCACTTGGGAATTGTCCAAAGAAAACAAAAAACAAAACCAAAAAGCAGTCACCTTGGTCAGATGAGTAAGCAACATTCAACTCCATCCTACCTTCCTCTTCCGTTCCCTTCTCTACCATTTCCTTTATAACCATTTCTTCTCTTTTCTTCCATTTTATCTTTCACACTGCATAGTCACCTGGGGATATCTGTCTCTCCTTCTGACTCCCAACCATCACAAACTGACCACACTTGCCTAACATAGCATCCCCATGAACCTGGCCCCAATTTCTCCCTTGAAAGTATTGAGCAATATCTCAGTAGCAGAGTTCCTAAAGACTGAGAGCACATTTATTCATATCTTTTTTTGTTTCTTTTATGTTTGGCATAATGACAGTTATTAGGGATGCCAGAGAAAAGATACATAGTCTTAGTTTCAGTGAGTTTGTAGATTCAGTATATGAAACTGGGGATAGAATCAATAGGGTTTGAATATATACAATGTGTGTGTGTGTGTGTGTGTGTGTGTACATATATATTGCTAGAGTATCAGTAAGAAAAGAGATATTTAGTGTTCTTAATTTTAGCAAATAGATAAGTGTGCAGAAAATATCTCAAATATAAATTTAATCGCATCAAATCCCCACTGACTCCTTGCTGCTTTTCAAACACACACAGACATGAATATTACTGAACTGTGGAACTTCTTCAGTTTTCTAACATACACAACAGGCTCTGTGTTAATGGGATTCTTCCCTTCGAGTTAGTGTGACTGACTTTCAGGAATCTTCTGTGACTCCCTACTATTGTCACGTAGCTATCATAGTGATCCTGTTTTATATATGGTAAATATTATATTATAGATACTGTATTATATATGCATAAAATAATAATACATGTAATTATATAATATGTGAGATATATACCAAACAATCCTCCTTTAGGGATAGGGCTATAGCTCAGGACTTTCTAGCATGCATGAGGCTCTGGGTCAATCTTCAGCTGATGTAACCCTGAGAATGGATGGACAACTCTGTCACCCTAGTACTGTATTCAGAAACTCAATATCATCCTCAATTACATACCAAGTTCTAGGGCATCATGGCCTTGTGTCTCAACAACTAACGATAAACACCTCCTTTGAAATTACAACATGGTCTTCTGACACCAGTTTCATATTGGCACTGAACTCACTGTGTAACTGACAAAGACCTTGAATTTCTGATCCTCCTGCCTCCACCTCCCAAGTGGATCTATAGGCACAAAAAAAGTTTATATAATGCTAAGAGCAGAACCTATGCTGGGCAAGCTCTCGTCCTACAATGTTGTGTGATGTTTCCTAGGGAGATATAAAATGTTTATTTACTCCAGATATGGTACTGATGATGAACCAAAGTAATGATCCCACCCCAAGAATAGGTTAGTGAACCAATGATCTTGCTGAGGTTACTTGAATATGGGTGAGCAGATAGTTGTAGGCACATGGATGACTCACCAAAAGCACACCCTACACAACTCATGATAGCTGAATCTCTGAAGCCGCCTTGCTTCTACAACCTTGGAGGAGGCCTTTTTGAGTTCTGTCTGCTTTTTGAGACTTCCTGAGACTTGTGGTATGTCTATTTCTTGAGTATTGTATATTGCATTACTTCCTGAGTCTTAAGGAGCCTCCCTCAGGATAGAATGCTTCAATTTAGAAGAAATTGTTAAGTAATATTGATACATCCCACCCCTATATTTGCCTTAAGGTGGCTTACTGGGTACGTAATTTAGTTAACAATGAAGCATTCTCATCTGCAGGCTAACAACCTGACCAGACCTTAGAAACAAGGATTCTCAGTTCACTTGCATAGTTTCAAATCCAGCCTTTGGCACTAAGGAAACACAAAAATCTCTATTTATTCACTTATGAAGTGAAAATGTTGTAAAGACCCTGTACTTAGCGCACAAGAAGCATTAGTCATTCAATTTTCTACTTGTATCATTAGGATGAATAAAGGCTAAACAAAACTATATTCAAAGCAAAAGAAAATAAAAATCCAAGTCAGAAGAGGTCATGGCAGGATTTTTATCTTCATATCAACACACAGTAATGAGTTTCCACAACATATTTTCATTCAATGATGTCATGAACTTCATCTGCTTTCACTCTCCATGTTTCCTCTTTTCTCCTATTTTGACCTCTACTTGTACCCATTTACCACCAAATGGCACAATCTTCCACAGGGCAGGACAAAACTCCGTTGTGTGTATACACCACATTTTCTTTGTCCATTTAGCTGCTGACAAATACCTTTGCTACTATGAATGGTAATACAGTAAATATGAATGACTTGGCATGGTAGTGCACCTCTTTAAGATCAGCAGTCAAGAGGTAGAATTTTAGGACTGCCAGGGCTATCTAGTGGAATGCTGTCTAAAATCCTCACACATATAAATATGTAAGTATCTCTATGGTATGTTCAGTTATCTTTTGAGGATTTCCTGTTCATTTAATTAGCATGATTATTGAATTTCATCTTGGATGGCCTTTGAAATTCAGTTTCTTGAATTCTATGTATATATTCTTGGTATTAGTCATCTGTCAAATGGATAACTAGAAAAGATTTCCCCCATTCTATTGCTGCCTCTTCGCTTGTTTTTCTTGCTGTGTAGAGGCTTTTGACATCATCCAAGTCCAGTTATCAACATGTGGCTTTATTTTCTGGGTGACTAGAGTCATTTTAGAGTCTTGGTCTATGCCTCTGTCTTGAATTGCTTTCTCTGATTTTCCTTCTAACAGTTTTAGAATCCCACCTGTTACACTAAGGTATCTCTTCCATGTTGAATTGGAATTCAACACTCTTCTACACTTACATATCCAGTTTCCCCAGGGCCACTTGTTGAAGGAGATGTCTTTTCTTCAATGTGAGCTATTAGCATCTTTGCTGGAAACCATGTTCTCTAACAGTGTGGTTTACTTCTGGGTCATCTACTCTACTCCACTGATCCGTGTGCCTATTTGAATGACTGTACCATCATGTGTTCTTGTCACTATGGCTCTGTGCTATAACTTGAGGTCAGGGATAATTATACCTCCAATGTTATTCTTTTTCTCAGGATTGCTTTGACTATCCAGGGCCTTTTTTTCTACATATTAATTTTTGGATTTTTTTTCCTTCTCCTCTTCTTCTCCTTGGATCTTTGATAGGGTTTGCACTGATCTTGTGGACAACTTCTGACAATATAGCCATTTTACAATGTTAATTATGCCAATTATGATTTCAGAATTCTTCCCTTCTTTAGTGTGATCTTCAATCTCTTTTTCAGCATTTTATATTCATTTTAGAAGTTTCTCACATCCTTGGCTATGTTTACTCCTTTGTGTTTTTAAGCTATGGAGAAGGGAATTGTTCTTTATTTATTTCTCTGTGTGTTCATTATATTTAAAATAGCTTCTGGTTTTCAAACGTTAATTTTTGTATCCTGCTTCTTTCTTAATGGTGTTCGTTAGTTCTAGGAGCGTTTTTTTTTTTAACTTGACATATATTTATTCCTAATATCTTTTTCCATTTTTTATTGGGTATTTTTTATTTACATTTCAAATGTTATCCCCTTTCTGAGTTTCCTGTCCATAAACCTCCTATCCCATCCCTCTTCCCCCTTCTTCTATGAGGGTGTTCCCCCCACCCATCCAACCACCCTTTCCTGCCTCTCTGCCCTGACGTTCCCCTACACTGAGGCATCTAGCCTTGGCTTCTCCTCCCACTGGTGCCCAACAAGGCCATCCTCTGCTACATATGCAGCTGGAGCCATGGGTCTGTCCATGTGTACTCTTTGGATGGTGGTTTAGCCTCTGGGAGCTCTGGTTCTAATGAATTCTTTAAGATTTCTTATGTACAGTATCATATATTTGGGGGTTTCTTTGTCTGTTTAAGATAAGATCTTCTGTAGTCCAAGCTGGTTTTGAACTCTCTCTGCCACTGAAGATGACCCTGAACTTCTGATTTACCTGTTTCCACTTCCTATTGCTGGGACTGCAGACAGAGCACCACATTCGGTTTCATGTGGTGCTGGGGATCCAGCAAGCTAAGCAAGGCCTGTCCCAACCAAGCTACACTCTCTGCTGTAGGGACCCAGTTTTAAAAGCAATGTGTAAAAGTGCTGAATAGTTAAAAACAGAATATTGGTATTTTACAGCCATTTTATGTTTGAAATATTCTTGTTGAGAAGGACTAAAAATGTAGATTTGTGAGCTTTCTAACAAAACTGATAAATCTATCATTTGCTATTGTAGATGGAAATATATTTACACACACACACACACACACACACACACACACACACACACACACCAAAATATAAATAAACATTATATGGACCAGCACAATGTTTTGTTTTGTTTTGTCTTGTTTTGTTGAAATATGTCTCACTGTATTCTGACTAGCCTGGAATTTACTATGTAGACCAGACTAGCCTTGAAATAAAGAAATCCCCCTTCTGAGCCCTTGGATTAAAGACATTCACCACTACACTCAGAAGTCTACTGCATTTTTATCTTTAACTTTATCTTTAGATATCATGTTTAAATCCTTAGTTATATATAACCATAAGTTACCTATTTCATTTTGTGAATACTGTCTTATTAAGGTGTTCATTTCTAAAATAATACTATGTATGCAAAACCCCTTTTTAAATTTAGTTATTTGAAGTATGTATAAACACTAAAATATTTACTGTCTTAAGAGACCTGATTAACAGATTTAATTTTTATTCCCAAAACTGTTTTGGTCAAAAAACTCAATAGTGTTTTCATATTCATAAAACTCAGTTACAAATTAGGTCTTCTGGGAAAGACAGGGACAAAAACACAAAAAAACACTGACATTCTTAGAGCTGAAGTTGTTTGTTTTTCTTACAAAAGTGCTTACTTTCTTCTGAGATTAATGGAACGTCAATTAGACTTGAACAATGACTAAAATGTTACAATAAGGAAGGGCGACCCCTAGTGTTGCTCTTCAGAAATTAAATTCATGCACAGCTGCAGAAATTCCAGATGCGGATGTTCTAAAATTAGTTAGAATCCCAGTTTTACTGACCTCAATTGTCTTTAGATACAAAAGTTAGTATTAATTAAGAAATTATTAAAATGTTTTAAGGGATTCTTTCAAATGCCAGCAGTTCCTCACCCCTGAAATGCCTTTTCAATGACATCAAGGATACAAATTAAAAAGAAATAATGCAAGAGGGAAATGCTGAAGCTTTGCTTGAATGGGCAAGGAGAAAGCTAGCTAAGGGAAAAGCAAAGCCTAGATATTAACTCCACGTTGAGCTGAAGATAAATTATGCTTAAATCAAGGCAGGAGCCTTATATAATGCGGAACAAGAAAATCCTAAAGGAATAGTTTACCGCTTTATGGGTTTTTGCATTGAAGTCTTCACCTGCACAAGCTCAAGGTCGCCAGTCCTAAAGAAAAATGAAAGTCGTTCAGCTTATACACCTGTCACTTGTGACAAAAAAAAATGAAGCAAGGGGTCAGAAGAGACTTACAGTACCATTTGAACCTATTATCTCTCAACGAGAGGAGACTCCACCAAAAAAAAAAAAAAAGGAAGGAAGGAAGGAAGGAAGGAAGGAAGGAAGGAAGGAAGGAAGGAAGACAGACAGACAGACAGACAGACAGACAGACAGAGGACCTGCTGGAAAGGAGCAAATTTGTACTTCAAGGAAAATTCTTTGAAGAGAAAAAAATGCAGTATTTTAAGAAATTTCTGGCATCCTTTCTATTATATTTTATTGTCATTGTCTATTAAAATTCTTGACTGAAACTGGATTGAAACCATCACAGTCCTAAGCAAAAGAATTAGACACTCCATACTCTTCTTTTATATTTTGTGTTTCAGAGTTATGTATAAGAGTTGCTTAGACCAAGTTTGAGCTCTGCCGTTTTCTTTTACCCAAAGAAATATGACACACCAATGTGCAGAATGACGGAACAAGTAAGACTGAGGTGGAAACTGAATGTGGCGCTCAAATTGCCAGCCGCCATGCTAGGTAGAACTCAGCAGACAAAGGATCTTCTGTGACCACTGACGCTGACTGCTCCAGCAGGACACAGCATGTCCCACTTCTATGATCTAGAGCAGAGGTGCCCAACCTTTCCTAATGCCGTGACCCTTTGATGTACTTCCTCATGTTGCAGTGAGCCCTCAACCATTAAATTATTTTTGTTACTACTTCACAGCCGTAATTTTGCTACTGTTACAAATCGTAACATAAGTAACAGATATGCAGGATATGGAGTAGGTGACCCCTGTGAAAGGATCTTTTGTCCCCCAGACATGTTGGGACCTATGAGCTGAGAACCACTGTTCTAGCGTCATTTGCTTTCTCCTGACATTTCCATAAAAGGAAACTTTTGCTGGGTTAGACCGTCATACCTGTTCTCCTATGCTTTCTCCATGCATGATGTACCAGCATACCGATCTGAATAGTCACGAAAAGCCTTCCATGCTTATGAATTCCCTTATATTTGATAGAGAATAGACTTCCCTTTTGGTTTCTCTCCAACCTCCTGAGATATAACCAATCCCTCATCAAGCCAAGTAGATCCTTTTATGTCTCATAAACGGGGCACAGTTAACATCTCTACTCATGCTAGTAACTGTAAATTATTTAGATCATACATGCTAAATTATTTAAAACAGTACAAGGAAAGAGTTATATACATTACCAAGGAACAAGACTTTTCTCTATAAGATAATTTAGCACTGAGAGTTTTACTTAAATCTTTTATGTCTCTGGCTTCTAGCACTTAGAGGAAAGCAAATTTCTTTTTTCAAGTCTGCATTTTTAGTCTCTTTATACGGATTTATTCAAACAGGTTGCCTTGAGTTCCCACTGTCATTTACACCCCACGCAATCAAGAACTTTCAATTACTAGCAATGTGTCCATCATAAAAATTTTCATTTATTTAGTAAGGAGGTAATCCTTAAAAGGTGCATGCATAATTTCATTTTGTATGACTGATTTACCTGCCTACTGATGCTCAACTTAGCAGAGCATTAGCACCCTCCTGGAACTGCTATTTCTTCTAAAAGCTGCATCAATTCCTTCCAGTGACTAATTTCACAAGACACTGACATGGCCTCTTTGAAATTCTGCTTTCAGTGCATAGAGGGTCTAGGAGTTACTTTTTCATGCACTATTATGCTTTCTTCCCGTATAACTTCTGCTAGTAAGCATAGCAGGCCTCCAAAATACACTGGGTATGTAATCCCTGCTCACTAAATACCACAAAATGGTGCCCCATGCAAGTACACACTCCCACATTCTCAATGCAAAGACAGTGCTATGCACTGGAGAGGCAGAGTGTAAGGATACTTGCAAGGTAATAGTTGCAAAAGAATCCATCTTGGAAAATCAATTTATCAAAGACTTGGTTAAATAATGATGGTTTGTTTTATTTTCTACTTGAAAGTCCTTTTTTATTCTTTCCTTTTTTTTCTTTATGAGAGAGGGTCTTGTTTGAGAGCCAGGCTGGCCCAGAACTCCCCCTTAGAGCTCTATGTGATTCAAAGATACTTGGTATTTTTTATATTAAAGATAGACATTTAGAATTCTAAGTGATTTAATCTAATTTCTGAAATCCTTTTTGGGTTTATAAATATTTGTATTCTTCCATTTAGGATCAATTTATGAAAACATCGAAGATCCAATTCTTTCTGCTTAGATCCTCCTAGGAGAAATTACACATAAAGGTGTTAATGGTATATGTGTAAGGTAGAGTTGGGAATGCAGATGGGAAAGTGCATGTTTCCCAAGTACAAAGATGTGAGTTCGATTCCCAGAATCCTCACTCTTGGAAGTGTGAGGTTTAAAATGCACAGCTGTAACTCCAGCACTGAGAGATGGAGACATGAATACATGGGACTTGTTGACCAGTCGGCCTTATAGGTAAATTCTGTAAGGATGGTCTCGCTCACAGTTCCTTTTCAGAGAATAGTTTCTAATTACAGAAATTGATTTCAGGAAAACTCAGGAGTTCCAATTCAGCAAGAGAGCCCTTCTTAACAAAATAAGGTAGACTGCACATAAGGAACCACACCAGAATTTGATCTCTGACATCTACACACATGTGTATATGAAACATAGGAACACACGTACACATGTACAGATGAAAGGAAGGACAGGAGGGAGGGAGGGAGGGGACAGTAAGCTTTCCAAATTGCTCCATTTTCAGAAACAGACCTTTAAATGATAAAAATGTTTAGAAGGACTTGTGGTATGAATGGGAAATAGAGAGACTGAGTAGAGAGTTTTAAGGGCAGGGACTCTGACCAAGGAGAGTTCTAATTCTTGTCTTTGTCTGAATCCTGGAAATATCTTTCATTTCTGTCCTGGCCAGAGGTTAGAACTGCCAGAAGGGAGCTCCTATCTCAGGACTACCTTCTCCTTATTGAAACTATTCTAAAGGAGCATGTCAGCCTGGAAGCTGTGTGTGAGGATATGACTCAAACTAGATGAGGTCCTTGGATACCATCATGGGTGGATAGACTGGACTAACTACCTTTCTGCAGCTCGCCAATGTTTCTACCTTGAGTCCTATAATAAAAGCCCTAGTCCAGCAACTCAAGGCTCCCACTTCCAGGGGCACCTCTTGCTACCCATGAACTCTGTCGTCCTTTACCTATGCTCTCAGCTATGAGTTTACATGAAGCCTCTTTTCTAACCTCACCCTACAGTGTTCTGTGAGTTGCATTCTTCATATCGGTAAGGCAGGAACCTAGAGGTCCCAGATAGCATTAATGAGGTTTTTTTCTACAAGTTTTCAAAGGAGGTATCCCACCTTCTCATTGTTCAGATGAAGAAATTGAGATGTAAATCTTCAGAACCCATGTCTTGTACTATACTGAGAGCAAATAGCTTCACTGTTGTACTGAAAGCTTCTGTTCCCAGACTATGCGTTACAGGTATCTGACCATCTTTCTGCTTCTTTTAGTTGCAAATTGAACTCACTTTAAGAGGAGTCCATTCTGAAGGTCCCTTAAGAGCACAGCTTTGTCTTCTCTCTAGAACAGAAGTCTTAAATGTTTTTTTTTAAATATCTCCATAAAAATTCTTGAGAACTAAAATTTTCATTATAATCTTAAATCATTGCAAAAAGATTACTTTTCTGTTTATTATAAATACATCACTTTGAAAATAAACCCGTCAAGTCACTTTAAGACAGATCTACTTCAGTGAGAACACCATGGAGACTTGGAACCATATTCCATTTAAAATAAGATTTCCTTCAGAAATAAAAAATTTTCTTATTCATCATTTACTTCCCCCCATAAAACCTTACACAAAATTTAAAATACTTTATAATATATTTTGCCATTTTTATCTCCTAATGTATTTCTCTTCAAAAAACTGTATAAGTTTACTTATTCTAAGTTTTTAGTGTTAAATTCTTTCTATGACTTGATTCTAATTTTTTTGCTTCTAAATTACGGTGTTAAATTATTTTTCCCAGAAATAAATGACTGGTTGTACTTTGTTGATTTAAGGAATAAATTAACCAATTTGACCTACAGAAGTAGTTCTACAGCAACATGCTCACCTATAGGTTCAAGGCCCTGGATTCAAACCCCAGGATTGTACACACAAATAAAATATAAGTTTGGCAATTTCCAGCCTTGAAAATATAAACTTTAATTGACAATGCATTTCTTAATGAAATAGGAAAGTAATAAAACTTTTCTGATCTCTCAATAAGTCTTTATTATTAATTCATATATGCATTGGTGGGTCTTATTATTCTTGAGACAGTGTTCATGAACCATCTCATCCCTATTTTCATTTTCATACATATAAGAGCTAAGAATCCTTGATCACGTAAATTAATAACTAGTTCCCGGGGGGAGTTTAGACTCAGCAATATTGTTCAATTCCTTGAACTTGTTATTAGGATATAACAAAAATTACTTAGCAGTATTCCTTCAAATATTATTTTTAATGATTAATCAGTAGAAATTCTATTAGGTTCTCTAAGTTTTATTTAATTCAGTGAACAGTAAATCCCATGATCTGCAAGATTTGCTTTCTAGTCACTAGGCATTTGCTCCTTCACGCCAGCATCAATATTTCCAACTTTCTTTATTCTGGTACCCGAGTGGCTACCTAGTGATACAATATTCTATTGTAATATTCAAGAAGACTTGATGAGAGTTGTATCTTCACTTATTTTAATTTTCATTATGGAGAAGGCTATGTGCCCAGGCTTGTGTGTCCACAGAAGACATAGGTATAGGGTCACCTGATGCTGGAGTTGCAGGCCACCAGATGTGGGTGCTGGGTTTCTATGTAAGAGAAACAAATGAGTAAATGAGTGCTCAAAAGACTGAGCCAGCCATTTTCCAAGTCTACAAGTCTTCACTTGCAAATGAGGCTAAGCTTATGTGAAAATGGAGATGCAAGAAACATAATTCCTTACTATATTCCTTTTAAACAGAAAGTTTTAGGAAACCATATTTAGGAACGCTGAGGATTATGGACATTGATTCCCTTACACAATCTTTGAGCCCCAATAAAAATGTAATGGTCTATCCTGTCAACTTGACAATGTAGAATTGATGGAGACCAGCCTTGAAGCATGTCTTTATGGTACCAAGGAGCCATGGGGAGCAAGCCTGAAGCATGAGAGGAGTTGAGCAGTGTCTAAACCCCAGAAATCTCGCCATGAGATTGCCAGGAGTAGGATCACTCCTCAGCTCCGTGCACTGGGCATGCATGTTTCTCCAGGCACATAGCCCTGTGCCCCTACCTTTATTCTCCCAAAGGAAGTCACAGTGCAAGTTAAACTTCCTTTCCCCTCATAATGTTCAGCAGCCCCTGGAATTCCTCCTTATGCAAATTAGGCATCCCTAATGAGGTTCCCTGGTTCTAGACAATGATATATATTCACCCAGATAGCCCCTCCACACCCCACAAAAGTTTAAAAGGCCTTTGTGTCACCCCCCCCCAAAATGAGCTGTCTCACTGAAGCTGGCACCTGAGAGTCTATTCTTATAGAGCTCACAGATATCTGTGGTTACTCAACTACCACCCATTCCCATCCAGCCCCCCCCGCTCAGGATCCACAAATGTGATTACTGATGATCACATGGCTATAGATGGGGAAATGGAGCCTGAACAGCAGTCTATGATGGATTTTTCTAGATTAAGTTAGTGAGCGGGGAAGACACACCCTAAATGTGGTTAGCACTATTTTCCAGGCCAGGGTCCTAGACTAATAAAAAGGAGAAACTGAGTTGAATACAAATATTCATAACTCTCTGCTTCCTGAGTGTGGACACACTGTTGTCAGCTGCTTTCTGTATCTGCCACCATGCCTTTCCATCCTGGCAAACTGCAACCTCAAATTGTGAAACAAAGAAAACCCTTCTGGGGATTGGGGATTTAGCTCAGTGGTAGAGTGCTTGCCTAGCAAGCGCAAGGCCCTGGGTTTGGTCCTCAATTGGGGCGGGGGGGGGGGGGGGGGGGGAGGGGACCCTTCCTTCCTTGATTTCCTTTTTGCTATGTATTTTGTCACAGCAACAAGACAAGTAACTAAGGTAACAGATTCCTGGTGACATTGCCTTGGATAGAATCTGCTGCTCTTTGTCTTTTCTAATCACTCTGTGTCTTGACATTTTAATTACCAAATTCCATGGAAAAAAAAAAACATAGTTAATCTAGCTTGGGTGATCTTCCTAGACTGTGCTTCATGCATCATGGTTAGTAGAATAGGATTATAAATTAAACACAGAGCCCTAAGTATCATCTTCCACATTGGAGGTTAGTCCTCAAAAAACCATAGAATTGCGGACTAAGCCATCCTTACAAAACTTGTGGAGACCAATATACAGCCCTGATAAAAAGTCTGGGTTGTTTAGGAGATTCCATGAGACCCCATTGGCCAATAATTTAGTTAGATGGAATCCATTTCAGGTACTAAGAGCTTCATTTGGTGTCAGGAGTTGTCCAGTTGGGGCTCTGTCTTCTATTATTTGGTGATTTCATTTCTAGAACCTTCTCATATGTATATATTTTAGGAAACCTCTAGGAATTAGATTTCTATACTATCCCTCAAATGAACTTTAACTTTATCTAAACAAAAAACAAAAAAAACCCATAATCTCTCCCTCATCTCCCTCTTTCCTTTCTCCACTTGTTTGATCCTCCTGTTTCAGACCATTCTCTGTCCATATATAACTATCTATTATATGTCCCTTTTCTGGGTAGATCTATCTCTCCTCAACTGGTTCCTTACTCTGTGGTTCTACAGATTATAGGTTAATTATCATTGATTTAGCAGCTCGTATCCACATAAATGAGTGCATACCATATTTGTCTTTCTGGGTCTGGGTTACCTCACTCAGGATAATTTTTTTCTAGTTCTGTTTACCTATGAATTTCATAATTTTTTAACAGCTAAGAAATATTCCATTGTATAAATGTACCACATTATCTTTATTTATTCATCTGTTAAAGAACACTGGGTTGTTTCCCATTTTTGGCTATTATCAACAAACATGGTGTCTCTATAGTACAGTAGTTCTTAACTGGTAGGTTGAAAATAATTTTATAGTTGGGCATCACCACAATATGAGGAACTGTATTAAAGGCTCTAGCATTGGGGAGGGTAAGCACCACTGCTACAATAGCATAAAATGCCCTTTGGGTATAGATGGATCATGAAATAGATCAATTCCTATCTGAAGTGATTTCCATACTAGCTTTACAAATGTTCACTCCTACCAATATTAGCTGAGTATTCTCCTTACTCTATATTCTTGCCAGCTTTAGCTGTCATTTGTTTTATTGATCTTGGTGATTCTGACAGCTATAAGATGAAATCTCAAAATAGTTTTGATTTGCATTTCCCTGATGAAGGATGTTGAACATTTGATTAAGTACTTCTCAGCCATTTGAGTTTTCTCTTTCAAAAATTCTCTTGTTTATATCTGTACCTCATTTCTTAATTGTATTACTTGTTTCTTGATGTACATGTTTTACTTCTCAGTTATTATATTTTAGCCTTCTATTGGATATGTCATTGCTAACAATCTATTCCCATTATGTAGGCTACTATTTTATCCAAATGATCGTGCCCCTTGCCAGCTTTTGCCAGTTTTTAGTTTCACGAAGTACCATTGGTCTTAATGTCTGTTCTAGTGAAAACCTGTATGTTCCGTGGGAGTTATAGAATTCTGTTTTTATAGGTTAAGCACTCTCTGACCGTGTTGTTAGGTCCCACCTAACTGTATGATTGCTTCCTTCAGCATCTTTTAAAATCCCTCAAGTAAAGCATGAACATGAATTGCCAATACAAATAAGAAGCTTCATAAATGCAACTTGCAGCAAGTCATCGAACCTATAGTTCCCAGCAAAAATAATAGAGTAATGGTCTACCAGACCAAAGGGCCTGACAGCACTTTCTGTGAGACGAAAATTCTTCCACCAAAAGAAGTGGGAGATTACTCCCAAGAATGACAAAATCATGAAACAGAGAGAAGGAGTTAATACTTAAAGATCTGAAACAAGGCAAGAAAAGTCATTTTCAAATAAAATATGTGCTTATGACAGATTGTTTTTCTAAAGCCCTACAGGCTCCATCAAAAGCCTACTTATCTAGAGGGTAGAGTAAATTTGAAGATAAAGAATTTACACATGAAAATAAATCCACAATTCTCTACAGTAACAATACACTGTGCAAAAAAAGAAAGCAAAGGAACAATTTAATGTATAATAGCTACAAAGAAGAAAATTCTGAATTTAATCAAAGAGGTGAAAAACCGATATACTAAAGATTATTACAGTTAAAGAAAAATTGAATGAGACACAAATAAACAGAAATATATATCATGTTCATGGATTGATAACATTAATATGTAAATATTTACAGTACAGATTTGAGGGTTTGTTTTAAAAAAAAACTGGTATTTCTTTCTTGAATAGATTAGTCTTGGACTCATGGTTCTCTTGCCTCAACCCCTTTAGGGATAGGATTACAGACATGTTCAGTCACATCTAGCTATGAGATTTATTTTTTAATAGATGAATTGACATGTACTATGGAGGGACACCAAGAGATGATGAGCCACATTAAAATCTCAGGAGCCACCTACCCTGTTAAACCAAACTTAACTTCAAAGGATTCAATAAACAAAGGTAGCTGGTAACTGGGTTATTAATCCCAATAGCATCAATGAGATAGGACAATGGAGTAGATGAAACAAACCACACAAATGCAATGGTGGATCTGTGCCTGAGAACTCAAATCTCTCACCAATGTGAGAAAGCAGCCAGATCCTTGGAATCTGTAACTATGACCTGGAGATTCCAAAAATGGTTCTTCATCTTAGTGATTCCTATTGGCAAATACGACTCATCAGGCAAAGATGTTTGGAAAGGGGAATATTATTTTCTGGTTTTTTATCCATAAGGAAATGAGAGTTAAGGTTCTAAGCACTATGAGAGCTCCAACATTGGGACTTAGCAAAGGAAACAACAGACGAATGAAGAGGAATATTGAAAGAAAATGAGGATATAAGAGGAAAAATGTTAGTATTGAGGACAGTACAATGTTCTGTTGATCCAGAGGCCAAGGGAAAAGCAATTTTAGGCAGAAAGAAAAACTGAGCAGCCTAAGTGGATAAATATATTTTAGAGCTGAAAGCAAGTTTTTCTCATGAGTGAATTCTGATAGGGAAACAATAAAATGCACTTAAAAGGAAGCTAATAGAAACAAAAGGACATTAGCAGTGCTTTTCAGTAAGGAAAAGGAAGGAGACAACAAGCACAAGACCATAAGCAACAGAAGCCAATATACTTTGGCATCTTCAGAACCCAGTTCTCCCATCACAGAAAGCCCTGGATACAGAAAAACAACTAAAAATCAGGAAGCTGACCTAAAAATCCTATTACACGAAGATAATAGAGTCCATTAAGGAGGATATAAATAACTCATTGAACGAAATACAGGAAAACACAAGTAAACAGGTAGAAGCCCTTAAAGAGGAAACAAATAAATCACTTAAAGAAATACAGGAAAACACAATCAAACAGGTGGAGGAATTGAAATAAGCAGTCGAAGAACTAAAAGTAGAAGTAGAAGCAATAAGGAAAACACAAATAGAGGCATCCCTGGAAATGGAAAAAACCTAAGAAATAAGTCAGGGATTAGAGATATAAGCATCACCAACAGAATACAAGAAATAAAAGAGAGAATCTCAGGCATAGAAGATACCTAAGAAGATACTGACACAACATTCAAAGAAAAAATTAAAAACATAAAAAGCACCTAATCCAAAGCATCCAGGAAACCCAAGACACACACACACACAAAAAAAAAAAAAAAAACCAAATCTAAGAATAATAGAAATAGAAGAGAGCACAGACTCCCAGCTCAAGGTACCTGAAAATGTCTTCAACAAAATTATAGAAGAAAACTTCCCCAACCTAAAGAAATGTCCAAGAAGCCTATAGAACACCAAATAATTTGGACCAGAAAAGAAAATCCTCTCATCACATAATAATCAAAACATTAAATGCACAGAAAACACAGAATATGAAAAGCTGCAACGGAAAAGGGCCAAGTAATATGTAAACAGAGACACTAAAAGCCAGGAGAGCCTGGACAGAAGTCATTCAGACTCTAAGAGACTGGAAATGTCAGCCCAGGCTATTATACCCAGCAAAACTCTAAACAACATAGATGGAGAAATGTCCCGCGCTATCGTCTCGCCAGCAAGAACGCACGCGGACACCAGGATCCTTCTGCAGCAAAGCGTTTATTGCATCTTGAAGAGGAAGACTCCGGGGCCCAGAAAGGCGCTGCTTATAAAACCCTAGCATGGCGCTTCCACGCCTGATTGGTCGCTTACCCATGATCTCACTGGCACGCCCCGGGGTGGGCGAAGACTTGGCGCGAACACACTCTTGTACATGCACACACAGCTTGTTTCCTGAAAAGAGGTCAGGCTCGTACAGCGGAAGCCAGCGCCATCTTGTGATGGCGAATGCTATCGCGGCTTTCCACAGAGAAACAAAGATATTACAGGAAACAAAGCAAATTCAAACAGTATCTCTCTACCAATTCAGTCCTACAGAGTATTCTAGAAGAAAAACTCCAACAAAGGACACCAGAGAAAAAACAAGATATTAATCATCTCACAGCTAAGCCAAAAGGAAAGAATCACATGCACACAATGCCACATACAAAAACAAACATAACAGGAACCAACAGCTATCTGTCTTTTATATCTCTCAATAGTAATGGACTCAACACAACTGTAAAAAGACATACGCTAACAGACTGAATAAGCAAACAGGATTTAACAGTTTGCTGCATACAAGAAACATACTTCAAAAAAAAAAAAACGAAAAACAAAAAACAAACAAAAAAAAAGAAGAAGACAATACCTCAGAGTAAAAGGTTGGAAAAAATCTTCCAAGCAAATGGTACCAGGAAATAAGCTGTAGTTGCCATCCTAATATCCAATAGACTTTCAACCAAAAGTTATCAAGCGAGATAATAAAGAACACTTTATTCATCAAAGGAAAATTAAGCCAAGAAAATGTCTCAATTCTAAATTTCTATGCCCCAAATATAAAGTCACCCCCATTCATAAAAGAAACTTCAATAAAGCTCAAAACACAAACTAAACACTACACAATAATAGTGTAAAACTCCCTCAGCCCATTCTCACTAATGGGCAGGATATTAAAACAAAAACTAAACGGAGACAGAGTGAAACTAATAGAATTTATGAATCAAATGGATCTAAGATACATCTATAGAACATTTCACTCTAAAATAAAAGAATATACCTTTTCCTCAGCACCTCATGGTACCTTCTCCAAAACTGATCATATAATTGCCTCAAGCAATACAAGAAGATTGAATCAATCTTATGCATCCTGTCAGATTACCACGGCCTAAACGTGGTCTTCAATAACAAGAAAAACAACATAAAACCCACATTCCCATAGAAACTGAACAACTCTTTACTCAATGCTAACTTGCTCAGGGAAGAAATAAAAGACTTTCTGGAATTCAATTAAAATGATGACACAGCATGCCCGAATTATGGGACACAATAAAAGCAGTGCTAAGAGGAAAATTCATAGAACTAAGTGCCCTAGTAAAGAAATTGGAAAGATCCTACACTACCACCTTAACAACATACCTGAGAGCTCTAGAAGAAAAAGACTCAAACACACAGAGGAGTAGACAGCAGTAAATAGTCAAAATCTGACTGAAATCAACCAAATAGAAACAAAGAAAAGGATACAAAAAAAAAATCAAGAAAATCAAAAGCTGGTTCTTTGAGAGTATCAGCAAGATAGATAATCCCAGCCAAACTAAGGACCCAGAAACAGTATGAAAATTAACAAAATCAGAAATGAAAAGGGAGAGATAACAGCAGAAACTGGGGGACGTCAAAAAATCATTAGATCCTACTACAAAAGCCTGTATTAAACAAAACTGGAATGAACTAGATGAAATGGACAGTTTTCTCAACAGATACCACATAGCAAAGTTAAATCAAGAGCAGGTAAACTATTTAAACAACCCCATATTTTGTGAGGAAATAGAAATCAATAAAATCCTCCCAACCAACAAAAGCCCAGGGTCAGATGGCTTTACTGCACAATTTACCAGACCTTCGAAAAGATCTAACAATATTTCTCAAACTATTCCATAAATAGGAACAGAAAGAACACTACCTAATTCATTCTATGAAGCCACAATTACTCTAATACCTAAATTATACAAGGATCTAACAAGGAAAAGAGAACTTTAGACCAATTTCCCCTATGGATATTGATGCAAAAATATTCAATAAAATTCTCACAAACCGAATCCAAGAACACATCAAAACCATCATTTACCATGATCAAGTAGGCTTCATCCCAGGGATCTAAGGTTGATTCAATATATGAAAGTCCATTAACGTAATTCATTATATAAACAAACTCAAAGAAAAATATTATCTTCATCTTAGACGTTGAAAAAGCATTTGACAGAATATAACACCCCTTCATATTAAAAGTATTAGAGAGATCAGGAATTCAAGGTCCATACCTAAACATAATAAAAGCAATTTACAGCAAATCAACAGGCAATATAAAATTAAATGGAGAGATCCCTAAAGCAATCCCACTAAGATCAAGGACAAGACAAGGATACCCACTCTCCCCATAACTGTATAATGTCCTCAAAGTTCTAGCTAGAGCAATAAGAAAAAAGGAAATCAAAGGATACAAATCCCTACAGAAGAAGTAAAGGTATCAGTATTTGCAGATATGTTAGTAAACAGGAGAGAATTTCCACAATCAATGAACAACTTCAGTAAAGTGGCTGGATATAAAATTAATTCAAATAAATCAGTATTCTTCATTTATACAAATAATAAATGGGCTGAGAAAGAAATTAGGGAAACAAAATTCTTCACAATAGTCACAATAATATAAAATATTTTGGGGTAATTCTAACCAAACAAGTGACTAGTCTGTATGAAAATAACTTCAAGTCTGTCAAGAAGTGAATCAGAGAGGATCTCAGAAACTGGAGATCTCTCCCATGCTCATAGATTGGAAATTAACACACAAAAAATAGCCATTCTGGGGTTGGGGATTTAGCTCAGTGGTAGAGCGCTTGCCTAGCAAGCGCAAGGCCCTGGGTTCGGTCCCCAGCTCCTAAAAAAAAAAAAAAAAAAAGAAAGAAAGAAAGAAAGAAAAGAAGAAAAAAAATAGTCATTCTACCAAAAGCAATCTACATATTCAATGCAATGCCCATCAAAATTCCAACACAATTCTTCATAGACATGGAAAGAGCAACTCTCAAAATTATCTGGAAAGGCAAAAAAGAAAAAAAAACCCAAAAAACAAAAAACAAAAAACAAAAAAAAACAGAGTAACAAAAACAATTTTTTATTATTTTATTGTATTTTTTTCTTTACATTTCAAATGTTATTCCCTTTCCCAGTTTTCTGTCAATAAACCCCCCATCCCATCCCTCCTCCCCCTGTTTCTATGAGGGTGTTTTCCCACCCACAAACCTATCCCTTCACATCTGCCTACCCTGATACTCCCCTACACTGGGGGATGGAAACTTGGCAGGGCCACGGGCTTCTCCTTCCATTGGTGCCCAACAAAGCCATCCTCTGCTACATATGCAGGTGAAGCCATGGTCTGTTCATGTGTACACTTTGGTAGTGGTTTAGTCCCTGGGAGCTCCGGATGCTTGGTATTGTTCTTATGGGATTGCAAACCCCTTAAGCTCCTTGAATCCTTTCTCTAACTCCTCCAACATGGACCCCGTTCTCTCGGTTCAATGGTTGGCTGTGAGCATTCACCTCTCTATTTGTCATGCTCTGGCAGAGCTTCCCAGGAGACAGCTATCAACAATCCCAACAATGGAGGAGTGTTGCTTTTTCTCCACATCCTTGCTGTCATCTGTTGTCACCTGAGTTTTTTATCTTAGACATTCTGACAGGCATGAGGTGGAATCTCAGGGTTGTTTTGATTTACATTTCCCTGATGACTAAGGATGTTGAACATTTCTTTAAGTTCTTCTCAGTCATTCAATATTCCTAAATTGGAAATTCTTTGTTTAACTCTGTACCCCATTTTTAATAGGGTTATTTGATTCTCCAAGATCTAACTTCTTGAGTTCTTCGTATACATTGGATATTAACCCTCTATCAGATGTATGATTGGTAAAGATCTTTTCCCAACTGCTGGTTGAAATTTTGTCCTATTGATGGTGCCCTTTGCCTTACAAAAGCTTTGCAATTTTATAAGAGCCCAATTGTCAATTCTTAATCTTAGAGCAAAAGCCATTGGTGTTCTGGTCAGGAAATTTTCCCCAGTGCCCATGTCTTCCAGACTCTTCCCCACTTTTTCTTCTATTATATTGAGTGTATCTGATTTTATGTGGAGGTCCTTGATTCAATTGGACTTGAGTTTGTGCAGAGCATTAAAAATGTATGATTTGCATTCTTCTACATACTGACCGCCAGTTGAAACAGTACAATTTGTTGAAAATGCTATCCTTTCCACTGGATGGTTTTAGCTCTTATGACAAAGATAAAGTGACCATACCTGTGTGGGTTCATTTCTGGGTCTTCAATTCTATTCCACTGATCTACTCGCCTGTCTCTGTACCAATACCATAAAGTTTTTATCACTGTTGCTCTGTGATACAGCTTGATGTCAGGGATGGTGATTCCCCTAGAAGTTCTTTTATTGTTGAGGATAGTTTTTGCTATCCTGGGTTTTTGTTATTCCAAATGAATTTGCAAATTTCTTTTTCTAACTCCATGAAGAATTGAGTTGGAATTTTGAGGGGAATTGCATTGAATCTGTGGATTAATTTTGGCAAAATGGCCATTTTTACGATATTAATCCCACCAATCCATGAGCATGGGAGATCTTTCCATCTTCTGAGATTATCTTGAATTTCTTTCTTCAGAGACTTGAAGTTCTTGTCATACAGATCTTTCACTTGCTTGGTTAGAGTCACACCAATGTATTTTATATTATTTGTGATGATTGTGAAGGGAGTCGTTTCGCTAATTTTTTCTCTCACCCTGTTTATTCTTTGAGTAGAGGAAGGCTACTGATTTGTTTGACTGAATTTTTTAAATACCCACTTTGCTCAAGTGTGTATCAGCTGTAGGTGTTCTCTGGTGGAATTTTTATGGTCACTGAAATATACTATCAGATCATTTGCAAATAGCGATAATTTGACTTCTTTCTATCCAATTTGTATCCCTTTGACCTCCTTTTGTTGTGTAATTGCTCTGGCTAACAATTTGAGTACTAAATTGAATAGGTAGGGAGAGAGTGGGCTGGCTGGTCTAGTCCTGGATTTTAGTGGGGTTGCTTCAATTTTCCCTATTTAGTTTGATGTTTGCTACTGGTTTGCTTTATATTGCTTTTATTAGGTTTAGGTATAAGCCTTGAATTCCAGACCTTTCCAAGATTTTTAACATAAAGGGGTGTTGAATTTTGTTAAATGCTTTCTCAACATCTAATGAGATGATCATGTGGATTTTCTTTGAATCTGTTTATATAGTGGATTACGTTGATGGATTTCCGTATATTGATGCATCCCTGGACAAAGCCTCCTTGATCATGATGGATAATCGTTTTGATGTGTTCTTGGATTTGGTTTGCCAGAATTTTATTGAGTATTTGTGCATTGATATTCACAAGGAAAAATGGTCTGAATTTCACTTTCATTGTTGGGTCTTTGTGTGGTTTAGGTATAAGTGTAATTGTGGTTTAATATAAGGAATTAGGTAGTGTTCCTTCTGTTTCTCTTTTGTGAAATAGTTTGGAGACTATTAGTATTAGGTCTTCTACTAAGATCTGATAGAATTTGGCACTAAACCCATCTGATCCTGGGCTTTTCTTGGTTGGGAGACTTTTAACGACTGCTTCTATATCTTTAGGAGTTATGGGAATGTTTGAATGGTTTATCTGATCCAGATTTAAGTTTGGTACCTGGTATCAGTCTAGAAAATTGTCCATGTCCTCCAGATTTTCCAGTTTTGTTGAGTAGTAGGATCTTTTGTAGTAGGATCTGATGATTTTTTGAATTTCTTCAATTTCTGTTGTTATATCTCCCTCTGCATTTCTGATTTTGTTAACTTGAACAATGCCTTCTGGTTAGTCTGGCTAAGAGTTTATCCATCTTGTTGATTTTCTCAAAGAACCAGCTCCTGGTTTTGTTGATTCTTTGTATAGTCCTTTTGTTTCTACTTGGTTGATTTCAATTTTGACTTTGATGATTTCCTGCCATCTAGTCCTCTTGGGTATATTTGCTTCTTTTTGTTCTAGAACTTTTAGATGTGCTGTCAAGCTGCTAGTGTATGCTCTCTCTAGTTTCCTTCTAGAGGCACTCATTAGCTATGAGTTTTCCTCTTAGCACTACTTTTATTCTGTCCCATAAGTTTGGGTATGTTCTGCCTTCATTTTCATTAAATTCTAAAAAGTCTTTAATTTCTTTATTTCTACCTTGACCAAGTTATCACTGAGTAGGGCATTCTTCATCTTCCATGTGTATGTGGGATTTCTGTTGGATTTGTTGTTTGTTGTTGTTGTTGTTGTTGTTGTTGTTGTTGTTGTTATTGAAGACCACTCTCATTCCATGATGACCGGATAGGATGCATGGGATTATTTCAATCCTCTTTTATCTGTTGAGGCCTGTTTGGTGACCAATTATATGGTCAATTTTGAAGACGGTACCATGAGGTGGTGAGAAAAAGCTATATTGTGTTGTTTTAGGATGAAATGTTCTATAGATATCTGTTAAATCCATTTGGTTCATACCTTCTGTTAGTTTCTCTATGTCTCTGTTTAGTTTCTCTTTCCGTGATCTGTCTATTGATGAGAGTGCGGTGTTGAAATCTCCTACTATTATTGTGTGAGGTACAATGTTTGCTTTGAGCTTTAGTAAGGTTTCTTGTATGAATGTACATGCCCTTACATTTGGAGCATAGATATTCAGAATTGAGAGTTCATCTTGGTAGATTTTTCCTTTAATGTATATGAAGCATCCCTCCTTTCCTTTTTGATAAATTTTGTTTAAAAGCAATTTTATTAGATATTAGAAGGATTATTCCAGGTTGTTTCTTGGGACCATTTGCTTGGAAAATTGTTTTCCAGCCTTTTACTCTGAGGAAGTGTCTGTCTTTGACACTGAGGTGTGTTTCCTGTAGGCAGCAAAATGCCGGTTCCTCTTAACATATCCAGTCTCTTAGTCAATGCCTATTTATTGGGGAATTGAGTTCATTGATGTTGAGAAATATTAGGGACCAATGATTGTAGTTTCCTCTTATTTTTGTTGTTAGAGGTGGATTTATGTTTGTGTGGCTATTTGTTTTGAGTTAGTTGAAATGAGATTAATTTTTTGCTTTATATGTAGTGTAGCTTCCCTCCTTATGTTGGAGTTTCCCATCTATTTTCCTTTGTAGAGTGGATTCATAGAAAGATAGTGTATAAATTTTGTTTTGTCATGGCATATCTTGGCTTCTCCATCTATGTTAATTGAATGTTTTGCTGGATATAGTAAACTTGGCTGGCATTTCTGTTCTTTTAAGGTCTGTATGACATCTGCCCAGGATTGTCTCTCTTTCATAGTCTCTATTGAGAAATCTAGTGTTGTAATTCGGATATATTTCCCTTTATATGTTGTTGATCTTTTCCTCTTACTGCTTTTAATATTCTTTCTTAATTTTGTGCATTCAATGTTTTGACTATTATGTGACAGGAGGAGTTTCTTTTCTGGTCCAATCCATTTGAAGTTCTGTAGGCTTCTTGTATGTTTATGGGCATCTCTTTCTTTAGGTTAGGGAAGTTTTCTTCTATAATTGAATATGTTTACTGGCCCTTTAAGTTGGGAATCTTTGCTCTCTTCAATACCTATTTTCTTTAGGTTTGATCTTCTCATTGTGTCTTGGATTTCCTGGATGTTTTGGGTTAGAGAGCTTTTTGCATTTTTACATTTTCTTTGACGGTTGTGTCAATATTTTCTATTGATATCTTCTGCCCCTGAGATTCTCTCTTCTATCTCTTGTATTCTGTTAGTAATGCTGTGACTCCTGATCTCTTTCTGGGGTTTTCTATCTCCAGGGTTGTCGCCCTTTGTGATTTCTTTATTGTTTCTATTTCCATTTTTAAATCCTTGATGGTTTTGTTCAATCCCTTCACCCATTTGGTTGTGTTTTCCTGAAATTCTTTAAGGGATTTTTGTGTTTCCTATTTAAGAGCTTCTACCTGTTTACCTGTGTTGTCCTGTATTTCTTTAAGGGAATTATTTATGTCCTCTAACATCATCATGAGTTGTGATTTTAAATCAAAATCTTACTTTTCTGGCATGTTGGGGTATCCAGGGCTTCCTATGGTGGGGGAACTTCGTTCTGATGATGCCAAGTGGCCTTGGTTTCTGTTGCTTAGGTTTCTGTGCTTACCTCTTGCCATCAGATTATCTCTGGTGCTATCTGGTCTTGCTATCTTTGACAGTGGCTTGACTTTCCTGTAAGCCTGGGTGTCAGCACTCCTGTGAGATCAGCTCTTTCCCAGGGGGATCTGGGTAATGAGAGCCATGCCACAGGGTTATCACAGGGTCCAGACAGAAACAGAAGGGTCCAGTCCCTGACTGATCCTCAGTTCCTATGTCCTGAGAGCTCTAGGCAGGTTCCTATTGGGCCAGTGATGTGAGTAGAAGTACTAGTCTTACCTGTGCTCTCAGGTGTGTCAGCACTCTCTGGATACTGGCATTCTCTCACAGGGATCTGTGTACAGAGAGCTGTGGCACAGGGTCAGTTCTGGGCATAGGCAGAAACTGAAAGGATCCTCTCTCAGACTGCCCTTCAATTCCTGCGTCCCAAGGGCTCCAGGCAGGTTCCTCTTGGTCCAGGAATGTAAGCAAAAGTGGTGGTCTCACCTATACTCTCAGAGTTGTTAGCACTTCTGAGAATCCAGCTCTCTCCCAGCAGGACCTGAGTACAGAGAGCTTGGCATAGGGTCAGCTCCTGGCACAGGCTGAAAACAATACTTAACAATGAAAGAACTTCTGCAACCCCATAAGAACAACAATGACAACAAACCAGAGCTTCCAGGAACTAAACCACTACCCAAAGACTACACATGGACTGACCCATGGTTCCAGCTGCATATATAGCAGAGGATGGCCTTGTTGGCCACCAATGGAATGAGAAGTCCTTGGTCCTGCCAAGGTTGGACCCCCAGTGTAGGGGAATGTCAGGGGTGGGAGTGGTAAAGAGGGGTTGAAGGGGAGGGGAACACCCTTATAGAAGAAGGGGAGGGGGAGGGGATAGGAGGCTTATGTCCAGGAAACCAGGAAAGGAAATAACATTTGAAATGTAAATAAAAAAAATCCAATAAAAGAAAGAAAAAAGAAGAATTTCTGAAGGAATAACCATCCCTGACCTCAAACTACACTACAGAACAATAGTGATAAAAACTGCAAGGTATTTGTACAGACACAGACAAATTGATCAATGGAATAGAATTGAAGACCCAGAAATAAAAACACACACTTATGGATATTTAACCTTTGACAAAGAAGCCAAAAATATACAATGGAATAAAGAAAGCATCCTCAATAAATGCTCATCTAACTGGAAGTCTGAAGTAGAAAAATGAAAATAGATCTATATTTGTTACCTTGCACAAATCTCAAGTCCAAGTGGATCAAGGACCTCAACATAAAACCAGATACAAAGCATCTAATAGAAGAGAAATGGGGAAAGAGCCTCAAACCCATTGTCACAGGGGGAAATTTCCTAAACAGAACTCCAATGGCTCACAGTCTTAAGATCAAGAATTGATAAATGGGACCTCATGAAACTGGAAAGCTTCTGTAAGGCAAAGGACCCTGTCAAACAGAAAAATTGGCAACCTACAGTCTGAGAAATCCACATCCAATAGAGGGCTAATATCAAAAATATATAAACTCAAGAAGCTAACTACCAAGAAACCAAACAACCCAATCAAAAAATGGAGTGTAGAACTAAACAGAAAATTTGTGTCGGGGACCGGACTGCCGGACTAGTCAGATTCCTGAGAAGGGCTTGACCTTTTCAAAGAAAGAACATGTCCCCAGAAGACTGTTGCCTCCTTGTCTAAGGAGAATATCTTTCGGTTTAGAGATTCACCTTATGTCCTTGGGCACTTCCCAGTACTCCACCCTCCCGAAGCTTCAGTTCCTGCTTCAATTCCTGCTTCAGAGCTTTAAATGTTGTACATTCCTCTCAATAAACAGACCTTGACAAGGACACTGCTTGGTCTCGCTCCTCTTTCTTGCCCGTTCTCCCGCAGGTATGGGTCCCTCTCTACCCCCACAAATAACTGGGTCCCCGCTGGCGGGGGCAAATTCACAATAGAGGAATCTCAAATGACCGAAAAATCACTTAAAGAAATGTTCAAAGTCTTTAGTGATCAGGGAAATCAGAATGACCCTGAGATTCCACTTCATACCAATCAGAGTGGCTAAGACCAAAATCTCAGGTGGCAACACATGTTGTAGAGGATGTGGAGAAAGAGGAAAAGCTCTTCCATTCCTGGTGGGATTGCAAACTGGTAAAACCACTCTGGAAATCAACCTGGAAATTCCTCAGAAAATTGGAAATATATCTACCTGAAGACCCAGCTATACCACTCTTGAGCATACATCCAAAAGATGCCCCACCATACTACAGGGGCATGTGTTCCACTCTGTTCATAGCAGCCTTGTTTGTGGTAGCCAGAAGCTGAAAACAACCCAGATGTCCCACAACAGAAGAATGGATACAGAAAATGTGGTTCATTTACACAATAGAAAACTACATCATGAGTTTTGCTGGCAGATGGATGGAACCAGAAAATTCCATCCTGAGTGAGGTAACTCAGACCCAAAAGGACATACATGATATGTACTCACTAATAAGTTGATATTAGTCAAGAAAAGTACAGAATACTCAGGATTCAATCTACAGAACTCAAGGTTAACAGGACAAAAGGTCCAAGTAAGGGTCCCTCAGTCCCACTTGGAATGGAGAAAAAAACAATCACAGGGGTGAGTAAGGGAGGAGGGACCTGAGTAGAAAAGGTGACATTGAGGGGAAAGGGGGAGCATGATCAAGTATTAGGTGGAGAGAACAGGACTGAAGACCTCAGGACCAGCAAAAAGAATGGAAACAGGCAACCTTGGTAGATAAGAGGTAGGGGGACCCTCTAGAATGTACCAGAGACCTAGGAGGTGAGAGACCCTCAGGACTCAAGGGAGGGACCTTAGATGAAATGCCCTACAGTGGGGAGAAAAAACTTGTGGAAACAGTAGAAAGTGGAAGGATAGGGTTGCCATCCCACAGTCAAAAGTTCTGGCCCAGAATTGTTTCTGTTTAAAAGAACTGCAGGAACAAAAATGGAGAAGAGCCTGAGAAAAAGGAGATCCAGTTCCAGTCCCAAATTGGGATCCAACTCTAGAGGAAGCCTTAAGGCCTGACACTATTACTGATACTATGGTGTGCTTACAAACAAGGGCCTATCATGACTACCCTCTGAAAGACCCAACAAGCAGCTGAAAGAGACAGATGCAGATATTTACACCCAACCAATTACAGAAGCTGGTGGCCCCTGTGGTTGAATTACAGAAAAGCTAGAAGAAAGTGACAAGGAAGGTGATCCTTTAGGAAGACCAGAAGTCTCAACTAACCTGGACTCCCGTGATCTCACAGACACTAAGTCACCCACCAGGCAGCTTACACCAGCTGATATGAGTCCCCCAACACATATACAGCAGAGGACTGCTGGATCTGGGCTCAGTCAGAGAATATGGAACTAAAGAGACTTGAGACCCCAGGGAAGGGGGAGGTCTGATGGGGTGGAGGTGGGGAGGTGAGAATATCCTCTTAGAGACAGGCTTGGGAAGAGGAACAGTCAGAGGGTAGACCGGGAAAGGGATAAAGTCTAGACTCTAAAAAAAGATTAAAGACTACATTTTTTAAAAAGTTAAAAAAAATCAGTAGAAAAGAAGTTTTTTAAAGAAAGTCAAAGATCAAGAAAGAAGAGTAAAGGAAATAAAAGCAAAATATGCTATTAAAAGGTTAATCTAGCTCTTTCCCACAGTGCCTCATTGGTAGTTGGCTGTGTCAAGATGAAGCTGAATACTTCCTTTCCAGCTACTGTCTGTCAGAAACTCATTGAAGGGGACGATGAGCACAAGCTTTATATTTCCAATGATAAGTGCATGACAAAAGAAGTGGTTTCTGATGCTCTTGATGAACACTGGAGTGGTTGTGGGGACACAACCAGTAGTGGGAATGAAATATAATGTTTTTCCATGAAGCAAGAGATCCCAACTCACAACAGTGTGTACCTGTTGCTTGGTCACTGACCAAAAGGAACTGAAGTCTGAAAGAGGTATCAGAATCTGAGAAGTTTTTCATCTTTCTAAAGAAGGTGATGGCTAAAGGAACAATGTACTGAGAAGAATGCGGAAAGAGGCCTGCAGAATATGCTGAACTATAGGCCAAGTGAATTAAAGAAGGCAAAGAAATATGTAAGGCACAGTGATGGGAGGTATAGGATGTCCTCACAGAGAGCTTCTACTCCTAGGACTAAAGACAGTAAAAAAAATATCAAGGGGGCTGGGGATTTAGCTCAGTGGTAGAGCGCTTGCCTAGGAAGCGCAAGGTCCTGGGTTCGGTCCCCAGCTCCGAAAAAAAAGAACCAAAAAAAAAAAATCAAGAGTAACATAAAAGATCAGATCTTGAATTTCCAATAATAAGCAATTGAGGGCTGGTGAGATGGCTTAGAGATAAAGGCACTTGCTGCTACCCAGCATGACCTGAGTTTAATCCCCAGAACAAAAATGCTGAAAGATCAACTCCCAGAGGTTGTCCTCTGACCTTCATATCTATGCCTACATATGAAACCACGTGCATGTACAGACTTAAACTAAAATAAGTGTAATCTAAATGATTTACAATATGTGCTAACATTTCTGCTCATGGTCTTCTCTCAGGTCATTTTTTTTTCAATATTCATGTACTCCTGGGTAATTCACTAGGAATCTCATTCCTACCTACAAATATTCCTACTAGAGTCAAAGGGGAAAATGCTATTTTTGTTGTAATTAATTATTCTTCAAATGTAGACTATCCATAGTAGGGAAGAGAGGATTCCTAAACTATATACACCCTCTCCCCAAGAAATATTTAAAGCAGGCACGGTTCAAAACCTTGAAGGAGTTTAAAATTATAAGCTTAAAGCATTAGCCTTGTTCAATTTTTGTATTTATTTTATTTCATATACAGCAGAGCAACATTTCCTACAGCAAAAAAAAATAGGCTGTTCCATTTGGCTTTTAAAACTTCATATTGTAATAGAACTTCTCCACACAAAATATTAACTATGATCCCAATATTTCTTTTTAATATCGGCAAATTCAAATATTCTAATGTAATAGCTTGCAGATAACCACCTTATTAGCAAATGATGTAAAAGTCAAGGCTTCATGTTCCCCCAAGCCTTCTGAGATGATACAATACTTTTACATGGCTATTAACCCTGTGCCACATGTGATTTTCCACCAAAATAAATGAATTCCTGACTACCATTTTTTACTTTAAAAAATAATAATGAATTAAATCTGTGCGGTACATGGCAAACGCTTATTATTATAGCAAGGCTTCTCTATGATTATGAGTTTGCCTTTGAGCTCTTGATAGATGTTTTTAATCATACTAACATTAAAGTTTAAATAGAAAATCTTCTTAGTGTTTTATGTTATTTTATATCTCCTCACGTACACATGTTTTCAAGACTAACTGTTGGTGGCTTGATGTAATAGCTTTAAACAATGATAAAGTGCCATGGTTAGCTGAGATCACAAAAGGAAATCACCCAGTGGCCAAAACCAGCCAAAGCCAACCAATCCTCAAACCTGTACTTCTCATATTCAAGAGAAGGTAGGAGAGGTTCACAAGTTCAAGGCCAGCATAGACTTCATAGTCAGACCCCTATCACCCAGCAAAAATAAACAAAACAAACAGCAATGCATCTCCCAAAATAAGCAAAGCAATGCACTAGAGCTAAAGAGGAGCATATTTGTAAAGAAAATATCTTACCCTTTGACATGTGATTTCTCTATTTTTGTCTCTTGTTTTCTATGTGAGCACTTTTCTTCTTTTATGTCTAACATATGCTTTCTTCCACATTCATGTTAATGATCTATTATTATCTTGCCACAGGGATTGGCTAATTAGCAAATTTCTAATTGATCATCTTTGAGCTAAAACAAAATTATGCATGAGAAACTGAGGTGCTGATGATGACGCCGGATGGACTGAGCTATCAATCAAACAAGACTCCAAAGTTTGTGTGCCCATGTATTGAATCATAATGTGCACTCTGCAACTTCATGTTAAGATTTCATTGGTGTTGGTGACTAAGCATTCTATGTGCCTAAAATATTAGGGGCTGGGGATTTAGCTCAGTGGTAGAGCGCTTACCTAGGAAGCGCAAGGCCCTCGGTTCGGTCCCCAGCTCCGAAAAAAAGAACCAAAAAAAAAAAAAAGTTTATATTATGAGATTACTTACCAATGTTTGAATGTGGTGGTTTGAATGAAAATGGCCCCATAGACTTATAGCAATGGCACTTAGGAGGTTGGCCTTGGAATGGGAATGTCCTTGTTGGACTAGGTGTGGCCTTGTTGGAGGAAGAGAGTCATTGGGGATGGGTTTTGAGGTTTCAGAAGTTCAAGGCAGGCCCAGTGTCATTCTCTCTTCCTGCTCCTGCTGATCTAGATGTAAAACTCTGAGCTCCTTCTCCAGCAGTATGTCGGCCTGTGCAGCACCATGCTTCCTGGCATATCAATAATGGACTAAAGTTCTAAACTGTAAGCCAACTTCAGTGAAATGTTTTCCTTTATAAGAAGTTGGTATGGAAGCTGGAGAAATGGCTCTGTGGTTAAGAGCACTGGCCATTCTTCCAGAGAACCTGAGTGCAATTCAAAAAATTCAATTCAAGAAGAAGAAGAAGAAGAAGAAGAAGAAGAAGAAGAAGAAGAAGAAGAAGAAGAAGAAGAAGAAGAAGAAGAGGAGGAGGAGGAGGAGGAGGAGGAGGAGGAGGAGGAGGAGGAGGAGGAGGAGGAGGAGGAGGAGGAGGAGGAGGAGGAGGAGGAGGAGGAGGAAGAGGAGGAGGAGGAGGAGGAGGAGGAGGAGGAGGAGGAGGAGGAGGAGGAGGAGGAAGAATTGCAAGTGGAAAAATAAAAGAGTTGGTGTGGTCATGGTTTCTCTTGACAACAATAAAAACCCAAACTAAGACAGTTTCCAAGAGTTCTTTTTTAAAATGAGTTATTTATTTTATTTCTTTGGATATTTGCAGAGCCCAGAATTGGTTATCACCTGGAATTAAATTTGCAGACAGTTCTGAGCTGCCCTGTGCACTCTGAAAATTAAGCCAAGGATCTATGCAAGAGCACCAAGTGCTCTTAACCACAGAGCTTTTGCTCTAATCCTCTTCTAAGGGTTTCTAAAATGTGGATAATGGTTTAAATTTTAGATGCCCTTTTATGCATGAATGTTTTACTAATGTGTGTGTGTGTGTGTGTGTGTGTGTGTCTACCATGTCCATGCTTGGTTTCTATAGAACTGGAGTAATGGATGATTGTGAATTACCATGTAGGTTCTGGGAATCAAACGTAGATACTCTACAAAAGCAACAAGTACTCTTAATATCTGAGCCATCTCTCCAGTGCCATGAAAAATACTTCCTGTGTTGGCTTTCTATGTGTAGCCGAACTTTCAAATTTATGATGAAGCCAAATCTGTTGTCATTCTTATCTCTTTGTGTTTTTGTTTTCTTCGTAATATTCTATCTGAATAAGAGAAGAGGAGGAGCTAGGAAGACAGTGCAGTAAGTAAAGTGTTTTGTAATCACAAAACAGAACTTGACTTCAAAACCCAAACACCTACATCCAGGCACAATGACACAAAGCTGTAAAGCCACACTAGGGAAGAGATCCAAAAGGATCCCAGGGTCATATTGTCTAATGACTTGGCCAGACTAATGATCTCAAGATTCTGAGAGAGACCCTGACTCAAAAATGATCATATGAAAAGTGACTGTAGAAGATATGTGATGTTCACCCTTCTACACAAATGTGCACCCACACATATAAGCATATGTGCACACATCATGCGTGTACCGCCATACATACACATGCATGCATGCACATGTACAATATGTAGACAAGCATATCACACACAGTGGTAATAAATTTCAAAGTTCTTAAAAAAAATCCCATATATTATTGATGAGAACTTAATGATGATAGACACTGTAAGGAAAAATACAGAGACTTCTTCCAAAAAAAATAAAATGAAGTTTATCCAAAGGAAAGGAAATTAATATGTGAAAGAGACATTTGTTTCCGCTCTATTTAACAGCTAAAATATTACCTAAACTATGTGTCCACAGACAAATAACTAGATGAAGAAAAATGTAGTTTGTGTACAAAAGAAAATATTATTCAGCCATAAGGAATAAGAATATCTTGCAAATGTGTGACATGCAAATAGCACATGATCTCATCATATTTGAAACTGTTTTAAGTTAAACTGTTTGTAGACCAGCATTTATGAGTGGTTGGGAAGGAGAGAATGCATAAATGGTGTCTTGTTTATTCAGTGCACATTGTACCTAGGTGTTAATATATTATATGCTGATTCCCATTAATATATCCTAATAAAATAACAATTTAAATAGAGGTCCATGAAATTAATGTGTTTATTCATATCATAGCTTTCTAGAAGAACGACTCCCTAATGGCAGCCTGTAGAAAATCTACTTCCCTCTCAGCAATCTCTAGTAAATTATCCCATTATTTTATTAACTGGGTACTGGGTCGCACTAAAAGCTATATACCTAGGAGGAGCGAAAACATCTATCCACTAAGAAACTTGTAAACGACTGTTTTCAGTAGTGTTATTAATATTCACAATGTGTAGAAACAATTCAAACTCCCTCAGCTAAGAAGCAGCTCAATGAATCTGAGAATTCCAATTCCCCCCCACCGTTTTTTTTTTTTTTGAGGAAGTCTTATGTTCTGGACTTTTCTATGTAGCTGAGGTTGGCCTTGTATTTCTGACCTCCCTACCTTCACCTCCCAAGTGCTAGCTACACAAATGAATAATATTATTCACCAATAAAAAGTCATGCTATAAAGATACATGCTGCAACATGTTTGAGACCTGAAACTATTAAGGTCACTGAAAGAAGCCAGACACAAGAAACCCACTCTGTCTGACTGAGTTTCCAGAAGCCTATGTGTGGAACAAAACACAGGTTAGGGGCCGTGGCTGAGAGGAAGGGCAGAATGCTTTAGGTACATGTGAGGAGTAGCTGGAATGAGTATAGAATTTCTTTGGAAGAATGCAAATATTCTAAAATTGATTGTAACAATAGTTACATAACTGGATATATTAAAACGGTAAACTGTATATCTTCAATGAATGAATTAAATAGTAATGAAATTTATATCACAGTGAGCCTGTTAGTAAAAATGAAAAGGTAGAATAGTCTTAGGTTAGAGTATATTTAGTGCACGCTAAGTCGCCTTGATTATTAACACAATCATGGCAACACTGTGACTACCAATAATTTCTCTAACATGCATTCTGTCTCCAACAGTGAAGCCACGTAGTACTTTTAGAATAACTAAAACTCCATCTTGAAGTGTTCCAGTTCTGTTCTATAAATAGGTGTATTGAATAGAAACTTTGATTGGACTTTGTTTCTTCCAAGACAATTCAATACCTATGGACATATGTTGCAACTTAGCAACAGAGATCTGGAAATGGTGGTGAAAAGCTAAACTCCATCTGCAAACTCGTCTTCAAACCAGCCTAAGGCTATTGAAGCTACCTGGACAGAGAGAGTTCTCTAGGCATGGAACAAAACCACATGGGCACACTTAACAGGCACTTAGGCCTTGTCAAAAACTGTGAC
Organism: Rattus norvegicus; assembly: GCF_021556685.1. Taxonomy (NCBI): domain Eukaryota; kingdom Metazoa; phylum Chordata; class Mammalia; order Rodentia; family Muridae; genus Rattus; species Rattus norvegicus. The sequence goes on along the minus strand of NC_141534.1, from coordinate 18,713,966 downwards.
TTGTTATTATAAAATTCCTCTAGGGTTGTTCCCTGACATTCATATATGTACAACAAAACCACTTGGTTAATTCAAATTCTTTATTTTGAATTCATGGTGCCATTTTCTTGGTGCCATTACATCCAGCAACACTGACTTCCACCAACTGTCACAAATCATATGATAACTTATGATAAGCTTAGTCAAACATAATAAACTTAAAATGAAAAGGACATGTTCCCCTGAAGAGACCTCATTAGAGAAGTCACTATCATAATTTCTTTAAGACTATATTCATCGTGATAAGAACTTATAGAGCGTGTTTATAAAGTTCACACCAATTCTCCCCTAAATAGTTCAACTCCCACCATGACTAGTGTCAGCCCTGCATTAAATTATATTAAATTTGTCCAACACCAGCTTTTTTCGGCATCCTTGTTTTCTTCTTTACAAGCATTTATCTACTTGTACATTTTTATTATACAAACTAGATTTTGAAAGCTAGCCTGGAGAAAACCTAATCTGTGTGGTGTAAGCAACTGTAACTGTCTTAAGTCATATTTTGGAGATAAGAAATACCAGAGACCCATAGTTAAGTGCAATGTGACAGTTGAAAGAATGTTTAAAATTAACTTTGAAAGAGAACGCAAGTATCTATAGAAATTTTAGTCCACATGAGCGACGAACTGTAGTTCCTGATGTCTGTGAGTCTGTTTAAATAGCAGCCTTATTCCTTAAGAAATAATATAGGCTTTTTATTTTTCTGCATTATGTGCAATAAGAGAAGCGCTGTGTGGTGATGTGGCTGAAAGGTTATTATTACGGGAACGACAGAAACAAAAGTATATTATCACTGGGATGATGTCAATGAAAGGGTATCATTACTTCTTCTGAAGAGAGCATTCTGGAAAGTAAACACACAAGTGTGATATTTATTACATTTTATTCCACATTTGTCTCCAAGAAAATCTGGGGGGTTGGGGATTGGCAATGCAGTTTGCAATATTGAAAGAAAAATCCTCGTTTTTACTTGTTCAAGAAGACTCTCTGCAACAATTACATTTCCATCAAATTTCCCTTCACAGCAGAACATTCTATTTGCCGTCTATGTAGTGTTCTCACCCGTATCTCTAATGTATCTTACTATGGGGAGCGAAAATCAAAATCTAAGTTCTACAACAACATGCTTGAACTTTCAATGGTAAATCAGTCTCTTCTTGTGCTTATCAGACAGAGAGCTGTACAGGAGGTCCTTGCAAGGATCCCAAATCAAGCATGCTATTCTAAGAAATGTCTAATGAAGGGGAAAAAAAACACTACTGAGTATTAGCAAACAAATTTTCCCAAAACCTTCGTTTACAGTGAACTAAAACAATTTGGTAAACTGCTTATTAGCTTCTTAGGAATCAACGTTCCTGTTCTTTCCATTAAACTAAATGGTATGTCAGGCTTAAAAAGTTTTAAATATGTGTAATGAGGCTACGGGGATGCAGATCACATGAACAAATATAACCCCGAAGCCAAAATTCTCCTACACTCGTCAGACAGCAGCCTGATGTTCATATGTACTGAAGGTCTTGCTTACCTCTCAGAACTTCCTCTCCGAAAACTTTCCATGCATCAAAAAGGAAAAGAAAGACAGAAACTACAACCTCCACACATGATTTCTCTCTTGCTTCTTTTGCCAGTCAGCACCTGGATTGAAGCACCCCACCTCTACATAGGTGAACCCTTAAGATGGTCTGGGGAGGCGGAGCTTAGAACGCTCGGCAAAGTACATCTGGTTGTTCCCTTTAGATCTCATTAAGTAGAAAATATTTGCTGTGCAAATAATGGTCGTGCACAACACATCCTCCCATTCAGGACCTCACAGAGAATATCTGATTGGTTTATTGATAAGCACAATTATTGTAATGACTGTTCCATTTCTTTAGTTTGCCCCCACTCCACCCCCTATTTTCTTTCTTATCTTTTGCAAACTTCTCCTTCTTACATAGCCATTGTTTTCTGGTTATTTATTCCCTCAGGATTCTATTTCTGATATTTGCGTTTTGAAAACTCATTTATGGATTGTGGTTCTCATGTTTGCTCAGCTCGCCAGGATTCAGACCATGGGCACCAGAGCTCTTACTTCAGAAGAGGGGACTTCTTAACTTTCTTTACAGCATTCACAGACAGAATATCATTCAGAGGAATCCTGGCAGTTCCCAATTCTCAGCATTTCTACCTAATCTTCGTTTACTATTTCAGCAAGTAAGCATGGTAAGATCTAGCTTTTTGAGGTTTCCATGGAAGACTCCCCCGCAACATTCACTGTACATGCCATGGCTCCTCTCATCTCTGTAGCTGTGTGATTTCCTGCTGTGGTGGCTGTTTTTGCCCTTCAACTTGACTACATCTGAAATGAACTAAAACCCAAGAGGCTGGGTACACCTGGGAGGGGCTTTTCTTTGCTTTTCTTTTTTTCGGGGGGGGGGGGGAGTGGGGGGGGAGGACTTTTCTTAATTAAATCACTTGAAGTGGGGAGACTAATCTTGAATCTGGACGTTCAGAGATGGAAGATCCACCTTAAATCTTTTTTTTTTTAGTGTGTTATAATTTTTTTCCCCTTCCTTATGGGTGTCCCCCTCCCAACCCCCCCCCCATTGCCCCCCCCCCCCCATAGTCTAGTTCACTGGGGGTTCAGTCTTAGCAGGACCCAGGGCTTCCCCTTCCACTGGTGCTCTTACTAGGATATTCATTGCTACCTATGGGGTCAGAGTCCAGGGTCAGTCCATGTATAGTATTTAGGTAGTGGCTTAGTCACTGGAAGCTCTGGTTGCTTGACATTGTTGTACTTTTGGGGTCTCGAGCCCCTTCAAGCTCTTCCAGTTCTTTCTCTGATTCCTTCAACGGGGGACCTATTCTCAGTTCAGTGGTTTGCTGCTGGCATTCGCCTCTCTATTTGCTGTATTCTGGCTGTGTCTCTCAGGAGCGATCTACATCCGGCTCCTGTCGGTCTGCACTTCTTTGCTTCATCCATCTTGTCCAATTGGGTGGCTGTATATGTATGGGCCACCTGTGGGGCAGGCTCTGAATGGGTGTTCCTTCAGTCTCTGTTTTAATCTTTGCCTCTCCCTTCCCAGCCAAGGGTATTCTTTTTCCTCATTTAAAGAAGGAGTGAAACATTCACATTTTGATCATCCGTCTTGAGTTTCGTTTGTTCTAGGGATCTAGGGTAATTCAAGCATTTGGGCTAATAGCCACTTATCAATGAGTGCATACCATGTATGTCTTTCTGTGATTGGGTTAGTTCACTCAGGATGATATTTTCCAGTTCCAACCATTTGCCTACGAATTTCATAAACTCGTTGTTTTTGATAGCTGAGTAATATTCCATTGTGTAGATGTACCACATTTTCTGTATCCATTCCTCTGTTGAAGGGCATCTGGGTTCTTTCCATTTTCTGGCTATTATAAATAAGGCTGCGATGAACATAGTGGAGCACGTGTCTCTTTTATATGTTGAGGCATCTTTTGGGTATATGCCCAAGAGAGGTATAGCTGGATCCTCAGGCAGTTCAATGTCCAATTTTCTGAGGAACCTCCAGACTGATTTCCAGAATGGTTTTACCAGTCTGCAATCCCACCAAGAATGGAGGAGTGTTCCTCTTTCTCCACATCCTCGACAGCATCTGCTGTCACCTGAGTTTTTGATCTTAGCCATTCTCACTGGTGTGAGGTGAAATCTCAGGGTTGTTTTGATTTGCATTTCCCTTATGACTAAAGATGTTGAACATTTCTTTAGGTGTATCTCAGCCATTCGGCATTCCTCAGCTGTGAATTCTTTGTTTAGCTCTGAACCCCATTTTTTAATAGGGTTATTTGTCTCCCTGCGCTCTAACTTCTTGAGTTCTTTGTATATTTTGGATATAAGGCCTCTATCTGTTGTAGGATTGTTAAAGATCTTTTCCCAATCTGTTGGTTGCCGTTTTGTCCTAACCACAGTGTCCTTTGCCTTACAGAAGCTTTGCAGTTTTATGAGATCCCATTTGTCGATTCTTGATCTTAGAGCATAAGCCATTGGTGTTTTGTTCAGGAAATTTTTTCCAGTGACCATGTGTTCCAGATGCTTCCCTAGTTTTTCTTCTATTAGTTTGAGTGTGTCTGGTTTGATGTGGAGGTCCTTGATCCACTTGGACTTAAGCTTTGTACAGGGTGATAAGCATGGATCGATCTGCATTCTTCTACATGTTGACCTCCAGTTGAACTAGCACCATTTGCTGAATATGCTATCTTTTTTCCATTGGATGGTTTTGGCTCCTTTGTCAAAAATCAAGTGACCATAGGTGTGTGGGTTCATTTCTGGGTCTTCAATTCTATTCCATTGGTCTATCTGTCTGTCTCTGTACCAATACCATGCAGTTTTTATCACTATTGCTCTGTAATACTGCTTGAGTTCAGGGATAGTGATTCCCCCTGAAGTCCTTTCATTGTTGAGGATAGCTTTAGCTATCCTGGGTTTTTTGTTATTCCAGATGAATTTGCAAATTGTTCTGTCTAACTCTTTGAAGAATGGGATTGGTATTTTGATGGGGATTGCATTGAATCTGTAGATTGCTTTTGGTAAAATGGCCATTTTTACTATATTAATCCTGCCAATCCATGAGCATGGGAGATATTTCCATCTTCTGAGGTCTTCGTCAATTTCTTTCCTCAGTGTCTTGAAGTTCTTATTGTACAGATCTTTTACTTGCTTGGTTAAAGTCACACCGAGGTACTTTATATTATTTGGGTCTATTATGAAGGGTGTCGTTTCCCTAATTTCTTTCTCGGCTTGTTTCTCTTTTGTGTAGAGGAAGGCAACTGATTTATTTGAGTTAATTTTATACCCAGCCACTTTGCTGAAGTTGTTTATCAGCTTTAGTAGTTCTCTGGTGGAACTTTTGGGATCACTTAAATATACTATCATGTCATCTGCAAATAGTGATATTTTGACCTCTTCTTTTCCAATCTGTATCCCCTTGATCTCCTTTTGTTGTCTGATTGCTCTGGCTAGAACTTCAAGAACTATATTGAATAAGTAGGGAGAGAGTGGGCAGCTTTGTCTAGTCCCTGATTTTAGTGGGATTGCTTCAAGTTTCTCTCCATTTAGTTTAATGATAGCAACTGGTTTGCTGTATGTGGCTTTTACTATGTTTAGGTATGGGCCTTGAATTCCTATTCTTTCCAGGACTTTTATCATGAAGGGGTGTTGAATTTTGTCAAATGCTTTCTCAGCATCTAATGAAATGATCATGTGGTTCTGTTCTTTCAGTTTGTTTATATAATGGATCACGTTGATGGTTTTCCGTATATTAAACCATCCCTGCATGCCTGGGATGAAGCCTACTTGATCATGGTGGATGATTGTTTTGATGTGCTCTTGAATTCGGTTTGCCAGAATTTTATTGAGTATTTTTGCATCGATATTCATAAGGGAAATTGGTCTGAAGTTCTCTTTCTTTGTTGTGTCTTTGTGTGGTTTAGGTATAAGAGTAATTGTGGCTTCGTAGAAGGAATTCGGTAGTGCTCCATCTGTTTCAATTTTGTGGAATAGTTTGGATAATATTGGTATGAGGTCTTCTATGAAGGTTTGATAGAATTCTGCACTAAACCCGTCTGGACCTGGGCTCTTTTTGGTTGGGAGACCTTTAATGACTGCTTCTATTTCCTTAGGAGTTATGGGGTTGTTTAACTGGTTTATCTGTTCCTGATTTAACTTCGATACCTGGTATCTGTCTAGGAAATTGTCCATTTCCTGAAGATTTTCAAGTTTTGTTGAATATAGGTTTTTATAGTAAGATCTGATGATTTTTTGAATTTCCTCTGAATCTGTAGTTATGTCTCCCTTTTCATTTCTGATTTTGTTAATTTGGACACACTCTCTGTGTCCTCTCGTTAGTCTGGCTAAGGGTTTATCTATCTTGTTGATTTTCTCAAAGAACCAACTTTTGGTTCTGTTGATTCTTTCTATGGTCCTTTTTGTTTCTACTTGGTTGATTTCAGCTCTGAGTTTGATTATTTCCTGCCTTCTACTCCTCCTGGGTGTATTTGCTTCTTTTTGTTCTAGAGCAGGTGTGCTGTCAAGCTGCTGACATATGCTCTTTCCTGTTTCTTTCTGCAGGCACTCACCGCTATGAGTTTTCCTCTTAGCACAGCTTTCATTGTGTCCCATAAGTTTGGGTATGTTGTACCTTCCTTTTCATTAAATTCTAAAAAGTTTTTAATTTCTTTCTTTATTTCTTCCTTGACCAGGTTATCATTGAGTAGAGCATTGTTCAATTTCCACGTATATGTGGGCATTCTTCCCTTATTGTTATTGAAGACCAGTTTTAGGCCGTGGTGGTCCGATAGCACGCATGGGATTATTTCTATCTTTCTGTACCTGTTGAGGCCCGTTTTTTGACCAATTATATGGTCAATTTTGGAGAAAGTACCATGAGGAGCTGAGAAGAAGGTATATCCTTTTGCTTTAGGATAGAATGTTCTATAAATATCCGTTAAGTCCATTTGGCTCATGACTTCTCTTAGTCTGTCGACATCACTGTTTAATTTCTGTTTCCATGATCTGTCCATTGATGAGAGTGGGGTGTTGAAATCTCCCACTATTATTGTGTGAGGTCCAATGTGTGCTTTGAGCTTTAGTAAGGTTTCTTTTACGTATGTAGGTGCCCTTGTATTTGGGGCATAGATATTTAGGATTGAGAGTTCATCTTGGTGGATTTTTCCTTTGATGAATATGAAGTGTCCTTCCTTATCTTTTTTGATGACTCTTAGTTGGAAATTGATTTTATTTGATATTAGAATGGCTACTCCAGCTTGCTTCTTCTTACCATTTGCTTGGAAAGTTGTTTTCCAGCCTTTCACTCTGAGGTAGTGTCTGTCTTTGTCTCTGAGGTATGTTTCCTGTAGGCAGCAGAATGCAGGGTCCTCGTTGTGTATCCAGTTTGTTAATCTATGTCTTTTTATTGGGGAGTTGAGGTCATTGATATTGAGAGATATTAAGGAATAGTGATTATTGCTTCCTGTTATATTCATATTTGGATGTGAGGTTATGTTTGTGTGCTTTCATTCTCTTTGTTTTGTTGCCAAGACGATTAGTTTCTTGCTTCTTCTAGGGTATAGCTTGCCTCCTTATGTTGGGCTTTACCATTTCTTATCCTTTGTAGTGCTGGATTTGTGGAAAGATATTGTGTAAATTTGGTTTTGTCATGGAATATCTTGGTTTCTCCATCAATGTTAATTGAGAGTTTTGCTGGATACAGTAACCTGGGCTGGCATTTGTGTTCTCTTAGGGTCTGTATAACATCAGTCCAGGATCTTCTGGCCTTCATAGTTTCTGGCGAGAAGTCTGGTGTGATTCTGATAGGTCTGCCTTTATATGTTACTTGACCTTTTTCCCTTACTGCTTTTAATATTCTTTCTTTATTTTGTGCGTTTGGTGTTTTGACAATTATGTGACGGAGGTGTTTCTTTTCTGGTCCAATCTTTTTGGAGTTCTGTAGGCTTCTTGTATGTCTATGGGTATTTCTTTTTTTAGGTTAGGGAAGTTTTCTTCTATGATTTTGTTGAAGATATTTACTGGTCCTTTGAGCTGGGAGTCTTCACTCTCTTCTATACCTATTATCCTTAGGTTTGATCTTCTCATTGAGTCCTGGATTTCCTGTATGTTTTGGACCAGTAGCTTTTTCTGCTTTACATTATCTTTGCCAGTTGAGTCAATGATTTCTATGGAATCTTCTGCTCCTGAGATTCTCTCTTCCATCTCTTGTATTCTGTTGGTGAAGCTTGTATCTACAGCTCCTTGTCTCTTCTTTTGGTTTTCTATATCCAGGGTTGTCTCCATGTGTTCTTTCTTGATTGCTTCTATTTCCATTTTTAATTCCTTCAACTGTTTGATTGTGTTTTCCTGGAATTCTTTCAGGGATTTTTGTGTCTCCTCTCTATGGGCTTCTCCTTGTTTATTTATGTTTTCCTGGAATTCTTTCAGGGATTTTTGCGATTCCTCTCTGTAGGCTTCTACTTGTTCTCTAAGGGAGTTCTTCACGTCTTTCTTGAAGTCCTCCAGCATCATGATCAAAAATGATTTTGGAACTAGATCTTGCTTTTCTGGTGTGTTTGGATATTCCATGTTTGTTTTGATGGGAGAATTGGGGTCCGATGGTGCCATGTAGTCTTGGTTTCTGTTGCTTAGGTTCCTGCGCTTGCCTCTCACCATCAGATTATCTCTAGTGTTACTTTGTTCTGCTATTTCTGACAGTGGCTAGACTGTCCTATAAGCCTGTGTGTCAGGAGTGCTGTAGACCTGTTTTCCTCTCTTTCAGTCAGTTATGGGGACAGAGTGTTCTGCTTTCCTGCGTGTGGTTTTTCCTCTCTACAGGTCTTCAGCTGTTCCTGTGGGCCTGTGTCTTGAGTTCACTAGGCAGCTTTCTTGCAGCAGAAAAGTTGGTCTTACCTGTGGTCCCGAGGCTCAAGTTCGCTCGTGAGGTGCTACCCACGGGCTCTCTGCAGCCGCAGCAACCAGGAAGACCTGTGCCGCCGTTTCCGGGAGCTTCAGTGCACCAGGGTTCCAGATGGTCTTTGGCTTTTTCCTCTGGCGTCCGAGATGTGTGTGCAGAGAGCAGTCTCTTCTGGTTTCCCAGGCTTGTCTGCCTCTCTGAAGGTTCAGCTCTCCCTCCCACGGGATTTGGGTGCAGAGAACTGTTTCTCTGGTCTGTTTCCTTCTGGTTCTGGTGGTGTCTCAGGCACAGGGGTCCTGCCGCTCCTGGGCCCTCCCCCAAGGGAGCCCAGAGGCCTTATACAGTTTCCTCTTGGGCCAGGGATGTGGGCAGGGGTGAGCAGTGTTGGTGGTCTCTTCCGCTCTGCAGCCTCAGGAGTGCCCACCTGACCAGGCAGTTGGGTCTCTCTCTCACAGGGTCTGGGGGCAGAGAGCTGCTGCAGGCCGGGCCACCTTAAATCTTGACTACACTGTCTACTGGAAGCTTATGTAAAGGACATGAAAGAGGGAAGTTTTGTTCTTTGCCTGTTGTCCCTCACACTCTGGCAAGTTCATTCTTTCACTGGTATTAGAGACTTCTTCAGGATTCCAGCATTTACTGAAGATAGGCTGAGATACGCAGCCTAGTGTGAAAGAATAAAAAAATGCAGCTAAGAAGTCAGAAGTTTAAAAAAGCCCCAAATACCTCAAATTCCAGACCCTACCTGTACTAGCTGACCATAAAGTTAGATTAAAATCTTAGAGAATAATCTTGAGAAACAGGAAGCTCCTCCCAGGAACTGATGGACCATAAAGTTTAACAATCTTGAGAAACAGGAGGCTCCTCCTTGTGATTTTTCACTGGTATTCTCGACACTTTCCAATGACGCCATCCCTGCCCCCTCAGGTTGTGGTTTCTCCCTTTAAATACCTCTTCTCCCAGCCTTTCGGGGTCGAATTCCACTGCCCCTGCGTGGGATATGAGTCTCGACCCCAGTGCACTGGTTCCTATCAATAAACCTCATGTTTATTACAGCAAGGACAGTCTCACGTGAGTTCTTGGGGGGTCGCATCATCCCGAGTCTTGAGTGAGGGTCTCCCTGCTCCGGGGGTCTTTCAGTAGACAAATCAGCCTCAGGACTCTTGGACTCGAAATTGGTAGGCAGCCATTGTTGGACTACCTGGACCACAGTCTGTAAGCCACTATAATAAATCCTTCATGACATATGTGAGTATAAAACATATAATACATATGTATGAGTATGTATGTGTAATCCATCTATAAATATATACATATACACACATATGCAATTTTTTTTTCATTCTATCAGTTCTGTTCATAAGAGAACCCTGACTAATACACCTGGGGAAATATAAAGAAACTCCTACTTACATAGACCAACAGAGGGAAAAACAGATTCGATCCAAATTGAGCTAGGAGAGTCAACAAGCTTACAGAAGACAACAAGCGACTCAAAGCAGCTGTATGGATGCAAAGTCCCATCGCCAGCATGGGTGACCCATGGAAACCTCCCCACTGGAGAGTACAACCTCTAATTATCTTTCTCCCAAACCTCCAGGACCCACAAAGCTGGGATAGGAAAAAGTGGCATGGGATCCCCGGAACCCCTGACCCTCCCACTTCCTTAGACTAAGGATCGCCAACAGTCTCCAGCCCTTTACCATAGTCTTAGCTGTTGGCTCTCCCATTCTGCTATTCCACTACCAAGCTGCCTTGGGTATCTCATGTTCTTCATGGCAGTGATGGACAGACCAAGTTTACATGGAATAGCTTCACTGCATACTGCTTATCCTCAAGGAAACAGAGCTAAACAGAGACTATGATTTTAACATGTTCATGCAGTTAATTTACAAAACTTAGGTTTTACAACTATGGTCTTAACTACATAGAACGGCATCCATAATCACCACATCACAGCAACCTTTAGCACTCTTTCCTCTGACCCTCCACGAAGCTTAAAAAAAATTCACACCTAGAGAATATGGGCTTTAAAACGAATATCAGTAACTTTTATTATTTGGGCTACTAAAGCATGAATACAAAGGAAGGCTACTCTTTTGAATGTGATTTAAATTAACCTTGGACCAAAGGGGCTAAGACAAAAAAAAATCTGTAGTCAAATTAAAATGCAGATAAATACAGCCATTCTGGGTCCCCTTTGGTTACAACTGTGTATGCTGAAAATATATGCTGTTTCTGCATCCTTGAATATGGGCAGGGGTTGGAGGAAATATTAAATTAAAGCTCTCTCCCCCATTTGTTTGAAACTGGAAACAGGTGTCAAAAATATCAGAGTGTTAGCATTGTTGCTAACAGCACTAAATTAGAGGACTCCTGTAAATCTGTAACGTATGAGTTTTCTAGCACATGCTCATATTCTACACTTCAGAGGGCTTGAGAGGTTGGCAGACCGCCTTCTTCAGGCAGCTGGAAACAGCTCCGGCCTCACTCGGTGTGACAAAAACACAGAAATCACAAGAGCTTTTCACATTCAAGAATGCAGAGCAGGTGTGGTTCAGACAGGCTCCCGGCTCACCCTTAGTTAAATTAGCATTTCCCCAAGGAAAGGTGGAGTCAAGAATGGAGATGAAGATTCCCTGCAGTGTGCATTGAAAGTTGCAAAGCCTACCAGGTACAAATTTGCAAGAAAGAGTTTAACAAATGCAAGGCAAAATACTTTTACTAGCCATATCCTCTTATAATCAATACAACATTGTATATGATGCATAATATCTATAATGTAAATACCTAAACCATCTGAAAAAAAGATATACATATGTGTATATGTACATACACATGCCTTTTAAAAATATTTTACATATGTTATTCCTAAAGACTACTATAAATACTTATTTAAGTCACAGGAAACTAATGACATTTAAACAGTGCAAATAGTGACTCCTCCCAACCTCAGCCAACCCAGAGTTTTGAAAGGATCATGATGTTTAAAATGATAGGTGCCATGGAGGCAGGTAATTAACAAAACCGATGAGGATACTTAAGTTTTCCAACTGTTTCTCTTGCATGGATGCATTTTTATTTAGTTATTTTGCGAATAAAAAAAAAAGAAAATTATGGCCGTAATATCACATGCTTTCAACTCCGGCGACAAAATCAAGACTCATAAGATTTTAAAGGTTTTGACAGGCCTGGAGAGATGGCTCTGGGGTTAAAAGCATTTGCTGCTCTTGCACAAGACCCAGGTTCAGATCCCTGTGCTCACATCAGGTATCCCATAACCACCTGTAACTCCAGGACCAGGGTGTCTTCTTCTGCCCTTCTCAGGAAAAGAACTGCATGTCGTGCACATGTATACTTAGACACACACAAATTAAATAAAATAAATATTTTCTTTTAATTAAAAGATATTTAGACTGTGTGTGAGGAGGAGTCTTGCACCAACTAAAACCTGTAACTTCCAAACATACAGATCCTAGTTACAAATGCTTCCCATAAACCCAACTGCCACTGCCACAGCAAAAATGACGAAATAATTTCCTACAACCTTTGTGCCCAAATTATATGCTCTCCATTGACACAAATGATCATAATTATATTTATATATATATATATTTATATTTGAATTTTAATGACAGGGTTTCTCTGGTAGTCCTGACTGTCCTGCAACTCACTCTGTAGACCTGGCTGGCCTCAAACTCACAAAGATCCACCTACCTCTGCTTCCCAAGTGCTGGGATTAAAGGTGTGCATCACCACACCCAGCTATTGAAATATCTTTTCCACTAATGTTTAACAGCACACATGGTACATATTTAGGGAGTGCCACGTGGCATTTCCATACACGTTCATATGGGGTAGCTCTTAAATAATTTATAAACATGTTTGCACAAATAAGCACTACATACATTGTTTGTAGTTATTCGTAATAAGCAAAAATGAGAAACAGTGCTGATGTCTATCGGCTGAAATCTGAACGGATAAACATAGTATATGCAAACATAGAAGATTAAAACAAGCATGGTATTGCATGCCCGTAATCCTGACACTCAGCAGGCTGAGGCAGTAAGATGGCTATGAGTTTAAAATCAACTTGGGCTAAATGGCAAAACCTGGTCTCAGATAGAGGCAGGGGTGGGGTGGGGGTGGGGCAGAGAGGAAGAGGGAGAGAATGGCGGAAGGAAGGAGAGAGCAATCTAAACTATTCCATTAATAAAAGGAACCAAATGTCAATACATGCAGAACCTGATAGTTCAAAAGCATTACACATGTAAATAATGTGTACATAAGAGACTTTGAGCCACAAAGAGATGGAATGTCAAGTTTAAGTGGTACTCTAACAAGAGATAAGTTTCTGGCCTGCCTCTCTTACGTCCTTTCAGGACATAAGATTGAAATCAAGTACAGTAGTTGCTTCACTCAAGTTAGGGTCAGCATTCAAAATGCACATCCTTAGATGACCCTTGTCTCTAGTTGTTTGACACTAGGAGTTAACTTCCCTATTAACTGAGTCCCCACCACTGCATGTTAACCTATGGGCCCATTTAAAGTCTAACTTTACGATTCATAGAAAGAAGTGACTGGAAACTATAAAGGAATTGGGAGGGCAGAGAATGTTCTATGGATTCGATGTTCTCCTCACCTCCTGGCTTATATCATCTCATCACTCGACCTGATGGTGCCATTATCCAATGAACTCTCCAGCATTGCCAACTACACCAGCATAATCCCGCTTCCATTTTGCATCTCTTGCCAACACAGATTCTTTTTCAAGTCAGTCTCTTGACTTTAAATTACTGTCTTGGTTTCTTTCTGATTGGAAAGCACGAGGCACAGTGTATTAATTATTCAGTACTGAATGTCGATCTCAGTGGGTCCTCTTGACTCATTGCCTCTCCCTCCTTTGCAGTCCATCTGTCAGAATAAGAAGCAGCTTGTGTTTAAAGACTTCACTTTCCCAATGTTCTTAAATTTTCTCTGAAGTCAAATATAGCCGAAGATGAAATATATAAAGTATCAGAACGTCTCTGTGGAACAGCAGGCCATCTAAAATATGTGTGGTAATTTGAATGAGAAACGACCCCAGGGGCTCGTGTACTTAATGCTACTGGAGGCACTTCTGCTGTTTGGAAAGGTTTTGGAGACTTGTGCTGGAGGACAGGGAGCACTAGAGGCAAGCCTTGAGGATTTTGAGTCCAGCCCTACTTCCTGTTGGCTCTCTGCCTTCTGAAAGCAGATGTAATGTGGGCCTGCAGCCTACCATGATAGAATGTCACCCTCAAACTGTAAGCCATAAAAACCCCTTCATTCCTTAAACAGTACCTGTCACAGTGCTCTGTCATAGCAGTGAGAAAAGGAACTAGTAGTCATAATTAAAAACAAAATCCTATAACTGGGCTAAAACAGAAATTATTTAATACATTCTTGTGCATCCTAAAAAGTTAAGTCTCCAACCCGTGGAAAACGGTTTTCAAATTTGCTCCTTAACAAATGTTTCCTAGGTCACATGCTCAAATGAGCATCCTGGATAGGTGAACTTAAAGACTACACGGCACACCCATGCAGTCAGGAGACAGAGGTGAGAGAATTACTTGAGCTCAAGTACAAGCCCAAGGTGGTTATGATGGTTAAGCTAAACCATCAACTTGATGCAAGCTAACATCGTCTGTGAGATGAGCCCAGAGCATGCCTGTGGAAAAAAGTATCTGGATTATGTTAATTGATGTAGAAAGCCCTAACCGCTGTGAGTGGGACCATTTACTAGGATGGAATCCAGGCCTGTATAGAAAGAAAACTATAAGCTGAGCACAAGAAGTCATTACACTGCTTCCTGACTATGGATGTGATGTGGTCAGCTGCTCTCCTTGGTAGACTATATCCTTGACCTGTGAGTCAAAAGAACACTTTTTCTTTTTAGCCACTCTTGTGAGAGTAAAACTAAGACATTAGACAATATATACCACACGGCTATAAGTGTATAAATTAAACAAGTAATGAATGAATGAGCAGCTAGGGAAAGTGGATCTATGAGAAAGGCCGTCTGAAAGTAGTTGAGGGCACTGGCTGAGAGGCACAGCAAATATGGTGGTCTGATTACTTAAAAGATGGAGGTGAGAAGCAAATGCTGCAAAGCTCTTGCTCCTTATCCTTTCAGGTTCTTCAAGTGTGTCCTTGAGATAAATACAACCAGGAACCAAGTACGGGGGCACTCGAATGCGCAAGTCTTAAAGCCATCATTTTGAGCATATAGAATGTTGGATAAGGGTTTGGAAAGTCAAATGGCAAAAGTTATTCAAGATGGCATGAGTTTCAAATAGTAATATTAAAAGAAAAAATGTTAACAAATGTAATTCTGCCTGAAATAAAACACAAAGACAGACAAAAAGACAGAAAGAGAAACATAGAAAGGACATGTTTGTGTATGTATACACAAACATTTACCACAGGTTTTTTAAAAAAAGAATCTTGGCACTTTGGTGCCTGTGGAGGTCTGCTGGAACAGGACTTCTAAAATTAAAAAAAAAAAAAAAAGGCAAGTATGTCTGCAAGACCGTGGTGCAAAACTACAAGCGAGGCCTCCAGAACCAAACACAGCACACGCTTCTTCTGAAGGTGTTTATGGCAGAGATGAAACTGAGTTCTACTTAGGCAAGAGGTGGGCTTATATATACAAAGTAAAAAAACAATAGTGACTCCTAGGACCAAGCCAAACAAAACCTGAATGACCCAGGCCCACGGAAACATGGAAGCACGGTTCCTGCCAAATTCCAAGGCAGCCTTTCTGCAAAAGCCATTGGACACAGAATTTGTGTGATGCTTTACCCATCCAGGATTTAAATTAATGGAGAATAAATAAATAAAAGTGGATTTGTGAAAAAAAAGAATAAATCGAAATATAATATATACTATTTTCAAATGTGGTCTTTCTCTAAAATTGTTTGTAATTTAAAGAATCAATCACAATGATATTTCATGGAGATTGATCAGTGGTGCACCAGGCACATAGTAACTAGTTTATCTGATCCACAAATATCACTGTGACTAAACAATAGACCCTAAACTTTCACCTCTGTGTCCCCATTTGCTGAACTGTGTGTTTATGAAATAGATGTAAGCTTATGAGTAATCAAACGAGTGAAAGAAAATAATGAGTTAACTCTGGGGTATAATAGTCAAACCTTTTTGTTGCTCTTGTGTGTATATATTTACTACTTGGATTGAGTAACCTACTCCCCTGAAGAAGACTGGTTTATCCTGGCTCTGGCTCTCTGGTTGTGTCTGTCTTCCCCATCCTCACTGCCTCAATTCTATCCATTAATTTCCTATATATAGCATTTCATATAGGAATAGAATCTTGGAGATTTCCTCATCCATGTTGGCACACAACACATCATTGTGTATGCCTTGTTGATTTCATGGGTACTGTTTCCCTATCATATATAGAAGATGTTGTCCTACATCAGACTTCAGGTTTCCCTAGCCCTTATAGTCAATCCTTCTGTCCCTTCCTCAGCAATGTTCTCTGAGCCTTGAGAGGAGGAGTTACATTCTAAATGACTCACCTGAAACTGAGTGCCTTACAGTCAGATATTCTCTACATTTACATGTATGCATATATGTAACATCAACAACTAAAGAAGAGATCATGAACTGAGAAGGAATGAAGGAGATATAGGAAAGGTGGGGGGAGGATGGAAACCACATAAATACAGTAATTATTTATGAGCTTCTGAAAATAAAATAAAAATTATTTTAAAAAAAAGATAAAAGCTTTCTAATGACATTCTCCATGTTCCCAGTAGTGTTTTCCTCTACTGTCAAATGATTCCTGATCCAAGCCCTACACTTCCCCACTGCTCTGTGTTCTTCATTTATTTTCATTTTTCACTAGGTAATTCTTTGTTTTGGAAGATTCTTCTATGTGTGTTCTGCCTCATTCTTCTAAATATGAAGAACACTTTCCCTAATGGGACAACTAAAGAGGTCTCCAGATAATATTACATGTCACATGGTCTGGAAAATTATCAAATTGGGAACCGTAGTTCTTGGAAACGACTCCTCTCTGTTTGTCTATTAATTATAATGGGACACCAGGATGTTGCCATCACGAAATTGTGCATTTCTCAGAATTGCACGATTTTTGGAATGTTGACAGCTTGTGTTCTATGTAGCACCTGTGTAGCACCAGTGTGACTCCTGCATAGCACCTGTGTAGCATCTGTGTAACACCTGTGTGGCACCTGAGTAACACCTGAGTAACACCTGTGTAGCATCTGTGTAGCACCTGAGTAACACCTGTGTAGCATCTGTGTAGCACCCGTGTAGCACCTGTGTAGCATCTGTGTAGCACCTGTGTCGCACCTGTGTCGCACCTGTGCTTTACTTTCCACCCCGCCTTTAACTAGTTGACACTTTGCATTAGATGTAAGTTCCATCAGTATGAGAATACTACTATGCTCTTCAATGTAGCTAGTGTAGTCTCTTTCATAGGCTACGGTGTTTGTTCTGTATTTGTTAGAAGAGATGAAGAAGAAATCTGTGTCTTCATTCTCAGAATAGCCATTATCTAGAGAAGCTGTCTTTGTGGTAAGTAAAAGTCTTCAGATACAGGTCCTCTAACATGGACAACTTCTTATGGCCCTGAGCCCATTGCACCCTTGCTGGGCTCCGAGAAATGCTGCAAAGCTGACAATCAGGTTTCATGGCAATATTTCATGTTCTTTTCATAAACATCAATTTTTAAATTTCTAGTTAACATCCAAATGAAGCGCGTGGAGATAACTTGAAGAGACCAGATACAGAGCTTTTGCTAGTTAATATTTACCATAAAAATTTACCTTCAGTAATGAGGCCTATTAAATTGTTTTATCTTCAAAGTGCTCTCAGGCATTCATTAATGATTACAAGACTCCTGTGCAGTAAATATTATCATCTCTCCATTTATTGATAGGAAAATGAACATAATAGATTAAGAACTTTCTCCAGTTTATTTGGGATGGCTTCTGGCATCCCCTTTTTTCATTGTATAAGCTGGCATAAGGGCCATTTTTTATGAAATATAGTTTTACAAAGTTTGGTAAGAGAAACATCAAATAATTTCTAATATCAGAGCAATAAATAATAAACTCCTATTTCCAGCGACTATTAAATCAAACTTCAATCTTCAGTCTTCTGGTGTTTGAACTATAAAGCTTTAGGACGTGGTGAGCGTTTTTCAGAATTACTTTTCCATCCCCTCAGCGTCATTATTAGTAACTGCATGTACAACTGGGACAAAAAAAAATGTGTAATCTTTTTAAATTTGAGCTTTAAAAAGTGAAGCTCAAAACACAGTTGATGATATTCTAGGATTTACAAACTCAGCACTTCCCTTGGGAATTAAATAACAAGAAATTGACTGTGTTCTGTCATCTTTTGTAATGTATTCAGAAGTGAGGTGTCAGGGAAGTTTTGCTTTTTCTGTCAATTTTCTGTTTGCAGTTTTTCTGTTTCTAGTGAGTACTAGCTTGTAGTCACAGATTTGGAAAAACAGGTTCTGTATCCCCTTACTTCCAAAGAGGGTGGATTTGTGTATCATTCTCCCATGGATACTGGAGATGACACTTAAAGCAGCACAATCTGGACCTAGGTCTCCTTGGCAGTACAAACTTGTCTGGACATCTTTTTCTCAATGGCCACCTAAGGAACAACTGTAACAATATACTTAGGGCTGGCCTTCTGCTGCCTAGTATATGCCTTTCCTATAAAGTGTATCACATGACAGCCCTGTCACTCTGTAAGAAAGCGAAGTCATCTTAGCAGAGTTTTACTAAGCCTGAAACCTGTAATGCAGGAACTGAGGGGAGGAAGCTCAGAGTCAGGCTGTCAGTGTAACCGTGGAGAAGAAGGGATGTGATAGGCAACATCAGGTTGCTATGGGAACAGAGGATGTTTTCAATGATGTGATGTCTTCCCTAGTGGGATTCTTCTAGACCTACATCCACTGAGGTCATGGCTTCTGGTGGAAGGGAACTACTGTGATTGTTCACAACAGACACTTCCAAATGTCGCCCAGAAAAGGCTCATTTTTAAATCCTTATTCTTCTACTTTTAGGCATCTCTATACAGGTTGTCGCTAGCAAGTTAGTTAGAATGGATAGTAAATGGAATTGTCAGAGGAGCAGGAAAATACTCCTGAGATGTTACAGAAGGAAACCAAACACGAACATTCTCCCTAAGCTGACAGTGGAAATGGCCATAGAAAAACGTTCAAATTCATACACATTGGTTTCTCTTTTTTGTTTTCATTCAGAGATGACCTAAGTCTCCAATGCTAGGAAATATAATAATAATAATAATAATAATAATAATAATAATAATCATGACTTAATAGGTATAGTGAAGTTAAGTCTATGTCAGAGTACTGTGTCTTTTAGATTTTAGTAAATTATAAACATCATGTTTTGGTAGCATAAAGGAGAAATTAAAGGACACAAGGAGAAAGGACAGGGCTCAAGCTGCATGAATCCCAGTGGTAGAATGCTTGCCTAGCATGCATGGGGTATTGAGTACGTATATAGCAGTACACAAACACCAAACAGTAAAAGTAAAAACCTGGTGTGATGACTGTTGGCATTTGGGAAGCTGAGGCAGAAGGACCATCATGAGTTTAGAGCCATGTGAGTGAAGAGCTGGTCCAAGCAATAAAACAGAAAGACTGAGCTAGAATATTACTTTACAAGAAGAAATGAAGATGAAGAAAAGGAGGAGAAAGGGAAAGAGAAGGAAGAGTAGAAAGAGAGAAGGGAAGGGAAAGAAAAAAAGGAAGGAAGGAAGGAAGGAAGGAAGGAAGGAAGGAAAGAAGGAAGGAAAGAAGGAAGGAAAGAAGGAAGGAAAGAAGGAAGGAAGGGTAAAGCATTCATCTACCTTCCACTTACTGCATGTGCTGTACTTTGAAGATTTTACATCTGGTTTATCATTTACTCATTTCATGATGATAGAATATTTATTTATATATAAATTTTATACATTTTAAGGTAAAATCCCATGACAAAAACTTGCCCTTGAGTAATTAATTAACATAAATAAAGGTTACAATCTTTTTGTACAATCTATCTGATGTCTCATTTATACTAGGAAACTATTAGAGTGAAGAGAACAATTGGGACATGTCAAAAAGTTCATTCTGGAAAAGAGAAAAGAAGAAAGAAGAGGATAAAACGGGAGATTTGTTGGTGTAATTAGAATTGTATACCATCTGGAAGTTGTTAACAACAGAGAAATCAGGACTGGAGAGATGGCTCAGTTTGGTAAAGGGCTTACTGAGCAAACATGAAGACATGGATTTGAGTCTCAATATCTGTGAAAAAGCCCAGCATGGTGGGCTGCACCTGTAACCTTTGTGCTGGGAGGATTGCATAAGCTTGCTAGTCAACCAGTCTAACCAACCAGTGAGTTCTAGGTTCAGTAAAAGACCATGTCTCATAAATTTAGGTGGAGAGCAATTGAAGAAATCATGACCTCTATTCCAGACTCTCTATGCATTAATATACATTTTGGAACACCCACATCAATACAAACACAAGTACGTACACACACACACACACACACACACACGAATAAAAAAATGATACAGATCACAAGTCAAGAAAAAAGACTTGCAGTGACCACAGCTAGGACTTTCTGCTTCATGCAAGGCAAAGATGAGTCTAAAGTAAAATAGCCCATGTACGATCAATTATTCAGTTGTATATACTCAAAATGCTTGTTCAGCACAAGCCAAAACTGGTGTAGACAGGCTGTATTTATTTATTACTGCACCTGGTTTTTATCTTTTCAGAAAAAATAATAGAATATATTGAGAAAAGGAAGGGGAAAGAGAGAGGAAAGGTGGAAAAGAACAGGGGGAAGAGGAAGGAGAGGCAGAGAAAGGGAGGGGGATAAAACTACTGGCTCCCTCCTGGACAGCTCTGACAAGTCATGCAGTGCAGTTAGTTTTATCCTGTAATTACCACCCATCAGATAGCTCAAAATTCCATTGGTGTTACATATTTCCCAGCCAACATAACACTGTAGATTCACATTAATTCTTCAAATGTTTCCTCAGGTACATTCAATGGCTTTATTAAATCCTAAGAACTACATATTGCATATACAGTCTTTTATCATTCTTAAAGTTGTATTCTGTATGAAGCTATCATTTTCAATATAATTTATTATTTAGAAGATGGTATCCCTTATTATTCATATGAATTCTATTGCCCTCTTAAAAATCAATTACAGTTTTATAACAGTAAACCCTTTTTATTCCACCTTCTGTAGAAAATGCTATACATGGAAAAGAACAAGGACCCAAAAAACATCAGTTTTCTTCTTTGTGTGAATAAAGATTTTTAGAAAGAGTTGTTCATTATTTGAAAAACTAAAAAGTCAGAAATTTTCTTTGATCTTTTACTTTTACTTTCTTTCATGTTATTTAATCTGTTTGTTTTTTATTTGTTTTAAAGAGGTCTCTCCATTAGCTTAGACTGACCCAGAACTCCCTACATAGTAAAAGGTAACCTTGAACTCTGATCCTCCTGCATCTAACTTCCAGTTCTCAGACTACAGGCATGAACACCAAGTCACTTTGCACGCTATATCTACTGAGCTACCCCTAGCCCCAAAGTCATAGAATTTCTTATCTTATAGCAAGAAAGATACAAAACAATTCTAGTCCAACTTAATTCTGTTTTTCTATTTTGATAATTTTGAGTGATTTGGAAATGTCAATGACTCAGAGACCAGATCTTTTATTTATTGAGAATGTCTTTGCCATCATGAAGTTCTGGTGTTGATCAGGGACAAATCACAAGCAAGAAGCATCAGAACTCTGTGCAGTGTTTCTGCAGTGTTGTTTGCAAGAAATGTTGCTGTTCTGTGGGTACCATTTAGAAACTGGATCAGCCGTGTGAAACAAGAGAGAAGCAAATAGCAGCTTGAACAGAAGATAGTTCCATTTGCTTTTGCAGGCAACCCTTATGAAGGAAGGCAATGAGACTTTATATTTCTGCTTTCTTAAAAAACAATCCCAGCGTGTACTTCCCATAGTCAATGTCAGCTTGAAAAGTTGGGAAAGAACACACATGCTCTTAAAATTTTGGCAGAAATCCCATAGGACATTTACATTTATACATGATTATACATGATTCAAAAGAAACCAGCCACAGACTTATACTAACCACAAGCAATGGATCAAAATTGTCCTTTGGTCAAACAAGGGTCAAAGACTCTTTTTTACAAAGAAGACAAAGGGATATACTTAGTAGAGTCCCATCTTTGTTGTTCATTTTAAAGACATTTATATCATTTTTTAGTTATGTGTATGTTTGTGTGGTGAATGGGGGCTTGTGTGTGTGTGTGTGTGTGTGTGTGTGTGTGTGTGTGTGTGTGTGTGTGTGGCCCATGGCTGAAGTTAAAAGCAGTTGTTAACTACCTCATATGGTTGCAGAGAACCAAGCTCTGATCCTCTGAAGAGTGGTATACTTTTATAATCACTAATTCATCTGTCCCGCCCTGTTCTTCATTTTAAATACTATTCTTTAAATGTTCTTTCCAATCACTTGCTGTGCTCTTTCTTCCGATGATGGTTCTTATTACTGATCCCTACTCTGTCAATGTCAGTGTCTTGCAAGGCAATATCCATCACCCAGCCTCCCTCCCCAACTCTTCACAAGCCTATTTTCACCTCTGCATAGACATTATACAGGAATAGAGACAATATAACAACTACACCCATTTTCTTGCCTGCTTTGGCTTTTGGTACAGGATAAGGAAAGACTTCATTCCTTACCCATTGTTGCTCCTAACTTAAAATCAGATAATTAATCTCAGGACACTGATTATTGACACGAGGCTATATCCTCTAAAGTCATATTTGATAATTCACTCCTTCTTCTAAATCTAAGGCAGAGAATGACAGATCCCAAGGTAAGTGTATTAGTCACTACAAACATGTGAGCCATCCAGGAAAGTCCCTACCCTAACTTGTACCTGACATCTTAATAAGCTGATCAGAATGGCAGTCTGTCCCAGTAATATTAGTAACTCTACTTGATACAAACACATAGATTTTACACATATATCACATTCTATAAACAAACATACTTCTTTGCAGACTAGTTTTGTAGAAGATTAATCATGTTTTGAATTATATTCTCTTTACATGAACCAAAATAAACTAAATGTGATGTGATGATATTTTAAGTATGAACAGTAGAGAAATTGCATATATATATATATATATATATATATATATATATATATATATATCACAAAGGAAAGGAATCACAATCAGAAAAATATGTGGGCACTCTTCAAGTAAGCTCTAAAAATAACCCAGCTTAGACACCATGAAATATTCTATCTCCAATACCATGTTTGTCTGAAGTGCTTGACATGTAGATCAGAGCTTAAATTTCTCCTGGTTTTGAAGTATTGGCATATTTATAACAAGATATCATATAAATTGAACTCAAGTGAAAATACAAAAATGATTCATGATGCATACATTCCTTAATAAGTTTGCAGAGGAAATGTTCCCCAAGATCTATGTGGTAGAGGATTATGACTAAGAATCAGCCTAATGGGAGGTTATAAAACCTTTAACACTTGAAGAGAGATCTTTGGGTTTCAGGACATGTTATAGAAGACATAGTTGAGTAACCATGTCAAGGGTAAAGGCCTTTTCTACCAAGTCTGGGTCAATCCTCAGGACCCACATGTTAGAAAGAGAGAATTTACTACTATAATTGGTCTCCCTGGCATATGTTCTAGCTGGGCTGCCTTGTCTGGCCTCAGTGGGATAGGATGCTCCTAGCCTTGCAGAGACTTGATGTGACAGGGTGAGGGTGATAGCCAGTGAACTCCCATGCACTGAGAGAAGAGAAGGATGATGTAGGATTGTGGGAGGGGTAACTGGAAAGAGGCAGTGATAAGTACTGTAAAGTGAATAAGTAAGAAAAAAAAGTCCCCCCAACCTCCACATGAACATATGATGTAGATGTAATTAATTAATTAATTAATAAGAAATAATTGAACCACAACTTCCTCCTCTCTTTCTTTCTTTTTAGTTCCTGGTCATAAGGTGAGTGATTTTGCAAAGCCCCTTGCTTATACCGTGACATACCTACCACCATGGACCCAAAGTAGTGGGGCCATAAGACTGAAATTTCTGAAGCGGTATGCCACACCAAAACTTGTATCTTGTTAACTTGTTCGTCAAAGGTTTGCATCATTGTGACTGAGAGATGGCTAATACACAGCTCATTCACATAGCCTAACAATAATTTTGAACAATGCTTTTATTAATTTTGTGCGTAAAACGAAGTGTCATCGTCTTAAAGATTTCTCACTTGTAGAATCAGGTCCATGTTCAAAAGCCTTCAGAAACTGGGGCATTTCAGACTGAGCATAATTTGACAACAGATAGTCAGTCGTACCTGCAGCACCCATGCAGTGAGAATTACTATCTGATCTCTGTTTAGACTGAAGACAAATGTTGTGTTGCTTTGTGAAGAGTTGCGATACTGATGTTGATGATGTTCATGAAGATAGTGATAAGGCTTTCTACAGAGTTGAGTTGAATATGTATCAACACTGCTTAAAGATGTTACATTCATATCGAAATTTTCATACTTTTAATTACAGTTCTTCCCTTGAAAGTTATCTTGAATTTGCTCAAGACTGCAACTCAATGAAAGCCACAAATGAGCAATTAAGAAGAAAAGGAATCATCAGGAGACAAATTAAGTCAGCCAAATCTTCCTTAGTGATTAGCGCACTAATAGATGTCAATGCCGAATCTCTTTTATATCCGGTGAATTTGGGAAAGGTGGCTTTTCAGCATCCTCCTTAAGGACTAGCTTTTGTTCATGAGAAGGCACCGTGCAGTCTTCCAAATAAGAGGTGCAACCAAAGGTCCTACATAGCTATGATGCCTATGAACCACATCAATGACCAGGATTACGTGATAACTCTAAGGCTGTCGGTACAGAATTCCTGGCAGTATCCAATGCTCTCTAATTGGGGTCAAGACTTACTAAACAAGAGGGAAATCATGTCTGATGCTGGAAACGTAAACAACTACTGAGGGTAGGAAAGTATCTTATAGGAGAACCTATGTCTGCCTCCTTACTAACCCAACATAACCCCTAACTCCATTCTAAATACGTGTCTTTCTACCCACGTGTAAGTATAGTCTCCATATTGAGGAAACTTCTCTCAAAATGCAGAGGTGTGGAGCCCATTCCCAAGGGATAAACAACCCTCATACTTCACCCTCCAGGATCATTGTGGAAGAAGTGGTGGAAAGATTGTAAAAGCCAGAAGATGAGGGAGTTTTCTATGAGATCATGTCTCCTGGTACTATCAGAAGCCACACCCATTAAGACTCAACAATAAGGCCACCTATATGAGCTGAGTAAAGTAAACGATAACAAAAATGCTAGGGTGAATGGGGCAATCCCAGGAGTCTTTGTCCCTACATATAAAATGTCAGACACCTAAAGAACACTGAGAGTAGAATAATTAGTGTTCCTCATGGACAAGCACACCATTTGGTCATCCGATACCAAATGGTCAGCACTGAAAGCGTATATAAAAGGAACATGATACAGATTAAGCAGATTGTATTTGTATATTTAGGAATATATGTATACATTTTTATACATATGTATAAAATATTTATGAAATGGTGGCATGAACTTTAAAGAGAACAATAAGGGGTATGTGCGAAGGTTTGAAGAAAGGAAAAGGAAGGAGTAAGTGATAAAATATAATGCTCTCAAAAAATGTTTTACCTGTGGTTACTAGGACACGTGCTGTAGACATAGCTATATCAAATATTACATGGTTGTAATATGTTAGATGGTTGTAATATAATGATTGTTGACATGCCTGAAAATATACAAAAGCAGTGGTAAACTGTAGCAAAAGTCCTTAACAATTCTATGTTCCTAAAACCTGTATGTCATAGAGAATGCCTATCTGACACTAAATAAGGTGAAAAGATGAAGTTTCCTCCACCTCATGAAATAGCTTATAGCTCGAATGGCTTGAGAGTGACAGCCACAGGATACCTTTTCTATCGGTAATTGCTATCGGGTGCCTGGGATAACTCTCCAGAAACACTTAAATATATGTGATATCAAATCCAATACTACTTACAAAGAAAGCACCAGATCTATACAATGTTTTCTTTAAAACTTTGCCAAGGAGCAATTTGAATGTCTCACTGCGTAGGAGCACATATTGTTTTTGCAGAGGACCTGAATTAGTTCCTAGTACCTGCATCAACAGCTCACATAACATGAAACTCTTCTGAGTCCTGCAGGTGCCTGTATGCATATGTACATATACATACATACATACATACATACATACACACACACACACACACACACACACACACACACACACACACACATTTCCAAATAATGAAACAAAGCTTAAAAATTTTACTTGTACAACAATAACGTTTGAACAGTATAAATTAGGATAATAGTCATTAAAACAATAAAACTAAAAGACGTAGATAACAATATATCCCACCCTATCCAAAAAGGAAAAAGGTTCTACCTCTTCATAGATGAGCTAATAATTAAAAGGGCTCTGAGCATAGGTCCTCCTGGGACTATCAAATGGCAAATCATCAATTCCCATTAGGAAGAAAGAAAGCATTTCAGGCTAAAGAGCATGCAATATCTACTGGGAGACTGAAGCACAAGGATTTTTCTCTTAATGAAACACATCAAAATTGAAAGAAGCTATTGCCACCAGCACACACCTCTACTCCTGGACCTTAATCATGATTCCTACCTGCAGCCCTGAGTGTCCCTCCTTTCCCTCCAATGTCCTCCTCAACAGCTGAAACACATTTTTATCAACTAGCGTTCTTTTAACTATTTTCAAAAGTCAGTAAGAAGCCACCTCAAAAGACTTTTGTGAAATACTTACAAAAGCAAATTACATTCTGCTGGGTTTACCATAATTAATTTGGATAGCAAATAGTCTGTTCTACAAAGGTATTCCTTGCTTCAGTAATTTTGACTGTTATCCTGTTACACTATTCAACTTCCATTTGTAGCACGCTTTTCATTTTCCCAGGCTCCCTCATTGATATTCATTTTTTTCCATGAGATAAGATAAATACAGCTTTTTTTTCTGGCTTAGAAGATGAAGAAAATGAAGCACAAAAAGATCACACAACTAAACGTAAGTATGCAATACACCTCATGGCTCCCAGTTCATTAATAAGCAACTTCAAGTTTCTGTTCTGACCCAACAAAGCTATCAACTTCAACCACAGTACTTAATTTGGATTATAATTAAACATTAGTGAGACTTTTTTAATGTTACCATCTAAGAAGTTCAAAAACTCTTTTTGTCACCACCATAACCCTATACAAAGCCTACTCTCTAAGGACTTAGAGACACTCAGTGGGTATCTATTGCATGAATGTTCAAAGATTTTTATCAATTAAATGGTATCTAATCTTTGTTCCTTATAATTAGACTGTAACTGTGCCTCGATATTTGATCTGTAGCTAACTGTACCTCTTATGTCACTGACACACCGTTACCTTGAATTACTTCTAGATTTTTAACAATACATGGTGGTCAAGAACTTAATACAGGAGCTTGGATATATAGCTCAGTGGCAGTGACTTGCTTAGTATGCAGTAGGATCCAATCTTTAGTATACACAAGCAGCAACAAATGCAAAAACATCAAAATTAATACATGCTCACACCCTAGGGGGGTAATTAATAAATATTAGGGGGAGGTGTCTTTTCTATACAGCTTAGATAAGAGTAAGGCAAGACAACCATACAAGAAAGCACTAATGAATTCCAGAGCATGTGGTCCTACCTCTAAAACATTTTGTAAGTGAACCACTTATCTCTAAATCAGGACTCATAACCCAACCATGTCACCTCACCTTTCAGACCCTGTTAGGTCTCTACTTCCCTCAAACCGAGAAACTTTTTAGGCCAGGATCATCCAACAAGTCAACTCTGATATTTTTGTCAATAGGTTACCCCTGCTCTCACAGGTAGTCCCTTGTCTCTTTTTCTCCTTCTCTCCTCCTCTCTCTGTCTCTCTCATTCACTCCTCTTTCTTTCTCATTTTTCTAGCTTCTCTCCTTCCCATTCCATCTCAACCTCCTTCCCTCTTCTTCTTTTCCCCCCTTTCTTTTGTCTATGTCTTTTCTGTTCTTTAGTAGTCTGCTTTTCTGACTATTGATCTAAGCACCCTTGCAGGATCAATGTGTGCCCAGAGAGTTTCTGATTTGCTGCAGAATTGTTGAGTTTCTTTGAGAAACAACAGATGTTCCACATAAGCTGGTTGAAGCCATCTTTGCTAATTGTTTGATGATTGGTTATACTTTAGCTTTACTGACATCTTGGGATAGAACTCCATAGTAAATTCCTGTCCGTGGGAACCTTGTAGTTTCTGTGAACATCCCTGTAAATATCTAAACATGATGAAGTAGAAAAGGAAAGAGAATCCTTGAAGTCACAGCGGTCCCATTCTGGAAATATTCTACCTACTTATTAATTCATCTGACCCTTACTAGCCTAGGAAAAACAGGTTGCCCTGTTTCTCTTGCAAATAGAGAATGGGGAATTAACTTGAAAGGTTGACCCCAGGCCCTTGCCATTCACTGATCACTAAAGACCTGCTTGCTCTATTGATATCTGGTATGGTTTTGAGGTCAGATTAGAAGGTTAAAGGAACAAGAGTTGACTTGGTAAAGAGTGTGTGACATTCCCGATATCAGATTCTTTTCTCATTGAGGGAACAAAGTGTCTAGGAGCAACTTAAGAAAGAAAGAGTTTGGTCTAGCTTGCAGTTCATGAACATCATCCATAATGATAGTAAATCCTGGCGGTGAGAACTTGAGGCAATGGGGCAAATCACACACAGTCAAGAATCAGAGAGCAGTTGAATGTGTGGTGCTTAGATTCTTTTCTCCTATTTAGTCAGCCTGGGCCACTAAGCCATGGAATGGATCTTTCCACATCCCATAACCTTGTAGAAATACCCAAAGGTTTGTTTCTGTGGTGATTCTAAAGCCCAACAAGTTGACTATCAGATTAACCACCACAGCCTGGGGTTGGGCTCACTGGTTTCTGGGTTCACTGAAAGGTGGACATTATGGAACTGTTCCCTGTGTTTGCCTGCCATCAAGGCTTGCACTTGAAAGTGAGAAATGTCAGGAGAAAAAGTCCTGACCTAATGTTCTACAGAAGTTATCCCTCACGAAGCGAGAAGGCTGAGCACTTCCAAACGATTCCCCACACCTCAAAAGGGAGAAGTGACATTTTCAGTCTCTCCTTCTCCATCAGGAATAAAGTCTTACCAATTTAAGAATCAAAAACAGCCACCATTCAGAGACATAGTAAAGGTCAGCAAAACATGACATAAAACTAAAGTCTGTAAAGGAATCACTACTGGGAAAGGATAATGCTGTCCTCTCATCCTTCAACACACTAATTAAAATCATATCTTTTAAAAGAAGAAAGTCCTCAGTCAGACACAAAATAACAGCCTAGTTTCACTGAAACTCAATTTCATACGATCAAGAGGTTTTTAAATGTCACTCAAACCCCCACACAAATGACATCAATAGTGATGTAAAAGGAGATATTTTATTGGGTTATAAGATTCACATTCTTACTCCCAGCCTTTGGTAATGAAGGGTTGAACTCCTATGTCTATTTCAAAGGGGGTCTGGCTGGGGGTCTGCCACTCCACTAAATTTCAAATAGAACCATATTTACTTTTATACCTAAACTATAGCTGTCTGCCCAATGCATTTTAAGTTTCTGATTGCTTGCTTCTGATCTTTATACTTTTATTCTCAGAAGTCATAAAATAAGAAATTGCCGTAATAGGAACTTTTGCCATAATTGTGTCTCGGTTGAAAATCTGATAGCGTCAACTTCATAGCCAGAGATGACCCTGAACTTGTGATCCTCCAGCCTTGACATCAGTGCTAGGATCACAGTAGTGTACCAGTATTTTGTTGTAGGTGGTGCTGGAACATGAGCCCAAGACTTCATAGACAAGATTCTACTCCCCGAGCCACATCTTCAGCTCCAAAATATGCTTTTGGAAATTTTTCCCCTAACTTCTCAGCTTACTTATCATCTTAGTCTTATGATGATGAATATTATTATTTATTGACACAATCAGCCCTTCTGATAAACACACATCCTGCCACTGAGCTACACCTCTGGCCTTCACCTTTAGTTTTGCTTCCATGATGCTTAAGACTTGCTTTAACCTTAAGCATGACGATTATGATCTATAAATATGTCTCGCATGAACATTAACACCACATTCCAATTTCCTGTGATTCCTAGAGAACATAAAATATAGCCATAATCCAAAGTAAAAGGTTCAAGCTTGGGCTCTGAGGACAAAAACTGAGGTGGCTGTTACATGAGGCAAGATGCTGAGGGAGATCAAAATATGCCACTCCGAAATAGTCTTCTTTGACGTAAGGGTTATTTTGAGCTGAAGTGAATTGGAAGCAGCAGGAAGCATTCTCTAGTCCTCCCTTTTGCACCTTAACACAAGGACATATGTTTCCCTTATGAAAGAGTACAAGTCTTCCTTGCCAAGGTGTTCCCATTGCTTGTAGCAAGAAGAGGTCACAGTTCTTCATTGTGTAACTCACAGGACTAAATGATCCTTGGCTACTGTATGTTTCATACATTCCTACAAGCTACTGTTCCTATGAGCTGAAATCCCCCTTTTGCTTTGTCTAATTGTCATTTTCCCACTTATTGCCCGTTTGCCTAAATTGTATGCCCATGGCTCTACATGCCTCTGGCTTTTCTCTGAGACACCCAATAAATATGTATGTATTAATATCAATAAACCAATTATATATCCGAAGTGTGTCAGAATAGAGGATTTTAGCTCCCATTCCTGTCATCCCTTTCTTTTACAGGAAAATTTGTGGCCCAACGGCGTTTTCTTTTTTTCTATGCTGTGCTAAGGGAGTTTGGGGGAATGAAGAGGAAGAAAAACTCACACTGTCCTGCCTGCGCTGCCACGTGCTGGTGCCTCTCACCCAGACCGGGAAACTCTAATCAAAGCATATTTTCCTGTGGAAGATTATCAGTTCAATGTTTCTGGGTAGGGTGGTTTATAAATTATTA
Source organism: Rattus norvegicus (assembly GCF_021556685.1). Taxonomy (NCBI): domain Eukaryota; kingdom Metazoa; phylum Chordata; class Mammalia; order Rodentia; family Muridae; genus Rattus; species Rattus norvegicus. The sequence goes on along the minus strand of NC_141534.1, from coordinate 18,683,317 downwards.
TTAAGCATAGATTTTAAGACACAGTAATAAAAGTAGAGATCTAGAGAAATGATTCAACAGTTGAGTTCTGTTTGCTCTACCTAGGGACCAGTATCTAGATCCTAGCATGGACTTCAGAATACTCCTAGCTACCTGTAACTGCAACTCAGGAGGTCAGACACCTTCTTCTAGCCTCCATGAACATACACACACACACACACACACACACACACACACACACACACACCCCTATGGCACAAATACAAACACATAAAAAACTAAACAAAAAATATTCTAAGTACTAAAATGCTTATAAACAAAGCTGATTAATACATATACAACTAACATGAAATAACTTAGGGTATTGATTAAATAGTTAAGGAAATAAATCTAGTTCATGTATAAAATTCAAGTTGTCAGTAGCTAAAATAGTCTATTACAACCATATAGTTGTAAAGATGTCTCATGACAACCTCAGAGAAAAATTGACAGTAAATAAATGTCTTAGTTAGAATTCCTTCAGGGAGGAAAAGGTTTATTTCCCTTTACAGTTTCACACTACCGCCCATCATCAGGACAGGGACTCAATCAAACAGGGCAGGAACTTAGAGGCAGGAACTGAATCGGAAGCTACTGAAGCTACTGACTGGCTTTCTCTGCCTGCTTTTCAATTGATAGCATCCAGAATCCCCAGCCCAGGAGTGTTAACACCCACAGTAATCTGGACTCTCTCATATCCATTATCAATATTCAAGAAATGCACCACAGCCTTGCCCATGGCTAATATGCTAGGGGCCATTTTCTCAATTGAAGTTCTCCCTTTCAAAATGAGTCTACTTTCCACTAAGATGACACAAAACTACCCAGCACAGTACATGAGAAAAGGGAATCAAATATCTCATTACAAAAAATTAATAAAATCCAAATAAAGACGGTAAATCAGGAAAAGAGGGACAAAACAAAAACTTGTAAAACATACAGAAACCAATTAGAATAAAAATTATATTCCTGTAGTCATAAAAATTACTATAAACGTTAGCGGATAAAAGTTAGAAGGTAAATGTTTCATCCAGGCTAAGTAGATTTAAAAATTACCATGACAGAAACATGTAAACCCTTACCAGCAATGATTTCAGAGCACAAATACACTGAAGGTAAGATATAGTCCAGGTACCGAAAAGGAGCATGGTTTACTGTACTTCTGTCCAACTAAACAGCTTTAACAAAACAACAACAAAAACAAACCCTACCATAAAATTTAAGGAAGATTATTAAGTATTTGTAAACAGTTATTTCAAAAGGAATATATGAGTATAATTATATAAACCATCAACATTAAAGCACCCAAATACATATATCATTGACATTTCAAAGCAGAGAAATAAGTAGCAATCCAACTATTGTGATTTCAATGATGTGGGCTTATGAAAAATTATAGTGTTACCACAGTTTAAGCAAAGACACCCTGCTCCAGAATTTTTAACAATGTTGATCCAGTTCCTGTCCTAATACATCAGTTAAGTAAATGAGTCATTGCAAAGGGCAGAGAAACAAAACTTAATGTAGCCATGTGGGAAAGAACAGATAATGCTGTCTAGCGATGTTAAGTTCTCCTGCAAAGTACAGACGTAAACTTTAGGTTGCATAGAGAAAGAACTAGAGGTAAGGGAGCAAGGGCTGAGAATAATTAAGCAGACTTGGTGAAGCTGTGGTCTGGTGAATCACTAACTCTGATAACGTGGGAAGACCCATTTGTTCTGTGGGCAAGGGACAGTCCCTAGGCAGAGGTCCTGAATTATTTATAGAAAGAAGCAGCTGAAAGCTGGTGTGTATGCGTTTATTCTCTGCCTGTTTGTTTGTTCCCACATTATCTGATTCTTCTACAAGTAATTCAAAGATGTCCTTACTGCTTATGGGCACACATCGATTCCATGAGGTGAGTCCGGTGATCTCATCTTTGGGCGATCTGTCATGAGGCTCCGCTCTTTCTAGAATCAAATGAGGTTACAGATTAGGACAACGGCTGGAAATTCTGGGGTGCTCTTTTATAGAATGGGATACTATTAAGCCGATAGTAGGATGTCTCCATTACTTATGTCTATTTGCTTTTGTCTTTGAAGGGAGGTGAGAAGTAGGTTGTCCCGTGCGTCTCATGGACACTCCCTGTGGTTAACATGCTGACTCGAAGTTGAAGCAGACTGACCCAATGTTTTCAGGTGAAGGTAATAGATACACATAAATAAATGTAGGGATACCCGGGCTGTTTGCCTGATTGTAGTTAACTTGTGGCTACCAGTAAGAAGAGTCAGTGTGTCTCACTTTGCTTTCCTGTCCCTGTGATAAACTATTCTCACCAAGCAATGTAAGGGACTTTATTCTGGTTCACAGTTCAGGTTACAGTCCGTCATGGTAGGGTAATCACAGTGTAAGGGAGAGTTTGAGAGGCCTGGGCACATTGCATCTGCGGTCAAGAAGCAAGGTAAAAAAAAAATGCATGCTGTACTGGCTGGTTTTGTGTGTCAACTTGACACAAGCTGGAGTTATCACAGAAAAAGGAGCCTTAGGTGTAGAAAGGCCTCTAGTGATCCAGCTGTAAGGCATTTTCTCAATTAGTGATCAAGGGAGGAGGACCCAGCCCATTGTGAGTGGTGTGGTCCCTGGGATGGTAGTCTTGGCTTCTATAAGAGAGCAAGCTGAGCAAGGCAGGGGAAGCAAGCCAGTAAGAAACACCCCTCCATGGCCTCTGCATCAGCTCCTGCTTCCTGACCTGCTTGAGTTCCAGTCCTGACTTCCTTTAGTGATGAACAGCAGTGTGGAAGTGTGAGCTGAATAAACCCTTTCCTCCCCAACTTACTTCTTGGTCATGATGTTTGTGCAGGAATAGAAACCCTGACTAAGACACATGCATACCAGCAATTGTCAGCTTTCTCTTCTTTAAACAAGTCAGGACATCTGCCTTGGAAATGGCCCCTGCCCACAATACAAATGGCCCTTCCCACATTCATATGAATTAGAATTTCTATTGCTGTGATAAAATAGGATGCCCAAAAACAAATTGGGAAGAAAAGATGTATTTCATCTTAAACTTCCAAATTGTAGTCCTTCACTGAAGAAAGTTAGCTAAGGCAGAAACTCACGGCAGGAGCATTAGAAGTAGGAATTGAAGCAGAGGTCATGGAGGAGTGCTGCTTAATGGCTTGCACACCATGGATGTGCAGCCTGCTTTCTTCTACAGCCCAGGACAGCATGCTCAGGAGCTGGACCACATAGAGTGATCTGGACTCTGCTCCATAAATTGGTAATCAAGACAAGACCCCACGTATTCGCCTACAGGTCAATCTTACGGAAGTATTCTCTTAAATTCTCTGTGTCCAGATATGTCTACGTTAGTGTCAAGATGATAGAAACCAAAGGCGGATCTCTCAGGGAACGGTAGGTTCTACGGAGTCAACCTTTAACACACACCATCGGACTGTGTGTCTTTATAAGTGTAGCTATCAAGTATACATTACAGCCGTGGTGACCTCATTCAGCCTGTACTCATCTACAGACTCAGCAAGTTGCGAGCATTAACTACATCCATCTTGAATATCAATCAGTACTGTGAATTTCAAAAAATGAAGCATAAATCCTCTCCACTTACTAATCTGTCTTCTGTCAGTTTGATTTGCAGGATGCGAGGTAATGAATCTAAAGGGGCAAAGGATATATTCTCCTCTCATGTGGGGCTTTTGGGCTCAAAAGCTGAAAAATCCATTAAAATGACACTGGCCTCCATCAAGATATTCTGTCTGTGTTATACAGAGGATGGGAGCTAATGGCAGGTGAGGACGGCCAACTGGTCAGTTCATCGGTCTGTGTCACCCTGTGTGATGTGTCCTTCTATCTCTTCCTCAGACCCTCATCAGAATGGAGGGAGGGGTCCTTAGGCTTGCCTGTGCCAGTAGTATGGCTGAGCTGCTTTCCTATATCTCCTCATTACACAACCAGATCCCAAAGCCAGGATGAAAAGAGGGCAACTTCATTTCCTTGTACCCCTAAATAGCTGTCCCTGTAACTAAAACTGTCCCCGAAGTTAGCCAAATGATGTCTGTCATATCTCACTTGCTAAATTCTGTCACAAGTCCATGCCACAATGAATCATTTGGCAGGGCTATGGCATTGCCATAATTGGCTGGGACAAATCAGGCCTCCCCCCTGGAACTGGAGAAAAAGCCAAATTCTTCTGGGGCTCAGAAACCATGGGGAAGCACAAAGGAAGTAGATTCATGCGTACATGCCACCGTGAGCACAGCGTGTGTCCACTGCTAAGCCAGCCTTCCTGGCACTCATCCATTTCCCCCCTTCTCTCCAATTTTCATTGCACTCAATGAACAACCCTCACTTGTTTGTTTAATTTTATGACCCCATATTTTTATCACCAGCTTAAAGAGTTCCCCCTAGACCTTATTCCGGCGTGGCTTACAAGTCGGCGAGCATTCAGGATCACTTACAAGCACATTAAGAAATGCAATTGTCCATTTACTTTCTACTCCTTGAGATCAGCAGTATAATTCTCTCAAAGAACCTTGGGCACAGGAAGTAGCCACAAGACACCCGTGATTCTATGCTGTAGTTCTTCAGGCTTGAAGATTGCTGTATTTGTGGTGCATTATAAACTCCTCAAGAGCAAGAGTCACACTTTCTACAGTGATACGTTGTGGCTGATTAATAAGTATTTATTAGATAAACCAAACTGGTGCGATTCCTTTTGGAACTTTCTTTTACACACTTGACTTGATAAAGACTGTCTTTTGCAAGTTCCTTAAACCTTCCATGTCTGTTTATTCTTTTACTTCCAGAAATCTAGACTCATCCTCTGAAAATGAGTTCTATTTGAAGTGAGACTGCAGAATCCTATTTCGCAGTACCTCAAACATTTAGGCTCCTGCTTGACATTCTAAGTTTGGTGAATGTAGCGACAGCCTTCTTTTTTTGAACATATCAGAGCTCAAAGGAGTCCACTACAGACCGTTCAAATACAGGCGAATACACAATGCCTCTGCTTTTGCTGCAATACTGGCGTGTGCCTTTTGACATCTCCACTGGCGTCCTTCCATTCTGTCTCCAGTTTGCTTAGCATTCTACAGATTATGGCACTCCCATGCATTCACTTGTATAACTGCTGCTGGAAATGTTTTGCTATGTGGATTCTGTCTTCTCATCTTCTTTTGAGAGTCCTTCCCCTGTCAGCTTGCCAGATATCCTGAAACAGATTTAGATGCCTCCTATCTAAATCCTTTTATCAATGTTTAATCACACCTTCGGTTGGCTTTTTAAATCTAACTGTTGTTGTTGTTGTTATTATTATTATTATTATTATTATCATTATTACCTGAATTCCAAGGGTTGCTCGCAGGTCAACAAACTTGTGTTGAAAGTTAACAAAGTGGCTATGCCACCTTGTCAACCCCTTGGCTTTTGAATATATTTTTCCCCTTATTGAGATTATAAAATTCTTAGAAGAAAGATTTTGTGTCTTGCTTTTTAAAAATATCCCATTCCCTGTTTGTAGCCTTTTTGATAGGTTTTGATAAATATGTGTTAATTAAATTGCTAAACTGAATATAAATATATACCACACAGGGAAATTTTCGCCAATTATTAGAGGACTGCTGTTGTTTGTAGATTTATCTTCCTTTCAGTCTTCTCTGTGCCTTGTCAGCCTCCTTGACAGAAACACTCTAGAGGAAAATGTATTCTTTGGTTAAATCTCACATTAAAAACACAGTTGACAGTTTCTTTAGGCTATGTACTCATGTGGAGTGGAGACTTTAACTGGGGTAGGAGAAAGAGGAGTAACAAAGAAAAGGGATGAAAGGAATAAGTAACACTAGGGAGGTTTGAAAAGGGCATAGGAAGAAATTGCTTTAGGTTTACTTAAAAACACAAATATGACCATTGGAGGAATTAGAAAAAGGATTGAAAGAGCTGAAGGGGCTTGCAACCCCATATGAACAACAATACCAACCAACCAGAGCTCCCAGGAACTAAACCACCAACCAAAGAGTACACATGGACAGACCCATGGCTCCAGCTGTATATGTAGCAGAGGATGGCTTTGTTGGGCACTAATGGGAGGAGAAGCCCTTGGTCCTGCCAAGACTGGACCCCCCCCAGTGTAGGGGATGTCGGGGGAAGGGGGGAAGAGGTGGGCGGTTGGGTAGGAAAAGGGGATAACATTTGACATGTAAGTAAAAAATATCCAATAAATTTTTTTAAATACAAACATGATACATATAATTTTATAATTTTTGCAAATGATACACTTAAGGTATATCATCCATTGAGGGTGATAATGTTTCCCCCAAGAGACACAGTCTACCTAACAAGTGCCAAGCATAGAAAGTCTTCTTTGAGTTGTTGGTAGAGGAGTCTAAGAGACTCCTGAACCAATACAGGCAACTGCCATTGCCCTTGATAATCTACCACACTTGAAGGTTAGACCCTACTCCTGAAGACACCACAAACTTTGAAAATAGGACTTTGGTAAATCAAGCTGAAAATAGCCTGGAAGCCTTGTCTCTGAGGACTAGCTCTCACAATATCCAAAACTTCTATGCAAGATACCAAGTGAGAAAAGCAATCAATAGATGTGATCAGCTCTGATGCTAATGGGTGACCACACAAGTGACTACTCTGCCATGGTATCCACAATGGTACAATAGAAGCTCTTATATCTTGGGAGTCACCAACAACTGTCTAACGAATGTAAGGCCTGATCAACAGAAGAGAATTCATTCCTGGTATTATAAACCTTAACAGTTGTCTATGGCTGGTGAAGCCATGGAGCCTACAGCTGGTGAGGGAATGAATGCTAGGTGATGAGGCCATAGATCCTACAGCTGGTGAAGCCATAGACCCTACAGCTGGTGAGGCCATGGAGCCTACAGCTGGTGAGGCCATGGAGGCTACAGCTGGTGAGGCTATGAATCCTGGTGGAGAACGTGCTTCTGCCACTTTCCTAAATCTTTGTCATTTCTGACTACATTTTCAATCCTTTATACCCACAGATAAGGGTAGCTGTCACCCCTCTTTAGAGGTGCCTTTTTATGCATGAGATGAAGACTATTACAGAAATCCACAAGGGGTCAAAATGAAGACAACAAAAGATCATGGCATCCCCAACCCTAACTGAAACTTCTACAACACAACTCTATACCTAAGACTTGGGGCACATCGCGGAAGAGGGGACATAAAGATGATAAGAGACAGAGAACCAAGACATCTGCTGTGAGATAATATCTCTATACATGATGGGGAAGATGCACCCATTACATCAAAAAGATCATAACTCAGATGGGAGAAATTTCACAAGGGCCCTCCTTTAGATGGAAAGTTACAGGCAATTAATGACTGCTGGAAAGGAGGAATCAGTCTTCTCCAGGAACAGAGTCCCTGATAGGTTATCCAATTCAAACACATATACATATGAACAACAGTAAATAGACTTAGCAAGTGTGTATATGTCCATTTATATGTATTTCTGTGTGTGTCTGTATGTGTGTGTATATACATATATATATATGTATGTGTGTGTATGTATGTGAGTGTTGTATATATGTACACACATGTGTATATGTACATGAGTGTACATAAATAAATATGGATGTATTATATAATAATAATTGAGGAAGAAACAGTCAATAATTTGAGAGAAGAGCCACAGGAGAAGTTGAAGGGGAAAGAGAAGGATAAAAATATTGTAAATACAATCCATGTGCATAAAATTTTCAAAAAAAATATGGCATCAAAATAACCAATAAAATTATTTTTTTAAATTCAACAACAATTTAAATTTTAAAAATGTACAACTATCACCTATAAATAAAAGAAAAAATGTAAAATAAATAATTGGAAACGGCCATATAGTGAAGACCTTTGTTTTACAAATGTAGTATGAAGTCAATTGAATGCTGCTCTCTGACTGGCTAATACACTTCTGACTTTTCCCATGTCTACATTGCACTCCTCTTTCTGGTTTTTGCTTATTTGATTGTTTCTTATCAGTCTATTGCAAACCATTGCAATTAATGAAGAATAAAACTATTCAGAAACCATTGTCAACATCAACACTCAAGTTACTTTACTTTTTGTTCTAATGGAATATTAATGCCAAAAAATATATTCTCTTCCAAACTCAAACAAGCAAATTTCTTGCCTATTGTTTTGCAGCAAAAATTAAGAAGTGTCTACAGTTCTTTGCAAGATTTTTCCTCACAACTTGTATGCCACTGCACTGTGACTGTTACACTCACTGTGAGGTCCTGAGCATCCTTTAGAGTGCAAATCTCAAGAGGTACAGCTTTGCTTTCTCAGTCTTGTCTTTCAGGCCCCTCAAACTCACGTAGCCCCCAAACACAAGTGCTCAATCACTTCTTGCACTGGAGAGGGAACTTATGGCTCCTGTATCCAAAGAAGACATTTCAGTGTTTGCCAGAGATGGAGAAATGGTTCAGCAGTGAAAAGAACATACTAACCTTCCTAAAGACCCAAGTTCATTTCCCAGCACCCACATCCAGGGAATCAAAACCTCTTTTAACTTCAGGCCCAAGGTCTCAGGTACCTGTGTCCCCCATTCACACCTGTACTCATGTGCACAGACTTACATACAAAAAAAAAACCTCATATACGAACAATTTTGAAGGAATAAAAACTAATCTTAAAATCCACCAAATTTATATATTTACATTTCCAGATCTATTTTACACTTGTAAATTTATCAATTTTAACTTTCAAAAACATTGGAATACTGCTTCATACTGATATCTTAATTAGAATCCAAAGCCTGCTGGAATTTGGGCAGACTTAAATCAGACCTAATTAAAGGCATTCCCAATTTTTAAGTGCATTTTCTTCTTTCAAATCGATTTCAGTGCTTCCATTCATAAAACGCTGTCCATTTCCTCTGTGTGTGTCTCCGTCCTTTTTCCACCTTTACAAGTTTGCTCCCAGTTTATCTTACTTTCTCCCAAAAGACAGCATCAAAGCTAATAGTATAAGCTAATAGTATATGTATTCTTATACATGTCACATTCTGACATGTACACACACACACACACACACACAGAGAGAGAGAGAGAGAGAGAGAGAGAGAGAGAGAGAGAGAGACGTAATACTTGAGTTCACAACTATTCTTTTAAACCACGAAATGATATTCGCTGTCATTTTAATTTAAGTAAAAACCCTTGCCCAAAAATATTAGCTATGGAAGGATGACCAATGAAGATCGACCCTGATCATCAATATTAACAAAAAGGGATTAGTGAGCTCTGTCTGTTCTGGTGGACTTTTCTTTTCTCCTATCTCAGAGCATGTCAGGAACAAGGAAGATAATTAAAGGGAACGCAATAGGTGAAAATATGCATGAGGAAACACTTCAGGAGACAGATTTGAGACTTAACTGCTTTATGTGTTCAGCCATTTTGCCGTGTTCTTGTTTTCCCAAGATAACTATATGTGTCATTTTAAACCAAATACTATCCAGAACTACACAGAACCAACAGATCCAGTCATTAAGTCAAAACTGTTGTCAACCATCTAAGTGCCAAATTACAAGATAGGATTTCATGGGAACCTCCTAGCCACATCCTGAGGGAAGCAGATAGACCATCTTCAGACCTCCCTCCTCTCCTCCAAATCCAATCCCCCAGTCTCATCCCCAGCTCTGTCACAGACTACTGACCATTTCTCCCTCTCTGCCCCCATACATATGTGAATAAGTAAAGTGGGCTCTCTCACCCCCTGTCCTTCTGACCCATATTCATCCCTATGTTCTGAATACCAAGAAACACATTATAACAAAAGCAACAACAACAAAACCTAGTAGCCAACACCTGGCACTATCTCAAAAGCATTCCTTACCAAGCAACTCTAAGGCACCACACTTTCTGAAGAACCAGAAAGGCCAAGAGAAACCAAGAACACGCATCAAAACAGACAAGACCGGATATCAGCACCTAGGATTATAATCAATTACCCAGATGCCTCGACATCAGTGCAAAAACATAATCAGTAACAGCTGAGATTTTTGTCTCTATGTCTCCACTAGAGCCCAGCAATTCTATGACAGTAGGCCCTGAGAAGCAAACACAGCTGAAGCAAAAGACTTCAGAATAACTTTTAAGAATATTTTAGAAACTTAAAATATTAAGAAATTTATGAAAATACAAATAATTAAATTCAATAAAGAAAACACTTCAAGACTTGTAAATGGAAATAGAATTGATTAAGAAAATGAAAACTGAGAGAAAACGGGAAATGAAAATTTAAAAACTCTAACAGGGAGCTTTGAAGCAAGCCTCACCCACATAGTGTAAGAGAAGAGAGAGTCGCACACATTAAAGACTTAAATAAATTCCACAAAATTGAGAAACAATGCCAGATTGTCCACTCTCTCCATACCTATTCAATACAGTACTTGGCTTGAAGTCTTAGAAAAAACAATAAGAAAAAAGAAGACAGCCAATGGGGATACCAATGAAAAGGAAGATGTCAAAGTATCTTTATTTGCAGATGATATGATAGTAGACAAAATTGACCATAAAAATTTCACCAGGAGACTCCTACAGCTGAGAAACACTTTCAGCAATGTAGTGGGATACACAATTAATAGGTAAAAATCAATAGCCCTCCTACATACAAATGATAAATGAACTGGAGCAGGATTAAGGGAAACAGCACCTTTCACCATAGCCTCAAACAATATTAAAATATCTCATTGATATTTATTAGAATATTAATTAGATATTTAATATTCTAACCAAGCAAGTGAAAGACCTGTATGAAAAGAACTTCGAGACATTGAAGAAAACAATCAAAGATGACATCAGAAGATAGAAAGATCTCCCGTGCACATGGATACACATGGCTCAGGAGGATGAATAGAGTAAACACGATCATCCTACCAAAAGTAATCTGTAAATTCAATGCAACCACCATCAATTCTAACAAAGTTCTTCACAGATTTTGAAAGAACAAGTTTCAGCCTCATTTGGAAACACACACACACACACACACACACACACACACACACACACCCAAGACAGCTAAAGCAATTTTGAATAATGAAACCACTGCTGGAGGGATCACTATCCCTGACCTCAAACTGCAGAGCTACCGGAATGAAAAAGGCATGTCATTGGCACAAAAACAGACATGTAGATTGATAAAACAGAGCGCAAGACCCAGTCGAAGTCCACACACCTAGGAACACCTGATGTTTTATAAAGAGAATAGAAATATGCATTGAACAAAAGATACCTACAAATCCTATCTACAAGAATGACTTACTTGCCTGTAAGATATCCTTTCAATAGAGGCATAAAGCTTGTAGAAATACCTGGTTTGAGTTACCAGCCTACCCCATAAGATGAAATGCACACCTGATACTGCTTGATTGGCTGAGAATCTGAGACTGGGTAAACCAGGTACCTAAAGGAAAACCAAACACCACTGTTCTGCTAAAGAGACACAGCAAGAAAATGACTGCCAATGACATTCTGCTATGCTCATAGATCCACCACTGATGGCACCATGCACGAGTGCTTGCATGGGTCTGCACCAAATGGGATCCTAGAGCTGAGAGAAGTGCACAAATGTCCTCATCGCTAATTCAGAACTGTCTCCAACTGATAGTTTTCTCTAAGAGATTCTCATGAGGGAAATAAACCACTCTGGGGTAGGCCTCAGGCCCAGCAGCAGATAGTCAACACAAAACAAACTTAGGGGTTCTTTGTCTCATTATGTTAAGTCAACGCTGTGTGTGTGTGTGTGTGTGTGTGTGTGTGTGTGTGTGTGTGTGTGTTTGATGCCTTCCCTTTGGTGGCTTTATGGGATTCATGTGTGCGGACACTGTATCTGTTATGTATGTGTTTCCTATGCTGTTTCCTTGGTTTGGGGGCTTAGTTATTTTGTCATATTTCAATTTTTTCTTTTTTATTTGCCTTATAGCATGTCGTTTTATTTTGTTATTCCTTATACACCTATCTGTTTTTTAATGAGATACAGAAAGGTTATAGGTCCAGATAAATGGGGAAGAGGGGAGGAACTCAGAATAGTAGAGGGAGGAGAGCCTTAATCAGAATATATTGCATGAAAAAATTGTTTTCAGTGAAAGAAAAGACAATTTGTTAAAGACTTTTAAAACTATACATGTCATAATGTTAAAAAAACGTATGAGACTGGAAACAGAAGACAAGTGCTAGAACTGGAGGGGGAGGGAGAGAGAGAGAGAACGATCTAAAGAAAGTGAAGTAACTCCATAATTTCATAGAGAAAATGATACTTTAAATTCCTAAATTGATTTATTCCATGTTACACAATAATCCTCTCCTGAAGAAAGAAAATCTCTATTTTGACTTGTTTCTACAAGTTCATCTCTACTATTACAAATAAGAAATATTGCAGCTTTTTAATACCTAGCATTCAATTTGTAGAGAATTCTTAGACTTGAAGATAAAGCCAATTGCAAAGGAATGGGTAACCATATTAGGAGTCTCCTGCACAAATATATTTGTCTCACTCAGAGACTCCAGCAGAAATAAACACATTTAGAATATACAAAGACCCATTCATCATTTTCTTGAAAGTATTAAATAATCCACTTGGGGAAGAAATCTGGGGAGAAAAACCCAAGAGCAATGTGTGACTCTGGAATATAAAATCAGTTTGGACAAATCATTAGAAAATATACTGTACAAAACAACCCATGTTGTTTCCCACAAACTGCTCGGCGTGACATAGAGGGAAATTTGCATTTATGTCATCAACAGAGCTCTATCCTTAGGATACCAGGATATGAATCAACCTCTAAGAAGGACATTAACCACTTCTTAGCCTGCAGTCCTCTCAAACGTCTACAGAGTTCTTCTATACATTTAGACTCTCCAAATAGAGGAATGCATCATAAAAACTAATATTGAATGAGGCTTTCAAATATCTGGATCCCTAGTTGCTACCATCTAAAATTACAAATCATTAATGTGTCAAACCCAAGTAGCAACCTCTCTGACAGCTGTCAGTCTCCACTTCAGATGTTGTGTTTGTCCTATTAAGAGTTTGTGTGTGCACGTAGACCTCATAGTAACATGCCTCTTTCAGAACCTTAAATATTTGTTGTCAAGACTCTTGAGATAATTTTGGTCTGATTGTACCGCTTAGGATCTAAATGTCCTTTTCCTTTTAGATAGAAATTTAATATCTTATATTCTTTTAATTACTTACATGACCAAGAGTCTATGAAATCCACGCTTACTTGGACAGCTTGGACATGAATTAGTCTTGTTAAACCAGAGAAAATAAATGAAGACTTATGCTTTCAACTAGTAACTTCAGCCCATGGGTCTCTTTTAAAACTACCCACCATGCATTTACCCTTTATCTTACAGTAGTAGTATTTATTATTTGTGTCATGAGCAGTTCATGTATATAATCTTTTTTAAAATGTATGTGATAACATTACTATTGGTTAAGTATAATCCCATGAGGTGTGCCCAAAGATCTTTCTACTTTGAATATGATAGCAATAAGGCAAAAAAAAAAAAAAGGAGGGGGACAGTGGTGAATTATTGCCCCAAGTCCCATGACTTGTGAGGAACAAAACTAGGATTTGAATTCAGGTGAATTTGACATCACTGTGTGTGGTCTTGACTCCTATGAGCTCTGAATTTTCACTCCCATTTTGATTCCCCAGTAGCCCTATACCCCTCTTAAAGGAAAAAGGAAAAATAACAACAGTAACAACCAAACAAAACTACTCCACTCACAGTCGGCTCAAGCCCCTGTGGTTCAACAAACATCCACTGCTGGAGGCACAGAAAGTCACGAAGTTTCTCTCTAGGGAACTTATCCTTCTGACAACCAAAAGCAGGAATGCCTCCCTGCCCCTCATGACTCAGGCCTTGCTTTTGTACCATGCACTCTTTCCTTATGAGGGCTGGAGGGCATGCAGAGCCGCAATGTGTTTAGTAGTTCCTTCCTTGAACTCCTGTCTGGCAACCCCTCTTCTGGCAACTGGTCTGCAGTATGTGGAATATTCCTGCTCCCAAGCCAGCTCTTGTGACTGGTCCTCATGGGCCAGTTTTGCCCCGATGTCCTTACTGCTGAGTTATAAAGTCTTCCCTCCAAGTGCCAATCTGTCCATCAAATGTTGCTCAAGGAGACTCTCAGAAATGGTTTAATCTAGGAAATCTTTGCATTGTTTCTATGATCATGCAGTTGCCACCGGGCTACCACATTTTGCACTCACTAATCTCTTAATAAGAATGGAAAGAAGCAAGGAGGAAGTTAATGGAGGTCAGAGAAAGCAGGACAAGGAGAGGGGAAATAACAAAGAAGTTATTTGTTGAACACACCGATTCTAAGGATAAAATTTAAAACAGCAACTAATAATTATAATTTAATCTAAACTTTGACATTGTAAAGACAAGAGGCAATTAACCCTTCGATTATCTCTGTGGACCAACAGATAAAATGAAATATACACTGGGCTAATAGCTTTCCCTCCATAAAAACTTTTAACAACCTTGAACTCCACTTTGAAATCCCAATCTTTTAAGTAATGATTTATTTTTTATCATTTCTAGAAATGTTACTCCAGGGGGAAAATGAGACCCAAAAAGATAAATGTTAGCAATTAAACTAGAATCTTCTATCTTACGCTAGATGGTGCATTTTAAAGCTACATAGAAAAATATGAATCATCTTTATGACAATTGTTACAAGAATCATTAGTACTGGTCTTACATTAAGTAAGAAAATAAATTGCTCTGCTTAAAATTTAATTCAACTTTCCCTTTACATATGCACGGAAGTGAACAACATTTTACATGCTAGAAGAGCAACTAAGGACTCCATGCTCCTTGCAGCAAACAATTAATATGCGATATCATCAGAGAACAGCTAAACTTTGACACTGCAATTAGACTAGATGCAGTATAGAGGCTTGTCTGATTGTTTTGATTGACCTGGCCTGTCAAATCAATTCAAAACCATCAAATATACTTGGCATAGATAAATAATCCCACATCCAAGAATACCATATTTTATAATACAATGCAGTGTGGACTTGGTACCATGTATGCAAGACAATCATACTGAATGAAGGCACTGTATCCGCCAGTAAAAATAATCTTCATACAAAAGTTTCTACTTTCTGGTAAATATCACATGTTTCCCCCTCTGTGGGTATTCTAAATGATTTTATAGCTATACTTTTGTTTTCAAATGAGTGAGTTTATCAAGTACGCATCAAACAAAAATAAAGGGTCAGCTAGTAAGTAGCAGATAGACAGACAGAGGTGCTCAATAACAAATCATTGTGCGACTAGACACTTGTGACATCCAACAGAGATGACTAGAGAAGACTAATTAAGGGAGCTCAGGTATCATCCTCAAATGGACACTTATAACCTACAGCGGAAACAGACTTAGCCCAGATATGGGCATGACACAGCTTGTGATGGAAGGACTAAGCCAGAGCAGAACAGTCCAATTGTAAACGAGCGTCCAGCTTCCCATTCTCACCACAAGCCTTTTATAACTTGGCTTAAGCAATAGTAACTTCTGTTGGAGATGGCCCACTGTCTCCCTGTTCTTTTTTTTTTCTTTTTTCTTTCTTCTTTTTTTTTTTTTTTTTTTCGGAGCTGGGGACCGAACCCAGGGCCTTGTGGTTGCTAGGCAAGCGCTCTACCACTGAGCCAAATCCCCAACCCCTGTCTCCCTGTTCTTAACAACCCTTTCTGCTTACTGATTTTCCTCTCCCTGACACAAAGTTAGGTGGCCTGTGAATCACCAAACAAGGAAGGTTGGAGGTGGATATTTGAGACAAACATACTTGGTATGAAAAGGTAATTGGTCCTGTGAATGCTTGATTCCCCATGTAAGGGAATGCCAGGGAATGTGTAGAGGTGGAAGTGGGTGGGTCACAGTTGGAGCATCCTCATAGAAGCAGGGGGAGGGCTATGGGAGAAGGAAGAAAAGGGATAACATTTGAAATGTAAATACGTAAAGTATCTAAGAAAAATAAAATTTAAAGAAAAAAAGAAAAGGTAGTTGGGTCAGGATTCCAGCTCACCTTCCAAGATCTATTTATCAGTAAACATAAGAAGCACATTGTAATTTACCAATATAATATACATTGTATTGTGTGTGTGTGTGTGTGTGTGTGTGTTTGCATGTACACATTCTTGCATATGCATGTGTGTGCATGTGTGTACATGGGTGCTTGTGTGTGTTTGTGTATATATGCTTGTGTGCATGTAAGACATATGGATAGGAAGGGGACAATGAAAGCAGTCTAAAGGGGAGACTGTGTCAAAGCAAGGATAGGTGACACATTTGCCATGAAAACAGAAGGAACTCTAACCATGCAAGCAGAGTCTCTGACATTTTGTCTCCTGAATGTCCAGCTGTATATTTTAAAGTAACATGATCTTTCAGTGTGTTCCACATTTACACACCTTTCTTTGATTGCTTGGGTTTTTTCTTCCTTTGCATATAATTGACTTTTGGATATTGTTCTAGTGTCTTCTTTTAAGGTGAATAAGGTAAAGGAAGCATTTTCATTTTTTCTCTTAGATACAATGTTGGTCAAGGAAATACTTAGCTTTTTAAACAATTGTATACAAAGGAGCTGCAGCTAACTCACTCTTACTCTTCCCTTTCCTACTTTTCTGTTCAAAGACAAAGCCTCTCTAAGTATCCCAGAATGGCCCTACTCCCTTTATAATCCAGGGTAGCCTCAAACTCAAGGAGTTCAAAAATTATACAGATGTATTAAAGGCATCAGAATTAATATATTTACTCAAATTAAATATTTGAAAACTTAAATACAGAAAGTAGTGTAAGCTTTAGAGTCCAGAGGCAACACTGTGCCGGTAGGTAAAATATGCAAGAAAGGGCTTCCAATAATTTGTTAAAGTTTATGGTGTTATCTTTACTGAAAAACAAAACAAAGCAGAACAAAACAAAACAAACAAACCAAAAGAAAAAAGAAAAAAAAAACAACAAACCTTAGTCCTGTACAATTTTTGTATAGTTGGCCTTTCCATTAGCCTGCTTGTATTTGGAGCTCTACAATACCGTTCTATAAGTCACTCAAATTGAAAGTCTACTAATTCCTATGAGTCTCTGTCTCAAATGTTAATTTGCTCTCTATGCCTACTTAACAATTTATTGTGGCAATAACTCCCCTGTCAGGCTGAGGTTGGGTTCTCAGGCCTCAACTCTGCTTCTCCATCCTCTCCTTTGCTATCCTAACCACAAGGTCTTGAACTTTGAAGACTCTTTCTTTCCTTCTGTTTGGGTGGTCTCTACTTCTAATCTCTGCCTATATGCATAGGATAAAACATTTGAAATATAAGAGAGAGAGCAGGGGATAAGATGACAAGACTTCTTCCTAGCCCGGAGAACCATGAGGCATGATGAGGCCACAGACACTGAGTCATTCTGACCCAGTTAGGGTGGCTTCTGTAGCCTCCCAGATGCTGTGACGATAATAAGTAACCTCATCATAGGCCTCCCTCATTATTACTACCTGAAATGAATAACACAAGGTCACATTCTGGGCTATTCTTGTGATAACTGCAGTTATTATAACAACTGACTGGCTCCGAATCCATTCTTGTTCCTTCAGACACTTCAGATGACCTGTACAAAACAAAATTCTAAGTGGAAAGAAGTTTATCTCCCGGGATAATCATCCTCAGGTGGGTTTGAATACACTCTTTCCACTCACACACGCTGTACTCGTTACTCTTTGTCGCTGTGATAACCATTAAGCAAATCGGCTTGAAGGAGGAAGCTTTCATTCTGATGATGCTTCTCAGTCCACGGCTTGCTTGTTCTGTGACTGCTGTTCTGTGGTGAAGCAAGAGTCCACAGGAGAGGCTAGTTACCTCGCAGCATCCAAGAAGCAAAAAGTTGGGGACACGATCTTCCCTTCAAGAATTTACCCCACCACCACCACACACACACACACACACACACACACACACACACACACACACACACACGGTTGCCTGCTTTTTCTACGTCAGGCTCACCTTCTCTTAGCCCATTTAGTTGTGAACTGATGGGTTAATGCATTGAAGAGATCAGGACCCTCCATACCCATCACCTGTCAGCAGTGGCACTGACAACAAGCATTCAACACGGGATGCATATGACATGCACTTGATATACATACTTACAATAGAGCATTTGAAATATAAGGGGAGGGGGTGAGACACTCTGTACCTCAGCCTGCTTTCGCACTGATTCATCCCTCTAGGGGTTGGGGGTTTAGCTCAGTGGTAGAGCATTTGTGTAGCAAGCACAAGGCCCAGGATTTGGTCCTCGGCTCCAGGAGTGGGGGTGGGGGTGGGGAGAAGGGAGATACATCCCTCTAGGGCCATGTGATACTTAATCTTGTTTCTCAACTTGACTTCAGAGAAACCTAGAAGACTGAAAACTGATAAAGTGCACTTCTGTGTGGGTCTTTGGGGTAATTTTTAGTGAGGACCGGTATGTGAGTAAGTCAGAGAACTGAGTGGGATGCACAGAATCTCCTTCCGAAGTAGTTGCCTTTATGAAACTGGTACTGTCTCCACTGGATATCAGACTTGAGAATATTCAGCATTTGAATGCATTACCCTTCAGGCAGCATCTTAGATAGGGGCTACATCGTGGGTTCCTCTTATTCTGAAGCTTCTAGCTTCTTGGACTGAGCAGTTACTGGTTTTGCCTAGCTCCTAGTTTAAAGATGACCATTGGGTAATTATTCTCTGATGTCATAAACCAATAAAATAAATCTCATCCAAACTGAAATGAGTATGTCTATTAATATGTATATTAAATTCTGTATGTTTTATATGTACATATATATTCCATTCATATTTGGTCCTTGTGTTAACCCTGAACTAATACAGTCTAATATAAAGATTTTTCCCCTTCTAAAATCATACAGAACTTATAGGATGTAAGTCTTATTTCTTTCTCTTTTTTCTAGGCACTCACTTATTTGTAATGATTGTACCTTGCACAAGTTGTAACATAAATACTGCTTACAAGTACTGTGCTATTGTATTAGTTACCTTGTTGTTGCTATGCTAGAACGGCATGACCAACAGTGAGACTTTAATGTAGCTTCTAGTTCTAGAAGGAGAGTCTTTAACACTGGGCAAGGCATGGCAACAAGTGACAGAGAGTGTAGCTTTGAGATCACCTCTTCAACAGAAAAAGTGTCACAGAGAGTGGAGAGAGGCTACAAACCCTCAAAGCCAGTGCCCCAGTGATAGACTTCCTAGAGTAAAATCAAAAAATTCCATAACCTTTCCAAACAGCTCTTCCCCAGGGGACAAAGTGTTCGTGCATAAGTCTATAGAGTGCATTCCTTACTTTATAGCAAGTATACCAGTAACAACTCGCCATTTATGTTCAGCCTATTAACTCATTGCATACTGATGTTATATCATGTTTATATGAGAACCCAATTCATTGAATGGGTTTTATTGAATGTTGTTAATGAATTCCATATCACCATATGACACGACACCCTAAGGATACTTTTCAAATACCTAAAGTGACTCTATTTTATCACATTTAATTTACTTATTGTGTGTTGGGGGATGAGTATCACATCACATTTCATAAAGTAAGAGGATTGGTTAAGAGAGCTGTTTCTCCCCTTCTACCACATACGTGACTCCCAGGGACTGAACTCAGGTCTTAATGTTGGCAGATGGTCTTAAGCAGAATATTCAGATGCTGATTTCTTTATCCAGACCTCTGTTTAGAGTCTGGATGATAGTGTGGTCAAGCATCTCTGGTCTCAATGTTATGTGAAAGTTGTTTTACATCACCTCTGATTGGTCAATAAAGAACTGATTCAGCCTATGACTGGGCAGAGGAGATAGGAAGGCTGGACTTCTGATCCCAGCCATGAGGCCCAGATAGAGAGAGAAGTTAAGAGAAGGACCACAAGGAAAAGAGGAGAGATGGCCTTGAGGCAAAGGGTGCAAAAGGGGTCATGATGAGAAGGTCACCATGGGATTCACTATGAGGACACACATAGAGCAGAGAAAGCCAGGGTATGACTTAAATTGCAAGTGATACAAGGCCTATGGCTGGGAAGTAAATAACTAAGAGAGTTAGAATAGATGAATTATCTGCCCAGTCATAGTGCTTAAAGCTTGTTAATAAACTTCATAGATCTTTATGTCAATTGTTTGAGAGTTAAAACTGGAATAAATAAGGTTTTCATACTTAAATTACTGCCTACATCATTAGACTTGGCAGCAGGTCCACTGACTAAGCCATCTCACTGACTCAAAATATTTTCATTTTAAATGAAGTAAACAATGACCAAGATGGGTTCTAGTTGAGATATTATTCACATGCTCAGAATAAATCTGTAAACAGATTTTATATTATGTATATTTTTAATACAGCTATAGAAATTAGAAATACATGTCATCCTATATGGTTTTTCAATAAATTATTTTGCAGATAGAAAAAAATAGTATCAAATTGGCTATGCTAATCATTTTAATGTATTTTTCTGCATCTTTTACATGATCAACGTTGTAGCCTTCCTTTTCAACACTATGAGTTTGAATAAAAGGCAGAACTGAGCTATAAAAACACTAAAATGTCTATTTTGATTTCCTGTACTATAGTTTCAAAGAGAAACCCCACAGGTGGTCTCTTAAAGCAAACCATAAAGGAACTATAAAGGGGGCATAAAATAAGAGATTTAAAAAAAAATCTCTATGTTCCCTACCATGAGTAATGAAAAAAAAAATCAATGAAACTAAAATAAACCTGAGAAATATTCAAAATAAGCCATGTGGTGAGTGAAGTAGATTGAGGGGTTAGATGGAAGAATTACTACTAATACAGATATTAAAGATATTTACTTCCAAGGATCCAGACTGTAATACATTTTTGGGGCAAATAGTTCACAAATGTCTTCCCTAAAGAGTTTGGGAAATTATTACTGTGATTGAGAAGTATCTGACTCACATATGTAGGATAAATATGGTGTTTTCCCATATATTATCTTTGAATTAAGAGCACATCATTAGCACAGCTCAAAATCAATATCTGAAAGCAGATTTCATCTTCTTGCAATAATTACACTCACCGGCAATCTACAGAGCTAGGAGCTTAATCTCTTCAAACTCTAGATAGAGCAGCTGAGTTCATTTCCTCCACATCCGGGTCTAGACCAGTGGAGCCCAAACATATTTCCATCCTTGGTTGCATACAGCCCTTCTTTAGTAGGTAATTTTTTGGAATTATTCATGATAGGTCCTAGCAAACAATATTGGAAAGAGGGGGAATGTATGTAGACTTTGCAAGTGTGTCCTCTCTAGAGGAAGCATTTCAGATTTATGACATGCAAACCATTTAGAGGAGTCCTGTGTTATGATTCCAGACGGCTGCTCATTTTTATCCTTAAATTTATTTCAAAAATTTTTAAACATTTACCACTGATAAACTATATTGGCAAAGATGGATGTGATTGATTAAAATTGATGTTTATAGCAGGTGGCCAAATTACACAAATCTGCTTTGCCATGAAGCCGTATTAAAAACACCACACATAAAACTAATATGCCATTTTAAGGATGTAGTTGAAGCCAGCCCAGTAGCTGTTGCTTTTTAAAAAATTGACCATTTAGCTGGACATCCCCTACCAATATATGGTAATATCCATCTGGGACAGATGCCATGAAATAATCCTAAAATGCCAAGTAGAATGACCCCCAAACATTTTTATTTGCTTCCTAAAAGCAGTAGGTTAAAAATCACTCTATATTTTTAATGTGTGTGTGTGTGTGTGTGTGTGTGTGTGTGTGTGTGTGTGTGTGTGTGCGTATGCATGTGTCTGTGTCTCCATATGTATGAATTAGGTTGGCAGGACGCCATGATGGCAGACATATTGAAGAAAAAGGACAGCTTTGGGTAACTGGTCTTCATCTTCAACCTTGAGACATGACCTCTTGTGGATTACCACTGCATGTGCTAGTTTAGTTTCTGAGACCTGTGCCAGCTTCCCATTTTATCTTAAAAGCACTGGGATTACAGATGGGCACTACCATGCCCTGCTTTATAGGGCTTCTGAGAATTCAGAAGAAGGTCCTCGTGTCTATACAGCAAGTTCTTCATCCTCTGAGCTAACTGCTCAGCCCCTGGAAATTCTATAAAGTTGTATTTCCCCTCCCCTATTGTGTTTAATTCCATACCTTGTAAGGAATTTGAAAGTAAGGTGTCATGTTGACATCCAAGTCCTGTGCATGCTACGTACTTGATTCTGTGTGACGCACTTGATTGAGACTGGAGACTACTTCCCCAATGCTGTCTGCCCACTGCTGTCTCCAGAACCAACATTATAAAGACTTATCTATGAATTAACCAAATCTTACAAGCTGTGAGGAGATACCAGAAGATAACAGATTTGCTTTGCCCATCCCAATTTTGATAATACTGCCCAAGACTGACAGCATAGTAGCAGAATCAGAGACCAAGACCTGCTGTCTGTATCTAGACTGTAATACGCTAACATCACCAGTGTGTATAAGTAGGGCCAAGTTGTAAATTTCGTCAGAGCTAATTACTAAAAATAAAATACATCAAAGCATGCAAAATTAAATAGCTTGTATTTTAAAACTTAGATCTTTCTTAAGGGAAAAATTTATAAAACCTGGATTTATGGCAGAAGGTTAGTGAACTAGTATTTTATAACATTTTCAAAATCTTGTGACAGAATATTTAAAACTCCATTACATTTACATAAATTGCAGTATATATGTGCATATGCATACATATATAGCATGCTCACATATATGCTTATCTAAAAAATATATATTAGTATACTGTATATATGCACAAATACATGTATAGCATGTTCACATGTATATATATGCACACATACAAATACATATACAGATGGTAGTTGAGGGGTTTTGTTTGTTTTGTTGGTCAGACAATATAGATCAGTCTAGCCTGGAAATCAATATGTAGATGAGCTTGACCTGGAACTTCTGGTTCTCTGAGTATACACACACACACACACACACACACACACACACACACACACACACACACACACGTGTACGCATGCTGTTTTATTTACTACTGAGGCCCATACCCAGAGTGTCACACGTGTTAGGTGAGTATTCTATCAACTAAGCCGTACCCTAAGCACCTCGCACGTGGGTTTGATTAGCCTGTCTCTTGATACTGCCCTGAATTCACTGATTTCACACCATCTTTAAACATCAGAAAGTGCTATGCAGCTGTGGGAAAGACAGATTGGAAATAGTTCATGGGATCCCGAGCCACAAAATGTATTTACATGTGCAGAGATCCTGCCATTTCATTTTTGTATGTTTGACTAACTCAGGCCACTGCCGCTGTGAAATTTCACAAAAATACTGTGATGCATGGTTTAGAGAAGATTTTTCCCTTTAGAACAGTAAAACTGTTTCTGGTTCTCATCTAAAGATTTGAAACTTAGTTCTATCTATTGAAGAAATTTCTGTTCACATCTACAGGAAACAGCACACTTGTTATCCACAAGATTAAAACTCTGACCATCTGTCACGTGTTCATTCCATTTTGTTCCTTCCCCTGGCTAATGCCTGCATTTGTCTGTTACCCTGGGTGACTATCCATACCGTGTCCATTTTACCACAAATACCATATTGTACATTCAGAGTGTAAGCACTTACATGCACACGTGCACGCGCGCGCGCACACACACACACACACACACACACACACACAGAGAGAGAGAGAGAGAGAGAGAGAGAGAGAGAGAGAGAGAGAGAGCTTTGTTCCCAGTTACACTGAGCCAACGCACAAGCTCAAAATGTGTTTTTATGAGAAGACAGCAAGCTTGTAAGGGTAGAACCCTTCTCTGCTAATCTTTTTTAAATTGTCTAAACAGTTTTCAAAAATGATCCACAGAAAGAAGGAAAATGTGTGATACAAAGAATTACAGGATGTGAATGTAATATGCTAATGTGATATGAAGGATTATAAGAAGCTAATGCAATATGTTACATGTGTCCTTTAAATGGCTGTGCACATGGAAACTTGTTGCTACAGTGTACAAATATTTTGAGCTTTATGCAGAATAATTTCTTTTATAATTTTTAAGGATTCATCTTATTGCATGTGTATGAGGGTTTAGCATGGACCATATACATACCTGGTGCTGCCAGAGGTCAGAAGAGGCTATCAGATCCTCTGAAATTCCAGTTATAGGCAGCTATGGGCCACCCTGTAGGTGTTGGGAACTGAACCTGGGTCCTCTGTAGATCAACAAGATCTTAGCCACTAAGCCATAATTTCTCTAGCCCCTAATTTCCTTTTAAATCCAGTTTAAACGGTAGCTCTGAAAATTGCTAAATGCAATTGATTCTATCGGCATTACTGGGATTATAGTTTGATAAAAGAGCATACCATCATTTAAGGGATATTCTCATTCTGACTTTCGTAATGCTATAAAGTACTTTTACAGTGGTGGATCTCAAGTTCTAAACCTTCTAGCAGTCATATTTTTCCGAATATTTCAGCATAATGAACAAGATTCACTTAGGTAGAGTGCATATTTACTAGATTCTATTAATCAATCATTCAGTATTCTCTGTGGTAAATTATTATGAGATCATTTGAACGGATTCAGAATGTCGTACTTGGAAACCAAGAACAGCTGGCATAGCTGGCAGTATACAGAAATGATCACTATTTTTCCACAGCAAGTCCCCCTTTCCAGCCTATTCCTCCCCAGCATGCCTGTCACACACTGGCTAGGGCTCCAGAATCATCCTTTCACCTGTCTGCTTGTGTACAATTCTGCGTCTTCAGAAGGAAAATGGAACATGCCTGAAGAGACCTGTATTCCTTAAGGAACCCAAAAGACTGAGTAAGGTTTAACATTGAAAAGAAGCCTTAAAATGAAACTATCCAAGACTGGGGTTCTCCAGCCTTCCTACTGGGACCCTTTTACACAGGTCCTCACAGTGTGGTAATGCCCCAACCATACAATTATTTTCTTTGCTACTTTTTTTTTTTTTGGTTCTTTTTTTTTTTTCGGAGTTGGGGACCGAACCCAGGGCCTTGCGCTTCCTAGGTAAGCGCTCTACCACTGAGCTAAATCCCCAGCACTTCTTTTTTTTTTAATTAACTTGAGTATTTCTTATATACATTTCGAGTGTTATTCCCTTTCCCGGTTTCCGGGCAAACATCCCCTCCCCCCTCCCCTTCTTTAAGAGTGTTCCCCTCCCCACCCTCCCCCCCTTGCCGCCCTCCCCCCAACAGTCTAGTTCACTGGGGGTTCAGTCTTAGCAGGACCCAGGGCTTCCCCTTCCACTGGTGCTCTTACTAGGATATTCATTGTTATCTATGAGGTCAGAGTCCAGGGTCAGTCCATGTATAGTCTTTAGGTAGTGGCTTAGTCCCTGGAAGCTCTGGTTGCTTGGTACTGTTGTACATATGGGGTCTCGAGCCCCTTCAAGCTCTTCCAGTTCTTTCTCTGATTCCTTCAACGGGGGTCCTATTCTCAATTCAGTGGTTTGCTGCTGGCATTCCCCTCTGTATTTGCTGTATTCTGGCTGTGTCTCTCAGGAGCGATCTACATCCGGCTCCTGTCAGCCTGCACTTCTTTGCTTCATCCATCTTGTCTAATTGGATGGCTGTATATGCATGGTCTTTGCTACTTATTAACTATAATTACACACTGTTGTGAATCATAATGTAAACATTTTTGGAGACAGGTTTGTCAAGGGGGGTGCGACCCACAGGTGGAGAACTGCTGATCTAAATGCCACTTTCTTTTTCCTTTTCTCACAAAGAATGCACAGTGGCTGTTACGGAACGGACATGATTGGGGCAGGGAGAAAAGTAGAGCTGCTTTCTTTTTAACCCCTATCCCTTTGACTCTCGTAGGTACTCACATTATCAAGAGGATTGCACCTTCCCAAGGCATCCACATTCCATGGTGAAATAAGCTCTTTACACCGAAGCCATTCATAGCACCAACCATAAGGGTTAGAAATTAATATAAAACAATACAATACCCACAATGTGGCATAGGCGTGAGTAGACGTTGCTGTAAGTCAGAAAAAAAGACCATTTCTTAAAGGCATCATACAGCTTAACATTTAAAGTAATGAATGGAAATCCTCTCACACAAAATCCTGCTGATAATTAATTTAGAATTGGAAGTCAGCTTGTCAGTCGTCATTAGTAGGGAAGTTAAGCAGACAGTTAAGCGGATGACATGGAGAATGTAGTCACGCTGTGTTTTGTAATGTGGGTGTTCATTACCCTGCTAGATTCCTATTCAAATAATTTATAAAGTTTTCATTTGTGACGTGTACAGT
Organism: Rattus norvegicus; assembly: GCF_021556685.1. Taxonomy (NCBI): domain Eukaryota; kingdom Metazoa; phylum Chordata; class Mammalia; order Rodentia; family Muridae; genus Rattus; species Rattus norvegicus. The sequence goes on along the minus strand of NC_141534.1, from coordinate 18,656,924 downwards.
CCTCTACTTTAAATTCCACAGACTTTATTAAAAGTTTTCCATAAACAATGTTTTTGAGTTGTTTTATATGAATAATAAAACAAAATTTACTGCCATCATGAGACCCAGCACTACTCTGGGGCTCAAAAGACTCTGAGGCTCCCTGACTTGGCATTTCATCTTCAAGTATGCAAAACACGCTCTTGTTGAAACCTGAGGAGAAATGATGTGACAACTTGAGAATTAGTAAGACTTTTGTTCCTCTCCTCATACTACAAATAACTGCATAATACTGAATGTCTGCTGTGGCAAATGTGTTTGTCATGAAACGATGAGGACAGTATCACAATATCCCAGTAATATACCTTTCCATGAGGACAAAATTCAGCTTCATATTATTGTAGATCTTCCCTCTTCTTGGGGGGAGGGGATGCTTCCTTCCTTTATCGACCTCTTAAAGGGACCACAAGAACAGTGCACGGTGCCTATGATACTCTGTACCACTTGTCTTGCTAGATACCAGGAGGAGGGCACACAAGCACAATTTCTGCATCAAGATCCCACTCAGGCAGTCTAGAAAGAAAAGTGACATTTTGTTCTTGTCTCCTATAACCTCTATCAAAACGTCTTAGTGGCAAACACTCTGTAGGATATATGACCATTGTTTTTACTTTTCAGTAGTGTCTACCGCAGATAAGTTACATTTTTAAATAAATCCTACCTGTTTTTTTTTAATCAAGGAATGGAGTGTTTATCACTTAACTGTCGTCATAAACTAGGTGACTCGAGGCCACTTCCCTGGGTCGTTTACTGGTTGGAGTTTACTGACGTCTTGCACCTACTTTCACTGTTATCAGATGCTAAACTAAGTCCAAAAATGCAATCCTGCGTAGAGTCCTTCACATTTAACGTGTATGTGGTCTCAAGTTCTACTGTGTATATGTACACAAAGAAAAGGCTGCGTTACCTCAGACTTGATTGGGATGGAAAAGTGTTAGACATGAAGGTCTGTGGGGAGGGAAAAGGATATTGGATCGTCTGTAAGCTCAACGTTCAAGAGACAATAGGCTGTGAGCATCCAGTTACATCAGTAAGAACTTGGTCTATTTCCTCATCCTGGAGCTGCCTTTCTCCATCTCTTAGGCTTGCCCAGAGAGTCACAAAGTGAGCTCTTCACAACTCTAGGATAAGCCACCAGCCTACAGCAAGCACAGTGGAAAGAACCTTTCTCAAAATCCAACTGTGGGACTCTCTCTGCAAGGTAGGATATATCTGTTATTGTTTCCCCCTCTAAGTAATGTTTTCTGGGTGTGCAAGAACCAGATAGTATTGCTGGCCATCTAAATGCTAGATTAGGTGGTTGTCATTTCAAACAACGAGTCATTAAGTAGTGATCAGGAAAGTTGCTTGAAGGAGACACGAGGAAAAGAACGTTGTGCCAAAACCGGAAATACACAGCAGGCAGAAATAGTAGATAAGCAGTTGTAAATATATGCAAATAAGTAATTTTTTTAAGATACAATCTTAACCTCATAATCAGAATAGAAAGAACGTGTGAATATATCAACTATAAGTTGGATAGTGCCAGCTAGGCTCTTAAGACCTGGGAAAGCAGTGGGTAGTGTGGTCACATCAGCTGGTCCAGAACATTCTTCAACAAAAACACTGAGCTTGATCTGCTTCTACAAAGAAGCCACCTTGACTTCTGACCTTAAGGAATAACTTCCCAGCCCCTTTCACACAAATCCAAAACCCCACATTCAACACTAATTCTACGACGTCTATATCGTTCCCTCATTGGTTCTTCTAGCCTTTATAAGAGAGTTCTATGTGGACTAGAAGAGAAAATGTATGGGCTGGGTATGAGTGCATACTAGACAAACTAAAGAAAGGAACTCTGTATGCTATTTCAAAGAATAAACTCATTTTTCTTCTCCCCGGGTTCTTTTAGGTAAAGTACTGCCATGACGTCATAATAACGGGCTGTTGGCACTGTATGGAAGTGCTTTGCTAAGAGACTTGGGGAAAGCAGTCTCTGATAACTCATCTAAAAATAGACTAGCAATTAGATGCTTTCCACAGAGCTCTGAAAGGGAAGACGGTGGTCTCTCCTTTACAAAAGACCTTTGGAGACCAAAAGAGTGATTGTTTTAGGTCAGTCTGAATGCCGTGGAGCAGCAGACAGAGAAGGGGACACTTTCTAAGCTTCCCCAGCCTATGATTCAGACAGTCAAACTGCTCAGTGATGGGATAATCTACAACCCAATTGTTAGATGAGACAGCTGGGGATGGGCTAAGTGAAAAAAGAAAAGACAAATTACAGGGTAAACTCGTAGACTGCTAGAAGATGGAGTCTTTTATCCAATCTCACCTGTTGTTTTGCTATTTTACTAGTTGTTATGTGGTAGATTCTCTTTGGGGGGGAAAACGGATAACTTACAATATGAACTATTGTGAAAATAAAATGCCCTGTAAAACTCATGTAATAGTGTCTTTATTTCTTCAGTAATCCGAATAGCCTGAGCTTTTAGGCTTGCCCACGGTTTTTTTTTTTTCTTTCTTTCTTTTTATGTTAGCTTTCCTCTCCAGAAGGCTTTCTTTCATCCAAAAACTAGGTAGTCTTTTTTTCCTCCCAAGGCTTAGAGATTTTATTTTACTCTTTCTGCCAGACCTAGTTCGATTTTCACATTTCTCTTTTGAAGCTGTAGATGATATTTGACTTTAGTCAGGACTGGCATTCTGTTCTGGGATTTAGAATGCTACTGGTTTGGGGGTTCTCATTGTTGGTCATCGAGAACCACACTGGTAACACATAATTTTTCCCTTTCCATCTGAAGATAACTTGACGAAACTGTCATTTACTCACTTGGACAATGACTTAGCTCCATCTGCCTTGAATGAGTCACAGAACAGGTTTTAATAAAATTACACTGCTCCTAATGTCACAACGTAAATTTCAATATGCTTCTACATCATCCTTAGAGTATGAAAAATGTATGTTGTATCAGCCGCCTTGAATCCCAGGTTGATTTCCTAACTGTCCTATAAGGACTTAGAAGAGAACATGATGTCTAATATATTTCATGTACTATAAGCTTGTAGCATAATGTCCACTACACAGTAGCACATCTTCAATCAACACTCAATGCCATAAAGGAATTGAGAAATGAATGAAGGCATAAAGAAGTGGGACACTTGGCACACAATAACATCTTCACCATTTGTTAATAAAATGAATACAAAATTATGTAGTCTGTACTCAGAATTCATATTCACCTGCCAGTATATGATACAAATACTGTGTAGAAGATTTGAGAAGAGTGGCGAGATGCCGCATCTAAATTTTTTTAATATAAGTAAAAAAATTTCCAACCTGAGGAAAAACTACAAGTTAATATACAAAGCAGACTTAAATAAAACAATGAAAGTGATCTAAAGGGGAATAATTACAAATTGTCAAATTTTAGATACATGCCTTACTGATAGGCTCAATGAGTCAGATCATGGTCTGGCTTGGTTGTAAATTGAATGTAACAAGAATTAGTTGAGAGAAATACTCAAGTGTTCATCTCTGTCTAATTTAAAAACAGGTGACCCAAAGGTTGGACTTGTTCAATTTCAACAGCATGTGTATTCATATTATACAGATGGGTTTATAATATTATTTTTAGGTTCTGTCAAACATCATGGTCCCTAATTGGGCTAAGAGAAATAGCTTAGTTCTTAATATGCTTGCCATGCAATCACAAGAACCAGACTTCAGTCCACAGGATTCATGAAAAGGCCAGATGTGATATTATCGCACACTCAAGAACTTGCCATACTGAGGAAATGGCAACAAGAGGATCCCTGAGACTTCTTAGCCAAATAAGTTTATACCAATTCATAATCCCCAATCCCAGTGAAAGATCCTCTTTCAATAAACTAAGTGATAGCTATCTTGATGAACAGCTCCCAGGGCTGGCTTCTAGCCTACACATGCACATTCACACACATGAATATGCCTCTGCACATAATGTATACAAGCACACATGAGCAGGCATGTGTGCACACATGCAAGCATGCATGCATGTAGGTGAGCGCACGCGCATGCGCGTGCACGCGCGCGCACGCACACACACACACACACACACACACACACACACACACACACAAGCAAGTCAAATGTTATCACTAATTCCCCTGTTCAGTCAACTAAGTGTCTTTATTGTAGAAAATATTCAATCCCAATCCGGCGTTTCTATTCCACCTTTGACCATTTAGTTCCCAGATAAAATACATACACACAGGACCCATATATTTATAATAAGCCTTTATTAGCACCAATGCCAGGCAGATATCTACTCTATACTGTTAAAATCTATTTCCTATTGATAGCCCAAGTTATTACTTTGATTCATCAGGGATGATCTTACCTCCAATTGGCCAGCCCTCAAAGAAATGCTTGCTTGACTCATAAACTATAATGTTCTTTTCCTTTCTCCACCTTCTTTTCTCTCCTTATGGGCCCTCTGACACCCAAGCCCAGGAACTGAAGACCCAGCCTATCTCTTTTCTGCCCAGCTATTGACTGTAGGCATCTTTATTCACCAATCCTGGATAACTGGGGTGGGGGAGGAGACAAGAGTACATAGCATCACTTGTGTATATGCAGACTCTCTCATTCCTGGGAGCAACCAGGCCTTGGGTGCCAGTACATATCATACAAATATATATCATACATACAATACATATGAAAAGATCAATTGATATGATTGCATGGCAAGCATATTAAGAACTAAGCTATTTCTCTTAGTCCAATTAGGGACCATGATGTGATGTTTGACAGAAACTAAAAATAATAATAATAATCGTCAACATGTCTTTTGGCTCAGAGACCATGCTAGATTATTGGCTCAAAATGAGCTGTAGCACCTAAGAAAGTAGAAGAATTGAGTTGGAATAACTGAAAATAAAATGTTTTTTGAAAGGTAATATCCAAATCAACATTGGAAGCAATGTCCAGTGGGTGACCATTAGTACAAAACAACTAAACAAATGGAGAGAATTAAGGGAAGTACAGAATGAAAGTAGAAAACCGAAATGAAAACAACAGCAACACTTCAGGGAGGAATTGGGTCGACATTCACGTAATGTCTGTAGCCTCAGATGAGAAAGAAATACCTATTTAGGGAGGGCCATTCCATGCTTTCCAGAGTTTTACTTAATAAAATTAATAATCATATCATTTGCAACCTTGAGAAATCTAGTTTTTCGTACATTTTCTGTGTGTTTAGTAAGTGCTAGGTCACAGGGAATAGCCTGATTTTCTTGCGATTCAAGTCCAGAACTGGTAAGATTCAAGATATTCCTTAAGAAGAATGAAAAGTACTAAGGGATACAACAACTTGCAAGTCAGTCAGACAACTATGATGGTTCAGATGGTGAGAGTATTTAAGGAGGTGATGTGCCTGTTAGGAAATGAAACACAGGCTAAAAAAATGAGTTGGGGGGAGAGTGCCTTGATCCAGACATGCTTGCCCCACTATTTCCCCAAAGCATTTCCCATGAGGATAGTCTGTTCCCCTTCCAATTGTGAGCTGGTATAAGCCCTCCTTCCATTAGGTTAAACTTATCTAATATTCTACCGTTATGAAGAGAAAATTAATAAGTAAAATATATTTTTCTCTAAACATGAGTTTCTGTGTTGTCTTGGATGAGTCATATTTCTTCCATAAGAATATGGACTATGGGGCTGGAGAGATGGCTCAGTGGTTAAGAGCACTGACTGCTCTTCCAGGGGTCCTGAGTTCGAATCCCAGCAACCACATGGTGGTTCACAACCTTCTGTAATGAGATCTGATGCCCTCTTCTGGTGTGTCTGAAGACAGCTACAGTGTACTTGTATAGAATAAATAAATCTTTTTAAGAAAAGAATATGGACTCTTTTATGATTGTTTTCATTTTATTGTAAAATACATGAACAAGTAGAGTTTTCACAGTGTGTGCATGCATACACTATGGAGTATGTAGAGATCAGAGGACACCTTGTAGAATCTACATTTTCTTTTTATCATGTGAGTCCTGGGAATTGAACTCAGGTCATCAGTCTTGGCAGCAAGCACCCCCACCAACTAAGCCATCTTTGTTGGCCCTAAAGTCATTAAATGAAAATTGCCAGACTCAGAATACTTCATTTTATTTTCTTCCCATTATTGCTAAGTATATTATCAAGAAACAGCCAACCATTACTAGTAAGCAAGTACTAGTAAATATCAGTAAGGTATTAAGTGACTAAGTTACTACAAAACTATTTTACTGCTTGTTGTTGAATTCACTCTGCCTGGCATGTAGCACTAGGTAACAGCATTCTAGCTCCCACATTCGGGCATGGTAGTTCCCGCCTTTAATTCCAGCACTCAGGAGGCAGAGTCAGGTTGATTTCTGTGAGTTCCAGACCAGCCTGGTCTAGAAGGGCTACACAGAGAAACCTGTTTCCAAAAACAAAACAAAGGAAAAAGAAAGAAAAAAAACGTAATGAGAGAGAAAAGAAGAAAGAAATCTGAGTGGCCAATGGCCAGAGAAAGCTAGATGTAGAAGGTTAAATTGTGTTGATAATAGAAATGGTTCAGAGGCTCACCATTTTAAATAAAACATTTCCACACACTACCTCCCTTTCTCACCTTAGACAAAGTCTTTGCAATTGAGCTGCTATCTTGAGGAGACAAAACTTGAGGGCTTAACTCTTTGCAAAGTTCAACTTCTATAGTGTAGAATTCTCTCATGTAGGCAGATATGGTGGCCCCAGCCTGAAATCTCAGCACACAGGAGGAAAAGAAGACTGGGTCAAGACCCGGAACCAAAACAATCACAGTAACCAGTCATATCTGTGGAGATGGAAATCTTGGTCCCCAGTGATCTTATTTCCCTGATTAACAGCAGGAGGGAATGTAGTCCCGCCAGAGCGTGGGGATGGGAAAATGCATTCCCTGCGTAAGGATCCTTTTGCTATTCAGAGAATTTGTATGTGGGGTGCTTCATTCCTTTGCAGCTTACGGTTTGCCTGGAGAAAGACTTCGGTTTTTCAAATTAGTCATTAAACAGTTCAAAAAGTTCCACTATTAGGAAAAAACTATTTATCAGTTGTAATCCAGGAATCTGTCAGCCCAATTCAGCCCAATCTGTCCAAAAAAGAAAAAAAAATCAGTGTTATTTCCTGCATTTGAAAGAACTTTTCGATAAAAATACATGAAATATAAGGCATTTAAGACAAACATAGTGGGGCGCGCCTTTCATCAAAGCACTTCGAAGGCAGAGGCAGGGGGTCGAGAGTTGCAGGCAAGTTTCATCTACATAGTGAGTTGCGGGCCAGCCAGGGTGACAAAATGACACCCATTGAAGTAACTAAATAATTCTTAATCTTTTAAAACAAAATGTGGTAAATATCACCCAAAAAGTATTTCAAACAATTAAGTCCATAAAATTCTTGGATGCATAAGGGAGAGAAGGGTATGAAAATAAGGATCATCAGTATCCAGCCTGTCCTTCCAAAGCCACGCCTTTATTCTAGGGGGAAAATAATCCCCTTGTATTGAGAAAGGTGATTCAAAGGTGATGTTGTGAGGATTAACACTGTCCAAAGCTGCTACACGCACTTTTTTCAGCAGTGTGACAAGACTTTTTTATATCTATAATTTTGTTCTGTTTCCAAAAATATTACATGAACACAGAATACAATATTGAATTCTAAAAAAAAAAATCACCATGCTATCAGATTTGATGCAGCAAACAAAACTAAAAAGTCCTCAGTTTCGGTTTTAGCTCAGTTGATTGTAGTCAGAAACTGTCCAAAATGAGGCGGCCACACAAGAAATCTTAGTCTCACAAACTGTCCAAAATGAAGCTATGACATAAAGAAATCTTACTATACTTTTTTCTTTCTGTCCCGAGCTTCAGAAGTTACGCATGTACAGCTATTGTTTTAGCATCGAGCCCTAGCCACTCAATCCTGTCATCTCTCAGCAGACCCTGTTATCATAGGCCACCTTTAAAGGAATTCTACCTCTGCTAGCTGTCAGAACTTCTAATATGTTAGCATCTTCTCTGGCAAAAAGAACCCAGGAGAGAACGGGTTTGCTTTAGCTCCAAGTTCCATCATCTTGAGGAAATCAAGGTACCGTAACCTGAAGCAATGAGTCACAACCCATTATGAACGCACACATAGTAATGCTTCACTGGCTTTCTCCACCCCTGTACAATTCTAGAACCTTGCCCATGGAATGGTGCCATCCATGATGTATTGAACCACTCCACCGCAATTAACATAGTCAAAACAGTCGGCCATAGACAGAAGCCTTTCCCACAGATGATTTAACTGAGGTTAGTGAGATAAAGTATTTTTGCACAGTGTGTGTCCATGTCATTCTGACTTTCACACACGGCTCCTGAGAATCTACAGCAAAACAATAAAAATCTGAATGTCTTTAGACATTATAAAGGCAGTGTTAATCAAACTAAGGTAAAAATACCTTGCAAGATGTCACTTCTTTCAAACATGATGTCCCTTTTAGGTGCTATACAGTCCGCTGTGTATTTCTTCCTCACCCCTACTCATGGCTTTTCCTCCTATCTGTTGATACCCTTTCTTTTCAAGAGCTACATTTTGTTTTACCTTCTACAATGTCGTATTTTCAAAACCTCATCTCTATCCACTCTGACATGTCCTTCCTATTTGAGCATCCTTCATCCCAAGATTCCAAAGACATTCCCACTATAATTTATATACACCATTACTCAGACTTGACCCTACTTGTCCCAACTCCCTTTAAGTACAATTTTAAAAGAGGCCACAAATAATATTCATATCGCAGGAGTCTCTCACCAGAACTTCAAGTCTGGTACTCGTGGTTTATGCTCCTGCAGTACTGTGTACACATAACTGAAAATCAATGGGAAGCTAATGGAAAATGAATACCACAGGGAGAGTCAGGCACTGCCCATAACATTCTTGCAGAGCAAGAGAGAAAACATTTTGAGCAAATGGCTGAAAACGGGTTTGGAAATTTGAAGAAAAATGGATCGGTTGCTTTTATGATGCTTTCTTTAGGGAATCTATAACTTGACTTTGGGTTCAATACGCTTGCACTTCTTCACATTAAAAAAAAAAGCCTGCTGGGAAAACATTGAGAGAAGCATTCTGATTGGGTCAATTCTCCAGGGCATACTAGAAAGTTCATATATCTTTTCATTCTCTGGGGTGTAAGAAATGAACTCTGAAAGGTCTGGGTACTTTGAAAATCATGAATGTAATGAACAACTAAAATACAAATAGATCTGCTTGCTCAAAGTTGATCTGGACCCGGACACACCTATAACCAGGAAGGCAGACTAGATTCAAGCTCTTCAGTACTCCCATTGACCAAAAAGCTGTTGTTTAGAAATCCATGGAATGAGTTCTGATTGGAAATGCAGCCTGGCATGGTAATACAGGCTATAATCTCAGCTACTGAGAGATGGAAACTGGGAAATTACAAGTTTAAAGTCTGCCAGGCCACTTACTGAGATGCTGTCTAAAGCTAAAAACCTTGTAAAAGGCGGGTTAGAGCTCAGTGGTAGAGGAACATCTGCCTAGCCCACGTGAGACCCTATATTTACTCTCTAGAACTACCAAAAAAATCAATTGTTAATGACAAATGAATTGTTTATAAGCATTTGCTGAGTATGTCATATGTACATAATAACTTGCTGTTATATATTTTAATTATTCATTCAATGATTGATAAAAGATTGTATATACAGTGGTTGGTGCCATGGCTTCTAGAGTCAGAATTTAAGACACACAGACAGATAGGTTTTTGTGCCTGCTCCATCTATGTTACCATGAGTATATAAGTATTTAGTGTTTATATAATAAAAGTAATATAATTTTCCTCCTTGAATTAGGTATAGAAAGCATCCCTACCATGGTACCATTACAAGTTAGTTATGAAACCACAGTCACCTTGATACCTAAATTACACAAAGACTCAACCAAGAAAGAGGACTTCAGATCAATTTATCTTATGACTATTGTGGCAAAAATACTCCATAAGATATTTGCAGACTGAGTCCAGGAACACATCAAAAACATCATTTTCAATGATCAAGTAGGTTTTATCCCAGGGATACAGAGATGGTTCAATATAGAAAAAAAATCAATGTAATCAAACTGAAAAAATGTACATGATCATTTCATTAGATGCTAAAAAAGCCTTTGACAAAATCCAACACCACTTCATGTTAAAAGTATTAGAGAAATCAGGGATATGGGGCACATACCTAAACATAATCATAACAATATACAGCAAGCCAATAGCCAAATCTAACTAAATGAAGAGAAAGAAATTCCACTAAAATCAGGGACAAAACAAGGCTGCCATCTCTCTCCCTATTTATTCAACATAGTACTTGAAGTTCTAGCCAGAGCAAAAAGACAACTAGAGGAGATCAACGGGACACAAGTTGGAAAGGAAGAAGTCAAAGTATCTCCATTTGAGGATGATATGACAGTTTACATAAGGACCCCAAAAATTCTACCAGAGAAATCCTACAGCTGCTAAACATCTTCATCAAAGAAAATGAATACAAAATTAACTCAAAGAAATCAGTTGTGCTCCTTTATACAAATGATAAATGTGCCAAGAAATTAGGGAAACAACACATTTTACAATATCCCTGAACAAATATAAAATATTTGGTGTACATAACCAAGCGAGTGAAAGATCTGTAGGTCAAGAACTTCAAGTCTGAAGAAAGAAACTGAAGAAGATAACAAAAGGTGGAAAGAACTCCCTTGCTCATGGATCAGTAGGATTAACATAGTGAAAATAGCCATCTTACCAAAAGCAATCTACAGATTCAAGGTAATCCCAGTCAAAATTCCAGTATAATACTTCACGGATCTTGAAAGAACAAGCTCAGCTTCTAGGATAGCTAAAATGATCCTGACAATAAAAGAACCCCTGGAGTTATCATTATCACGGACTTCAAGCTGTACTACAGAGCAATAGTAATAAAAACTGCATAGTATTGGTATAGAAACCAACAGGTGGATCAATGAAATTGAATTAACAACAAAGAAATAAATTCACACACCTACAGACACTTGATTTTTGACAAAAAAAAGCCAAAGCCATACAAAGCAAAAGGGAGACCATCTTCAACAAATGATGCTGGTCTAACTGGATGTCTACAGGAAGAAAAATGCAAATAGATCAATATTTATCACCCTGCAAAAAACTCAAGTCCAAATGGAACAAAGACCTCAACATTAAGCAGACACACTTAATCTAATAGAGCAGGAAGTGGGGAATAGCCTTGCATTCATTTGTACAGGAGACAGCCTCCTAAACAGAACATCGATGGCTCAGGAACTAATGTCAAGAATTAATTAATAGGACCTCATGAAACTGAAAAGCTTCTGTAAGTCAGAGGGCAATATCATTAAGACAAATGGCAGCCAAGAGATTGGGGAAAGTTCTTCACCAACCTTACATCTGACAGAGGACTAATGTCCAAAATATATAAAGAACTCAAAAAATTAGGCACTAACTATCCAAATACTCCAATTTCAAAAGGGGGCCCTGAGCTAAACAGAGAATTCTCATTAAAGGAATCTTGAATAGCCAAGAAGCACTTAAAGACATGTTCAAGTCCTTGGTCATCGGGGAATTGCAAATCAAAACAACTCAGATTTACCTTACACCCATCAGAATGGCTAAGATTAAAAACTCAGGTGACAGCACCTGCTGCCAAGGTTGTGGAGCTACGGGAACACTCCTCCAGTGCTAGTGGGAGGACAGACTACTCTGGAACTCAATTTGGCAGTTTCTCAGAAGATTGGGAATAGCTCAAGATCCAGACACACCACTCCTAGATATATATCCAAAAGATGTTCCCCCATCCCACAAGGACACTTGCTCAACTCTGTTCATAGCAGCTTCATTCATAATAGCCAGAAACTGGAAACAATGTAGGTGTTTCTCTACTGAAGAATGGATACAGGAAATGTGGTACGTCTACACAATGGAATACTATTCAGCCATTAAAACAAGGACATCATAGTTTCAAAGGCAAATGGATAGAACTAGAAAATATCATCCTGGGGCTGGGGATTTAGCTCAGTGGTAGAGCGCTTGCCTAGGAAGCGCAAGGCCCTGGGTTCGGTCCCCAGCTCCGAAAAAAAAAGAACCAAAAAAAAAAAAAAAAAGAAAATATCATCCTGAGTAAAGGTAAGTCAAACATACAGAGTATGTACTCACTTAAAGTGGATATTAGCCATAAAGTACAGGATAGCCATACTATAATCGACAGGCCCAAAGAAGCCAAATAACAAGGAAAGCACAAGAGGGAATGGTTGAATCTTTCTCAGAGGGGAAACAAAATAGATATCGAAGGTTAATGTAATTGGGTGGAAGATGCAAAAGGGAGTGGAGTGGAGGAGGGTGTCATATGGAGAGAAAGCAGGGGAGAAAGAAGGGAGATCATCTTCAATGGGAGCAATCTCTAGGATGTGCCAGAGACCCGGGATGGGGAGGGGCCCCAGAGGGTCTAAGGGATCAACTCTAGCTGAGACTCCTATCAGTAGGGGTATGGATCCTGAAGTGGCCACTCCTCTTAGGCAGGACCGCCACTGGAAGGATAAGGTCAATCATCTAACCCACAAAGCCTTCAATCCAAAAATATGTCCTGCCTACAAAGATGTGCAGGGACAAAGAAAGAGCAGAGTCTGAGGGAATGGCCATCCAATGACGTCCCCAAATCAAGACCTATCCACGTGCAAGAACTAATCTCCAACACTCCAATAGTCCATTATGCTTGCAGATAGGAACCTAGCATAATTGTTCTCTGAGAAGTTCCACCAGTAGCCAATGGAAAGAGATTGAGAAACTCACACCCAAACAGTAGATGAAGCTCAAGGAGTCTTACTGAAAAGAGTTGTAGGAAAGATTAAGTGACCCACAGAGGACAAGGAGTCTACAGGGCTACACAGAGAAACCCTGTCTGAAATAAATAAGTAGATGGATCAATGGATAGTAGATAAGTAGGTAGGTAGATAATAGATAGATAGATAGACAGATAGATAGATAGATAGATAGATAGATAGATAGATAGATAGATAGATAGATAGATGGATAGAAGTGGATGTTAAAGTACTCTCTTCTGCTATACAACAGATATAAATAGATAAATAAATAGATAAAATAAATAGATAAGAAAAGTGAAGTACTAATTAAAAAACAGCAGCCAGAAATGATTATGCCTCTCCTATTGAACCAGTATGTAGCTTGTGCATAAAACTGTCTGCTCTCCTATCTTTATTTTCCTCTTCTGTGCCTGAAGCCTTGGTGCTCTGTGCAGCAAGCAACAGAGAGAAAACCTGAGATGGTGTGAGGAAATGAAAAGAAGCACAACCTTTTGCCTGGCGCGTAAGCCCTTCCCACTCAAAATAGGAGACTTCTTAGTATCAGCCTTTGCATTCACCACACCCACCTACAAAGCCAGGCAGCTTATATTTAAGTCACAAGACTAACACATATCTCAGAAAGAAAATTAGTGTTAAAGGCATAGAAGAGAATTCAGAAACTTAAGTCCACATGCTTTTATATTTCGGCTGCTTTTGTTACAAGTAATTATAAAGTGATTTCTTTAAATAAAACTCTACATACCCCCTGGAACAAGCCTGACACCTTAAATATACATGCAAATGCTTTATTCTCTTTCTCAAAGGTCATTTCCTCTGCCTGATACCTTGTCAATTTACTCCGTCTTAGACCTTATTAGCTGCCCTTTGCTCCCACCACAGAGACAATAAAATAAATACATGTGCAGTTAATACCACGGAGAATGCTATGGGTAAGCCATGTGATGGGCTAGGATCCAGAAAGGAAAGAATTGCTTTGGGATTTTTAATTTTACATTAAGCTATTTCAACACCTCCCAAGCCTTCCCCCTTCTCTTTTCCTAGTTTTATTAATTTTATTAATTTTAGCATACTCTCCCATGCCGATGGGGCAATAGGAAATGTTTTGATACACACATACATTGCATACTATTTATAAATCATGTCAAACATATTTCCTCAACTTTCTATTTGCTCTTCCTGCAGAAAACTTTCGAAATCACTTCTAGCTTTGGGATTTAAAAAAATAACATTCATTTATTGTCTGTTTGCACAGACACACTTGCAGGTATGTGTTCATCTGCACACAGCACATATGTTGAAGCCAGAGGAGGATCTTCTGGGAGTCAATACCCTTCTTATGCCATGTGGGGCCCACCCAGGAAAGAAATAAAGCTTGGTAGCTCTGAGCCTTTGCATCAGCCCCAAATGGTAGGTGCCACTTTCTTTTCAATGAATAAATCTTCCATTGTCTCTGCTTCTGCATCTGTGGATTCATATTGAAGGTGCATCCAGTTCTCGATTCCTCTTTACAGAACAACTAAACAGGCTGCTTATTTTCGCTAAGACTACCCTTCTATCCTCCTTTTCTTCAGAGATCCAGACTGCTTGGCGACCAACTGTTGTTGTCACTCTTTTGGCATTAGAGGACAACCCAAGCCTATGTTTATACACTGTCAAAGCACCATTCAAGAAGGAACAGAAGAGTACCTGTAAAGGGTCCTGTTTACTCAGAGGCATCACCCTGGAAGCCGACTTGAGACAGATGTTTTGTCTAAGGACAGGCTTGTGGTTAGGCCCTTCAGGATTGTATAGAGGCAAGGACAGAGTCAATCTGGATGGACAACCCATGGCTCTATGTCATTTCTGTGGCTACTCTAACAAGCTTCATTGCACCCTGAACCTATAAGCATATCACTGCAATCAGACCAAGATTTCCCAGCTATGCCTTTTACTTTAAGTTCAAGACCATTGCAGTTAGCTACAGGCAATGATTACTTGAGTGATATAAGAATTGACTCAGCTCTGTGTCTTTCCCTGGCACTGAAGCTATTCCACAGGGTCTAGCTATGGGCACGCCTGGAGTTGAGGGCTAGGAAGATCATTCAAATGTTAAATTCTATCATTCTATAGTTAAGATCCAGACCAGTCTTGTGCTTACTCCTCCATCGTATATCAAGCACATGGGTTCCCATGAGACACTGTGATGCTGGAAAAGAAGGAACGTTGGTAAAGTCAGTCCCTTGGCCACCTAAGTTTCTTATTAAAGAAAACTGTGCCTAAGTCTTCTGGATGCAGGATCCTGCACCGCTCACAGTTCCAGTGAGAGGACAGGGGGAACTCAGGCTTATTCCAAATTAGAAATTATTTCAGTTCAAACTTGAATCATTCTAGAAAGTAGACCTGGCTCTGTAATGCTGGATCTGGCCTAGAGGCCCTGTTAGTGCAGACCCTTTTCGTTTCTGTGCTGATATTACTATGAAAACTCTGGTGCTGGACTTTAGGACAAAGCCTTTGCTTGCTCTTCTGTCTTGCCCCACCCCTCCCAGTGGATGGAGTTCTGTTCCAAGCTCTACAACACAAGGCTGGGGAGAGACAGTAGTTATAATTAACATCTTCCTGGAGCAATTGCAGCCCTTTTCAGACTGCCTGGCTATAAAATCAGAGGGGTTTACCAGAGAACCTGGTTTCAGTGAACTAATATGATACTATATCATTAAGCCTGACACTAGCCTTTAAATCTAAAGCCTATATTTAATTCTCCATTTCTCCAACAAGAAGGTATCTCTGTGTACTAGGTTCCTTAGAGGTGGGGAGGTAATACCTGTCTTTCCTTCCTGCCTTTTATAATAGTCTTTCAATTTTGCTATATTAAAAAACAAGCACTTGGGCTGAAGAGATGACTCAGGGATTAGGAACGCTGTTCTGCCAGAGGTCCTGAGTTCAATTCCCAGCAACCACATGGTGGCTCACAACCATCTGTAATGGGATCTTATGCCCTCTTCTGGTATGAAGACAGCTACAATGTATTCACATACATAAAATAAATAAATCTAAACAAACAAACAAACAAACAAAAAACAAGCCCTTTTATCTCTTACCTGGCTTTCTTAGCTCTTGTAAAGACAGTCTTTATAACTGTTCAGATTGGTGTCTCTCTAGATAACATATAGTCAGAGGGTTTTACTCTGACACCATCTTGCTCTGCCTCTCCCTGTTGAAATCAGGTACAGTTTCATAATAAGAGAAAGAGATGATGAGAGATGACATGGCACTCTAACACATCTGAAGATATAAAATATTTTTAAATATTTAAATAAGCAAAAAATAGTTTAATGCCTTTTTCAGTTTCCTGAAATAAAGATGAATTCATGCATAGGAACTGAATTAGATAAAGAATAATGAATGGAAACATTAATGGTTTTCACCGTGTAAAAATTTCTAGATAATCAAATATAACAAAAATAAGAAAGTTAAGATCAAATGAGAAATAATTCGCAGATAAATGATATTCAAAAAGTTTGAGATTATAAAGGAACTTGTGAAATAAAATAGCAAATGCTAGTAATATGTCCAGTCATTCTTAAATTATGACACTTGAAGTCATAATGTTTACACTGAAATTCATCTCTGAAATTTAAAATGATTTTTTAAAAATCAAAATATACTCACCCAACTACTCTATTACAAGAGCAACTCATTCGAGTGTCGGTATTTGTGTATGAAGATTTTGGGAAATTTCTATTTTAGATGCAGTGGTGTTTTGCCTACATGTTGGATCCCCAGGAACTGGAGTTACAGATAGGTGTAAACTTCCATGCAGGTGCCGGGAATCGAACTTGGATCATTCGGTGGAGCAGCCGGTGTCCTTGACCACTTTCAGTTCACATGAGTAATTAGCAAAGATTATAGTATGGGTGGAATAAGGAAACCGTGCAGTTATAACTAAAGAAAACATGCATCAGAATGCAGCAAAGGATGAGAATCTCAAGAGAGAGAGGCCCACAGGGAATGTCTAGCCGTGTCCAGGGGAGAAGAGTTAACTCACCTGGCCAGAACTTTCCTGGCATGAGAGATGGTGACAGTAGGAGGTGCCCTGATATTGACAGGTATCACTGCTGATGTCATCATTTCAGATACAGTGTATTCCCTAGTTAGCTGCTGAAGTCTCTTTGGAGAAAAGTGTCTTTTCCTGGCCAAAGTATAAAAGAAGAGAGTTGTACAGGAAGATGGTCAAAAATCTTCATGGATTCCTTCTCCTCCAGCCTTTACCTCAATCCTGATTGGTGAATCCCTATGAGGAGAATCTCAAGGCACAAAAACGAACAACTTGTACTGACAGTCTCCATTGGATGGCCACACAGGTGGTTCATGCAGCAAAACCAAAAGTCATGAAACCAGGAAAAACATAGATAAGGAAAACAAGAGGTCAGAGGGATTGGAGAGAGGAGGTCAGAGGGATAGAAGACAGAAATTTAGTAGGGATGGGAGACAGGAGTTTTGTAGGGATGGGAGACAGAAGGTTGGTGGGGATTGAGAGCAAAGGGTTGGTGGGGATGTTAGACAAGAGGTTGGTAGGGATTGAGGGCAGAGGGTTGGTGGCGATGAAAGACAAGAGGTTGGTAGGGATTGAGGGCAGAGGGTTGGTGGGGATGTTAGACAAGAGGTTGGTAGGGATTGAGGGCAGAGGGTTGGTGGGGATGTTAGACAAGAGGTTGGTAGGGATTGAGGGCAGAGGGTTGGTGGTGATGGAAGACAGGAGGTTGGTGGAGATGGAAAGGATATTAAGAATGCATGTAAAGCAACCAGAATCCATTATACACATAAGTGAAATTGTCAAATAACTAACACACAACGGTAACGAAAAGAGCAACCCAGAAGCATTGGGAGAGGGAGAGGAAGGGTAAGAGTTTTCTCAGGACCAAGTACAACAATTCTTCTCAACAGTCATAAAAGGAAAACAAGACTTTGGAAAGAATAGGCATATACATTCGTGGTGTGAATAAAAAGCTAGGTGCCAGAATCCCTCATAACGAAGATTAAAAACAAGGCCCAGAACAACCAATCATTTTTCAGGTAACTTCACCATGTGCCAGAATAAATCTCAAAAACATTTATAGTAATGTGAAAACATCCAGCTCCAGCAAGATGAATTTCACAAAATCTGCTGTAGGGACAGAAAGAGAACAGGGAAATCAGACTCATAATGAGTAGGAATATACATCAAAGCTGGCTTCCAAATTACGCAGATGATAGAACGTGTAAACAAAGGCAATAAATCTTTTAATACAGAGCCAGCCAAACAAGGAAAGATTTGAAATAGAGACATCCCTGATACAAAAAGACAAAGTAAACTAGAGATGGTAACAGTGCAAAAGCCATAAAAATCCAACACAGTAACTGTCAAGAAAGAAAACTCACGGCCTTGGGGCTGGAGAGAAGGATGCCCTCCCAAAGGCCACAGGTTCAGTTCCCAGTCTTCACAACTATCTATAATCCCAGTTCCATGGGAATCCAACATCCTCTTTTGGCCTTCACAGGCGTTAGACACATGCTGTGCACATATATACATGCATACAAATACATACACATTAAATAAATATTTTTATTGGATATTTCTTTATTTACATTTTAAATGTTATTCCCTTTCCCAGTTTCCTGGACAGAAGCCCCCTATCCCATTTCCCTCCCTTTCTTCTATAAGGTTGTTCCCCTCCCCATCCACTCCTCTTCTCCCCTCCCAACATTCCCTTACACTGGGGATCTAACCTTGGCAGAACCAAGGGCTTCTCCTTCCTTTGGTGCCCAACAAAGCCATCCTCTGCTACATATGCAGTTGTAGTCATGAGTCAGTCCATGTATAGTCTTTGGGTAGTGGTTTAGTCCCTGGGAGCTCTGGTTGGTTGGTATTGTTCTTATGGGGTTGCAAAACCTTTCAGCTCTTTCAATTCTTTCTCTACTTCCTCCAACGGAGGTCCCGTTCTCAGTTCAATGATTTGCTGCTAGCATTTGCCTCTGTATTTGACATGCTCTGGCTGTGTCTCTCAGAAGACATCTATATCCAGTTCCTGTCAGCATGCACTTCTTAGCTTCATCAATCTTATCTAGTTTTGGTGGCTGTATGGGCCACATGTGGGACAGGCTCTAAATGGCCATTCCTTCAGTCTCTGATCTAAACTTTGCCTCCATATCCCCTCCTATGAATATATAAATATGTTTTAAATCTTTAAAACACTTGCAACCCAAGTTTGAAAGCTAAAACTAATAAATTAAATAAATAAATAAATAAATAAATAAATAAATAAATAAATAAATAAAGCAAGCAAGCCAGCCAGCCAGCCTAGGAGAAAGTCTGTGGTTTCGATACACTATTTCTATTTTTTGGTTACTGGTTTTTTTTGCATAATATATAGCAGTATGAGCTGAAAAGAAAAATGTTGATCATTGTCTTTCATCAAGATTGAAATGACGGTTCTCTGAAAGAACTGTGCTGCAGTCTGGGAGTCAACAATCATAATAGATGTATTTGACAAAGATAAAGCTTTTATATCACCAAAATAAATAGATAAGCATTTCATATTCAATAAGTATATGAAACAGTAACACATCAGCAACCAGTATGAAACTAACATTGATATCACTAAATATGTAATAAAAATTATTAACATTTTATAAGTCTTATGAGTTAAAAGGGTGACAAGACTGTGAAGCGATGGGCTTTTGTACACCACTGATGGGAATTGAAAGTTTCCAAACTACCATTTTGAAAACTCTTTTAAACTTCTTTGTAAAACGAATTACACATTTAGTGTTTGAAACTGTCATTCTAGCTCTAAAATGTACTTAGGAGAATCTGTAACAAAAGATTGCCCTGCATGACAACAGGACAATGAGCTGTGGCAGGTCTGTACCCTGGAATGTTCCATAATGCCTCTTCTGGAGGTCATGGGTAAAGTATACATTTGTCAAAATATATTAAATTAAAGAGTGAAGATGGATACAGTTTTAAATAAAAATTAAACGTCAATTAAATTTCAAATTTTTAAGAGCAGATAGTCCTGCACGATCAAAGTAATCTGGTGCATTGGTCACTTTTTCTTGTTCTGGCACACAATTGAAAAACCCCACTGAAGCAGGAAATATTCATTAGGGATTCCTGGTGGCCAAGGTTCCAGTCTCTGTTCCCAGGCTCTATTTTAAGGGGCCTCTCTATGAAGCAGGACATCATAGACAGCACTCTGTGGGGCTGATAGAGGCAGAGCTCATCTTAGTAGCCAAAAAGCAGAGAATGAGGAAGAGGAAGAGTCCAGAGATCACTCTCTCCATGGAACGAGTTACATAATGATTCCTCTAATGAGGTCCCATGTCCTACGAGTTTCAGCAACTCTGCACTCCTCAATACATTAGCCCACTGATGAACTTGGGGTCCTTATGACCCAGTCACCTCTCAACAGTGATGCCAGATGTGGACCAATCCTTCAATACCCCAACAGTCCTTTGGGGAGATATTTTATATTCCAACCACAGATAAAACTGAGTTTGTTCTAGGAATGTGTATTCAAGAGGAGGCTTCAAAAATCTCACATGGCGTTGGCATTTATTTTCCTTCTTAGTAACCAAAGTAGAAAATGAGACTTTGAGTACAATTTGAACTGACATAAAATTTCAGACTTTTAACACCAGAAGTCTATACTAACAATTATATCTGACACTAAACCTGAGAATGGGGAGGGGGTTCACGATCAGGTGACAAAAGCAAAACAAGTCAATTCTGGTTTACAAATATGTCCAACAATCTTGTACGGATTGTCTATAACATTTCAATCCCTAGATGCAATGGCCCTTAAGGAGGATAGAGAAAGAGATCTTCCTTGCCGCCAGAACTGCTGCTTCTGTTTGTTTTTTGCAAAAGAGAGCCCCACAATAAACAATGGATAATGGCTATAGTGTGCCTTAGGATTTTGAAAGAACCAGCAGAAGGGAGTGAAAATAAAAAGTAATAAGCAAATGTGAATGCATAAGAGTTTGAAATGGTGCTTCAAGTTTCTTCTCACAAGCAGATGTCACCTGCCAAGCACTTTCATATCCTGAAACACAGATAATTCTTCTGTTGATACTAAGGACCCTGTCTCTAGCCACTCAACCTTGACCAATGGGCTCATACACAAAACAGTCAAGGCATCGGGTACAAATGTTACACATTTTGCTAAAATACATAGCTCTCCCTTCAACAAGTCTGTTCTTGCTACCGCAATTGCTGGCTACCTAACAGGCTGATTCAGTTTGTTAGTGCTACTCCCCAAAGAACCTGAGAACCAAGTTAACTAATTCCATCATAGAAGCATGAACAACATGTTTCACCAAAATAAGCATAGATAATAATTGCCTTCCCTGGGTATTCTACGTTGGTATTAACTACTAACGGTGGCTAAAGGAATGTTCGATTTTTCTCTGATGATAGCCACTCAACTTCGCCTATAGTCAAAGAACACACATACCATCCAAAAATGAGAGAAAGGCTCACAGCCATACATTTCATTTGTCTAAGCATATACCTTATCAGTGTGAGTTGGCTTGCTGCAGACAGCTGTGGAGTACTCTTGCAAGATTAAACATATACACATACATATATACATATACAAATATATATACAGATAGATATAGATATAGATATAGATGATATAGATATAGATATAGATATAGATATAGATATAGATATAGATATTTGTAACCAGCAGCCAGTATGACACTATCTTTCCCCTAAAACCAAAAGCACATGGATCAAAAGAATTATAGAGCTAGGAATAGAGGTAGTTCCTGTCTTTTTCTGTTACCCTTAAGGAGCCAATCACAAGAATATGAATTCTTCTTGCCAATGTTTTAAATGTATAGGATTAGATGTTTTGTTTTTAAAAACCAGATGGAACTTGTAGATTAAACTCTACCATATAAAGTTGAGTTCTTTTTACCATCAAACCAGCAGAGAAGGATGAATTTCCTGTATTAATTGCAGGGATAATGATGGTTATTAAAGCATAGTAAAAGCCAAAAAAAAAAAAAAGACCTAAGAAAGATAGTATTTAAGGAATTTTTTTGAATATCCTCAATAGTCATGTGTCCAATGTCGGAGGCTAATAAAAAATATTCAATGTAATGAAGGCAAGGATCTTATTCATTCAGCCTTTAAAACTTAAGTTTTACAATTACTTCATGAGGGAAAAATCAAGATGAGACACAGAAAGTGCTTACTGAAAAAGGAAAGGAATGGCTACTAAGAGGAAGAAACTAAACATACAAATTATGGGATCTTAATCACTAGCAGAAATAAGGTCAATGGGTATGAAGTTCATTTCCTTTCCTATTTTCCTATTTATGAACTACATATATGTGTGTGTTAGACGTAATATATATTACATATATTGACCATAATTTGCCGTTTCACATATTCTCTCTCTTATAAAATGTGTTTGTCACTCAGGGTTGGCCTTATTCTTATGCTTCATCTGTAAGCTGTAAAATATCAAAGAGGAATTGGGGAATCAGAACTGATTGAAAAAGATTAGATGCATTTTCTGTCTGTACCTGTAGGTGACCCTGTGCCACCGCTCTCTGTGCCCAGATACCACCCGGAGAGAGTTGGTCTCCCAGGGGTGCTGACACAAAGCCTTACAGAAGGGTGAAGCCACTGTCAGAGACAGCAAAACCAGCTATCACCAGAGATAACCAGACGCAATTGCAAAAACCTAAGTGACAGAAACGAAGGCCACTTGGCATCATCAGAACCCAGTTCTACCACCACAGCAAGTACTGGAAAAACAAGATACTGGTTTAAAATCACATCTCAAGATGATGTTAGAGGACTTTAAGAAGGACATAAATAACTCCCTTAAAGAAGTAAAGGACAGGGAGGGGGAGCTAAACCTTCAGAGAGGCAGACACGCCTGGGAAACCAGAAGAGACTGCACACTGCACACATTACTGATTCCAGAGGAAAACACCAAATGCCATCTGGAACCCTGGTGCACTGAAGCTCCCGGAAACGGCGGCACAGATCTTCCTGGTTGCTGCTGCCGCAGAGAGCTCGTGGGCAGCACCCCGCGAGCAAACTTGAGCCTTGGGACCACAGGTAAGACCAACTTTTCTGCTGCAAGTGACCTGCCTGGTGAACTTGGGACACACAGAAGCAGATTTCCTCTAGGACCGGGCACTCCCTATGTTTACCGGGAGTCCCACACCCGCGGATCCTAGCCCGCAGCAGCTCTCTGCTCCCAGACCCCGTGGGAGAGAGACCTCACCGCCTGGTCAGGTGGGCATTCCTGAGGCTGTAGAGTGGAAGAGACCACCAACACTGCCCACCCCTGCCCACATCCCTGGCCCAAGAGGAAACTGTATAAGGCCTCTGGATTCTCGTGGGGGAGGGCTCAGGAGCGGCAGGACCCCTGCGCCTGAGACACCGCCGGAA
This sequence comes from Rattus norvegicus, assembly GCF_021556685.1. Lineage (NCBI taxonomy): Eukaryota > Metazoa > Chordata > Mammalia > Rodentia > Muridae > Rattus > Rattus norvegicus. Next base: position 18,633,564 of record NC_141534.1, on the reverse strand, counting down.
CCTGAAGGAACAGACCGGATAAACAGTTCTCTGCACCCAAATCCCGTGGGAGGGAGAGCTAAACCTTCAGAGCGGCAGACACGCTTGGGAGACCAAAAGAGACTGCACGCTGAACACATTACTGATTCCAGAGGAAAACACCAAACGCCATCTGGAACCCTGGTGCACTGAACCTCCCGGAAACGGCGGCGCAGATCTTCCTGGTTGCTGCCGCCACAGAGAGCTCGAGGGCAGCACCCCGCGAGTGAACTTGAGCCTCGGGACCACAGGTAAGAACAACTTTTCTGCTGCAAGTGGGCTGCCTGGTGAACTCAAGACACAGGCCCACAGGAACAGCTGAAGACCTGTAGATAGGAAAAACTACACGCCCGAAAGCAGAACACTCTATCCCCATAACTGGCTGAAAGAAAACAGGAAAACAGGTCTACAGCACTCCTGACACACAGGCTTATAGGACAGTCTAGCCACTGTCAGAAATAGCAGAACAAAGTAATACTAGAGATGATCTGATGGCGAGAGGCAACCGCAGGAACCCAAGCAACAGAAACCAAGACTCCATGGTACCATTGGAGCCCAATTCTCCCATCAAAACAAACATGGAATATCCAAACACACCAGAAAAGCAAGATCTAGTTTCAAAATCATATTTGATCATGATGCTGAAGGACTTCAAAAGAGACGTGAAGAACTCCCTTAGAGAACAAGTAGAAGCCTACAGAGAGGAATCGCAAAAATCCCTGAAAGAATTCCAGGAAATCATAAATAAACAAGTAGAAGCCCATAGGGAGGAGTCACAAAAACCCCTGAAAGAATTCCAGGAAATCATAAATAAACAAGTAGAAGCCCATAGAGAGGAGTCACAAAAATCCCTGAAAGAATTCCAGGAAAACACAATCAAACAGTTGAAGGAATTAAAAATGGAAATAGAAGCAATCAAGAAAGAACACATGGAAACAACCCTGGATATAGAAAACCAAAAGAAGAGACAAGGAGCTGTAGATACAAGCTTCACCAACAGAATACAAGAGATGGAAGAGAGAATCTCAGGAGCAGAAGATTCCATAGAAATCATTGACTCAACTGTCAAAGATAATGTAAAGCAGAAAAAGCTACTGGTCCAAAACATACAGGAAATCCAGGACTCAATGAGAAGTTCAAACCTAAGGATAACAGGTATAGAAGAGAGTGAAGACTCCCAGCTCAAAGGACCAGTAAATATCTTCAACAAAATCATAGAAGAAAACTTCCCTAACCTAAAAAAAGAGATACCCATAGGCATACAAGAAGCCTACAAAACTCCAAATAGATTGGACCAGAAAAGAAACACCTCCCGTCACATAATAGTCAAAACACCAAACGCACAAAATAAAGAAAGAATATTAAAAGCAGTAAGGGAAAAAGGTCAAGTAACATATAAAGGCAGACCTATCAGAATCACACCAGACTTCTCGCCAGAAACTATGAAGGCCAGAAGATCCTGGACTGATGTCATACAGACCCTAAGAGAACACAAATGCCAGCCCAGGTTACTGTATCCTGCAAAACTCTCAATTAACATAGATGGAGAAACCAAGATATTCCATGACAAAACCAAATTTACACAATATCTTTCTACAAATCCAGCACTACAAAAGATAATAAATGGTAAAGCCCAACATAAGGAGGCAAGCTATACCCTAGAAGAAGCAAGAAACTAATTGTCTTGGCAACAAAACAAAGAAAAGAAAAGCACACAAACATAACCTCACATCCAAATATGAATATAACAGGAAGCAATAATCACTATTCCTTAATATCTCTCAACATCAATGGCCTCAACTCCCCAATAAAAAGAAATAGATTAACAAACTGGATACGCAACGAGGACCCTGCATTCTGCTGCCTACAGGAAACACACCTCAGAGACAAAGACACACACTACCTCAGAGTGAAAGGCTGGAAAACAATTTTCCAAGCAAATGGTCAGAAGAAGCAAGCTGGAGTAGCCATTCTAATATCAAATAAAATCAATTTTAAACTAAAAGTCATCAAAAAAGATAAGGAAGGACACTTCATGTTCATCAAAGGAAAAATCCACCAAGATGAACTCTCAATCCTAAATATCTATGCCCCAAATACAAGGGCACCTACATACGTAAAAGAAACCTTACTAAAGCTCGAAACACACATTGGACCTCACACAATAATAGTAGGAGATTTCAATACCCCACTCTCCTCAATGGACAGATCATGGAAACAGAAATTAAACAGAGACGTAGACAGACTAAGAGAAGTCATGAGCCAAATGGACTTAACAGATATTTATAGAACATTCTATCCTAAAGCAAAAGGATATAACTTCTTCTCAGCTCCTCATGGCACTTTCTCCAAAATTGACCATATAATTGGTCAAAAAACGGGCCTCAACAGGTACAGAAAGATAGAAATAATCCCATGCGTGCTATCGGACCACCACGGCCTAAAACTGGTCTTCAATAACAATAAGGGAAGAATGCCCACATATACGTGGAAATTGAACAATGCTCTACTCAATGATAACCTGGTCAAGGAAGAAATAAAGAAAGAAATTAAAAACTTTTTAGAATTTAATGAAAATGAAGGTACAACATACCCAAACTTATGGGACACAATGAAAGCCATGCTAAGAGGAAAACTCATAGCGCTGAGTGCCTGCAGAAAGAAACAGGAAAGAGCATATGTCAGCAGCTTGACAGCACACCTAAAAGCTCTAGAGCAAAAAGAAGCAAATACACCCAGGAGGAGTAGAAGACAGGAAATAATCAAACTCAGAGCTGAAATCAACCAAGTAGAAACAAAAAGGACCATAGAAAGAATCAACAGAACCAAAAGTTGGTTCTTTGAGAAAATCAACAAGATAGATAAACCCTTAGCCAGACTAACGAGAGGACACAGAGAGTGTGTCCAGATTAACAAAATCAGAAATGAAAAGGGAGACATAACTACAGATTCAGAGGAAATTCAAAAAATCATCAGATCTTACGATAAAAGCCTATATTCAAGAAAACTTGAAAATCTGCAGGAAATGGACAATTTCCTAGACAGATACCAGGTACCGAAGTTAAATCAGGAACAGATAAACCAGTTAAACAACCCCATAACTCCTAAGGAAATAGAAGCAGTCATTAAAGGTCTCCAAACCAAAAAGAGCCCAGGTCCAGATGGGTTTAGTGCAGAATTCTATCAGACCTTCATAGAAGACCTCATACCAATATTATCCAAACTATTCCACAAAATTGAAACAGATGGATCACTACCGAATTCCTTCTATGAAGGCACAATTACTCTTATACCTAAACCACACAAAGACCCAACAAAGAAAGAGAACTTCAGACCAATTTCCCTTATGAATATCGACGCAAAAATACTCAATAAAATTCTGGCAAACCGAATCCAAGAGCACATCAAAACAATCATCCACCATGATCAAGTAGGCTTCATCCCAGGCATGCAGGGATGGTTTAATATATGGAAAACCATCAACGTGATCCATTATATAAACAAACTGAAAGAACAAAACCACATGATCATTTCATTAGATGCTGAGAAAGCATTTGACAAAATTCAACACCCCTTCATGATAAAAGTCCTGGACAGAATAGGAATTCAAGGCCCATACCTAAACATAGTAAAAGCCATATACAGCAAACCAGTTGCTAACATTAAACTAAATGGAGAGAAACTTGAAGCAATCCCACTAAAATCAGGGACTAGGCAAGGCTGCCCACTCTCTCCCTACTTATTCAATATAGTTCTTGAAGTTCTAGCCAGAGCAATCAGACAACAAACGGAGGTCAAGGGGATACAGATCGGAAAAGAAGAAGTCAAAATATCACTATTTGTAGATGATATGATAGTATATTTAAGTGATCCCAAATGTTCCACTAGAGAACTACTAAAGCTGATAAACAACTTCAGCAAAGTGGCTGGGTATAAAATTAACTCAAATAAATCGGTAGCCTTCCTCTACACAAAAGAGAAACAAGCCGAGAAAGAAATTAGGGAAACGACACCCTTCATAATAGACCCAAATAACATAAAGTTCCTCGGTGTGACTTTAACCAAGCAAGTAAAAGATTTGTACAATAAGAACTTCAAGACACTGAAGAAAGAAATTGAAGAAGATCTCAGAAGATGGAAAGATCTCCCATGCTCTTGGACTGGCAGGATTAATATAGTAAAAATGGCCATTTTACCAAAAGCGATCTACAGATTCAATGCAATCCCCATCAAAATACCAATCCAATTCTTCAAAGAGTTAGACAGAACAATTTGCAAATTCATCTGGAATAACAAAAAACCCAGGATAGCTAAAACTATCCTCAACAATAGAAGGACTTCAGGGGGAATCACTATCCCTGAACTCAAGCAGTATTACAGAGCAATAGTGATAAAAACTGCATGGTATTGGTACAGAGACAGACAGATAGACCAATGGAATAGAATTGAAGACCCAGAAGTGAACCCACACACCTATGGTCACTTGATTTTTGACAAAGGAGCCAAAACCATCCAATGGAAAAAAGATAGCATTTTCAGCAAATGGTGCTGGTTCAACTGGAGGGCAACATGTAGAAGAATGCAGATCGATCCATGCTTATCACCCTGTACAAAGCTTAAGTCCAAGTGGATCAAGGACCTCCACATCAAACCAGACACACTCAAACTAATAGAAGAAAAACTAGGGAAGCATCTGGAACACATGGGCACTGGAAAAAATTTCCTGAACAAAACACCAATGGCTTATGCTCTAAGATCAAGAATCGACAAATGGGATCTCATAAAACTGCAAAGCTTCTGTAAGGCAAAGGACACTGTGGTAGGACAAAATGGCAACCAACAGATTGGGAAAAGATCTTTACCAATCCTACAACAGATAGAGGCCTTATATCCAAAATATACAAAGAACTCAAGAAGTTAGACCGCAGGGAGACAAATAACCCTATTAAAAAATGGGCTTCAGAGCTACACAAACAATTCACAGCTGAGGAATGCCGAATGGCTGAGAAACACCTAAAGAAATGTTCAACATCTGTAGTCATAAGGGAAATGCAAATCAAAACAACCCTGAGATTTCACCTCACACCAGTGAGAATGGCTAAGATCAAAAACTCAGGTGACAGCAAATGCTGGCAAGGATGCAGAGAAAGAGGAACACTCCTCCATTGTTGGTGGGGTTGCAGACTGGTACAACCATTCTGGAAATCAGTCTGGACGTTCCTCAGAAAATTGGACATTGAACTGCCTGAGGATCCAGCTATACCTCTCTTGGGCATATACCCAAAAGATGCCCCAACATATAAAAAAGACACGTGCTCCACTATTTTCATCGCAGCCTTATTTATAAGAGCCAGAAGCTGGAAAGAACCCAGATGCCCTTCAACAGAGGAATGGATACAGAAAATGTGGTACATCTACACAATGGAATATTACTCAGCTATCAAAAACAATGACTTTATGAAATTCGTGGGCAAATGGTTGGAACTGGAAAATATCATCTTGAGTGAGGTAACCCAATCACAGAAAGACATACATGGTATGCACTCATTGATAAGTGGCTATTAGCCCAAATGCTTGAATTACCCTAGATGCCTAGAACAAATGAAACTCAAGACGGATGATCAAAATGTGAATGCTTCACTCCTTCTTTAAAAGGGGAACAAGAATACCCTTGGCAGGGAAGAGAGAGGCAAAGATTAAAACAGAGACTGAAGGAACACCCATTCAGAGCCTGCCCCACATGTGGCCCATACATATACAGCCACCCAATTAGACAAGATGGATGAAGCAAAGAAGTGCAGACCTACAGGAGCCGGATGTAGATCGCTCCTGAGAGACACAGCCAGAATACAGCAAATACAGAGGCGAATGCCAGCAGCAAACCACTGAACTGAGAATAGGACCCCTGTTGAAGGAATCAGAGAAAGAACTGGATGAGCTTGAAGGGGCTCGAGACCACATTATGTACAACAATGCCAAGCAACCAGAGCTTCCACGGACTAAGCCACTACCTAAAGACTATACATGGACTGACCCTGGACTCTGACCTCATAGGTAGCAATAAATATCCTAGTAAGAGCACCAGTGGAAGGGGAAGCCCTGGGTCCTGCTAAGACTGAACCCCCAGTGAACTAGACTGTTGGTTGGAGGGTGGCAATGGGGGGAGGGTTGGGAGGGGAACACCCATAAGGAAGGGGAGGGGGGAGGGGGATGTTTGCCCGGAAACCGGGAAAGGGAATAACACTCGAAATGTATATAAGAAATACTCAAGTTAATAAAAAAAAAAAGAAAAAAAAAGTATGAACCATACCCGCACTATTCTGGTACAGTCCTGGGTCAGCATCCATATTGTATAATTGGATTTCTCAAGTTCTATGTATATGGAGAACAAAAGAACTCTTGTCTGACCTTAAGAATTACTTTAAGACCTAAACATGGTGATAAGTACCTTTAATCCCAGCATTTGGGAAACAGAAGCAAGAGGATCTGTGAGTTTGAGGCCAGCCTTGTCTACAGAGTGAGTTCCAGGACAGACAGGGTTACCTAGAGAAACACTGTCTTTCAAAGCAAAAAAAATTTGATTTAAAATACTGTTCTTCTCTACTTATACATTGTCATGATGGAAAAGTATTCTGTCACTTGATCATCAACCAAAAGTTCTAGTACAATGAATGATCTTTTTCCTTGTCTTTGTTTTTCTGTTAAGGGTAATCATCTAAACCCATCTTTCTCTTGGAGTTCACAATTAATCTCCAGAAATGTATTATCGGTTATCTCAGATTACTATGTTTAATCTACCAGATTCAATTTCCCTCAAGCAGAAGGTATATTTAATAAATTCTCATCATCTTAGAATACAGAAAAAATTGGCATTTACTCCCCAATATTAGATGACATTAAGCAATGATTAGGTTAGTGAGAAAAAAACAAATTATCATTTCTCTAGTTAAGAAACACTTCATGCAAGTAACTATAATTTATCTTTTTATCCCAAAGCCAATCGTAAAATTAATTCTTATTTTTAGGTGATTTGTAGTCATACAACAATTAAGGAAAATATTTCTATGGGCAGGCTGAAGAAAAGCTCATTTCTAAGTATTGAAAGTTTAAAATGAAGATTCTCTCTGTGAGTTTTATATGTAGCTTTAAAAGACAACTCCCACTTAATGGGAAATTCTCGTGAGTGTCAAAAAGAAACGTTATGGTCGATTAATGCTCCTAAGAAGAGCATTTAAATATTTCATTGTTCCGGGGAACCCATCATTCAAATCACTGAATATTTATTCCCTTTGCATGTGTTAAAAACAAGACTAAATTAGAGAAGCTTTTCATTAAAGATCTATTTAGCCTATAAGAAGTAAATGAAGCTTTTCAAACTAAAAATAACCCTGGCTTCTTGATGCATTTTTAGCATGCTAGCAAGTGACATTCTGTGACATGAGGAGCTAGACAACTGGAGTGAACTCAGTGTGTCTTTTGGCAAAGAGTAAAGCAATGTTCTGTTCTATCAAGCAACCCTACTGTCCACTGTATAACATGACACCTAACTCTGTCAGCTACATCATATTCGCTTCCAGATAAGTTTCACTGTTACCACGTTCTTCTTAGCAGCAAGTGACAAGAGAAAGTGTCCAGTAAAGTGTTTGGAACTGCAAGCACTCCAGACGCATGACAACCTAATCTATGTTCAACTGTGCTTTTTGGTCAACTTATAAAAATGTAACCAGTGGCAACAAATTGTGGGAGAAATGGATTCCAAGGCACAGAAGACAGACTACCTCAAATGGTTCCAAAACAGGTCACGACCTTGAGTGGAAGAACACATCAATGGGTGGAAAAGCCAACACTGGGTCATAGCAAAGCAACACTATCTGTGAGACACGGCATAGAAAAATAAGAATATATTTGAGAAAAATCGGGCGACAGGGAGCAGTTTATAAGCAATAAGTTGTATTAAGGAATATTTTCTGATGGATAGAAATAACACAAAGAACAAATGGGGCATATTTTATGCCATATTATGTAGCCATGGGCTTTTTCACCCCTGCCCAAGTTTCTGAAATAACAACTCTGAGACTGAATTGCTTATTAATAAATGCCTAGATATACCCAAAAGATGCCCCAACATATAAAAAAGACACGTGCTCCACTATGTTCATTGCAGCCTTATTTATAATAGCCAGAAGCTGGAAAGAACCCAGATGCCCTTCAACAGAGGAATGGATACAGAAAATGTGGTACATCTACACAATGGAATATTACTCAGCTATCAAAAACAACAACTTTATGAAATTCGTAGGCAAATGGTTGGAACTGGAAAACATTATCCTGAGTGAGCTAACCCAATCACAGAAAGACATACATGGTATGCACTCATTGATAAGTGACTATTAGCCCAAATGCTTGAATTACCCTAGATGCCTAGAACAAATGAAACTCAAGACGGATGATCAAAATGTGAATGCTTCACTCCTTCTTTAAAAGGGGAACAAGAATACCCTTGGCAGGGAAGAGAGAGGCAAAGATTAAAACAGAGACTGAAGGAACACCCATTCAGAGCCTGCCCCACATGTGGCCCATACATATACAGCCACCCAATTAGACAAGATGGATGAAGCAAAGAAGTGCAGACCTACAGGAGCCGGATGTAGATCGCTCCTGAGAGACACAGCCAGAATACAGCAAATACAGAGGCGAATGCCAGCAGCAAACCACTGAACTGAGAATAGGACCCCTGTTGAAGGAATCAGAGAAAGAACTGGAAGAGCTTGAAGGGGCTCGAGACTCCATATGTACAACAATGTCAAGCAACCAGAGCTTCCAGGGACTAAGCCACTACCTAAAGACTATACATGGACTGACCCTGGACTCTGACCTCATAGGTAGCAATGAATATCCTAGTAAGAGCACCAGTGGAAGGGGAAGCCCTGGGTCCTGCTAAGACTGAACCCCCAGTGAACTAGACTGGTGGGGGGAGGGCGGCAATGGGGGGAGGGTTGGGAGGGGAACACCCATAAGGAAGGGGAGGGGGGAGGGGGATGTTTGCCCGGATACCGGGAAAGGGAATAACACTCGAAATGTATATAAGAAATACTCAAGTTAATTAAAAAAAATAAATGCCTAGGCCAAAAACTTTGACTCGTTCCCACTAGTTCATAACTCAGTCATCCCATTTATTCTATTCTAAGTCCTGCCATGTGTCTGGTTACCTCTTCTTAGGTTCGTGATACAGTCTCCATAAATGTTACATGGAATATCTTCCCGTGCTGGACTCTATCTCAGGGTTCTCTGTCCTTACTAGAACTCCCACCTCCTATTTCCTGCCTAAGCTAATTGGCTACTCACCTTTCTTATTGGCAGGCAATGCCTCCATACAATACACAAAATATTCCCTACCTAGGATATTATTTAGTTCATTGGAAAGATAGTGCCTCTATAAGTAGCTTCTAAGCCTGAAGATTTGGCACCATTAGGGAAATGCTTGACTAGCATGCAGAAAGGCATGTATTTGATGTGCCCCACCATAAACACTTCACACACCTGTAATCATAGCACTTGGTAGGCAGAGATAGGAGGATCAGAAGTTCAAGGTCTATCTCTGATACATTTGAAGTGAGAAGGCAGTCTGACACACATGAGGCCCTGTATAAAAATAATGATGGTGATACCAACTGGCACTTTTTAAAACCTATGGATACTGGACACTCTGTCAGCATAGGCATTCTATTGAATTATCTTACTTAATTCTTAAAACAAGGTCTTAAGTTAGTTATTATTATCCTCATTCTGTAAATGAGAAACCAAGGTTCAGAGGTCAATGAATTGTCCGAGATCACCACTAACAAAAGGAAGTGTTAACATTTGTTTCCAAATCACATGTGTACACAGATCCTTCATCCACATACTCCAGGGCATGTTGAAGACGGTGTTCAGCACTGTAGGAGTAAACACCTATATGGATCTTTACTCAGTTATGCACTACTTCACCTTGAAAAGCTAAGAAGGCAGAAATTCAAGAGGGAAACTAGAGGCATGTTTAAAGAGAAATAGTCTCAGAATCGATTTAGACGAGGTAAAATGTCTGAGTAACTTTTCTGAGATTTTCATAGTACCGAAATAGTCTTCCGTATAGAAAATAGATGCTAAATACAGTTGTTATAAACTATAAGAAAAAGTATTTTGTAAGTGTTCCTTAAAAGGGAACAGTATCAATATTCAGGGAAATTGTAGATATCTTGGAGAAATTTGAAACTATCTTGGTATATTTACCATAAAATAGCTCTCTGTGGGTGTGTTATCAAGGCAGGGTAAACACATAGAGCAATTGGCCAAATACTCCAGAACCTATAGTTTAATTTTTCCAGAGAAAGAGATGAAAATATACTTCTGTGTTCAACAAAGAAATCACAGGATACAGGTAGATATTGCTATTGACTTTTTTTTTAACCTCAAGTTTGAAAGTAAGAATGAAGGTTTCTGAAACTGATCATTCAATCACAAGTTACCAGTGCTCATCTCCTCTTTAAAGATTTTTTTTCACTTCTCTATGTTTTAATAAACAGAAGAGTAGGTTCAGACTACCTGATGAATTTCCCTGGTAGCTAAAGACAGGAAGCCTGCTAATAATCATATCTGTGTCTACAGGTGATCTGAGACCACAAGACCTTTTTCTTACTAGTTGTATAGACCAGTGTCCATGGCCTTGCTTGAACTTCATTGTCTGCAGCTACTAAATAAGAGAACTGAATTAAAAATCATCTAAAAATTGATCAGCTCTCCTGTGATTTTTGTACATCAGGCTGTTAACTGTGGCTGGGTCCATGGAGTGGACATTGATGGAAAGGACCCCTTCTGTATTTTATTTACTTTGTTTGATTATGAACCTCTATTACTTTTAAGAACATAAATTTCATTATCAATTTAATTCATTATCTTATGATAACAGACATAACTGAAATCTGGTTACCTTTGGTGCCTATTGTGGCAACTCTCCATCAAGCATTTTCTAGAAATAATCTCCCATGCATACATTTTAAATACCTGGCATAGTAGCCTCCTGTTCTAATCTTTCAGAGAGGATTAGTTTCATTGCTCTTTTTCAGTAAGTAAATACCCCCATTCTTTTCTATCTTTTCTTTCCTTTCTCAACTTTATTTTATAGACTCTAAGAAATGATTTGTCGGGGCCCCTCACACTATCTGACCAAACTCAGTTGAAAAGAAAACTTCTGTATTTCCCTTTTGATCATGTGAAGGGTATGTCAATCCCTTTCTTGTTCTAGCAAGAATAAGGCTGGTTCACTGCTGCCAAGTCATTATCAAGTTTCTCTTGCTTTTGTGATAAGCGTTTGGGATTTCAACCAACTGTGGGAGGACTCCCTGAGACTGTCGCTGCAGCTGGATTCCCTGGATGATCTTCATCTGCCCCACATCTCAGTGCATCAAAGAAGCTGGGGCTTGACAGCCAGACTATAATGTTTCCTTTGTGTGATGGGGGAAAGTTCCCCATTCGTCTGTCAGATGTAAATTCACTGAGGTTGGCACCCACAGGGAGTTGTGAGGAAAGATTGTTGGGAGATGTCTCTTCTGGGTTTTGCAGTAGCATGATCTGTTTTCTGTTTTTTATATATATATACATAGATGTGTGTATACACATGCATATATACACTATTAATGTATTTCAGATATTTTTAAAGGAATTACTCTTTAACAGAAGCAACTTTCTTTATTAATAACTTACATGCTCACCAACTATAACATGAATCTTATTTACCCAATCTATGATTTTAAAGAATAATTAAAAATTTAGGGGTTTGGGGATTTAGCTCAGTGGTAGAGCACTTGCCTAGCAAGCGCAAGGCCCTGGGTTCGGTCTCCAGCTCCGAAAAAAAGAAAAAGGAAAAAATATTTAGGCAAACACGATAGAGATCCAGCTGCAGTTTCCATGAAATAATGTAAGGAAAAGTCTTCTTCTTAGAGCTAGAACATGGCTCATCGGTTAAAGGCCCTTTATGCAACTCCAGACAGCCTGAACTCAGGACCCAACACAGATGTCTGTAACTCCATCTATAAGGGATCTAACATTCTCTTCTGACCTTGTGGACACCGACACACATGTGGCTTTCAGACAAACATACAAACACACAGAGACATTCATAAATAAAAATAAAATATGTTGTTAAAGTTTAATGTCATCTGGGTGTTCAGATATGTTGGTAAGAGGTTTGGATTCTGAGGAAGGAAGCTCGGATGTAATCACCTTGCTTACTCAATTCTATTCCATCAAAACTGCCAAGGTTATTTACCATTACCAATTTTCTCCATACCAATAGCCACTGCCCACCTTCTTTCTAAACCGTATTTTCCCTCACCTACAGTATAGCATACTACATAGAATTACAACCTCTCAGATAACCGGAACAAGGACGTTTTCCAATTCATCTGTTATGTTGGTGGCTGTATTCATTTCTTAGGCTATTAACACCAAACTTTCCTAAAACAGACAGCTTTAAACAGCCAGACTTCATTCCCTTAGAGTTCTTACAGGCAGAATAAAATGGCACAGAACTGCACTTTGTCCTTAAACTCTGGCATTTTTCTTCATTTCTTTGACCTCTTAGGACACAAAGCATCTCGTCCCAATCTTTGTTCTCATCTCTCCACATTGCCTCTTCCGTTATCTCATCCTCAACTTGTCTGTGTGCTGTCCCCTCAGCCTCTGTCATGTAAGGACACATAATAACGTTCAGTAATGTTCAGAGCTCATCTAGGAAAAACAAGTAAGTACATCTATTAATCTGAAATTCTTAAGTCATATGTACAAAGTTTTTTTCAAATAAAAGATTTGCTGTCTTAGTGAGCTTATAATCAACCTACTTCTGTTAGGAAAGAAGGGACTTATATTTTTACCTTCAGATTCTTAGCAGAAACAACTTACTGTTGCCTTTTCTGAAGAGTTGTGGTCAAGCATCCCGATGTGTTTTCCTCCCTGTCACTACATGCTTCACTTAAGTTTACTTACTAATCTTGACTATTTACCAAGATAGAATCCTTCTGTTCAGTTTTCCCTACTGCAGAATGACCATTCTATAGATTTCAGGTCCTTTTGTATTTCTTTTATTCTCTGAAAAGTTATATGTATTCATTTGACCAGTAAATATATATATAACCATATAACATAGACACACACACACACACACACACACACACACACACACACACACACACATCTCAAAAATTTGTTAAGTTTCCAAGGTCTCTGAGAATAGCTCAGAATAATTCCATGGTTCCTCAATTTTAACTAGCTTTGGAGTCCTATTGACATTTAAAAATAATTGTTTTTTTCCATTTATTGAAAATATATTCTTTTCTCAAACAATATTTCCTAATGTGGATTTACTCTTTCTCTCTAGTCTTCTCATTTCTTCTCCACCGTCCCTCCTTCCAGGTCCCCTCCCCCTTTCTGTCTCTCATTAGAAAAGAACAGGCTTCTAAAGGATAGCAACCAAACACGACAAAATAAGATCTAACAAGACAAATCAAAACTACCATATCAAGGTTGGGGATGGCAGTTCCACATATAGATAAGAGCCTTCAGAGCAGGCACAAGCATCAGAGACCTACTTACTCTCCCAGAAATTATATAGAAGCATTAAGCTAAAAGCTCTAATATATATGCACAGAACCTGGTACAGACCCCTGTGCTTGCCTTTTCAGTCTCTATGAGTTCATATGAGCTTCAGAGAACCTTGTTCTGTTGTGCTCCATTCCTTCTGGTTCTTACAATCATTCGGCCTCTTCTTCTTAGGGGTTCTTTCCCTGAGCCCAAAGGAAAAGATGTAATAAAGATCTCCAATAGAGACTCTCTTTCCTCACTGTCAGAGCGAGCCTCTCTGATAAGACACTGATATCTGAGTACGGCAGAGTATTATTCGGAGTCATTTTACTGATACTTTTTTAAGACTACTAGTGTTGAGTTTTCCCCTAGGTCTCTGGGCTATCTAATCTCTTTCTTGGTTATCCAAGCACTGCTGTGTATGGGTGCCTTCTCCTGGAATGGGCTTAAGTCAAATCAGCCTTTGGTTGGCTCCTCCCACAAGATCTGGGCCACCTTTGCTCTGCCATATCTTGCAGGCAGGACAGTTTGTATGTCAACGGTTCCCTGGCTGTGTTGGTAGTCAGTAATGTCTCTCTTTCAGTGGCCTACAGAGTGCCTTCCTACACCACAAAGAGATGAGAAGAGTAGGGAAGTTTCCACATAGGCACCAGTGTTACTTCTTCATGTTCGCTGAGTAGTGTGGTTGTTGTCCTAGGAAATGGGGTCCATGGTTAGTTGGCAGAGAATAGCAATTTGCCTTAAGAACAGGATGGAGACTTTCATGGGACCTGCTGGGCCAACAACTCAGTTGAATGCAACCCAGTCCCACTGCTAGAAGGCTTGCCTGGCAACAAAAGATGACCTGTTAAGACTCCATATCCCTCATTACTTGAAGTCCTCATTAGAATTACTAAAGACGTTTCCCCTGCCCTAGGTAAGAAAATATTCTTTTTTTTTTTTATTTTTTTTATTAACTTGAGTATTTCTTATTTACATTTCGAGTGTTATTCCCTTTCCCGGTTTCTGGGCAAACATCCCCCTAATCCCTCTCCCTCCCCTTCTTATGGGTGTTCCCCTCCCCATCCTCCCCCCATTGCCGCCCTCCCCCCAACAATCATGTTCACTGGGGGTTCAGTCTTAGCAGGACCAAGGGCTTCCCCTTCCACTGGTGATCTTACTAGAATATTCATTGCTACCTATGAGGTCAGAGTCCAGGGTCAGTCCATGTATAGTCTTTAGGTAGTGGCTTAGTCCCTGGAAGCTCTGGTTGCTTGGCATTGTTGTGTAAGAAAACATTCTTACACCCTGTGTTATCATGAACTCCTTCATATACACAGCAGATGTGTAAAGAGCTATAGTAAAACCAGCAACAGCTAATATCTGCTAGATCTTTTGAACCCCAATTTTCCAGTACTCTTTGGAATACTCAGTATATAACAGGAAGCTGTCAGAGAGCACCTTTAGTAACGCATGAGCAATGCCAGCAGAGTCAGTGAGCAACTCTTGATACAATGGGGTAGCTCCAAACTGAGGATCTCTTTGTACTCAGGAGCTGGGTATTTGGGGGTACTTAGTAAACTGGGTATTTAGTAAACTTCTAAGGGGAGAGAAATAGAGACTTAAGTTTAGAAAGAAATTTCTCTAACTACAGAAAGCTAAAACAGAGGAAATTTTTTTCTAATAGGCAGAACTCCCTACTAGCAATCTTTTATTATTATTGTTGTTATTTGTTTGTTAATATTATTTTCTATTTTCTTGTATATGTTTTGCCTAAGTGAGCATCTGTGTTCCCTGTGCATTTCTGGTGCCCATGGAAGCCAGAAAACAGGCACATCTCATACCTTTTGGCAGACAAATGTGATACACCATATATGGTAGGTATTTGCTTCAAATTTTACACACATAAATGACAGAACAAATATGTACTACACAACTCTTATAGAAGAGATCAAATGTTACTCCAAGTTCATAAATCAAGGGACATGGTTGAGAAAATTAGCACGCTTTAAAGATTCTTCGTACATAGTAAACAGTTATTACTGAATTAGATGTAAATCACAGTACAGTTTGAAGCATATGGGAAGTACTCAAGTAATGTTAGTTAACTCTTAGCAACTTCCTATTTTAAAAGATTATACCAGTTCAAATTCTTATTGCCATATTCATTTAAATCCAGTTTGTCCAAATCATTCCTCTGGATAACTGTTGAACTTTGGAGGTGGGTCCCAAGTTCTGATCATACCCCAGTGCCAACTATCCACTGCCAGGTTCTCTGCTGACTCCAGGTACTATGGTAGCTGTAGACCAATTCCTCTGGACTGAACAAAAGGGTCCCATGAGGAACAACCCATCTCTAAATCTGACCCGTAGCAGCATATGATTCAGCTCCCATTTTCTCAAACATAGAGGTGAGATAGAAAGATGGAGACCCAGAAATAAATAGGTATCCCACACATCTAAATGATTCCAGTGGCTTGGCATTCTCTACAGGGAACTCCATTTTATCTAAGCATTGCCAGGGAAAATTCCCAGGATTGATATATATTTTCCAAAGTACTCAGCACCTTGTGGCTAGGAGCACTGGCTTCACTTTTCATATTTTGAAAGGTGTCCAGTTTAACGCATGGGCTAATATTATAGTTGCCTTGTACTTGACTATAATGATGATTTATAAGGGTCTCTTTCAGATGTGTGCTGTTTGATCCCAAAGGGCTGACCTTTGTTTGGTATTAAAATTGGTAAGAAATCAGCTCATTAAAAGGCAATATCATATCACTATTCCACTGTCATGAAAATAAACTTGAAATAAAACATATTTCAAGCCCATGTTTGTATTCTTTCCAGGTCTCTTTTGAATATTAAAATTATACTATTATAATGGTAGTTGAGTGTGTTTTGTGTAATTCTATAAGATTTCACCCTGATGTTTGTACCAGTGAAGATTCATTTACCCTACAAGAGAAACTGTTCCTTGAATTTGAAGTTTCATTGTGACTTTCTCTTGTTTGATCCCTAGGCGTACATGTGGCCAACATCCAAGACTCAGCGTGGCCATTACAAGTGAACACTGTGCAAAATCATTAGCTATACACACTATATTGATTAGAACATTCATGTCAGCTTGAAAGTCATAGGTGTGCTTCTGGTCCCAAAACACATACTTTTCTACAGCACAAGCTATTCAATTCTTAGGTGAGATTGTGAATAACAAGATGACCACAGATGAGTATTTGAGGTGTATTTATTGAGAGTAAAGACAAACAAACATCAACTATAATCTTAACGTACCATGGTCTAGGCAGTAAAAACACATCTTATTCATCATAAAAAGTGTTTCAAACAGAGCATTTGACAGACTGGTCTTTATAAAATGTTATAAATAATATAAGAAAGGGAAGGAAATAGGAGAATGATTAGAAACAAAGGAGAAAAATAGAGGGAGGGAGGGATGGAGGGAAGGAGGAAGGGAGGGAGGGAAAGAGGGAGGGAGGGATGAGAGTTCTTGGGCTGATAATCTGTAATCCCAATTACTTTCTCTGGACTGCTGTTTAGAAAGGTTTCAGTTTTATTTTTCCAGACTCTTCTCTGTGCACCACTGATTTTGTTTGGGATTTTCGGAACTAGACCTTGATTAAATTTGCCATTTAAGCAGAAAGAACCAAATTCCCTTGTGCTAAATATTAACCTCACAATAATTGCAGCTGCACATCTTTCCCAAAGAATCTATACTCAGAATTCCCAAGAGTTCTACACCTTAACCTCTCTGAAAGTAATTACAAATACCTTTATGACTTTTTGATAGCAGCCAGTAAAACTCAGAAAATATTCTGATGTTCACTTTGGAAAGGTCTTTCACGTGTGCACAAACAATAAGTAGATTAAAGGTAAACTGTAATGAAATGCAAACCGTCCCTAAAGAAACTCCAAGAGTAAATTCAGAGCTTCCAACCAATCTTCCCTGCTTCACAAACACACCAACGAAAATGTCTGAAGGGCTGGTAAGATGGCTCAGTGGTTAACAGCACCACCTGCTCTTCCTGAGGACCCAGGTTCAGTTCCTAGAAACGACATGGCCGATCACACTTATCTGTACCTCCAGTTCCATGACCTCTGACATCCTCACACAGAGAAAACATCAACGAACATTGAAAAATAAATAAATGTCCGAAATTTTCTTCTAAAAAATATAATTAATAATGGTAAGAAGAATATGACCTTAAACACCAAATCTATGTTCTTACACTTACAACTGTGTGACATTATTATACGTAACTTTAGAAAAAAAGACATATTTTAAATAAACTGAAGTACGCTCATTGTTGGCTATTAAGAATAAAGAAAATCAAAATCACTTATAATCTACTAACCTGAAATAAATACAAAAACTATATGACCAAGTTCCTGTTTTCAACATGATTTTATAAAATTTTTTGATTATATGTGATCCTTTACTTGTGCTTTATGTCTTTGGTTTTGTCAATGTGTATATACATACACGTATGCAATTTAATACTCTAATTTTCCCTTTTATTGAAAATAGATTCTTTTCTCATACAGTATATCCTGATTACAGTTTCCCCTTCTTCTACTCCTCCCAGTTCCTCTCCAACTCCCATCCCCACTCCCTTTTCTATCTCTCATTAGAAAAGGACAACAACAAAACATAACAAAATAAAATATAATCAGATAAAACATGAGACCATTTCTTGGTGTTTCATTTCTTCAGTATTAGTCAGTTCCATATAACTCAATTAATGTTGAAGCATTTGATCATTTGAAACTTATTTATTCACTCCTTGGTATTCCACACCAAAGTTGGTCATGGCAAACCAACAGAATGAAAAGAATCCCAAAAGAAGACACAAGAATCGGAGATCCACACATTCACCCACCCTCAGGAATCCAAATCAGAAGACTAAATTGAACGCTAGAACATATATGGAGAGGACCGGGTGCAGACCTGTAGAGGGCCTATAGTTCCTGTTTCAGTCTCTCAGTTCATATGAGCTTTGCTCCGCTGTCTTAGAGGACTTTGTTTTCCTAGGGTCTTCTGGCTATTCCCCTCTTTCTGCTTCCTCTTTCCTGGGATTCCCTGAGCTCTGAGAGGAGGAATTTGATGGAGACATCCCATTTTGAGGTGTGTTCCACAGTCTCTCTCTTTGCATACTATCTGATTGTGTGTCTCTGACTCTAATTTTTTAATGTACCAATAACTAATGGGTGTTTATGCCTCAAAATAACATGCTTACTGTTTTTTATTGCTTTTCTGTATTATAACATATGGATATACAATTGGTTTAATCAACTAGCTTTGAGACATTTGAATTATTTGAAACCTAATTGCTAATTTCTTAGTATTTCATGTCTTCAGACACGTAAAAATGAAAAACAGAAAAAGGAACGAAGTCAAAGGGTCAGTTTAAAAGCTAAAAGATCCAACACAATGGTTATAAGTATTAAATACAAATTAGACTGACTCTCAATTTCTCTTTCCTTATCTTCCATAATCTTAAAACAGATAATTTACCAGGATTTAAAAATTTTATTTAAAATTAGTAGCTATTCCTTGGACAAGCGAGAAGCACTTAGTCACTGATAATCTGGGTCAATAAACACAGAAGTAGAAGGGACTTTATTATGCTATCACCAGAAACTATAAGACAAAATTAATTAAATCAATCTATGAGTAAAATTGTGGGAGTTTTAATAAACTTAGGGGAAAACAAAATTATGGGCTACAACTGAGAAATAAATTTTTTTTAAGTATTCAGTTAATTCTAGAAATTAATGAAGTACACATAAAAATAAAACTTTAAGGGGTTGGGGATTTAGCTCAGTGGTAGAGCGCTTGCCTAGGAAGCGTAAGGCCCTGGGTTCGGTCCCCAGCTCCGAAAAAAAAGAACCCCAAAAAAAAAATAATAATAATAAAACTTTGAAAATTGAACTTTTTAATTTTTTCAAATTTAAAATAAACTAGTATAATAAATGCATCACTGTATGTAGGGGATTATTATTGTTTTTTCCTTGTTATTTGTTAAGAGTTTTGCTGTGCTAGGCTGTCCTGGAGCTCAGTATCCTCCTGCCTCAGGCTCCCAAATATAAGAATTATAGATATATACACCACTCCCTGGAAAACATATCAATTTTTTTCTTTTTCTTTTTTCTTTTTTTCGGAGCTGAGGACTGAACCCAGGGTCTTGCGCTTGCTAGCCAAGCTCTCTACCACTGAGCTAAATCCCCAACCCCAAACATACCATTTTTATCTCACATATTTAATAGGTTGTTGTAATGTGCAGTTTTCTCACTTAGTAATGTTTTTGAAATTGTTTGACTCTTGATTATTTTAAAGCCATCATATGGACCATCATAGAACACCTGAAGGCCCCCAAGTTCCTCAAGACCAATTAGGATCAAAATATCTGAGGTTACAGTACTAAGCTTTCAAATTGTATCTCCTTTGATCTTAGAATTCCATAGAAATAATTTTACCAAATAATTGCACGGAAATCAAATTTAACTGTAATCCGTGAAATAATCAACTTGAATCTGAAGTTGTGCTTCTGGATATTGGGAAGAGTGAATAAGTAACGAAGAAAAAAATTAAGTTTTGAACATTCTGGATTTCACTTAATCTTTGGAGACCATTTCAGAAGCTGGGGGTTTCTCTAATAGGACTAAGCAGCACTTGGCTAAGAAGCCTGTAACAGATAAACTAGAGTGAGGAGCAATGTCATGGAAACATTATAAAGAACTGAAAAGCAGCCAGGTAGATCTGCCGTGCCACAGTTCCATTCTACTTCCTTTTAATCCAGCAAAGACACCTAAAGGCACCTAATGCACAGTTGTGCTGGCATTGGGATAGTCCTAGAAGAGTCAGGACCCACCTGAATGTCCAAAGCCACAGAGCTAAATGTTCTAAGACAGGGTCTGAAGAGCAAAGCAAAACTGGTCAGTGGTGCAAAGAGAACAAGAAGCCAAATGTGAAAATGAACTAAGTAATGAGAAAAGCAGAGATAGATAGGCTTGGGGCTGTCATGCATTTCACTTCCACAAGTGCACATCTAAACGCTTCCTGTCTAACACATGGCCATTCTGCATCCCAATAGTAAAAAGCAAGTGACTCAAAAGAAAGTACCATCCATGAGGTAGATCCACAGGGAAAGGTGCTGCTGCCAAACCTTCAGACCTCAGTTCAAGGAAAGAACCAATTCTTCTAGGTTGTCCTTTGGCTTCTACACATGCACCAAGGCAAGTACATACCTATCTCATACCACCCAACAGACAAACAAAATGTAATTGTTTTTAAAAGAAGATAGCAGGACTGGGAAAATGACCAAGTGTCTAAGAGCATATCCTATTCTCGCAGGAAGTCCACATTCAGTTCCCAGCACTAACATCAATCTGAAAGGCCACAGCTTCCTGTAACTCCAACACGCCCTTTTAGCCTCTCCGAGCACCCACATACACATGGAATACATATGGGATTCATTCACCCATTAGATTAATGTGCCAAGATTGAAACATGAAGAAATATCCCCACAAGAAATGACATTAACACCCAATGTTATATTTATCAATATGTTGCTGATGAAGATTGTTTTAGCAAAGTGACACCACCCCCCTCCATGTGTGTGTGTGTGTGTGTCTGTGTCTGTGTGTCTGCGTCTCTCTCTCTCTCTCTCTCTCTCTCTCTCTCTCTCTCTCTCTCTCTTTCTGTGTGTGTGTGTATGTGTGTGTGTGTGTGTGTGTGTGTGTGTGTGTGTGTGTGTGTGTGTGTGTGTGTGTAAATTACAGGCAGCTCTACTAACGAAGCAATCATTTTTGGCTATACATGTTGGGAAGATGCCTGGTGAGCTTTGTGACTTTCAGGGTTTCAGGACATTTCCTTCCTTAGCTTTCTAAGTTTCTTTCACTTCCTCTTTCTTAATGACCTTCCTTTCTTCTTCTGGGTAATAATACCACTGTTGGAGTAGCCATGCAATGCCATCATACGGCTAAAACAAGAAATGAGTTATGTAATTGAGCTGGGCATTCCTATGACATTTCTCAGGGTTTGAAAAACTAGGAAAATTACCATCTCCTAAGCCTCTCACAGGTGGATCATATTTGACGAAAGTCTGTCTCTTTCCCCAAGCACCTCCTGCAGTTCTTTTAAAAATTAAATACTCATGGACAACTGAGTTCAGTGGATAAAGTTTAGTTCAGTGGCAAGCTTAGTGACCAGAGCTCCATTCCTGGAACCCACATAAACACATAAAGCAGGAAAAAGGAAGCCAGTGCTACAGACATGCTCTCTGACTGCCACAAGCCAACTGTGGAATATGCATACCACTTGTACACACCATGATATATACGTACATACACACGCAAAATAAAATAGAAACGGGTTAAAATTTAAAATATGAATGTGTATAATACCAATAAATGTGTTAAAATGTATGAGGAAATTTTCATGAAGCCTCAACTCTACATGAGAACTATAGGCAGCTACAAAATGCTAAGATCAGGAAAAATAGTCTTCCCCAGGGAAAAGCACACAAATTGGTTATCTAGTACCAAATTGCCTTGGAAATATACATATAAGAAATATTCAGGGGTTGGGGATTTAGCTCAGTGGTAGAGCGCTTGCCTAGCAAGCGCAAGGCCCTGGGTTCGGTCCCCAGCTCTGAAAAAAAAAAAAAAGAAAAAAAAAGAAGAAATATTCAGCCTGAACAGTTGGATTTATGTACTGTGGAAAAATATACACTAATATATATATATGTATATATATTCTATACATACCTATCCAATGCACATAAAATATTACACATATTAATATATACATATATTTGTGTATATATATGCATAAAAACATACATACATAAGTAATAATTAAAAGAAAATAAGGGAAAATTTGAAAGCGAGCTAGGGTAGAGGTACTAGGATAGCTTAAAAAGAGAAGGAAAGGGGACATAGTGTAATTATAATCTCAAGTGATAAAAATATTAAAAATAATTAGACAGAAATATCTAAAGAAAAAAGTTACAACATATATACAACTAGGGAGACTTAAGAAATTGTTGATGGCAGAGTTTAATCTCAAATTTCCTTGTCATGTCCTGAAGCAAATCTGTCAGTTTCATATGTTATGGCCATAGGCAATCATTTCAAAGGTGACTTAAGTCAAGTTCACAGTGTTAGATTATGGAAATATTTAGTAAAAGTCTAATTGGTTTTCCAACTAGGAAGAATATAAATCAATTAGGAAGTAAGTAATGGTTGTCACATACAGCTCCAGGCATATTTTGTGCGTCTAAGCTGACCTCTCTGATTCTGAGGAGGCAAGAGCTTTCCTGTCTCTATCAACTGAGATTAGCATACATTGTCACTCTGAACCTGTTCTACGGATGGAGAGTCCCAACCAGCTCTGTTCAGTTTGTTAAAAGAATGGAAGCTTCATTTCTCAGTGTTCCCTCTACCATTAGTTGAAAACAGATCCAAGAAAGAAGAATACATCTGCTCACGCAACAATACACTTACTTAGAAAGTCCTCTTTCTTCTGAAGCTTTATTTATTAATGGAAGAGGTTGGGGAAGAAGAGAAATTTGTATTACAGAAGAATAAAATGAGAAAAAACCCACCTGCCGAATACCCATCCCTTTCTCCCTGTCCTTTCTGCTGGGACGGACTGCTAGCTAGTCTACTCCCCAGAAGAGGCTATATCCTGAGGCTGGCTAGAGGATCCACTGCACTCAAAACATTTGACTCCACATCCCGAGGCATCCCAGGCAATCTGATGCACCCAGGACATCTGGCCAACAACCAGAGACATACCAGCAGATAGACTGCACCCAGGACACCACAACTTGAAGGCATCCCAGGAGTTCCTCTGTACACAGGGCAGCTGGGCAATTAACACCACAGTCTGAAGACTTCCCAGGGTCTCTGTGCCACACAGGGCAACTAACCCAAAAGACTGGAAGCTTTCCTGGAGTGTGGTAGCACACAAGGAAACAGAAACCACTGTCCATTGACCTCCACACCAGAACAGCTTCTCACAGGACAACAGTGTGACTGCTCCTCTGAAGACCCAACAGTCTGAAGGCCTCCCAGGAGATCTACTGCAGCCAGGGCAACAAATCAGCAGCTTCTGTGCCTCTCTGAATACCCTCCAGTTGGAAGGCCCCACAGGAGGTCTACTTCAGCCAGGGCCAAAAGTCTACCTGAAGACATGTTTCAACCCAGGGACAAAAGAGGCAGACTCCAGACAGAGTCACCCAGACCAGCAAACACTAGGGATAACAAGATGGCGAGAGGCAAGTGCAAGACCATAAGCAACAGAAGCACCATATGTGGGAATCATCAGAAGCCAGTTTTCCCACCACAGCAAGCCCTGAACACACCAACACACCTGAAAATCAGGAAGTTGACCTAAAATCCTATCTCATGAAGATAATAGATGCCTTTAAGGAAGATATAAATAACTCACTGAAAGAAATACAGGGAAACAGGTAGACGCCCTTAAAGAGGAAACAAATAAATCTCTTTAAGAAATACAAGAAAACACAATCAAACAGGTGAAGGAATTGCATAAAGCATTCCAAGACCTAAAAGTGGAAGTAAAGAAAACACAAATGGAGGCAAACCAGGAAATGGAAAACCTAGGAAAGAGGTCAGGAATTACAGATGTAGCTATCATCAAAGATAGAAGAGAGAATCTCAGGTGGAGAAGATAGCGTAGAAGAGATTGACACAACAGTAAAAGAAAATTCAAAACATAAAAAACTCCGAATCACGGTTGGGGATTTAGCTCAGTGATAGAGTGTTTGCCTAGCAAGCACTAAGGTCCTGGGTGCTGTCCTCAGCTCTGGGGGAAAAAAGTTCCTAACCCAAAACATCTAGGAAACTCAGAACACAATGAAATAACCAAATCTAAGAATAATTTGAATAAAGGAGAATGAAGATTCCCAATTCAAAGGACCTGAAAACATCTTCAACAAAACCATAGAAGAAAACTTCCCTAGCCTAAAGAAAGAGATGGGGGTTGGGGATTTAGCTCAGCGGTAGAGCGCTTGCCTAGTGAGCGCAAGGCCCTGGGTTCGGTCCCCAGCTCCGAAAAAAAAAAAAAAAAAAAGAAAGAGATGGCCATAAAGGTACAAGAAGCCTACAGAACATGAAACAAATGGGACCAGTAAATAAAATCCTCTTGTCACATAATAGTCAAAACACTAACTGCACGGAACAAAGAAAGAATATTAAAAGCTGCAAGGGAAAAGGGCCAAGTACCATACAAAGACAGACCTATCAGAATTACACTATACTTCTCAACAGAGACTATGAAAGTCAGAAGAGCCTGGTCAGAGGTCATGCAGACTCTAAGAGAACACAAATGCCAGCACAGGCTAATACCCAGCAAAGTTCTCAATGAACATAGATGGAGAAACCAAAATATTCCAGGACAAAACCAAATTCCAACAGTATATATCTATCAATCCAGTCCTACAGAGGATCCTCGAAGGACAACTCCAATGCAAGGAAGATACCTACACCAAAGAAAAGTCAAGATATTAAGCATCTAACAACAAAGCCAAAAGGAGAAAACCACAAGCACATAAAACTACCTCCAAAAGCATATATAACAGGAACCAACAGTATTCTGTCTTTAATATCTCTCAAAATTAATGGACTCAATTGACCAATAAAAAGACATAAGCTAACACATTGAATACTCAAACAAGATCCACCACTTTGCTGCGTACAAGAAACACACCGCAATAACAAAGACAGACACTATCTCAGCGTAAAAGGATGGATAGAGGTCTTCCAAGCAAATGGTTCCAAGAAACAAGCTGGAGTTGCCATTCTAATATCTAATAAAAATAGACTTTCAACCAAAAGTTAGCAAGCATGATGAGGAAGGACACTTCATATCCATCACAGGGAAAAGCAACCAAGAAAAAGTCTCAATTCTGAACATTTATACCCTAAATGCAAGGGCACACACGTTCATAAAAGAAACTTTACTAAAACTCAAAATACATATTGAAACCC
This sequence comes from Rattus norvegicus, assembly GCF_021556685.1. Taxonomy (NCBI): domain Eukaryota; kingdom Metazoa; phylum Chordata; class Mammalia; order Rodentia; family Muridae; genus Rattus; species Rattus norvegicus. The sequence goes on along the minus strand of NC_141534.1, from coordinate 18,607,920 downwards.
ACATAATAATAGCGGGAGGCTTCAACACCCCACTCTCACCAGTGGACAGGTTATTGAAACAGAAACTAAGCAGAGACAGAGTGAAACTAGCAGAAGTTATGAACCAAATGGATTTAACAGTAATCTAACAGAACATTTCACCCTAAAACAAACAAAAAAATACATGTTCTTTTCAGCACTTCATGGTACCTTCTCCAAAATCGACCATATACTTGGTCACAAAAAAACCCTCAGTTGATACAAGAAGATTGAAATAATCTCATGCACCCTATCAGACCACCATGGCCTAAATCTGGTCTTCAATAACAGCAAAAGCAACAGAAAGCCCACATTCATGTAAAAACTGAATAATTCTCTACTCAATGAGTAGAGAAAGAAATTTCAGGGGTGAAATAAAGAAAGAAATTAAAGACTTCCTGGAATTTAATGAAAATGTTGACACATCATAACCAAACCTATAGGACACAATGAAAGCAGTGCTAAAAGGAAAATTCATATCACTAGGTGCACTGGAAAAGATTCTGGCAACTGAACTGATCCCGCAGTTCCCAGCACCCAAATCCCATGGGGAGAGAGCTGAACTCCCAGAAGTGCGGACAATTCTGAGAACGCAGGGCAGACCGCTACTTTTGCCCACATCCCTGGCCCAAGAAGAAACTGCATAGTGCCTCTGGACACATGAATATAGGCACAGTCAGAGGCAGTAACCTGCTGGTTTCTGCCTGCTCCCAGAACTGAACTGAACCAGTCACATAGCTCCAGGAACCGAAATCCAGTGGGGGAGAGATCTGACCCCCTCAGAAGTACAGACACTCCTGAAAACTCAGAGGAGACAACTACTTTCTGCCCAAATTACTGACCCAAGAGGAAATAACCTACTGTCATCTGTGCCCCCTGGTCACAGGGACCTAGGAGCAGTCAGGAGTGGGACCCTTCGGGCTTCTGCCTGTGCCAAGAACTGAAAGTCAGTTGCCAGAACCGCATACAAACCTGAGAGCAGAGGTAAGACCAACTTTTCTGCTTCAAGTGACATGCCTGGTGAACTCAGGACACACAAAGGCAGAAGTCCTCTGCGACAGGACAATTCTGGTTGCTGGCTGTGCCAGGGCTGAACTGAACTGATCCAATAGCTCCCTGCACCCAAACTCCATGGGGGAGAGAGCTGAACTTCCAGAAATGTGGACAATCCTGAGACCATAGGACAGACTACCACTTCTGTCCACTTCTCCCACATCCCTGGCACAAGAGAAAACTGCATAGTTCTTCTCAATACAGGAATATAGAAGCAGAAAGCAGAAGTTATCTGCTGGTTTCTGCCTGCTCCCAGAACTGAACTGAACCAGTCACCAGTTGCACAGCTCCAGGAATGCAAATCCTGTTGAGGAGAGAGCTGGACCCCAAGAAGTGTGGACACTCCTGAGAACTCAAAGGAGACAACTTTCTGCCCACATTCCTGACCAAAGAGGAAATCGCCTAGAGTCATCTGTGTACCCTGGACACAGAGGCCTAAGAGCAGTCAAGGCAGGACCCTTCAGGTTTCTTCTGCCTATGCTGAAAGACAAAAGACAGTTGCCAGGAGCACTTGAAAGAAGAGCTCTCTGTTCTCAGATCCAACTGAAAGAAAACAGGTCCACAGGAGAGCTGACACAGAGGCCTACAGGAGGGTCAAGCCACTGTCAGAGACAGCAAGACAAGCTAACACCAGAGACAACCTAATGGTGAGAGGCAAGCACAAGAACCTAAGGGAAAAAAACCGAGACTACCTGACATCATCAGAGCCCAGTTCTCCCACCAAAGCAAATACTGGATATCCAAACACACCAGAAAAGCAAGATTTAGATTTAAAATCACATTTTATCATGATGATGGAGGACTTTAAGAAGAACCTAGTTAACTCCCTTAAAGAAATACAAGACAACACAAGTAAACAAGTAGAAGTCCTTAAAGAGGAAACACAAAAACCCCACAAAGAATTACCGGACAACACAACCAAACAGGTGAAGGAATTGAACAAAATCATCTAGGATTTAAAAATGGTAATAGAAACAATAAAGAAAGCACAAAGGGAGACAACCCCAGAGATAGAAAACCTAGGGAAGAGATCAGGAGTCATAGATGCAAGCATCACCAACAGAACACAAGAGAAAAAAAGCTTCTAGCCCAAAACATCCAGGAAATCCAGGACTCAATGAGAAGATCAAACCTAAGGATAATAGGTATAGAAGAGAGTGAAGACTCCCAACTTAGAGGGCCAGTAAATATCTTCAACAAAATTATAGAAGAAAACTTCCCTAACCTAAAGAAAGAGATGCCCATAACCATACAAGAAGCCTACAGAACTCCAAATAGACTGGACCAGAAAAGAAATTTCTCTAGTCAAAACACCAAATGCACGAAACAAAGAAAAAATATTAAAAGCAATAAGAGAAAAAGGTCAAGTAACATATAAAGGCAGACCTATCAGAATTACACCAGACTTCTCACCAGAGATTATGAAAGCCAGAAGATCCTGGGCAGAGGTCACACAGACCCTAAGAGAACACAAATGCCAGCCCAGGTTACTGTATCCTGCAAAACTCTCAATTAACATAGATGGAGAAACCAAGATATTCCATGACAAAACAAAATTTACACAATATCTTTCTACAAATCCAGCCCTACAAAGGATGAGATGGAAATCTCCAACACGAGGAGGGAAACTACATCCTAGAATAAGCAAGAAAGTAATCTCCTTGCAATGAAACCAAAAGAAGAGAGACATACAAATGTAATTCCACCTCTAACAACAAAAATAACAGGAAGCAATAATCACTATTCCTTAATATCTCTTAACATCAATAGACTCAATTCCCCAATAAAAAGACATAGACTAACAAACTGGATACATGGGGTTTTCGTGTTTCCTCTTTAAGGACTTCTACTTGTTTACTTGTGTTGTCTTGTATTTCTTTAAGGGAGTTATGTCCTTCTTAAAGTCCTCCATCATCATGATAAAATGTGATTTTAAATCTAAATCTTGCTTTTCTGGTGTGTTTGGATATCCAGTATTTGCTTTGGTGGGAGAACTTGGCTCTGATGATGTCAAGCAGTCTTGGTTTCTGTTGCTTAGGTTCCTGTGCTTGCCTCTCACCATCAGATTGTCTCTGGTGTTAGCTTGTCTTGCTGTCTCTGACAGTGGCTTGACCCTCCTGTAGGCCTGTGTGTCAGCACTCCTGTAGACCTGTTTTCTTTCAGCTGGATCTAGGAACAGAGAGCTGCTCCTGGGTGTGTGTAACCTGAAGCCTCCAGGCAGGTGGCTTGGAGCAGTAGAGTTGGTCTTACCTCTGCTCTCAGGTGTGTCCACACTCTTGGAGACTGGCTTTCAGCTCTCAGCACAGGCAGAAACCCGAATGGCCCTGCCACTGCTCCTAGATTTCCTCGCCCAGAAAGCACAGATGGCACTAGACGATTTTCTCTTGGGTCAGGAATGTGAGCAGAAAATAGTTGTCTCCTCTGGATTCTCAGGATTGTCAGCACTTCCGAGGGTCCAGCTCTCTCCCCCACTGGATTTGGGTGCAGGGAGCTGTGGGACCAGTTCAGTTCAGTTCTGGGTTCAGGTAGAAATCAGCAGGTTTGTGCTCCTTTATTCCTTTATCCAGAGGACACTATGCAGGTTCCTCTTGGGCCAGGAATGTGAGCAGAAGTGATCAGAAATGGCAGTCTCCCCTGAGGTCAGCACTTCTGGGAGTCAGCTCTCCCCCCAGCCCCCAGGTAAAACTTTCTAAACAGGCCAATATCCCAAAAACGAAATAGAAGTCATTAAAAACCTCCCAACCAAAAAATATTCCAGGGCCAGATGGATTTAGCTCAGAATTCTACCAGACATTCAAAGATGACCTGATACCAATATTCCTCAAACTATTCCATAAAATAGAAACAAAACAAACACTACCTAATTCATTCTATGACGCCACAAATACTCTGATACCTAAACCACACAAGGACCCTACCAAAAAAGAGAACTTCAGACCAATCTCGCTTATGAATACCATTGATTCAAAAGACACAATAAAATTCTTGCAAGCCAAATCCAAGAACACATCAATACCATCATCCACCATGATCAAGTAGGCTTCATCCCAGGGATGCAAGGTTGGTTCCATATATGAAAATCCATTAACACAATTCACCATATCAACACACTCAAAGAAAAAAATCGCATGATCATTCATCTCCTTAGATGCAGCAAAAGCGTTTGACAAAATACAACATCCCGTCATGTTAAAAGTATCGGAGAGATCGGGAACTCAAGGCCCATACCTAAACATAATAAAAGAAATTTACTGCAAACCAACAACCAATATCAAATTAAATGGAAAGGTACTTAAAGCTATTCCACTACAATAGGGAACAAGACAAGGATGCAAACTCTTTCCATATATTACTCCATATATTACTATATTCCATATAATACTCAAAGTGCTAGCTAGAACAATAAGACAACAAAAAAAAGATCAAGGGAATACAAATTGGCAAAAAAGAATTAAAGGTATAACTATTTGCAGATGATTTGATAGTATATATTAGCAACCCCCAAAATTCTACCAGAATTTTATATAAAATATATTAAACACTTTATATCTAGCAAAGTGGCTAGATGTAAAAATAACTCAAATAATCAGTAGCCTTCCTTTATACAAATGATAAACAGGCTGAGAAAGAAATTAAGGAAACAACTCCATTCACAATAGTCACAGATAATATAAAATACCTTGGGGTAACTCCAACCAAGCAAGTGAAAGATCTTTATGATATGAACTTCAAGTCTCTCACAAAAGAAATCAAAGCAGAGCTCAGAAAATGGAGAGCTCTTCCATGCTCATGGATTGGCAGGATTAACATAGTTAAAAATGGCCATCCTACCAAAGGCAATCTACAGATTCAATGAAATACCCATATAAGTCCCAACAAAATTCTTCAAAGACATGGAAAGAGTAATTCTCAAATCCATCTGGAAAGGCAAAACACCCAGAATAACAAATCAATTCTTAACAATAAAAGAACAGCTGGGGGAATAACCATCTCTGACCTCAAGCTCTATTAAAAAGCAGTAGTAATAAAAACTGCATGGTATTGGTACAGAGACAGACAGGTTGATCAATGGAATAGAATTGAAGACTGAGAAGTAAACCACACACCTACGCACACTTGATTTTTGACAAAGAACCCAAAAACATACAATGCAAAAAAGAAAGCATCTTCAATGAATGGTGCTGGTCTAACAGGCAGTCTGTATGTAGAAAAATTAAAATAGATCCATATTTGTCACCTTACACAAAGCTCAAGTCCAAATGGATCAAGAACCTCAACATAAAACCAGATACACTGAATCTAATAGAAGACAAAGTGGGAAAGAGCCTTGAACTCATTGTCACAAGGGGAAATTTCCTAAACAGAACTCCAATGGCTCAGGCTCTAAGATCAAGAATTGATAAATGGGACACCGGCGGATCCCGGACCGCAGCAGCTCTCTGCTCCCAAACCCCGTGGGAGAGAGACCTCACCGCCTGATCAGGTGGGCACTCCTGAGGCTGCAAAGCGGAGGAGACCACCAACACTGCCCACCCCTGCCCACATCCCTGGCCCAAGAGGCAACTGTATAAGGCCTCTGGGTTCCCGTAGGGGAGGGCCCAGGAGCGGCAGGACCCCTGCGCCTGAGACACCGCCGGAACCTGAAGGAAACAGACCGGATAAACAGTTCTCTGCACCCAAATCCCGTGGGAGGGAGAGCTGAACCTTCAGAGAGGCAGACACGCCTGGGAAACCAGAAGAGACTGCACTCTGTGCACATCCAGGCGCCAGAGGAAAACACCAAACGCCATCTGGAACCCTGGTGCACGGAGGCTCCTGGAAAGAGCGGCGCAGATCTTCCCGGTTGCTGCCACAGCGGAGAGGACTTAGGCAGTACCCCACGAGCAAACTTGAGTCTTGGAACTGCAGGTAGGACCAACTTTTCCCCTGCAAGAAACCTGCCTGGTGAACTCAAGACACAGGCCCACAGGAACAGCTGAAGACCTGTAGAGAGGAAAAACTACACGCCCGAAAGCAGAACACTCTGTCCCCATAACTGGCTGAAAGAAAACAGGAAAACAGGTCTACAGCACTCCTGACACACAGGTTATAGAACAGTCTAGCCACTGTCAGAAATAGCAGAACAAAGTAACACTAGAGATAATCTGATGGCGAGAGGCAAGCACAGGAACCCAAGCAACAGAAACCAAGACTACATGGCATCATCGGAGCCCAATTCTCCCACCAAAGCAAACACGGAATATCCAAACACACCAGAAAAGCAAGACCTAGTTTCAAAATCATATTTGATCATGATGCTGGAGGACTTCAAGAAAGACATAAAGAACTCCCTTAGAGAACAAGTAGAAGCCTACAGAGAGGAATCGCAAAAATCCCTGAAAGAATTCCAGGAAAACACAATCAAACAGTTGAAGGAATTAAAAATGGAAATAGAAGCAATCAAGAAAGAACACATGGAAACAACCCTGGACATAGAAAATCAAAAGAAAAGACAAGGAGCTGTAGATACAAGCTTCACCAACAGAATTCAAGAGATGGAAGAGAGAATCTCGGGAGCAGAAGATTCCATAGAAATCATTGACTCAACTGTCAAAGATAATGTAAAGCGGAAAAAGCTACTGGTCCAAAACATACAGGAAATCCAGGACTCAATGAGAAGATCAAACCTAAGGATAATAGGTATAGAAGAGAGTGAAGACTCCCAGCTCAAAGGACCAGTAAATATCTTCAACAAAATCATAGAAGAAAACTTCCCTAACCTAAAAAAAGAGATACCCATAGGCATACAAGAAGCCTACAGAACTCCAAATAGATTGGACCAGAAAAGAAACACCTCCCGTCACATAATTGTCAAAACACCAAACGCACAAAATAAAGAAAGAATATTAAAAGCAGTAAGGGAAAAAGGTCAAGTAACATATAAAGGCAGACCTATCAGAATCACACCAGACTTTTCGCCAGAAACTATGAAGGCCAGAAGATCCTGGACAGATGTCATACAGACCCTAAGAGAACACAAATGCCAGCCCAGGTTACTGTATCCTGCAAAACTCTCAATTAACATAGATGGAGAAACCAAGATATTCCATGACAAAACCAAATTTACACAATATCTTTCTACAAGTCCAGCACTACAAAGGATAATAAAGGGTAAAGCCCAACATAAGGAGGCAAGCTATACCCTAGAAGCAAGAAACTAATCATCTTGGCAACAAAACAAAGAGAATGAAAGCACACAAACATAACCTCACTTCCAAATATGAATATAACGGGAAGCAATAATCACTATTCCTTAATATCTCTCAATATCAATGGCCTCAACTCCCCAATAAAAAGACATAGATTAACAAACTGGATATGCAACGAGGACCCTGCATTCTGCTGCCTACGGGAAACACACCTCAGAGACAAAGACAGACATTACCTCAGAGTGAAAGGCTGGAAAACAATTTTCCAAGCAAATGGTCAGAAGAAGCAAGCTGGAGGAGCCATTCTAATATCAAATAAAATCAATTTTCAACTAAAAGTCATCAAAAAAGATAAGGAAGGACACTTCATATTCATCAAAGGAAAAATCCACCAAGATGAACTCTCAATCCTAAATATCTATGCCCCAAATACAAGGGCACCTACATATGTAAAAGAAACCTTACTAAAGCTCAAAACACACATTGCACCTCACACAATAATAGTGGGAGATTTCAACACCCCACTCTCATCAATGGACAGATCATGGAAACAGAAATTAAACAGAGATGTAGACAGACTAAGAGAAGTCATGAGCCAAATGGACTTAACGGATATTTATAGAACATTCTATCCTAAAGCAAAAGCTTCTTCTCAGCTCCTCACGGTACTTTCTCCAAAATTGACCATATAATTGGTCAAAAAACGGGCCTCAACAGGTACAGAAAGATAGAAATAATCCCATGCGTGCTATCGGACCACCACGGCCTAAAACTGGTCTTCAATAACAATAAGGGAAGAATGCCCACATACACGTGGAAATTGAACAATGCTCTACTCAATGATAACCTGGTCAAGGAAGAAATAAAGAAAGAAATTAAAAACTTTTTAGAATTTAATGAAAATGAAGGTACAACATACCCAAACTTATGGGACACAATGAAAGCTGTGCTAAGAGGAAAACTCATAGCGCTGAGTGCCTGCAGAAAGAAACAGGAAAGAGCATATGTCAGCAGCTTGACAGCACACCTAAAAGCTCTAGAACAAAAAGAAGCAAATACACCCAGGAGGAGTAGAAGGCAGGAAATAATCAAACTCAGAGCTGAAATCAACCAAGTAGAAACAAAAAGGACCATAGAAAGAATCAACAGAACCAAAAGTTGGTTCTTTGAGAAAATCAACAAGATAGATAAACCCTTAGCCAGACTAACGAGAGGACACAGAGAGTGCGTCCAAATTAACAAAATCAGAAATGAAAAGGGAGACATAACTACAGATTCAGAGGAAATTCAAAAAATCATCAGATCTTACTATAAAAACCTATATTCAACAAAACTTGAAAATCTTCAGGAAATGGACAATTTCCTAGACAGATACCAGGTATCGAAGTTAAATCAGGAACAGATAAACCAGTTAAACAACCTCATAACTCCTAAGGAAATAGAAGCAGCCATTAAAGGTCTCCCAACCAAAATGAGCCCAGGTCCAGACGGGTTTAGTGCAGAATTCTATCAAACCTTCATAGAAGACCTTATACCAATATTCTCCAAACTATTCCACAAAATTGAAACAGATGGAGCCCTACCGAATTCCTTCTATGAAGCCACAATTACTCTTATACCTAAACCACACAAAGACCCAACAAAGAAAGAGAACTTCAGACCAATTTCCCTTATGAATATCGACGCAAAAATACTCAATAAAATTCTGGCAAACCGAATTCAAGAGCACATCAAAACAATCATCCACCATGATCAAGTAGGCTTCATCCCAGGCATGCAGGGATGGTTTAATATAAGGAAAACCATCAACGTGATCCATCATATAAACAAACTGAAAGAACAGAACCACATGATCATTTCATTAGATGCTGAGAAAGCATTTGACAAAATTCAACACCCCTTCATGATAAAAGTCCTGGAAAGAATAGGTATTCAAGGCCCATACCTAAACATAGTAAAAGCCATATACAGCAAACCAGTTGCTAACATTAAACTAAATGGAGAGAAACTTGAAGCAATCCCACTAAAATCAGGGACTAGACAAGGCTGCCCACTCTCTCCCTACTTATTCAATATAGTTCTTGAAGTTCTAGCCAGAGCAATCAGACAACAAAAGGAGATCAAGGGGATACAGATCGGAAAAGAAGAGGTCAAAATATCACTATTTGCAGACGACATGATAGTATATTTAAGTGATCCCAAAAGTTCCACCAGAGAACTACTAAAGCTGATAAACAACTTCAGCAAAGTGGCTGGGTATAAAATTAACTCAAATAAATCAGTTGCCTTCCTCTATACAAAAGAGAAACAAGCCGAGAAAGAAATTAGGGAAACGACACCCTTCATAATAGACCCAAATAATATAAAGTACCTCGGTGTGACTTTAACCAAGCAAGTAAAAGATCTGTACAATAAGAACTTCAAGACACTGAGGAAAGAAATTGAAGAAGACCTCAGAAGATGGAAAGATCTCCCATGCTCATGGATTGGCAGGATTAATATAGTAAAAATGGCCATTTTACCAAAAGCAATCTACAGATTCAATGCAATCCCCATCAAAATACCAATCCAATTCTTCAAAGAGTTAGACAGAACAATTTGCAAATTCATCTGGAATAACAAAAAACCCAGGATAGCTAAAGCTATCCTCAACAATAAGAGGACTTCAGGGGGAATCACTATCCCTGAACTCAAGCAGTATTACAGAGCAATAGTGATAAAAACTGCATGGTATTGGTACAGAGACAGACAGATAGACCAATGGAATAGAATTGAAGACCCAGAAATGAACCCACACACCTATGGTCACTTGATTTTTGACAAAGGAGCCAAAACCATCCAATGGAAAAAAGATAGCATTTTCAGCAAATGGTGCTGGTTCAACTGGAGGGCAACATGTAGAAGAATGCAGATCGATCCATCCTTATCACCCTGTACAAAGCTTAAGTCCAAGTGGATCAAGGACCTCCACATCAAACCAGACACACTCAAACTAATAGAAGAAAAACTAGGGAAGCATCTGGAACACATGGGCACTGGAAAAAATTTCCTGAACAAAACACCAATGGCTTATGCTCTAAGATCAAGAATCGACAAATGGGATCTCATAAAACTGCAAAGCTTCTGTAAGGCAAAGGACACTGTGGTTAGGACAAAACGACAACCAACAGATTGGGAAAAGATCTTTACCAATCCTACAACAGATAGAGGCCTTATATCCAAAATATACAAAGAACTCAAGAAGTTAGACCGCAGGGAAACAAATAACCCTATTAAAAAATGGGGTTCAGAGCTAAACAAAGAATTCACAGCTGAGGAATGCCGAATGGCTGAGAAACACCTAAAGAAATGTTCAACATCTTTAGTCATAAGGGAAATGCAAATCAAAACAACCCTGAGATTTCACCTCACACCAGTGAGAATGGCTAAGATCAAAAACTCAGGTGACAGCAGATGCTGGCGAGGATGTGGAGAAAGAGGAACACTCCTCCATTGTTGGTGGGATTGCAGACTGGTAAAACCATTCTGGAAATCAGTCTGGAGGTTCCTCAGAAAATTGGACATTGAACTGCCTGAGGATCCAGCCATACCTCTCTTGGGCATATACCCAAAAGATGCCTCAACATATAAAAGAGACACGTGCTCCACTATGTTCATCGCAGCCTTATTTATAATAGCCTGAAACTGGAAAGAACCCAGATGCCCTTCAACAGAGGAATGGATACAGAAAATGTGGTACATCTACACAATGGAATATTACTCAGCTATCAAAAACAACGAGTTTATGAAATTCGTAGGCTAATGGTTGGAACTGGAAAATATCATCCTGAGTGAGCTAACCCAATCACAGAAAGACATACATGGTATGCACTCACTGATAAGTGGCTATTAGCCCAAATGCTTGAATTACCCTAGATCCCTAGAACAAATGAAACTCAAGACGGATGATCAAAATGTGAATGCTTCTCTCCTTCTTTAAATGAGGAAAAAGAATACCCCTGGCAGGGAAGGGAGAGGCAAAGATTAAAACAGAGACTGAAGGAACACCCATTCAGAGCCTGCCCCACAGGTGGCCCATACATATACAGCCACCCAATTAGACAAGATGGATGAAGCAAAGAAGTGCAGACCGACAGGAGCCGGATGTAGATCGCTCCTGAGAGACACAGCCAGAAACAGCAAATACAGAGGCGAATGCCAGCAGCAAACCACTGAACTGAGAATAGGTCCCCCGTTGAAGGAATCAGAGAAAGAACTGGAAGAGCTTGAAGGTGCTCGAGACCCCAAAAGTACAACAATGTCAAGCAACCAGAGCTTCCAGGGACTAAGCCACTACCTAAAGACTATACATGGACTGACCCTGGACTCTGTCCCCATAGGTAGCAATGAATATCCTAGTAAGAGCACCAGTGGAAGGGGAAGCCCTGGGTCCTGCTAAGACTGAACCCCCAGTGAACTAGACTATGCGGGGAGGGTAGCAATGGGGGGAGGTTTGGGAGGGGAACACCCATAAGGAAGGGGAGGGGGGAGGGTGATGTTTGTCCGGAAACCGGGAAAGGGAATAACACTTGAAATGTATATAAGAAATACTCAAGTTAATAAAAAAAAAAAAAAGAAAGAATTGATAAATGGGACCTCATGAAACTGAAAAGCTTCTGCCAGGCAAAGAATATAGTCAATAAGACAAATTGGCATCCTACAGATTGGGAAAAAAAATCTTCACAAACACCACATCTGATAGAGAGCTAATATCCAAAATATATAAAGAACTCAAGAAGCTAATCATCAACAAAACCAAACAACCTAATCAAAAATGGGGTGTAGAACTAAAGTGAGAATTCACAACAAAGGAATCTCAAATGGCTGAGAAGCACCTAAAAAAATGTTCAAAGTCCTTAGTGATCAGAGAAATGCAAATCAAAATGACCATGAAATTGCACCTTACACCCGTCAGAATGGCTAAGATCAAAACCTCAGGTGATAACACATGTTCGTGAGGCTATGGAGAAAAAGGAACATTCCTCCATTGCTGGTGGGATTGCAAACTGGTACAACCACTCTGGAAATCAATTTGGAGGTTCCTTAGAAAATTGCAAATAGACCTACCTAAAGACCCAGAAATATCACTCTTGGGAATATACCCAAAAGATACCCCACCATGCCACAAGGTCACATGTTCCACTATGTTCATAATGGCCTTATTTGTGATAGACAGAAGCTGGAAACAACCCAGATGTCCCAAGACAAAAGAATGGATTCACAAAATGTGGCTCATTTACACAATGGAATACTACTCCGCTATTAAGAACAAGGACATCCTGAATTTTGAAGGCAAATGGAAGGAACTAGAAATATCATCCTGAGTGAGGTAACTCAGGCCTAAAAGGACATACATGGTATGTAATCACTGATAAGTGGTTATTAGCCTCCCCCCCCCCCAAAAAAAAGTACAGAATACCCAAGATACAGTCCACAGAACTCAAAAAGGTCAACAAGCTGAAGGGTCCAAGTGAGGGTGCCTCAGTCCCACTTGAGAGGGAGAAGAAAGCAATCATGGGGCTGGGGCGGTAAGGGTGGGGGAGGAGTTAGGGGAGAGAAACAGGATGGAGGTTGGGCTAAAGGGGAACATAATCTGGTATTGGGTAGGGAAAAGGACTGAAGCCATGAGGGCCAGCAGAAAGAATGGAAACAGCGACCTTGGGAGGAAAGAGGTTGGGAGGACCCTCTAGAATGTAGCACAGACCTGACAAGTGAGATACTCTCAGGACTCAAAGGAGGGGACGCAAGATGAAATGCCCTACAATAGGGAGAGGTAACTTACTGAACCAACTTCCAGAAAGAATACAGGGCATCAAGTGAGGGATGGCATTGCTATCCCACAGTCAAAGCTCTGACCCATAATTCCTCCTGTCTGAAAGAAATGCAGGGATGGAAATGGAGAAGAACCTGAGGAAAAGAAGGTCCAGTGACAGGCCCAAAGTGGGATCTAGCCAAAGGGGAAGCCCCAAGACCTGACACCATTACTGAAGCTATGGAGAGTTCACAGAAAGGGACCTATCATGACTGCCCTCCAAAAGACACAACAAAGAATCAGATGTAGATATGTGCACCCAATCAATAAGCAGAAGCTGCTGACCCTGTGGTCGAATTAGGGAAAAGCTGGAGGAAGCTGAGGAGGGCAACCCTATAGGAGGACCAGAAGTCTCAATTAACCTGGGCCCTCCAAGGTCTCTCAGACACTGGATCACCAATCAGATAGTCTATACCAGTTGAGATGAGGCCCCCAACACATATACAGCAGAGGATTCCCAGGTCTGGGTTTAGTCAGAGAAGATGCACCTAACCCTCAAGAGACTGGAGGCTCCAAGAAGTTTAGAGGTCTGGTGGGGTGGGTGGTGTGGGGACATTCTTGTGGAGACAGAGCAGGGAGGGATGGTGGACCAGGAGCAGAATAAAAATAAAATCTGGAGTGTAAAAATAAATAAATAAAAAGAATAATTTAAAAAAGAATAAAATGAGAAATTTCAGATCTACAAAATGCCTAATTACCCTCTTTTTCAGATGTTGTTTATCTAAAAAATACAACCCATGCCTGTTACAGGAAGTAGAAAGCCCTGGGAAATATCTCATCCTTTCCTAAGCCCAAAATATTATTTGCATTACTACTTTTCCCCGGACCTTTCTCTTCCCATCTTAGCCTTGGCATCCTGACTGCTGTCGCTCTCAATATTGCCTGTGTCTATTTTGAGCTTTCTGTGGTCACTTTGCTTTGAAGTGGAAGCTGACCTATTGTTTAGAATGATATTGTTGGGTAATAAAGGGAAGCCATATTTCATTCCTCTTTCCTGTCTCTGTTATGACCGGATTCAAACTAAACTTTCATTGTTTACACAAACTTTTTTCTAACATAAGCTCTTATATTTAAAAGCTAAGTTGGAGGGCTAGCACATTGGCTCAGTTGGTAAAGGGACCTGCCACCAAGCCTGACAACCTGAGCTTGATTCCTGGGCTACCTATGCTAGAAGAAAATAAACACTTCCCATAGGCTGGTCTTTGTCTTCCATTCAAGCTAGGTAGTTAAATTAAGTAGGTAGGTAGGTAGGTAGGTAGGAAGGTAGGTAGGTAGGTAGGTAGGTAGGTAGGTAGGTAGGTAGGAAGGGAGATAGGTAAGTAGGTAGGAAGATAGATAGATAGATAGATAGATAGATAGATAGATAGATAGATAGATAGATAGATAGATAGATAGATAGGTGATAGATAGAGAGATAGATAGATGGATGATTGATAGATAGATGTGTGTGTGTACACATGTATGCCTATGAGTCTGTATGCATGTGCATTCACATACACCAAAAAAGGTAATTTTTGAAAATGTTAAAACAGAAAACTGAGTCAGAAAGAAAATCATTCCTGTGGGACTCTATTGGTAGGTCAGTCCAGAGTCCTACTTCATAAGGAGTGCTATAAAGTTTGGAGGAGTTGTTTTATAATTTTAAAGTTAAATTATTATCTAGTTTTATCCAAAGTTAATAAATTGTAACTATAATTGTGTCTATATTATAGACCCAGGGCTATTAACACTATTCTAAAAAATAATACTGTAAGTGTATTTGACATAAAATATAAGTGGAATATAAGTAACATCTGAGAAGATCTAAGTAGTTTTGGGGCCGATTATGCCATTGCAAATATTATAGACCTCCAAAATCAACAGCTGACTAAAATGACAAAATTGGTTACAGGAGGTTATGTAACTACCTTTCTTTCTTCCTCTCTTTTGGAGGGAGAGGCCGTTTTCAATGCCAAAGCTCTTGCAACACTAAGAAAAATAAATGAAACGAAGGATTTTTTAATCAATTTAATCAGTTTAATTTGGGCTTTGCATCTCAAAAAGAAATCTTGCGGACTTATTCTACACGACTCACTGAGACTGGGCTCTCCAATTCTGCATATTAATTGGTTGTTGTTTTCTGTCCAGAAAGAATTCTCCTAGCAAAGACACCAACCCAAGCTGAAACGTTAGCTGAGCAAGGTGGACACGGATGAGCACAGCAACCTGGATGGGGAAAAGGGCGTAGTACCCCAACCCTACACGAAGAATTATAGGCAACTGAGTAAAGCTGAGAGTTGAAAAGGAAGTCTTAACAAGGGAAGAGCAACCATTTAGATGTCCGGTGCCAAATAAATGGTCATCCCTGACAACATATACACAAGAAACACTATATATGAACTCAACAGGCCGACTTCTGGATGATTACCCAAAATTCTTCATTGTGGGAGCAGACAATGTGGGCTCCAAGCAGATGCACATCTCTCCAAGGGAAGGCGTGGTGTGATGGGCAAGAGTACCATGATGCACAAGGCCATCCGGGGATACCTGGAGAACAACCCGGCTCTGGAGAAACTGCTGCCTCACTTCCGGGGAAACGTGAGCTTCGCGTTTACCACGGAGGATCTCACTGAGATTAGGGCCATGCTGCTGACCAGTAAGGTGCCTGCTGCTGCGCTAGCTGGCGCCATTGCCTCATGTGAGGTCACTGCGCATGCTCAGAACACTGGTCTGGCGCCTGAGAAGACCTCCTTCTTCCAAGCTTCAGGCATCACCACTAAAATCTCCAGAGTTACCATTGAAATTCTGAGTGATGTACAGCTGATAAAACCTGGAGACAAGGTAGGAGCGAGTGAACATGCTGAACACCCCCTTTCTCCCTTGGGCGGATCATCTGGTAGGTGTTCGACAATGGCAGCATTTATAACCCTGACATGCTGGACATCACAAACCAGATCCTGCACTCTCACTTCCTGGAGGGTGTCTGCAATATGACCAGGGTCTGTCTGCAGGTTGGCTACTCGACTGTTGCCACAGGGCCTCACTCTATCATCAGTGGGTACAAGCAGGTCCTGACTTTTGGCTGTGGAGACTGATTACACCTTCCCACTTGCTGAAAAGGTTGAGGCCTCCCTGGCGGATCCATCTGCATTTGCAGCTGCTGCCCCTGTGGCTGCTACCACCACTGCTGCTCCTGCTGCTGCTGCAGCCCAGTCAAGGCCGAAGCAAAGGAAGAGTCAGAGGAATCAGATGAGGATATGGGATTCGGTCTCTTTGACTAACTCCTTCAATGCAACCAAGTCAGCCTGCTTAATTTGAGAAAGATGGAAATAAAGGCTTACTTCTCTTTTTAAAAATTAATATATATATATATATATATATATATATATATATATATATCTGCATGCAGTAACAATTGAAAATAGTCAATTAGTTTGAAGGAAAGAAGGGCCTACAAAGTATTAGGCAAGACAAAAGGGAAGAAAGACTGTTGTAATTAAGGGAGGAAGGACAGAAGGAAGGAAGGAAGGAAGGAAGGAAGGAAGGAAGGAAGGAAGGAAGGAAAAAGAAAGAAAGAAAGAAAGAAAGAAAGAAAGAAAGAAAGAAAGAAAAAAGAAAAGAAAAGAAAGAGAGAAGGAAAGAAAGATCTTTTTTACCTTAACAACAAAACCTTAAAATGCTATTTGGCTGTAACCACCTATGATGTTGTGTAGCCCAGATTAAATGACCCTTGTAAGTCATGATCACGCTTGACCTCTCTGGACTTTCTGTCTTCTACCTCAGTGTGATCCCCTGTACTATTACCTGAGATTCTTCACCACCTTCACTCCTGCTTCTCTAGCTTCTGGTTCCCGTTTGTTTTATTATTTCTTTTCCTCCTCCTCCTCCTCCTCCTCCTCCTCCTCCTCCTCCTCCTCCTCCTCCTCCTCCTCCTCCTCCTCCTCTGTGTAAATAGAAAGTTTTCCCAAGGTTTCCACATTTGACCTCACCTAACCCACTTAACAGAGAGTAATTGTTCTGTCTTTCCCATGCCCCATTCAATCAATCTAAACTCTTCCGTATTCCTTACACCAATGCCATCTCTTCAGCTGCTGCCCCTACTCTCCAGTTCAGGCATTAATCACTCCTACCTGCAGTATTCAATGGCTTTCCAACAGTTCTCTCTCTCTACCATGTGGACCACAGCCCAGCCCTCTGGTGTAACAACAGACAGCTGTATCCACTAGTGATGGTTCTGAGTCTTTATGTGTGGAAGGAATTCCTTTACTTCTCAACAGGCTCTAATGAAGTCCTGGCTGTTTTTATCTACCTTCTCAATTTATAAACTTCTCGAGAATAAAACTCACATTTGACAGCTCTATATCACCATCATCTCGCCTGCTGTTTTCATAAATGTTTTCTGAATACTATTAGACAACTTTCAGTGCTTCGGTGAATTAGAAATAAAAACAAGTTTCACAAAGCATTTTTGTTTTGATATTTTTTATACGTGGTATTCTCAGAGGACCTTAGAATTTTCCAGGTAACACTTCTGTCATACTCAGAAGATAACTATGGATTCCTAAGCCCACAGTAAATTGTATTCAACAGGGCTGTGTGTCTGTCTAAGTATCATGAAGAACATCACTAAAGAAGACATAAAATTCCACATATTTTTATTCTGTAAAAGTAGCTGGTTAATTGATTAGGCTGAATTTATCTGATGATTTTTTTTAAATTGGTCCTAAAATTCAAGTTTAAAAAATAATAAGAAAAGATAGATTACTTCTTGTAGATGGTGTACAAAGAAATTAGTGAATGTATTTTAAAAAATTCAACACATGTGAATTAAGTTACAAATTGTTCTAGAAAAACTACTAAGAAACTTAAACATGCTGTCATTCGATAACATGGTCTTTCATTGTCTCTTTTGTGTTCAATATTATACAAATAATTAGGTGCACAGGTGTATGTACATATTGAGCATACACTTAAAAATACCTTAGACTTTTGAGAAATTATGATAATATTGCATTTATAACCACTGTGGAAATATGCTTAGAATGTCAGATGATCTGTCAATATCTATTCCATTAAAGAATTAAACTGGGGGCTGGGGATTTAGCTCAGTGGTAGAGCGCTTACCTAGGAAGCACAAGGCCCTGGGTTCGGTCCCCAGCTCCGAAAAAAAAAGAACCAAAAAAAAAAAAAGAATTAAACTGGAAGTTTGAGCAATGAAAGCACTCTTTGTTTAACGCTCTCCTGTCCTCTTTCAGAATTACTGTTCATGCAGTCTGTAATCTGAACTCAAGGTGAGGTAACTAACTCCCTGTCACCAACACAATCAAAGCAAAGAGTCACCTTCTAGTCTTGCCAGGACCACTGCTCTCCTAAAGGGTATCAGTCGGGACAGAGAGCAGAGTCTCATCTGTTGGAGTTTTCATATCAAGCCTCCTAAATCTCCGTGGAATCCTGAGACTTACTTGTCTAGGTATCTGCTAGATTCGGTAGTTGTTCGTTCAATTTTTCTTTAATTTACTTTCAATAAATTCTCACTTTGTTCTTTCAAAACTAGACTTCATACCCATTTTATACCAGCACCGTGTCTCATGCACAGGGTACAGACGATACAAGAGGAGTACAGAAAGTAGTGCCCTTCCTTGCTTTTACAAATTTTATAGGTTTTATTTGAAGAGGATAAAGATGATTGAGTGGCTCACTAGATAAAATGGTCTTTTATTGTCTTTATTAATTGTGTTAAATCTTGTACAACTAGCTACATGCACGGGTGTGTCCTTCCATTAAGGAAAAATATGTAGAATGATGCAGAAGGATGACAGAGAAGAGAGAAAGGACTCCTTTGCTATGTTGCATTTTCTCTCCTAGCTCCCTTTCTCTGTACTCATCTCCGAGCCAAAGCTTTGTTTCTCAAACACCCCAAGGCTCTTCCTATGACAGATCTGACTGTTTAGCCATCTTCGAGACCTGTCATGAGAATATCTGTCTTGTTCACAGGCATTGTTCAGATATGTTTAAATGTTTTTAATATTGATATATATGTTTTCATTATGAGTATATCTTCAGTGTGTGTAATAATCATAGAATGATAATACTAGAAGTTTGTTGTTGATCTTATAAATATGACAAATGAGATATTTGGGCCATTAAATGACCTGACAGTGGGCTGTTGGATCTAATTCAAATTCTAAAGCTATAATGGAATTGTACTAAAGATATGGAGAAATAAACATTTAGTTTAGATTCCTTTTGTGAGAATTTGTGACCAGAGCTAGCTAGGAAAGAAAAGGAGGAATTATTTTTAAAATTTCATGGTTTTCCCAAAGGATAGTAATAAAGTTGTCTAGTGAGAGGTAATTACCAGGCACTAAAGTAGCCCAGCGCTTATTTTCACTACCACATCTCTATGCCACAGTAAGATTCAACCACATCATCATGATATTTAAAGCATTAAACCAGTGTCCACTGTTGAAAACACGAGGCTGACTGGTTTTGCATATGAAGCAAATTCTGTATAAATATTAATTTGACAACTGTCAGCTCCACATACTTGGAGTTCATGTTACATAAACTGTCAGCCCACAGGCAAGTTGGAGAGGGGGTGGATACACTCCAGGGAACCCATCTCACCCACTTTGCCCCACAATGTTTTTGAAGGAGGAGCTGACAGAGTCAAGGGCAAAGTAATGAGAGCTGCAGGATTTATGGCTCTTCTGAGCTCAGGACGTATTACTAAAGAGCAGAGGCATTCTCAGCCTGAAGAGTCCACATTGATAACACAAATCCAGGCACCAGGATTGACTTTGCCATTAAGGACAAAACCGAGTAATAGGTTTCAATTTAGAGCACAGGTATTTTTCCCCCAACTCCGTAACTATGGGTAAGTCGTTCTTTCCAAGTACCAGGGTTTTCCCAAACTTTTTGAAACGTTTAAAGCAATAGTAAGAGCCCAGGGGGGAAGCAAGAAAGGCAAATAACAGAACAGCACTCAGCAAAAAATAACTGTGGCCAAATACCTATTCACAAAGCTACACATTCAGGGAGCCAAGCTATGCCTGCCTCTGCCGTGCCTGGCTGCTCTCCTCGACTTTGTGGCCGTTGAAGTCTTTCTGATGAAACACATGCCTTACATCTCCCTGGGTCCTTGATCTAAGCCCACTGCAGCTTCGCAGCCCCTGGCAAGAGGCTAGGTCAGGTCTTAACTAGAACCCCAGTCCCTCTGGCTAGTTACTGTTCTCTCAATGACTCATGCTGGGTCCCACCCACCAGAGGCTGTCAAAGCCACAGACACAAGTAGCTACTTCTAGCTCTAAAAGAAGCATAAACACGCACACACTGAATACTTTCTGCACAACCTTAGCCTGAATGCGGAAACCTTCGCAGCAGAAAGGCTTGAAACCTGTGTCTTCTACAGAGTCTTTCTGCCAAGGTCAACAATATCTTACCGGACTGGATCGTTTGTTTTCCCCGACCAAGTCCTGGTAAAGGTTTTCTATCTCAATACCATAAAACGTCAGAGGAGACACCCCACAATAGTTAACTTATCTGTGTGCACCCTCCATAACAAAGCTGTATTGAAATACTGTCTTTTATCTACCAAAGAATTGTGAGGCTGCGTTACTATTAATTATGGCAGGATGGTGATAAAAACATGGCACCCTCAGCAAATATAGCTTACTAGGGCTCATACTAGGTTGGGAAGCTCTATACTGCCCACCCCACTGCTACTTTCCTGTGAGAGTGGCTATTTGCAAAGCTGATTTACAATGTGAGCAAATCAGAAAAATGAGAAGATATACAGCTCCAGGGATGCTTTGAGAATCGCCACACAGGCACTGTTCTCAGTGCTGGGCACCATAAATTCTCAGTAGATAAAGTGTAGAGCTCAGGTAGCAGTGGGCCATTTTCTTTATTTCCCTTCCTTTCAGCCACAATTCTAAAATCAAAATAGGGCAGGGTGAGCAGGAGCCACCAAGGACAGGTCTGTGACTAGCTATACTGGAACACACATGACCTTGGACAAAGATCATCACAGTCCCAGCTACTTTCCGTGACTCGTTAAGTTTTTGAAATCAACAAATGTATAGTATTCTTTAACTGTCAAGTATTAATTGTCAAGAATATATACATTAGATATAGATATAGATTAGATTAGATACGTTAGATAACATTGCATCATCACTTGGGATGTAATAAAGTATATAAAAGTAATATCATAACTGAAATACAGTTCTTGTAAATTTTTTCATGTTAATGCTAGATATACAATGGGTGAGTTCAATATTAGTTTCTGATATTGTGAGTTCTCCAAATATGTGAGAATTCCAGTATAGCACGTAAGTAAAACCATTCACAATCTTTCTCATTTTCCTACAAATAGAAAACAAACAGCAACAAAAAAATCAGTTCTTTTTGCTATTATTAGTTTTGAGAAAGGATTTCACCTGTAGACAAGGCTAGCCTCAAAATCCTGTTCCTCCTGACTCAACCTCCTGAAAGCTGGCTTTACGAATTCCACTCCACACCAGGTTTAAGAATGGGATTTATAAGTATCACTTTGTGTATGTGTACTGAGAGGGTTTTCTATACCAGTTGTTTGACAGTTGTTGTGAGACACAAGACAATCTGAGCAATCAGAAGGCCTTGCTAGGTCAAGGCCTACCTGGGCTACACAGCAAATTCAAGGGCAGCCTGGCTTACAGATTAGGACAGTCTGAAAAGACAAAAGAAGAAAACAGTCACTTGAAAGTGGGTCTGGAACCAGTTAAAGTACTAAGACAGTGGAAATACACAGCATATGAAAGCCTTGAGCCAATTAACTCTCAGGTGAATGACCATGAAATGATCTTTAAAAAGATGTACAATTAAAATAATTCATGCACGTGTCTGTGTGTGCACGTGCATGGACACACGTATGTGCATGCATGCTTGTTTGTGTTTAAGATGTAGTGCAGTGGCTTAGAGGCTAAAAAGCTTGCCGGAGTTCAGATCTTCAGATGCCAGGAACCCACATTAAAAAGTCAGATGCAGTAGCAAGCACCCCACCTTCTATTCCAGTTCCTATTATGCGACAGGAGGCAGAAATGGGGGCATTTCCTGAAGGTTCACAGCCCAGCTGGCCTGGAGCACACAGGACGTAACAGAAGAGAGATCTTGCCTCACCATGGTGAGATGCTAGAACCAACTCCAGGTCATGAGAGTTGTTCTCTGACCTCCATGTGTGCATGCACCACACACCCACATACACATATCATGCACACACCTTCATACATACACATTTACACATATGCCATATACACACACCATATACATACACACATACATATTCATACATACACATTTATACACATACCATATACATGCATCATATAAATACACATATCATGCATACATATTCATACATACCACACAGAGAGACACATCATACACATATACCCAAAACAAACACGCATTCATACATACACATTTGTACACATACCACACATACATCATATATATGTATGTATATATATATACACACACACATTCAACATGAACCTACATATAATATACACATACCTTCATACATACACATTCATACATACACATTTACACATATACCACACATACATCATACACATACACATCATGCAAACACCTTCATACACACACATTTATGTGTATACCATATAATACATATAGACATAGATACATCGTGCACACACCTGCACATACATGCATAACACACACATCACACACATACACATAACTTCATACATACACATTATATACACACATAATACACACACATCCCTATGGTAACACTGACACCACCGATGCCAAAGATTACAGAACAGTAAGGGAAGAAGTACGACTAGGTGCCGTTATAAATCACTGGAGCATTTCGTTGAAGTCAGTGAATGTTACCACATGAAAAGTATATCTGCAAACAAACCACACAGGAGAGTCCCACACTGTAATCAACATGTACTGAATGTCTGAAGTAGCCAGGGGAAAGCCTAGGCATGGGAGGTGTGTTAGTTGAAACAAGACCAACCAACATCGTATCCTTCCCAACTGATAACAGCAGGGAGAATACACATTCAGAGTTAAGAGGGCTAAATAAGTGACTGCAGTAGGCAATGTGCTGCTTCGTGTTACCATGACGTAGGGTCTCTAGACAGAAAATGAAGGCTTTGTGATATAATACTAGGGACTGCAATCCCTAGAGGCTTCTAATTCAGGCGATAGAAATTATACTGGCAAGAGAAAGTAGACAGTGGGCTGGATGGGGAAGACTGAGCAGCGGACCTGGGGCTTTTCAATTTAGGCAGGACTTGAGAGTTAGTTTCAGCAACATGACTCAAAATCACAACAACATGGCCCATTGCCCTGCATCCTCAAGCCTAAGGTGGTACAAAGCCCAGAACTTAGCAAGTACAAGGCAAAGAAGAGAAATTCCCAGGCTGCTAAGTCTAACCCATACTCACGTCTTTTTAGCACAAGGTTCTGAAGTTACCATACTCACTTATAATTGCACCTATTCAAACAGAAACAGGTTTTACTCCTAATGGTTAGCTATGTGCCCTTTTTGACCTTCATAACATACAGAGGGAAATGAAATTTCAAAACTTGAACTTTTTAAGATACGAAAAGACTTTTTGTGTAAGTGGCTTGAGGTGGCATGTGAAAAGGATTTGGCACTTGTCGGGGAAAACACTACAAAATCTTGCAGCATGAAAGACTCAAATTTTGAGGGGGGAAAAATGGCTCAGCACTGACTGTTCCTCTAGAGGACTCAAATTCAATTTCCAGAACCCACATGACGACTTGCAACTGTCTGTAACTCCAATTTCAGGGGATCCGTGTCAACAAGCATGCATATGGTGCATGTATATGTATACGAAGGATGAGCTCAGAACAAGATTCCACTGGTCCTTAACAAAATGGCAGACAATGGGGAAAACCACAAGCTTCGATTACGCCAAGCTGAAGAAAATTGAGACCATAGAAGAACACATACCGATCAAAAAGACTATTGAATAGGAAAAGAGGAGTGAAATTTCCCGAAAGCCTAGGGGGATTTCTCCTCTTTGTCAACTCCCAGACCCCCTAGTAATGTGAAAGAAGGGCCACCCACAGGACAGGAGCAAGTCTCAAGGGGTCCTGTGAACCTGGGCACTCCACACCAATGCCCCAGCGGGTCCCTCTGAGGAACCACACACACACTAATTGGATGACCAAATTTCACTGGTTTATCTGAGATATAATAGGAAATTATTTATATGTTTCATGAAAATAAAACACAACTCCTGGCAAAAACAATAACCAACAACAACAAACCAATGAAACCGGTCAGACTATCAGGGTTATATGCACAAGAGAAAAGCCAGCAAATTCTGAAAGTGGTCACTTTCAAAAAGCAATATGGAGGAGAGAAGAAAAGGTGGAATGGTGTGAATATCGTGCCCACGAATAAAATTCTAAGACGTTTTTTAGAAGGAAGAAGCAATGTGTGGATTCTGGTGGTTTTATTGTACTGTCTATAGATGCACCCAAGTCAAACAGTAGGAATGGACACAGGATGGATGGTCCAAAAAGGATGCCAAATGTTTTCTGCACATGTTTAAATACATGGAGTAATGCTGAACGTAGGACTATCATGTTGATTGTCTAGTCACTGACAGGAGGTAAGCAAGAAGCCAGTGGGAACCACTGAGTATTGAGTATGGAGAGAGTATTGTGAGTTAACCCATAAATGAGCTCCCCTGCTACTGAGGTGAGCCTTAGTGCAAAGGAAAATCGCGCTTCTGAGCAGTAAGAGGAGGATGCTCAGAAGACAAAGAAATTTCAGAATAAACTGAAGAAACACAACCTTATGGCATGAGACAAGACTCAGCAAAAAACGAATGCAAATAAATGTTAAAAATCAAAAAGAAACTTCAAATCAACTGCATTCCTAGAATGTGTCTCCTAACACACACAGAAGCAGTTTCTAAGGGTGACATAATTTTACTCATATCTGAGTTAGCAGCAGTCAAAAGGTTTTAAGGAAGTACTTTGCAGAACATGCCCTACTTTAGTCACTAAGTGGCTTTTTGTTCTAAAGTTACTTAATCTTGGGGAGTCCCAGTATAGCCATCTATAAAACAGAGTTAACACTGCCTTCAAAGAGTCCAACTGTGAAGTGCTAATGCTCTCCTAATCTGCTTTCTGCTGTTCTAAGTGAACAACACTGAGAATCAAGGAGCATAGGAACAAACTCTGGGGACAGCCATTTTATTGTTATCATGGAAGAAGACATCCGGAGGCAAAGCCTAGCAAGCTTCCTAGGTCATTTCTCTTTCCTCATGATTGCAGCTAATCCTATTTCTCAAAGCCCCGCCTCTACATATGAATAATGTGTGCCTGCAGGATCAAGTTGGCAAGCTGACTGGAAGAACCCTTCAGAGGTTGTGTTTCCAGTTGGAACAAAATGTTCTTTCTTGCCTCTCATCCTAAAGCTAATCAAGGAAGGAATAAAGGGATAGAAGATCTCTATTTCTCTGTCTCTGTCTCTCTCTGTCTCTCTGTGTGTGTGTCTGTCTCTCTCTTTCTCTGTCTCTCCCCTCTGTCTCTCTTTATCTTTGTCAGTCTCTCTCTCTCTCTCTCTCTCTCTCTCTCTCTCTCTCTCTCTCTCTCTGTGTGTGTGTGTGTGTGTGTGTGTGTGTGTGTGTGTGTTTCTTTGTCTCTGTTTCTCTGTCTCTCTCTGCCAGGCTCTCTCTCCCTTCATCCCTCCATCCCTCCACCCCTCCTTCCATCCCTTCTTCCCTCACTCTCTGCTCAATGCTTTTAGCAGTAAGAAACAATGGATGAAAAAATGTACATTTTAGCCAAGTAGGGAGGGCTTTGAAGGTTGGGTAGAGAATGCCTGCCTCCAGTTGAATAACAAAGCACATGTTTAATAAAAATTGGATTAAGTAGGATGAAGACAGTGACAGTGTTTAGTAGCTGAAATGAATGCATGAATGAACCAAAGGTGATTAAGGGTTTCCCACTTCACAGAGTCTTCTTACTCCTGCATAAGTCATTTTAAATGCTATTTCCTTCTATGTTGGGGGCTTTCAACACTAGTTATGTAACAGAAACACATGGGTAACATTTAAGATCCCTATATGTGGGAAAGAGCATCGTCTTTTCTAAAAATCTCTTCATCTAGTTTTGTGTTGACACGATGTCACAGATGAGTAGTTCACAACAGTGTAACTGTAATGGACCATAGTTACAAAGACTGAGCATGGGGGTTGGGGATTTAGCTCAGTGGTAGAGCGCTTGCCTAGGAAGCGCAAGGCCCTGGGTTCGGTCCCCAGCTCCGGAAAAAAAAAAAAAAAACAAAGACTGAGCATGCTCAGAATAAGGGAAACATATCCTAAGATCCTACTCATTGACTCGCCCAGGGAAGAAGGCTGAAGGACAAAAGAACATCAAAAAAGTACACCTGAATTTTAAAACTATACATACTTACTAAAGAAGACTGCTTCTGCAGTTATCAGCCCTCTTCTTCATGAACATCAATGACACTAGGCATGGTAACACAAGCCTTTAATCCCAGCACTGAGAGGCAGAAACAGGAGAATCTCTGTGATTTCGAAGCCAGCCTGGTCTACAGAGTGAGTTTGGGAATAGCAATGCTAAACAGAGAAACCCTGTCTTGAAAAACCAAAAAAGAAAAAACATCAATGAAGACAGTCCTTGTGCACTAAACATGTATTCAACTACTACTTCTCAACACTGTAGCACTGAGAATTATCAAGGTAAGAATTTTAAGGAACAAATTCCAATGCAACTCAAGTTTCACCAGGGATAGAGGTTCAACCATTTTATGCTAGTGTATGATATACTATATCATACTTATTTGGTAACAAGCATTTATCTCCTGGTGTCCTTCATGTATGACTATTCTTATATTCTAGTTAGTTGGTTAATGAATGAGAATTAAATAATATAATCCTCTATAGATCTTGTCAGAAAGTCACTTCTGTTAGAAAACAATCTCAGTACCCGTATCCCTCCAGGATAGAGTTGGTTTCTCAGGAGTGCTGACACACCTGGGAGCACAGGTAAGGTCACCACTTCTGCTCCAAAAGACCCTCCTGGAGCCCTCAGAACACAGGAAATGAGGAACAATCTGGGGCAAGATCCTTCAGGTTTCCTTCTGTACCCAGAACTGACCCTATGCACAAGTACTCAAATCCCACCAGGAGAGAGCTGATCTCCCAGGAATGCTGACACACAGGCATCAAGACACAAGCCACTGTCTGAGACAGCAAGACCAGCTAACAAAAGAGATGCCCAAATATGGAGAGGCAAATGCAAGAACCAAAGCAACAAAACCAAGGCCACTTGGCATCATCAAAACCTAGTTCTACCGCCACAGCAAGTCCTGTATTCCCCAGCACACCCGAAAAGCAAGATTCTGATTTAAAAATCACATCTCTTAATGGTGTTAGAGGACTTTAAGAAGAACATAAATAACTCTCTTAAAGAAATACAGGACAGGGGTTGGGGATTTAGCTCAGTGGTAGAGCACTTGCCTAGGAAGCACAAGACCCTGGGTTCGGTCCCCAGCTCCGAAAAACAGGACCAAAAAAAAGAAAAAAGAAAAAAAAGAAATACAGGACACACAGGTAAACAAGTAGAAGCCCCTAAAGAGGAAACATAAAAATCCCTTAAAGAATTACAGGAAACCACAACCAAACAGGTGAAGGACATGGACAAAACCATCCAGGAATTAGAAATAGAAATAGAAACAATAAAGAAAGCACAAAGAGAGACATCCCTGGAGATAGAAAATCTAGAAAAGAGATCAGGAGTCTTAAACACAGGCATTACCAATAGAATCAAGAAATAGAAGGGAGAATCTCAGGGGCAGAATGTACCAGAGAAAACATTGATACAACAATCAAAGAAAATGCAAAATGCAAAACACTCCTAATCCAAACCATCCAAAATATCTGGAACACAATGAGAAGATCAAAACTAAAAATAATAAGTTTAGAAGAGAACAAAGATCCCCAACTTAAAGGCCCAGAAAATATCTTCAAAAAAAATATAGAAGAAAACTTCCCAGACCTAAAGAAAGAGGTGCTCATAAACATACAAGAACCCTACAGAATTCCAAATAGATTGGACCAGAAAAGAAATTCCTCCATCACATAATAGTCAAAACACCAAATGCACAAAACAAAGAAAAAATATTAAAAGCAGTAAGGGGGAAAGGTCAAATAACATATGAAAGCAAACCTATCAGAATTTTACCAAGCACTCATCAAAGACTATGAAAGCTAGAAGATCCTGGGTAGATGTCATATAGCCCCTAGGAGAACACAAATGCCAGCCCAGGCTACTATATCCAGCAAAACTCTCAATTACCATAAAGGAAAAAAACCAAGATATTTCATGATAAAACCAAATATACACAATATCTTCCTACAAATGCAGCCCTCCAAAGGATAACAGATGGAAAACACCAACACAAGGAAAGAAATTACACCATAGAAAGAGCAAGAAAGTAATCTTCTTTACTAACTCAAAAGAAGATAGCCAAAAAACATAATTCTACCTCTAACAACAAATAAATAGGAAACAACAATCATTGGTCCCTAATATCTCTTAACATCAATGGACTCAAATTCCCAATAAAAACAGAAACAGACTGGATGTGTAAACAGGACACAGGATTTTGCTGCATACAGGAAACACACCTAACTGACAAAGACAGACACTTCCTCATTGTAAAAGACTTGAAAAAAAAGTTCCCAAGCAAATGGTCCCAAGAAACAAGCTGGAGAAGCCATTCTAATATCAAATAAATCAACTTTCAACAAAAAGTGATCAAAAAAGAAGGTAGGAAATTTCATACTTGTCAAAGGAAAAATCTACCAAGATGAACTGTCAATTCTGAATATCTATGCTCCAAATGCAAGGGCACCTACATTCATAAAAGAAACCTTACTAAAGCTCAAAGCATACATTGCACTACTCACAATAATAGTAGGAAACTTCAACACCCAACTCTCATCAATGGACAGATCATGGAAACAGAAACTAAACAGAGACACAGTGAAACTAACAGAAGTTATGAAACAAATGGATTTCACAGGCATCTATAGAACATTTCATCCTCAAATAATAGAATATATGTTCTTCTCAACACCTCATGGTACTTTCTCCAAAATTCACCATATAATTGGTCACAAAACAGCCTTCAACAGATTCAAGAAGATAGAAATAACCCTATGCATCTTAAAAGATCACAACAAAGGCTGGTCTTCACTAAAAACAAAAACGACAGAAAGCCAACGAACCCAAGGAAGCTGAACAAAAATGTGCTCTGTGATAACTTGGTCAAGGAAGAAATAAAGAAATTAAAGACTTTTTAGAATTTAATGAAAATAAAGACACAACCTACCCAAACTCATGGAACACAATGAAAACAGTGCTAAGAGGAAAACTCACAGCACTTAGGGCCTCCAAAAAGAAACTGGAGAGAGCATATACTAGCAGCTTGACAGCACACCTGAAAGCACTTGAACAAAAAGAATCAAATACACACAAGAAGAGTAGATGGCGGGAAATGATCAAACTCAGGGCTAAAATCAACCAAGTAGAAACATAAGGAACTGTACAACACATCAACAAACCCAGGAGCTGGTTCTTTGAGAAAATCAACAAGATAGATAAACTGTTAGCCAGACTAACCAGAGGGCACAGAGACAGTATCTAAATTAATAAAATCAGAAAGAAAAGGCAGACATAACAACAAAACCTGAGGAAATTTAAAAGATTATCAGATCCTACTACAAAAGCCTATACTCAACAAAATTTGAATATCTGGATGAAACAGACAATTTTCTACACAGATGTCAGGTACCAAAGTTAAATCAGGATTAGATAAACCATTTAAACAATCTCATAACCCCTAAAGAAACAGAAGCACTCATTAAAAGCCCCCCCCCCAAAAAAAGAAGGCAAGGACCAGATAGGTCTAGTGCAGAATTCTATCAAACCTTTATAGAAGACCTAATACCAGTATTGTCCAAACTATTCCATAAAATAAAAACAGAAGGAACACTACCCAATTCATTGTATGAAGAAAAATTACAGTTATACCTAAACCCCAGAAAGACCCAACAAAGAAAGAAAACTTCAGATCAATTTTTCTTATGACTATCGATGCCAAAATATTCAATAAAATTCTTGCAAACCGAATCCAAGAACATATCAAAACGATCATTCAGCATGAACAAGTAGGCTTCATCCCAGGGATGCAGAGATGGTTGAATAAACAGAAATCCATCAACGTAATCCACTATATAAACAAACTCAAAGGAAAAAAAGCACATGATCATCTCATTAAATGCTGAGAAAGCATGTGACAAAATTCAGCACCCTTCATGATAAAAGTCTTAGAAAGATCAGGAATTCAAGGCCCATACTTAAACATAGTAAAAGCAATATACAGCAAACCAGTAGCCAACATCAAACTAAATGGAGAGAAACTTGAAATAATACCACTAAAATCAGGGACTAGACAAGGCTGCCCACTCTCTCCCTAACTATTCAATATAGTACTCGAAGTCCTAGCCAGATCAATTAAACAACAAAAGGAGGTCAAAGGGATACAAATTGGAAAGGAAGATGTAAAAATATCACTATTTGCAAATGATATGATAGTATATTTAAGTGATCCCAAAAATTTCTCCAGAGCACACCTAGAGCTGATAAACAACTTCACCCAAGTGTCTGGATATAAAATTAACTCAAACAAATCAGTAGCCTTCCTCTACTCAAAGGATAAACACGCTGAGAAAGAAATTAGGGAAACTACACCATTCACAATAGTCACAAATAATATAACATTCCTCGGTGTGACTCTAACCAAGTAAAAGATCTGTATGACAAGAACTTCAAGTCTCTGAAGAAAGAAACTGAAGATCTCAGAAGATGGAAAGATCTCCCATGCTCATGGACTGGCAGGATTAATATAGTAAAAATGGCCATCTTGCTGAAAGCAATCTACAGATTTGTAGTGAGCCATGTTGGATTTGGGCCTGGCCGCTTTGTAACTGCATGGCCACAGTTAAGAAGTCATGGGATTGTTGGACAGAGGCCTCTCCCATGTATTTACAGCACAGGAAGAAAAGACCAAGTAGTAAACGCCCGGTGTCTCCACTGCATGACCTCTGCTGAGCCCGGCTGATGCATGTGGAACCGACACACCTGGACCATATCTGGGTGGTGGTCAATTTACTTCTTCCTTTTCCTTCCTCAGTCTTTATCCTTGAGATTTAGGCTGGTCTCAGATTTCTCCATAATTAATTCAGGTCTTTTGTAGTCAGTCTTTTGTTACTGAAGTCATGAGCCAGGGTTTCCCACTGTGCTTCTCAGATATTTTCTACCTGGAGACTTGGGTATATAAGTGGTGAATAAAGCTACAGGAGACTCTTCTGCTCTTCCTCTTCCTCTCTCTTCCTCTCTCTCTCTCTCTCGTTCTCTCTCTCTCTCTCTCTCTCTCTCTCTCTCTCTCTCTCTCTCTCTCTTCCTCTCTTCCTCTCCTGGCTTGACATGATAACCTGTATGTGTGTGTGTTTGTGTTTCTTTCATCCTGCAGGCTTTCCCCCCGATTCTCAGTGCCATGTCGGTGCAGGCGCCATCCCTAACCTCAAGCTGTATTACAGAGCAATATTAATAAAAACTCTACAGTATTGGAAAAGAGACAGGAAGATAGGTCAATGGAATAGAGTGAAATATCCAGAAATGAACCCACATACCTCTGGTCACTTGATCTTTGACAAAGGAGCTAAAACTATCCAGTGGAAGAAAGACAGGATTTTCAGCCAGGGGTACTGGTTCAACTGGAGGTCAGCATTTAGAAGAATCCAAATCTACCAATTCTTATTGCCCTGTAAAAAGCTCAAGTCCAAGTGGATCAAGGACCACCACATAAAACCAGATACACTCAAACTAATAGAAGACAAGGTGGGGAAGAACCTCGAACACTTGGGCACTAGGGAAATTTTCCTTAACAGAACACCAATGGCTTATGCTCTAAGATCAAGAATTGACAAATGGGACCTCATAAAATTGCAAAGCTTCTGTAAGGCAAAGGATACTATCATTAGGACAAAATGACAACCAACAGATTAGGGAAAGATTTTTACCAATCCTATATCTGATAGAATGTTAATATCCAATATATACAAATTACTCAAGAAGTTAGACTCCAGAGAGCCAAATAACCCTTTTTAAAATGGGGTTCAGAGCTAAATAAAGAATTCTCAGCTGAACCCAGATGTCCTTCTTCAGAGGAATGGATACAGAAAATATGGAATACTTACACAATGGAGAACTACTCAACTATTAAAAACAATGACTTCATGAAATTCTTAGGCAAATGGATGGAACTAGAAAATATCATCCTGAGTGAGGTAACCCAGTCACAAAAGAACCCACATGGTTTGCACTCACCGATAAGTGCATATTAGCCCAAAAGCTTGAAATATCCAAGATACAATTCAGAGACAATTAAGCTCAAGAAGAAGGAAGACCGAAGTGTGGATGCTTTAGTCCTTCTTAGAAGGGGGAACAAAAATACTCACAGGAGGAAATACGGAGACAAAGTGTGGAGCAGAGACTGAAGGAAAGGCCATCCAGAGACTGCCCTACCTGGGTATTCAGCTCATATAGAGCCACCAAACCCAGACAATATTGCGGATACCAAGAAGTACATGCTGACAGGAGCCTGATATAGCCATCTCTGAGAGGCTCTTTGCCAGAGTCTGACAAATACAGAGGAGGATAATCACAGCCAACCATTGAACTGAGAATGGGGTCCCCATGGAGGAGTTAGAGAAAGGTCTGAAGGAGGTAAAGGTATTTGCAGTCTCATAAGAACAACAATATCAACCAACAGACCTCCCAGGGACTAAACCACCATCCAAAGAGTACACAGTGATCGACCTATGGCTCCATCTTCTTATGTAGCCGAGGAAGGCCTTGTCAGGCATCAGTGAGAGGAAAGGCCCTTGGTCCCCTCTAGGCTTGATGTCCCACTGTAGGGGAATGTCAGGATGGGGAGATGGGAGGGATTGAGTGGATTGGTGGGGGAGCACCCTAATAGAAGCAGGAGGGGAGATGGGATAGGGGGTTTTTGGAGGGGAAACGAGGAAAGGGGTAACAGACTCATAAGTCCAGATACTATAAAGTCACTTTCCATGGCTACTTTGCTGGGTCCAGTCTGCATTCTGTACAGTCTATGTTCAGCTTTTCTGTCTTGCCTATGGTAAAATTAATTAATTAATTAATTATTAATTAAACAAACCCTTACCACTTGCTTACTCTAAAAAAAAGAAGAAATAAGGAAGGAAGGAAGGAAGGAAGGAAGGAAGGAAGGAAGGAAGGAAGGAAGGAAGGAAGGAAGGAAGGAGAAGGGAAGGGAAAGGAGAGAGGAGAGGAGAGGAGAGGAGAGGAGAGGAGAGGAGAGGAGAGGAGGGGAGGGGAGGGGAGGGGAGGGGAGGGGAGGGGAGGGGAGGGGAGGAGAGGAGAGGAGAGGAGAGGAGAGGAGAGGAGAGGAGAGGAGAGGAGAGGAGAGGAGAGGAGAAAGAAAAAAGAAAAGAAAAGAATCATAGATAGGTTTGGACTGCCATACCAATTGTTACTGAGCAACAGAATTCCTGGTCTCTCTGTCAATATTTCTCTCTCTGAAACCCGATCATTATTTCTGTACCACAGAAAGAGAATCTCACAGTTGATACCCAGGCAACAGACTCCTTTTGAAAGTCAAGAAAAACACTGCCAAGGCACAAATTATTCACTTTCTGTTCATACATAGGCTGTGACCTTTCCAACAACTCCTGCTAATAGTCAATAGAGAAGGCAAAGCAAAGTAATGACACCCTTGCTTGAATGTAAGCCAGCTGGTTGCCTTTGAAAAGGTACAGCCCACAAACCCTCATCGCTGTTCTCAGACCAGATGAGATCTCCACCCTGACTGCTCTGACTTCAAGGAGATGTAGTTTACATGTGACGCATTCCTTTGCAGCCCCAATACACCACATAAGTAAATATTCTTTGTACCCTGATGCTCTCCTTGAATGAAACTGTATATTATAGGGGTTATAGTGCACTATAATTAATTCATTTAAAATTGTTAAGAATTCTTTTCCCTCTAAAAAGCACAGCTAGCTGGCTACCCACAAAAATACATAAATCAATTTATACAGTGGCCTTTCCTGCTATTTTCTTTTTGTGGTCTGCTATCATTTATTTTTTACTAAGATGATCTTGATTTATTTTACTGCTCAGTTAGAATGCTTCTTTGTTTGCTTGCTTTTGAGGCAGAGTCTCTTTTTGTAGTTCAGCTGCTCTGGAACTCATAGCTCCCTGGCCCCAGCCTCCAGAGTGTTTGTAGAAGAGGCCTAGCCACCCTGTCCAGAAATCTTTTTTTTTCCAGTATTTTTACCACTGTCCCCTCCTTACATCACAGTTTTTATTCCACTTCTTACTCCAGGAAAATGAAGTTCAAATGTAAAAAACATTTTAAGACCATTTGAGCACATAGAGGCATAAATACATGTGGTACCTGCATTGTTCGCTACGTAGAAATAAAATCTCATTGTGAACACTCTCCTTTTACTGTTTTCCACTTCAGGGATTATTACCTCATGAAAAGTTCCCAATTCTTTTACAAATCTCTGGTCCATTTTCACTAGGTGCAAGATAATAAATTACATGCAGATGCTATATCCCAGTTATGACAATGAATATAGCTTCCTTCTTGTTTGCTAATAGGAACAATGCCAAATCAAATGTTCCTGTGTATTGATATTTGTATATTGGTGTTTTTAAATCTACATCCTCAATACCATACCGATATCCTAATAGTCTTAAATCTTAATAACTATTTCTAGTTTTTTAATCCAAAATAATAATTCATACACCCGATAACAGTATTTGCAAATAACACTTTTCCTTAGACGAAGAAGTACCTAATCCTTTAAGTTATGGTTCCCTGACTTAGCAAATTTGACCATCATCTCTTATAATTTTTGATCTTTGGATTTTTTTATCCTGTGTTTTTTGGAAATGTGTACCCCCAACGATTTGAAAGACATGTTTTTTTGGAAATCATTTAAAAAAGAAAAATCATTTCAGCTCTGTTTGTAATGAATGACTACTTGTTATTCTGAGGTTTTTTCCTAGTTTTCTAATGAGCATTTCTGTAAATGCCTAATACGTGTTTTAGATGGCATTTCCCCCTCTATTGATAGAGAATTGATTAGTTTGTCAACATTTATTTTATGTTGAACCTTACATTAAATTCTGCTCCCAGGTCTCATGATAGATGATCATTTCTAAAATAAAAATGCTATCATAGCATATTCGTATGCAAATCTTTGAGAAATTATAAACCATTTTGTCATCTAGTTTGTAATTTTATATATGTTAAATAAAACTGGTGTACCTTTTCTATTTAAGGGATATCAGATGTTATACTTACAGTCTTGATGGTGTGCACACCATGTCACTCCTACACCATTGTTTTATTCAAAACAACTTTTAAAAAGTTTTCTCTTCCGGCCTTATATCAAACTAAAACCTTATTATAAAATTTCCAAGGCTGGAGATATGGCTCAGTGGTTAAGAGCACTGACTGCTCTTCCAGAGGACCTGAGTTCAATTCCCAGCAACCACATGGTGGCTCACAACCATCTGTAATGAGATCTGATGCCCTCTTTTGTGTGTCTAAAGACCGCTACAGTGTACTTATATATAATAAATAAATAAATCTTTAAAGAAAATTTCCTTATGAATGTAAATTCAAATATCTTTCAATTTAATGTCTAATGAAAGTGTATTTATATACTTAGTTCTGTATTTGGCACATAAAAAATTTCACAGTAAGTGTATTTCCTCATAAATAGTAATTTGCTACTATACATTTTCTTCTTTATCCTGATTATAATAGATAGCCTTAAAATTCATCTTCTCTGATATTTGAATTACTGCCCTGGCTTTCTTGCGTGTTTACTTTTATCATAGATCCCTTGCTTGTCCCTTTGATGTCGAGTGGTCCCTGTGAAAGCCATACACAGCAGGCTTTCTCCTGCAGCCTGCCAACCTTTCTCATAAAGAGAGATTCCCTGGATCAACACTCCCAGTGCAGAGGGATAGAATTTCTTCTTTCAGTATCCGTACCATATACGGCACTTGGTTTAACATAGGAACTTGTTTTATCATACATTTTAAGTTCAGAAAAACTGAACACAAAACAAGCTTTCACTGGTAATGAGTGATTGAACTTCACGAAGAACTGGACAAAAGCACAGGACAACACTAAGTGAAGGCAGCTCTCTCAGATTGGCAGAAGAGCCTTGCCCTGCTTCCAGGGGCTAAGAGCCAAGACACTGATGTCAGAAGCCCTCAATAGCACCAACCGCAACACCATTTCCTATGTATGCACACACACACACACACACACACACACACACATGTATATATACATGTATGTATGGATTAGGTACATTGAGATGGAAGCAATAGTAACTAATAAAGTAGAACAACGATAACATATTTTAATATATTGCATATGGGCAGGAGAATGTTCTGGAAAAATGCGTCATTAGACAGTTTTCATGGTGTGAACACCATAGAGTACACCTAGACAAACCAAGGTGGTATATACTCTTTTACATACTTTAGGATATGTAATATATAAGGCATACCCTGTTGTTCCACGGCCTTTATAAAATTGATATTAGCAGAGATAAACAAGGCAGTCTGAGACACAGTGTATATAGGACTGTCCACAGAAAAGCAGGACACACTATCTATAGTGAACCTTGATATACATAGAAGGAAAACTCTCTAAAATAATGATAAAAGCACGGCATACAGAACACACAAACCTTAACATAA
Organism: Rattus norvegicus; assembly: GCF_021556685.1. NCBI lineage: Eukaryota > Metazoa > Chordata > Mammalia > Rodentia > Muridae > Rattus > Rattus norvegicus. The sequence continues at coordinate 18,570,897 of NC_141534.1, read as the reverse complement.
TTACTATTATCAGATGACTGTGACTCGATATGTTTGTTTATCCCAGCATCATCAATAAGAGAATCTTATTATTCTGTGAGGGTCATCAATAAGAGCATCTTCATACACTCGATCCATTGTTAACTAACGCATTATTCTGTGGCACATGACTCTGCTAAAATAAAATAACCTTCTGGTGCCACTGAATTTTGAGTCTATTATTAGGTAGCATAATAATTACTTGCATACAGGTCAAATATCACCCTTTGGTGATGCTCCATGACTGTCATTGTCACTAATTGGCTGCAGCAAATAGCATATACGTTGTTGGGTGCTAGAATCAGGGAAGACTTAGGTTCTAAGTGGAAGAGAGCTAGGGAGGATTTCTTTGAATAATAATATGCATCCTGAGAATAATATGCATTTGAAAATACATCAATTGTTAATTTCTGGATTTCTCCATGTGCACAGGAAAATTTTATGCCAACTTGACACAAGCTAAAATTATCTGAGAGGAGGGAACCAAAATTAACAAAATGCCTCTATAAGATCTGAGGGCATTTTCCTAATTGGTGAGTGATTGAGGCACAAGTGCTCAACCCATTGTAAGTTGTGCCATGCCTGGGCTAGTGGTCCTGGGTTCATTGCAATACCAGGCTGAACAAGCCATGAGGAGGAAGCCAGTATGTAGCAAGTTTCCATGGCCTCTGCCAGATCCCACCTCCAGATTCTTACCCTGCTTGAGTTGCGACCCTCCTTCCCTCCCCAACTTGCTTATGCTCAAGGTGTTTCATCGCAGCAATAGCAGCCCTAAGGCAGCATATAAAGTTTTTAGATCTATGGACAAGGAAAACTACAGAAAGTGAAACCAGGGGAAATAGTAACAGTTTGCCCAGATCTAGAAGAAACCTATGAGAGTACCATACATACTAGCATTGGGATGACAGTAGTTACCGTAGTGAATATGTTTGGCCAAAAATTCACTTACCGAAACAAAATGGGAAGAAAATAAAAGGAAAAGTCATCAGGACAGAAAGTCACACAGCAGAGGTGAAAGAGAAAAGAAGGAGGAAATAAAGGGAGAATATAGCAAACAGAAAAGCATTACCTAAGGAATGGACATGAGTCTTTATAAATAATAATACTGACTGTAAACTCCCCCAAATAAAAATGTGCTTGTGTAACAGATGGAGAAATAGCACGCCATGTGCTTATTTATACAAAAATCACTTAACAGAAGACAGTGAAAATGAAGATAGTAATAAAGTTTTATTACACAGGTAAAAAGCAAAAGTGAACAAGAATGCCCTTCTTCACGTCAGTCACCAGAAACACCTTTTACGTCAGAAAGCTAAAATGCCAGTGAGCATCGCCATGTAATGACTAATGTCTCATCTCAATGGGAGGACAGAGTCATGGTACGTAAATGCACCCCAGTGCATGCCTGCCTCAGTTTGTTGAATTCCAGTGATTGGAAAGGAGAGGTGGGTGACACACAATGGTCACCCTGCAGTCAGTAATGGATAAGTCATCCAGCTTTGACCTCAAAGTCCACAAATGAGCATCATAATTAAACTACACCAGAGATCAAATGGACACAATAGACATTTCCAAAATCTTTCCTCCAGTAGCCACGAAACGTTTACACACTTTCTCCGATTACCACCTGAAGCATTGTCCAGGATAGACCATATGACAGACAACAGAAATTCAGCAAATCAAAAACGATTAAGTCAGAGTATGGGTCTTCTCCAGCCACATTGAAATAAAACTATAAACCAACTTTGGGACTTACTTTAAATCTGATCAATAAGGACTTTATACATGTATTAAGATGCATAATGTCCTATAAATATATGTAATTGCTATCAATTAGAAATAAAGACATTTTTTAAAGATTCCAACTCTCTCTCTCCTCTCTCTCTCTCTCTCTCTCTCTCTCTCTCTCTCTCTCTCTCTCTCTCTCTTTGTGTGTGTGTGTGTGTGTGTGTGTGTGTGTGCGCGCGTGCGTGTGTGTGTGCATATGCCACAGTGCACATACAGAAGTCTGTCTTCCATCTCATTTCTATGGGAGCCCAGGCTAGCTCTTCTGTGAAGAGACACCGTGACCATGGCAACTCTTACAAAGGAAAACATTCACTTGGAGCTGGCTTATGGTTCACAGATTTAATCCATTATCCTCAAGTCGTGAAGCATGGCAGCGTGGAGACAGAAACAGTCCTAGAGAAGGACCTGAGAACTCTACATCTTGATCCACAGGTAGCAGGAAATGAACTGAGACACACTTCCTCCAACAAGGCCACACCTACCCCAGCAAGACCACACCTCCTAATAATGCCACTTCCTGTAAGCCTATGGAGCCAATTTTCTTTAAAACCACCACACCCTTGTTCTATCACTTCATTACAGCTTACCAGCTGAAATCTTTTAAATGCCTTTTATAAGGAAACTTAAGATTTTCAGGTTAAGGTATCCTTTTTATTATAATATATATATATACATATATGTGCGTGTGTGTGTGTGTGTGTGTGTGTGTGTGTGTGTGTATTTGAATCATTTAACACTCATGACTATTCTGCCATTTTTATAAGGGACCAATCTTTTTTTTAAATGTCATAGGCACAGTTTTCAGTGTTTTATTTATAATATCATTTTCACTTTAAAATCTACCCCTTGTGCATTGCAATTTTTCAGAGGACAATTGCTCTTATAAACAGGCATGCAGAGCTGTACTAGCGACTATATTTCACATTATATTTTCCCTCTTCATTTTACTTCCAGTTAGGTTGTTATGAATTATTATTTCACTCATATGAATTGGTTTATTTTATATCTTTCCTAATTTAATGGTCATACTAATGAAGGTCTTTACAAAACACTCTTACTAGTCTCTCTAATACTTAAAAATAGTTTGTGGACTGGAAATGTAGCTTAGTTGCCAGAGTGCTTCCTTAACATGCAGGAACCTCTGGGTTCAGTCTCTGTCATCTCATAAACTTGTTGGTGGTCATAAAGACCTGTAATCCCAGCCCTTACAAAATGGAGGCAGGAGACTCATAAATTCAAGATAGTCTCTGATTACTTAGCAAATCTGAGGCCAGCTTGGGCTATATAAGACCATGAATAAAAAGCAAAATTAATTTAAAAAAAATCATATAGTGATTCCAGCCAAGAGGCTACAATTTTTCCCTGACTCTTGCTTTCCCACCCATACTGGCAACTGCACACACACACACACACACACACACACACACACACACACACACACACATGAATGTACCAGTTACACACATTTAGTTCCCCTTCTTCCTTGTGCCCCAGACAAAACTACCTGAATACCTTTACTTCTCTCTAATCCATTCCAATCTTTTCAATTTTCCTACCCAATATTTCATACTTTTATTCACAGGCTGAATCATTTCCCAATATAGCCCCTTCTCTTTCAAGACTCATATGTAGCACTGATGTATGAATGGATGCAATCAGATGTGGCTAAGCAATTATTAACCTCATCTTCTATCTTAGGGCTACCTTTATTTTGCTTAGATTTGATTGTTTCCAAATTACTGCCTTCCAAGACAGCATTCTGACAGTTAACACTGGTTGTCAGCTTCATGGGATCCTGGACCCACTAAGACATATGCCTCAGAGAAATCTCTGATGCTATTCCCCAAAAATGACTAGCTAAAGGACTAAGACCACTCCCTGGAGGAAGCAACATCTTGCAGTAGTACAGATATAAAAATGTTTAAGGGAAAGGAGCGTGGTTTTGCCTGCCTGCCTTTGTTCCCTGCTGGTAAGTACACCTACTCTATTGCTGTCACCACCACCGCTGCCACCCTTCACTGACATTGGAACTCAGCTTCTTTGACCTTCCAATATACTTTTAGGACTGTCCCCCAGGCCTTCAATGTGAGATTAGAGTTGCTGGGGCATTCAACTTTATGGACTAAGCAGCTACCAGATATGCTGTTTCTCCAGATGTGCAACCACTACCCAGCCTATATCACATAAGCCAATCTAGTAAACACTGTTAGCACTTCTAGGCTCCACCCAACAGTTACCTAGCAACAGCCAGAAAAGGACTGTTTGGCCTCTCACGTCTTCTGTCACAGTCTCTGTTTGTCTCTGTCTCTGTCTCTCTGTCTCTGTCTCTGTCTCTGTCTCTCTCTCTGTCTCTCTCTCTCTCTCTCTCTCTCTCTCTCTCTCTCCTTCCCTCCCTTCTTTCCTCCTTCTCTGTCCGCTTTCTTTCTACTCCTTTCTCATGCCCCAAAATAAACTTCATTCTATACTAGACCCTTTGTCATATGGTTGGTCCTAGGAGGGGGAGGGGTGCCTCAGCATGGGCCCCGCTAAGGCACCCCCTCCCTCCGCATCATGCCATCACATTACAAAACATATTAAATGCCCTTGTGATACATATTTATGTTATCTGTTCTGTTCCCCTAGAGCACCCTGACTAGCATAATATAATCTTTATTTTTATGATAATGCATATCATTACATCTTGAAATACACACATCTTGTAGAATATTCAAGAGTGGCAGAGGATCTCATGCCTTTCTATATTTGCTTTTGATGACTGAGAACTCCATTGGCAGACTGTTTTTCCTTTGTAATTTTCATTCACTTTTAAAGTGAATATTTATAAGAAGATCTCTTTAAACATTTTATCAAGAAATTTTAATGTATATCAATTTTGATGGCCATTTTTCGCCAACATCAAATATTCATGAGTCAAATTCAAGGCAAAGAGGATTTTCCTTGACCCACAGATAGTACAAATGCCTTTGCTAAAACACCTGTCATTCTCACATATATCTGAATATATGCAGCAAGCCTAAAGATGGCCATTTTGTCCTCGCTTGATTTTTTTTTAAATATTGATTTCTCCCCCTTTGGGAGACAATAAAAGGGCAATCTATAAAACATGCTAGATTTCTTGTCTAAGGACAGCTTGGAATATCGGATTTCTGTTGGGAACTTTCTTGTTAAGGTAAACAGGTTCAACATCAGAGATTTGGGAAAGACAGTGACCTAAATAGAGTACTCTAGATTGATTAATTGATCAGATTGATTGACAACTGTGGTAATTAGTTTTAATTATCAGTGTGAGAAAACCTAGAATGACTTGGGATATGAGCCTCTGAGCATGCCTTGATTACATTAATTGAGGAAGGAAGACCTGCCCACTCCAGGTGGAACCATTCCCTAGGCAACAGATTTTGGATCACATAAGAGTTGATCGAATGAGCTGAGCACTAGTATATATACATCAATCGTGCATTAATTGCTCTCTGCCCCTGCCTTGAATGCAATATGACCAGTTACTTCAAGTTCCTACTGCTGTGACTCCCTCTCATATGATAGACTAGTAGAACGTGAGTCAAAAACAAACACAAAGGGGCTGGGGATTTAGCTCAGTGGTAGAGCGCTTACCTAGGAAGCGCAAGGCCCTGGGTTCGGTCCCCAGCTCCGAAAAAAAGAACCAAAAAAAAAAAAAAAAAAAAAAAACACAAAAATAAACAACTACAACCCCCCCCCACACACACACACACAAACTTTTCTCCCTTAAGTTGCTTTTTCCAGGGTATTTTATTACAACAGTGGGGAAGAGAAATACATCCAATGACCTAGCCTAAGGCTCTGAGTCCCAAAGGCCCTCAGCTCAGCAAAGGGAAAGAAACAAACATCTCCTTTCACTCAGCCAGAAGCTGTTTGCCTTGGGAAAGGCAGACAGTGGGGATGGAGTTAAGTTCTGAAATCTAGAGTACTCTATTTAGGTCACTGTCTTCCCCAAATCTCTGATGTTGAACCTGTTCACCTTAACAAGAAAGTTCCCAACAGAAAAGTTCAAGTTAAATCCTGTGTGCCTGTCTCACAAATATATACAGAGAACCAATATTTTGAGATTGCTTAGAAGAAATGTAGCTCTAAGTATATAACACTAATATTGTCAGATTCAAAAGAAACATGGGACAAGGGGCTAACAGTGGTGCCTATTAGCATGCCAAAGAGCATGCTGGTCTCCAGGCTTCCCCAGTATCAAAACAATCTGTGGCTCTTCTCAGCTCTTCTCATTCCCTACCCCTCGCCCCTATTCCCTCAGACCCTAATCATCTTTAGCTCATAGGTTTTCCTTCTCATTTTCTTACAAGGCTAGTATTTCAATTATATCCACCCCCTCTTTTTTGTCCTCTCTCAGTCTCTCTTCCGGTTGCTCTGTTTTGGTCTTCTTTGCCCATACTCTCTCTGTCTTCCTCTCTTACTCAACCCATCTCTCTCCTCTCATGATGCATCAAGTCTTCTAGCTGTGTTTGTCTGCTTTGTCTCCTTGCTCTGTACTCTTCCTGATGCCTCATATACTTTCCCTTATATCCACAATAAAAACCTTCCCCTCAAGGGGAATCAGTTGGAGCAGTCATGCCTTCATTTATACAAATAAGAGCTCAGATTTCAATTGCCTGTTAGTCAGCTTACTGTTACTATAAAGTTACTACAGATGCCTGAGATAATAAACTTATTCACAGCAAAGGTTTCTTCCACCTGTGGTTTAGAGAATTCAGTCCATACTCTCTTGGCTGCATTGCTTTTGAATCCCTGATGAAGTGACACATTGGAGAGAATATGACAGAGCAGACCCACACTCATAATCAGATTTTCAAAAAGAAAAAAGGGACTGGAGTCCCATTAACACCTCAAAGGGCATACCACCAATTATCTGAAAGCTCGAGACAAGAATACTGCTAATACTCCACCTCTTGCATATAGAACCACACTGAGGACTAAGTCCTAAGCAGGTGTGCTTTTAGAGAACATTACAGATCCATTCCATGGTACTGATGAATCAAGATGTCATTATAAACAGGAAGTCCTAGAAAGCTCTGTCTCCAGAGACTGATTGGCTGAAACTGCCATATGTGGAGAGATTTAAATGGCGCATGTCCAGAAGATAAGTACCTTATCTTGTGTTAGTTCTAACCCTCCAGAACACCCATTCTTTGACCACCTCTTTGTCAGAACTAACATCTTGTGACTAATGTATTGAAAACCTTTGAAATCTATTAATTTTTGCAGACCTCTGTCTTCCACCAACCTAAAAGCTAAGAATGCCATCAGTTGGTATCATGGGCCCATAGAGAAGCTTCCCCACATCTTGCTTACTGGGTTCTCTGATTTAACGCCCCCCCCCCCCCGCCACACACACACACACACACACACAATGTATTTTTAACATGCCTCGATTTATGACTTTTTTTGTGCTGTGAAATTATAAAATTTCAAAAATCTGCTTCTACATTGGAACATGTAATTTGAGGTAAACTAAATTTGTATTCCCAGGAAGTCACTCAGAATGGCTCTAGAACAAACTATCTCTTATTCCCTTTAAATAAGAGCTATGTAGTTTTGGTTTTTTTTTTTTTCATCAACATATTCATGTAGCTAAGTAATTGTGACTCTTTTTCATTGGTATTAATTCTACAACCAAGGCTTGTACCTTGTTTTCTATTCCTCTAAACACTGTAAATAGATTCTAAAAGTCCTCTAACATACCATATTACCATTAATCTTCATAACAAATAAATGAAATGCCATGCTAAACTGCTTGTTTATAAAGTTTAAATAATTGCTAATTCAAATTAATGAGACTTTTAGTCTAAAAGTAAAATATTTTAAAAGCTTCTCTATTACAATAATATTCTTATAACCTTGTGATGGATTTTAGTAACCAGCACTTCCAAGATCTTCTTCTACTAATTACTTACTAAAATAATAACAAGGTCGTTTTTTGCTCTCTAGAATTTTAAGAATTACTTATCATCATTATTATTTATTATTATTATTATTATTATTATTATTAAATTAGTTTGAAAAATCTCTTATCGACCTTACAACAAAGAAAATTCTTAGAAAGAACTAAAAGAGTTATTAGTTTTGACTTGAACAACAATTATCTTTCCCTTCCCTTCACAATCTAGCCTACCTTCCAAACCAGGGTTTGATCTTTGAGTGGGGAAAAGAAAGAGAGAATTAATGAAATAATTTCTAAGAAAGCATCTCTTTCTACCACCAATTTATAGCTTCACATCTAAAGGCCAAATGACAGCTATATTTATTATTGGATAAACTTGTAATTTTTAACAATGAACCCAAATTTTAAAACAGTCAGTCCACTAAATTTTCCCAGGAGGCTTGCCATGATGAAATTACCTTTCAGATTACAGATGGTTATTATTCAATCTTACTGAACTACTGCTGCTGTGGGTCGTCTGTGCAAACCACCATTGCACTTGGCACTGATGGAAATACAAATAATAAATTATAAACTTCACAATCACATCTACGTTTGAATACTGGTCTAATATTTCTGTTTACTCTGAAAAGAAGGAACTCTTAGATTTATGACTACTTAAAAAACATATGGCTTTTTGTACCTACCATGCTTCCTAAAAAATAAAAAAAAAAAGAACAGATACAAGATCCACTCACTTATAATTATGAAGACTATTTGTTTTTTCTGAACTCTCTCCCTTAGAAGATAGCAAGCTAAAAATTCAAGGGAGAGTGAGAGGGCAATGGACTGATATATTTTAAATGCTTTTAAAAATTATAAAGTCAATTAATAAAATGGTAGTGACCAGCACTTGGGGAAGTATGGATCTTTGGCACCCATGTAAGAGCTGGCCAGAGCAGCTCACGATAATCCCAGAAGTGAAGCAGTGGCAAGGGTGGTAAGACCCATGGAACTTACTGGACAGCTAGTCTTACAAGTCAGTAAATTTCTTATTCAGTGAGAGATTCTATCTCAAAATATAAGGAAGATATTCTGAGTCCTGATTCAGCCTACACCCAATTGTCCAAAGTACATTTGTGCACATACAGAAAGATATGTTATCCTAGAGCTAAAACCAACCCAGGAAGAACAGGCTTTTTCATCCTGAAGCTTATGGATCAGGAGGACAACACAGGAACCTACAACTTGTAGAAAGGAACTAAAGCATATACCTTGGAGAAACACAGTTCAGTTTGCTGTACAACCCAAGACTACCAACTAATAGTGGTATTTCCCACAGTAGCCCTTATATCAATCAATAACCAAAAAATGCCTACAGACTTGCCTACACACCAGTCTGATGGTCCTAATATCTCAACTGAGACTACCTCTTTCCAGGTTGGCTGCAAGTTAACATAAACTAACCAGTACATGCTATACCTGTGTACAGACCCACACAAACACAAAAAAGTTACAATGGAAACATTCGTGTTGTGTGTATCATATCACAATTTAATAACTGGGGGCAAGGGAGTCTGAGACAAAATTAACTTGAGAAAAAAAAATATATATATATACTAAAAGTTAGGGCCTGTGGGGCCTTGAGAGACGGTTGAGCAGTTAAGAGTACTGGCTGGGAACCTGAAGGAAACAGACCGGATAAACAGTTCTCTGCACCCAAATCCCGTGGGAGGGAGAGCTGAACCTTCAGAGAGGCAGACACACCTGGGAAACCAGAAGAGACTGCACTCTGTGCACATCCAGACGCCAGAGGAAAACACCAAACGCCATCTGGAACCCTGGTGCACGGAGGCTCCCGGAAAGAGCGGCGCAGATCTTCCCAGTTGCTGCCGCCACGGAGAGGACTTAGGCAGTACCCCATGAGCAAACTTGAGCCTTGGAACCACAGGTAGGACCAACTATTCCCCTGCAAGAAACCTGCCTGGTGAACTCAGGGCACACAGAGGCAAAATTCCTCTAGGACCGGGCACTTCCTGTGTTTACCGGAAGTCCCACACCCGCGGATCCCGGCCTGCAACAGCTCTCTGCTCCCAAACCCCGTGGGAGAGAGACCTCACCGCCTGATCAGGTGGGCATTCCTGAGGCTGCAGAGCGGAGGAGACCACCAACACTGCCCACCCCTGCCCACATCCCTGGCCCAAGAGGCAACTGTATAAGGCCTCTGGGTTCCCATAGGGGAGGGCCCAGGAGCGGCAGGACCCCTGCGCCTGAGACACCGCCGGAACCTGAAGGAAACAGACCAGATAAACAGTTCTCTGCACCCAAATCCCGTGGGAGGGAGAGCTGAACCTTCAGAGAGGCAGACACGCCTGGGAAACCAGAAGAGACTGCACTCTGTGCACATCCAGACGCCAGAGGAAAACACCAAACGTCATCTGGAACCCCTGGTGCACGGAGGCTCCCGGAAAGAGCGGCGCAGATCTTCCCGGTTGCTGTCGCCGTGGAGAGGACTTAGGCAGCACCCCACGAGCAAACTTGAGCCTTGGAACCACAGGTAGGACCAACTTTTCCCCTGCAAGAAACCTGCCTTGTGAACTCAAGACACAGGCCCACAGGAACAGCTGAAGACCTGTAGAGAGGAAAAACTACACGCCCGAAAGCAGAACACTCTGTCCCCATAACTGGCTGAAAGAAAACAGGAAAACAGGTCTACAGCACTCCTGACACACAGGCTTATAGGACAGTCTAGCCACTGTCAGAAATAGCAGAACAAAGTAACACTAGAGATAATCTGATGGCGAGAGGCAAGCGCAGGAACCCAAGCAACAGAAACCAAGACTACATGGCATCATCGGAGCCCAATTCTCCCACCAAAGCAAACACGGAATATCCAAACACACCAGAAAAGCAAGATCTAGTTTCAAAATCATATTTGATCATGATGCCGGAGGACTTCAAGAAAGACATAAAGAACTCCCTTAGAGAACAAGTAGAAGCCTACAGAGAGGAATCGAAAAAATCCCTGAAAGAATTCCAGGAAAACACAATCAAACAGTTGAAGGAATGAAAAATGGAAATAGAAGCAATCAAGAAAGAACACATGGAAACAACCCTGGACATAGAAAATCAAAAGAAAACACAAGGAGCTGTAGATACAAGCTTCACCAACAGAATACAAGAGATGAAAGAGAGAATCTCAGGAGCAGAAGATTCCATAGAAATCATTGACTCAACTGTCAAAGATAATGTAAAGCAGAAAAAGCTACTGGTCCAAAACATACAGGAAATCCAGGACTCAATGAGAAGATCAAACCTAAGGATAATAGGTATAGAAGAGAGTGAAGACTCCCAGCTCAAAGGACCAGTAAATATCTTCAACAAAATCATAGAAGAAAACTTCCCCAACCTAAAAAAAGAGATACCCATAGGCATACAAGAAGCCTACAGAACTCCAAATAGATTGGACCAGAAAAGAAACACCTCCCGTCACATAATTGTCAAAACACCAAACGCACAAAATAAAGAAAGAATATTAAAAGCAGTAAGGGAAAAAGGTCAAGTAACATATAAAGGCAGACCTATCAGAATCACACCAGACTTTTTGCCAGAAACTATGAAGGCCAGAAGATCCTGGACAGATATCATACAGACCCTAAGAGAACACAAATGCCAGCCCAGGTTACTGTATCCTGCAAAACTCTCAATTAACATAGATGGAGAAACCAAGATATTCCATGACAAAACCAAATTTACACAATATCTTTCTACAAATCCAGCACTACAAAGGATAATAAAGGGTAAAGCCCAACATAAGGAGGCAAGCTATACCCTAGAAGAAGCAAGAAACTAATCGTCTTGGCAACAAAACAAAGAGAAGAAAAGCACACAAACATAACCTCACATCCAAATATGAATATAACAGGAAGCAATAATCACTATTCCTTAATATCTCTCAACATCAATGGCCTCAACTCCCCAATAAAAAGACATAGATTAACAAACTGGATACGCAATGAGGACCCTGCATTCTGCTGCCTACAGGAAACACCTCAGAGACAAAGACAGACACTACCTCAGAGTGAAAGGCTGGAAAACAACTTTCCAAGCAAATGGTCAGAAGAAGCAAGCTGGAGTAGCCATTCTAATATCAAATAAAATCAATTTTCAATTAAAAGTCATCAAAAAAGATAAGGAAGGACACTTCATATTCATCAAAGGAAAAATCCACCAAGATGAACTCTCAATCCTCATCTTCGGTTGGTTTATATACAAGTGTGCAATTTCTAGGCTTGAAAGTAAAATGATGCTATCTGGTGCTGGATAGAGGAGCCTTATTTTTTATTATGGCAGCTTGCTATTTTTGTAACATGGTGATTTGGTTGAACACAATAAAGTACAGTAGTAACTGAAAAAAAAAAAGAGTACTGGCTATTCTTGCAAAGGACCTGAGTTCTAGTCTCAACACTCACTCCTCCAGCATGCATATGATTTACATATGTGCAGGCAAACACATGCATACATTAAATAAATAAATTGTGAAACAACAACTTTGGGGACTAATACTAGTAATGTTGGGGCAAACTAACCACAACCTAGTGGAGGAATAGCATATCTATGAGCATTTTAGTCCAACAGTGCAACTTAAAATGAAGTTGTGCACAAACTTCAATGAGAGCTATGCATTAAGAGTACCCCGATTTTTATAATGATACAATTTTAAATGTTAGTAGTCTGGCATTACTTATTCCTCACCTTTGCCATGGTCCTGTGCAAGATGGCTGGTTGGGCAGAACTTTCTGGAAGCAGTAAATGAGAGATACAGAGTACATGTTTCCAATAGCTCTCCCACCTTCAAGCAGTGGCTCCTAAGATTTCCTTGAGAGGGTTCTATAAACTGACCTTTGAAATTGAGAAACACTATAGAGATCAAAACTAACTGGAACTTCCTTTGTCCATGCCAAACAATTGGGGCTGAGAAATCTTTTTGGTTCAGTGTCGGAAAGAAAACAGAATTTTGTATTCTGAAGCACAATCTGCACAAACAGAAAGGACTGATAGGAAATTTCACAGAAGCGTTAATCCTTCCACTGACTATAAATGATCTATTTTCCAGGTGGAAGGTCCATGGGAAAAAGCATTCAGTAAAGTAATAGCTCACCTAAAGACAGGAAATACATGAAAGACTGGGGAGCAGTCTAGAGTATGCACGGGAGAGTGGCTGTTCATTGGAGCTAAAACATAGATATGATAGCCCTGACGTATGAGCTGAATCAGTGAGCCTGCTCATTTACATACATCTTTAGGATTTTAAATGACATTTTAAATTGCTTCCCATCCCGTAGAGATCCAGAGAAAGAAATTATATCACCTTGATTAGGAAAGAAAACATTCTAAATTATCTGAAGGGGGCAGGGAGTAATGGGGAGTAGGGTTTAAATGAGGACTCAGATGGGAGGGTAGAACAGACATGGGGGAAGGAGGGACAACTCACTCTAAGAATGTTTGTTTGAAAAACCCACATCATGTACACCTACTGTTCTATGAGTTTCCCACTTATGTATATAAATATAAAAGAGGTTGATTGGAACTTCCTACGTGGAAATTCTATGCTCATCCTAGAATCTACAGGCTGCTAAAGTAAAAGCCCAGTGCCAGGTGTGCTGATGTGGGATGCCTCCCCCAGAACTGTTAGTCAGAGCCGTGTCCGGGAGACTCGTAAAACAATACAGGCCAATGCCATTGTGCTTAGTTGCCCAACAGAATTTAATAGTAAGATTCTATTGCTAAAGACACCATACAATCTGGTTCCAGAACATGGAGAAATTAAACTGATACCACACAGCAGCTCCCCCCACTGCTGGCTAGCATTTTAGTGCTGGACATGTTATGCAGGCTGCTGGTGTGTCATCATCAATAATTACCCAGTTGTGAACCCTAAAAGCTATAATAAGGACAGACCTGGCAAGATACCATTGTAGGTGCAATTACCCCAATGTTATGAAATTACTTACTTGTTTTCTGACTCCATTTAAGGTCTATTTCAATGAAGGAAACACATCCCTGGTGCTGTTTGGGAGTTCATAGACTCCAGAAGTAGACCAGCTACAACTATCATGTTACATGAACATAGTATTCAATTGTCTTCTAAATTCATATCTCACTACCCACAGTTTAGTGCCGAGCTCAGACTTCATCAGAGACATTGACTTGTGAATTACATGGTGGTTAACATAGAAACTCACAACTCATCAAAACGAAGAAATTAAATGGCTCAAGCATCCTCAGCCACAAATGGGGCCTCTATATCATTCATATTTCAGAAGGCATGAAACCATCTTGGAAAAGGGGTTACAAGATCATAAAAGAAAATTGGAGCACAACAGTGTCCTCTGGACGTGAGAAAAACAATGAACTCTGGAATACATAGCAACTGTGGTTCCTTACACAAGATCAAGCCAGTCAACATTGTTACATGATGTGGGAAGGGTTGAGTAATCCCAAACCCTAACCAAAGAGCAATTGGCAAATAACAACTGTAGGGGAGGGAGAGTCAGTTTTCCTTAAAGGTGTGACTCTTTGTAAGTTGACCATGCTCCAGTGGATGGCTCTACACTGAGGAGCATACACATATCAGAAATTGGAGTTGATGGGTTAAACTTGAAAACAAACAAAGAAACAAGAAGAGAACATGAAGTCGAAGTGGGTGGGGAGGTATAGGCAATGTGTAACCGGGACATGAGGTGGGGGTGAGCATGATCCAAATTCATTGAAGATGATTCTCAGAGAGATAATAAAAATGTTTTTAAAAGTAAAAATGTCAGGGGTTGGGGATTTAGCTCAGTGGTAGAGCACTTGCCTAGCAAGTGCAAGGCCCTAGGTTCGGTCCCCAGCTCCGAAAAAAAAAAAAAAAGAAAAAAAAAGAAAAAAAAAGTAAAAATGTCAAAGACTCAAACATTCAAGATAAGAGGAATCAACCAATGATAAAGAAAAGAACAAAATTGCTTCCAGAGTTCTTCCAACAGGGAAAGGATTGGAGAACAATAAAAAGACTAGAAATCTGGGTAAAAGGAAGAAAAATTGATTACTAAGTTTGACTTAAAATTTTTCAGAGCTACAACAATCCAAATAGTATACATCTCAAGACCAGCAAATCTTAAGATTCTCCTGCATCACTGTAAAATTTTGCTGAGTCAGTCTTACTAGCAATAAACCCCATCAATTATTCACTGCTTCACAAGAATTTTCATTCAGACCTCTTCCAATTGAGTAGTAAAAGTAGTAAATTGAAAGACAAGCAAAGAATCGTCCCAAAAATCGCCATTCAGGTATCACATTCAAGTTCAAGATTTCTAAAACAGAAAAAAGACTTCGTCTCTTCTGCCCCATCACAAGGACGATCTTCTCGTTGGTAAAATGAATAGATCAGGTTCACTCAACCTATACTTTTCTTTAGGATGTTACAGTTTGGTCATTTTCTCCAATTAACCCATTGCTTGCTTTGACCCTGGTAAGAATGCTTACTTCTCTTCTTGTTGACTGTTTTCTTCTAGGCTTCCTTCAGGATTCCACCCTTGCCTCTTTCCTTTTGCGTTCACATAGCAACGTCTTCTGTCTCTACAGTCTTGGCTTTGAACATCATCTGGACCTCAGTTAGGCCCGATTGGATTCAATGCTCAAAAGTCTCCAGATGGAAACAAGAAGCCCAGAGGAAAGGAAAGCCAGAGTATATATGATACATGTACAAGTATGTAGTCAGTTCTCAATTTTTATTTATTGATTGATTGATATTTGTAAAAATGTAAAAACACAGTTCCTGAATCACTTCATTGTTTAAAGAAAGTATTTTTTTTAAGTATATTGTAGTAGTAAAGTTGTCCATTTCATGTTAAATTCTGCAAAGGAAGATAGCACACACAAACCATTCTTCAGTTTGAGCACTTTGGAATCTCTGACATTTGCAAACGAGTTTTGCAGGATTTTTTTCCGAACCTGAGTATGGCCTTACGTACAGAATGGAATTTCAAACAAGAAATCTCCATCCGTCATCATACAAGCACCTCGAGTTCAACACAGTCAACACTGTGACATATGGACTCTGGAAAATCCGGTTTCTCATCTCCCTGCAATCTGCTGCAGGACATACTTGAAATCTTTCATGTCATTGCCCTCGTTTTTATGTCTATGATAAGGTTCAAAGATAATAGTAGAGCTAAATTCAGATCTCTAAGTGACTTAGATGAAATATCACAGTGTGGATTGCCAAGTTGCAATAGTTGCTGTGGGACGATAATAGGCAGTGTCTACTCTTTCTATTACCACATTAAGCAGAGTGCTAAGACTTTTACATAAATTAACATAAAGAATCCACATGAGCAAAAAATAGTACTATTATTATTGCCAACTTGTAGAGGAAGAACCAACAGCAGACAGACTATGAAGTAATCCAGGCAGTAAATTGATACAGATAGAATCCAATTAAGATATGACTAAGTGCAGACAGAGCCTTATAAAGTGTGCTCGGCATCCACCTAACCGAGGCCGGATTGTGGACATTGCGGATTGTGGACATTGAAACTGTGAATTATCATACTATATATACATAAACATGACATGGTACTTCGAAATATACACAGTTTAAGTTGAGAATTGACTTCTTTAATTGTTGTGGGTAAAGGAGGTTGGGTCCTAGCTCCTGAAGTCCAGCCTTCTAAGAATGACACAGTTTGAAGCCTATATGCATAACTGCAAGGCGTCTCCCGACAGCCACATTGAGAAAAACTCTTTGAGAATTAAAATGAACACAGTTCAAAACAAGCATGACAGGTGAAAATGGAAAGAGATTTCAAATGGTGTTTATATGATGCCACCCTTTTGGCCAAGCCGCACGTAAGAAAACCCGGCACTTTTCACCCAAGGCAGTACACGTGTGGTCCTCCCACTAATTAAAATGGAAATTCTGTCCCTTGCAACTGAGGGAGGCCTCTTGAACAACTAGCAGTCTGAAAGAGTGCACCTTGCAAAGGTTGACAGTCTCTATTGTTGTACAGTGAGTCAATCATAGATCGCCACGTCTTGCTAATGGTCCATGTCTCTATTTGAAAGCATTACAGGACTCGTTGCTTGGAGTGAGGTTCATGCCAGGTGACCACCCACTGCCGCCTCCCAGATTGTTTGCTGTGTGAAACTATGTAGGTAGGAAGTGGGAAGGTGCAGAACAGAGGTAGTAGCTGGTTCTTGCTTCATAATGCGAGGGGGATTTAAATTGTTCAACTTTTTCTACTAAGTTCTACCAACATATCCAGCTTAATATACATGATGAGAGCAACACCAGTGAGTAATTCACAAAAGACTACTGCTTAACCTCTCTTACCAGAGAGAGGTACACACACACACACACACACACACACACACACACACACACACACACAGAGCACAGCACAGGAATAGCCACAAAATTCAATCTCTTCCCTTTTCCCCCACCTCCACCCCCGTCCCCAACCCAAGTTGGATTTAAACTCCTGGGTTGTGAACATAAGTGATATTTTCTCTCAGGACCCAGCATATGAAATAGCAGATTCCAAATCCTCTAGAATTCTCCTAAGTAGGATTCCAGTGGAGGGAAATACAGACCAGAGTATCCATCTTACTGCAAAAGATAGGGGCTCTGAGCAAGACAGAAGCCCAAGTTGTTCTGTGCTACTAAAGTTTGGGGGCTGCTTGCTACTAGAGCTGGCATAGCTGGCCCTGGGCGAAATAAAACGTGCAAACTCTCAGTGGCCTACTCTTTACAATGAGAACTCAAATTACATACTTACATACTTTTAACAGCAGGATAAATTGGGTAAAGCTTTTCGGAGTCTATTTTGGCAGAATGTCCTAGCACTTTATTAAATTGTTTATTTTTCTCCTGGCAATAGATTCCAGACAAAAGCAATAAAGAAATAGAGGAAAGAAATCTCAGCATTGACAACCAAAGTTCTATTTTCTAAGAGATGTGGTAGCAAATTTGTTTAACACAACTGCAATGCCCTGTAGCTTAAGAGAACTCCATTCCACGTTCAGGTCCTTAATGATAATATCAGTCTCTTATTGGTTGTCACTATCTTTACAAAGCTATAGTTTTAAAAATTGGGCCCATGAAGACTTGTTGAAGAGTTGGGGAAAGGACTGAGCAAGCTGGAAGGGTCAAGAACAGCACGAGAAAACCTACAGAGTCAACTAACCTGTGCCCATGGGGGCTCACAAAGACAGAACCATCAACCAAAGAGCATGCCATACATGGGCTGGACCTAGACCCCCTTCACATCTGTAGCAGATGTGAGCTTGATTCTCATGTGGGTCCCTAACAATTGGTGTGAGGGCTGTGTGAGACTCTGTTGCCTACCTTTGGATCCCCTTCCCCTAGCTGGGCTGCCCAGTCTGGCCTCAGTGGGAGAGGATATACTTGGTCCTGCTGTGAATTGATGTCCCAAGGCATGTTATTACCCATGGGGGAGGGGACTTCCCCTTCTTTGGGAATGGGAAGCTGTAATGGGGGGAGAGGTACATGAGGAAGGACAGTTAGAGTTGGGATGTAAAGTAAATTAAAAAAAAAAATGCCCCCATGGATTTGGAATCTAGTTTGTCCAGCATACACAAGGCTGCCAAATCAACCACATATTTGTAATCCAGGCCTGAAGAGGTGAAGACAGGAAAACCAGTTCAAAGTCATAATTAATTTGTTCAAGGCCAACCTGGGTATGTGAAATCTATTCCAATTTTTTTTTAATTAAATTAAAGGGGCCGGAGATATGGCTCAGTGGTTGAGGGTACTCAACGCACTTTCCAAGCACTCAAATTCAGTTCCTAGCACCCATATTGAACAATGGGAGTGCATCCTTCAAAGGAAAAGAGCAGTCTTTGAATGCATGGGTTCGGGCCTTAGAGCAGGAGCATGCCCTCCACTTTGCATATGTTGCCAACAAGATGAGAGGTACTCTGGATGAATAATACACTAGCTTACCTGACATGCATTCCAGACATGTGACAGAATTAGCAATGATACAAGGCTTTGGCATGTTGTGGTTTTCATTTGATTTTCCTGGAGACGTTCGTCACTTCTTTGTAAAGCCCAGAACATTTAGATTTCAAGACTAATAAAAGAAACTTTATGGTTTATTAGAACCATGAATTTTTTTTTCTGGAGCAAAGATAAATTGTCTTGATTCATTAAAATCTGGTGGCGATTTCATTATGCCAATAACTATTTTCAAATATCAGAAATGTTTCTTAAATATAGTGATCAGTGTTTTGTTTTGTTTTGTTTTAAATTCCAAATTTGGACAAGCACAGAAAGGATGGTGTCCCTGGGGAAGTCAGGGTTCCCTTTGGGGTGTTAGTGTCATTAGCAAAAAAATTTAGAGGATTGTTGGAGAGAAGCTGGAGGACAATTTTATTAAAGAAAAATAACAGGACAGGAAAGCTATAAGTTTGGACAGCTGCCGAAGGAGGGAGACCAAGGCGTGGAAGACAGAAAGCTGTACCTCCTTGAATATCCCATGGAGGAAATGCTGCTCTTAGCCTGCCTTCCTGTAATGAGTTTAGACGATAGATCTGAAACCCACAAGTATAATTTTTCCACATGGATCAACCTATTACTTTTGAAATTGAATAATCAATATAGATAAATATGGAGAGATTGATCAGGTGTGTGTGTGTGTGTGTGTGTGTGTGTGTGTGTGTGTGTATTCATTCTTCAATTTACTGCAACCAACCCTTCCAAAGGAGGGTCTCAAATGTGAGCAAGCAGGTATTTTGCTTTTACATGGGCATTTTATGTATTTCCATGGGCACCACCACATAGAAACCAGAGCTGGAAACAGGTAATGTTTTCTATGGGCTCTACTAACAATTCTTAGCAGTAATTGCATGGCATCACCCACTTAAATACATTGTAAACTCTATCATTACTCTGAGTCTGAGGAATGTTTCCGTGGCATAGATTTTAGAGTTTTTGTTTATCTATTTGGTCCTGTAAGAGATGCCAAGTTTGTGGCTTCACCCTGTGCAACTGGGAAACAGGATGTGTGGTTCATCAGTTCTGGGGGTTGCAGTGAATCGGTGATAAAGACATATTTCCATGGTAACCCTTCCCATCCATTCAGTAGGAAGACTCCCACTATACCACAAGGATTAGTGATGGGGCATTCGCACTGATAATCATAGTGAAGAGAGCTGTCAGAGAGTGGAAGAACTCAGACCTGACATTTGGGATGAAACAGGAAGGAGTCTAGCCAATGTGCTGAAGAAAATATTGAAAAACAGGGACATGAAATCCAATGCTTTTGTCTGCTTCCAGAAGAATGCTATGGACTCTGCTTTGGGAATGGGCTCAGTTAGGACCAAGTGGACATGAAGAAAAGTGACCCAAAGAAAGAACCAGGGTGACAGGGAGTGGACAGTACCCAGGCCTAAACTTTACTCCATTGGTTTATGTTTAGAAGTTTCGATAAGAAGTTATACGAAACCCTTTTAAGAGTTCTTCAACCACAACTTACCCTTGTTTATAGCTCTGTGAGATCACTTTTTCTGGGGAAAAATGTATCCTTTCACCATGTACTAACAGCCACATTTTATTCTGCTGTACAGAGATGGCATTGTACAAGCCAACAGTGTGAAACCTGAAGAGTTAAAGATGTGACTCAGGTAACATTCCTGAATAATTTTACAGACACAAAGAAAGACTACTACACCTTCCTGGAACAAGGTACACACACCCCAGGTTCACAAGGGATTGAGCTTGGTTATTTAGCTATCTGTGAGCATGGTAATCTACATTAAATTTCAATATTTCGTGGAACAGAAACTGCCTTATTCATCTATGTTCTTGCCAGCTCACCACTAACACACACATACAAATAACCAGATAAACATACGCAAAAAGTTACAAATGCAAACCCTGACCTTGTATCCCTACTTACATGCTACAACCCACTTTACTATATATCCGCTTACTGAGCAGATCTATTCCGAGAAGTGTTATATGAGGCAATTAAGCATTGTATATAATGTTTAGAAATCCACGGTCAAATTGTAACAGTAACACTATTTTGCTCTTTTAAACGTTCAGACAAGTAGACTTGACACAAATACAATAAAACTTGAGAGGCAGTAGGTGAAAAAAATGTTGTTTTTTTTAAATTCCAGAGATATTCAAAACAGCTGAGCTATTCATACTGACTAAGTGATGCCTAGTGAATACTGACAGCTTGGAGGTACCATGGCATTTCCTAATCCTCCGAGACTTTATTGAACACCTACCTTAATAGCTAGCTGTGTGCACCGAACAGAGTACCATCCCTACCGACTATGCAGGTTAACCTGTCTCATCTCCTCAAAGAAATGAAGACTGATATTAAAATACCTATTTTTCAGGCAGACGTGTCAAAGTAGAAGTACTTGAATAGCTCTCACACAGATGGCAGGAGCAGAATTGTACATTGAACCAAGGAGTCTAGTCTAGACCACAAGTTCCTAAACTCGGGGAGATAACAGTGCTTGTCCTAAGCTTGAAACTGGGGAGATGATAATTCCCAAGGAGCAGATCTATCCTGTTTTCCTAAGGCTGAGAGGTAAGCAGGGGATCTGTGCTAAAAATCACCTACCCTCACTCATGGCAAGTTCTGGAAGAGCTAGGCAAGAAGTCTAGGGAATGAACATAAACCGTGAGGCTAGTCAAAAATGAGGAAGAGAGAAAGACAGCAACAAAGGAGGTGCTATTTTCCCACTGACCTTTTTCCTTATTGGCCTCTGGTGATGAAGTAAGAGGAGCTAATCAAAGCATAGTCATTTCCAGGTGGAACTCTCCTAAGAAATGTCTAACATCCCAGACATACTTCTGGTAGGCGTGTTCCAGGAATAAAGCTAGCATTGACTCCTCAAGGAATGCCAACTAGATTGGACTTGTCAACTAGATAGACTCTGGGAGAAATGGTTCTTTCATTAGGTCAAATGTGTGGCCACTGACTTTTTACGGCTCAGGGCAAGCAACAGGGGATACTGGTAAGTTCACTTTGGAGAAAGTGAGTGTTCAAGTCAGGAGAAAGTGTAGGAAGCTGAGGCACGGCTAAGAATATCCCTTTAAACACCAAACTAAACATTAGCCATTCGTTAAACACTTTTAGCACTGATTAATCACAATGCTTAGTATAGAGAGAGAACTTTCTATGCACGAAGTTCTACAGTCAGTTTGGAGATGGGGTGATATTATTAAGATTGTGTAAAGACATTCAAACATTTCTTCTGAAAGCTGAATAAAGCTATAACAAATTTATTTGATCAATTCCATGGTTAGGTTTGATGAAGCATGGGCATCCGTATGGAAATATTAGTCAACAAAAAGTGGTATGATCTCATAGTAATATGTAAAATGAAAACCCAGTAAGGCTAACTGTTTGGCTCCTTGGCTTCTCTTTTTTTTTTTTCCAGGTATGAGCAGGACCCATTCTTGAATGGGTAGTCTTCTGACTTTTAATAAAATGGGGGTTCTAGTTGGCTTTTCTGCTCCTATGATAAATACCATGACCAAAAGTGTCTTGGAGGAAAGGGCTTATTTCACCTAATACTTCCAGGTCATAAGGCATTATTGACGGAAGTCAGAGCGTGAACAGAAGCAAAAACCACAGAGGTCTGCTTGCTGGTTGGTTCCCTAGCTTCTCTGCTAGCTTTCTTCTATAGTCCAGTTTCACTTGCCCAGGGATGACGTCATACAGTGTACCTGACTTTTTCACACCAACGAAGACAATCTTTTACCGATACGGTCACTGGCCAGTGTGATTGAGGGAATTCTTCTCTTGAAGATTCCTCTTTCCAGGTGCTTCTAGATTGAATCAAGTTGAAAATAAAAACTAACCAGTACAGCCAGGAGATGGTGATAAAGGCCTCTAATCCCAGCACTAGGGCGGCAGAGGCAGGCAGATCTCTGTGAGTTGAGGCTAGCCTCATCTACAGAGTGAGTTCTAGGACAGTCGGGGTTACACGGAGAAACCCTGTCTCAAACAAACAAATAAACAAAAACCTAATGGGTACAATGAAGCAGGTTAGAAAATATCTTCTGGTCAACTTATAGCCAAAAAGGTAGGGAAAAATTAGAGTTAATATTTTCAGAGTTTGTGACGGGTTTTAGACAAAAGGTGGTAGCAATGTCTATAATCCACTGCTGGGAAGGACAATTCTAATTTCTTTGGCTTACCTCATTAAGAGGAGAAGGAGTGAGAAAGAGGACAGGAGCAGGTGAGACAAAGGCTTTGCTTCTGGCCGTTCATGTTTGGGCGTAGTTTTCTAAGCCCTGTTGATGCCATACTGCCTCTGGTTATGACACGGCAGAGTTGGGCTGGAACTCAGCCAAGCCATCCCAATGCCAGTACTTGTATGGTAACTGTGGTTTGTCTCCAAAATGCTTGCTGGTGTTTGCGTCTGAGGCAATACCCGTTCACAGGAGGAACTAATGACTCACGGAGTCTGAATGCAGACCTGGCCTGAGATCTTTGAACAATCCTCAGGGGAGAAAGAGTGCCACCAAAGGGCCACTGTGTTGTCTGTGTCAAGGGTGAGAGTCAAACCTTAAGAGAAAACTGGCAAAGGTTAAGGGTGCAAGATTTTTTTTTCTCACCCCCAAGAATCTTCTTTTTTATGAATTTCAAGTATGGGGTGTTGGGCTTCTTTCATTCAGTTTTAGTTATGGCAGGATGTATCAGGACAGGTCAAAGAGGATCTGGGACAAAGCTAAGTCTGGGACAAACTACTTATCTTAAAATCAGGGAAGTGGGTGAGCACGGGAGTCACAGGGATGGTGGAACGCCCACCTGGCATGCACAAGGCAGTGGGGTCAGTCCCCTGAATCGCACAGATAAGCACAGAGAGATGAAAGCCTTTTAGTGGAGGAAACTAACAATCTGTCTGACCATCTTACAACAGCTCCAACGGGACTGACGGTGGAGGCCCGTGTCCAGGGCTGGTGGGCATAAGATCCAGTTGAAGAGGTGAGGAGAGGACAGGAGAGACAGACAGACAAAGACAGTGTCAGTGAGTGTGAGAAAGAGGGAGAGAGTATTAAAGGCCTGGCAGTTTCTGAAATGAGCAAGGGAAGGAAAGGGGAAAAAAAATCTAGCCAAAATGCAAGTCCTCAGAAACTATCCAGAAAGCCAAGGAAAGGCAGAGAAAGGACTCAGAACAAGGCAAGACATGTCTGACCAACAGCAGCAGGATGACTCCTGCCAGCTTCCTGCCCTCAAGCCCAGCTTTTTGGATTCCCTTCTACCTTAAGGAAAGGGCCTGAGCTTGAGACCCAGAGCTAACAGCCAGGCGTCGATCCGCAGTGAGTGCATACGTGAACCACTGTGAGAACAGGGACGTGGTTCCGGGGTTGTAGAGGTGACTGGCAGTAGCTCCTTAGAATAGACCTCAAATGGCTCAAGGGTTGAAGATAACACTCATTTAAAAAAAAAATAGGGGGTTGGGGATTTAGCTCAGTGGTAGAGCGCTTGCCTAGGAAGCGCAAGGCCCTGGGTTCGGTCCCCAGCTCCGAAAAAAAGAACCAAAAAAAAAAAAAAAAAAAAAAGACACACACAAAAAAAATAGTATTCTAGGACAAAAAAAGAGACTCATACGTGAACCACGATCTCTGAAGCTTTCTAGAATATTCCTTCTACGCTTTCCCAGCGGCCATGAGCCTTGCTTCCCACACCGTTTGACCACCAAAGACCAAAAGGTGGCATGTCTTGGCATCTCAGACAGGACAAACTGTTCCCGACGTCACTGAGGAGAGAAATGCTCGTTACATACGGCCTCAGTTGCACCTTTATATTTGACTCCAATTACAGTGTGGCTTATCCATTAGTTTATCTTGCACCATCAATAAGATTGCTAAATATTGGCAAAAGAGAGGTTAACACTCTTCACAAAGCTTGGTAATGCTTAGATAAACGTCTTTGCAATTCCAGGCATGAATCTCTTCAGCTGTACTGTTTCCTATTCCCTCGTTTTAGAAATAAGTTTAACCTACAGTTCATTCAAATAATAGTCCTGCCCCCTTTGAAAAATCCAGATTTAAATGTGTTTCAAGATACACCCTCAAACGCTCAGATGGCAACCATGTGGACAAGCGGTAGCTAAATACATATTTTTTTTTTCTAAAAAGAA
Organism: Rattus norvegicus; assembly: GCF_021556685.1. Lineage (NCBI taxonomy): Eukaryota > Metazoa > Chordata > Mammalia > Rodentia > Muridae > Rattus > Rattus norvegicus. The sequence continues at coordinate 18,546,005 of NC_141534.1, read as the reverse complement.
GGATTTGTAGCCAGTATAGTAACCTAGAAGGTATTTGGGAAAATTATAGGGGAAAAAATTACTTCTCTGTATATAAATCTCTGAGGACTAGTTGGTAACCTGGGCCTAGTGTTTCTGCCTGACATCCTGGGGTTTTGATATTGCCCCTTATCCTCTTGGTTCCTGTCACTGTCTTCACATTCCTGAGAGGTGTGTGTGTGTGTGTGTGTGTGTGTGTGTGTGTGTGTGTGTGTGTGTGTCTGTGTCTGTGTCTGTGTCTTTGTGTGTATCTCTGTGTGTCTTTGCATGTATATATGTGTGCTTGTACATGTGTGTGTCTGTGTGTATGTCTGTGTATGTGTCTGCTTGTGCATGTGTCTGTGTATCTATGTGCTTATGCTTGTGTCTGTGCCTGTCTCTGTGTGTGTGTGTATGAGGGTGTCTGTCTCTGTGTGTGTATGCTTGTGCATATATCTGTGTGTGTGTGTATGTGTGTGTGTATATATGTGTCTGTATGTGTGTTCTTATACATATGTCTATGTATGTATGTACTATGCATGTGTCTGTGTGTGTATGTCTGTGTATGTCTGTGCTTGTGTATGTGTCTGTGTATGTGTGTATTTGTGTGCTTCTGAGTGTGTCTCTGTGTGTGTTTGTATGTGCTTGCATACGTGTGTGTGTGTGTGTGTGTGTTTTCTGGTATCTGCTTGATTTGGATTGCCTTTTCAGTTGCTTTCTTTTCTTCTCCTTCATACAAAATGTCTTCTTGTCTTTCCAGCATTTCAAAAGGCCTCCCCAGTGACTTGAATTTGAAGAAAGCTACAGGGCCGGAGCTGCATGAAAAGCTTAGAGTGGCAGGGAAAGTCCCCGAGCAGGGGCTGCTCTCTCTGAATAAGGAAACCTAAAAATAAAAAGCTGTCCGCAGCTGGGACAGAGTGCCCAGACAACTATCCCTGACATGCAAAGGAAACCACACACATAAAGAACAACAGCCTTCCTAGGAAAGTCTCCAGGGTTAAACAGCCACTGAGGTAGAAACCTGGGCAAAGCCAGCCTCACAGCAGGTAGTCCAGCACCCACAGATAGACTGGGGTTGTGGAAGTTTGATTCATCTAAGAACTGAGACCCCAAGGCTGCAAGGATACAGCAAAAAGCAAGTCCGCTAACCCTGCCCCACTCCACCTCCCTTTGCCTTTTCTTCATTCTCGCTTGTTTATCGGCCTTGTTTTCCAGCAATACAACATTTCATCAGTCCCAAATCCGTATTGCATTCTCATCTGCTTCCTCTCCTATGCCACAGTCCCACATCTTCCCAGCTCCCTGCTCTTTACTCCGGACTCTAAGCTCTGTCTCCAAGTGCTCTGCTCTCCAGAGGCTTGCCCTTTCCCTCTAAACCCTGTCTGTCCAACTTGCTAGCTTCCACTTTCTTCTCTCTTGTCATTATGTATCTCCACCCACCGGACAGATTCTAGATCTTAAACCGAGTATCTCTTCACAGGCTGCTCAATGGATCTGAAGAAATAAAAAGGGTCGGGCTACGGGCCGCTCAGGCTCCACTCCCCAGCCAGAGAGCAGAATTGGGAGGAGAGTGAGGTCCAAATTATCGTATAAGAGGCACCAGACTGGAAACCCCTCTGCAGTAAGACTGACTCAACATTACCTGTGCAGAAAAGCTGTATGCTGCGCAAATGTCCTATAAGATTTTTTGCAAGTGCTCTCTCTATAAATTGTCTGTTGGGCCGCTATCCACACGCCTCTGCCCAGTGTCTTGTTCAGGAACACAAGGACCTGGAAACCTATACAAGAGTCCTGCGGACACCGATACCAGGCTGTTAAACTTGTGACTTGGCAGCTCCACTGTCCTTTTCTTGTGGGGTTCCCTCCTGTTAGGGATTTCCTCTGCTTGTAGAGTCCCTCTGCTTGGAGAAACGCACACCATTTCCCTGTCTGTTCATCAAGCTGAGTAGTCCACCGCATCTTTTGTTCTGTTTGCCTTTGTATGAAAAAAGTAAGGCTTTGTCACACCTGCGACTAAAAACGACCTGTCCGCGGGGACATTTTCTCCTTTCTAGCAAGCCTCAGTGAAGAAGTCCTCCGTTAAACACTTTGTATTTGATCTCCGTATCTCTCATCTCCCCCCAGGTTATGCTTATTTAATTTGGCAGAAAAAAAGTGAACCTCTCAGATATGTGTGCTCCCTAAATACCCTTTCTCCTTTCTTTTTCCTTTTACTAAAAATGGATTTTATAGCAAGGCATGGTGGCACATACCTCTAACCTTAGATACTAGGAGGCAAAGGCAAGCAAATCTGTAAGTTCAAGGCCGGTGTGGTCTATATAGCAAGCTAAGCCAAGCCAGCCAAGGCAACATAGAAAGATCCTGTATACATTTTTAAACAAAATCTTTTTAATAGTGGTTGAGAGAACTTATGTATGGTTCCTAGCATTGACTTCAGTCATCACAACCCATAACTCCAGCTACAGGGAATCTCCTGCTGTCTTCTGGTCATCAAGGGCACTAGGGCTCATCTGAGTATACCCATACACACATATGCACAAGGAAAAAGAAAAAGCTGTTAAAGTTTTAAAATAAATAAAATCTTTTTAACTACTTACTATCTTTGTCTGCTTATTTACTTGTGCATATTTCATAGGTTTCAGATGTAATTTCTAAAATCATCAGTATTGTATATAGTAAATTTGGAAAGACATACTCAGCAGAATAAGAATTTGTAGGCAGACCAGTCCTCATCACCTGATCCTCCCATTCCATTTCTCCTCTGCTCCCAGTTCTTCCATAAAATCTATTTTTTTCCCTTCTTAGGGAGATCCTTATCCCTCTACCCCAACTCCACCCCCAGTCCCTTTCTCTAAACCCAACCTCTCTGGGTCTACAGATTGTAGCTTGATTATCATTCACTTAACAGGTAATATCAGTTTATAAGTGAATACATACTGTATTTATCTTTTTGGGTCTGGGTTACCTCACTCGGGATGAGTTTTTCTAGTTCCAACCGTGTACCTGCAAATTTCAGGGTGTTGTTATTTTAACGGCTATGTAATATTCCATTGTGTAAATGTACCACATTTCCTTTATCCATTCATCCACTGATGGACATCTAGGTTGTTCCAATTCTTGGCCAATGTGAATAGAGCAGCAATGAAGATGGTGGAGCAAGTGTCGGCAGTAGGATAAAGTGTCCTTCTGGAATATTTCCAAGAGTGGTATAATCGGATCTTGAGGTAGATCAATTCCCATCTTTCTGATGGAACCACACTGGCTTCCATAGTAACAATGGAAGGGTGTTCCCCTTATTCCACATCCTCATCAACATGAGCTGTCACTTGGATTAGTGATCTTAGCTATTCTGACAGGTGTAAGGTGAAATCTCAAAGTAGTTCTGATTTGAATTTCCCTGATAGATCAGTAGTTTAAGTGTTCGTTCCTCAGCCATCTGAGTCTCCTCTGTGGTGAATTCTGTTTAAGAGTTGTGCTGGTCCAGCTGGGCAGAAAAACATGGTTCCTGTCCCTAGGAGAGGGTCAGCAGATGTGGGCCTTGAAGAGTTTCTACAGCTGGCCTGGGCATTGTTTGTAAAATAATGTACCTATTTTACATTCCTCCTTTAAGCAATGTCCTCTTTGTTAATGTTAAGGACTCCATGATAATCAGACCACATGAGTCCAGGAGTATGGGTAATAACTCAGCAAAATGGTAACTGCTGGGACCCTCAGGACAGTCCTTAAGGCAGTGGGAAAAAAACTCGAGTTTAGAAAATATATAATTTCTCAACTATTCAAAAATATAAGGCTGCAATCTGAATTGTATAAGGGGCTTCACACATCTAAAGGAACAGAGGCAGCTGCACTAATTAGCCAGCTTGTCAAAAGCAGACAGATTCCCCAGTTCCAGGTCAGCCTGGGACACAGAGACTCCAGGCCCAGGTGTGGTAGAAATGGTCATTTCAGGACAGAGTCCCACCCAGGTAGCTTTTCCTCTGTGCCTAACAGGCAGGCAGATCTCTGAATTCTTTTGCAATGTTGAAAGAAAACGTATGCTTGCTGTCTCCTAAGATTAAGGGGCTGGGGTCACAGGGTGATACTTCTTCGTAGGATAATCAAAGGGAACCTGGAATAAATCAATGAACTGATATGTAAATATAAACTGGTCTCTTGGTCTGCATGAGATGAGCTAGCAGAAGGTGAGAGCGGGTCTTGAGAACTTGCCCTAGTGAGAGCTGAGCTGCCTGAAGATTTCTGGAGAGCAAAAGCAGCTCTTCAAGAATCTTTTTCTAACAGGATTTCTACTTGGTGGGAAGGTCTAAGAATTTTTATAGCAGTTTTTTCTGACTTTGGTCAGAAAACCCATGAGCTGTCCAGAGAGCTTTAGAATTCTTACTAGCAGAAAGAGCTGTCTGAACCAGAGAGTTTTTTAAATAACAAGAAAAAGCTGTCTAGGACAGAACAGAACACACACCCAGAGAGGGAGAGGGAGAGGGGAGGGAGAGGGAGAGGGGGAAGGGGGGAGGGGGAATGGGAGGGAGGGGGAGGGGGAATGGGAGGGAGGGGGAGGGGGAATGAGAGGGAGGGGGATGGGGAGGGGGAGGGAGAGGGAGAGGGACAGAGGGAGAGGGACAGAGGGAGAGGGACAGAGGGAGAGGGACAGAGGGAGAGGGACAGAGGGAGAGACAGAGACAGAGACAGACAGAGAGAGCACGCACTCTGGAAATCCATTTCAGCAGAACGTGGGCCTCCAGCTTGGACTTGCAGTTTGACTTGTGTTGTTTCCGCCACTCCCAAACACTCCCGTCTCAGGAATATGGACCTAGCAGAAGCTGAGCTGACCCTCAGCAGAGCTGTACCCAACATTTAATTGGATTATTTGGTTTTTTGATATCTAATTTCTTGAGTTCTTTTTATAGTTTGGATATTAGTCCTCTAACAGATTAGAGCTGGTAAAAATCTATTCCCAGTCTGTCCATAGCCTGACCTTTTACCTTTGCCTTACAGAAGCTTCCCAGTTCTATGAGGTCCTATCCTTTAATTGTTGATCTTAGTGCCTGCACCAATGCTGTACAGATGTGCCAGCCAGTCCAGAGTTATGGCTTTCAACTTCTGATTCCCCTTCACCTTCCCCTCTCAAGGGCTAGGATCTCCAGCATACGACATCATACCCACATAACATAACATAAATTTAATTTATGTTAAATTTTCCAATTTTCCGCAGAAGGGATAAAATTTCTGGGTACCCGTGTTTCTGAAATACTACTCTGCTGTTCTCATGCGTGGCTGAGAGACGGTCTGCATGTGGAATTCTCCTTGAGAATTGGGAAGACAAGACTATTTCTAGCATCAAAGACAACTGTTGAGCATTTCAGGATCACTCTATCATGCTAGTTTCGTTCGATGTTGTTAGATTTGTAATTTTCTATTTCCATATTTTTGTAGTGTATCAGTGTGTAAGTATATGGTGTGTGTGTGTGTGTGTGTGTGTGTGTGTGTGTGTGTGTGTTGTGGAAAACTTTGAGGAGTCAGTTCTTCTTGCCTCCCATTTGTTTTTCCACCTCCTATTCTGCCTCGGGAATGCTTGCTGGCCACTGTGTTTTGTTTGTTTTTGTTTCTTTTATTGTGGGTTGCAAGGAAAGACCGCAGTCATCAGGCCTGTGTGGCAGGTATTTTAACACATTGAACAATCTTGGCAGCCCCACAAAAAAAACAAAAACAAAACAAAAAAAAAAACCAAAAACAACATCTAGGAGAGTTGCAGGATAGCAGAATTTCTTCGTAAGCCCTTTGAAACGCCCTCAAACCAAAGCCTTAATATCCGTACTTTAGTACTAATTTACCCTCTAAAGGACAAAGTGCATGCTCCAGAACTCAGCCCGCAGGATCCGGAAGACGGAAGTGGCATGGGGCTCATTTACATATTTCTACACTCCTTAGAATCCCGCTAAAAGTTGCTCAATTGTCCCAACAACATTTATATTTAAGGGGTCCTGATCAGAGCCTCGATAGGTCTCTTACTCTTTAGTCAGAAAGCATTCTTCATCTCCCTTTTGACTCAATTACCTGACGGTTCTGCACAGGATGGTTTTGTTTGTTTGTTTCTGTTTTGTTACATTACATTAAGTTCAGGCTATATATTTCTTGGCAGGAGCAGCACAAACATTACAGAATAACATTTTCAATGTATTGTAATGGTTTTCAATGCATAGTACTGTGTTCACTCTTAAAGTTTTCTTGATCATGACACTAAAAATGCATCTTGTGCAGATAAGATTTTATTTAATGCAGTCTGATAGTTCTTACCATTTAATTGGATCTCTGAGATCATGTGGAATCAATGTAATTATTGCTATGATGACATTTAACTCAACTCCCTACCTTGTTTTTCTACTATTATGTTTCTCCTTTGTTCTTTTATTTTCTTCTTTTGGTTCCTTTATATGATTTCTTTCAAGGTTAATTTTATTTCTAACTGTGAGTGTGTATATGTTTGTGTCTAAGTATGGGCTTATGCTCATGACTGCAGGTGCTACAAAGCCAGAGGTATTGGGTCCCTCTGAAGCTGGAGTTATAGGCAACTAATTGTGAGCCACCCGTACAGGCTCTGGGACACTAACTCAGGTCCTCTTCGGGAACAGTCTTAACTGCTGAGCCTTCTCTCCAGACCACTTTTTAATTCTGGTTTAAATGACTACAATTTAGTACCCATCTCAACTCTACTACTGAATCCTTAACTATACATTTTTTTAAAAAAAATCTTAGTTGTTTTTCTACAGTTCATAATATATATCTTTATCTTGCCAGAATAGGTTCCTATTAAATTGCTCCAATGATGTGTTTGATAAAGAATATAGTATTAATCAATTGCTTTACTCCTTTTATGTAGAAGAAAGTTACTACTGTAAGCTTACGTCTCTCTCTCCCTCTCCTCATTCTCCTTATTACTCCGCTATTCTCAACTCACTCTCTCTTTCTCTCTCTCTCTCCCTCCCTCCCTCTCCCCATTCTCCTTATTACTCTGCTATTCTCAACTCTCTCTTTCTCTCTCTCTCTCTCTCTCTCTCTCTCTCTCTCTCTCTTTCTCTCTCTCTCCCCCCTTGTGCTCCTGTTGCTATGTATATAACTCATATACATATATGTACTATATAGTACTATATATGTGTGTGTGTGTGTGTGTGTGTGTGTATTATACCACACTGTCACTAATAATGTAATATATTTAATCAAGTAGAAAGCAAACAGAGGGGCTGGGGATTTAGCTCAGTGGTAGAGCGCTTACCTAGGAAGCGCAAGGCCCTGGGTTCGGTCCCCAGCTCCGAAAAAAAGAACCAAAAAAAAAAAAAAAAAAAAGAAAGCAAACAGAGATGAAATGAATAAAAGAGGCATTTGGGGAAAGATGAAGAACTTCTCGAAAAGAATGGTAGTGATGGAGTTAGACAATGAAAGTGCATCTGACCCCTTCAAGTGTACACTTAGAATGGTGAACTGGTAAATTCTTGTGTAATGTATATTTTACCACAGAACGTCTTTTTCTATTTACTTCCAGATATATTATTCTTCATCTTTTAGGAAGAGTGTTCAATATTTCTTATGGTTAGATCTCCAGGCAGGGGCTGGTAGGATGGTTCAGGGGTTAGGAGCACACACTACCTTTACAGAGGATCACAGTTTGACTCCCTGCACTCATGTCAGGCAGACCACAACTGCCTTCAGCTTGACAACTTCTGGCCTCCATAAGCACCTTCACATACATACTGTCACACACATATACACACGAATAAAAATAAAACACTTTTTAAAAAAATCTGCTGGCTACAATTTTTTCCACTTTATCTAAAAAGTCTTTACTGTCCTAGTTAGCTTTAATTGTCAACTTAACAGCCTAGAGTCATCTGCAAGGAACGCCTTAATTAAAGAATTGCCTAGATCAGATTGGCCAGTAGGAATGTTCCTAGGGAACTCTCTTCGTTGTGAATTGACATAGGAGGGTCTGGCCCACTGTGGGCAGCACCATTCCCTTGGCTGTATAAGGAAATCTAGACAACTATGAGGCCGAAAAAGACAGCAAGCAGTACCTGCAAGCTGAAATAACCCCTTTTTCACTCTGAGTTGTTTATATGTCAGAGTGTTTTAGCAAAGCAGTGGAATGAAACTAGAAAATCCGCTTTGAAAAAATTATCTCATACAAAACTAACAGTTATTTTCAGCTTTTTTACTGACTTGAATTGAGTTTTTTGTTTGCTCCATTAGTTTGTTCATTTTTATTTTTATTTTTTTAGAATCTGTGATAAATATTTTGTACTTTTTTATTCTCTCTACTTGGTTAAGAATATTGTCCAGCTGGGATCCTCATGATAGAGCCTCCTAAGTAGCCAGAGGAATGGGGTAATTGTAAAGTCCAATTAACTCTATTTCTGAAGAAACACCATTTTGTGTGAAACAAGGAGTTAAACTCAGTTCCAGGAAGAAAATCACAGAGTCCCCCTGAGCAAGAGTCCTAGGGCAACCTACCCTCCCACCCCTTAACGATAGCCAGTAAAGCTATAATAGCAGAGTCATGGTACATATAGTAACTTAAGACATTCTGCAGAGATTAGATAACTTAGCCCTTCTTTTTGTGAGGTAGATTTGTCCCTGTGCTCAATTTCTACAGATTACACCACAAATACAGTTTTTAAAATACTAACTTGCTGATCCGTATAAAAATTTCCCAGGTTGACTGTAACCACAGTAAAAACCCTGCACACCTAGAGTCAGGAGTTTCACCCTGACCGCCTAGGATGGGGACAATAAGTGACCTTGCTCTAGAGCTCTTAGTAAAGAAATTATTTATGTGTTTTATATGTAAAAAAGAATACTGTCAGGCGTCATTCAAGCCAACCTATAAATTTAAATATTTTATAACTAAAACTAAAATATTATTTTTAAAATACTATTTAGAGTCAACCACTTAATTTCCAAATATTTCAGACTATTTTATACATTTCGTTTATTTCTAATGTATACATATTTTGGTCAGGATATATTCTTAGCAACTCTACAATTTGTTTAGACATATTTAGCCCATTACATCTCTGACATTCTATGTGCACTTAAAAAACTGCATATTCTACAGTTGCTAAGAATAGTCTATGAGTCTAGCTGAACTCTAAGATCAATGAGAGAAAGTGACTCAAAATAAAATAAAGACATTGAACATTGACCTCTGGTCTCCATACTCATGTATGGAACTGTGGACACAGACACACAGACACACAGACACACAGACACACACACACACACACACACACACACCTTTTCTGTACAGGCAGATTATAAGTGGGCTTTTTAGTTTAACTTAGTATGAAAGTATGACTTCCATAGGACAAAGCCAATTTAGTGAACAATTATATTTGATATAAATAGATTACTTCCTCCTATTAAAAGAGAGTGGTTCTTCGACCGATTAAAGTGCAGCTGTAACTTGCTACTTGTTTTCCACTGGGGTCATCCACAGTCTTGTTCTTCGTCTTTCCTTGCTTGCATTTCCACTGTGCCACATTTAGGCTTGAGTTCCTCGGCTGTCCTTAAAACACACATTGTTACACTGTTTCTTCAGTGTCTGTTGAAGGAGTCACAATATGTGCTTCGTGAATTGCCATAATTACTTCAGAACTATTTTCATAGTACACTAAATAGGAGCTCTTTGAAAAACAAACCTTTTGATCCACTCTCATTCTTTTAATATTCTTGTCATATTTGTTAATTTTTGAGATTTATTTTATCTACTTTGTGTACATGAATGCTTTGTCTGCATGTGTATGTGTGTGCAATGCATCGGGATGCTGGAGGATGGCATTGGAGGACTTGGAACTGGTTGTAAGCCACCAGATGGGTGCTGGGAACAACGCTGAGCTCCTGTAAGAAAGCAGCCGGTGTTCTTCAGCACTGAGTGTGCTCCCCCGTCCCAAATTCGTTCCTTCTGCACCTGCTCAATCATATATATATTTGCTTTTATTATAGAGCTTTTAAGAATATTTGCTGAATCTAATTTAAAGTTCTCCCACTCTACCTACGTGTGGGTGAAAACAGGATGGACTTTGCAAGCTGTGCTTAAAACGCTCATGTGAAAAAAATTTTATGTACACTTCATGTACAATTCCACATAGAATTCAGGATTCTACACATCTTGTCAATTCAGGAGCAATTGCACTTCTCTATCCATGTTTCTGCTTGGATTTTGTTTTGATGCAAATTTCGTTAACGTGAAGCCAAATCTTGGTTTGGAAATACTTTCTTTCTATTTCTTCAACTGTCTAGTATGTTTCTTCCAAAAGAAGAAATTATACCTTGCACTCTTTTTTTCCCTGTTCAACATTGCTGATTCTTTTCCAGAATTCATAGTTATTGTTGTCTTGATGTCATATCAATCAGCCCCTGCTTCGGTCTTGAGCCTTCTCATCTTAGCTAGGTTACCTGATTGCTCGCTCTAAATTGTTTCTTTGCCTGTCCCATGCCTCAAGTCTTCTATGGATAGCACTTTTGCCCACCAGGTAAAACACACGACTGAACACTCAGCTCAACCTCATGGACTCTTTTACTTGCATTCTGCTTCATCACTGCCTTTCAGTTGGCAAAATCACTCTAGTTATACAGGTTTCTCCCTTGCCCTATGTATCAACTTGTCTTCTTTATCTTAACAGTCAAATATATTTGTTCAGTAATTTGCTTTTCATAGCATTTTTAGATTACATCTCTTTCCATTTCTTACTCCATATTTCTACCATAATATTTGCACTGGAAGATACAAGATTGATTATTTTTTCTTTTTAAATTTTATGTATTTTATGTATGAGTACACTGTCGCTGTCCTCAGACACACCAGAAGAGGGCATCCGATCCCATTACAGATGGTTGTGAGCCACCATGTGGTTGCTGGGAATTGAACTCAGGACCTCTGGAAGAGCAGTCAGTGCTCTTTACTGCTGAGCCATCTCTCCAGACCCACAAGATTAATTTATACATGACAGAAGGAAGAAAGGAACATAAGAGTATATATTAAGCAAGAGTGGGTAATTTTAGGAAGGCATCTATACTATTTTAATAGGAAGTAATATCTTAAACTGTGAACATTAACTTGACATAAAAATGTTAGGACACAGAGATAGAGTAATATTGACTATCTTAAGTAATTAGGGTCTTACTGTTGCAAACAGACACTATAATCAAGGCAACTCTTACAAGGACAACATTTGGGGCTGGCTTACAGGTTCAGGGGTTCAGTCCATTATCAAGGCAGAAACATGGCAGTGTCCAGGCAGTATGGTATAGGAGGAACTGAGAGTTCTACATCTTCATCTGAAGGCCACTAGGAGAAGACTGACTTCCAGGAAACTAGGACAAGGGTCTTAAAGCCCACACCCTACTCCAACAAGGCCACATCTCCAAATAGTGACAGTCCTTGGACCAAGCATATTCAAAGTACCACATGGACAAAAGTTTCTATTTGAAGTTTCTGAAGATAAACTGTATACTCTGAAAACATGCTTTACTAACTCTCTTAGAAAATACAGATTAGTGAGCAATGTATTAGTGTGGGATTCTCAGACATTTTACCATGCAGAAGAAGCCAGAAAGAAGATGGTCAAAGGGAAGATTATCATTTCTGGACAGATAAAAATGCCACGAATGAGTTCAGTCGTGTCAGAAACTAGTCAACGAGAAGAATTTTGATTTCTAAAGAAAATTTTAAGTCCAAGGCATAGGGGCGGGGGATGTCTTAAAAAAAAAAAAACCAGCATCTTAATGATGAACAATTTTAACCAATTAAAGTTTAGACAAATTGCTATGGTGATTTGTGGAGAAGAATGTAGCTAATGAGTTTCTGAATGTCAACTACAATTTTTGAGTGCTTTTAATTTGCAATCTTTTTATTTAGTGGAGAAAGCCTTGGAGACTCATTTTAAAATGTATTCAAACTTGTATTTTCATTTTTCCAGCTGTATTTTGTAAAGGAATTCTTCTATATAATATCCCACCAGATTTTTTGGAAGTAAAATCTTCGAAAATCTCCCCTAGGAGTGTCATATGCTCAGTCTGATTCTAAAAATAACTCCCCAATGATATACAGGATAAGCATCTGGCCTTATGTACTAATCCTACAATCTGGAGGGAAGCAGTTGACAGGTTGCTGGACCTAGGGAAGCCTTCAGACAACTCTGAGCAATGGCCCTGCCATTTTTTTTTCCTTATAATTTTCATTCTTATCAATTTTCACTGAAAGAAACTTTGGGGAAATGCCGGAGGATTTTGAAATCACTATAGTCTGTTTCAGCTAGATAGAACGTAATCCCTCTCTACCCCACTTTCTCAGAAGCAAGTAGGAAAAATAAAAAAGAATAGCAATTTATCTTTTCCCCCTTGCTTTCCTAGCTATTAATTGCAATAGATATAAAGATGCGGAAGAGTTATCTATACGTTAAATCTACTTCTGCCTCAGCCTTTACCTGAAGATCAATAGATAGAAACCGGGCAAACTAAATAACACACAAATAATTGGTGCTCAGCCTGACGCTTGAAGGGCTGTGCTTTTCATGTGGCAGTATTGATGCTTACAGAGACAGCAGCAGGACGAGTATAAAGTCAAGCACACCCGTCATAGAAGCCCAACCACACACAGGGGAGAAGTAATGAGCTAGTTTTTCTCATATCCTCTTTGCATCCCTAACCTGTATTTTTTATTTATTTATTTAATTCTTTTTAGCACTGAGGTAATATCTGATAATGGGAATGCACCAAAATAAAAAAATAAAAAAAATAAAAAAAAAAGGAAAACACCAAACAATGGGGCATCAAACCCAGGATGACTTCCTATGCCTGCATTTCAGATCCACGCCGCCAATTATTTCAGACCTACGAGATGAGAAAACTCCCAGCTCTGACGTATACAGTGGTTTCCCCTCCATTGTCAGAGCGGCAAACAGCATGACAACAGTCAGGAAAAATCTGTATATGCAACGTTTTTGTGTTTGGTTAATGGCTTACTAGTCTGATATTTGCCAAATGAACTGTTTTGGGAAAGTCTCTACCTTGCGTCATTGTCCCTATCCTGCATTGAACAAATCTAACAAGAATTACCACTAGATCATTAGGTGATGTGCACTGGATGAGTTAAGAGCTATGACCTTTTCAGTCCAGCTCATGGGCACCAATCTTTGAAATATATTTTACTCCAGATAAACATACATACTCTAATGAGTTCAATATAATTAGATGAGATCCAGAGGTCATTAAACTTAACACATTTTATGTAGATAATGGTGCATATTATTCACAGATCTATTATTATAAATCAGATATTGTTTGTGTGTGTGTGTCCACTACAAATATTCATGTATTTTTCCTCCATTAGTATTTGAGAAGTTAGTCTTTGATAGAAATTGGACCCCCTTCAGTGGTCATTGGTAATCACAGAAATAGGACAAAAATGCCTCTGAGATTCTTCAACATTGAACAGCCCAGAATACAGTGCACATTCAAAACATTTTTAATATAAGCATTTATATAATTTTTAAAGAATCATACCATGTATCTGGATAGTGATTTTATAGTGTTTACAAACAAGGGCTTTAAAGGCTTTTTTGAAGACAAACCACTTTCTTTGACATGAGAGGAAGCAGCCCTTGAGAGAAGTGACCTGCCCAGGGTCAAACCTTGAGCTTCCAAAGCACCAGACTAGAAAGACAGCCGTAACGAGATGTGCTCATAGGCACTGCGTCCCAGTGAGGGGTCAGGGTATTCTCCATGTCTTTAACATTCTTGTTTTTCTAAGATGTTTATGTTTATAGAAATGGCCTTTGATGAAATATTTTCTCATGCACTCCCTGAAATATAACTTTTTATTTTCAAACTTCGAGATTCTTTTTTTAACTTTCCATTGCAGACTTAAAGGTTTTGTACATTATGAAACAATAACTTAAATTTGGGAGATTTACTTGAGAAATTTATAAACTTTGCCAGTTTCTAGGTGATTTGAAAGCTTATTTATCAATCCAGATGCTCATGCATAAGAGATTTAGGAAAACTATTCATAGTATCAGAAGTTTGGATATATTAATAAACTTATTTCCAGTTTTTTTTTAAGTTTCATTAAAAAATTCTTTAGTGTTAGTTAGCAAATACAAGACTGGGAACACAGTAGAAGAAAAAGAATTTTAATGATATTCATATTTCTTCAGATGTTTTTATAAACAGTTTTAAGAGGAAAGATCCAAAATGCATTATTTCTGAAAAATGAATCAAGACCATTAGCTTTATTTGGGGGACAGGAACATGCACATGCATGCATGCATGCATGTGCTTGTAATTCTGGGCACATCAGCAAAGCTGTTGTGTTTTGGAAAAACAGTATTGTGTTGGTTATGGAAGACTATCCCCTGCTGTGTCCTAGACACTAAGCAAGTGTCTACGAAACTCAATTAAGGATGTCACTGATGACATTACCATTGCTTCAAAGTATAAACCCTGTTGGCCTACCACTTCCTAAGTCCCACTAATGAGTCTGATAGAGATCTCAGATTTAAAAGATCAAGCCATGGGACATGTACCCCAAAATTTCTTCAATTAACAAATCTGTTAACTGACACTCCAATAGAATCCATTTTACTTGGGATTCTCTGTGGTAGACCAACTGGGAGATAAACTGTGCACCACTAGCCTAGGGTTGAACTGCTGAGAGACACTCATAGCTGATTGTTTCACAGTGAACAGCTGTGGCTCCTTCCTTTCCCAGGACATGTCCATCTCTTCCTCAAAAACAGTAGCGACTTTTCATGAGGTGCAGCTTTGCGTGCAGGGCTCCAGGCTTGCACTCATAAGGATGCTTTTTTTTTTTTTTTTATCATGATCACAAAGCATTTAATTGCTCAGAGCAATTTAGAGAACAGTTCGGGTCAAGACAGATCATAATCTAAGACAGATAGCACTGCTGGGAAAGCAGAGGGGCTGCGCCACCAGCAAATGAGCAGTTAATAATCACAGAGATAAAACGTCAGGGTTCCGCTGTGTTTTTGTTTGGGATAAATGCGTTCCAGACAAGCCACCTTTAATTGCTAAATGCTTTAAAGAGCCATTGGGGGCTGTTACTTCCTTACTGCGCTTTCATTATTACAGAGATCGGGATCCTTCACCACTCTGTCATGAAATACTGGAGTCTGGGAAGGATATCAAGAACTAAATGAGTTGATGCAAAACATCATTTGAGCAAAAAGGGTTGGATTTTTGGTTTTGTTTTGGTTGGTTGTTCAGTCTTGGGTTTTTGAGATTGGGTTTCTCCGTGTAGCCTTGGCTGTCCTGGAATTCATGCTGTAGACCATTCTGGCTGAGACCTGACAGAAGTCTGACTGACTCTGCCTCCTGAGGGTTGTGATTAAAGGTGAGCACCACCTTCACCTGGCTTATTATTTACTTTCTGTCATAAATCTTACTTTACAGATTCCTCTGGCTTAAACTCATTGAGAAGACCAGGCTAGCCCGGAATTTATGACCTCCTGTCTCTACCTCTCGATTGGTAGATTACACCACCATGCATTGCTCCAATTTCTGTCTTTAGCCATAAAAATCACCTGATGGTTTAGAAAGCCACTTACATGTAGATCTGAAACAACATCCCAGCGTATACTCAATTTGAAGGTTCATCTGCCTACCAGGAATCTCGGCTTACAGGATGTTGCTTCATGATATTACACTGATTTCTAAATCTCGGGAATGTTATCTTTAAAGACAAGAGGGGAGTTATAAAACGTAATTCCTTTACAAACTTCTTAGGTGTAGCAATGGATCATGTTTTCTAAGAATGGAAAAGAAATTGCCACTGAACATTGTGTTCCATGTAGGTCAGCAGGAAAAGGTACTGTCATCGATGTGTCTCTTTAAAACCAAAGGAAATTCTAGTCCAGGGTTTAATCCTGTTCTTATCTTTTCAGCTGATGCTCACCCCATATTAGAAAATCTGTACAGCCTCTGAAACTTTATTAACAAGGACAAATCCAGTATCCATTGATTTGTTCTGGAAAAGGCATTCTAACCCATCAGATAACGTAGTTTCATTCCTGAGGATAATCTAGCCATGAAAAAAATTCAATGGGACACAGACAAATGACTAGAAAAACAAAATCTGTTGAGTTTTAGAGTGTCTGAGGCACTGAATGGATCCAGAATGATGAAGGCTATATGCCCCCCTTTTAAATAGGAAGCCAACTCTATTGAGGATCAATGCATAAGTCCTCTCAGGATAAAGACTGTCTTCAGAGCATGCATCATCATGGCCATCAGCGTGTGTTCATGGGGTATATCATCTTCGGTCTTGCCTGAGACTTTCTTTGCATTGGGTGTGGTCGGGACAGACCTGGCTTTCAAGTGCTATGGACCACATTAGAAACAACTGCTTTCATTCCTTTCTCAATTAGGTCAATCACACAGATGCATAGCTGGCCACCAGATAATTCTTCCTCTTTATATAAGGAGAATGGCTATCACTGACAGAGCTGGACAGACAGCTGTTCTTTATAAATGATGAAAAATAAAAACAAAAAATGTAAAAAGTACTGTACTGAGGGCAGCAAGAGAAGTAGCAAACGAATATGTGTTGGTGTCAAAGACCAGTACCTCAGTGCCATGGTAAGCAAAACCTCCCTTGGGTAGGCTCAGAGTGTTAAGAAACCTTCCCTTGGGTCCGTGTGCAAATGTTGACTGTGTGTGCAGAACATGTCCACATGTTCTTCTAACTTTCTCCTCCTGGTAGTTTATGGCATCACAGACTGATCCCCTACCATGGTTAACTAAGCCTGCATCCTTGTATCTATATGTAATCACCCCACCACTCTATTCAGATGCATGTAATAACCTGGTCTTCCTACTCAGCTGTATGTGATAGTCTGCCTCCCTGTTCAGTTGTATAAAATAGCCCCACCTTCCTGTTCAGCCATATATAATAGCCCACTTCCCCTTTCAGCTCTATGTAGCACCCCGGCCTTCTTTTTCCCCTGCATCTAATAAACATGTTGCTTTTTCTGGGGGTATAGCTGATTCTCCATCAGAGAGCCGAGTTCACCCAATCCCGGCTTCTCTGAGCATGAGTTTGTGTCTGTCCTTTTGTCATCCCCCCAACCACCCGAGTCTGGCCAAGCCCAGGAGCCATGTAGTACGAGGCACTAAACTATGAAGGGAGCGAATAACAGCAATATTGATGACAATAAATAGCATGCTTAGGTTTGACCTTTTGCATGTGTGATGACGAGTTTCTCATGTTTTTAAGAAGTTCTTGGCACATGTCAACAAAGTTGGTTCTGTGTAGAGAAGGACAACTTGGTCAATTTTTATGTATTTGTCTATTACCGTGATACTTGATCAACAAAGAGATAATACTAAAAATGCCAAAAAAAAAAAGCAAAAGAAATGCAAATTATTGTCTTACAGTGCTTTTCAGTGGAGATTCATATAGTTTATTATCTAAAGTGCATGATGTACAATCGAATAAAATGGGTCAATATGAAAACTGATGCGAACACACAGAGAGAGAGAGAAGGAGAGGGAGAGGGAGAGGGGGAGGGGCGGGTACTCCAAGAAAGGACCTCCTATAGCCCAGGCTGGCCTAAAATTAATGGAGCTAAATGTTCTAACATCATTTGACTCTGTGATGAAAACAGACTGACAAGCAGCTTATGGAAGCAATGTTTATTTTCACATTACACTTCCAGGTAATAGTCCATCCGAGTAGAGAGGTCAGGGTGGCAGGACCATAAAACATGTGGTCACATCACAGTGACAGTCAAGAGCAGAGTGAGACTAATATATGCATGTAGCTTGCATGTGCTCAACTCTAACTCTACTTCGTTACTCACATACAGATTGGGACACCCTATCGCTTCTCGGCCTTTTGGCTAAGATCAAGTGCAGATTGGGACACCCTGCGTAGGGAGTAGTACCCCGAGTGGGCTGGACCATACCACATCAATTAGCTTAATTAAGGCAGTTTCCTACAGACATGCCCCCAGTACGACCGTGAACGCCTGATCCTCCAGCTCCTACTTCCAGAACCCCCAGAGTTACACTCTAGTGCCCTGCACCACACTCCTGATAAATCTCTCAAAGTTTGTCTGCCCTAGTAGTAAACACTTCAAGCTCATTTTGGTGTTACTAATGAGAAAAAGGAATCATGTGATTGTAAAAGAGAATTAGGGTTACAAAGGTTGTTAAGTTTTGCTCAAGTTGTATTTCATTTGCTTCAGGGTGACACAAATTTTCCTAAAATTATCCAGACTATGCAAAATAATATTGGAATGTAATACCTACAAAATGTCAACATAACTTTATATATATATATATATATATATATATATATATATATATATATGTACATATATATACACATACATATCACAAGCAAGGTAATAGCATTAAGGTGTTAAAATACATAACTTGTTCAAGATCTGAAAGTTTACTCATAAGAGGATCATAGCTTTGTGAGTGGTGATGAATTGGTAGAAGAAAATGTGAAATCAACAGAGTTGTATCACTGCATGTGTCTGTGTGAGAGCCCTTGCTTGAACTTGTGATGTATAAATTTAAGTTTTGTGATATCCCTACAGTGACCAGTTCAAATGTATGATGTTTTCGTGCATTTGGCTACCTTGTCTGTAACGGTCTACCTTTCTCTTATAACGATCTCATTCCTAGTATACCAATTATTTGGGAACAGATTTAAACTTTAAAGGACAAATCATTACAGCAGACTAACTATATAATCCTGGCCAATTCAAAATGTTATTGCTGTACACAAAACATGACCAAAAAAAGTTAGTTATCTTGAGTTCACTTGTCTGACCAAACATCATTAATTGATTAAATGAACAGATGGTGTTAATGGACATGTTCTTAAGATAGTGATTATCAAACCTTAGAAGAATCAAAGCCAACTCTAGGCTGTCGAGGGTGGTCTGGGGCTGCCCCATTTACAGTAGGCTTCGTTAAAATTCACCTTGGTCCCAACTCCAGGGTTTCTGCTCCAGTTTGTGAGTATTAAGTGTTGACAGCATTGACCTTGGGAGGGAGAAATGGAACCTGGAAATCCACCTCTGCCAATCCATTAACATTCTTGAGTACCAGATTTCTATCTGTAATCTAAGCATGATCTATAACTTGGGGAGTTTCATGTAAGTCATCGTACTGGCTGGTTTTGTGTGTCAACTTGACACAAGCTGGAATTATCACAGAGAAAGGAGCCTCAGTTGAAGAAATGCCTCCATGAGACCCAGTTAGTTGTAAGGCATTTTCTTAACTAGTGATCAAGGGGGGAAGACCCAGCCCATTGTGGGTGGTACCATCTCTGGGCTGGTAGTCTTGGGTTCTACAAGACAGCAAGCTGAGCAGGCCAGGGGAAGCAAGCCAGCAAGAAACATCCCTCCATGGCCTCTGCATCAGCTCCTGCTTCCTGACCTGCTTGAGTTCCAGTTCAGACTTCCTTTGGTGATGAATAGCAATGTGGAAGTAAGCTGAATAAACCCTTTCCTCCTCAACTTGCTTCTTGGTGATGTTTGTGCAGGAATAGAAACCCTGACTAGGATAGGCATCCTTAAATAAAATAGTAAACGAAATATCCCAGAGTGCCTGAACTTTCCTACTTTTCCCTTGTCTAAACACCACAGTGGCCTTTAGAATGCAATACAAAATAGCTGTATTTAGGCCATGGAAGCTCAATACTGTCTGCCAAAGGAACGCCAAAAGCATTGCTGTTCTAAAGGAAACCTCATGTTTGTCCCCAACTGTCACTCACAGGTCTGTACACACACTAGGACAGGATATTGTCCTGAGTGACGTTGAGATTTATGGAAGAATAATGATTTCTATAGAAAGACAATAGCATTTACTATATTGGTTAAAAGGCAAAAGCCCTCTGTGGTTTATTAGGTGGTGTCATGTTGAATATTGATCATTATGAATCAGCATTCATGAAACAAGTCTCTGGGCACGCCTTTAAAGGATTATCTTGATTAGGTTAATTGAAAGTAGGAAGACCTATTCCAAAAATGGACAGCACCATTCCCTCTTTGTGTTTCTGAACTGCATCAAAAGAAGAAAGCTAGCCAAGCTGGAACATTCATCTCCCTCTGCTCCTTGACCGGATGTTAACATGACCAGCTCTCTCAAGAGGCTGCTTCCGTGGTGTCCTCACTATGATGCATTGTACCACACACTGGGAGCCAAAATAAACCCTGACCCTTAAATTGATCTTCAGAATATTTCACTATAGTTTCAGGAAAAGCAACAAGTGATTTAGGTTGGTTTTCTGGTGGGTTAGTGATTTTGTTGATTGGTTGGTTGGTTGGAGTAGAGGAATGAGTTCGTTGGTTGGTGTTTTGGCTGCTTGTTTATATGGTATGTGTTTTGATTGGAACGTAGATTGGGAGACCATGTATACGACAGATAGGACCCAGGGGCTCATACTTGCTAGGAGCCAATCTCCTAGCACTTAGAGGAAGCTCTGCGTGTACCTCTTAAGCTACTTGATTGGAAACCAGCAACTTTCATATTTGGTGGCATGACACCTCAGAGCTAAGTGTGTCGGAGGAAATAAGTCATCAGACGATGAAGCCACAGGCGAAACATGGTGTTTTGAAATTCATTCGCCAACACGCTCTCTTGGAATACTTCTAGCTGTTGAAATTGTGGCCCAATTGACAACTGTTTGCCGAACAGTAATAATCTCAAAGCACTGAGTCTGAGAAGGAAAAGGCACTTTCCCAGCCTGTGCATAGACCGTTCCTGCTGTCTTTCAAACAGTCAAAGTGCCACTGTTGGAACTGACATCCATCAAAGATAATGTACATTGCGAGCTCTATATTTTCAAGGTGTATGTATGCTAATGGATAGGTAGCTAGAACTCCGTTTTGTTTTGTTTTTCTGGTTGTTTAAACCTTATTTTGCCACCTGCCATGTACCTCCCTAAAAGCCTGGCCTGGATGATAGGTTCACTTAAGAAAATTGTAGAATATCCTGAAAAGCCAAATGTGTTATGTAATAGTTTTCTGATTTTTTTGGGGGGGTGGGGGATTTGCTCCTACATCCGTTGCCCCTGTGCTCCAGTCGCACATACTTGGGGTTATTCAGAACATATGTTGTAAGAAAAGAAGTGGCTCCCTGAGAAATTTATTTATAATGTATTTATAATAAATTCTTAAAATTCCATTTGCCTATAAGAATACAGACATTAAAGGACATGCTGCTTTCATACAACTTAACATACAGAGTTGATACATTTCTAAATTTTTTATGCACTTAATCTGTTTTGTATGTGTGTTCACACAGCCAGGGACATGCCATTGTGTACAAAGGGATGTCAGAGAGCAGGTTGGGGCATGGTTCTTTCCTCCCACCATCTAGGTCTTCAGGATTCTACTCAAGTCCCCTGGCTTGGTGGCTCAAAGGTCTGTACCCTCCCAGCCATCCCTCCTGCCCTGGAGTTGATTGCTTCCTGGATCTTGAATGGCTTCTGTTCCACCCTTAGCAGCTGTCTGATCTTGGACTGTGATTCCACACCAGGCAAAAGTGCAAAAAAGAATCATCAAGAATTGGACTGACCTCTTTGTTATTGCAGATGTTGTGATGGTGGTAGTTTGGTTTTGATTGTAGTTTTTTGAGGAAGGGTCTCCCTGTGTAGCCAACTGTCCTGGAAGTCTCTCCTTAGACCAAACTGGCCTCAAACTCAGACATTCGTCTGCTTCTGCTTCCCAAGTGCTGAGAGTACAGTTGTGCTATACCACACTTGGCCTGCACTGACTTTTATGAACCACCAATTAAATATAGAATGTGGGTTATGTTTGGGGATGTTTGGGTTTGTTTGGGGATTAGTATGGTTGTTTATTTGTTTAACTTTATACAGGCCCTCCCTTTGTAGACCAGGCTGCCCTCAAACTTACAAAGATCTGCTTGCCTTTGCTTTCCAAGTGCTGGGATCAAAGGTTAGGGCCAGCATGGAGGGCTTAGCTTTCTTTTGTTGAGATAGCATCTCACATCTCACTATGTAGCCCAAGCTGGACTTAAACTCAAGATCCTAGTATTTCTGCCAACCAAGTGCTGCCTTCCAAGTCTGTAGCATTACATCAAGCTTACTGATATATATGAAATTTTAAAATATTGAGGGAGTTTCAGAATCTGTGGACATTCAAGCATCACTTCTGTTCTGTAAACCTCTGTAGAAGTCCATTCTTTACTTCTACCTATGAGTTCTGGAGATGGCAATCAGTTCATCTGGCTTACCAGCAAACACCTTTGCGTTCCAGGTTATCTCCAAGGCCCTAACCTCATACATTCTTGGGCTGCTCACAGATAAGAACAGCCCACATTGTTGGTCAGAGTCTGCTTGCCCAGCACAAGACACAGCTAAGAGAAGCTCTGGCCAGCAAATCCAGAACACAGCAGTTGAAGCCTCAAGAACACAAGGCTCTCCCCTTCTCTATCAACTTTTTGCTTGCACTACCTTACCTGAATACTTAGCCAAAGGCTTCTTTCTGCGTAGCAAGCAGAGACCTGGCAGAGCTACAAAAGGTAGCATGCCTCCTCTTAACCTATAGCACCACATCCTCTCATTACTGCAACAATAAACAACGCAAAGCTTCATGGGAAAGGGTCAGCCAACGTTACATATTTGCTGCTCCCAGACTGGAGGAACTGAAACCAGGAGTGATTTACAAGAAAACAAAAGCACAATCTAAGCCTTGACTGCTGTCTTCTGCTGAGAAACAGGTTTTACTGGTACAGCCACAATCTTTGTACTACAGAGATACACCAACTTCCTCCCCAGGCTTGTCCCTGGAGGAACTGAGATGGCTCCCCTCCACTATCCTCTCCCAAGAGGACGTATGCCATTGGTACATATTAGGATGGCTGGGGGAAAAATTATTTTAGCAAAATTAACTTTTAAAATTAAAACTAGTGATTATCAGGGAGGGGGGATTTGGAGGGGAAACTGGGAAGGGGGATGACATTTGGAATGTAAGTAAATAAAATAACCAGTAATTTTTAAAAGTTATGATTATCTCTACAATACAGTCCTGTGGGTGATATGTTAGCTTTGCTGTGGCTAGCTTCCTATTATTCTACTATTCTAAGGACTGGAAAACTATTAGGAACTGTCTGCAGAGTAGGGAAAACATCTAAAATGAAGCAGCATTGCCTGAGTGATAAGAAAGGCGAAGGAGAACAGTTACAATGGAGAGATCCCATGCCTACTTGGCCTTTCAGGGGAGTGCCATGGGCTAGCCTTGACTTGAAGAGGGAAGAGAGAAAGGGTGTTTGAGAGCAGTGAAACAAATGACTGGCAGTCACTTCAGGAGTCCAATCTGATAGCCTATGTTCTGCTAAGATGGCCTTCCAGATTGTTCTCTCTCTCTCTCTCTCTCTCTCTCTCTCTCTCTCTGTGTGTGTGTGTGTGTGTGTGTGTGTGTGTGTGTGTGTGTGTGTGTGTGTTCTACTGGAGACAGCTTTTCAGATTGCTCTAAGTGTTCTGCTCTGCTAGAGACAGATTTCTCTTGCCATTCTAAAAACTATCTCTGGATAGCTCTTTTCTTGCAGACCAAAAGCCCGATCTTTTATTTTACATATCAATTCTTTATCTCAGGCTTCCACTAGATTAGCCCATGAATCAACATCCCATTACCCCAGTCCCTTGATTCTCAGGAGACAACCACACATTCTTTAAAAACATTGCAAAAGAATTCAGAGATCTGCCTGCCTCTGTACAGATGATAAGCTACCTGGGTGGAAAGGTGGGACCCCACCCTGAAGTTACCATTTCTTGCACCATTTCTAATGTGGTCTGTCCTGGGTTGAGCCTGAACTCAGGAATCTGCCTGTCCTTGTAAATTTAAACAGAAAACTTAGTTCGGTGGGATCTCCTAGGATTACCAAATCCTAAATCTTTTTAGCTCCTTCCTTAGTATATTTCTGATAAGTTGACTCGTAGCACAGCTACCTCTATTCCTTTATACCTGTGAAGGTCCTTATACAATTTGTATTGCATTCTTATATTTTACATAGTTGAGAAATTATATATTTTCAAACTCATGTGTTTAGAGTTCTTTTCCACAGAAGGTCCCCCATGTTTACCATTTTCCTAAAGACATAGGCACACCCTCAACTCCAGGATTCATGCTGTTTCTAATACTATAGAGTTATTAACATTAACAGGGAGAACATTCCTCAAAAGAGGAACATGAAAATATCTACATTATTATACAAACAAGCCTTATACCCATAGCAACCATCAACACTCATGGAGGCCCATGCCTGCTGGCCTGTTCCAGGGGTGCAAACCATGTCGTTCCTTCACTATCAAGGCTATGCCAGACTTGACAGAGGACGAAAGTATTCAGTCATCCTGTGTAGTCTGGGTCATGTGGAGAACTTCTCTTTTAGCCCTGGAAGAAAAGAATGAACTTTTCCAAGTGTTGTGCCCGTTCAGGATCTCAAACAGCAAAAGACCACCAAGGAGCTGATTCCGATGCAATCGCACTAGGGTCTTGTTTCACTCAAGCTTGAGCTTGGGCTCGCTGCTGATCCTGACCAGCAGGATAGGAGAGTGAAGCCCTGAGCTCAGTTTCAAGCAAGCATTGATGGGGCAAACAAACAAGCAAGGGAGTTTTCAGCTTGGCACACATCTGATTGGGGGTTATTTGTGCTCTCTAAAATGGTTGTCTGGTGCTGGAAGGCAAACCATAAACATAATTTCTGCTTTCTTCCTGATTGGTGGTTGTTAGGGGTCACGGTGACTTAGAAATGAATGCTAAGTCTACATCTTGTTGACAAGTGACTGGAAACATGCAGGCTTGTTGGTCAACTTGTGTTCAACCTTAGGTCTCCAAGATGGAGGTGGTCTGGTCTCTCACAAGCAAATGCAAATGCATGTAAGATCTGCTTTGAGAGATGTGTGGTCTGGGCCTTTAATTCCAGCACTAACTCAGGTAGCAAAGACAGGTAGATCCCTGTGAGTTAGAGGCCAGCCTGGTCTACGTAGCCAACCAGAGTGACACAGTAAGATCCTGTCTCAGAACAAAAAACCAAAACACTATATGCTTAGATGCTGCCAAAATATTTCCACAAATGTTTTGTCTGTGTCTTAGAGTTTTACTGCTGTGAACAGACACCATGACCAAGGCAACTCTTCTAAGGCAACATTTAATTGGGGCTGGCTCACAGGTTCAGAGGTTCAGTCCATTATCGTCAAGGAGGGAGCACGGCTGCATCCAGGCAGACATGGTTCAGGAGGAGCTGAGAGTTCTACATTTTCATCAGAAAGCTGCTAGTGGAAGACTGGCTTCCAGGCAGCTAGGAGGAGGGTTCTAAAGCCCACACCCACAGGGACACACCTACTTCAACAAGGCCACACTTTCTAATAGTACCACTTCCTGGGCCAAACATATACAAACCATCACAGACTCCTTGACTTCTCTAGTCCACCCACACTGCACAGCACTCATCTCCATTTCCCTGTCTGTGTGCACACAAAGTTTACATTGTCCTCTACCCTCTCCTGCTACAGGCTGCCTAACGAGTTAACTTACGTGCTCTCAGCTAGGGCTGTCCCTGAGACTTCCACTTAGCACAGCCGTCCTCCTCATTTGGACTCCTTTCATTTCTTTGTCACCAACTACCCTATCTTTTGCCTCCTCTTTCCCAAGTCCTCTCAAAGGGGCAGATGCCTGTCTTGTTGAACCCAGTGTTTCAACGTCTAACTTGCAGCTTCGCATACATATTAAGTACTGAATTAGTTTGTGAATGAAGACGTGAATGACTCAGACTTCTAACCAGACTGTTGGTCTTTTGCCTTTTACTTTATTGGGGGAGATTTATTTTCCTCTGTAAATAACTTTGCATTCCATTTCCATTATTTATAAAATTACGCTGGGCATATAACAATGTCATGAACATTAAGTAAAACAATCCTGGGAGAGTGGTTTGCTTTTTCTCTACACTGGAAAGAAAGTTCTGAAGATAGGTGAGTCCCTTCAGGTACTCACTGAGAAACCCCCTCCCATGGGAATTGTTGAGTGGCAATTTCCTACAATCGGAGACCACACTTTAATTAGAAGGTGCATATAGATATCATTTGGATACTTCTCGCTTGGGACATTGAGGAGATAAAACTTCCACAGATTATTTAAGTCTTTCTAGATGTTGTGGCGTCTTCTTTCTATCCATAGAAACCTACTGTTAAATAGTTGTAAGGAGCAGGGAGGGCATTTCACAACAATAGCATTTTCTTAGTACCAGTACCACCCACATCAGCACCACTGTGTGTGTCTAAAGAAAACTAGAGAAGAGATGGGGAGGGGGTGGAAGAAGAGGAGAGGGGAAAAGAGAGGAAGGGAAGGAAGGGGAGGGAAGGGAAGGAAAGGGGAACAAAAGGAAGCGGAGGGAAGAGGAGGGGAGGGGAGGAGACTTGCTGGGAGAGAAACATGAAGCAGAACACTGAGTTGCTTTGAGAGAGAAGTTAAAACAAACATAACAGGTGTTTGTTTTGTCTTGTTGTACCAAGGATGGGATTTACTCTATTAAAAACAATTACAGAGAATAAAAACAACCCTGAAGATTTCTAGTTTAAGATGTATTTATACATAAAGAATCATCAGAAACTTATGGAAGATCTTGGTGATGTTTCACTAGTAATCATATAAGCAGAAATTAAAAGGGCTTTAAAGAATATAATCATTTTTTAAAATGTATCCAAATTATCATCTAGAAGCCAAGACAAAACTGGGACAGATTTCTAACATTTTTATGCACAAAATTTTAGTTCAGTTTATTTTGGATTTGAGATTTTGCTTTGTTTTCGGTATTTCTCTGTGGAGCTAACAAACTGTATTTTTCTTTGATAAGCTTTACTTCCTTCTCTGGTCACAGATCTGCAACAGTCCCTTAGTAAAACTGACACAATGAAATGACATATCAGGTCAATATTTTCATTGGCAGCAGCCCTGCAGCCCAGTGGCATCTGCCATAACATCCAAGGGAGCTGCAGATGGGAATGGGTGGAGTCGAACAGGTATTTTTGTACAGTTTCTTCAGATGGCTCAAGCTGTTAGCCTCCTGCTTCTGATATAACTGCTCTCCACATTGCTACAACCTATACTGTTGTTCTTTCCCTCCCAACCCCTTCCCTCCCCTTCTCCCTTCCTCTTTCTCTCTTTTATTGTTTGAAACAGGGTTTCTCTGTGTAGTCTCCTAGCTATCCCAGAACTCAAGCTGTAGACCAGGCTGGCCTGGAACTCACAGAGATCTGCCTGCCTCTGCCTCTGAGTGCTGGGATTAAAGGTGTGCACCACCGACACCCAGTTTAGCAACTGCTTTCTTACAACTGCTTAAAATATGAAGGTCAAACTCAAGTGATTTTACGAAAGAAGAAAAGGAAACAAAAGAAGGTGGTGAGAAAGGGGGAAGAGAGACAAGCAGGCAGGGAAAGCAGGAGAATATTCCAAATGTGGAATTTATAATGGGCTATAAACTTACATTTTATTTCAGGGTGTGAAAGGGCATGGCTAACTCCACTGGAAGACATATGGAATTGCCAGGTTCTTAGCCACATGAAATTCATGAGAACCGATTAGTGACAGGGGTAGCAATGGGAACTCATGCTTTACATTCATGGGGAGATGAAAGAGTTGTGATATGTGTTACTACTAACAAAGCTGATGCTACAAAATGCTCAGTAGGGGAAGAATACCTCCCTCTCCCCAGGAAGTGACAAATGTCCACATTCCTGCCCCCGGAATCCATGAATTCATTATGTACAAAGCAAAGAAAAAGTAGGTCTGAACAGATAGGAATGAGACAGCTAACCTTAAAATAGGGTTGTTATCCTGAGTTGTCTGGGTGGGCTTTATATAATCATGGGGTAATTAAAAGTAGAAGAGAGATCTGAAGAGAAACAGATGTGCAGGCAGAAGCCATACCAGAGACACACGTATGTGAAGTGGACAGATGGAGTAGGAGGCCGTAAGATAAATACTGGAAACCTCTAGAAGCTGGAAGTGACAAGGTGGCTGACTCATTCTCTGTGCTTTAGGAGGGTGTCTTAGCTAGGTTTCCAATGCTGTGAAGAGACACCAAGACCACAGCAACTCTTATAAAGGGCAACATTTAATTGGGTCTGCCTTACAGGTTCAAAGTCCATTATCGTCCTGGCTAGAAGCATGGCCATGTCCAGGCAGGCATGGTCCAGGAGGAGCTGAGAGTTCTATATCTTCATCTGAAGGCTGCTAGCAGACCAGACCGGCTCCCACATGGTTAGGGGGAGGGTCTCACTGCTTACCCACACAGTGACACTCTTCCGTCAACAAGGCCACACCTCTTAATAGTGCCACTCCCTGGGCCTAGCAAATTCAAACCACCACAGAGGGGATGCTGTCTTGTGAATGCCATGGTTTTAACCCAGTGACTCATACATCAGAAACTTGACCTAAGAACAAGTAAGAGAACAACTGTTTGTCATC